>NC_136059.1:1339595150-1341089317 GCF_964261635.1 Lissotriton helveticus
GATGACACAAGAGGCCTGGCAGGCGTCCCGCCGCTCAGGGGCGGGGGTCCGTCCCAGGGAGGAGGCCGGGGGGGTTCACCAGCAGCTTGGCAATGCCATGCTGACAGGGAGGGAAAGAGCGGTCTCCGAAGTAATGTGCGCCCTGGGAACCCTTGACAAAGGCAGAGAGCCCGGGAGGGGGGCAGAGAGCCCGGGCGGGGGGAGGAGGGCTCGGTCTGTGTGGGATAGAGGTGAGATGGAAGCAAGGGGGAGGAGGAGACGGTTCCTTGCTTCTCTAGCTGCAGGAGGCTTCCTCAGCTTCCTGGCTGGCGCAACCCTCGCTATGAAGGGCCCTACTCCTACCTATAAACACATCAGTCCTGTTTCTTTAAGGCATTCACTTCTGCCGTCCATTTTAAATACAGGACTAGCGGGTCCAGCACGCAAAGTGGAAAACCCAACAGGTCTGACGCGGACCGATTGACTACGTCTTTCAGCAGGTGGATGTTTTGCGATAAACCTTTGGATGCTTTACATGTTTCCTTTTCCGGGCTGCAAGTTACGTCATAGTTCACAAAACCCTGCAGTGTGAAACTCTGCGAGTTTAAGGTGGGCCGAGCCTTAAATGCGGGATCAACCTTGATGCACAGACGATGATTAGCACAGGACTGGGAGCAGTCAGTTCCAGGGTCTTGTGACTAGGAAGCAGTGTACAACAGGCATTGACAAAACCAGGTGGACTGGCCTTGAGCGTTCAAAGGTGTTTTTATTATGCATTTTTTTGGAAACCAACGTAATATGCACAACAATGGCAACATGTGCAACTCAAGGCGAGGCTCGGCGGCGCACTGGTCCTAGGACTGAGTTGCACTCCGTTTAAGGCAACTGTGCACGCGTGCTCAGCAAAACTGAGGCCGCTCACAGTGGGAGGGAGCCCAAGGCTTGCTTCTGTGGGCCATGGCATGGCCTCTTCCAGAGGGTGGGTGTGTTTCAGGAAACCTTTGCTGTTTTTCAGTCTTTCCTCTTCGAGGGAGCTGGTTACGTCAGAGGTCCCAAAACACTGAACTGTGAAACTCTTTGGCTAGAATCTGGGGCACGGTTCACAGCCTCTGTGCCTCGTTTGGCCGTCCCACTATCGGCCTGGACTCCTTTCTTCGCACAGGACAGCAGACCGGATTTTCAGACAGACTTCCCATCTATGTGTGTGTGGATTTTCAGACAGACTTCACATCTATTTGTATGTGTCCCTTTCAGCCACTTCCGAAGGGATTATTCATCACTTTGATTTGATGCCTTTTTTGTGTCAAGCGTCTGTTCTCTGTACTTTTGATTCCCCGGCACATTGTTTGCGAAGTATTCATTCTTTGATACCTTGACATGTTTTTGAATCGTCTGCCCTACTTCTCACCTCTAAATCTCCCGCTTGTTAGCTACACTTTCAGTCGCTTTCTCCTCGTGTCTACAGTGAACGCAAGCAAGCAGGGGTACCTCGGGCGTGGGCGCTTCTTGTATTTCAACCAACATGAAGTATAGACATTGACATGGTGACTTCTTCTTGGGTTCACGTGAGTTCCCAGCATGTGCTTTCGACTTTTGTCCCACTCGTCAGATTAGTCTCCATGACAACGGCCCACCCTCGGGGGTTTCCTGTGGCGGACACAAAGGCAGCAGGATCCCAGCAAACCAATGCCCGAAGACTAAAGACATCTGGGGACCCCCTCAAAACATGGAGGAAGCACAACTTTATTGTACTCAGAGTGTTAGGGCACCGCATTTCACTATCTGAGCGGCCACGCACACGGAGACGACAGGAAACAAAGCGCAGCCCACTGATGCTAAAGGCAGGACGAAAATAACAAAAACATGCCGAGACAAAAAGCGCAGCCCACTCCTGCAAAAGGCAGGACGAAAATAACAAAAACATGCCGAGACAAAAAAATAAAAAATAATCCGCCCACCGCCGGAATGACGTCACAAAGGGGCGGAGAGCAAAAAAATCGCCGGAACGCCCACGAATCTGCTCCGGCAATGACGGACAGATCTCTCTTCCAATGGCTAGCCTCCATTTATGGAGCTAGCCAACGGAAGAGCAGGCGGGACAAAGCCCCCGTACTGTTCTAACATAAGATTTCGCCTGCGCGAACGCTGCTGCGCAGCGGACACCAGGCGAAACCTAAAAAGAGGTGCAATGAGGGATCTAGACAAGCTACAGGTCACGTGTTCCCAACAGAGCCTCCAGCATCCAGAGACAGTCACTGCCCTCTGCCCTCTTTTGGTTTCCCCTCCTAAAAACAAAAGGAATTTGGAGTAGGAAAACAATCCCGAAATCTTGAGGAATGTGGTTTCAATTCCAGACGTGAGGTGGAGGAATCCTGTGCCTGCGCTCATTGAAAACAGCAGCAGGAAGGGGCAGTCCTCCACGAGGTGTACAAGAGGTATGCTGGGAGTCCCCAGCACCCTGGGAAAGCAGGGTTTCCTGAGCAGCAAGCTGTCTTCAGCACGCTAGCATGGCAGAAAGTCGGATTCAGATGAGCCCCGGGGTAGACGGTGGTATTGAGCGTGCTTCCAATGCAACAGGAGGTGCTCCGTTGTCTTCCAGGGGTAACAGGTATTTTTGGACGGCAGCAAGGGGTGTTCCGATGCCCTTGGCCGGGCAGCTGGGACGCCTGGTGTATGGAGGTCCCTCCAGGGGAGCGCGGTCTGAATAAGCACCATCGTTAGTACGGAAACAATTACTGATGAATCCCGTGTGGCAATACAAACCTTGGGGGGAACTCTAATTTTTGAAGCTTACAGATTCTTTGCCCTTTCATCATTGACATATAAGGCATAACAAAAAGATGTATAATACAAATTATTGAAGGAAGGTATAAACCGTCTCGTATAAACTGCTTCAAAGCCTAAGAGACGTTTACAAATGTATTTCTGCACCTGAGCATTTTGCTGCATCCTCCCAGAATTACATCATTATGACAACACCAGGGAACAGCTGGCCTCGGGGATAATGTTTCACGAGTGCAGCATCACTTTTCAGCAATTAGAAATACACCTCCAGACATTCTCGTGAGATCCAGGTTATTCTTGAGATAGACAATGAGGAGGGTGGGCGTGCACATGCACTTTAAAATGGGAATATGTACGATTACACTATTTTTGGAATATTGCAACAAAAAAATCTTCACTCATCACACGTGCACCTTCACTCACACACACACACACACACAGGCACGAGTGTCAAACACAATCACCCACTGAGAGAAAGCCGTACACAAGCAAGCATATTGGCATGATTAACCCCACATTAACAAACAGATAGAACGCAATGAGGCATGAAACACACATACAACCTTCATGCACAATCACAAACGGGGCAAACATACACTAAGATAACATAGAAACACGCAAACGTAACCTCCATACACACAAGCAACCTTCACACACGCACACAACTGACAAACGCAAGCACACCTAACTAAAAGACATACAGAAACCCGCAAATATGGCCTTCACACCCTCAGGCATACACACAACCTTCACACGCAAAGTTAAAAAAACATCTCTATCCACTGTGTTATTACACCATCAGTCGTACAGGTTACTGTACCTGTGACCTGTAACGATATGGATGGACTTTAAGTTAATGGTATTTACAGTGTTGGAATTGCCCCATTTTGTTTGCGCCGTGTCTAAGATGTTAAACTGGACAGATAAATGAATGTTTTCAAACGTTTTAATTCATTTTATATTTGACATGGTAGAATACTAGTTCCGTATATTTAGGTCCATTCAGCTCTCCCCATTTTCCTAGTGCAGTGGGGACTTGTTATTATTTTAAGTTGTGTTGTAGGGTGTTACAGTGCAGCAGCCCTTCCTGCTGCACGGTTGTGCGTCACACGAAAAAGGCAGGAATGCGCAGTACCTACAAGATATGGTTAATGCCTGTCATCCCCTTTGCTGGCACACAAACAGCAGCCATGCGCCAATGCAGTTTCCTCAGGTTGCTTCTACACAGTCTGCCTGCTTCGAAAGGCATTCAGATAGATCCCCACAGAATGCAGAAAGACTGTCACCCATGCACTCATCACCAGCAAACTGGACTACGGCAACGCACTTTATGCCGGCATCACCCAGAAACAGCTCAAGACAATACAGAACATTCAAAACGCCACTGCCAGACTGGTCCTCGACACCCCCTGCCATAGACACATCATGCAACACCTCCGACAACTCCACTGGCTGACACTCAACAAGAGAATCACCTTCAAGCTCCTCACACATGCCTAGAAAGTTCTCCACAACATAGGACGAGCATTCCTGAACCACCGCCTAGGATTCCAAGCAGGTGAGTTATGCTGGGCACTACTATACCTACAACCCGACTGGACCTACAGCACCACATGCTGTTGAGCCTGGTTGTGGCTCCTCACGTACATGGGCATCCATACTTTAGTGCAGCGGGCCTTGAAGGAAGAGGTAGGCCCTTCACTGCTTTGCGTGGTGACTTGTTGACCAATGCTTCCGTTGCGCAACTGTGAGCAAGACAAGCAGTGGCTGTGACCCTAGTGAGGGGTCGATGGGCACAAGTGTCAGAGGCAACTACCCATAGAACTACTGGTCTCTCCTGGCTCCCCCTTCCAGGGCACTACGTTCTGAGTTTGGGGGATATGAGGCATGAGACCCTCCTAGCCCATGATATGTATACTCCGGACGCTGCCCCGGTGATTGGAGTGACGAGCACATCTTCCTTGCTAGCTTGAGTAGCGTGCACATGGCACTTGCTTGATGAGGGGCAACAGTTTTTTTAATGGCAATAAAGAAGTGCAGGTACTCTCTATTTAGAGCTTTTGAGAAGTACCAGCACCCTCCCATTCCATGTATGGAATCGGTTCTGAGAAGTGAGAATGTCAGATAAAAAGAGTGCAGGGACTCCTGGCCACTCAGTACCGGACAGTACCTGCCTATTTAAATCACTGAGTTGTGACCTAGTTAGAGGAGATTGAGGGCAATAGATCTCACTTGAGCTCTCCTCAAAGGGTAAAGAAAACTGGTAAACATAGAATGCCAAAACCCATGGGGGGTCCCTGCTGAGGAAGATGAGATGGCAGGAACCCCACCGCCCACGGAAGCTGCAGCTGATCAGGACAAGCTAGACAATATACTAACAGCAGAAAGTCCACAGAAGTGCTAGTGAATAAAATAGACGCTTTTGCCACTGACCTCAACTTGGTGAGACCAGACCAGCAAAACATGGCTAGGAAGGCCTAAGCCCACAAAAAAATCCTGGAAGAAGTGCAGTTAAAGAAATTTGGCAACAGATAGCTGACATGCAAAATTATTCTGAGTGTTGGAGTCCAGGGCGGAGGATGCAGAAGTGAAATCCTGATGCTGTAACATCTGATTTGTGCCCTCCACGCCCCCTCGAGGGTACAGAGGGGACGCAATATGGTTGCCTTTCTGGAAACGGGATAACAGACCAGATAGCAACAGAGGATCTGTCCTCAAAAGTTGTTAATAAAGGGCTTACACAGTGCCTGTGGCGTTACCCATGCCCGGTGCTTCTCCATGTCGACTTGTGGACGCCGCTCATCGATTATCGAGATAGGCACGCAATCCTGCAGGCAGCTAGGAAGCATAACGTGTTATCTGTGAACAATCAACGAATATTCATCTTCCCTGATTATAATGCAGCAGTACAGGCTAAGAGATGTTCTTTCATGGAGGTATAAGACCAGCTGCAGCAGTTGGATGTCCATTATATGATGCTCTTTCCTGCAAACCTGAGGGTCATATTAAAGGATGAATCACTCTTCTTTTTAAGTTTAAGATGCTTTATTAAGGTTGTAAAAACAATGTAAAACATCAGTACAAAATATTAGCAATAATAGGAAAAATTGACAACTTGGAATATAAAACAAAGGAAAAATAACATAATATCCTATAAAAGAAAACTATACATAGTGAAATGAGCATGTTGGTGAATTTTAACGTAGAAGAAGAGAAGAAAAAAAAGAAAAGGGAGAAAGGAGAAAAGGAGGAAGAAGAAAAGAGAAAAGTGCAAAGGAGAGAGGAAGTAGGAAAGGAAAAACATCGTTAAACAAATGACTATATAAAAAGTATAGCAATTTAAAAAATATTAACTACATGAATCATGTTAGCTTTTGAATCACTCTTCTTAACCAAGCACAGTGAGGCTTGGGACTAGCCCTCTCAATGGGCCTTGGAACCACTCCTACAGAGACTGTGAAGATCCCACAGCAGGGAAAAAAGACAGGCAATCAAGGGCCTTCAAGCAGACAATGGAACAGGAGTTTACACCGTTAATGAAGCTTGAGATTGAAGGCCCTTCCTTAATGTGAGTTTGTTAATTAAAGGGTGGTGGATGGTGGTGCAGCATGCCTGTACTTCAATCTTTGGAAAAGTATAAGGGAAAGACGAGTGACTGCTTTACAGTAATAGCTACAGCTGACCACAGCAGGAGGATTGGGATAACACTTGAGTTCGCACATCACCCTCCCTCTACCCGACAAGAGGCTTTCTTCGATGACTAGGGTTTTACTGGATTTCCAGGCCCTTTGGGTGGATTTGTTGGAACGGTTACTAGTTGGTTGTTAAACATTAGGCCTGGTGCATGAATGCAAGGCATATAGCATGCTTGTGGATGAGGATGCAAAGATTTAGTCGGCAACAGCATGAGATGCTGAAGGCGGCGTTTGCCAGGATTGATTTTGTGATTAGCTAGCTGAGAATCACAGATATGGTTTGACTTGCAACTTATACAGACTGTGCTGCTCATTCAAAAGGTGTAAAATGCATGCTTATATGAAAAGCAGGGGTATCAACATAGATTTCCTACAGAAAATGCACCACAGTGGGTGAACTCAAGAAAATACGTCATAAAAGGCAAGGGCAATTGTTTGGTACTATGCATTGATCCTATGCACGACCCACACGTATAAGGCTGGATCGTCAGACACACTTATGACCAAGACGGCAGGTACGCTATTCTTGAGGGAGAATTAGATGGCTGGCAGATGAGATTGGTAATCGTATATGACCCAAATGCCACGCAACTTGGCTTCCTTAACAATATCACTAGACTCACCTGTGACGAATTGAATGCCTCACTCTCTGGGTGGGTGTTTATGTGGTGTTGTGAGCACTGACATAGATACATCATTGCCAGCTCTCCCCGGAACTCAGGTTGATCAGCTCTCCCTGGAACTTAGGCTGATCAGCTAGCAACTAAATTTACTGAGCGGCTGGGCATTTGATGCCCGTTTGACATCTTGCATGCAATGCACCCTGAGAGGTGTGGAATGGATGGCTTTTAAAGTGACTATGAGAGTACATGAATGACTATAATGCATGTGGTGCATAAAGACTTAGGGGGACATGTACAAGGAAGTGGTAGAGCTTGGCGTTAGCCTCCTTGGCTTAACGCAGCGGTACGCCACTTTTGAAGTGCAAGGCTGCACCATATTTACAAGAATGTGGTGCAGCCTTGCATTTCCCCCTGCGATGGCGCTCAGTTTAGCAACTTAGCACCTATGCAGGCACCCTTGCACCATAGTGCAAGGGTGTCTGTGTGCAGGGGAGGATTGGTTATGCGGAGGAAGGTGCCCCTTCCGACACATAAACAATCCTAAAATGCCATTTTGTCACTTTCATGTGTGCTGCTTCGTGCAGCACACATGAAAGTGGCAAAATGGCATTTTTTTTTTAAAGGTTTGTTTATAATCAGCAAGAGACACCTTCCTGTACATAAACAAACCATGGCATTTTGCTTTTTCCATGTGTGCTGCACAAGGCAGCCCACATGGAAAAGCAAAAACGAGGAGAAATAATGCATTTCTCCTCATTTCACCAATTTAAGAATTTACCTGGTCTTAATTTTGGCACTGCCTTCTATGTACACCACCCTTGTACATAGGAGGCAATGTCAAAATGAATGGATTTTGCGGTGGAACACCCACGCAAAACCCACTGCCCACCCCTTTCACGCTAACCATAGCTTGAAAGGGGACCTTACGTACAAGGCAGCATTAAGCCACGGTAAGTGGCTTAACGCTGCCTTGTACACAATCACAGCCCCTATCGCCACCTCAACGTTGGTAAAAGTGATGTTGTGGTGGAGATAGGGGCTTGTACATGTGCCCCTTAGTTTTCCAACCTGGCTATAGTCTATAGGTTGCTCTATCTTAAAAGCTTGGAAATTAAGGCGATCATGACTCATTGGCACTGCCCAGGCTGGTGTGCCAATGAGGAGGGATTACAACGAGACCCTAGATAGATTGGTTCTGCAGCCCTACAGGGAATAATACATCATTAAGAGGCACAGTAAAGGCGACAACGTGGGCTGACTGTTAATCAGATTAATTAGATCGGACAGGTCATTAAAGCCAATCACTGCTTTGTGTACACCAGCTAATCTTATTGTCACTGCCCAGGCTGAAGTGAGCGGTACCATGTTTGTGTATTATTCCGCCATTTTTGACACCTGGAAGAAAGTCCAAAGGGTAAACAGTCCGAGGGAATATGTTTGTAATACCATGGTGCAAGATTGTTGCCAAAGCAGATCCTTTCATTGGATTTGCCTGGAACTACTGAGGAAGGGAAGGTAGTGATGTAGGATGTGGCTACGGGTAAGAAATGCAGGGAGCTATGGCCTACCCATTGAGTTTTGTGCAACTTATGTTGGCATCGTTTTACCCAGTCTTCTGAAGGAGTGTTGGGCAGCTGGAGAGGGAGGGGTGACAGTGGTGGAATGAAACTTGAACCCCCCCCGCCCCCCTGCAAAGAACAATAAGCTCCAGACCCAGTCAGGAGCTCTCAGCTGCCACCCATGCACAGATCCGGAGGGGGCCCCCTGGAGCACCACGGGTGCTGCGGGCGCTATTGGTACGCCACGAAGGGGCGAATACCTCCAACTATGCTGAGGCCTTGCTTATCTCCCTGTTAAAATCCGACAAAGATCTTCTAGAAATTGAACCATACTGCCTCCAATGTATGTTAAACAAAGATTACAAGATTCTGGCTAAGCTGTTAGTGAGAGACTGTCCCAGTTTCTGCCTGGGCTCATTTATCAGGACCAATCCAGATGTATCCCTGGTAGAAATACATCGCTTAACATCTGGTAACAACCCCTTGTCGGGATGAAGGGAACTGGTGGTTGCTGCAATTTACATGGAAAAGGCTTTTGACATTCTGAGCTGGGACTACTTGCAGGCACTGATGGAAGAACTGGAGATAGAAGTGAGGTATAGCGCCTGGATGTGCCTACTAAACCAGTGCCGTATAGCTAGGGAATGGACTGCTACAGTTGTTTCTGAAGCTTTTACTAGACAGCTTGGCACAGCGCAGGGGTGCCCACTGTCACCCCTATTAATTGCCTAGGCGATGGGGCCCTTCATGGCAATGTTTGTCTCCTGGTTAACAAAAATAAATCGCGTTTATTTCTCCTCAAGGATCGGGCTTCTAATGGGCGAGGGAGCTTCTAGACTTGCCACTAAAATGGTATCCGAGAATCCTTTTGTTACCTGGGAATATGAGTGTTCAAAGATGACCAAAGCACAATCAAGGAAGGAAGTTTGTGTCAGAGCACGATTTCCTGACCGCAACCATCAGCAGCCCATCTCTAAGAATGGGAGACGGCCATCTTGCTCCGTTTTTTACATATACGTGTTCTGAAGTCCGTTATGGTGACTAGTAGATTTTTTGGGGGATTCAACAGTTTACCTCTCATAGTAATCTTGGGTGGTCACGGGCCCGGTTCTAGGGGGTGGGCCAAGCCCACCCTAGGAATACCTCGGCCCATTCAAGGCCCTTCAGAATTGAAAAACTCTTTTTTTTCACCTTAATGTTTCACAGAGGTGTGCAGCCCAGTGGTCTCTCGTAACGTTAATTTTAATGTTGAACAACCTTGACATAGGATACTTTCAGGCCTGGGGAGAGATGTGAAGTCAGCAGAGTTTATTAGCTGCTATGATGCACAAATGGCCAGCATGGACATGCTGAAAACCGAATTATATTATACTTGTATTCTTACTTCGCATTTCTGTATGTAATGAATGATGTTTTATTTATGTACTTTATGTGGAATTCTTTGGAATTCTAAATCATAATAAATACTAATTGAATTGAATTATATGATTCTTGGCTTATTGCATCGTAATTTTAAACTTCAATGCTTCGCAAAGTAAAAAGCTGTGAAAGCATTTTGAAAACATGAAAAGCTGTAATCTGTAACTCTACAGCAGCAGAAACAATTTTGCTGTTGCACATGACCAGGAGTATGCTGTAGTCTTAAAGTTCTGCATCCTAAAGTTCTAGCAAGTAGCATTCCTCCCCTTCCCCAGAGCCAGAAGCACATCAGAGAAAGCGAAGTATGTAGCTCCTTGTGTGCTGATTATTGTGTTAGACATTTCAAAAGCAGATAGATGCCAATACCTAAAATATAATATCAATGAAATACTTTGTTTTTTGGCCAGCAATCATCCATCTTCATGGGTCACTCATGCTTCTTTAGGGTCCCCCTAAAGAAAAAATCCTAGAGCCACGCCTGGGTGGTCATTGGAATAAAGTGGTATCATATGAATCACAGGTTCCACTTCAGGATGATAGTTTGTGGCGACGCTGATTTTGGGAAGTACTACTTGGCGGTACCACTTCAGTGAGTGGCGGAATGGATGTGGGAGGGCACCGGCCAGAGAAACTTAAACTACACAACAATTGCTAACCAATGCTTGGCAGGATGGAGGTACACTGGGACATCAGTCTTGGCTCGTCTCATGAACGCTGCCAGATATTTGTGGAAGAAATGTCTTGCTCCCACCAACAACTGAAGTGGCATATGTTTGTTGATGTACCCTGTATTATGTTAAGGGCGATTTACATTAAAGAGGGATTATTTGGCCTTGTGCAGGTAACAATATGATGGGGGACTGGTTTGACGACCAAGAGGTGCTGCCCTTTGAGCAGCCATGAGAGAACACAGGAACATTAGGTCAGGTCCTGGGCCATGCTGCTCTGATTCGACAAATTAAACTCAACTGGAGGCAGGGAAATCCAGGGCAAACTCAACCGAAGGCAGGGTAAACTCAACCGAAGGCAGGGAAATACAGGGTAAACTCAACAGAAGGCAGGGAAATACAGGGTAAACTCATAAAGGGTAAACTCAACCGAAGGCAGGGAAATACAGGGTAAACTCAACCGAAGGCAGGGAAATACAGGGTAAACTCAACCGAAGGCAGGGAAATACAGGGTTAAATCATACAGGGTAAACTCACTGGAGGCAAGGAAATACAGGGTAAAAATATGCAGGTTAAACTCAACCGGAGGCAGGGCTATACAGGGTCAATTCATACAGGGTCAACTCAACCGGAAGCAGGGAAATACAGGGTCAAATCATGCAGGGTAAACTCAACTGGAGGCAGGGAGAGACAGGGCCATTCGTTCATGCCCGACTACAACAATGAGGCTGCCCACGGTGCACGCAGTGTGCCCATTAAAAAGGGCGGCCACCTTTGTGCCACATTAGGCTCATCACCACGTTATAGCCTTGGGAACCCCCAGGGAGTCCCCAAAGTCCAACGCCATGTCACTGCCGGTGCCCAGAGGGTCGGGCGAGGTACTTATACTCCATGTCCTCAAATCCAAAAGCATTGGCAAACCTTTTGGGAACTCTGGTATACCTTTAGCAAAAAGCTGTCTATGGGCTACATACGCTGGAGTTGGAACACCAGCATGGCGACAGCATCTGAAGATCGCAGTCAGACTGATGGGTTTTGCAGGCAATAAGACATCAAATGTGGCAGAATATTTGGAGTACTCTTAGGAGACCTGAGGCCTCTCCCCTGCAGTTAGATCTACCTTTGTCTTGGTTTAGGTGAGGAGGCACACCTGGAGTCCTCGTAAAGACATGAAACAGCTTACATTCGATACATGTCATATGACTCCTATGGCAGCTTAGGTTAGGCACCGCTGCCTGACCTTGGATCACCTGTAACTTAATCCACCACGTTGGCATTCTTCTTGCATGAAATAAACGTGCAGCAAACTGTTTTCCAACAAACCTGTTTTGTGTGATTATTTATTTGCGTGCATGTTATGTTCATCATGTGGGGTGGAGGGTGCCTATATCGGGACAATCACTGACGCATGGCAAGGCTAGGAAGGCTGTTAAAATCCTACATAGTTTTTGTATTCAGCAATCTAAGATGGATACTGCCCCTTTACTGTATACTTGCTAAATGGGAACTCGATCTGGGGAGGGAGTTACTTCCA
Organism: Lissotriton helveticus; assembly: GCF_964261635.1. NCBI lineage: Eukaryota > Metazoa > Chordata > Amphibia > Caudata > Salamandridae > Lissotriton > Lissotriton helveticus. Next base: position 1,339,607,412 of record NC_136059.1, read on the forward strand.
ACAGAGGACAATATCATTCGCGTATCTCACAACATTCTTACCTAATGCTCGATTTAAAATGATCCGCTTTACGATACTCCTCAGAGCATACTACACACTATAAATTATCTAGAATCTACCTTGATGTGTGCAGTGAGTGTCCGCGATGTCACCAGGCTGACACAGATAATTTCCATGTGTTTTAGAGGTGCTTGGTCCTTAATCTTTTTCGGGAAGTTCGTGGGGTGGTGCAGGAAATAAAGTGCAGGAACTACCCTCTTTCCCGAGAGATAAACATACTGGGAGTCTGCCCAAGAGGTAATCCTGCAAAACTGCAGAATTGATTTGTGGCTTTGGCACTTCGAATGACCTACGGATCTGTTTGCACCCCCACCTCCCCCCAGCACCTTGAGACCCTCGCGGGTGAGTAGTGCCTTTTAAAATCCTTGATTGAATGATAAATCGAAAACAACAGATTACCATGGCTTGAAAATCGGTGCTTGCCTGTCACCCGATGCTTGAAACTTCAAATTATTGAAAAGGGCTGCGGCGGCGTAGACAATCTTAGGGGGAGATTTACCTACTTTTCACGTACTGCACTGCAGCAGCCGCAAATGCTGTGCTGCACTACGTGAAAAGGAGAGAGGAGGAGAGCGCCCTATTTACTAAAATAAGGCACTATCCTCCCCTCACTAGCGCTGGCACTGAAATCAGCTGCTGTGCGCCATGGAGACACCTTTGCTCCATGGTGCAAGGTTGTCTCTGTGAATCTAGCATAGGTTTTGTACTGGAAGAGTACCCTTCCAGTACAAAATACTATGCTGAGACTCACTTCAAATCTTTTCCCTCTTTGTATGCATGCTGTACAGTGCAGCACACATGCCTCCTTTGTGCCTATTTGAAAAGGGTGCCGTTTTCTCACGCTAAACCCAATCTACTTTACTTAGTTAATTGGGCTTAGCATGAGGAACCTAGGGTGGTTGCATGGGAACACCCATGCTCCACCATTGGTACACCCCCATGGTGCAAAGTAATGAAAGCAGCACAATTTGCTGCTTCGCGTTACTTATCCGTTATTCTCAACGCTAAAAAAGTTTAGTGCTGGAAAGTAAATTGGAAAAAAAGATTTTGCGCCAATTTGCGTCACTTTTGTGATGCAAACACGCCGTACAACATCTTAGTAAATCTCCTCCTTGATCCCTTACAAAGAACTGAGAGGGAGCCAGGGAGTGACAGAGTGGGAAACCATGACTACCATACTGAAAACGCCCCTGTAGATATTTGTTAATAAACGCGTGCTAAGTATTTTTTCCTTTTCATTTAACAAATTTAAAATAATAAAACAAAGATTATAAAATAATTACCTCAATCACCAAAAAGGTAGGTTTTGTATTGCTTTTCATTCAATCTCGCTCGCCCTCCTTCGCAACTGATTGAGACACGTTACACAAAATGAAACATTTGGAGAAGATGACACTCAATAAAAAAGCAGGAGTTAAACACACAGGTTGTACAGGGCACTCTGGCTAAAACATGCTGGTGAGGCCGTACCGGAACTATTGGGCGGCCGGAACGTCACTTTTTTAAAGTTTCGGTGGCGCAGTGTGCCACTGGCATATTTATGAGGCCATGTAAAGCCATATTACGTGGCTTTTCATGGCCTTATAAATATGTGCCCCATTCACAGAGAAAACTGTGTGAAGGGGGCGTTCCATGTGTGTTGCTTGGGGCGTTCCCAGCAACATCCATGGCTTTTTGACACTGCCCCAGATTTATGAGAAATCATAAGTCTGAGGCATTCTCAAAAACATAAGCCTCCCTTAGGCAAAAGGAGAAATATGTTTATTTCTCCTCATTTGTCCTCTTTCTATGTGTGCTGCAGAATGCAGCACACATAGTAAGAGAAAAATTCTCATTATTTTTTTGTGTAGGAAGGTTTCTCGCAATGCAGGCACCCTTGCACCATGGTGCAAAGGTGTTTGCGTTGGCGCACAGCAGCCCATTGTGCACTGGCGCAGGGGAAAATGACAGGAATGTGCCGCATTCCTTTCCTTTTCTTTTACCGCCGGGCAATGGAGCTGCTAGGTCTGCTGCGCTGCCGTATGGCAAAAAAAACATATATGAGGCCCGCTTTCTTTACATCTTTAAAAAGAGTGTTCGGGGTGTGGCCGAGATGGCGGCAAGGTAGGACGCTTCTCGCTATCTCTCCCACCAACCGCCATACACAGCATTGCTTTTCGGCCCTTCCAAGCCCCTGACCTGGCCGGGAAACGGCAGCTGGAGTGGCACAGACCCCCAAGAAACCGGGGAGCCCGGAGACGGCGCTGAGGGACGTCATGGATGCCGGCACCAGGCTGCGACTACGGGGCTGAACCATCAATCCCCGGCCGGTGGTCCACGTGTGGAAGGCAGCAGCTGGCTACAGAGCAGGCCATAGACCGCGCAAAGTGGCAGTGAGTGGCAGGCAGCAGACGAGTGGCCTTACTGCCTAGCAGGAACCCCCAAGGCAGAAGCATGAGTGGAGGCACACTGGGAGGTGGAAGAGCGTGCCCCAATCAGCGAGGCCTGGAAGGAGGCCCAGGCCTGGTGGACAATCTTGCCCTCTTGAAGCAGCTGCGTCCTGTGCGCCATTTGGCAAGGCGAGTGTCTGTTTGCACAGTCCCGGGAAGTTCTCCCCATCGAGGCAGGAGGGGTGGGTTTGAGAGACGAAGGGACATTCATCTACGGCCTTCCTCTCAGTTTGGTGCCAGGGCCAGGAAGCTACAGTCTTCCTCTCAGTTTGTCGCCAGGGCCAGGAGGCTACGGCAGAGGAACGAGTGGAGGCGGACCAGGGGGCAGAAGAGTGTGCCCCGATCAGCGAGGCCTGGGAGGAGGCCCAGGCCTGGTGGACGATCTCGCCCTCTTGAAGCAGCTGCGTCCCGGGCGCAATTTGGCAAGGTGAGCGCCTTTTTACATGGTCTCGGGCAGTTCCAGCCCCCCCCCCCTCCCCCCTCCCCCACCCCCCAAGGCAGCAGGGGCAGAGGGACGAAGGGACATTCAGCTACAGCCTGCCTCTTGGTTGGGCGCCAGGGCCAGGAAGCAGTGAGGTGGGCCCAGCCCAGCCTCGGGCCCCTCGGAAGCACAGTCAGCTGTGTCCCTGTGTTGGAGTTCTGGTTCCGCCCACACCAAGGTGAGCAGCGGGGAAGGGTAGCCTTAAGACCAGATACCCCCAGACATCCCTGTGCAGAATATAGAGTGAGGCCTGAATGCCCTAGGAGAGCCTTGTTGTTGGGAACATGTAGGGTTCGAATAAGAGTGCCTGTGCCTCTCAGGTGGTGTCGGGCCTCGGGTTGGAGGCTGGCGCATGCCGCCGGAGGCACGCCCGGAGCGGCTGTAGGGAGGCACAGGAAGGAGCCCAGGGGCGCAGGGCAGCACGAGTTGGCAATGAAGGCCTGTACTTGAAGCACACCTGGTAACTGGGACCCGCTCCACAGGTGCAGCAGCACGAGGGGCCCGGCTCGGAGGCTGATGGTCGGAGGCTCAGTGAAGGTGACACCCAGCTACGAGCCCTGAGTGAAAGTCTCCGGAGAGAGCGCGGACTCGCGTGGAGGAGTGAAGTAGCTGCTGGTCGATGGGAAAGCAGGATTCCCCCAGGCCGGGCCTGTGGGAGCCAGGAGCTATGGCTGTGGGACAAGGGAGGAAAGAATGCACCCTCAAAGAAATGCTCACGAAGCCATCGGGCGGTGCTGTGCTGGAGCACTCAGCTCTGAAGGTCTGTCGCTTGCAATGACGACTCTCCCGATGGAGGAGCCAGTGACCCGGGCATTTCTAGCTTCCCTTTTCTCAGTGCATAAGGAGGACCTGCAAGAGCTCAGGAAGGATCTAGCTTCAGAAATCAAAGAGATCAGTCGAGACACTGATGCTCATTGCGACAGGGTGGCAGAATTGTAAAACAAAGGAGATGCACTGGAAGATGAGATGGAATCTATGAGGCAAGAGATCATACACCTCCAAGAGCAACACGTCGACTTACAGGCCCACTTTGAAGACCTTGAGAATTGTTCTCTGAGACACAACGTCCGCATCCAGGGTGTAGCGGCGAAGGCCGAAGGGAGTGACATATTCGGCTTCGTCAGGGATCTCTTCAATCATATTTTGGGCTACGCTCAGGACACTGCGCTCAGGATAGATCGGACACACAGAGTGGGGGGGCTCCACACTCAGAAAAGGCCCCCCCGGTAGACATTCTAGTCTGTTTGCACGACTTCCAAATGAAAGAAGAAATCATACGCAAGGCACGAGCGATACACCCCCTGAACTTCTGTGACTGTACTCCCACTATCTTCCAGGACTTGTCTGCGTTAACATTGCAAAAATGTAGGGACTTTCGCCCAGTGAACTCCTACCTACGGAACCAGAACATAGCTTACTGCTGGGGACACCCGTTCAGAATAATCTTCCGCCAGTAAGGGAGACTCCGACAGTTGAGGTTCCTGCAGAAGACGTTCCATCTACTGGGATTAGAGCCACAATATGGACTCCACTTCTTTTCCTGAATGGACCCGCAGGGATATTGCACTATTTCCAGACTGTATGCTGGGTAAACTTTTCGTTATGTCTTTTGAGTTTTTGTTTATAGGTTCAGTTTTTATGCCTTTTAGATGTTTTCGGGGTAGTGTTGGGGTCCTCCATCCACCTTGCTAATATGTCACCCAGTGCATCACACTAGAGTAACATGGGCAGCGGGAGTAGAGCCGGTCAGTTAAGAGGTCACATAATGATATCGGGTGTGCAGTCCCCCAACCTTAAGATCCTCTCACTTAACGTGAGAGGTCTCAATAACCCGATTAAACTACGGGCCGTGCTGTCGTTCCTGGCACAGACGCAGGCAGATATTTGCCTGCTACAAGAAACTCACCTCCTAGCTAGGGATTGGGGTAGACTCAAATCCAAGTTCTTACCCGTACAGATGTTCTCCTCCAATACAACCAAAATGGCTGGGGTGGCCATTTTAGTTTCACAGGACTTTCGAGGCAAAGTGGTTCAGAAGGAAGCCGAGATTAGAGGCAGACTACTCACATGCCGCCTTGACGTTGGCGGCTGGTGGTAGACACGATCTACGCCCCTAATGAGGGACCGTAGAGCGTTCTACACAGTGCCCTTAAAGAGGCATTATGCACTGACGAAAGACACCTTCTGCTAGGGGGCGACCATATCCTGGTCTTTGACAATGACGCGGACAGATAAGCTCACGGTTAACGGCAGGTAGGCGTGCTGTCAAACACTGGGCTTTCCCGACTGCGTGCACTGAGCCTCTTCAATTTCTGGAGGGCTTCCCACCCACAAGACAGGGAATATTCCTACTATTCTAATGTAAATTGAAATGCCACATGACGATCTCCCAAAAATGTTAACCTTTTTTGCAGGTTTAAAGTATTCGGCATAGTTACGTAATGGTGTTGCTGAGATGGCCCATGTTTCCTGAACACAAAGTATGTCTGCTCCAACCATGAGAGCTACAGCGTCGGGGCTTTGCAGGGCTTTATGTAACCCTGCGACGTTCCAGGACATTATGTTGATGGTTGGATAGTTTGTGGAATTGATTTTGGAGTTTCGACTAGTGTGCGAAATTGCTTGAGCTGTGTGGTTTCCGGGCTCTTGGTCGGGGCTGATGATGTATGAAGCAGGTACGATGCGCCAGCTAGTGTCCTGCTTGTTCATTGTTGTGGGCGCGGGGTTATTTAACGGAGGCCCTATGTTGGTATTAGGAAGTGGAGTTTAAAACCTGGGCCAGCCAAGACCAATCTTTAGTGCCCTGCTCCAATATTGAGCAGGATCGATGACCACCTACTGTGTGTTTAAAAATTTGTATTTAATTGCTGCCCAACTCGGTTGCTTGTGTGCCTCCTAGTGAACCATGTAGGATAGATCCGCAGGCGGGTGGGATTGAACGAGTGGTGTACATGGTTTTCCTCCCCTTCGGATCTTCGTCTCCCTGTTGTCTGTTTTTTCCTTTAAAGATTTCCGGGTATTTCGTCGGTGGTGGGGATTTGATTTTTTTTTATTCCCCAATTATCCAGCTGTGTTTTGTGTCCCTTCAGGGCCTTCGCCATGTTGGAATTGGCGAAGGTTATCTCGGTGGTTTCATTTTGTTCGCTAGGCCCTGGGCCAACAAAGGTCACCCTCTCAATGTCCGTTGATTTTATACTCTCCAGACCCGAAATGTTTTTACAGAGTTTCAAGAGGTTCCCTCTGTTGAGGATGTCCCAGCTCCCTTGCGAAATATATTCTGGATATAGCCATACTTTTTGATTTTCTGACTCAGAGTCTAGCGATTGAGCGGGATTAATTGTGTTTAATGGCGCCATGGAAGCTACAGTGGCCTCTCTTGGGTTATGAGCGTAGTTGGCCCCTGGGCCCCTTTCCTCGTCAGTCCCTTTTGTTCTTGTGGCGTGAGTATACGGGATAAGCCCAGGGGCATTCGTGTGTTCCCCCTGAAATCGATCACCATTATTTCTTACTTGGGTGGAGGTTTGTTCCCCTTGAGCATTAGCTGTTAATTCCAACTGGCGACCCTTATCGGCATTTGTATCTATCAAGTCTGTTTTTAGTCTGTTGTAGTTCTCCCAATTGTGGGCCGGCATGCCCAGTGCGTGGTTCGGGGGGCTACGTGGCACGGGAGCTCTATCGGTTGAAGTTTCGGGCAGGTTTTCCCTGGGGGCGTCTGTTGGACTTCTGAGGGCCATTGTTATGGCGGATGTTTCATTTGTTTGTTTTTGTATGTCTTTCTTTTGGTCTATGGTGGTTGAGCCCCGACCCTTCTCCTCCTCCATGTTCGATGCTTTGTTCACCTTGTTTGCAGGTGTGAACCAGTGATCAATTTTCTCTTTTGCGTAGCTTTTGTCTTTTTTTGCTTTATTGAGTTTTTTCAATTTTTTCTTATTTTTCCTTGATAAGGGTTGTTGGGCTGGAAGTGGTGAGATTAAATCATCCAAATTGCTGGAGCTAATGTTAATTGTTTGATTGGGTTGAAAGTGTGCGTTTGAATTCAGAGGGTTGGAGCTCCGTTGGGTGTTTGTTTCATAGTTGGTGTTGCTGGGGGTTTCTTTGGATCTCTCTAGACTGTTCCAGGTGACCTTTGAGCATTGGTTTGGGAACAAATTGATCTGTGAGCTTGATGTTTTCGTCCTATTCACCTCTTGCTTAAGATCCATGACTAGGGTGTTCATTATTTCAGGAAGTTTTTCCAGGGAGTGCAGTATCGGGGAGCACCCACAGTCCATAGGTTTCATCGTTATTTCTGTGTCCGCCTGCGCTCTGCGTATTAAGAAGTTTAGGTGTTCCAGTTTTGAGTCCACTCCAGAGATAGAGCTTGCTACTGACTGCAAGATGTTTATTTGGATGTCTAATTTGTCGGCATGCATTAATGACGCATTTCCCATAGATATCAAAGCCTCGTTGATTACCGCAAGGTAGTTTTCTATCCTTTGTGGGACCAGACTGGATTCCCAGGCTGGCAAGTGTGCGTTCAAGGTTGTTATACTTTCCTCCAGCCCGGAAACCGAATATTCATTTCCTTGGAGTCTCGCCTCAGCGTCTTCTACCCCCAGGTTGGTGGACGTCTGCGGGGCTGTCAGGATTGTCGGAAAGCTTATTTGAGATCCCGGGGATGCCCCAGTGGTTTTGGGGTAGGCAGAGTTTTCTGATTGGGTGTGGAGTTGTTTGTTTAGTTCGCTACCCCCTGGGGCAGCAGTATTTAGTTGTGGTTCTGATGGTTCATCAGGGGAGCTTTCGAGAACCAGTGTGCGGGCTCCTAAATCGTTAGCTCCGATTGGGTTATGCTCCTTTGGAAGTTCTTCAATTTGTTTCGTCTTGCCTTTAATAATCAGAATGTTTGGCGAGAGAGGGACGGCTAGTGGGGAATTATGATTTGATGTGGCATTTTCAGTAATGCCTACCGATTTGTTGACATTAAAACGGTGAATGGCCGGCCTGGGGGCTGCAGGAAGTGTATTGGTTGGTTCTCCATGTGCTGGAGGGTTGCTTTGGTTGGGTTGTTGTTGCAAGTATTTCCTAATGTCGTTGTCTCCCTTGATGCTTTTACTATTGCAAGTGATGTGGCAATCGTTTGCATTTGTGTTTTTGTTACGAGTTCTGCTGTCCGTGCCATCATTGTAACGTGGGGTTCCTGCGGTGCCGGTGTCCAGGATTCTTGTGTGTCCAGGAATTGATGGGGAGTTAGCTCTTTCTGCTCCCACTTGTTCAACATTTATAGACTTGTCCTGTGCAGTCGAGTCATGTCTTATGTTGCCCACAGGGTATAGCATCTTGGCCTTTTGGCATCTCGCTGTTTTGTGAGGACGGTAGTTGGAGTGGGGTTGTGTCAAACCGGCGTTCCTTGTTCGCATGATGGGTCTACGCCAGTAGGTGCTTAGCTGTCGCCTTGATTTTGCTGCGGCGTCTAAGCTTTAATGCTGTAGTTGCAATGGGTGCCGTACTTGTTCTCGCACTGCTATTATCGGATGATGCCGCAATAGCAGAGGCCTTTAGGGATTTTTACGAGAAGCTCTACTCTAGTCAGTCACTAGACGGGGACGATAGCATAACTACTTGCAGGACGTGCAGACACCTAGGCTGACACCAGGGCAAGCTGAAATTCTGGAGGGGGAGATCCGTATTGAAGAAGTAATCTCGGCCATCTCTCGGTTGAAGTTAGCTAAAGCCCTGGGTGTGGACGGCTTAACGGCTGCCTTCTACAAGGCTTTCTGCCCCGAGCTAGCTCCCCTTCTGACCAGGCTGTTTAACTCACTTTCTGCTGTGGGGGCCATCCCGGCCTCCGTGCCGGAGGCAGTTATAACAGTCATTCACAAGGAGGGGGGAAGGATAAAACGCACTGCAGTGCATATAGGCCCATGTTGTTGCTCAATATCAATTTAAAACTCTACACGGGTATCTTGGCGCAGAGGCTGGGGTCATTTATGCCAGCCTTAATTGACCCCGACCAGGCCGGCTCCATACCTCAAAGGCAGACTAGCGACAACACTAGAAGGGTCCTTCAAGTCATTGATAAAGCTTCCAGGTTCCCCGGCAACTACATGCTCATGGCATTCGATGACGAGAAAGCGTTTGACAGGGTGCACTGGCCCTATCTGGAGCAAGTACTGTCCCACTTTGGTTTTGGGGAACGCTTTCGCACACACGTCCTCAATTGCTATTGCCTTCCAACGGCTACTGTGAGGGTCAATTGGCTCCGGTCGAACTCCTTTCCCATAGCTAAAGCACACGGCGAGGGTATCCGTTATCGCCCCTGCTCTTTGCCCTTTATATGGAACCCTTAAGCGCACAGAGTCTTTACGCTGATGACATGTTAGTGACTCTTAAGGACCCCGAGATCTTTCTGGGGTCGTTTCTATAGGAATTGGGGGATTTTGGCAGAGTATCAGGGTTTAAAGTCAATGTGGGGAAATCCGTGGCCCTCTGTCTCTCACTTCCCCCGCAGACGGTAGAGCATCTTAAAGAAGACTACCCATTCCAATGGTCTGTACACTCGGTCCTTTACCTGGGAGTCCGACTGGCTGCCTCTACACAAGCTACAGCTGCCATCAATTACACTCACTTACTCAAGCAGGTACGATCCGACATCCTCAGATGGAAACCCCACCCATTTCCTGGCTGGGTTGGATAGCTGCTACTAAGATGACGCTCCTCCCTAAAATACTATACCTGATCCAGACACTCCCTCTGCACATACCCCGGGTATGATTCCCAAACTGCAAGTGGAAATCATGACTTTCATTTGGCATGGCCATAAACCCAGAATGATACGGAGCCTTCGTTTTTTACCACCTAGCGAAGGTGGGCTGGGCATACCCAATCTCCAGCTGTATTTCCAAGCTGCACAACTACGACACTTAGTGGAATGGAACCGAACAGAATCAGGGAAGCACTGGCTATTCCAAGACACGGCTGCAGCTAGGACCTCACTGATGAAGATCTCATTTTTAAAGAAAGCCCAAAGGCCCCGTAGTCTCTACCTTTCAGACATCACTAGAATGACCATGATGACATGGGATCAGACTAGACTTCGCCACAAACTCACGATGTTTCCATCCCCCTTGACTCCGCTGTTTGGCAATCCTGACTTTGAGCCTGGGCTAGGGGAAACTACATATCAGGTTTGGCGTCAGTCCCAATGCCGTTCCATGGGTCACTTATTCGACGTTCAGGGGGTGTTGTCGTTCTCACAACTTAAAGCACACTTCGACATCCTTGAGACAGAGCGCATGCGATACCTGCAGCTTAGACACTGGGTCCTACAACCACATAATAGAGAGGCGGCTAGTCGCCACCTCACTACATACAAGAGATGGTTCTTGTCGAGGTTCATGGACAAGTCTAAGACTTGTAAAAGCTGCTGAATGCCCACAACTCACATGCATATCATGCTGGATGTGGTAGATTGGAAAAAGACATTGGGAGATCCCGTAGCAGCAAAGAGTGGGAAAGCATATGCTATAGGGCACGCTACACAGCCAGCAACATGGTGCTGACCAACACACTCAAAAAAGTGACCATGTATTGGTACTACACACCGGAGCGGATACACTGCGGTGAAACAGGTACACTGCTCCATTTACTCTGGGACTGCACCCACATTCAGAACTACTGGTCACAAGTAATGGACGATATTGATAAACATCTAGAGATGCAGCTTCTCCGTTTTCCTGCACACATCTTCCTGGGAGTACCGGACCCACTGGCAGACCCCTGATGTCCAAGAGGGGTCACCTGATAGGATTGGCGCTGGGCGCAGTCATGCAGATCATTCTCACGCACTGGGGGACCCCACAGGCCTCCACACATACTGGATGGCTGACACGTCTTTGGCAAATCTTGGGCATGGAAAAGATTACACTTACGCTTGCAGGCAAGGGTGCAGATTTTCAGAAAGAATGGCTTCCTTTCCTATCCCTACTGACGCAGGAATTCCGCGAGCTCACGTAGCCTAAATACCTACGCCTACTGTGATTGCCAGAAGATGGGGCACCGCCTACTCGGGGTTGAACTTGAGGAGTGTTGTTTGAATTCATGTTTGACTCAGGGCAGGGTGGACTGGAGGAGGGTTGGGGGGGTGGGGGTGGAATTTCAGTTTTTTTTCTTTTTATTCTTATTTGTAGTATGTATGTTCTGCAGCAGGGGCTCTTTGTGGCCCACAAAACCAGCTTACGGCTCTCTAGTTGTGCTTTGGGCATTTACGGTCTTCTTGCAATTTTGTTCTTTGATTATGCATACAACGATCCAATAGATTTAAACCATAAACAAAGGCAGTAGTGCTCCTCACCGGCCGGTGGATGTAGGTGGCAGCTAATGCAATTGTTGTCTTTACAAATTTAATAAAAGATTTAAATCGTAAAAAGAGGTCAGGTTGTGCTACAGCACAGGCATCTTGGAACTCCAGCGTGGCTACCTTTCGGGGGCAAGTGGAGACCTGATGAAAAGAGCCTCAATGTAATGGCACTGTTGGGCCACTTAAGGAAGAAGCATATAGGTTATCAGGTCATCTTGGGAACATGCTAAATCAAAAGAGTTGTACAATCCCCTCCTCCTTGCAGCAAAAGATCGAAAATGTGCCCGTGATGGTGAAGGGCGATGCAATGGCAGAGCCTCAAGCTTCTGTGGCACTCAAGAAGGAATCCTCAGGACTTAAGTCAGAGATGCAGAGGCAGGGAATGTTGCATCGATGTCCTGAACTCCTGCTGATCCATAGGCAGAAGCAGTTGGTGGTCGAAGTCCAGTCGAAATGACCATAGAGGTAATCACGATTTGGCTTTCCAACAAGCAACTTTGGCAGAAATACTTCCTATGTTGAATTGGCGGAATAGAAGGAAATGAGGTAAGAACGGACTTTTTGTTCAGTTTTCCACTTCCGTTTCTATCAGGAACCCCATCATCCAGGTCCCTTCTTTGCTGCTCCGACTTCACCACAACACCAAATGACTCCATTGTCGCCGGGATCGAAGATAAGCAACTTTTACAATTGTCTTACTGTGAATTGTGTGTTGACAATTGCTTTAGCCTCATGTATTTTTGCATTGACCTTACATACAATTTTTCTTATGTGTAATGCAGTAGTGTTCATTTTACAATTTATCAATGTAAAATGAACACACTTGTATTGACACTTAAAAAACAAATGTTGTGGTGCTTGGGGGTGTTGTGCTTGTGGTGCCTGTGGGTGCGCATTAAATAATTTGTATATGTTTGTGTGGCATTCAATATGTAACACATGCCTGGGATATGTTCCCACCCCCAGGCATGACAGTTTTCAATTGAGAGGAGAACTCCATGGTGTTTTTAGAAAAATCAAATTGTGTACATTTTTTGAGGGCAAGGAGAAATCAACTGCCGACATGATGTGCTGCACGGACCTACGCCGCCCGTCCACCTTCACGCCCCTGAACCATCAAGTGGGCCCGGAGGTGGGGGTTTTTGAACAAAAAGTCCTGCAGGACATCTTAGATTTAGAACAAAAACAACACCTTCCTAAGCACAGCAATATGTCCAAAGCGGATTGGCTGGCTGTGAAAGCCCTTCAAGACAATGGATCCATCACCATCAAACCGGCCGATAAGGGCGGGGCGGTGGTGGTGATGAACACCATCGACTATGAAAACGAAATACAAAGATTATTGGGTGTGAGGGAACACTACCAACCTTTCGCTAGAGACCAGACAGATGAATTGAAAACTACTATACAAACTATGGTCGCAGAGGCACGGGAAAAGAAGTGGCTTACTAGCAAGGAAGCTGAATTTTTAATAAATCCCACCCTGAGGGTACCAGCTTTCTATATTGTGCCCAAAATTCATAAGGCACAACGGCCTCCTCCTGGACGGCCGATAGTCTCAGGTATTAATTCCTTACTTGAGCCTTAGTCACAATTTTCCGATTTTTTCTTATGAGAATGTGTGGTTACACAACCCTCCTTTGTGCAGGACACCACTGACATTTTAAGACAGTTACAGTCAGTAACATATGATCCGGCCGAGCAATTCATAGTGACAATTGACATAGAGTCACTTTACACAAACATACTCCAGGAAGCGACGCTGGTGGCAGCAGCTCGCTCCGTGGGGGAATGTGAGTGGTTCTACGACACAGCAAGGACGTTCGTGTTGCAATGCATTGAAATAGCATTGACACAGAACTTCTTTGCCTACAAAGAACAACTATTTCTGCAGATATCAGGGACCTCGATGGGGGCAACATTTGCCCCGAGCCTGGCATGTATATATGTTGGGCAGTTTGAAACCAACTATATTTACCATGCATCTAATCTCTTCCAGGGGAACATTGTCCTCTGGAAGAGATATATAGATGACATCCTATGCATCTGGAGAGGGTCCGCAGAGCGACTAAATCAATTTTTGACCTGGCTTAACAACCTAGATCGATGCCTCAAATTCACATGGGTGGTGGATCGCTATAAGGCGACATACCTAGACCTGGACATACAGGCGAAAGATAACGGTCTCATGACAACAGTCCACCAAAAGCCCACGGATAAGAACTCATTATTACATTACGAATCGTTCCATCCGAGGGCCTTGCGGGACAACCTGCCAGTCGGGCAATTTATGAGATACCGTAGGAATTGCTCCACAGTGGAAACCTTTTTAGAACAGACTGAGGACTTGACGGACAAACTTGTCGCCAGGGCTTACCCGCAAAGAATTGTTAAACAAGCCAAAAAGCGGGCACTCAACACCCCTAGAGAAGCCATCTTGGACCGGAGGATCAAAGAACACAAGGAATGTATCCCAGTAGTTACCACCTTTGGCCCCCACTCTACTAAAGTCCGCCAAATAATCCGAAAATACTGGCACTTACTGAGTACCAGCTCCATGCGAATGCCACAACCACGTTTCGCATTCAAGCGATCGTCGAGTTTGAGGGACCGGCTGGTCCATTCACGTTCGCAACCAACACCGACTGAATCTACAGTTCCCCCGGGTCATTACCCTTGTGGGGGTTGTAACGTCTGTACCCTTACAAAAAAGACTGGCGCGATAGTCAGGAAAAATGGGAGGACTTGGCATCTGAATAGTTTTAGTAATTGCAACACACGCAATGTAATCTATAGGCTCACGTGCCCATGCGAGTTGCATTACATTGGACTAACAACAAGGAAAATAAAAACCAGAAACCAAGAACATCTCAGTACCTTAAAAACAGCAAAACTAAGAGCAATGACTTCCAGATTTACATTCTGTTGAACTTACTGTGCTGCACACCTAAGGCTCGCCACTGGACACTGGGCGACGGGCCTCCGGGGAGAAGAATGAGGGGCCGCTGACCACGGAGACTCCTTCGCCCCGGCGCGCAAGTACTATGGTTGGGGACTGGGGAGAGCACTCTGCTGAGTTGGGGAGGCGGGCAGGTTCAAGTCCGTGTAGCAGGGGAGCAGGGAGGGGGGCAGTTGTAGGTAAGGGGATGTTCATTTTTTTGGATCACTTGGTCCTAACAGTTAGTGGTTTGACTCAACACAACACATTGCAACATGTCAGGAACACTGCGCAGCGTTGCAGGTCACAATACTATTCATGCGATGGTACATTTCTTGTCGTTCCATATGTTCCGCCGTTGGCTGGAAGCGCTGCCCCGCATAGGTGGCGATGGGCCCGCCCCCGAGAGATGCCACTGCCATGGCCGGAATAGACCAAATCACCCCGGTGGCTCCGCTACAAATAATGTCATGGAACGTCAGAGGGCTGGGCGATCAGATTAAACGAGGTTTAGTTTTTCAGGGAATTAAGAGGGTGGGTCCCGCCCTGGTCCTGTTACAGGAAACACATCTGATGGGCACTGCTACACGGGCGATGGATAGGCGAGGCTACCACATGGTTGCGCATGCGGAGTTCACATCGGGGTCGCGCGGCACAGGCATACTAATGCGAAACTCTTCCCATTACATCATCGAATCCACCGAGATAGATGATCAGGGCCGCTTCGCAGCGGTTCATGGCCAGTGGGAGGGCAGGCCGTTATCTGTGGTCTCGGTGTACATCCCACCTGCGCTACATGCCGTGGCACTGCCGGACCTCGGCAAATTCCTCTTAGAACTCCCAGATGGCGACTTAATCATTGGGGGGGATTTTAATGCTGTACTACACAACGCTCGTGACAGATTTCCAGTGCGAGCACATGTCGATGGCCCTAACAAATTCAGTGGATTCCTGGAAGCACAGGGACTGGTGGATGTGTGGCGCCTACTGCACCCAGAGCAACTACAATACACCTACTTCTCAGCTACACATATTAGCCTGTCCAGGATTGATTAATTCCTCACATTAGGGAACGGTCGCCTCACTATAGATGAAGCACACATAAAGCCAAGGGGTATATCAGACCATTCGCCAATCACCTTAACACTGTCAAGTCGTGAAGTGACCCGTAGGAGAATCTACCTGATCTATCCGGGGTATCTCAAAGTCCCATCCATTCGTAAGGACCTGCAGAAAGCCACCCAACACTATTTCGAGGAAAATCGCGCGTCGGTGGGATCGCCGTCAGTGCTTTGGGAAGCGTATAAAGCTGTATTCAGGGGACAAGCTATAGCAGCGATTGCACACCACAAGAAAACACAGGGGAAGGAAGCCGCAGGGTTGGAACTGAAACTTGACATAGCTAACACCGCCCATATGGCAGATCCGTCCGACGCTACTTTGCATTCCCTTCAGACGAGTCAACGCCTTCTTGCTGACCATATGAGACGACTGACCGTGGCGGACATTGCGGCCACCAAGCACAGAGTGTATGACATTGGGGACAAGGCCAGTAAACTCCTGGCTTGGCTAGACAGGAAGCAAGCGGGAAATAGGAACATACTACAAATCACAGACACACAGGGGACGATACACACGCGGCCGGAAGACATAGTGAATGTACTGGCTGAACATTTTAGTGAAGTATACACCCCGGCAGTGACCGTGACGGAGGAGGAGGCTCAGGCCGTCCTGGGTCATGTGGCATTGCCAACGCTGACGGAAGAGGCGACACGGGATCTCGATTCCGACTTAACAATTGACGAAATTCAACTGGCCATTGCTGCACTCCACCCAGGCAAGGCTCTTGGCCCAAATGGGGTGCCCATCGAATGGTTTAAAACAATGTCGGAGTCCCTGAGTGCACCCCTTCTACAGATGTATGTGGAAAGTAGGGAGAATGGCACACTGCCCCCAGACCAATGGATGGTGACTATAGTGGCCATTCCGAAACCGGGCAAGCCACCCAATAAATGTACGTCCTATAGACCTATCTCGTTGCTGAACCCTGAAGCAAAAATCCTGGCGAAGCTATTAGCCAACAGGCTCGTGCCACACTTGACTCAGTTGATCCACCCAGATCAGTCTGGCTTTATGCCGCATAGGAGTACGGCCCTGAACCTCCGTAGAGTGCAGGGAGTCTTAGCGAGAACCCCACTGTTGACGGAACCGGCGGCGATACTGTCGTTGGATGCCAAAATGGCATTCGACATGGTGGAGTGGAGCTACCTTTTTGCAGTCCTCACCTCCATGGGGTTCAGACCCAGATTTATCGCTTGGATCCGGTTACTGTACAAGGACCCGATAGCACGAGTGGTGGCAAACGGTCACATGTCGCGAGACATACATTTGGCACGGGGAACCAGGCAGGGATGCCCGCTCTCGCCTATCCTTTTCGCATTGGTTTTAGAACCTCTTGCGATCACCATTCGGAACACACCACTACTGAAGGGAATTAGATGGGAACCTGGCTGGGAGGACAGAGTGTCCTTGTACGCTGATGATATGCTGATCTACCTCACGGATATGGACAACAGTGTCCCAAACCTTCTCTCCATCTGTAACTCACATGGGCGGGTGTCAGGATACACCATTAATTGGTCGAAATCGACCCTTTATGAGCTCAAGGGCCCACTCCCGACCCTGCCGGACTCATGTGCACTGGAAGTGGCCACCACGTCCTTTAAATACCTGGGGATATATGTCACCCGAGATGCGACGGAATTCTCTAGTCGTAATCTACAACCCCCCCTCATTAGATTGCGTAATGACGTACAGCACTGGCAGAGACTTCCACTGACGCTGCTGGGCAGAACAGCGCTGTTCAAAATGATGGCGCTGCCGCGTTTCCTGTACGTTCTCGAAAATACACCAACACTAGTACCGCCCAGTTACTTTCAGAAGGTGACTGCACTGATGTCGGGTCTACTGTGGGGGAATCGGCCGGCGAGAATTGCTCACGTGAAACTCAACAGGAGCTGGTACGACGGTGGTATTGCATTACCCAATATGCAGTTGTACTACTGGGCGACACAGCTCAAGATTCTTAACAAGTGGATCCACGCCCCGCAGGACGACCCAGCGTTTAAGGCTGACAGGGCCCAACTGGGCACCAGCAGCATGCTAGCGCCTCTGTACCACAAGGGTGTTGCGGCGAAACTAATAGGACCCACCAAACACACAGTACAGTTGTGGTATAAGGCACAATCAAAACTACATTGGGACGGAACCATTACAAAACTCACTCCACTATGGGACACTAAGGCTCTTGGTCACCTCAGGCGTACTAAGGGCTTCAACCAGTGGGACACCATAGGGATATCAACTGTGGGTGACATGTGGTCCAGGGAGGGAGTGGTTTCATTCGCCTCCCTTCAGCAACAGTACGAATTGAGGAACACAGAACAGTATAGATACATACAAATTAGACATGCCCTTCTGGCAGTGCTCCCACCGGGTGCCACACCCCCGGAGTCCTCTCCGCTGGAAGACCGTCTACTTACAGACTGTATGCAGGAGGGTGCGACTTCCCTAACATACCGTAAACTACTCAATAATCTACCTGATCCACTGGGAAAGCTAAAGGATAAATGGGAGGAGGACCTCGGGGATTTTGATGAATCTGAATGGAACGCAGCTATTGCATCCCCACGTGAAGCTGGCATATCAGCTAGGTTCCGCCTGGTACAACTGAAAATCCTGCACAGGATTTACTACACGAGAGTGGCTCTCCATAAATTGCAGAGGGCGGATCATCCTTATTGTCTTAGGGGGTGCGGTGAAGAGGGCACCTTCGTACATACACTTTGGAGCTGCGCGCGCCTCGTGGGGTATTGGCAGCGGGTGCTCCGTACCATCGCACAGACACTAAACACCACTGTGGCCTTGGCCCCACATATGCGCCTGTTAAATATCTGGGGGCCTACGGATTTGACACACTATGGTAAGCTCTGGGTCACGATAGGCTGCATGGTGGCCAAACGAGACATTGCGCAAAAATGGGGGACGGCAGAGCTCCCCACACTGACGCAATGGAGCAGAAACATGGACACACTCATGGTAACGGAGAGGGCAGTTTATAAGATGAGAGACAACCCACGCAAGTGGAATGGGGTCTGGCTACATTGGAACTCCTACAGAGGGGACATATGCGAACCATTGCCAGAAGACGATAGCGATAGTTCTGACGATGAGATAGACAATGTTTAATCGTAAGGGGAGATGACATAGCGTGCATGAGAGCCTTATACAGTATGTGCAACAGGGAATGCAACGGGAAGGGGTTGGAAACAAGGGGAGGTGGGTTCGAGTGAAGCCTACAGAGGTGCAGCACAATGGATAGGAACAGGTATGGGAACGCAAGAATGTAATTGAGGCTGTTGATATAGAGTCATGTTTTTAGTTCTTCTCTTTATTGTTTACAGAAAATACAAAATGCAAGCAGCTTTACTGTCAGTATACCACACGTTTTAGAGGAACACCATGTGTAATGATTCGTAGAAAGGCCACATCCAGGAGGGATAGACGTAATTGTTTACATATCGTACACTTGGCGCTTTTTCAGCCGGCCTCCGGGATGTAGGCGCTTGGATGTATTTCTGTTGGACTCATCAATAAAGTCTTGCTTTTCAAAAAAAAAACTCACTACCAAACTGGTGCAACACTTTAGTGATTTGAAACATCAGCCCAGGGACCTTCGCTGGGTGGTAATGGAAAGTGTTAAGGGGGATCAATACAATATGGGCAACAGGTTACTCAGGAAAGAGGCCCGTTGGATTTTTGAAGAGGGAACAGATCAGAAAGGCCTAAACGAAATTATTGAGTGGAATCGTCTGTCATTAATGTAGATGTTTCAACCAGACAGATTACACTCTTTGTCATGTTACAGTTTCTGGTATACCAGCAGATTGTCAGCCAATCAATGTATCAGAGCAGATGGGCATAGTTGGGCATGCCACTATGTCAGCACAGAAGATCTGCCAATGGGCAGCATTACCGCCTGCTGCAACAATATCGATGCACCCCCTAACCACCACCTGAGACATCGGTAACAAAATACGTTGACTGACAGTCTGCGGAGTCTATTGAAAGTACAGCACAACCAGAGACTAGTAAATCCGAACACGGGACATAGCTCATTCGTGGTGTCTATAATTTGAGCCTCAAAAAATATGGGTAGTAGTCGCAGCAACCCCTCTGAGAGATAGTATTGTTGATAGAGAAGATGAAGCAGAGTGGATGTGAATAACATCCTATCCACTCTAAGATGGCGGCCATATATACAGTGAATGGGGTCACGCTTTACACGCACGTCACGCAGCGCAGCGATCACATGACCACAACTACGGCATTTAGACCAGCCCTTTGATGACGTCCAGGTACACAAAGGGTGAGCGGAAGCCAGACCTCGGCAAACTCCCGGTAAGGAAAAAATCATGGCGGGAGGTTTAATCATTGCGGGGAGACCTAGCGTACCAAACCGGTACACAACTTGCAGTGAGGGCCACGCGACCGCTGCGCGAAACATAAAATTCATGGCGGCTTTCTCTGAATTGAGGATTGGCCAAATCTAACTATAGTAGTAACGAGGGTGGGTGCTCATGAAGAGAAGCGTGAGTACAGGAGCACGCCGCATTTCCTTAACAACTAGAGACCGCTAAACGCTGATTAAACAAGCGACGATATCGCTAGCACCCATGGCAAAATATATGGATATGACTTGTACACGGGTCATTGTTGCGCTTTTTTCTCCATAGAGACCGACCAGCTGGCGGTATATGGGACCCGCTAACGGTGTAGGGGTACCCCCATACACAGATTCTTCTACGGGGGCCGGTAGGCTGGAAAAGAGAGGCCACCTGGTAAAGTATGAAGATAGTTATCAGGATTTTAGAATGAAACAGTCAGCTTTCAAGTTGATGCACTCTTAACCAGAGTTGCAATGGACATAGGGTGACACAGCGAGTACATTGTGTGTGTGTATGTGTTTGTTCTCCTGTTCCAAATACAGGTACAATAAATAGAGAATCCAGAGGTGCAAATCATACGCTGACCCGAACAAAACCCTGAAGAAATCACCGGTAAAGTATTGATGGTGATGAAACATGTCGGTTTTTGGTTTTTATTAGAGCGCGCAAACAGCAAAGAATAAAGATACAATTGCCAGTTTAGCACAGCTCTTTTTAATTTAGAGGGTCATTCAATACTTTGTTACACATAAGGTTTTTTTGATGTCTTTGCACACCGTTTATCCCCTTTCTGTTTGGGTTGACAGACGCTGATGATGATAAGTGGGGATTCAGGCGAGTACCAGCCTGAAAAATCCCCCCCTGGGTGTTGCTCCCGTGAGGCTCTGTCAACCTTCCCTTCCCTTTTTTCACAGTAGGAGAGTGGAGGAAGCAGTTAGTACCTTCTGGGAGGCTTACACACACACACACGGTTTTAGAGATATGGTAGTAGAGATATGCGACCACTAACAGCGCATCAGGCTTGAAGGGTGATTTTGACCCTCGGTTTGTTAATAGTAAAAGAGAAACAATTCACCTAGGGATATACATCCCATAGTATTATAGGGAAGGCCTTTATTGTTGGTAACAAAATTAAGTTATACCTACCAGTCTGCACTCCACCAGGGACTTACTCCATCAGCAAATCGCCGCTAGGACTATGCAAGCACAAGTAGGTCATCTAAATAGGCTCGGTGGAATAACTCCGTCCCCACGGCAACAGAGCCAGCACACATCCAAACACAGTGGATGGAACTCCGTCAACTTGTTGGAGTACTTGCAAGGGCCGCAACGGAGGGATGGCTGGAGTACCGCCAGGAACTTAATGAGGCCCTGAGTCTCTGTGCCTTTAATACATTCTTGATGCTGTAGACATTTCAATATGAAAATAAACATGTTACTATAAGACTGGAGGCTACCATTATACATGTTCTGAGCCCATTAACACAGTCCTTGCAACATGCTCCACTTGTCCGAACTCCTTAACAGCTGAAGCTCTGCCTCCACCCCCACAGTTTTTGCTTGACTCGTGTTTTTTAATATTTGGGCCACTTTGTTCTTAAGCCTTCATAACTTTCTTACCACAAAAGTTATTAACATACAAACAAAAGGGTGGGTTTGCCTAAATTAAACCACACATCTACTCACTGGTCATGAAGAGAAGCAATTACTTGGTTGTACAAACGGTCATTAAGGGGTGCTAACAACGATATCCAACATCTACCCACTGAGATATTGCTTAAGTCAGAGATTCATAGAATTCTGATCAATCAATTTCAAATATATATCAGAGCACACCCAATCACTATATCTATAATCCACCTATTGTAACACACATTCATAGGTCTACAGATAAATGAATTCTTTCCAGACTGTAGTATGGGATTCCAAATTTTCAATCTCAAAAAGGGATCCAGTCACACTTCAATCAGATCCATAAATATTTTTATTTTCCAATCATAGTATTGTTGATCGGCAGCCGACGCGCGTTTCGCCCACAGGGCTTTTTCAAGGCTGCAATGGAATGTACACTAGTTTTAGATATTATATTTTCGTTACTAAACATAATGTACACATGTTGATTGGCCATTCTAAGCAACAGATCTGGTTTTTATACAGAAAGTGATAAGCTCCCGTGAAGAAGACAATTAAATTAATCCTTTTTGCCACGTTATGATTATATGCAATGTTAGAAGATATTAAAAACATTTTTGGAGAGAGAGTATTAAAAGAATGTTCAATGATAATTCTCCTCATCCAAAGAGTCCCATTTATGCTGGTGGTAAGGGTCAATTGATAAATAAGGAGGCGCATTACCAGAGGTCACCTCATCTAATCAAGTGAGGTACAGAATCAGTATAAAATGTGAGGTAACCATATAGTATATCACCCGCATAACCATCACCAAGTATGTCCTATATTTAAATTACTATTTCCCATTCTCACCTTCAAAAATAGGAATAGGATCCAAAGTTTCGGATAATGTCATAAATCCAAGAGTACGCAATGATGAGAATCAAAAAATATAGAAGTGATGTCCGTAAAGTCACTTTATATCTGTAAAGAGAAGTGATTTGGAGATTAATTCCTCCATCACTAAGATTTATGATAATACATATTAAGTCTACATGTATGTAGATCATAAGAGCGTTGCTAATAAAAGACATCGATCTAATCACAAAATCGTTCCATACATACAAAAAGGAAAAAAGTGCCTCTCTCTATTCTTGTCCTTCCACTAACTACTTATATTTTATACTGTAAAGTAGCGCATGTCAAAGACATGTGGATGTCTCTACTGTCTATTGAGCCAACGTTATAAGTATCATTTTCCACGCACTTATTCACTGCTGCAAAAATACAAAATACATCATGTCAAGCCAATTTAAGGAAAACTCATCAGAGCCTTACCCCAGGTGAGAATAGACGTCCAAAGTTTATTTAATAATTCCCTCTGTTTAAACGTGGTCACATTTGATTTGGCGTCTTTCCCTCGAGTTACGTCCCTATGCCGATCTTGATAAACCGTACATATTGCCTGGATATGTATCGAGACAGGAACGTGTGTAGATTATAAAAAGAAAAAGAAAAGAGGGAATATCGATCAGAGTGGCAGTTGAGTAAACCCCAAACGAGTTAGTCTTCTCATTACGAATCATGGAACTGCCCCCGCTTTTCCTATTTGCTTCTCAGAACTAAACCCGCCGTACCTGCATTTGTTTCCAGAATATCCTCGTCCGTGGTTGCACTGGCGTAGGTGAGCGCCGCGTTCATTGTGCCGCCATCATTTTAAGTTCGCACGGCATCCCGGATGTGCTGTGAACATCGATGGTGGACTAGCGACTCAACCTCGCTATTCTTGGTGTATGAAAAGTGGCCGCCATTACCCAATGGGCAAAAAATACTGGCTCAACCATTAATAATTCTCAATGAATTTCGTTAAGTGGTCTCATTTTTAATAAATGTATTTTGTAATTGAGTGTTCACCATATGTTGACCGAATATCGGTATTACTAATTTCCAAGAATGTGAGATTCAAATATTGGAGACAGTATGTGCTTGATGCACATTGACTGCGTGGAAAAACTATAAGACAACAACCCTCTAAAGAAGTCTTATCTGAGTATAGGAGAGGCACACTGGTATAAGATCAAAGTCATGAAAAGAAATCTTCTATAGACCACCAGCATACATAAAAAACTGTTTGGTTACAAAAGGAGGAGTTTAGGAGTTTTTAAGGAGAGAGAGATAAACATGATGAACATTAGTCCCCTTAAAGAAACAGTACAGAAACATCATTTGTGATGTACACATTAAAATGTTCTGTTACAGCACTTTGTTTTGGTTCTAGTTAATTGTGGCCGACTTTAACAGAGGAAAGATAAAATCTATATTTACGCATTAACCATGTAGTTTACACTATGCCAATCGTGTATCAGTTGTACTTATTTATAAATACATTTAACGATAAGCTTTTAATACATTATAAGGGACACAGTGTATACTCGTTATGCATTTGCAAAAGAATGTCTCGGTAGTTCCCTAGATTGTTAATGTCCCCATTTTATGGGTGTAGGGCATTATTGAAGATTAACTATCCAGTTAACTTCCTATTCAGGCACATTCATCTTTTCAAAGAAACTCATGTAGGTCCTTTACAATGTTGATCCCATGTTCTACAGCCCGTAGTTTAATGATCCAAGTACTTTCCAGTTTTCTTAAACAAGATGTTTTATTACCACCTCTTAAGCCCATCTCTAAACTATCAATGCCATGAAATGTAAGCCTATGAAGATCATTTGGCTTGTGCATTCTATTGAAATGTACAGCCAAGGGGTATTGAGTGTGGTTGTTTTTTATGGCTCTTATATGTTCTTGGATTCTTTCTTTTAATGGTCTAATAGTGCTTCCAATGTAGATCTTATTACAAATACAGATAATGCAATACACCACATATTTCGTATTGCAGTTTATAAAGTGCTTGATGTGATGGATCTTCTCAGTATTGTACTTAAATGTCACTGTTCTATTCAGACCAAAACAGCAAATATTGCAATTGCCACACTGAAAGAAACCCTTGGATGCTTTAGACAGCCAATTCTTACGTTGTAGTGGCAGAATAAAACTGGGACATAGATGCTGTCTCAATGTTTTGGCTCTGGCATGGGTCATAACCGGGTTCTTTCCTACTATAGATTGTAGTGATGCATCTCGAGTTAATAGATGCCAGTGTTTCTTGAGTATTTTATAAACATTAGTACTGACACATGAGTAGGGAGCGATAAAATTACATTTCTTAAGATCTTCACCCTTCTTTATGGTTTTCTTTTTATTTACCAGTAAGGTGGATCTATTTATTTTGTTCACTTTATTTCTTGCTTGTTTGATCACCTTTTGCGAGTAACCTCTTTTTTCGAAACGATATTCCACATTGTCTAGTTCCTTTTGAAGAGTCAAGACATCGCTACAATCTCGTTTTATACGTAGCATTTCTCCAAAGGGGATGGCGTTTTTTTGTGATGCAGGATGAGCACTTGAGGCATGTAAAGTTGAGTTACAGGCTGTTTTTTTTCTATATGGCAAAGTTGTTAATTTGTCATTGGCCACAATTATTGTTAAGTCTAGGAAGTTGATTTGTCTTGCACTACATTCTTTAGTGAATGATAGATTATACCCATTATTATTTACATGATTGAAAAATTCTTCCAGTTCAACATTAGTCCCTGCCCAGAAGAGCAGGACATCGTCAATAAATCTGCCCCAGTACAATATATGTTCTAACAAATGTACTGGGCAGTTGCGCCATATATGTATTTGTTCAAACATCCCCATGTAGAGGTTTGCAAATGAGGGGGAAAATTTCGCCCCCATAGCTACACCTCTTAGTTGTCGATACCATTGACCATTGTGCATGAAGATGTTATTGTCTAGCACTAATTTGATGAGGTCTAAGAGCATGATGGTATGTTCATAGCAATTGATAGGACGATTGTCCAGGAAATGTTCTACAGCATTGATACCTAGGTCACCCGGTATGCTCGTATACAATGAGCAGACATCCATTGTGACTAATAGATGCCCCTCTGTCCAATCTACATCTGCTATTTTACTCAGTACTTCACAAGTGTCCTTTATGTAGGAAGGCAAGTTGATTACATGTGGTTGTAGGTACATGTCAATATATTCTGAAACTCTCTCAGTTGGAGAGTTAATGCCAGAAGTGATAGGCCTTCCTGGAGGAAAGACACCCTGTTTATGTACTTTCGGAAGTACATATATGCATGGACTGGTAGGTGTGGCATTGTATAGATACTTGAACTCTGTATCTGAAATCAGTCCTTTTTCCTGCCAGTGTTGTGTTCTTTTTTCTATTAGTTCCACAGTAGTTTTGACTGGATTACTAGGTAATTGGATGTAGGTATTGCAGTCACTAAGCTGTCTATCTATCTCATGTATGTAGTCCTCACGATTCATGAGCACAATATTACCTCCCTTGTCAGCCTCACGTATGACAAGGGAGGTATTGTTGACTAGTTGTTTAAGTGCTTTGTTTTCCATTAATGAAAGATTGTAATTAATTTTCATATGTTTGGCCCCAAAATTATCCTCCAGTTTGTATAAATCTGCTTCTACCTGCTCCTGGAAGATATCAATTACATTTGAACCTGGAAGTTGTGGTGTAAACTTGGATTTCGTTCTTAAACCACTGTCTGCCCCATCAAATGTGTCTAGATTTAATTCAGTAGTTAGATCCTCTATTGATGTTAATGGTTCCTCTTCATCCAGCGACATAAGTAGTTGTATTGCCTTAACATCTTTGATTGAATGGGTTTCTTCCACCCTGTCAAGATCTCTTTTAGTGACAGGCAAATGATGTTTGTCCATAAAAAATTTTATGTAGTTTCAGTTTTCTAGTAAATTTAAAGCAACTCACATGTTAACATGTAAAATCAGGATAAGCATTGGGACAGAATCCAAGGCCTCTGCTCAAAAGATTTATTTAAATTTCAGTTAATACATGATTAGACAAATTTATCACATTTATTTCGTCTTTGTCATTAACATGTTCCAAATTACTCATTGTTGTTGTGTTCGTGCCGCTGCACCTGTTGTCATCCCTACTTTCTCCTTTGCTTTTGGATCTGCCTCTACATTTGCCCCTCCTGACCTTTTTACTAGTCGTTCTTGCTGGAGAGCCTGCTTGTTGCCCTTTCGGAACCTCTGTAATTCTAAAAAAAAAGGGATCAGTGCTAGTACTAGGTGTATCACTTGGTACACTGAGAGAATCGCAGCTGGTAATGCTGCTCATACTCGATGCCTCTGAGATGCTGGGAGTTTCAGTGTTAACTGCACTCCTATTTATCCCACTCTGTCCGACTGTTTTCACATTATCAAACTTCCTAGCGAAGGTATGGACTCTACCATTCTGGTAGTCTCTCTCATCTCTCCTTATCTTTTGCAGTTTTTTCTCTTTCAGATATAATTGATGCTTTTGTATAACATCCTTCAGTATGACAAGATTGCGTTCCATCACGTCTGGCAGATTCCTCTCCTCTATTTCTTTTTCTAGGATCGCAATTTCCACTAGAAGTTTCTCTCTTTTTAGTTCCGCATCTCTAATAAGAATGTCCATCATTCCCATAGAAGAATTAAATAACAATTTTTCCCATTCTTTAAGGTGGCCCTTATCTAGATCTTCAAATGATGGGAAATTTAAAATGTGTAATCCTCTGGGCACCTGTTCCTTGTCTATATATTTTTTAAGAACAGTAGCATCCCACCATCTGGAGAGTTCTTGTTTTTTGAGCCTCTCCAGACGTAGGAATTTTTGTTTCAAACCTTCTTTACCCTTTGGTTTAGAGTTTTCACATGTCCTGGTGGGATTAAAATTAAATAAATCATCCATCAGGGCATTTCTATTGTCATCAAACGTGGCCATCTTTTCTTACTTGGATCTGATTGATTAAACCTAACTGTTTATCTTATTTATAGTATTTCTAAATTTACCACATGAGGTTCTCAAAACAGAAGCAATAGGAGTCAAATTTGCAAACAGGCTCCAAAAGTCCGAGGATAAGTTGCAGTATACATGTACTAAACAGTTTTCAAGTGCAAGATTGGCAAATTATAATCATACAAACAAAAGGGTGTGCTCATGAATCGTGAGGACTACATACACGAGATAGATAGACAGCTTAATGATGAAGGAGTAGTATACTCTGAAACGCGTAGGACATTGTGTCTGCAATAAACTGTACCCTGAATAGTGGCCACGGCTCCTGTGTTGTTCTTCTTTCTCCACGACTACAGGGAAGAGCACGCCGGGTGTGTGTGTACAAAAAGACAGCTTAGTGACTGCAATACCTACATCCAATTACCTAGTAATCCAGTCAAAACCTCTGTGGAACTAATAGAAAAAAGATTGCAACACTGGCGGGAAAAAGGACTGATTTCAGATACAGAGTTCAAGTATCTATACAATGCCCCACCTACCAGTCCATGCATATATGTACTTCCGAAAGTACATAAACAGGGTGTCTTTCCTCCAGGAAGGCCTATCATTTCTGGCATTAACTCTCCAACTTAGAGAGTGTCAGAATATATTGACATGTACCTACAACCACATGTAATTAACTTGCCTTCCTACATAAAGGACACTTGTGAAGTACTGAGTAAAATAGCAGATGTAGATTGGACAGAGGGGCATCTATTAGTCACAAAGGATGTCTGCTCATTGTATACGAGCATACCGGGTGACCTAGGTATCAATGCTGTAGAACATTTCCTGGACAATCGTCCTATCAATTGCTATGAACATACCATCATGCTCTTAGACCTCATCAAATTAGTGCTAGACAATAACATCTTCATGCACAATGGTCAATGGTATCGACAACTAAGAGGGGTAGCTATGGGGGCGAAATGTTCCCCCTCATTTGCAAACCTCTACATGGGGATGTTTGAACAAATACATATATGGCGCAACTGCCCAGTACATTTGTTAGAACATATATTGTACTGGGGCAGATTTATTGACGATGTCCTGCTCTTCTGGGCAGGGACTAATGTTGAACTGGAAGAATTTTTCAATCATGTAAATAATAATGAGTATAATCTATCATTCACTAAAGAATGTAGTGCAAAACAAATCAACTTCCTAGACTTAACAATAATTGTGGCCAATGACAAATTAACAACTTTGCCATATAGAAAAAAACCAGCCTGTAACTCAACTTTACATGCCTCAAGTGCTCATCCTGCATCACAAAAAAACGCCATCCCCTTTGGAGAAATGCTACGTATAAAACGAAATTGTAGCGATGTCTTGAATCTTCAAAAGGAACTAGACAATGTGGAACATCGTTTCGAAAAAAAGAGGTTACTCGCAAAAGGTGATCAAACAAGCAAGAAATAAAGTGAACAAAATAAATAGATCCACCTTACTGGTAAATAAAAAGAAAACCATAAAGAAGGGTGAAGATCTTAAGAAATGTAATTTTATCGCTCCCTACTCATGTGTCAGTACTAATGTTTATAAAATACTCAAGAAACACTGGCATCTATTAACTCGAGATGCATCACTACAATCTATAGTAGGAAAGAACCCGGTTATGACCCATGCTAGAGCCAAAACATTGAGACAGCATCTATGTCCCAGTTTTATTCCGCCACTACAACGTAAGAATTGGCTGTCTAAAGCATCCAAGGGTTTCTTTCAGTGTGGCAATTGCAATATTTGCTGTTTTGGTCTGAATAGAACAGTGACATTTAAGTACAATACTGAGAAGATCTATCACATCAAGCACTTTATAAACTGCAATACGAAATATGTGGTGTATTGCATTACTTGTATTTGTAATAAGATCTACATTGGAAGCACTATTAGACCATTAAAAGAAAGAATCCAAGAACATATCAGAGCCATAAAAAACAACCACACTCAATACCCCTTGGCTGTACATTTCAATAGATTGCACAAGCCAAATGATCTTCATAGGCTTACAATTCATGGCATTGATAGTTTAGAGATGGGTTTAAGAGGTGGTAATAAAACATCTTGTTTAAGAAAACTGGAAAGTACTTGGATCATTAAACTACGGGCTGTAGAACATGGGATCAACATTGTAAAGGACCTACATGAGTTTCTTTGAAAAGATGAATGTGCCTGAATAGGAAGTTAACTGGATAGTTAATCTTCAATAATGCCCTACACCCATAAAATGGGGACATTAACAATCTAGGGAACTACCGAGACATTCTTTTGCAAATGCATAACGAGTATACACTGTGTCCCTTATAATGTATTAAAAGCGTATCGTTAAATGTATTTATAAATAAGTACAACTGATACACGATTGGCATAGTGTAAACTACATGGTTAATGCGTAAATATAGATTTTATCTTTCCTCTGTTAAAGTCGGCCACAATTAAGTAGAACCAAAACAATGTGCTGTAACAGAACATTTTAATGTGTACATCACAAATGATGTTTCTGTACTGTTTCTTTAAGGGGACTAATGTTCATCATGTTTATCTCTCTCTCCTTAAAAACTCCTAAACTTCTCCTTTTGTAACCAAACAGTTTTTTATGTATGCTGGTGGTCTATAGAAGATTTCTTTTCATGACTTTGGTCTTATACCAGTGTGCCTCTCCTATACTCAGATAAGACTTCTTTAGAGGGTTGTTGTCTTATAGTTTTTCCACGCAGTCAATGTGCATCAAGCACATACTGTCTCCAATATTTGAATCTCACATTCTTGGAAATTAGTAATACCGATATTCGGTAAAAATATGGTGAACACTCAATTACGAAATACATTTATTAAAAATGAGACCACTTAACGAAATTCATTGAGAATTATTAATGGTTGAGCCAGTATTTTTTGCCCATTGGGTAATGGCGGCCACTTTTCATACACCAAGAATAGCGAGGTTGAGTCGCTAGTCCACCATCGATGTTCACAGCACATCCGGGTTGCCGTGCGAGCTTAAAATGATGTCGGCACAATGAACGCGGCGCTCACCTACGCCAGTGCAACCACGGACGAGGATATTCTGGAAACAAATGCAGGTACGGCGGGTTTAGTTCTGAGAAGCAAATAGGAAAAGCGGGGGCAGTTCCATGATTCGTAATGAGAAGACTAACTCGTTTGGGGTTTACTCAACTGCCACTCTGATCGATATTCCCTCTTTTCTTTTTCTTTTTATAATCTACACACGTTCCTGTCTCGATACATATCCAGGCAATATGTACGGTTTATCAAGATCGGCATAGGGATGTAACTCGAGGGAAAGACGCCAAATCAAATGTGACCACGTTTAAACAGAGGGAATTATTAAATAAACTTTGGACGTCTATTCTCACATGGGGTAAGGCTCTGATGAGTTTTCCTTAAATTGGCTTGACATGATGTATTTTGTATTTTTGCAGCAGTGAATAAGTGCGTGGAAAATGATACTTATAACGTTGGCTCAATAGACAGTAGAGACATCCACATGTCTCTGACATGCGCTACTTTACAGTATAAAATATAAGTCGTTAATGGAAGGACAAGAATAGAGAGAGGCACTTTTTTCCTTTTTGTATATATGGAATGATTTTGTGATTAGATCGATGTCTTTTATTAGCAACGCTCTTATGATCTACATACATGTAGACTTAATATGTATTATCATAAATCTTAGTGATGGAGGAATTAATCTCCAAATCACTTCTCTTTACAGATATAAAGTGACTTTACGGACATCACTTCTATATTTTTTGATTCTCATCATTGCATACTCTTGGATTTATGACATTATCTGAAACTTTGGATCCTATTCCTATTTTTGAAGGTGAGAATGGGAAATAGTAATTTAAATATAGGACATACTTGGTGATGGTTATGCGGGTGTTATACTATATGGTTACCTCACATTTTATACTGATTCTGTACCTCACTTGATTAGATGAGGTGAACTCTGGTAATGCGCCTCCTTATTTATCAATTGACCCCTACCACCAGCATAAATGGGACTCTTTGGATGAGGAGAATTATCATTGTACAATCTTTTAATACTCTCTCTCCAAAAATGTTTTTAATATCTTCTAACATTGCATATAATCATAACGTGGCAAAAAGGATTAATTTAATTGTCTTCTTCACGGGAGCTTATCACTTTCTGTATAAAAACCAGATCTGTTGCTTAGAATGGCCAATCAACATGTGTACATTATGTTTAGTAACGAAAATATAATATCTAAAACTAGTGTACATTCCATTGCAGCCTTGAAAAAGCCCTGTGGGCGAAACGCGCGTCGGCTGCCGATCAACAATACTATGATTGGAAAATAAAAATATTTATGGATCTGATTGAAGAGTGTGACTGGATCCCTTTTTGAGATTGAAAATTTGGAATCCCATACTACAGTCTGGAAAGAATTCATTTATCTGTAGACCTATGAATGTGTGTTACAATAGGTGGATTATAGATATAGTGATTGGGTGTGCTCTGATATATATTTGAAACAAAAGTTATTAATTTTCTCACTTGTTGGGGATTCAAAAGATATGCAGGGTTTGTGGATACCCCCCTAAGTGAACCTAAAAATAGCCAAATTATTGCACAATTTTGAGTATTGATTGGCAAACAGGAACAAAGTGCTCTGCAAAAAATCATGTTTTTTCTACAAATGGCATCAGCAAATAGTTTACTGTGCTACAATCATCATCTTCCCAGCATTGAGTAACTAAGCAGCGTTCCTAAAGGCCACAGCATTTTGAATTTTTCAAAGCAGTAGTAGATTTTTCCTATATTTTGTGGTTTCTACCTACTTGCAGTATGTGGTTGAATCAGGTACCAAACCCATGGGTGAACACGAAAGGCTACAAATGTTTAAAAAGTAGACACAATTCCAAATTCATCAAGGGGCAATTTATGTAGATCGTTAATGGTTTTCCCAAAGAAACTAATCATTGAAATGCTGTCTGCTCCATTCCAGGGTCACCTTCCGATCCCATTCAGTAGCCACACCACCTTGCTCACCACCATGGGACCCAGGAAGTTCTTTATTTGGGGGAAACTGGAAGATGAACGGAGACAAGAAGAGCCTGGGGGAGCTGATCCATATGCTCAACAGCAGGAAACTGCATGGAGACACAGAAGTGGTTTGTGGTGTGCCTTCCATCTACATTGACTTTGCCCGCCAGAAGCTTGATGCCAAGATTGGGGTTGCAGCCTAGACCTGCTACCAAGTGGCAAAGGGAGCCTTCACTGGGGAGATCAGCCCGGTGATGATTAAGGACTGTGGCACACATTTGGTGATCTTGGCCCGCTTTGAGAGGAGGCATGTCTTCGGAGAGTCCGATGAACTCATAGGGTAGAATGTTGCCCATACCTTCTCTGAAGGCCTGGGTGTCATTGCATGCATCGGGGAGAAGCTTGATGAGCGAGAAGCCGGAATTACAGAGAAGGTTGTGTTTGAGCAGACTAAATTCATCGCAGATAACATGAAGGACTGGAGCAAAGTGGTGCTGGCCTATGAGCCCATTTAGGCTATTGGAACTGGTAAAACTGCAACCCCACAGTAGGCCCAGGAGGTCCACCTGAAATTGCGGGCCTGGCTGAATAACCACGTGTCGGAGGACGTTTCCAACAGCACACACATCATCTACGGATGATCCATCACCGGAGGTACCTGCAAGGAGCTGGCTTCTCAACCTGACCTGGACGGCTTCCTGCTGGGAGGAGCTTCCCTCAAGCCGGAGTTTATTGACATTAACAATGCAAAGCAGTGAGCAGACTCATGTGTATCTCGCCTTAGCCCAACAAAATGGCTGAACTGAGGCATACATGTCCACATAATCTTGGCATAAGTGGATGTCCCTCATGGACTGACCTTTGCGATCCAGAATGATTGCGGAAATTTTAATATTTCATTGTTTACTATGTCAACATCTGCACTATGAGTAGCCTTTTTTGTTCCAGGATTTTTTAGAGATGGAAGTCTTCCACCTTTAGGCATTGTGCTAGTCTGTATGTGGGCTAAATGTGTTTTTTTCTTTCCTTGGGACATCAGGGATGCCAACAAACAATGAATTTATCTACCATGCACTTTCTCCACATCACGAGCACTGGATTCACCTGAGGTGCAATTTCCCTGCCCCCCATTAAGTAGGGTTTAGTTCTCGGATTACAGGGAAGTGTGCTGGGCCTGTACTGTCTCATTGGTCAATCATTGTCAGTCAAGTGAAAATCTCATGTCAAAGTAAAGTGATCATGAAGGTGAAAAAAAAAATCATTGAAATGAAAAAATAATGAAAATAAGTAGGGAACAATAGCAATTGGTGACATTTCCATCTGTAATTTTTGTTCTTGATGACTGATTTAAGAAAGTGTATATCATTACGTCTGTCAGGTGCTTCTGTTTGCGGGAATGTATAGTTTTTGGTGGTTTTTAAAAATCAGGCAATACTCAAAGCTAACAACTGAGACGTAGCTTCTAATGATATTTTAACACTCATTCAGCAATTTATATGGTAAAATCTAACAAATGAAATAAGGTGTGAGGACACGGGCTTTTTGGCAGATTTCACCCCACTTATCATCCCCATTTGGACTACTAGCTGCTGATTTTTCAACTCCAAGAGTGCAATCAGTCCTGCTAACCAGACCACAGTGCCAGTGCTCTAACCCATTACAAAATATATGTTGAATTGGCTACCTCTAATTGGCATAAGCTGAGTTAGTTATATGACCGTATTATATGGTATCAAGGTTAACCAGGGTAAGGCAGTGCCCCCCCCACCAGGGCTGCAGCACTGGTTGTGTCACCATGTGTGTAGCAAAGTACAAAATGGTGCCCAGCCTACCATTGTAGCCGGGAAGAGCAGTTTCAAGCTGCTAGTTCAACTTTGCCATTAAAACCAATGGCAAACTCCCCAGTTCCCGTAACAATATATATAAGACTCTCCAAAGGAAGTCCTATGCAACCCTAAGGCAGGGAGCATATATTATTAAGTAGTACAAATACTTTTAATATGTCTTCACAGCAGAACTTCCAAATTGATGTTTTTACTGAGGAAAGGTTAGTAGTCCCATTGGCTAACACAGAGTTACCAGCTGACCCCACAGTATGGCTAACTTTTAAATGAGACTACTAAAATGGGTGCTTCAAGTTATCAAATTCATCGTGGAATTAAAGATGACTTCATGACAAAGTTGAATTTAATGTCACATTTAATGAAAGGCATCTTTTAGAAAGTTTTCACTCTGTAACCCACTTTGTCTAGTGGCCCTGCTTGATTATTGGCTATCAGACAGCCTTATGCCCTCCTGGAAGTAGTGTGAATGACCCCCAGGTGCAAGAAAAATAGTAGCCTGCTCCAGACTGAGGAAGCCACTCAATGGTGTTGGCCCTGAAGGCGAGGTTCACAGGCAAAGCCACATTTCGTGGGCAAATGGCAATGACACTCTTGAAGGCCTGCCCTTTGTTCAGGTAGACAGACTGGCGGCAAGAACAGAGAGGGGAGACCAGAGCCCAAACTGGTTTTTCCATGGGTTTGTAACTCACACCTCTAGGGTGGGCTACCAAGCTCCTAAAATTCAAGGAAGGATTCAGATATCTTGAGTGAACAGAATAATGCACCCTGGGATTCAGACATCTTGAGAGTGAAAAGAACAGTGCACCCTGGGATTGCTAGATGCCACACATAGCCATAAGTCATCACAGGATAGGAGTTATCCTGGTAGGCCATTGGCTATTGACGACATCATCCCCCAGGCCACTTTCTGGGCATTAATATGGCACCCTGACCCACAGATCACAATGTAACTGGTAAAAAGAGCGAAGAAGGACTGCCTTGATGGCTCCTGGGGCAGAGAGGCTACACCATGTGCTGGACTGTACATGCAGCACCTTGGGCTAGCAAAGAGAGGACTGTGCCTGTAGCTCCTTGCTCAAGGAAAGTTGCTCTAAAGCTCCAGATCCAAAAAATGACTCCAAGGGTCAATTGGCTGACCCCTTGGAAACAGCACCAGGCCGCCAAAGCTAAAGAAGCCCACTCCAGAATGTTAGTAGCCACATTATTCAAATCACCGCTGATTGTTGCTGGGCGACCCAAGAGACTTATCCTCGATACACAAAAGTTACACCCAAGTCTGCTGGTTCTGGGACTGTCTTCTGACTTTAGATATGCCACCACAGACAGACACCAGCCTTCACCAAAGGATACAGCTGGTCCTGCTGTGTACAAAGACCTACTACCACCACTGGGTTTGGACTCTCGGCAGTAAGGCCAAGCCTCTCTAAACAACAAAACTAAACCACTGCCAGTGCTGCTACATACCTTCTACTCTCATTTCTAGGAGAACATATTGAAAATCCAACAATATGGACCTGAGACTCCTTTTTCTGTCTGGAATTAATCTTTTTCTTTTTCTTTTATTTTTCGCATAACAAAATTGAACATTTTTCTTCAAATATCATCACATTATTAACATTGTTCCTCGTCACAAAATCTTATTTTTTTTTACAAAATTCTCACATTCCACATTCTACATTACTATACTTAGTTCATGCTCTCTTTTTCTTTTTGATTCAACATTCAACACTCACACACACCTTATACATTACAATTGTCAAAACAAAACTTTTTTGTTATTATTTGAAACACAAGCTATGGTACAAGATATACAGCACATGGGTTAACCAATTCAAAGCAATAAAACTTTGTTTTAGATTCCTATATCTGGAAAACAAACTGGTCTACGCTTTTCGAACTCTAGCTTGTTTTTGCAGAGTCAGGAGAAAAGTTGAATGCTGTCAGCTGCGCTGCTTAATCTCCACGCAAGAAGGCGTAGAGTTGGCAGGTTTGGGTGGAGGGCCTCCCCTGCTGCTGCAATAGGAGATACCCTGATTGGAGGATCGATGCTCATGCTGAAAAGATCTGGATACCAGACTTTCCGTGCCCAGTATGGAGCCACAAGAATGACTTGGGCCTGGTTGTTCCTGATCTTCTTGAGAAATCTGGGCAGGAGTGGTGTGGGCAGAAAGGTGTAGAGGAGGCCTGAGCTGCACTAAAGAGGAAAAGTGTCCCTGAGCAAGAGCTGCCTTGGAAACTCTAGCACGCAAAACTGCTGACATTGCGTATTCTCTGCAGAGGTTAATAGATCTAACATAGGCAGTCCCCACTGCTAAAAGGGACCATACACTACCTAAAGGTGGTGACGCCACTCATGATTTGCTAGGTCTCGGTGACTGATTTTGTCCACCCTGGCATCAGGGAACCTGCCAAACTGCTGACATTGCGCATTCTCTGCAGAGGTTAATAGATCTAACCCAGGCAGTCCCCACTGCTAAAAGGGACCATACACTACCTAAGGGTGGTGACGCCACTCATGATCTACTAGGTATCGATGACTGATTTTGTCCACCCTGGCGTCAGGGAACCTACCAGGTGTTGAACCACCCATATATGCACTGCTGTTCCTGCCAAGTCCAAAGACGCAGGGCCTCTTGACAAAAGTCCACAACCCCACTTTGCCATGTTTGTTGCAGTAACACATGGCGGTGGAGTTGTCTGTGAACACTTGAACTTGCCTTCCTTTGATGGAGAGTATAAAGGCTTTCAAACCAATGAGATCGCTCAGAGCTCCAGTAGCTTGATGTGGAGTCCGGATTCCACCAGAGACTAGAGTCCTCTGATCTCCAAGTCTCCCAGATGGCCATCCCATCCCAGAAGTGATGCATCTATCACTACTGTGAGATTTGGTGTGGGAAAGGAGAGGGATGTGCCTCTGACCCAATTGCAATTGTTAGCCACCACTGCAGGTCTCATGTAGGTCCCTCTGAGAACAGGACCATGCCTGAGAAGATATACCCCTTATGCTGTCCTCACTGGAACTTCAGGTCCCACTGCAGAGCCTGAATAAGTCATCTGACATGTGTGACTAGGAGGATGCAAGAGGCCATGAGGCCCAGCAGCCTCAGAGTCATTCTCAACAAAATCCAGGATAGAGGCTGAAACATCGGTATCACAGCCTGAATATCCCGGACCCACCATGTGGGATGATATACTCGAAACTGCACTGTGTCCAAAACAGTTCTGATGATGAGGAGTGTCTGAGAGGGGTCAGGGGTGGCTTCTGAACGATGGTAGTGAACCCCAGCGAATGCAGGTGGTCTGCCATAGTCTGGAGGTGGAAGACAACAGCCTGTGACGAGCCCGTATTCGACACCCAGTCATCGAAATAGGGTAGACTGGCACCCCTGATCTGCGAAGATGAGTTGCCACCACCGCCATCACCTTGGAGAACTACTGAGGGGTGAGGGGAAAGCCAAAAGGGAGCACGGTGAACTGAAAATGCTCATGGCCTACCAAAAACTGCAGGTGGCATCTATGAGCAGGCAGGACAGGAATGTGGAAATGGGCGTTGTTAGACCTGGCACCATTGGCGTAGGTCTCCCTTCCATTTTTCGCTTTTTGTCTCCTCTGTGTTTACTGGTGTTAGATGCTCTGGGCACTGTGTCACTGCCATTCAGTGCCACAGCGCGAATGCTCCCTATTGTAAATTGACTGCATAAAGTGGTAATCATAATTGACCCAAGGAACATGATATGAAAGCCAAATTTAGTATGCCCGAGCTCACAATATTAAAGTACATCTGGCAGTCACACTTATTTTTATATTCTGTGGCTGAAAATACCACTTTTAGCAAGTGGGTATTTTCTTGCCTAAACCTTCCAGTGTGCTTTGCTGTTATGTGTATTGGCTGTCTGGTTTTGGAGGGACAGGGCAGCCTGAGCCCAAACTGGATTGAATAGAGAGATCTGCAGTTGGAGTATGGGGAGGGGTGACCCTTTGATCTGAGCAGGGCTGTGCCTGGCAAGGTGAATGATGGCTCCACCTCCCACTGTGCGTCTGATGGCAGACCCCCTCTTCCTGAAAGGCAGGATGCAGCCTTGTAAACAAAGTGCTCCAGGATGACACCAAACTGGTTCTGGCTAGGTTCAGTGATTTGTGACTTTTTGAGAACCAAGACTTTTGGGGTATAAAGATATGTGCTAAAACCCCTTCACGTGTGTTACTTCTGGATGTCAAGACGAACCACTGTCCGTGTAACAAGAGGAAAATTACTTTGAAACTTTCATCCATCTTGCTGAAACAACTACCCAAGGGCCTGATTTGAGCTTGCCTCCTGCTGAATTCTAAGGGACATTAGACTTCACCCATCAGCCATCCGGATTCCTATTTGAGGGGAATTCTACTCGCAGGTGAGGCCTCTGTTGAGAATTCCAGAGCCTCTGGTTCTACTGCGGGGAACGCGGACTAAAAGTCATTGTTATCGCTATTGTGGGCCGCCGCAGCTAAGGAGCTGTTGCTGCTGAGAGCCCGCATTTACCTGTGTTACCAAAGTCATCGTTATCGCTATTGTGGGCTGCCGCAGCTGAGGAGCTGTTGCCGCTGAGAGCCCGCATTTGCCTGTGTTGCCAAAGTCATTGTTATCGCTATTGTGGGCCGCCACAGCTGAGGAGCTGTTGCCCCCGAGTGCCCGTATTTGCCATCCTATGAGAATCATCGCTATTGTGGGCCGCTGCAGCTGAGGAGCTGTGCTGCTGAGTGCCCGCATTTGCCGCCTTACGAGAATCATCGCTATCGCTATTGAGGGCCGCTGCAGCTGTGGAGCTGTGCCGCTGAGTGCTCGCACTATTCCCCACTTCGAGGATCTTGTTATCACCCTGCGTGTGCCGCTGGGTGCCCGCCTTTAAGCCCCATCTCAGGATTATCATCAGTGCACGCTGTGGACCGCAACAGTCGTGTGCTGTGGCCACTGCGAGTCCGCCTGTCATCACGCGGCTTCCTTGTGAGGCTGCGTGCCGTGCCCCTTTAAACCCCAGGTACATTGTGCATCACCGGGTCGCGTAGACCCGACCTTGAAATAAGTTTGTTCCGCACGCTTTTTGAGTGCCTTTATTGCTTTGGAGTGAATCTGTAATAACGTGCATTGTGGCTCCTTGAGCATTTTTAAGCCTCATGTTGAGTCTATATAAAGATAACTATTTTTCTCTACTTACGTGTGGTGTCCGTTTGTAGCGTCCTTCCTGTGTTATTGTGTATGGTTATAAATGCTTCACACACTGTCTCTGAGATAGTCCTTTCTGCTCATGCTACGTTACCATAGGGTTGAGCAGAGAATATCAAAGGGTGTAGCCCCCTTTCTCTGACTTAGGAAGAAGGACCCCTATTTGGACTTCGGCGACAGCAGCTGCCAACTAGAGACCCCCATTTCTAACAGGCGTCCTGCAAGTCCAGTGCTACCAATCAGTCTCCTGGGTCCAGGGCAGACTGGACATAAGCTATAGTGAGCATCTTGAGTTATTCCTCTTTGAGGAAGTTGTTGAGGGCTTGCAGGTCTAGGACAGAATGAAGGCCCTTGTCTTTTTTCGGGACCAAAAAGTATAGGGAATAGCTATCAAATGCTACTCTGGAACGCTCTCTATTGGTCCCTTAGCCAAGAGTGGCATGACTTCCTCCCGGAGTAAAATCAAATGATCCTCCGTCATCCGGTAGTAGGACGAAGGCATGAGGTAGCCTCTTCAGACTATCTGGAGGACCCACCTGTCTGATATGATGGTCTGCCAGTGGTGAAGGTGATTGGTGATCTTGCCACCAACTGGCAGTCCATGATCTAAAAGGGCAAGTCTAAGAAGGTTTGGAGGCTGAGGCTGAAGGGTGGGTGGTGGACTGACCTAGCCTCTGGCCTCCCGAGCCACGGATCGGAACGAGCTGTGCCCTTGGCTGTGCAGAAGTTGTGGAACTTTCACGGTCATGTGGCTTGCACAGCCGAAAGCGCCTCCTATGGCCAAGAAAGGGGCGAAAGGAAGACTTGTGATGTGTGGCCACTGAAAGGCCCAAGGACTTGGAAATAGCTTATTAGTCCTTAAAGCGCTCCAGCACCATGTCTGCCTTGTCTCTGTAGATACGGGTGTCATCAAAGGGCACGTGCATGAGAGAGGCCAGGACATCCCCGAAATGCCAGAAGCTGTCAACCAGGCATGGCGCTGAACAGCCACCATTACTGAAATTGCTCTGCCCAGGGAGATGGTCATGTCCAGACCATAACTGATTATGAATTTTGCTGTATCTTTCCCATCTGAAACAGCTTGAGAGAGGACAGCCCGGGCCTCCTATGAGACCTGGAGCAGCACTTGTGCTACTGTTTCCAACAAGATATGGGAATAACAGCCCAATAAGCATGCTGTGTTCACCGACAATGCAAGCCTGGTGGAAGAAAAACATTTCTTAACCCAACCATCTAGCCTCTTGGATGCCCTGTCTAGGGGAGCGGAAGGGAACACACCATGGGACATAGAGGCTTGGAACACCAAGCTCTCTGGGGTAAGGTGAGTAGTGCGGAAACTTGGATCACCCTGAGCAGGGCAGTGGCGGCAGGCATTTGTCCTATTCACAGGAGCCCCTGTGCTGGGCTTGGACCAGGAACCCAGTAGGACATTTGTAAGGGCCTCATTAAAGGGCAGCAAGGGTTCTGAAGCAGAGACACCAGGCTGCAGGACATCAGTCAAGATTTCAGTCTTGACCACCACTGAAGGGAGCTGAAGGTCCAGGACCTCAACTGCCCTTCACACCATCAAAGCAAAGGATGCTCCCTCATTCGTATCCATGGTAGGGGGCGAAAGCATGCCAGAATATGGAGAGGTGGCCACTCCACTGGCCACAATCAATTCCTCATACCCATCTATTTCCTGATAAGGCTGGTCTTATATAATAATAATAATAATAATAATAATACTGGATCTTATAAAGCGCGAACAGCTACCTCGCTAGGAGGTGTCCCGGCGCTAGTAGAACACAGATGACCTGGGGCTAAAGATAGGAAAGCTAGCGGGGTTGGGTGAAAAGCCAAGTTTTCAGCAGATTCTTGAAGCAGAGTTCCGAAGGAGCCTGTTGAATTTCTTGTGGCAGGGTGTTCCACAGAGCGGGCACGTTTGCTGAGAAAGTCCGACCGCCTAGTCGCGCCTTTTTCGTGCGTGGGACTGCCAATTGGACACGGCAATTAGACCGCAATGCGCGGGTTTGGGAGTATCTGGGGAGGCGGTTTTTCAGGTATTCTGGGCAGGAGCCATGCAGAGATCTAAACGCCAGCGTCAGTGCTTTCAATTTTATTCTGCTGGCAACTGGCAGCCAGTGCAGAGATCGAAGATGCGGAGAGACTGACTGCTTGAGTGGGATTCGCAGTAACAGTCTCGCAGCCGCATTTTGAACTACCTGAAGCTTTTGTGTCAGGTATTTTGGTAGGCCTAGGTAGAGTCCATTGGCATAATCCAGCCGTGAGGTAACAGTAGCATGGATAACCATTTTTCGGCAGCTCTCCGGGAGAAGTCTCAGGATTTTTCGGAGATTTCTCAGCTTGCTCAGGCAGCAGCCGGCAACTTGTTGGATATGGGAGGTAAAGGACATGCTATCATCCCATCTCACTCCAAGATTTTTTGCCGTGTGACTGGGTGAGGGGGCAGGGCCCATCTCCGTCGGCCACCAAAGATCTGAGGTGGGGGTAGGAACTTTGCCAAAAAAGATAACTTCGGTCTTATTGGCATTTAGTTTTAATTTATTTGTGTTCATCCAATGTGCTATGTCTTGGAGACAGCCTTTGAAGTTTGAAAAGGACTCTTGCGTCATCTCAGAGTACGGAAATACCAACTGGGTGTCGTCGGCGTACGAAATTGCCTTGACTCCCCAGTTGGCAATTAGCGTAAAGAGCGGAGCAAGGTAGATGTTGAACAAAAGGGGGCTGAGGGCCGACCCTTGTGGAACTCCACAGCTGAGGGGCTTGGGTGCCGAAGAGATCGTCCCAAGTGCCACCTTCTGAGATCTCTGGGATAGATAGGAGTGTATCCAACCCAGCGCCCTATCCTGAATACCTATCTCAGCCAACCGGCTGAGAAGTCTGGCGTGGTCCACCGTATCGAAGGCGGCCGACAGATCCAGGAGTACCAGCATTGCTGATTGACCTGCATCCATCGACCACCTTACTGACTCGGCTACCTCAATAAGCGCTGTTTCCGTGCTTAAGCCGGGTCGGAAGCCAGACTGTGTTTCATGTAGGATTTTGTTTACTTCTACAAATTTGCTCAGTTGGCGCTGTATGACTTTCTCCAACATTTTTCCCGGGGCTGCTAATAGAGATATTGGGCGGAGATTAGTGAGGTCTTCTGGATCCCCATTAGGTTTTTTCTTTAGGGGTAGGAGAGTAGCATGTTTCCAGACGTCCGGAAATGTGCCCGAGGCAATGGAAGAGTTCCAGATATGTTGAAGTGTGGGGGCTACAAAGTCCGCTATAGAACTCCATAATTTTGCTGGGCAAGGGTCATCAGGGGAGCCAGATTTACATCGGATGAGTTCTTGCCTTACTTCACTCAGGGGAATGTTCATGAACTGGGTGAAGGTCTCACCTGGCTCACCATTACTCACAAAGTCCTGTTTCACTGTTTGTATTACTGGTCCAAAAGAGTCATACACCTTTTTAATGTTTTGGTCAAAGAACTGGGAAATTTGCTCACATAGCGTAACTGTTGGTACAACCTCCCTCTCAATGCATTTTGGTTTAAAAAACGATTGTACCACTTTAAAGATCTGTTTACTTGACTGTTCAAGCGACCCCTTCCAATCTTTCTCCCACCTAGGATCTGGAGGTTCTCTCGGTGCCGGTATCGGAGTTGGTTGATGTGGTACCGGCTCTGGGTCATTTGGGGTCAGATTGGGGCTGATGCTGCTGGGGGGTGGCACCAGTTGCAGCACTGGCATCGGGGCCAGCACCGGGGAAGGTAGCAATGGCATGACCAGTGCCAGATCGGATCCAATACCTGGATCCTTAGGGCAGGGCCGGACTGGGACCCAAAACCGGCCCTGGCAAAGTCCTCGGCTGGCCCTTTCCCCCTCTTTCCCCTGGGGATGCCACTGAGCTCTTTGCTAGGGCCGGTTTTCAGCCGATTTTGTTACAGGGCCGATTTTGCAGCTATGCTGCAAAAACGGCCTGTTACAAAAAAGACCGCGGAGGCCCCAAACCGGCCCCCCTACCCGTGCGGCACACCGGGGGATTGCCTGGTGCCCGCTATGGCCAGTCCGGCCCTGCCTCAGGGGGAGATTGGCATCTGGGCCGGTGTGGCCGGGGAGGAACCCGATCGAGCTCCCTCTAACCGCACAGGGCCCGAAGGCACAGAGGTAGGGTAAGTCTCTCCAAAAATAAGGTGCATAGCCTTATAATATTCTCAAAGTTGGGCAGTGGTCGCTGCGGTTCCTGTCAATTCAGGTAGGCATGGAGCAGATCCAAGCGCAGGCTCCCTAGAACGAGGCCTAGAACGCCAAGGCTCCTACATCATGTCAGCCGACGGACAGTGAGAAATGGAAGTGTGCTTTTTGTGCCTCTTACCTGAGTGCCCGGATGACATGGACAAAGAGCGCTTGGGACTCCTAAAAAAGTGCCTGAACCTTCCTCTCAACCAGGACTAAGAACGAGAACAAGATCCCCTTGGAAACACAC
Source organism: Lissotriton helveticus (assembly GCF_964261635.1). Classification (NCBI taxonomy): domain Eukaryota; kingdom Metazoa; phylum Chordata; class Amphibia; order Caudata; family Salamandridae; genus Lissotriton; species Lissotriton helveticus. The sequence continues at coordinate 1,339,651,242 of NC_136059.1, forward strand.
ACACTACAGTGTTGACTGCTCGGCTGCAAGGAGCTTTAGGGACCGCTCTTTCAAAGCCTTTGGAGACATGGCATGGCACTCGGAGCATGACTTTGAGTCATGGTCGCGCTCCAGACACCACAGGCAAACCAGGAGATATATATATATATATATATATATATCATATATAATTTTCATTGAAAAAAACATAGGTTTCAGGGACGTTATGGTTAGAAATTAGCATTTAAAAAACCTTCGAGATTCACAGAAAAAAAAACAGTTTACAGGAGCGTTATAGTTAGGCTGACATTTCACTTGTACAAAACCTGTGAAATTTAACCATTATAGTTAGCTGAGCTAACTATGACTCACGCACCCGCAATGCACTGCGGTTTACGTCACATATTACATCACTGGAGACATCATCCACATAATCTCTGATGCACCTAATCACACCCCAAAATAACCTTTCATACATCCACTCCAAATTTCAGACTACCATTCTCGAAACCATTGACATGCCAATACCAGTACATACATACCAGCTCACTGATTTATAAGTCTACACACACATACACTTACTCACCCATACAACCACTCATACACCCAGTCACTCACCAATACAGCACTGATATATCCACTCATACACCCATACAAAAGCATGGCATCCTAATGAGATGCTGTTCCGTAGTTTTGGATAGACACCAAATTATTGTCTTGTCTGCTGGCCATTGAGTTTGCACCGGTGGCTGATTGGGGGATCTAGAATTGCTTTGCTGTCCATGCCCACTTTTGTATCCAGTATTTTAGAGACTGGACTCGTGATTCATCCCGAGCCTTCGCATTCTTTTGTCCAGTGACTATGTATTGAGTAGCCTTCATGCTGGAGGATGACCTCAGATAAATTTCCTTGTTGGATACTCTGACAAATGTTGTTTGTCCTGATGATGACCAGTTAAATTTTATTCTGTCGCAATGCCATCAACGCTTATCCTTGGCAACGATTAAAGAGGATGCATTTATTTTCATTCCTGGTTTTGAGTTTTGTCCAATCAGTGTAGTTCTTTTATGAATTTATCTGCCTCTGCCATTGCTTTTTCTGTTTGCACCTGTAATTGTATTTCCTGATTTTATTTTTTTGTGTAATTATTTGAGCCCTGCTAATTTATGACTGTATTTTGTAATATGGTCTTAGTAAAAAAAAAAATCCCCCAGTGCCTCACCCATTTTAAAAAATAAAAATAAATATTAGAGGGGCCACGTTTCCCAACTCCTGAGGCCAATTTCGTCCCGGAGACCCCATCCCCTGGGGCATGACCATTTCTATAAAAGAAAAAAAATACATTTAAAGGAGTGGGGGTGCCCAGCTCCCTTCCTGAGGACAATTTTGGCCCAGGGGACTCCATCCCACAGACCCAGGGCTTAAGTTTTTCTTTTAAATGGGTAGGGAGTCTGCGCCTTTCCCCTACCTGCCTCAATATTGCCCCAGGGACCCAATCCTCGGGGCGTGGCCACATCGTTGGGGACCGAAGGAAGAGCCTCAAGCTCCCCGCAGTCTCTGCTGGCTCCCCACCTCCTGTGGGAGACAACATTACTTTTGGGCAGAGGGAGCGGCTAACATGCAGCTCCCTCTGCCCAAAAGCAATTCTGCTTCGCTTCACGGAAGCAAGAGCATTTTCCATGCTTTCGCTTCCATGAAGCGAAGCAGAGTTTACTATGTGCTCCCGCCAAGCCAAAGCAAAATGCAATGTCCCGGGGGTGGGCATCCCAGGACATTGCATGGAGGGCTCCTAGAGGGGTGCCGCAAGGCTCCCCTCCCATCTAAATTGTAGCTGCGGGAGGTGGTTGTCCCAGGGGGGCTGTAACAGACCTGTCTTTACTTAATATGTGCCCTGGGAAGGTGGCAGTCCCTGGGGTTGCGTGGGGGGGCAGGAGGCCTCCCACACATGTTGTAATGTAGACCCGGGGAAGTGGTGGTCCCCGGGGCAGCGGGAGGGCTTGTGCCCCACCACACATTCTATTACACAGGTATTCCCAGGGAGGTGGCGGTCCCCGGGGCTGCGGGGGCCCGTGCAGCCCCCACATTATTAAGTCAATTGCCCCAGGACCTGGCCCACTCGGGGCCTAAAAGAAAAAAGCACGGGAGACCACGCTTCATTTAAAAAAAAGTTTCAGCGGGATTCGCGGATCCACCACGATTTTTGATGAAAAGTAAATAAATGTGTTTTATTGCCCTGGGGGTCCCTGTGGGACCCCTGAATAGGCATAGGGGGTTCAGTGTGTTAATACCCTTCCTCTTTCTTGCTTTTTAATGTCTTTTCCTTGAGAATCGGTTTAACCAAGTCACCAGATGGCTGCCAACACTTAGTGGTTTGAAGTGTTGGCAGCCAATCAGATTGCAGGCCCGAAATCGGGAGGGTTCATGGATCCTCCACGGCCATATTTGTATGTCTGAGAAGAATTCAAATCTCTCAGGAACTACTGACCGATTTACACCATTGTGGACCAAGAGATATTTTTCTGCCAAATTTAGTGTAATTCTTTCAGCAGTTCGGGCTGTAGCTGCGTCAACAGTTTCCTTTGGAAATTAACATGGAGCAAAAGCGTTTTTTGGAACCCCCCTTTTTCTTGGCCCCCGCTTGACGGATCACCCAAAATATTCTAAACAGCGCTATAGTAAGTGGGCCATTAGTTTTGAAAAATCTGAGAAGATTCAGCAAACAGCGCCAAAGATATTGGCAAAAGAAAAAACACTTTTTGAATAGACACAAGGTCCTAACTGTAACTACTTACTGGTGACTGCCAGTACGTACTATACACATACATACATACATATATATATATATATTCACTGAAAAAACCATAGGTTATAGACCATATATAGTTAGGAATTAGCATTTAAAAAACCTTTTTTTACTCACACAAAACCATTGAAATTCCATATATAGTTAGTAGTACTAACTATATATCGCGCACCCGCAATCCACTGCTGATCATGTCACATATTACATCATTCATGACATGGTCAGTGACATCACTGATGACATCACTGATGACATCTCAAATGACATCACTGATGACATCTCAAATGACATCACTTGATGACATCACTGATGAAATCTCAAATGACATCACTGATGACATCACTGATGACATCTCATTTGACATTACTGATCACATCACTGATGACATCATTCATTTGATAATATGATGAACCTCTTCAGACTCTTATATAACCTTAGATACACTCAGTGTAAACATACACTCACAGACTGTCACTCATCCATGGAGTCACTCACACACCTAGTCAGTCATGCAAAGAATCAATCACACCTCCATTTCCTCAACTATACAGTTATACACACCTTACTTATTCAAACATATACTAACACATATTTACTCTCTTATACAATCCCTGATACAAGTTCACAATGATCCATACAGCCACTCACACATTCACTGGCTCTTATGCACAGTTATTTATATATGTCAACTGTCACATGTACTGTGTTTTACATATGTACTTACTTTGACATGTAGCACTGAGATATCCATTCACTCACCAATACACTTATGCACACAGTCAACCGCCCATACAGTTGTTTCTATATGCACTTTTGAACCCATACATCTAGTGAATCAACTGCTCACACATGTATGCACAGAGTCATACACCTCTCAACCACCAACACACACACTCAGTCTCCCATACAAATACTTGGGCAACCAATCAATAACCCATATAGTTAATCATATAGCTAATGATCAACACATGCAGCAGTTTACTGAACAACAGACATAATGATGCACAAATTAAGACAGTTTAGTCACTAACCCATGCACTCTGTGAGACACATTTAATCACTCACTCATACAGTCAGTCATGCACCTACTAAATCCTTCATCCAGACACTTATAAATCCACTCATTATTCAATTTGTAAGACATATTTTAACTTTACAGAATTATACAGTCACTGGATGTAGTCATCAGTGATGTCATCAGTGATGTCATTTGAGATGTCATCAGTGATGTCATCAGTGATGTCACTGACCATGTCATGAATGATGTAATATGTGACATGATCAGCAGTGGATTGCGGGTGCGCGATATATAGTTAGTACTACTAACTATATATGGAATTTCAATGGTTTTGTGTGAGTAAAAAAAGGTTTTTTAAAGGCTAATTCCTAACTATATATGGTCTATAACCTATGTTTTTTTCAGTGAATTTTCAAGGTTTTGTAAATGCTAATTCCTAACTATATATGGTCTATAACCTATGGTTTTTTCAGTGAATATATATATATATATATATGCATATATATATATATATATATATATATATATATATATATATATATATATATATATATATATATATATATATATATATATATAACATTTCTATGGCAAAATGAAACCCCTCATTTTGTTCCTTTTCAAATTAAATGTATTAAGTGTTACCACTTTATTCCAATCAAGATGACTTCGGGTGTGCCATACTTTTGTCATAAGTAAGACTGTTAGCGCTCTAGTTGTTCTTTAGAACACTCTGGGACATTCTGTCACTGGGCTATAGTTTGGCTACATCTGGCTGATATTTGGGCTACATTTGTTTTTTTTGTCTCTGGTGGCCATCTTTGGGCTACATTGGGCTACATTGGGCTACATTTGGGCTCTAACATATATATAGCCCAATGTAGCCCAATATATATTTTTCAAAGTTAATTTTCGTAAAAACCACTGGAGCATATATCTTGAGACATAGCAAAGGCACATCGGGCTACCAGTCCCTACAATTTTGCCAAGTTTTGTGGAAATCCATTCAGCCGTTCGAGCTAAAAGTGAGTCCAACCGCCCTATGGAAAACTCAATGTTAAAAACACGTTTTGGGACCCCCCTTTTTTCTCGGCCCCCGCTTGACGAAACCCCCCCAAATTTTCAGGGGACGCTCAGAAACAGAATGTGCCATTTTCCTGAAAATTTCAGCCAATTCCGTCCATCAACGCCAAAGTTATTCAACATAGAATTTTCAGAAATCCCTATTCAAAAAAATCCTAACTATATATACCTACTGGCGACTGCCAGTAGGTAATATAACATTTCTGTGGCCAAATGAAACCCCTCATTTTGTTCCTTTGCAAATTAAATGTATTAAGTGTTACCACTTTATTCCAATCAAGATGACTTCAGGTATGCCATACTTTTGTCATAAGTAAACTGTTAGCGCTCCAGTTGTTCTTTAGAACACTCTGGGACATTCTTTCACTGGGCTATAGTTGGGCTACATCTGGCTGATATTTGGGCTACATTTGTTTTTTTTTGTCTCTGGCGGCCATCTTTGGGCTACATTGGGCTACATTGGGCTACATTGGGCTACATTGGGCTACATTTGGGCTCTAACATATATATAGCCCAATGTAGCCCAATATATATTTTTCAAAGTTAATTTTCGTAAAAACCACTGGAGCATATATCTTGAGACATAGCAAAGGCACATCGGGCTACCAGTCCCTACAATTTTGCCAAGTTTTGTGGAAATCCATTCAGCCGTTCGAGCTAAAAGTGAGTCCAACCGCCCTATGGAAAACTCAATGTTAAAAACACGTTTTGGGACCCCCCTTTTTTCTCGACCCCACCAAACTTTCAGGGGCTGCTCAGAAACAAAATGTTCCATTTTCCTGAAAATTTCAGCCAATTCCGTCCTCAAACGCAAAAGTTATTCGACATAGAATTTTCAAAAATCCCATAGGAAAAAAATCCTAACTATATATACCTACTGGCGACCGCCAGTAGGTAATATATACACATACATATATATATATATATATATATATATATATATATATATATATATATATATATATATATATATATATATATATATATAAAGGCTCGCGTGTAAAAACACAAGCCACACTCACGGGGATTCAGGTCAGAAGCTTTATTCTCCTAACAGCATGCTTGTATAGCTTGGAGACACAGGAAAGAAGTCCATTAAATGTCCTGATTCAGCATGTACATCCTGACGCGTTTCGAAGGCTCATGCCTTCTTCTTCAAAGGAAGATGAACTGATTGCAGGAAGGAGGCAGGATACACCTTTCTTTTAATTTGATGACACGCCTCTGGATAGGCTGGACTATTACCAATTTGATGACACGCCTCTGGATAGGCTGGACTATTGCCGCAGTGCCTGGTGGTCGTTGTATTCCTGCCCTAATCTTTTTCGCATATTGCGTCTTTTTTCGGGTTCTACGCTGTAGTCGAGAAGCAATTGTCTAGAATCCCCTCGCCAGCCAAGCAGCGTCGCGGTGATGGAGCAGGGGACGGATATATATCCACACTCCCAACAACCTGTATGCTTGCCGTTTGTCGACTCCTCCCAGGTCGTCGCTTGGCGGTCCTAAGCGTATGCAGTTTCTGCTGCGGGGCTCACTTTCCCATCAAGGCGCTCATGCACTCTTCCATGGCGGGTGCGGCAACGAATGGTGATGGGATCATTCAATGTATGAAGGCTCGCGTGTAAAAACACAAGCCACACTCACGGGGATTCAGGTCAGAAGCTTTATTCTCCTAACAGCATGCTTGTATAGCTTGGAGACACAGGAAAGAAGTCCATTAAATGTCCTGATTCGTCATGTACATCATGACGCGTTTCGAAGGCTCATGCCTTCTTCTTCAAAGGAAGACGAACTGATTGCAGGAAGGAGGCAGGATACACCTTTCTTTTAATTTGATGACACGCCTCTGGATAGGCTGGACTATTACCAATTTGATGACACGCCTCTGGATAGGCTGGACTATTGCCGCAGTGCCTGGTGGTCCTTGTATTCCTGCCCTAATCTTTTTCGCATATTGCGTCTTTTTTCGGGTTCTCCGCTGTAGTCGAGAAGCAATTGTCTAGAATCCCCTCGCCAGCCAAGCAGCGTCGCGGTGATGGAGCAGGGTGTGAAACCTATGGTTTTTTAAGTGAATTTTTAAGTGAATATATATATATATATATATATATAAAATTTCTATGGCAAAATGAAACCCCTCATTTTGTTCCTTTTCAAATTAAATGTATTAAGTGTTACCACTTTATTCCAATCAAGATGACTTCAGGTGTGCCATACTTTTGTCATAAGTAAGACTGTTAGCGTTCTAGTTGTTCTTTAGAACACTCTGGGACATTCTGTCATTGGGCTATAGTTGGGCTACATCTGGCTGATATTTTGGCTCTTTTGTCTCTGGTGGCCATCTTGGGAGACTGCATATCAGAATTTTTTTAATGAAATATAAGAGGATTTGAGAAGTCACTCAAAATGTGCCCTAATTTTTCTTTCTTCAGCACTAATCATAATTTCTATGGCAAAATGAACCCCCTAATTTTGTTCCTTTGCAAATTAAATGTTTTAAGTGTTAACACTTTATTCCAATCAACATGACTTCAGGTGTGCCATACTTTTGTCATAAGTAAGACTGTTAGCGCTCTAGTTGTTTTTTAGAACACTCTGGGACATTCTGTCATTGGGCTATAGTTGGGCTACATCTGGCTGATATTTGGGCTACATTTGTTTTTTTTGTCTCTGGTGGCCATCTTTGGGCTACATTGGGCTACATTGGGCTACATTTGGGCTCTAACATATATATAGCCCAATGTAGCCCAATATATATTTTTTCAAAGTTAATTTTCGTAAAAACCACTGGAGCATATATCTTGAGACATAGCAAAGGCACATCGGGGTACCAGTCCCTACAATTTTGCCAAGTTTGGTGGAAATCCATTCAGCCGTTCGGGCTAAAAGTGAGTCCAACCGCCCTATGGAAATTAACATGGGAAAAACACGTTTTGGTACCCCCCTTTTATCTCGGCCCCCGCTTGACAGATCCCTCGAAACTTTCAGGGAAGGAGCGGAGCGCAGCGAGGCAAAGTTAAGGAAAATTACAGGCAGATCCCTCATTCGGCGCCGAAGTTATTCCCAATAGAATGTTGCGGATTTCCTATGGAAAACAATCCTAACTATAACTACCTACTGGCGACCGTCAGTAGGTAATATATATATATATATATTTATATACACACATATATATTTTCTTTAGTGTAGATTTTCGCCTTTCTTCAGGAAGACACTTAAGAGAGAGAGAAGATTATGCAGCCTATTTAACTAGGCTACAATGGCCAGATTCTTCACCTTGAACAGAAAAAAGGGGCCAGAATACAGCAATTTTAAGATAACTTTGGTGCAAAACAGTATAAATATCCCTCACAAACCCTTGTTATGATAGAGATGAAGGGAGCAGGGCAGAGTAGCCTCATAGGCTGCCATTATATGTCTAAAAAAGTCACTGTGCCTTTAAGAATCCAGGCACCACCAGTATCAATCAGGCACAGCAGGTGGCAGTTACTTCAGTTTTGTTTTTTAGGCTTAAGTGAAAACTTATGGAATAAGGAAATTCCTCTGTTCAGTCCACTGGAGAGGAGGGAGAAACGCTTATGACTATAATAGAAATATCCCTATGGGAGAAAAGGAGTTACAGGAAGAAACAATTCCTTCTCTCGCAGAGGATTTCTATTTATAGTCATAAGCCCTTAATAGAGGAGCAAGCCCATTCTCAGATAACACGGTGAAGTAGACAGAGGATAATGCAAATAAGTCAAGCAGACAGATTTCTGAGGCAAGTTTGCCCTACTTGAGCAACTGCTCTAGCGCCCGAATCTAGGCAGTAGTGTTTGGTGAATGTATGAACTGATTTCCAGGTAGCTGCTTTACAGATCTCTGGAATGGGAATATTGCACATTAAAGCAGCAGTAACTGCCTTCCCCCAGTGGAGTGTGCCTTAGGTTTAGCTGGAATACTATTAGCTTTCTGATAGCATAATAAATTGCAAGATACTATCCATCGCAAAATGGATTATTTGGAAGTAGCTAGCCCTGTGTGGACCAGACCATAGTTTATTAATAATTGGTCTGATTGGCGGATGGCCTTTTTTTAATCTAAATAATATTTTAGAGCTCTTCTTACATCCAGGGAATGAAGGATTCTTTCTGCCGTAGTAGATGGATTCTGGAAGAATGTAGGGAGAGAGATTGTCTGTTTGACATGAAAGTCTGATACCACTTTAGGGAGGAACTTTGGGTGAGTTCTCATGCCACTTTGCTCGAATGGAACACAGTATCTGGTTCATGAAAACAGAGCGCGATCTCACTAACCATGCGGGACGATGTCAGTGGTTAATTTGTAAAAAAATAAGTGCTGGGGCTCTCGTCAGGAGGCAGCTTGCACCAGCCCATTTCATCTGTTAGTGCCGCCTAAAACAGAACCATGAAAGTGGGGAGATGATGTAGCATAATGACCAGAGCTGCCAACTTTGGAGCTGGGGAACCAGGTTTTAGTCTCCACGTTGGCTCAACATCTCTGCAACTGGGAAAATCACTTAATCGCCCCCCACCTAAAGTGCCAGTGTTTATGATTAAGTGCCGGTGCTGAGCACCCGAAACCACCAGCTCAAATTAAGCACTGGAGTGTTGGAGAGATGCCTTGTGAATGGGTTTGAATGGATCATGCATAAGGTGTTAAAGGACTACTTAAGCTTCCATGGAGGGCAGGGCGTCTGATGGGAGGAAAACCTTCTTTAAGCCCTCTAGGAAATCCTTGATGACAGGGATTCTGAAAAAAGACCTTTGTGAAGGACATTTCCTGTACGTGTTCAGAGCTGCCAGGTGAACTTTTATCGAAGAAAATAGTAAACCAGATTTTGCCAAATGGAATACGTATGGGAGATTAACATCTTCCTGGCAAGAGGTAGGATCCTTGTTCTTGGATGAACACCCTATGCAGAATCTCTTCCATTTGAAGGCGTATATGGAACGATTAGAAGTCAGATTAGCTTCTTTGAGAATCTCCATGCATTCCTGAGGCAGATTTAGATATCCATATTGCATTAGCTCAGGAGCCATGTTGCCAAATTCAAAAAGTAGAGATTGGGATGAACTATCTGGCCTCTGAATTTCACCAGTAGATTTGGTCTGTACGGGAGCCTCAGATGTGGATGGGTAGACTAGTAAAGGGTATCCATGAACCACCATTGACATGGCCAATCTGGAGCTATGAGGATCATTTTTGTCGAGGACTGAGCAAGCTTGACGAGACCTGCCAGGATCAGGAAAATCGGCGGAAAAGCGTAGAGAAATTTGCCGGACCAGTTGATCCATAGGGCATTCTCCATGGTCCCTACCTGGAAGAACTGCAATGCAAAGCTTTGGCAATCGCTGTTTTCTGCATCGGCGAACAAGTCAATGGACTGAGTTCCCCATCGTTGGCAAATGTCTTGTACCATGTCATTGTTTAAGACCCACTCGTGTTTTTCTTGCAGGAGTCTGCTGAGTGAGTCAGCTTGTCCATTTTGGACACCTGGCAGGTGTGCTGCTATGATCAAAAGGTACCTGGCTAGAATCCATTTCCAGATAGTCTGGGCCTCGTGAGACAAGGGCCTGGACTTTGTCCCTCCATGCTTGTTGAGGTAGTACATGGTTGTTGTGTTGTCCTTCTGAACAAGCTGGGAGTGGGAGGTGAACAATGGGTAAATGGCTTTCAACGACAGATGGACTGCACGGAGCTCGAGGATATTGATATGGTATGTTGATTCCTTCTCCAACTACTTTCCTTGGATCTGTGTGATCAAAAGCCCCCTGGCTAGAAGCCATTTCTAGATAGTCTGGGACTCGTGAGACAGGGGCCTGGACTTTTTTCCCTCTCTACTTGTTGAGGTAGTACATGGTTGTGGTGTGGTGTGGTGTTGTCCTTCTGAACAAGCAGGGAGGGGGCGGTGAAAAATGGGTAAATGGCTTTTGAGGTCAGTTGGACTGCAAAGAGCTTGCGGAGACTGATATAGTACGTTGATTCCTTCTCCAACCACTTTCCTTGGATTTAAAGGGGATCCATGTGGACTCCCCAACCCAGCAATGAAGCATTTGTGACTATGGTTTCAGGTGATGAAACAGACTGCCTTGGAAGAGATTGGTTGGAGAACACCACCATGTCGGATGGGAAGTTTTCATAAGAGCATGACATTTCTTAAGGATCAATAAGCATCTCTCCTCCTTGTGCCCTTACAATTTTGATGGAGGCTCCCAGATATTGTAAGGTTTGTACTGGGGTAGAGATGGACTTGCTATGACTGAACTGAAGGCCCAGCCTCCGTAGGAGAGAGCAACTCCAGTTGTACTGAAGCTGAGTCTTCTTGAAACATGGACGCCTTAACTAGCCAGTTGTCTAGGTATGGGTACACAAATATCCTGTGTCTCCAGAGAAGGGCAGTGTTGGACTTGGCCCTTCTGGCAGGTTCACCCCTAAACTTTTTGCTTTTAAATGTGACTTGGTGTTGCTGTTTTTGGCTTCTGCGCACTTTACCACTGTGTCCCAGTATAAAGTGTGTGCATACTCTGTGCATGTTGTGAGATTGGCCTGCCCTTCCATAGGAATGCATGCGGAATGTATGTTTCCATGGTAGTTCCTGATGTGTGAGGAGTACAGGGGCGAGTTTGGTATGTGCGAACTCGTGAGAGTAAATGCTGCGGATTTACTGTGTCTAGTGTGGAAGTGCCACTTCTAGAAGTTGGCATGTCTGTGTAGTAAATGTGAATTTACTACTGTCTGGCTTGTGATTGGCTGGAGCTGGCTGGTGTGCCTGGCTCCAGGAGTCAGGATGGGTCTGCCCCGGTGGTGAATAGAGAGATTGACAGCCAGATGGGTGGGAGGAGTGCACCTGGGACCTGAATAGGGCTGGGCCTTCCCTACACAATGCTGCCTCCTCCACCTGTGGTGCGACTGATGTTCCTAGCCTGTCCTCTGAATGGGGAGAGGGGCTGAGCACAACAGAGTGCTCCAGAACCAGCTGCATCTGGTTTTCCCCCACCCTGCAGCCTGAGACAAAGGGATTTGGTGTATGAGAAGGGGCTGTGACCTCCATGAAAAATGTTCTTCTGTGTCCTAACTTGAGGGGGGCCTGCTGCTGCTGCTGGGCGCCAGGAGGACCGCCACCGGGGACTGCCTCCCTGCCTGGAGGGCCCTGTGAGCTGGCCCCTGGGCCCAGCCTTTGCCCCCCCTGCCTTCCTAAGGATTTTGTTCTGAACTTTGCCTGCCAGCACCTGGGAAGCGCGTGATTTTTCCTTCAGAGCAGCGCTGCTGTTTTCCACTCTAGCACGGAGCTGCCAGCGCATTCCCGAAGGATTCCCCGGCGTGGGGACCCCCCTTTTCATCATTTTTGGCGCGGGTGCCACCCCGCGTATTTTGCTGTATAAATATCCCTAGTGGGTGCCCACCCCGCAAGGGACTTGGTGCTGTGGTGCCTGGTTTTTTTGGCCCCCGCGGGTGCCCATCCCGCTTATTTTGTGCTATTGAGGGTGCCTACCCCTCATTTTGCCGAGACCTTGAAGAAATCCCCGCCGCGGCCGGGTTAAACAAGGAAGTCAGGCAGCTTCTTGCCGACGTGGGCGGGGCTTATGAGCGACCCAGAAGTGCTGCAGGGGAAACAGGAAGCGAACAGGAGCCCACCCCGCGCTCCTGTAAGGAGAGGAAAGCCGGCGTCTCTCCAAGGGGCTCCCAAGAGAGAGGAGAGCCCCGTGGGCTGCTAACGCCGCCCAGCTAGTGCCGTGAACAGAGTTTAAGTGGAAACTCCCATCATAATTTGCGGTAGTTTTTCCACACATATCCCTTTTTAACCATGTCTAAACTGACCAACAAATAAATCATTGCGATTGGTACAGCTTTAGACATTTTTAACATCACTTTTCACACCACTGTCACAAAAACCAGCTCCGCAGTAATCTGGCGTTTTAGCACACCAGGGAGGCACTCGGCTTCTCCTGGTGGGCCCGATAATGAAGCATGTCACCAACCAGGTTGGTGAGTGAGGGCTTCCAAAAAAAAAACCCAAGGTTTCCAATGTGTTAATGAAAAGGGTTTTTTCACAGTTTTTCTTAGAGTCCTTTTCACAGTCTTTGCCGCTGTGTCTTCATATAGATACCAGTGCATTTGACACTCTTCTTTTGTTTTGCATGTTTATGCGGTTGTCAGAAACTAATCCCTTCTTGTGAATTCGAGAAAGCTTCTAGTGACCTCTGAGCTAGCTGGCATTCATAATTAAGTCTAACATATTCAATAGAGACCTAGTCGACCTCAGTCCTACCTCTAAACTATCGTTCATGTTATTCCAATGCGCAGAGCCTATTTGGAATATAGGAACTACACTACATGACGCCCAACGTTTGGGTAAGGCGATAATTTAACGCTAGATACTAAAGTAACTCAGTCGTGCTTTTCACACAGACCCCTTTTCCCGTAAAAACTCCAATAGACGTCTGGAGTGCGTAAAAGGTTAATATCCGCCAGAACTTAGTAGGAAGAGATCCCTATGTATTAGTTTTCGGTTTAGTCAACGTTGAAGGATACAGTGTTCCAAAATATTATGCACCTAATCTTTGTTTCCTTGAAACTTGATCTGCAAACTTTCTGTCAGCAAAATGACTGGAATTGACGACGAAAGAGATGCTTTGGCAACTCAACTTTTAGCGGAAGACACAAGTCTCCAACAAAATAACCCGGATGCAATACTGATCCCGGTGAATATAAGGAAAACTATAACTATGAAACTTATAGAAAATGGAGTATCATCAAGAGGTAGTACAGTCATATTTGTTGTCGAGGCACATGAATATCGTCAGACAGAGGTATTCTATTCATGGATAAATTTTCCAGCAGCAAATGCTGTGACACGCGAGTTCCACTACTACAAAATAGAGGAATCTCCAGAGGAATACGCCCCTTTCGAGGACGTTGAAATTCCACTAACTTACCAAGAGCATGAGCTTTGGTTTAATGGCGCCCTAAAACATCAAAATCACATTACCAGGCTCGATCCACTAGGTAGACCAGGAGCCACATGGCCGGTTCTAGCCAGCAATACACCACATCCTGACATTGAAAAAATGTCAAACGGAGAACTTTTAGTTCAGCTACAAGAATTAACAAAAGCATATAGACAATTAGTTCAATTGACAATTGACGGTACAACGATCCACCAAAAATTGAAAGAAAGAGATATAGCAGAACAACCTTTTGAACTTGCCAGAATAATTCAAAAATCCTATGAAGAACTAGGTAGAGATAGTTTGGGTGGGAAACCACTAAAACCACAACTAACTGAAAATCCTGAAAAAACATTTATTAAGAATAATCTCATTACTCCAAAAAAGAAGAGGGAGGGTAATAAACAAACAACTCCCAGAGAAAAACAGTTTCAGTCCAGAGGAAGGTCTCCTCAACGGAGAGATAGATCTCCAGAAAGGGGGGGGCAGGTCTCCACATAGGGAGCCCTCTGAAAAAAAGATACAACCTTACAAATAGGGACAATTTGAGAAAACCTGACAGATATCAAGGTATAATGATACACGTCCCTCTCGATCTTTTCAGACTTCTGCACAGAAATCGGAAAGAAGTGAACGGTCAGAACATAAAGAAGAGCGCGTCAAGTCCAAAGACAAGGAACCTGCTCATCACAGTAAAAAATTACAATTTCCCAAAAAGAAGGTAGCTAGTATTAAAATAAAACATGCCGAGGATTCTGAGGACACAACTCAAGAACGGAGAATGGGCCCAGACAATGCTAGACAGTGCAGCAGATGTGACCATAGCTCGCAAGATCCTGATGAATCTTCTGGAGACAGTGGACACGAATGAATACATTTAAGTGGAAACTGCAGACACCAGATTTAGTGTACCTCATAAATTATATGAAATAACGTTACGTATAGAGGGGGACAAAACTAGGAAAATAAGAGGTCTCTTTTGGGAGAATCTATCTAAAGGCTATGATATCCTTCTAGCAGAGAAAGACTGGCCACCAGAGTTTGTCAGGGAGTGCCCACATGGCGAAGAAATGATTATGCCTGCCTTCTCAAATCACATTCCAATTCATACAAAATACACATATGCTAGAAAATGGGCAGTGGCCCAAGCCATTGCATTATATAAAAATCATGTAGGATGGGATGAGGATTATCCTCACCATAAAATTCAGTTAAAGAATCAACCTGTATCCTGTTAAGCAAGAAGCTAAAAAACAAGTCAGGGAGATCCTAGATCAACTTGAATACCAGGGGGTGATTGAAACATGCACCTCACAAATGAACAATCCTTTGTTTCCTGTCTCCAAACCAGACGATTCATATCGTCTAGTTTTGGACTACAGACACCTAAACTCTTGTTGCAAAACATTTGCAGTACAATACTCACACAGTGCAGCACTAATGAATAATATTGTGCGCAAAAAATATAAAACGACATTAGATATTTTAAATGGTTTCTTCTGTCAAAACATTGCACCAGAAAGCAGGTATTTGACCGCTTTCTCCAGTATGGGGGCCCATGGGCAATTTTGTCGTCTCCCACAGGGATTCAAGAATAGCCCAGGATTATTTTCAGCAAGGGTAACAGAGTTACTAAAAATGTATGATGTTGAGGCATTATCTTATGTCGATGACAACTATCTTACAGACGATGACCTGGAGACTCACTTGAAAAGACTGAACACCATTATACTTGGGTTTGCATCTGAAGGGTACAAATTCAACTTTAAAAAATTACGAATTGCCCACCTAACTGTCCTATTTTTAGGATATGAATTATCAAGTGAAGGCAAAAGCTTAGCAGACAACTTCTTAGAGAAGTGTACAGTACTACAAGCTCCAAAAAAGCTGAAAAACTTACAATCAATGCTAGGTTTCCTGAATTTCGGAAGAACTTACATTTTAAACTACGCAGAGAGGGTTAAACCTCTCTATGAATTAATAAAACCTGATTTCAAACCAATTAATTGGACTCAGAAACACACAGAAATATTACAATCATTACAAACAGACATGTTAACTAAAATAAAACTGCAAACACGCGCAAACGAACGCAACCTTGTAATCCGAGTCATCCCAGGAAGATGCAGATTTACATACCTGACCTCTAATGAGGGAGAAACGGTACCAATAGCTTATAAATCACACTTCTACACACAAGCTGAAATGAAATTCAGTTCTACTGAAAAAATTCTGACTGCGGTTCAAACTGCTGTAGCAAAAGAAAAGGCCCTAGCTCAAGGAAAGATCATATCTGTCTTAACAGCAGTATCAGCCCTTGAGGCAGTAACAAGACCGAGCATTCTAAATGCTATGGCATTAGATCCAAAATGGATACAATGGGTTAATTCTCTTGCTGCAACTGACGTGATAAACGCATTTGATCCAAAAATGAAAAAGCTAGAACATCTAGAATACGAACATGAATGTCCTCTGTCGATCGAAATTCTACCTCTGGAACAGTACACCTGTGTAATCTACACAGACAGATTTGCACAACACTATGTTGTGGATAAAAAAGTTTACAATGCAGCATGCTCGATTGTTAAAACGCGGGCGCATAGGTAAATTCAGACCAATGATCACTAAAACTGAATCACTCAGAAACTGTACAGCTCAGCGAGCTGAACTACGAACTTTGAAGATGGCGCTTGAAAATGCTGATCGCGAATTCCCCACACTAATAGTGTGCGATTCGTATTACTGCGTCCATTCTTACAATAATTTGATGCAGACCTTTTACAGAAAGAACTACGAAAGACTCACGTGATCCATACGCAGAGTCTTCAACGTGATGGCGTTCACGTTGCAGGGAATTAATTGGCTAACAGAGCCACAGCGGCAGCTGTTCAACCGACTTCCGTAGCTACAAAAAAGCGTTCTAATAAACAAATAGATGGAGAAACCATGCTAGCAGTAAAAGCCTCAATGGAAGGCAACTATGCTGTGTTACCTCTAAATTATCCACTCAATAATACATACATATTTGATGCGAACTCCGTTCCTTTTGCTCGAATCCCTGGAGTGGGGGACAGAGCAATTCCAAACACAAACCGGAGGGCTTACTTGATTCAAGAAGCACACATGGGAATGGGTCTGAGGCAACAAGAGATCTTGAAATCTCTAATAGAATTGCAATCACAATACTGGTGGCCGGGGATGAGCGTGCAAATTTATAACTTTGCAATGAACTGTCAGGACTGCAACAGAGATCGCAGTTGTGAACCGGACCAGATACCAGTCCAGACACCTCTATTAGACAGCATTAGGCTATCTAGATGCAAACATCCACACGAAAAGAAGCAATCCCATAAAAATTAAGACGAGATTCATTTGGATGTGGCCCCAGCGCGCGGCTGACGCCAGAACTGTTATAAAAGATTTGCGAGTCTTTATCGGCACATACGCAATTGGCATGCTACATTCTGATCAGGGTCCTGCGTTTAGCTCTCGAGCTTACAAGGAGGTCATGGCCAGCTTGGGCATTGCAATGCGGTACTCTAGTCCATTCCATCCCGAGGGAAATGCGGTAGTGGAGAGAAAAAAACGTGACATAAAGTAATCTATAACAGCGAGGGTATTAGGTTCGGATGATGGGTGGGTCAAACATCTAATAAGTGTCCAACGTAGTCTTAATAATCTGCCAAGAAATTCTCTCGGTGGAATCACTCCGTATGAACTTTTGTTTGGTACAAGAATGATAATCGAAGACCTCGATTGTCAGACTTCAGTGGTGGAACAAAAAACCTTTGATATCAAAGATCGTTTGGCTGTTTTACAGGACTTAAATGAACCAAGAAGTCGTCTAAGTAACACAAAGCTAAAGCCAACGGCCACTGAGGAAAAACCACCTGTCCTAGCAAGACCTGTCTGGATTCCAAAGATTGGGGATCTGGTCAGAGAAAAGATCGCGGTGAAGAAGGAATTTGGGCCTTCTTACAGAAAAGCTGTACCTGTCTTGGCAATCAGCGGAACAAGATCAGTAATACTACCGCCCCTTGCTGGTAAAAAGGAGGACAGAGTTGTATCAATCGACCTGGTAAAACCACAATCATGTGGCAAATAATAAGTAGTAGGCCCAGTGGACACCCAAGAAGTAGCATAAGACCAAACCTTGCTACAATCCAAGAGGTTCAAACTGAAAGACTAATCACATTTGATAAACCTGCAGTGAATAAAAAAGGACTATGCAACAAAGCCATGGCATGGAACTGGTGCCTCTCGAAACCCAAATTGCAACAGTTCGTCAAGAAACACCTGTCTACAATGATGTAGCCTCTGACTATACTAATGTGACAAAGGAAGATCCAAAGACTAATGAAAATCCGGAAGCTATTGCAAAAATTGACTGAACTGCATCTGGCTACTTCATCAATTTCGATGACTTTTCTGATGATCCAAGTGAACATGAGGACAAGCCAACAAACAAGACTTCCAAAGAAAAAATAACAGAACTCTTTCATCAACTTGGAGAAACATATCTGATTTCACCCTGGATTGATTTGTGGATTGTGTTAGGTGTACTTTTTCTCCTGCTCTGGCTCATTTTAGTTTTAAGCTTGGGAAGAATGATTGATGGAAAATACAGTACAATGGACACAGCAAGTGAGAACATCAACTTGGTTCTAAAGCCTCACAGATCTTCTCACATCGAAAAAAGAGAACTATCATCAGTGAACATCACAGCCATTCCTATACCTGGTGGTGTAGCATGGGACACAACTGATTACGAAATCTATGGCCCGGTCGAACTCTTTAAATATCCACACCAGTTCAAGGTTTCCTTAAGTGACTTTGTATCACATAGTACTTTCTCTGATGATTGGGAATTTGAAAATTATTAACAATATGATGTCAGATTTAGAAATGTCAGCAAAATTTACAGAACATGATTATTTACAAGGTTCATCAAATTATGGAGAAATGTATTGCTTTAATCATTATGGGCATCACTATTTGCATAAATCTGCTAATCCAACAAATGTTTTTACTTATAATCAATGGGAACATTGTCCAACTCCACCAAAAGGCAGCTTGAAAACATTTTATGAGAAATTCCCATACTTCTCAGGGTTTAATAACACTGATCCAGAAACATTTTATTTTAAAATTATGAATAAGACAGGAATAAAAAACATGTTGACCAATACTAAACTAATTTATTCTGAAATATTTTATGATAAAATTTCTACATTTGGTTTTGAATTTTGGAAAAACAATATTGAGACAAAAACAGTCTGGGTTACAAAAGACTGGCAGGTACAAGGTTTAGAATCATTATTCAGAGCCTGCATGATCCCAGAACAGATAATATTCCTGAATGACACCATTAAGCAAACACTTGGACTAGCCAAGATAAAGGACTTAAACAAACCGTCTATTCCAAAGCCCATACCTGATAGTAATAGCACTACAGATGTGGAGATAGACGTATCCCATATTTTACAACAAAACAGAACTAATCCTGATTGGAAAAAATGGTTGCTCTGTCCCACAGACACTAATAACTGTGAAGATAGATTCCTGAACAAAACACAGGGGTTCAAACAGAACAGGCCAGACCCAAGATATTCCCAGAGACAACATCCAGGGATAATAACAACATACAGTGTAGCAAAACTATGCCTTGAAGGGCTACAGAAATCCACACTGCCTGAAATTAAGCAACACTTGACTTTACTCATAGAAGTTGCTGACTTGCGAGATTTCTTATTGGGACCTGGCAAACAGCGCCAAAAACGTTTCATATACGCCGGTATATACGCTGCTTACAACGAAGCTTGGAAAGTAACGCAAATTGAAACTGCTAAAAAAAATATGAGAAATTGATCGTATTAATTTGGAAAAATCACTGTCTGTAGTGGACAATGGGTTAACGACTCTGTCCTCCAGAATATATTCACTGGACAGCATTGTATCATCTGCTATTGATATAATAGAACAGGATATGCTAATGTTACAACATGGCCAGTCCCAATTACGTTCTATTGTAGTTAGGCTTGACGTTACAAAAGCTCCATTCAGGGTACGTGCCATGGTGTCTAATCAACACAACGTCATTATTTTCTATCTTTAACCTTACAGATAAACAAATCTCTTTGGCACAAAAAAGAGCAGACTATACGGTGCTGAGCATTGAAAAACTAGAAAGATTACCATTGACAATCTCCGAAAGACCTGTCATTGAATGGATAATACATGGCACCATTACAATTCCGATAACGACTTTTCAGTTTCAATATTGCCATAAGTATATACCAGCGGGCCTGTATGAAAGGTTGGGTAAAGGATACATCAAGTCAACCTGGAATTTACCTTATACACATAGATGTTATAGTGAAGGGAAAAAAGAGGTATTTCTTAGTGGTAACAACTGTAAAAATTCACTAAGCGGTACACTTCTGTGTCAAGGTATTAACTTGCATGGAGCCTGCGAAGGTTTATCAAATAACCTTTCATGTCACCTGCACGGCAGCCCTGCTACACAGATAGAGCCTTTTTTCAGACAACTTTCCAACGGCAGCTATGTTATAATAAGTGACCACAGCTGGTGTGGCATGGTGCCAGGAACGGCCTATCTCGTAAGTGTTACTTCCAGGGTCACTTGCTGTATGCAAGTATTGTATCCAAACAGCAAGCCAGACAAGGAGGCAGTAATATGGCCTTCTCTGAATATCTCTTCTATTCGAATTGATACTTTAAGCAGAATGAAGTCTATTCTTTTACAAACAACTGTGCCTTTAACCTCGTCTAGAGAAACGTATGATCTGCAAGTTGCAAGGACAGCAGCAGAGATACATACATTATTATCGACAAATTGCCCCGTGCATTTCATAGAAATGTTAGGTCAAATCTTAAACATGTCAGATACCAGTGGCATCGCACATGTATTTAAGACAATTTTTTCGGGACTGTTAGCACCCTTTGAAGCAGTCCTGGGCAGCTTCCCGAATTTCGTGCACTCTGTGTTCGGCGGCCTGCCTCTTTATCTTGGGACTCCTATCAGGAATCTTATTTTTGTTCCTTCTACTCCGATATGGCAAGTCAAGTCACTGACAAAACTCAGGCTACAATGGAAGACACGATCCTAGCAATGTGATACCGAGAGCGGATTACTAAAGTCCTCGGCTTTGCTCGGCTAAGAGATCTGAATTCTACCTGGTTTCTTTCATTCAGACCAATCTGGCAAGATTGCATCTTACCTGTTCTACGATGCCTGCTTTGCGGAGAAGAATGCGTGTTAGACGTCTATCTCACACTCCCATCAGCAGTACCTATAGATATCGATACTTTGCTTGGTTTGGTAACGGCTCATGCAACGTGTTGTCCCCAGCGGCTACCCATTCTGATGACGGCATTCGTTGAGACCTCACCATTATGATTAGGTGGCGGTGAGGTACGAGATGAAAGTGGCACACAGGTACAACCTTCTGTGACCATTGCTGATCTAGACACCGATGACGGCAATGCTTCTCACATATGCACTATTTCTACTTTTTCGGATTTGGCCCAACTTTCACCTACTGTTGTAGCTGAATTTTTTGCCAGCCTATCTGAGTTAATGTTCTCTCCTAACAACGAGAATAACTTTTGAAAAAGCGAGCACACAGCGTTCCCTGAACTCTGAATTCGGCCTTCAGTTTTGATAAACAGAACTTCTAAAAAACTATGGAACTATTTTTTTCCCCTGAGAGCGAAATTATTTTTTTCCAGTTCCCAATATATTTACCATTTTGGCACATGATACTCTGCTTGAAGTAGAACTATTCTTAGAGAACAAGATTTCTATTTTTAGAATCTCTAGAGACAATATTTTGACTTAGTCTCTAGCACATGTACAGTCTTGTATAAATATGTGATGAAATGGTCTCAACCTTCTCTTCTGTATTAAGAGCCATTTCATGAATGTAAATTTCGTGATTCATTCAGTGAAGATTACAATGCACTAAAATTACATTATTTGAATGATACCACTGCTTGAAAGCGTACAGTATAATACTCATTTTTCGTGTATATACCATTTCAAATGCATATTATGTATTTTGGGGTGGGCTGGAAAACACATGCATCGTTATATGTTTAATATTGCTTAGTATTTAGTAATGATGGACATTATACGTGGAGTGGGTGTTGTAAACGTATCTAGGACCCTATTTAAATATTCCCGATTTATGTCCTTATGTGGTTATATCAAATCATATCCTTATAAAGGCATAAGAATCATACCCATATTAAGTCATAGCCAGTACAGTCCAAATATGCAAAGGCTACTCCCATAGACTCCTAGAAAGTACAACACGTTCTTAAAACAAACCAAGCCTCCAGCAGCCCGGGAATTCCCCCTGCTTCTGTATTGATTTGTCCTAGAACTCCTGGAGTCCTGAAAGAACTGCGAGTTCTTAGTGGTGTCTTATGTCCAACCTTACGTCAAACTCAACACCTTCCAGGTATAAAAACACCAGCATCTGCCTTAGCAAAACACACAGTGGTTTGGAGCAGATCGGCTATCTACTTCCCCGACGCCCTGCTGAAGCGAGTGCCGAAGGAAGCCGACCCTCCCATTGACGCACTGAGAGAGACGCTGTCTTTTCTCCTGCCGAGAAATCCAACTCCAGTGTTTCCCTGTCACCCTCGCGGGCTGCTGGGAGATCGAGTCCTGAGAGAGAGATACTAGACCTCCTTCATTCTATAACCAAGGTACGGAGCTGATTAGACCCGTAGAGAATTCTTGATTCAGATTCTTGGCAGAAACTATCTTAACTCAAACTACATCTCATTTACTCCGTCCCATGTACTAGGCTTAGGTTAGGTACACCAGGGTAGGCGTATTTTAGAAGCACCAGTTGAGTACGTTTAGTCAACTTTTATCATTGTATGTATTTTATCCGTTTTAAGTATCTTATGGCTTAGAAACCATATAAATGCTTTTACAGTATTATTTCATAATACTCCTTTTACTGTACGCACTTTACTTTATGACAAGTATTGCAATTGTGGCAATTCAATTCTCTTGCATGAGAAAGAAGACTGCTCAATAAATAATCACTTTTATTGAAAACTCCCGTCTCTCTATTTCTCTGCACTCCTGTTGAAACTAAGCACGCACGATTGACTGAGTGAAATAGCTATCTATTGTTTCCGCGACTCTGGAGATATACTACTTGTTCTAGGGGAGCAAAGTTGTCATGTTTATGCGGTTGTCAGAAACTAATCCCTTCTTGTGAATTCAAGAAAGCTTCTAGTGACCTCTGAGCTAGCTGGCATTCATAATTAAGTCCAACATATTCAATAGAGACCTAGTCGACCTCAGAATCTGGCCCTTTGCGAGCGCAATATTTGCATTTGGGATTCATCCTCCCAAATGCAAAATTCGCTATTACAGAATTCGCATTTTAGCGAGGAATAGCATTTAAGGAATCTCTATTTGAGATTCCTTAAATGCAATTCATGAAACTTCAAACATTTGCGAATTCGCAATTTCCGGCCGCTATTTACCGCAAAGTCTGACTTCGTGGTAAATAGCGAAAACTTAGAAAAATGCACTTTAGTGCATTTTTGTAAGTGGTATGTTACACACACACATGTCCTTTGGACGTGTGTGTGCGCAACATCAGGCTACATTTCCATTTCAGAGGTGCTACAGGGTGTCCTTTGGACACCCCTGGCACCCTTGAAATCGCATTCTTATTTGCAATTAGCAAACTGCTCTCTGGATGTGACAATAATCGCGGGCGGTGGCAGGAGAAAGAACCGAATAACCTACATGTTGGTTTCCTCGTAGGTTCAGGAATACTGATGAGTAAACGCGGATAGATGTGCTTTCTGAGGAAAGAAAAAGCCGTGGGGTTAGTGATTCCGGTCGTCTGTCTTAGGCGGAGTGCCGGAGTGAGGGGGTAGGACATATTTACCTTTCACATCAAGTCCAGGGCTTCCATCAGGATTGTATGGAGTTGCCAGGGAGGGAGCGTGATGGCTCAATCTAAAAAACGGAGCGGGGTAGGAGAGTTAGATACCTGCGATGCAGTGTATCAGATTGCTCCTTGCTTAATTACCGAAGGGCGAGAGTCACTTACCTGTGATGGCCGGAGCGCTATGGCGGATACGGCAGTCCGATGGGATCGATCTTCCGGTCAGCCAGAGGAACAGGCTATTCAAGCCTCATGGTCTGTGGAAACCGATGAGGGACTTACTGTGACTTGGTATCTGGTGGAGAATGTGCAGCAGTGAGGCGCCCACTTGTTATCTTTTTTGGTTCTTAAAATTCACTTTATCAACCAGAACATTTAAAATAAATTTCTTGTCCGGCTGGACAAAAGACATACTACTTATCAGGTGTATGATTATTGTTTTCTGTATGTTATCTTGTCCACATGTAGGGACCACTGTTTTTTGTAAATTGATACTGCCCAAGCTCCCTATGGCATACCTTTCGGGTTCCCTTGTCTTTGTGAAAACATGTAATTTATCAATGTCGTTCTGGCATAGTCCACCGACATATATTCACGACTAAAGGAATTGGTATGATGTTTGGTTTACAGATTTCAGAGTAAATAACCCTGTACTATTTCGGTATTTTTGGGACATTACAATGCTTTCTTATGTTCCCTTTGAACACCAATTTTGTTAAATATGCGGGTGTTTGCGATGTAATTAGACAAACATCCTGAGACAAAATATCGCTCATGAATTCCTACTCTATGTATATATCCTTAGGTGTAGTATCCGTGTAACTTGGAGAATAAGACCAAGTGTTTCTTCCTCAATGTGCACTAGTGGTTCATATTTTGTCCATTTATTGTGGTTCTCAATGATTTAAAATAAGGCCAACGTTCACATTTGGTCCATCTATTTTGGTTCTTAATGATTTAAAATAAGACCCACGTCCACATAATTGAACGTTTTGTATTCAGATGGGGATTACAAACTGAACCACCCTTTTGAATAACCCCAGTCCATTTTACAGGACTCGCAGTTCAATATCAAAAGACTGATTTTAGCAGGCATATATAGTTTGGTTCTCACTATGCCTTCACTTAATGTTTCTTTAGAATACGAAGAGTGGCTTTGCCTTCAGAAAACGAACGAAGACCGACTTGGCTTCCTGTTTACTTGTAAGATAGTTCAAATATAAGAGGTATGCAGGTTAACAGCCAGTGTTCTGCAATAGCAACCTCCTTTTCATGATGTGTAAGAGGAAAGGATTATAGTAATGTCATCTCTTTCATTTCATGTTAACAGCGATTCATATGCCGTTTTCTTCAACATTACCATTGTTATTTGAGATCCAGGAGTAACATACCCTGTCTAAAGATAGAAGTAAGTCCTACCTGTGAACACAATTCAATTCCTTTAACGATAGAGAAAGGATACATGGTGGACCTATGATGTTGGCATTTCGTGCTGTGACTACGCACATTTTTGAAACTACGAAATACTGGTCTTTTGTTTTCTTTGTCTCTCTGTCTATTTCTGTTTCCCCCTCAGCTGTGCACATAGATTGGCTTTATAATGATTCAAACGTTGCATCCTGTTAATTGTCCTATGTAAATTTAAAATGCGATAAACATGTTGTTATGTTTGTCTAGGGTTACACTTCTGCATAAAACTTGTTGTCCTGAGGATGGTCTGATGGATTGATGCCGAACAGACCGAAACGTCGACAAACTCGTCAACTCCATGAGGAATTGTTTTTCTAAGCGATATTTATTGAACTTACAATAATATTTGCTTTTTCAATTTAGAGAAGCGGACGTGTAGTTATCAATTGTATGCCTAAATTCAGTTGTACATCTTTTGTCATAACTATACTTGCTGCTATGAATTCTGTATAAACTGTACCCTTCTCAAGTTTGAAAAACAAGATAAACTCATTTTTTATAAGATAGCTTGTCTTTGTGTCTGGTGTTTCTCTCTTGTTGTTTTTCTTTTCTTGTTTCTTCTTCTTTTTTCTTTTTTGTTGTATTACACACAATTGGTGCACTTGAGAAGTTGTCCCGTTGGACACGTGTGAGTTTGATTCCTTTGAACTTACTCGTAATTAGTGTGAAATAATGTTAAACTATGTATGACAACAAGCTAAATCCCTTGTAGACTCTTTTGTACATTGATCATTCTACCTTGACAGCACTAGTGAGTGGATGACCAGCTCTTTGTGGGGTATGTCAGAGCAAAGAAGGGAAAGGCCGTGCAGAAGCAGACTATCTCCCGATGAATCGTGCTCTGCATTAAAATCTCTTGGCACTGGCCAAGAAGCAACCCCCTGAGGGCTAGCATGCTCATTCCACCAGAGCAGAGGCTGCAATGACCACTGTGTGTGCTCGCAGAGTCACGGTCCTGGACATCTGCCAGGCAGCAGCGTGTGCTTCATTGCACGTGTTCACAAAACTCCACTGCCTGGACAGACTGGTCCATCGGGACAGGCACTTTGCCCCTTAGTTCCCGCAAGACATTTTGGTATAAAATTTGGTTCGCAGACCCACCTCTGGGGAGGTATTGCTTGGGTATGTATTCTTAGGTAAGGAATCTGTGGCTAGAAGTCTTTATCAGATTAACAAATTACTTTACCTTCAGTAACGCCTTATCTGGTAGAGACTCTATCTAGCTGCAAATTCTTTACCAGGCCACCCATCCTCCCTACTCTACCAATGGATTTCTAGGGACAGAGTTTTTCACATCCGTGGTCAGTGTTCTTCTTGGCATGGAAAGTTGCGAAAAGAAACTGACGTCAACTCGCTGGGGTGGCACTTATATAGGCACTATGCATGTCACAGCAAGACACCAATGATGCTACACGGAGCCGATTGATGCCACCTACTTGCACACAATTGGTGCACTTGAGAAGTTGTCCCGTTGGACACGTGTGAGTTTGATTCCTTTGAACTTACTCGTAATTAGTGTGAAATAATGTTAAACTATGTATGACAACAAGCTAAATCCCTTGTAGACTCTTTTGTACATTGATCATACTTTTTGCCCAAGCCTACAAGGGTATATTGGGTTGACCATTTCTTTAAATATTTGATGCGCAAACTCTAGTTTGCTTGTGGTCACTTTTTTAAGTGGTTGTATATTCCGACATTTGCTGCACATCTTTTTTCTTAAAACCCCTTGGTTGGGGGTACATGGTTATGCCTTATGTGATTTTTGCTCAAAGGTGATTACTTGCCGAATGTGATTTATGCAGAATATGCAATGCCTTTTTACCTATACCTCTAAATGTGTTTTCATGCCTAGGAGGTTGTTTTGCCTAGTATAGGTTATGCTAGTGAGTTCCTGGTTCCCTGCGTGATATATGCCTACGGTGGTTAGGATTGCGTAGTGTGTACCTACCCTTTTTTTTTTTGTAAAACGTGTTTTTATTCAATGTTTTCCAGAAAAGATAGAGTGGGAAGGGAAGAAAGGGGACAAAGAAAAAGAAATAGGCGACAACTCCGCCACAAATCCCACACAGGGGAAATGAAATACGCATTGGACATAAAAGCAGTAAGCGACCAAGAAGGGTAGAGGCCCCATCAAATGAGGTTCAGCCGTAAGTCTAGTGCCTTCTCAAAAGTTCGCAGTGTAGAGGCCGTAAACAGTCCGAGAGCGGTAGAAGATGGGTGCCGGGCGATATAGAAGTCCTGAGTCCCCGGGAGCTAAACATAGTCGCAACAATGAACAAAAACCGGACCCCAACTGGTTCCCCTCCCCCCCCCACCCTCCCCCAGTGGTGACGACACAGACACTCTCACATCGTATTAAGCTGGGCAGTCATGCAGTCCGTTCATACTTGAAACAGGTGTAGTGCACGTAGAGTGGGCGGGCATACCGCAGATGGCAGTCCAGATGACAAGAAACGGACTAGAGGCCCCCAAAGAAATAAGAAATTCTTAAAATCGCCCAAGAAGATGTCCGCCATTCTCTCCATGCTCAAAAGTCCCCATAGCCTCGCGTGCCACAATGATACAGCCGGGGCATGTGGTTTCTTCCACGCCGCTGCCAATGTAAGCTTAGCTGCCCCTAAGCATAGCCATTGAATGCGCTTGTCTGCCTTAGTCTGATGTTCCAACATTGGATCCCGGAGACCCAGTAGCACATGGGCCACTGAATCTGAGATCGGATATCCCAATATCTCCTTGATGTGGGAGAGTATCTCCGTCCAGAAGGGGCGAATGATTGGGCAATCCCACCAAATGTGGTGGAAGTCACCCAGTAGGCCACAACCCCTCCAGCATCTATCCGAGGATGTAGGGAAGATGCGGTGAAGTCTGGACGGATACAAATACCAATCATACATGGTTTTCAAATGGGCTTCCCTAAGGTGCACGGAGTGGTTGTGCGCAGCTATATCCTTCCAGAGGTGCTTCCATTCTGTATCAGACGTCTCGATCCAGAAGAACCTCCCACCGCTCCATGTATCGAGGGCGCGGGGCGACCGCAGTGTTCAGAAGAACACTGCGGTACCTACCCTTTTTACCAGTGGTAACTGGTTGTGTTCTACACTTGGTCTTTGGTACTACAATTATCCTATGTTCTAAGTGCTATTCCTACAAAGTGCTATTTCTACAAAGTGCTAGTTCTACTAAGTGCTATTCCTGACAGTGGTCCACGTGGCCCTGTCCTGGTGTAAATAATCCCCTGTAAATACTGCCCAGTGCCAGTTGGCACAGCGTAATTATGTGATTATGATCTAATGTGTTTATGGTAATACAAAGGCTATTTCTATATATAACCTTGTGTGGAGTTCCTTTTGTGGGGGGCCTGGGATGTTGTTGCCGGTGGGTGCGTACGCAAATGCTTTACACATTGCCTCCGGGATCAGCCTTACTGCTCGTGTCACGTTGCTAAGGGGGTGAGCAGGGGTTATCTTTGGAGTGTAACTTCCTTGCCCTAACTAGAGTGGTGGTTTCTGCCTGACTTAGGCGCAAGCCTCAGCCAACCAGAAATCCCATTTCTAACAGGCAGCAACCACTGCCATTAACTTGGAGAATATTCTGAGTACGGACTTCAGACCAAATTGGAGGACCTGGTATTGGTAATGGTCCTGTCGATAGAGCAGAGCTAATCCCCCTGGTGCAATTGGGGGTAAATTTGGTATAACGCCAGCATCTGGAGGTTTACTCGCTGAATTCACTTGTTGGCTGTTTTGAGGTCGAGAATGGGTCTG
This sequence comes from Lissotriton helveticus, assembly GCF_964261635.1. NCBI lineage: Eukaryota > Metazoa > Chordata > Amphibia > Caudata > Salamandridae > Lissotriton > Lissotriton helveticus. The sequence continues at coordinate 1,339,680,258 of NC_136059.1, forward strand.
AATTTGTTTCTGTCTGTCTTCTGGACGAGAAAATACCTGGAATAAATGCCTGTTCCTCATTGTTGGAGGGACTGGTTCCCTGTCAACTTCTGTAAAAGGATGTTGGCCTACGCTCGTAACAGTGGAAGTTGGTAGTTGAATAGTTTCTGAATTATGGTGGTGGTGGACTGATGAACCGCAGACAATATCCATTGCCAACAATATTCAACACCCAGGTAATTTACATTATGTTTTGCCAGGCAATGTCACATGCTTCTCCACCACCAGAGAGAGGAACATAACAGGGGGAAGTAATAATTCAAGGCTTCGACCTTGAAGGCTGCTTGCCCCCTTGAGTACACGGTTGGGTAGACCTCCCTCTAGGCTGCCGTCATTGGTAAGACTGATAGGAACATTATTGCTGTTGCTATGCAGTGCTTTGCTGGAGGCCCGGATACCATTGAGAGGACTGGCCTTGCTGGGAAGAGAAATGGCTGGAAAGATCTTATCTGCTCCCTGTGTCTCTCTAGGCCGACTACCTTAATAGTTTCCATTTCTGCCTTCATTCTTACCATTTCTTCGTTGGCATGAGCCCAAAAATGAGTTGTGACTCTGGCTTGAGAGATATTAGGCGTAGCCATGAGTGTTGTTGAAGAGCTATTCCGTGCCAGTATTCATGAGCAGCTAATAAAGAGGAGTCTGTTGCAGCAATGATCATTTGAGTCCAGACTCATTGACTTTATTTAGCATCTCCATTAAGTCTTCCCTTTTGTCCCTAGGGAGATGCTCAAAAAGCTAGTTCATGGATTCCCACAGTGCCCTGTCGTATCTGCCTAGTAAGGAAGTGGCATTAGCTGCTTTAATGGAAGTTGCTGCCGTGCCAAACATCTTCGGACCAACAGAGTCCAACTTTCGACTTTCCTTGTCAGGAGGAACTGTACAAGAAACATGTTATTTCTTTGCCGCCACAACGATTACAGAGTCTGGTGTATGATCTGTGTGGAGAAAAGCTGGATCCTGCTCCAGAGGACAATATTTTTTGTGGAGCATGGAAGGTGCTGTCTTGAATAAATAACCATTATTACATAGTTTACCTAATTTCACACTATTTGTCATCAATATGGTATATTAGGATGAAAGCATTGCAATAAGTGTTTTTTTTTTTTAGAAGTATTGTTTTAACTTGTGGACGCCATTTTTAGATAAGAGCATAGTTTTTAATGTTCTTTGTATGACTCTTCATGAACTTTGATCTGCTCACCTAGTATCACTAGTATGTTTGGCATGGTGACTGAATATGTATTTGCTCAAAATCTCTTGTGAAATTCTATTTTATGATGTTTGTAATATATGTTTTGATTGGATTTATCTTGTTTTATAAGTTTGTCTCATATATCACTCCATACATATTGACAATAGATCCAAAAAAAACTGAAATAAAACAACATAGCGCTGTCAATATTACATGGATAGAAGTCAACGTTTCAGTCCAGAGGCAGAATGGACCAAGGCCATTATCAGGACTATGTGTCACCAAATATAAAATATAAATAAAGAGCAATTACAGAAAGCGCATCAATTGAATGATAAGCCTACAATGAGCAGTAAGTAGGTATAGACCATGATTACTTAGGGTTTCACTGATTTTAACAGTAGGTAGAAGGAGCAAACAATACGCCAAATGCATCTTGGATGTTCTCTAAATTAACCACACACTAACGATTCTATGCAGATCACAAAGGGTCAATTTTAACACCCATGCAGTCGAATTCTTGCCAGCGCAAAGGCTCCCAATTCAATTAATGTGTCCAAATGGAACTTTTATCTTTTAAGCACACACCCCTCAGCGCTAAATACACCAAACAGCTGGTGTGGCCCGGATATCAAAGGGAAACAACACCCAAATACATTGAAGTAATGGCTGATAGGTATTCAAAACATTCAGCTCCAGATACGTGGGTCCAAGTAGCAACTGAATTGTAGATTGATGGATGCGTAAATTCACATACTGAAGTTTTATGGTGCAAAATACCAATAGTTTACCATCTGATGGATAAACTCTTTAAAAATATGGTGGAGCAACACGGTAGCGAGATTACTTTGGAAAAGCTTTATACTCTCCCTCAATGTCAAAGGACACTAATTTGGAAAGCTTACGATTTAAACCAGTAAAATAACGACCAGCAGAGTGCAGGTGGAAATAAACTACGTCTTATAGCGTCCAATTAGATTAGGTTACAGCAACAACAGTGCAAATGCATGCCAACATTCCAGTATATTCAGGCAATGAAAAGTTACAGTGACAGAAGCCCACTTTGTGGTTTTTGTGGGGGTTTGACTAGTCATGCTGGACCTCTCCTCCTGTATCCTCCTACAGGACCTGCAAAGCAGCCTGAAAGGGTCTTGATTATGATCCTTCAGATTGTTTGGGGTCAAATTGGGAGCCAGCCTAGTCAGTGATGTAATACACCTCCCTGGCCCCTAATCTACAAATGTGTTCTGATGGACAAAATATTTTGTGTAGAAATTTCACAGAATCAGTATAAGTTTGTAGTTGAATACCCAAATGGTTCTGTCGGATGAAAAACTATTGCTACATATATACCACACAAATTAATCTCTATGTACGAGAATGAATCCAAAAACACAAAGGTCTGAATATATGCGGTGAGTTTCCTATAATGCATAATCTATCAGACAGTGTCACGATTTTGGTAAGACCCCGTAACACATTGTTTTCATAAAACAGGGAGAAACATTTTTGATCTAAGGAAGTTCCTTCATAGCCTTTTCCATCTCAGATGAGTCTTTGCTGTTCAGGTATTTCATGGCTAATAATTAACTCTATGGACACGAGGTCTGACATTATATATCTCAAACATGTAGGTGGCTCCCCACTCAGTCCTGATGAAGACCCGTTCACACGCATAGAATGCGCATGCTGTAAATGAGGGTCAAAACGTCGACAATATTTTAAGTTGCCAGTACTGAATCTCCACTTTTTGGGCCCACATGGACAGATGAATCAGGCCCAATAAAGACTGTACAATTGAATAAATCGGACAAGCTGTTGTCAACGCATCTTTATTTGTCACTTTTGTGTGTGTTTAATTTTGTCTGCCTGCACAAACAGTTTCACACTTTAGAAATTTGTAGAGCATCTATGTTTATATCAAATAAAATATTGTCATTGGTATTTGCTTAAAATGCATGCTATTTAATAAGCCACCAGATCTATGTGTTTTTTGTTCATTCCTGTATAAAGAAATTAATTTGTGTAGTATTGTTGTAAACGTATCTAGGACCCTATTTAAATATTCCCGATTTATGCCCTTATATGGTTATATCAAATCATATCCTTATAAGGGCATAAGAATCATACCCATATTAAGTCATAGCCAGTACAGTCCAAATATGGCAAGGCTACTCCCATAGACTCCTAGAAAGTACAACGCATTCTTAAAACAAACCAAGCCTCCAGCAGCCCGGGAATTACCCCTGCTTCTGTATTGACTTGTCCTAGAACTCCTGGAGTCCTGAAAGAACTGCGAGTTCTTAGTGACATCTTATGTCCAACCTTACGACAAACTCGGCACCTTCCAGGTATAAATACACCAGCATCTGCCTTAGCAAAACACACGGTGGTTTGGAGCAGATCGGCTATCTACTTGCCCGACGCCCTGCTGAAGCGGAAGCCGACCCTCCCATTGACGCACTGAGAGAGACGCTGTCTTTTCTCCTGCCGAGAAATCCAACTCCAGTGTTTCCCTTTCACCCTCGCGGGTTGCTGGGAGATCGAGTCCTGAGAGGGAGATAGTAGACCTCCTTCATTCTATAACCAAGGTACGGAGCTGATTAGACCCTTAGAGAATTCTTGATTCAGATTCTTGGCAGAAACTATCTTAACTAAAACTACATCTCATTTACTCCGTCCCATGTACTAGGGATAGGTTAGGTACACCGGGGTAGGCGTATTTTAGAAGCACCAGTTGAGTACGTTTAGTCAACTTTTATCATTGTATGTATTTTATCCGTTTTAAGTATCTTATGGCTTAGAAACCATATAAATGCTTTTACAGTATTATTTCATAATACTCCTTTTACTGTACGCACTTTACTTTATGACAAGTATTGCAATTGTGGCAATTCACTTCTCTTGCATGAGAAAGAAGACTGCTCAATAAATAACCACTTTTATTGAAAACGCCCGTCTCTCTATTTCTCTGCACTCCTGGTGAAACTAAGCATGCACGATTGAATGAGTGAAATAGCTATCAATTGTTTCCGCGACTCTGGAGATATACTCCTTGTTCTAGGGGAGCAAAGTTGTCATGTTTATGCGGTTGTCAGAAACTAATCCCTTCTTGTGAATTCGAGAAAGCTTCTAGTGACCTCTGAGCTAGCTGGCATTCATAATTAAGTCTAACATATTCAATAGAGACCTAGTCGACCTCAGTCCTACGTCTAAACTATCGTTCATGTTATTCCAATGCGCAGAGCCTATTGGGAATATAGGAACTACACTACATGACGCCCAACGTTTGGGTAAGGCGATCATTTAACGCTAGATACTAAAGTAACTCAGTCGTGCTTTTCACACAGACCCCTTTTCCCGTAAAAACTCCAATAGACGTTAGGAGTGTGTAAAAGGTTAATATCCGGCAGAACTTAGTAGGAAGAGATCCCTAAGTATTAGTTTTCGGTTTAGTCAACGTTGAAGGATACAGTGTTCCAAAATATTATGCACCTAATCTTTGTTTCCTTGAAACTTGATCTGCAAACTTTCTGTCAGCAAAATACCGGGAAGTGACGACGAAAGAGATGCTTTGGCAACTCAACTTTTAGCGGAAGACACAAGTCTCCAACAAAATAACCCGGATGCAATACTGATCCCGGTGAATATAAGGAAAACTATAACTATGAAACTTATAGAAAATGGAGTATCATCAAGAGGTAGTACAGTCATATTTGTTGTCGAGGCACATGAATATCGTCAGACAGAGGTATTCTATTCATGGATAAATTTTCCAGCAGCAAATGCTGTGACACGCGAGTTCCACTACTACAAAATAGAGGAATCTCCAGAGGAATACGCCCCTTTCGAGGACGTTGAAATTCCACTAACTTACCAAGAGCATGAGCTTTGGTTTAATGGCGCCCTAAAACATCAAACTCACATTACCAGGCTCGGTCCACTAGGTAGACCAGGAGCCACATGGCCGGTTCTAGCCAGCTATACACCACATCCTGACATTGAAAAAATGTCAAACGGAGAACTTTTAGTTCAGCTACAAGAATTAACAAAAGCATATAGACAATTAGTTCAATTGACAATTGAAGGTACAACAATCCGCCAAAAATTGAAAGAAAGAGATATAGCAGAACAACAAGGACTCTGAATTTCTTGTTTAAGCGCCGCGTGTCAAACGCTCCTCCTGCATCTTAACTTTTAAAATATTACTCTTATCTTGATTTGCGCCGCGCAATCGCGCTTTGTATTTCAATTTGTATTCGCCGCTTAGGGGGAATTTTAGGGAGCACTTACCCTCACTATAATTGCTGCACTCCCACATCTTGTGGGATAGAAGGGACTCGGGGGCACTGCACAAGCATCGCGCCGGTTTCGAGCGCCATTTTGGAGTGGGGAGAAGGTTTTCTCCTCACGGAGCGCCATCTTGGGTGAGGGAGAGCCACTCGCCCTGCCAGGACCCACGTATTGGAGGAGGAGGTAATAAAAGTAGGACCTCCTACCTCTTTCAGGCTGACTCTGAATTTCTTGTTTAAGCGCCGCGTGTCAAACGCTCCTCCTGCATCTTAACTTTTAAAATATTACTCTTATCTTGATTTGCGCCGCGCAATCGCGCTTTGTATTTTAATTTGTATTCGCCGCTTAGGGGGAATTTTAGGGAGCACTTACCCTCACTATAATTGCTGCACTCCCACATCTTGTGGGATAGAAGGGACTCGGGGGCACTGCACAAGCATCGCGCCGGTTTCGAGCGCCATTCTGGAGTGGGGAGAAGGTTTTCTCCTCACGGAGCGCCATCTTGGGTGAGGGAGAGCCACTCGCCCTGCCAGGACCCACGCATTGGAGGAGGAGGTAATAAAAGTAGGACCTCCTACCTCTTTCAGGCTGACTCTGAATTTCTTGTTTAAGCGCCGCGTGTCAAACGCTCCTCCTGCATCTTAACTTTTAAAATATTACTCTTATCTTGATTTGCGCCGCGCAATCGCGCTCTGTATTTTAATTTGTATTCGCCGCTTAGGGGGAATTTTAGGGAGCACTTACCCTCACTATAATTGCTGCACTCCCACATCTTGTGGGATAGAAGGGACTCGGGGGCACTGCACAAGCATCGCGCCGGTTTCGAGCGCCATTTTGGAGTGGGGAGAAGGTTTTCTCCTCACGGAGCGCCATCTTGGGTGAGGGAGAGCCACTCGCCCTGCCAGGACCCACGCGATACTCACGCTGATCATTTAAGATGGCCGCACAACAGGTGCGCAGCAACGGTGCGCAGCGGGTGCGCCGTAGGGGCGCCGGAGGTGCGCCAGAGGTAAGCCCGTTTGCGCCCGTTCGCGCAACGGGCGTGCCGGGGGCCGGTACCTTTGGATCCCGTCCGCAAGATACTTTAACTTATACTCGTGACGAACTGCTAGGCCTTAATATTAGTCTCCCGTCTAGGAAATCTGCTACATCACAGGCAGAATCCTTTAGTTGTGGCCTTTTGAACGTTAGGTCGCTGTGCTCACATCATGAAGAGATTGCCTTCACGATCGAACAATATGAGTTAGATATTCTACTCATGACGGAGACATGGACGAACATGGACTGTGCTGTAGAGCTGGGTTTGGCTTGCCCTTCGGGATACAAAATCCAGCACCTCCCTCGAATTGGTGCTAGAGGGGGCGGACTAGGACTTATATTTAGAGAGTCTATTAATCTCTCCCTCATTGATATTAAGACCATTCCCGGTTATGAATTACTTGCCTTTTCTCTAAATGGACAGGGGGGCGCCCTATTCACTGGTCTACTTTGTTATAGACCCCCATCTAGCCCTTTATCTGCTGTGACGGGGCTGATTGAGTTAATTCTCGATGTATCCACCTCGCATTCAAGGCTAATGGTGTTAGGCGATCTAAATCTTTGGATGGGCGGCTCTGGAGATACCGCACTTGCAGACCTGACCCAGACCTGTCAGAGTATCCTACTGCAGCAGTTGGTCCTTACTCACACCCATCAAAAGGGCCATATATTAGACCTCATTTTTGCTGACCCAGAGTTTGCAACTGTTCAAAATATTCTGCCTCAGTGTTGGACGGACCATGCATTAATCCTTTTCTCCCTCACGCCCAAGATGGAGCAGGGGAGAAATAGGAATTCAGCTGGAGTTAAAAGTACCAGACAATGGTCTAAACTCTTGCGCCAGTCCCCCTTACCCTCCTTACTCTCGGAGGGTTTTATTTTAGAGGAAAACGTAGATCTGAGTTATGAAAGACTTAGTCAAAGGATTGTGTCTTCCCTTGACTCTTTGGCCCCTTTACGGAAACTAAGAAATAGGCCCACACCAGCGATGCCATGGTTTTCCGAGGAGTTGCTTCAACTAAAACTCTAATGCAAGCGGGCTGAGCACACATGGAGAAAGAAATACCTGGACTCAGACCGGAACCTTTACAAACAGGCCTTGTCCATCTATAAAGCACAGATCAAATGTGCGAAGGCCAGGTTTCTGGAAGAGTCTCTGCGGGCAGCAGTTAATAAATCACAGACCTTATTTAAGATCGTGAAGGATCTGTCATGCCCTGTTAGTGCGACAAATACCATCATCGCATCTCAGCCCCTGTGCGACTCACTGGCACAGGCCTTTGAGGATAAAATCGCGGCCATTTTGAACAATCTTGGCACAACACCTGGCGGTAATCCTGAGAGCCGTACGGAAACACACGCCGGGTCTATCATAGACGGTACATCCAGCAGTGCTAAGTTGGACTGCTTCCCTTCTCCAACTTTTGAGGAATTTTGCTCCTTGGCCAATAGTGTGTCGTCGGGATCACCTCTAGATCCAATACCGCATAAATATTGGAAGATCTTTCGGGACGAACTCTTCCTTCCGTTGTTTACCATCTGCGATCAGTCCTTGGTTTCAGCACGGGTACCAGACTGCTGGAAACTCGCCGTTGTATCCCCTCTACTCAAAAAGCCCACCTTGGACCCGGCTAATCCTGCAAACTATCGACCCATCTCCCTGCTCCCGTTTCCAATAAAGATTCTGGAAAAATGGGTCACAAAACATCTATCAAAACATCTGGAGATTGGGTCCTGTCTGGACGAAGTCCAATTTGGATTTAGACCGGCCCATGGGACGGAATCAGCGCTGGTGACTGTACTTGATGACCTCAGAACGCGAGCCGACCATGGAAGAGCAGCCTTTTTAGTGCTGCTCGACATGTCGGCCGCGTTCGATACTGTCAGTCACGCAATTCTGATTCACAGACTAGAGGAAGTAGGGGTAACTGGCCTTGCCCTACAGTGGCTGACATCTTACCTTGGAGATCGCCACCAGGTAGTGGCATTGCCACCATTCCAATCTAACATCAAAAAAGTGGCGCAAGGTGTTCCACAAGGGTCGGCCATTAGCCCTATCCTCTTCAACCTGTACCTGCGGCCCCTAGTTGCACTGATTAGATCCTTTGGCATAGCGGTGACGAACTACGCAGACGACACTCAACTTGTCTTCTGACTTGAGGGCAAGGAAGCAGTGACTCTTGACACCTTCCACCGCTGCATGCTCGCAACTGCGGACTGGCTGAATCAGAACTCGCTGCAGTTCAACAGCTCTAAGACTGAAGTCTTACACTGCACCACTGATCGCATCCCTAGACCTCTTCCACCGGATTTTTGGCCACCCTCCTTCCAAAGTACGATTGGGCCTACCACCTCGGTCCGCAATTTGGGAGTGATGTTTGGGTCCAATCTCCAGCTGGATGCAGCGGTTAATAAAACAGTGAGTACTTGCATGGGACTGCTTCGCATGTTGAGAAAGGTTCTCCCGATGCTTCCCAAGGACAGTAGGCCAGAAGTGGTGAGGAGCATTATCGTAAGCCGTCTGGATTATTGCAATGCTCTATTTCTTGGAGCACCAGCCACCTTGATAGGAAAATTGCAACGGGTGCAAAATCTTGCAGCCAAATTGGCGCTTGCTCGCCACCGCTATGACTCCTCATCCCAGGCATTAAGGGACCTTCATTGGCTACCGATCCTTCAACGGATCGATTTTAAATCTGTATGTATCGTATTCAAGGCCCTCCACGGATACGGCCCAGTACCACTTCAGAACATGTTTCATTGGTACACTCCGTCTAGATCCCTTCGCTCGGCTTCCGCTCATCTGGCCGTAGTGCCTAAAGTTTTGAGAGCTCGGCTGGGCGGCCGATCTTTCAGCTTTACGGCAGCCAGATTATGGAATACTCTTTCGCTGGAATTGAGAAGTACGCAAGACCTTGTTTCTTTCAAGAAAATCTTAAAAACACATCTTTTTCCTAGGACTGCATCTTCTTAATTCCTAAATTCCAGTAGGACGTATAGCAGGATTTTTATCAGTCAAAGCGCCAGGATACCCGTGGGGTGACAGATACGCGCTATAAAAGACTATAAATACATACATACATACATACAACTTGCCAGAATAATTGAAAAATCCTATGAAGAACTAGGTAGAGATAGTTTGGGTGGGAAACCACTAAAACCACAACTAACTGAAAATCCTGAAAAAACATTTATTAAGAATAATCTCATTACTCCAAAAAAGAAGTGGGAGGGTAATAAACAAACAACTCCCAGAGAAAAACAGTTTCAGTCCAGAGGAAGGCCTCCTCAACGGAGAGATAGATCTCCAGAAAGGGGGGGGCAGGTCTCCACAAAGGGAGCCCTCTGAAAAAAGATACAACCTTACAAATAGGGACAATTTGAGAAAACCTGACAGATATCAAGATAATGATACACGTCCCTCTCGATCTTTTCAGACTTCTGCACAGAAATCGAAAGAAGTGGACGGTCAGAACATAAAGAAGAGCGCGTCAAGTCCAAAGACAAGGAACCTGCTCATCAAAGTAAAAAATTACAATTTCCCAAAAAGAAGGTAGCTAGTATTAAAATAAAACTTGCCGAGGATTCCGAGGACACAACTCAAGAACGGAGAATGGGCCCAGACAATGTTAGACAGTGCAGCAGAAGTGACCATAGCTCGCAAGATCCTGATGAATCTTCTGGAGACAGCGGACACGAATGAATACATTTAAGTGGAAACTGCAGACACCAGAGTTAGTGTACCTCATAAATGATATGAAATAACGTTACGTATAGAGGGGGACAAAACTAGGAAAATAAGACGTCTGTTTTGGGAGAATCTATCTAAAGGCTATGATATCCTTCTAGCAGAGAAAGACTGGCCACCAGAGTTTGTCAGGGAGTGCCCACATGGCGAAGAAATGATTATGCCTGCCTTCTCAAATCACATTCCAATTCATAAAAAATACACATATGCTAGAAAATGGGCAGTGGCCCAAGCCATTACATTATATAAAAATCATGTAGGATGGGATTTGGATTATCCTCACCATCAAATTCAGTTAAAGATTCAACCTGTATCCTGTTAAGCAAGAAGCTAAAAAACAAGTCAGGGAGATCCTAGATCAACTTGAATACCAGGGGGTGATTGAAACATGCACCTCACAAATGAACAATCCTTTGTTTCCTGTCTCCAAACCAGACGATTCATATCGTCTAGTTTTGGACTACAGACACCTAAACTCTTGTTGCAAAACATTTGCAGTACAATACTCACACAGTGCAGCACTAATGAATAATATTGTGCGCAAAAAATATAAAACGACATTAGATATTTTAAATGGTTTCTTCTGTCAAAACATTGCACCAGAAAGCAGGTATTTGACCGCTTTCTCCAGTATGGGGGCGCAAGAGCAATTTTGTCGTCTCCCACAGGGATTCAAGAATAGCCCAGGATTATTTTCAGCAAGGGTAACAGAGTTACTAAAAATGTATGATGTTGAGGCATTATCTTATGTCGATGACAACTATCTTACAGACGATGACCTGGAGACTCACTTGAAAAGAGTGAACACCATTATACTTGGGTTTGCATCTGAAGGGTACAAATTCAACTTTAAAAAATTACGAATTGCCACCTAACTGTCCTATTTTTAGGATATGAATTATCAAGTGAAGGCAAAAGCTTAGCAGACAACTTCTTAGAGAAGTGTACAGTACTACAAGCTCCAAAAACGCTGAAAAACTTACAATCAATGCTAGGTTTCCTGAATTTTGGAAGAACTTACATTCTTAACTACACAGAGAGGGTTAAACCTCTTTATGAATTAATAAAACCTGATTTCAAACCAATTAATTGGACTCAGAAACACACAGAAATATTACAATCATTACAAACAGACATGTTAACTAAATAAAACTGCAAACACGCGCAAACGAACGCAACCTTGTAATCAGAGTCATCCCAGGAAGATGCAGATTTACATACCTGACCTCTAATGAGGGAGAAACGGTACCAATAGCTTATAAATCACACTTCTACACACAAGCTGAAATGAAATTCAGTTCTACTGAAAAAATTCTGACTGCGGTTCAAACTGCTGTAGCAAAAGAAAAGGCCCTAGCTCAAGGAAAGAGCATATCTGTCTTAACAGCAGTATCAGCCCTTGAGGCAGTAACAAGACCAAGCATTTTAAATGCTATGGCATTAGATTCAAAATGGATACAATGGGTTAATTCTCTTGCTGCAACTGACGTGTTACACGCATTTGATCCAAAAATGAAAAAGCTAGAACATCTAGAATACGAACATGAATGTCCTCTGTCGATCGAAATTCTACCTCTGGAACAGTACACCTGTGTAATCTACACAGACAGATTTGCACAACATTATGTTGTGGATAAAAAAGTTTACAATGCAGCATGCGCGATTGTTAAAACGCGGGCACATAGGTAAATTCAGACCAATGATCACTAAAACTGAATCACTCAGAAACTGTACAGCTCAGCGAGCTGAACTACGAACTTTGAAGATGGCGCTTGAAAATGCTGATAGCGAATTCCCCACACTAATAGTGTGCGATTCGTATTACTGCGTCCATTCTTACAATAATTTGATGCGGACCTGGTTTGTAAACGGTTACAAAGATGAGATAGGTGCCACAATAAAGCATAAAAAACTATGGGAACAAGTAGTTCTTTTACAGAAAAAACTACGAAAGACTCACGTGATCCATACGCAGAGTCTTCAACGTGATGGCGTTCACGTTGCAGGGAATTAATTGGCTAACAGAGCCACAGCGGCAGATGTTCAACCGGCTTCCGTAGCTACAAAAAAGCGTTCTAATAAACAAATAGATGGAGAAACCATGCTAGCAGTAAAAGCCTCAATGGAAGGCAACTATGCTGTGTTACCTCTAAATTATCCACTCAATAATACATACATAATTGATGCGAACTCCGTTCCTTTTGCTCGAATCCCTGGAGTGGGGGACAGAGCAATTCCAAACACGAACCGGAGGGCTTACTTGATTCAAGAAGCACACATGGGAATGGGTCTGAGGCACCAAGAGATCTTGAAATCTCTAATAGAATTGCAATCACAATACTGGTGGCCAGGGATGAGCGTGCAAATTTATAACTTTGCAATGAACTGTCAGGACTGCAGCAGAGATCGCAGTTGGGAACCGGACCAGACACCAGCCCAGACACCTCTATTAGACAGCATTAGGTTATCTAGACGCAAACATCCACACGGAAAGAAGCAATCCCATAAAAATTAAGACGAGATTCATTTGGATGTGGCCCCAGCGCGCGGCTGACGCCAGAACTGTTATAAAAGATTTGCGAGTCTTTATCGGCACATACGCAATTGGCATGCTACATTCTGATCAGGGTCCTGCGTTTAGCTCTCGAGCTTACAAGGAGGTCATGGCCAGCTTGGGCATTGCATTGCGGTACTCTAGTCCATTCCATCCCGAGGGAAATGCGGTACTGGAGAGAAAAAAACGTGACATAAAGTAATCTATAACAGCGAGGGTATTAGGTTCGGGTGATGGGTGGGTCAAACATCTAATAAGTGTCCAACGTAGTCTTAATAATCTGCCAAGAAATTCTCTCGGTGGAATCACTCCGTATGAACTTTTGTTTGGTACAAGAATGATAATCGAAGACCTCGATTGTCAGACTTCAGTGGTGGAACAAAAAACCTTTGATATCTAAGATCGTTTGGCTGTTTTACAGGACTTAAATGAAACAAGAAGTCGTCTAAGTAACACAAAGCTAAAGCCAATGGCCACTGAGGAAAAACCACCTGTCCTAGCAAGACCTGTCTGGATTCCACAGATTGGGGATCTGGTCAGAGAAAAGATCGCGGTGAAGAAGGAATTTGGGCCTTCTTACAGAAAAGCTGTACCTGTCTTGGCAATCTGCAAACTCCCAGACAAAACGGCCAGCGCTCTAGTGTGATTCCGGTCCTGGTCAAACCAAGCAGTAAGATAACATCTGACACTAGGGTGACTATGCAGGGGCGCCGAGATGCTCCTTGGAGCGATTGTTGCGCGGTATAAATGGGCAATAAAAAAAAAAACAATCAGCGGAACAAGATCAGTAATACTACCGCCCCTTGCTGGTAAAAAGGAGGACAGAGTTGTATCAATCGACCTGGTAAAACCACAATCATGTGGCAAATAATAAGTAGTAGGCCCAGTGGACTCCCAAGAAGTAGCATAAGACCAAACCTTGCTACAATCCAAGAGGTTCAAACTGAAAGACTAATCACATTTGATAAACCTGCAGTGAATAAAAAAGGACTATGCAACAAAGCCATGGCATGGAACTGGTGCCTCTTGAAACCCAAATTGCAACAGTTCGTCAAGAAACACCTGTCTACAATGATGTAGCCTCTGACTATACTAATGTGACAAAGGAAGATCCAAAGACTAATGAAAATCCGGAAGCTATTCCAAAAATTGACCGAACTGCATCTGGCTACTTCATCAATTTCGATGACTTTTTTGATGATCCAAGTGAACATGAGGACAAGCCAACAAACAAGACTTCCAAAGAAAAAATAACAGAACTCTTTCATCAACTTGGAGAAACATATCTGATTTCACCCTGGATTGATTTGTGGATTGTGTTAGGTGTACTTTTTCTCCTGCTCTGGCTCATTTTAGTTTTAAGCTTGGGAAGAATGATTGATGGAAAATACAGTACAATGGACACAGCAAGTGAGAACATCAACTTGGTTCTAAAGTCTCACAGATCTTCTCACATCGAAAAAAGAGAACTATCATCAGTGAACATCACAGCCATTCCTATACCTGGTGGTGTAGCATGGGACACAACTGATTACGAAATCTATGGCCCGGTCGAACTCTTTAAATATCCACACCAGTTCAAGGTTTCCTTAAGTGACTTTGTATCACATAGTACTTTCTCTAATGATTGGGACTTTGAAAATTATTAACAATATGATGTCAGATTTAGAAATGTCAGCAAAATTTACAGAACATGATTATTTACAAGGTTCATCAAATTATGGAGAAATGTATTGCTTTAATCATTATGGGCATCACTATTTGCATAAATCTGCTAATCCAACAAATGTTTTTACTTATAATCAATGGGAACATGGTCCAACACCACCAAAAGGCAGCTTGAAAACATTTTATGAGAAATTCCCATACTTCTCAGGGTTTAATAACACTGATCCAGAAACGTTTTATTTTAAAATTATGAATAAGACAGGAATAAAAAAACATGTTGACCGATACTAAACTAATTTATTCTGAAATATTTTATGAAAACATTTCTACATTTGGTTTTGAATTTTGGAAAAACAACATTGAGACAAAAACAGTCTGGGTTACAAAAGACTGGCAGGTACAAGGTTTAGAATCATTATTCAGAGCCTGCATGATCCCAGAACAGATAATATTCCTGAATGACACCATTCAGCAAACAACCTGTCTTGGACTAGCCAAGATAAAGGACTTAAACAAACCGTCTATTCCAAAGCCCATACCGGATAGTAATAGCACTACAGATGTGGAGATAGACGTATCCCATATTTTACAACAAAACAGAACTAATCCTGATTGGAAAAAATGGTTGCTCTGGCCCACAGACACTAATAACTGTGAAGATAGATTCCTGAACAAAACACAGGGGTTCAAACAGAACAGGCCAGACCCAAGATATTCCCAGAGACAACATCCAGGGATAATAACAACATACAGTGTAGCAAAACTATGCCTTGAAGGGCTACAGAAATCCACACTGCCTGAAATTAAGCAACACTTGACTTTACTTAAAGAAGGTGCTGACTTGCGAGATTTCTTATTGGGACCTCGCAAACAGCGCCAAAAACCTTTCATATACGCCGGTATATACGCTGCTTACAACGAAGCTTGGAAAGTAACGCAAATTGAAACTGCTGAAAAAATATGAGAAATTGATCGTATTAATTTGGAAAAATCACTGTCTGTAGTGGAAAATGGGTTAACGGCTCTGTCCTCCAGAATATATTCACTGGACAGCATTGTATCATCTGCTATTGATATAATAGAACAGGATATGCTAATGTTACAACATGGCCAGTCCCAATTACGTTCTATTGTACAGTTAGGCTGGACGTTACAAAATCTCCATTCAGGGTACGTGCCATGGCGTCTAATCAACACAACGTCATTATTTTCTATCTTTAACCTTACAGATAAACAAATCTCTTTGGCACAAAAAGGAGCAGACTATACGGTGCTGAGCATTGAAAAACTAGAAAGATTACCATTGACAATCTCCTAAAGACCTGCCATTGAATGGATAATACATGGCACCATTACAATTCCGATAACGACTTTTCAGTTTCAATATTGCCATAAGTATATACCAGCGGGCCTGTATGAAAGGTTGGGTAAAGGATACATCAAGTCAACCTGGAATTTACCTTATACACATAGATGTTATAGTGAAGGGAAAAAAGAGGTATTTCTTAGTGGTAACAACTGTAAAAATTCACTAAGCGGTACACTTCTGTGTCAAGGTATTAACTTGCATGGAGCCTGCGAAGGTTCATCAAATAACCTTTCATGTCACCTGCACGGCAGCCCTGCTACACAGATAGAGCCTTTTTTCAGACAACTTTCCAACGGCAGCTACGTTATAATAAGTGACCACAGCTGTTGTGGCATGGTGCCAGGAACGGCCTATCTCGTGAGTGTTACTTCCAGGGTCACTTGCTGTATGCAAGTATTGTATCCAAACAGCAAGCCAGACAAGGAGGCAGTAATATGGCCTTCTCTGAATATCTCTTCTATTCGAATTGATACTTTAAGCAGAATGAAGTCTATTCTTTTACAAACAACTGTGCCTTTAACCTCGTCTAGAGAAACGTATGATCTGCAAGTTGCAAGGACAGCAGCAGAGATACATACATTATTATCGACAAATTGCCCTGTGCATTTCATAGAAATGTTAGGTCAAATCTTAAACATGTCAGATACCTGTGGCATCGCACATGTATTTAAGACAATTTTTTCGGGACTGTTAGCACCCTTTGAAGCAGTCCTGGGCAGCTTCCTGAATTTTGTGCACTCTGTGTTCGGCGGCCTGCCTCTCATCTTGGGACTCGTAGCAGGAATCTTATTTTTGTTCCTTCTACTCCGATATGGCAAGTCAAGTCAAAGACAAAACTCCGGCTACAATGGAAGACATGATCCTAGCAATGCGATACCGAGAGCGGATTACTAAAGTCCTCGGCTTTGCTCGGCTAAGAGATCTGAATACTACCTGGTTTCTTTCATTCAGACCAATCTGGCAAGATTGCATCTTACCTGTTCTACGATGCCTGCTTTGCGGAGAAGAATGCGTGTTAGACGTCTATCTCACACTCCCATCAGCAGTACCTATAGATATCGATACTTTGCTTGGTTTGGTAACGGCTCATGCAACGTGTTGTCCCCAGCGGCTACCCATTCTGATGACGGCATTCGTTGAGACCTCACCATTACGATTAGGTGGCGGTGAGGTACGAGATGAAAGTGGCACACAGGTACAACCTTCTGTGACCATTGCTGTTCTAGACACCGATGACGGCAATGCTTCTCACATATGCACTATTTCTACTTTTTCGGATTTGGCCCAACTGTCACCTACTGTTGTAGCTGAATTTTTTGCCAGCCTATCTGAGTTAATGTTCTCTCCTAACAACGAGAGTAACTTTTGAAAAAGCGAGCACACAGCGTTCCCTGAACTCTGAATTCGGCCTTCAGTTTTGATAAACAGAACTTCTAAAAAACTATGGAACTATTTTTTCCCCTGAGAGCGAAATTATTTATTTCCAGTTCCCAAAATATTTACCTTTTTGGCACATGATACTCTGCTTAAAGTAGAACTATTCTTAGAGAACAAGATTTCTATTTCTAGAATCTCTAGAGACAATATTTTGACTTAGTCTCTAGCACATGTACAGTCTTGTATAAATATGGGATGAAATGGTCTCAACCTTCTCTTCTGTATTAAGAGCCATTTCATGAATGTAAATTTCGTGATTCATTCAGTGAAGATTACAATGCACTAAAATTACATTATTTGAATGATACCACTGCTTGAAAGCATACAGTATAATACTCATTTTTCGTGTATATACCATTTCAAATGCATATTATGTATTTTGGGGTGGGCTGGAAAACACATGCATCGTTATATGTTTAATATTGCTTAGTATTTAGTAATGATGGACATTATACGTGGAGTGGGTGTTGTAAACGTATCTAGGACCCTATTTAAATATTCCCGATTTATGTCCTTATGTGGTTATATCAAATCATATCCTTATAAAGGCATAAGAATCATACCCATATTAAGTCATAGCCAGTACAGTCCAAATATGGAAAGGCTACTCTCATAGACTCCTAGAAAGTACAACGCGTTCTTAAAACAAACCAAGCCTCCAGCAGCCCGGGAATTCCCCCTGCTTCTGTATTGATTTGTCCTAGAACTCCTGGAGTCCTGAAAGAACTGCGAGTTCTTAGTGGCGTCTTATGTCCAACCTTATGTCAAACTCGACACCTTCCAGGTATAAATACACCAGCATCTGCCTTAGCAAAACACACAGTGGTTTGGAGCAGATCGGCTATCTACTTGCCCGGCGCCCTGCCGAAGCAATTGCCGAAGGAAGCCGACCCTCCCATTGACGCACTGAGAGAGACGCTGTCTTTTCTCCTGCCGAGAAATCCAACTCCAGTGTTTCCCTTTCACCCTCGCGGGTTGCTGGGAGATCGAGTCCTGAGAGAGAGATAGTAGACCTCCTACATTCTATAACCAAGGTACGGAGCTGATTAGACCCATAGATAATTCTTGATTCAGATTCTTGGCAGAAACTATCTTAACTCAAACTACATCTCATTTACTCCGTCCCATGTACTAGGCTTAGGTTAGGTACACCGGGGTAGGCGTATTTTAGAAGCACCAGTTGAGTACGGTTAGTCAACTTTTATCATTGTATGTATTTTATCCGTTTTAAGTATCTTATGGCTTAGAAACCATATAAATGCTTTTACAGTATTATTTCATAATACTCCTTTTACTGTACGCACTTTACTTTATGACAAGTATTGCAATTGTGGCAATTCACTTCTCTTGCATGAGAAAGAAGACTGCTCAATAAATAATCACTTTTATTGAAAACTCCCGTCTCTCTATTTCTCTGCACTCCTGTTGAAACTAAGCATGCACGATTGACTGAGTGAAATAGCTGTCTATTGTTTCCGCGACTCTGGAGATATACTCCTTGTTCTAGGGGAGCAAAGTTGTCATGTTTATGCGGTTGTTAGAAACTAATCCCTTCTTGTGAATTCGAGAAAGCTTCTAGTGACCTCTGAGCTAGCTGGCATTCATAATTAAGTCCAACATATTCAATAGAGACCTAGTCGACCTCAGAATCTGGCCCTTTGCGAGCGCAACTTTTGCATTTGGGATTCATCCTCCCAAATGCAAAATTCGCTATTACAGAATTCGCATTTTAGCGAGGAATAGCATTTAAGGAATCTCTATTTGAGATTCCTTAAATGCAATTCATGAAACTTCAAACATTTGCGAATTCGCAATTTCCGGCCGCTATTTACCGCAAAGTCTGACTTCGTGGTAAATAGCGAAAACTTAGAAAAATGCACTTTAGTGCATTTTTCTAAGTGGTATGTTACACACACACATGTCCTTTGGACGTGTGTGTGCGCAACATCAGGCTACATTTCCATTTCAGGGGTGCTACAGGGTGTCCTTTGGACACCCCTGGCACCCTTGAAATCACATTCTTATTTACAATTAGCAAACTGCTCTCTGGATGTGACAATAATCGCGGGCGGTGGCAGGAGAAAGAACCGAGTAACCTACATGTTGGTTTCCTCGTAGGTTCAGGAATACGGATGAGTAAACGAGGATAGATGTGCTTTCTGAGGAAAGAAAAAGCCGTGGGGTTAGTGATTCCGGTCGTCTGTCTTAGGCGGAGTGCCGGAGTGAGGGGGTAGGACATATTTACCTTTCACATCAAGTCCAGGGCTTCCATCAGGATTGTATGGAGTTGCCAGGGAGGGAGCGTGATGGCTCAATCTAAAAAACGGAGCGGGGTAGGAGAGTTAGATACCTGCGATGCTGTGTATCAGATTGCTCCTTGCTTAATTACCGAAGGGCGAGAGTCACTTACTTGTGATGGCCGGAGCGCTATGGCGGATACGGCAGTCCGATGGGATCGATCTTCCGGTCAGCCAGAGGAACAGGCTATTCAAGCCTCATGGTCTGTGGAAACCGATGAGGGACTTACTGTGACTTGGTATCTGGTGGAGAATGTGCAGCAGTGAGGCGCCCACTTGTTATCTTTTTTGGTTCTTAAAATTCACTTTATCAACCAGAACATTTAAAATAAATTTCTTGTCCGGCTGGACAAAAGACATACTACTTATCAGGTGTATGATTATTGTTTTCTGTATGTTATCTTGTCCACATGTAGGGACCACTGTTTTTTGTAAATTGATACTGCCCAAGCTCCCTATGGCATACCTTTCGGGTTCCCTTGTCTTTGTGAAAACATGTAATTTATCAATGTCGTTCTGGCATAGTCCACCGACATATATTCACGACTAAAGGAATTGGTATGATGTTTGGTTTACAGATTTCAGAGTAAATAACCCTGTACTATTTCGGTATTTTTGGGACATTACAATGCTTTCTTATGTTCCCTTTGAACACCAATATTGTTAAATATGCGGGTGTTTGCGATGTAATTAGACAAACATCCTGAGACAAAATATCGCTCATAAATTCCTACTCTATGTATATATCCTTAGGTGTAGTATCCGTGTAACTTGGAGAATAAGACCAAGTGTTTCTTCCTCAATGTGCACTAGTGGTTCATATTTTGTCCATTTATTGTGGTTCTCAATGATTTAAAATAAGACCCACGTTCACATTTGGTCCATCTATTTTGGTTCTTAATGATTTAAAATAAGACCCACGTCCACATAATTGAACGTTTTGTATTCAGATGGGGATTACAAACTGAACCACCCTTTTGAATAACCCCAGTCCATTTTACAGGACTCGCAGTTCAATATCAAAAGACAGATTTTAGCAGGCATATATAGTTTGGTTCTCACTATGCCTTCACTTAATGTTTCTTTAGAATACGAAGAGTGGCTTTGCCTTCAGAAAACGAACGAAGACCAACTTGGCTTCCTGTTTACTTGTAAGATAGTTCAAATATAAGAGGTATGCAGGTTAACAGCCAGTGTTCTGCAATAGCAACCTCCTTTTCATGATGTGTAAGAGGAAAGGATTATAGTAATGTCATCTCTTTCATTTCATGTTAACAGCGATTCATATGCCGTTTTCTTCAACATTACCATTGTTATTTGAGATCCAGGGATAACATACCCTGTCTAAAGATAGAAGTAAGTCCTACCTGTGAACACAATTCAATTCCTTTAACAATAGAGAAAGGATACATGGTGGACCTATGATGTTGGCATTTCGTGCTGTGACTACGCACATTTTTGAAACTACGAAATACTGGTCTTTTGTTTTCTTTGTCTCTCTGTCTATTTCTGTTTCCCCCTCAGCTGTGCACATAGATTGGCTTTATAATGATTCAAACGTTGCATCCTGTTAATTGTCCTATGTAAATTTAAAATGAGATAAACATGTTGTTATGTTTGTCTAGGGTTACACTTCTGCATAAAACTTGTTGTCCTGAGGATGGTCTGATGGATTGATGCCGAACAGACCGAAACGTCCACAAACTCGTCAACTCCATGAGGAATTGTTTTTCTAAGCGATATTTATTGAACTTACAATAATATTTGCTTTTTCAATTTAGAGAAGCTGACGTGTAGTTATCAATTGTATGCCTAAAGTCAGTTGTACATCTTTTGTCATAACTATACTTGCTGCTATGAATTCTGTATAAACTGTACCCTTCTCAAGTTTGAAAAACAAGATAAACTCATTTTTTATAACATAGCTTGTCTTTGTGTCTGGTGTTTCTCTCTTGTTGTTTTTCTTTTCTTGTTTCTTCTTCTTTTTTCTTTTTTGTTGTATTACACACAATTGGTGCACTGGAGAAGTTGTCCCGTTGGACAAGTGTGAGTTTGATTCCTTTGAACTTACTCGTAATTAGTGTGAAATAATGTTAAACTATGTATGACAACGGGGGCTGGTGGGAAAAGCTACCCCACTGCCCCTGTAATAACAAGGTTTCACAAAATACTCTCCATCTTCTGTTTTTTTGTACCTTGTATAAAGTACCAAGAAATGTTTTCCTTAAACCTTTATTGGCATCATTTCAAACACGTTATTATAAAGAAGCGTACGATTGTTTGCTGTCCCTGTCAACTGTACATATTTGTAATGCCGTCTTAAATTTTATCAGATCAGCTCTGGTGATTCGAAATAGATATTGATGACATTCGGTTTTTCAGAAAAGTGTGTAAATATGTATAATGTTTGATTAATTTTATTTGTTTTTATAAATTTGTTATGTTTACTTTTATGGTTTCTATACGAAATCGAAATAAAGTTTTTGAAATTGAATTGCATGACAACAAGCTAAATCCCTTGTAGACTCTTTTGTACATTGATCATTCTACCTTGACAGCACTAGTGAGTGGATGACCAGCTCTTTGTGGGGTATGTCAGAGGAAAGAAGGGAAAGGCAGTGCAGAAGCAGACTATCTCCCGATGAATCGTGCTCTGCATTAAAATCTCTAGGCACTGGCCAAGAAGCAACCCCCTGAGGGCTAGCATGCTCATTCCACCAGAGCAGAGGCTGCAATGACCACTGTGTGTGCTCGCAGAGTCACGGTCCTGGACATCTGCCAGGCAGCAGCGTGTGCTTCATTGCACGTGTTCACAAAACTCTACTGCCTGGACAGACAGGTCCTTCGGGACAGGCACTTTGCCCCTTAGTTCCCGCAAGACATTTTGGTATAAAATTTGGTTCGCAGACCCACCTCTGGGGAGGTATTGCTTGGGTATGTATTCTTAGATAAGGAATCTGTGGCTAGAAGTCTTTATCAGATTAACAAATTACTTTACCTTCAGTAACGCCTTATCTGGTAGAGACTCTATCTAGCTGCAAATTCTGTACCGGGCCACCCATCCTCCCTACTCTACAAATGGATTTCTAGGGACAGAGTTTTTCACATCCGTGGTCAGTGTTCTTCTTGGCATGGAAAGTTGCGAAAAGAAACTGACGTCAACTCGCTGGGGTGGCACTTATATAGGCACTATGCATGTCACAGCAAGACACCAATGATGCTACACGGAGCCGATTGATGCCACCTACTTGCACACAATTGGTGCACTTGAGAAGTTGTCCCGTTGGACATGTGTGAGTTTGATTCCTTTGAACTTACTCGTAATTAGTGTGAAATAATGTTAAACTATGTATGACAACAAGCTAAATCCCTTGTAGACTCTTTTGTACATTGATCATACTTTTTGCCCAAGCCTACAAGGGTATATTGGGTTCACCATTTCTTTAAACATTTGATGCGCAAACTCTAGTTTGCTTGTGGTGACTTTTTTAAGTGGTTGTATATTCCGACATTTGCTGCACATCTTTTTTCTTAAAAACTCCTAGGCAGTTATTCAGTTTCTTTGATGTCTGAAGCAGAGACTTTGCCTTATACCGATGAATATGTTCTGAAAATTGCATCTGGTCCCTCCCTTCTGGGAGCTCGTGGGTCAGTGACAAATCTTCCCTGTGAGTCAGACTTAAACCAATTAGAAAGACTCCGTAAGAAGCTGGTACGCACCGAGCTTCATGCTAAGTTCCTCACAGACTGCTTAAATGCAAATATCATTTCGACTGGTCTACAGAAAAGAAATATTCCTATAATCCTTATTGAAGACGAGGACTTCAAGCTTGTTTTCAATTTTGCATCTAACAAGTGCTCTCGCACTTGGATGGTGATCAGTATTGAGACAGCGTTCAAGCATATACAGCTTCTGACTAAAGAGATAGCAATTCTTGAGAATAAAATCAACTCAGATACTAGTATTACCAACACAAAGGCTTTGTTAGACAAAATAGCAGCGACAATCAAAGACTTTAATTCACACAAAAAAACAATCAAATTACATTCAGACATTAAAAGATACAGTAAGGAGAAAACATATCCTTATTTGACAAAAGACTTTTACCAGTCTCAGGGTACCCATCAAGGTCCTTACCAGGGCCCAAATCAATCTTACCAAGGCCTCAATCCATCGTATAGGAAAAGGACTACTTTTTCATATACTGATTCAGATACAGACAGTGAAAAAGGCACAGACCAACAACTTAGACAACCCCAAGAACAACCATCCACTTCCCGTCAAGTTTTTTTAGGACAGGACTGGAGAGGCTCGGGTCAACCCTCGAGACAGAGAACCTCCAGGAGAGGATGGTCTCGCAATTAGTATACCCCAGGGTTCCGCCGGACCCACAACCAATATTACGAGTGGTAGAGAACACCAAGACTATTCCAATTTTCAACCTTTCCAAACACCAGCTTACAGAGGTTGATATGGCTGTTCTAACTGAGGGACTAACTTTTGTTCCAACTAACAAAAATGATTTGTTTTCAACTAAAGTAGAACTATACAAGTTCTTCAGAGCAATAAGATTGAAGAACTATTTTGCCCACAATATCCCCTCTCCAAAAGTGGACTACACAGGTTTACACCACCGTTCAACTTTTTTTCCACTGAATGGTATGGTGTAAAAGGAAATAATCAAATTTGAAAATGCTGTGTTGATTGAACTGGAGAATCTGTTTAAGAAATCAACTTACACTAACTACAATCTTTCGAAAGATCCACAAGCAGCACTTAAGAACCTACAAACCTTTTCTGAAACTTTTGTGAAACCAGCAGGTAAGGGGGGTGGGATCGTCCTTTGAGATGAGAAACTTTACAACAATGAGCTCAACCGACAACTTTCAGTACCAGAACACTATCGTAAACTCCCTGGCAATCCCACCAGCCGTTTGGAAAAACTGATACTCAATCTGAGTAAATCAGACCTTGCGGGTGGCTGGCTGAGCGACAAAGAATCTGCATTTTTAATCAATCCAGCACCTACAGTACCGGTAATATATTTATTACCAAAAGTACATAAAAATGCGTCTCAACCTCCAGGTCGTCCAATTGTTTCTGGATGTAATTCGATTTTAAAGCCTTTAGCTCAATACGCTGATCATTTCATACGCCCTTTTGCCACTGAAGCGGAAAATTACATTAGAGACACAACTGCGGTGATCAATGTGGTCGAAAATATACCCTTTGATGCTTCTTGCGAACTCTTGGTGTCCATGGACATCGAGAGTTTGTACACTAACATTCCGCAGATGGAAGTACTGACCCTACTGGAAAGTCTACTGGAGAGTAGGCCAAGACCACATCCAGTTCCCATATTTTTTATTTGTGAATGTATTAAGATCTCATTATGTGAAAACTTTTTTCTCTGCGATAAAACATTCTATCAGCACTTGAAAGGAGTAGCAATGGGCGCAGTATATGCTCCGGATATTGCTAATATCTATGTCTCACAATTTGAACACAAATTCATCCATGCTGCCATCAATCCGTTCGTAGCCAACATTAAATGTTGGCTACGATATATCGATGATATATTTTTTATTTGGAGTGGGAATGTCATTCGCCTTATGGATTTTTTTAAGTGGATTAATTCCATTAACATCAATCTCCAAATTACAATGGTTCATGATAATGCCAGTATGGACTTTTTGGATATTTCAATTAAAGTCGGTGCTGATAATACATTATTCACAACCCTTTTTACAAAACCAACTGCAAGAAACACTTTACTCAAGTATAACAGCCACCACCCTCAAGCATTGAAGAATGTCCTCCCCTTTGGCCAATTCCTCAGACTTCGAAGGAATTGTTCAAGGAGAATAGACTACTTCACAGAGGCAAAAAAATTGAAAATCAAATTGCAAGCTCGGGCCTATCCAAATAGACTCCTGAAGCAATCACTAAAAAGAGCATGGTATAACGACCGTGAGGCTTTACTTCAGGTTAAACCCAAAACTGCCACACCCCAATTGGTGTGTGTAACCACCTTTGGTACCCTGACTAATGAAATCAAGAAACTGGTGAAGAAACAATGGCCACTATTGGCGAACTTACCAGAGCTAGTTAAGCCTCCTCTCTTTTCCTTCAAAAGAGGATCGAATTTTAGAGACCATTTGGTACATGCTTATAAATCCACTGACGACAACTTGATTGATAACATGCGACAAATCAGCCCTTTGGTAGGACATTTCAAATGTAGCCACTGTGTTGCCTGTCAATGTACCCAGAATCTCAAATCATTCCAACTAAATGAGACTGTAATTGTGTTAAAGAACTTTTCAAACTACAACACGACCAATGTGGTCTATTGCATTGAGTGCCCGTGTGGCTTAAGATATTTTGGCAAAACCACACAGGCAGTGAAGAAAAGGATAATTCAACATCAATCCAGAATAAGATGCCGGACAGAAAATGCTCCATTAGTGGAACATTATGCCAAAATGAAACACACTGAGAAGGAAAGGTTATGGTGGGTAGTAGAGGTCATCAAACCGACCATTAGACAAACTAACGTTGATAGGATGCTCACAATAAAAGAACAAAGATGGATCTGTCGCGCTTACTCTGTAAATAAGGGACTTAATTCCTCTACTGAATGGCACACCTTAGCGGTTCTTACCTAGTCTCGACCCTAACTGCATCTCATGTGTCGAAGAGCTTTGCACACTGATGTCTTATGAAAATGTACATGTACCATGCCATGATGTATGATGACTATTTGATTTTAGATCAGTAGCAGTTATGTATGTTTACCTAATGTAATTTCTTTAGGTAATGGTTGCTTCGCTATTCGACAGTGCTAATATATGGAATTATGGAGTTAGGGTACTGATGTTACACATGCCCTCATTGTTCACTCAGAAATGTGATGTTTGAGTATCTGAGTTAGCTTATTGCCCATTGTCCTTTCAGAAATGAGATGTTCAAATATCTGACCCAGGGTATTGTTCATTTGTATCGTTGCACAATGCATCATTATTAAATTTGAATTTCTGTTTATGCAATGTCCCTTATGTAATGTATGTTATCTGCAGTTTGTTCTGTGCACTGTATATTGTAAGCCAATAGAAAGTATGGAGTCAGTATACTTGCGCCAAATAACCCTCCACTCTTTGGAACATCAAGTCTAAGTGGACGAATCGGAGTATAGTTGACATATCACTGTCCAAGAATTGTAGTATTGGGCTGTGTTATTTTGCTTTTTATATATAAAATCATGTACTAGTTATACGACGGACGAAGTGTTTACTGTAGATTGACAGGTCTGACTTAGACTATTAATCTGTATCTTTATACGTTTTATATGAGGGTGATACGACAGACTCATGAGGTAGAACAGATTTCTGTATACCATTTGTAGATTGTGATAGATAGTAATATCACTGTACACTGAACCAGTCTGTTTTGTTTGCGTTATACACGTGTGACCCTACTGTCGGTCTGTTTTTAATTGTTTAGGTACATTTAAAAATGGCCGCTGTTTGTTATGTATTTACGTGCGATCAAGTTTTTATTCATTTTTTCAAATGCATCCTTCTCTAAAGCAATATCTCTGTCAGCAAGTCGATATTTAGCCAAAACAGTTGAAATATTCATACTTCGGTTTAGGTTTAGCTAGGTAATAACAACATTCGTAGCTGTAGGAGACACTCAAAGATGGCCGCGATAGTTCCGGTGTTTTTTCACAAGGCCGATAGACACAGGTGATTTCCATTATTAGAAATCCCGCACTCTCTTCCACTATATAAACGCGATAGTTCAGGGATGTGTTTATGCCTAGATGCACCACGGCCGATTTGTATGCTGTCCCGTTTTCCATTACTTTAATGTAAGTACTGTTCAGTGTCACGTACTTAGATGTATTCATAGCGACCGGATGTCTTCATTAGCCCCGATAAGACCATATGCATTTACTCGCCCTATTATTGTGGGTAAGATAATGAGACATGGCTTTAGCTTGCCAGCTTGTAATTTATCAATGTCGTTCTGGCATAGTCCACCGACATATATTCACGACTAAAGGAATTGGTATGATGTTTGGTTTACAGATTTCAGAGTAAATAACCCTGTACTATTTCGGTATTTTTGGGACATTACAATGCTTTCTTATGTTCCCTTTGAACACCAATATTGTTAAATATGCGGGTGTTTGCGATGTAATTAGACAAACATCCTGAGACAAAATATCGCTGATAAATTCCTACTCTATGTATATATCCTTAGGTGTAGTATCCGTGCAACTTGGACAATAAGACCAAGTGTTTCTTCCTCAACGTGCACTAGTGTGTTCATATTTTGTCCATTTATTGTGGTTCTCAATGATTGATTTAAAATAAGACCCACGTTCACATGTGGTCCATCTAATTTGGTTCTTAATGATTTAAAATAAGACCCACGTTCACATAATTGAACGTTTTGTATTCAGATGGGGATTACAAACTGAACCACCCTTTTGAATAACCCCAAGTCCATTTTACAGGACTCACAGTTCAATATCAAAAGACTGATTTTAGCAGGCATATATAGTTTGGTTCTCACTATGCCTTTCACTTAATGTTTCTTTAGAATACGAAGAGTGGCTTTGCCTTCAGAAAACGAACGAAGACCGACTTGGCTTCCTGTTTACTTGTAAGATCGTTCAAATATAAGAGGTATGCCGGTTAACAGCCAGTGTTCTGCAATAGCAACCTCCTTTTCATGATGTGTAAGAGGAAAGGATTATAGTAGTGTCATCTCTTTTATTTCATGTTAACAGCGATTCATATGCCGTTTTCTTCAACATTACCATTGTTATTTGAGATCCAGGAGTAACATACCCTGTCTAAAGATAGAAGTAAGTCCTACCTGTGAACACAATTCAATTCCTTTAACAATAGAGAAGGATACACGGTGGACCTATGATGTTGGCATTTCGTGCTGTGACTACGCACATTTTTGAAACTACGAAATACTGGTCTTTTGTTTTCTTTGTCTCTCTGTCTATTTATGTTTCCCCTCAGCTGTGCACATAGATTGGCTTTATAATGATTCAAATGTTGCATCATGTTAATTGTCCTATGTAAATTTACAATGAGATAAACATATTGTTATGTTTGTCTAGGGTTACACTTGTGCATAAAACTTATTGTCCTGAGGATGGTCTGATGGATTGATGCCGAACAGACCGAAACGTGGACAAACTCGTCAAATCCATGAGGAATTGTTATTCTAAGCGATATTTATTGAACTTACAATAATATTTGCTTTTTCAATTTAGAGGAGCTGACGTGCAGTTATCAATTGTATGCCTAAATTCAGTTGTACATCTTTTGTCATAACTATACTTGCTGCTATGAATTCTGTATAAACTGTACCCTTCTCAAGTTTGAAAAACAAGATAAACTCATTTTTTATAACATAGCTTGTCTTTGTGCCTGGTGTTTCTCTCTTGTTGTTTTTCTTTTCTTGTTTCTTCTTCTTTTTTCTTTTATTGCACACAATTGGTGCACTTGAGAAGTTGTCCCGTTGGACACGTGTGAGTTTGATTCCTTTGAACTTATGCGTAATTAGTGTGAAATAATATTAAACTATGTATGACAACAAGCTAAATCCCTTGTAGACTCTTTTGTACACTGATCATACTTTTTGCCCAAGCCTACAAGGGTATATTGGGTTGACCATTTCTTTAAATAGTCAAGGTAGAATGGCAACACCCTTTTCGGATGAAGTCGGTAAAGTTGCTCCACTTGAGAGATGTGGTGGAGCGTAAACAATAGGCAGAATGATGGACTGGCCTAAATGAAAGGGAGTGACGACTGTTGGTAGAAAGGAAGCTCTAGTCCGTAGAACTTGCTTGTCTGGGTAGATGTTCAAATATGGAGGCTTGGATGACTAAGCCTAAAGCTCACTGACCCTCTGGGCAGATGCTGTTGCCATCAGGTAGAGGACAGTTGTGCAAGGGCTCAAAGGGAGCTCACATCAGGAACGTCAGGACAAGATTAAGGTCCCACTGAGGCATGAGATGGTGAGAAAGAAACATGTTCCAAACCGTTCAAGAACCTATGTGCAATAGGGTATTTGAAGAGGGGTGGCTGGTCAGGCAACCGCAGAAAGGCTGAAATAGCTGAAGAATAACCATTTAATGTGCCCAGAGCAGAGTCCTTCTGGGCAAGGGAAAGAATAAATAGAAGAGCCTAGAAAGAGGAGGAGAAAGGGTGTCAATCTGCTTTTCTGAACACCATGCCACAAACCTTCCCTAACGGCAGGCATATACCATCTTGGCGTAGGGACAGCAGGCTGCCAGAATAACATCGTAGACTTCGGGCAGAAGGTTGAAAGTGGTCAACTGTCACTGCTCAATCTCCATGCAAGAAAGGGGAGTGTGGACAGGTTTGGGTGCAGAAGTCTCCTCTGCTGCTGCGACAGAAGATCCTCCAGAAGAGGCAGCCTGATCGGGGGATAGATGGCCATGCTCAATAGCTTTAGATAACAAACTCTCCAAGCCCAGATCGGAGTCACAAAGATGATCTAGGCCTGGTCATTCCTGATCATCTTGAGAATTCTGGGCAGGAGTGGTATTGGCAGAAGGGCGTACAGGAGGCCTCAGCTCCACTTGAGATTAAAAGAGTTGCAAAGCGAGAACCGCCTTGGAAACTCAAGTGTGCATTCTCAGCAGTGGCAAACCGATCTAACCATGGCTCTCCCCGCTGAAAGAGACCTTGCACTACCTCTGGCATTCGTGATCTACTAGGCATCTTCGGCTGAGTTCATCCGCCCTGGTGTTCAACCACCAGGGAAATGCCCTCATATTCCAGCCATGTTCAGAGATGCAGGGACTCTTGACAAAGGGTCAACAAACTCCCTCCGCCCTGTTTGTTGCAGTACCACATGCCAGTGTTGATGTCTGTGAACACCTGCACTAGCCTTCACTTGATGGAGGGTAGTAAAGCTTTTAATGCCAGCCGGATTATCCAGAGCTTCAAAAGGTTGATAGGGAGTCTGGATTCCACAAACTTCTGATCACCTCTCCCAGATGGCCGCCCCATCCCAGGAGTGACGCATCTGTCACCAATGTCAGATCTAGTTGTCTAAGGGAGAGGGGTCTGTCGCTGACCTAATCCTGGTTCGGTAATCACAACTGCAGATCTTTTACGCATACCCCTGAGACCCGGGCATGTCAGAGAGATTGCCCTGATGCTGCTCCCACTGGAACTTCGGACCCCACTGCAGAGTCTGCATAAGCCAGCGGGCATGCATCACATTTAGGATACAGGAGGCAAAAAGCCCAGCAGCCTTAGAGTCAGTCTCACCAAAATCCAGGATAGAGACTGAAACATCGGTATCATAACCTGAATATCATGGACTCGCTGTTTGGGATGATCGGCCCAAAATGACACCATGTCTAGAACAGCTCCGATGAAGTGGAGCATCTGAGACGAATTCAGGTGTGACTTCGGCACGGTGATGGTGTCAGCAAATGCAGGAGGTCCACTGTAGTTTGGAGGTGGGAGACGACAGCCTGGGGTCAGCCTGCCTTCAACAGCCAGATGTCGAGATAGGAGGAAGACTGGTACCCCTGATCTCCACATATGAGATGCAACCACCACCATCACCTTGGTAAACATCCAAGGGGCACTGGCAAGACCAAAAGGGAGCCAAGCAAAATGAAAGTGCTCATGTCCCACAGTGAACCACAGGTAATGCCTATGGGCAGACAGTACGGGAATGTGGAAAAATGCGTCCTGCAAGTCCAATTCTACTATCCAGTCTCCCGAGTCCAGGGCAGACAAGACTTAAGCTAGTGTGAACATTCTCAACTTCTTCTTGAGGAAGAAATTGAGAATGGCTCAGGTTTAGGATAGGACGAAGGCCTCCATCCTTCTTGGGCTCTAGAAAGTAGCAAGAATAACAACCACGACTGGCATCGGCACTCTCTTTATGGCTTCCTTGGCCAAGAAAGCCATCCCTTCCTGGTGGACCAAGGAACGATGATCCTCAGTCAGCCTGTCGAAAGCAGGTGGCATGGATGGACAGGTGGCCTTGAAGGGAGGTGGGGGGGGGGAAGTAACCCCTCTAGACAATATGCAGAACCCATCAGTCTGATGTTATAAACCTCCAGTGGGGCAGGTGATGGCATATCCTGCCTTCTACTGGGTGCCCAGGATGGTAAGGGGGCAAACTATAAAAGTTTGAAGGCAGTAGGTGGACTGGCCTGACCTCTGGCTGCCCTACCCACAAGGACTGTGTGTACCACGTCCTCAGCAACACAAAGGCTGGGAAGATTTCATATTGCGGTGGCTGGTCGGACATAGACCTAGATGGAAGCCCCTTCCATGGCCGCAAAAGTCAGATTGGGGTGGCCTGGTGCCATGGAAATGCCCAAGGACCTGGCCATAATCCTGCTGTCATTAACGCGCTCCAGCGTTGAATTCGCCTGGTCTCCAAAGAGACAGAAGCCATCAAAGGGCATGTCCATAAGAGTCACTTGGACATCCCCTGAAAAGCCAGTGGTCCTCACCCAAGTGTGGCGCTGTAAGGCCACTGTCGATGAAGCAGCTCTGCCTGGTCAAGTTGGTGGTATACAGTCCACAATGGATCGTAAATTTAGCTGCATCTCTCCGGTTGGCAACAGCCTGCGAGAGTATGGTCCAGGCATCCTCCAGAACCACGAGCAGAATCTGCGTAACTGAGTCCCATAGAGCATGGGAGTAACCGCACGAAAGGCACATGGTGTTCACTGACCTCAGTGTCAGGCTGGTGGAAAAACCATTTTCTTCCCTAATGTCTCCAGCCTCTTCGATTCTCTATCCGGCAGGGCGGTAGGGAGTGTGGAATGCACAAGGATTTACATGAGAGGTAGAGGCTTGGCCCAACAAGCTTTCTGGCGTGGAGTGTTGTGTGAGAAAATTGGGGTCCCAGGGGGTGGCAAGTTGTGGCATGCAATTGTCCTGTTCACAGGAGACCCTGTGCTGGGCTTGGACCTAGTCCCAAGCAGGACATCAGTAAGGGCTTCATTAAAAAGAAGAAGCAGTTCTGAGGGGGTCATTCTTGGCTAAAGCACCTCCATCAAGACGTTCGTCTTGACTGTCACCCAGGGTAGGCTAAGGTCCAGGACCTCGGCAGCCCTCCTCACCACCATTGCAAAGGACGCTCCCTCCTCCATAGCCACAATAGGGGGAGAAAGCATACCAGTATGAGAAGTGCCCAGTTCACAGGCCTGTGCCAAGTGCTCACACTACTCCATCTGTGAATCTAAGGGCTGGTATTCCTCAGGGTCCAGTAATCCCTCCGAATCCTCACGAGCCCTAGCCCATAGGAATAGGGCTCAGGTCCGGCATGGAAGGCATGGCTCCAGTCGGCGTCTGAGGACACCCCGCCAGCTCCGTATCGGGGATCGGAATAGGGACGGTGACGCCGGGGAGTGTGGGCAGCAGGAGTGTAGGCATTTGGGCCGGCACAGGGGAAGGTTGAGGTGGAATGCCCGGCAAGGAACCAGTAAAGGCCCCCTCTGAAACTATGGGGCCTGAAGATGCGCCAGCGAGAGTCGGCCCGATCAAATATCAGGCACATGGTCTCATAAAACTCTTGAAGTTGAGCGAGGTTGCCCCAGCTCCTGAAAGCTCGGGAAAGCGTGGAGCCGAACCAGGCACAGGCTCAACCGTGGAGCCAGGTTTCAAATGCTGATGCTCCTTTGTCTCATCAATCAAGATCGCCTCGACTTCGTACTTTTCTTTTTGTGTGACTTACCTGAGTGGCCTGACAACTTTGACTGTGATGAGGAGCATGGGCTCCGAGACCAATCCAGGAACCTTCCTCTCAAACGGGATTGTGAACATCGCCACTTAACTCGTCAGGCAGCAAAGAGCTTGAGGAACCGCTCCCCCAAGGCCTTGGGGGTACATGGTGCAGCAATCAGCACAGTTTTTCACGTCATGATTGCATTCCAAGCACTAGAGGCATACAAGGTGCAGATCCATCACAGGCATCTGTAAATGACAGGTGACACAGGGCTTGAATCTGGTTTTCTTAGTGGACATCCCTGCCACACAAGGAAAAAGTTGAAAAAAATCACAGTCAAAAAGGGACTGAAGGGTTAGCTCTCTCCGGATCTGCGCTGACTGGTGCAGAAAGAACAGAACTGCCGTCAGCGCGCTGGCCTGGCGCCAATATAGGCACTGTGCGCATCACGCCCGGTAGAGCCGATCAATGCCATCTATCAGCGCGCAGGGGTTCTGCTCACAAACTAAATTTCAGGATCCAGTCTGACACCTGGGGATATTTCAAAGGCACGGATTCTGTGGCTAGAAGTCCCTGTTAGATATAAATTTTTCATCCATCAGAGCCATTTGTTCACATAATAGATGATGCCCAGGCTCTGAGGAACAGAGTCACTCCAGTGATCTTTAATGTTATGTTTGTAGTTGGGCATGAGTTATCTTGTTTGGGTGCAACAGAGTTTCCACTGGTTGTTGGGTGCAGGTGGGTTCAAGTTTGAGATATATATATATATATATATATATATATATATATATATATATATATATATTCTATTTAATAAATATTGTATTTGTTTTTCATCATTTATAAGTAAAGCATTACATCATTATCGATCAAGATAGACATAGGAACTTGTACAGGCAGTTGGATTCAGAGTATACAACATCTACTGATATGGGGTAGGTCTGGCGCTCTAACTTGTACCCTCCTGCTAATACCCCATTGTCTTGTGAGGGATGTGGGTTAAATTTTTTTGTATTTAAACTTCGTCTTATCAACATCACTAACGTGCATAGATGTGAGAATTAGTTAATGAGAGAGATGTAACCGTAAATAAACTGGGGGACTAAGCCGAACTGGGATTGTACGGAGTGAAGGGAGGTCAATCGGGATGGGTATGGATGAGTGGCGCTGAAGGACCATGCTTGCGTTTGCGTGGGGGGGTCTCCAAGAATTTAAGTTTCAATGGAGCTCAGAGGGAGTTGCCGGTGTCTACTACTTATTTACAAAAAGAACAATGATGGATAGCGTGCAGAACAATGTCATACATTCACCCCAGTGCAGAGATCTGGGCCTAAATCCATCTTTTTTTGCTCACCATGCCATTCCAGTTTGGACCCAGCCACATGCAAATCAGTATTGACCCTGTGCCCAATGGGAACAGTCCAGCCCGAACTTCCAGGCCAGGTCCTCCCTGGACTGGAAACAAGCATCCTAGGACCATTTTCGGGCTTTCAGCCCTCATCATCCAGGATAGCTTGACTCCAGTGGCATGGAGAGCACAGGACCCACGTCTGGGCATACCCGTCACACTTGGGGTGACAAATGCAAAAAGAACAATGATGGATAGAATGCAGAAAAATGTCATACATTCACCCCAGTACAGAGATCTGGGCCTAAATCCATCGTTTTCTTGCTCACCATGCCATTCCAGTTTGGACCCAGCCATATGCAAATCAGTCTTGACCCTGTGCCCAATGGGAACAGTCCAGCCCGAACAGCCAAGCCAGGTCCTCCCTG
The DNA here is from genome assembly GCF_964261635.1 of Lissotriton helveticus. Classification (NCBI taxonomy): domain Eukaryota; kingdom Metazoa; phylum Chordata; class Amphibia; order Caudata; family Salamandridae; genus Lissotriton; species Lissotriton helveticus. The sequence goes on from NC_136059.1 coordinate 1,339,715,434, forward strand.
GAATGGAAACAAGCATCCTAGTACCGGTTTCGGGCTTTCAGCCCTCATCATCCAGGATAGCTTGACTCCAGTGGCATGGAGAGCACGGGACCCACGTCTGGGCATACTGGTCCCAGTCGGGGGTGACAAATGCAAAACAAGCATTGGCATAGCCAATAGGTCTCGCTTATGGGACCTCATAAGTATTTAGTTATGCAGCACAATATCCTTGGTGCAACAACATCAACTGTTGCATGGCTAAACACTTATAAGGTCCCAAAGGAGAGTCCTATTTTCTATGCCAATGCTTGTTAACTATGAAATGTCCTTACATAATCTAGTTCTGTAATAATGATGTTTCAGGGCATAAAAACTCAGAAGCACAAAACCCTATGTGAAACTACTAAAGTGTCCCTCGAGTAAATTACTCAGAAAGCAAGTGATTAAATAAATAGTTCCAAACTAAATGATGTAGAATAATAAGAGCATGATTAATGCATTGCGATGCACAGGAAACAAGATCTAAAAGCATTATATCACTAAAGAAGTCAAGCGCACAACACCTCTTCCACTCACCGCAGCGTGTGCGGTGATGGACAGATTCCCTGGACGGCTGCTACTGCTTTAAATAATGCAAGACTTATTGATGAGGCCTAATAAGCAGAACGCAGACTGACGTCAGAGCATGACCACAGACCCTACTTAGGCTACCCATCTCCTCAAATGAATGCAAGGCGAGATACCTGCCACTACATTTGGGTTTCACCACATCTTCCTTAAAGCAGGCTTATCCTGCCTGCGGACCAGCCCTTGCATTACATAATTCATCAGGACATATTCACGCAGGCTGCAAGTGCATGCCTTGTGATGTCACTCAAAGCCTCCTTCCCGCCGGGCCTTCTTCCATAGCCTTTCCAGGCTGGCTTTTACGGAATCCACACAGTGGTTCAAATGCAAAAGAAAATGTATGGAACAGTGATGTGGGATGCAAAGCTGTGGGGCAGGGTTCAGTAGGACCTGAAATTGTTTAAGTATTGATTAAGCGAAACCTTGGACATTAAAAAGGTAAAACCTACAAGTTCCAGAATGCACACTGATAGTGATAGAGCGCGCGAGGCCACCCGACCAACAGTTTTCGCCGTTTTCCGGCTTCAGGGCCCATATACTTTTCAAATCACCATATACATCGATCAGGTGACTTCACGAGCTCTATCAAGTTGGTGTGTGTGTGTTCCCTGCTACCAAATTTCGGTGCACCCGACTTACCATCCACCGATGCGGGTGCCTAATGACCACAATGAATCAGGGAGCTAGCTGTAAAAGAAAGGCAGCAAAATACAAACCCAAACAATAACATTCAAATACTGTTTAAATGACCACGGACAACTGGAAGTTTTAAAATGTTTATCTAAATTCAATATTTTCTTGCATGAGGTACGATAAAACAAGGCAATCAATAACCAAGATAACGTAAATCACATAGGCAGAAAGAAATAATGACAGAGTAATCATCAAGGTACTAAATAAAATGTAACGAGAAAAGATACTATGCAAGTCAGTATTATCTAAACAGGGATACCTAAGTGTGAGTGACTATAGGAGAGTTTATAATGAATAACACGCTTCACTTAAGGTGAAGGGGCCTTTGAACAATCTAGGCAACGAAGTTCTAGACCATATCAGAAAATGACACACTGCTATGCAAAATATAATTTCTAGCAAATGAGAAGACATAGGAATAAACTTATGGAAAATATAAATGACTGTTCAATAGTTGCGGAAAGGCATGGAAATATAACATATGCAATGTTGAACTTTATTTAAGCAAAAGTTAGAAATTCAGAAGGTGCAAGAATTTCAAGAGGTTCAGAGTAATATTTACCTAGAAAAGGTGTGGAAACCAAACCCTGGCCACGGGTCAGTTAAGGACAGGAAACCCTCAAGGAAGGATACCCCTCAAAGGACAGCAGGTGCAGAATGGACACCCAGGACAGGACAGGATACCCTCAGGACAGGACAGCAAACCCTCAGGACAGGACCCTCTTCAGGACAGGACCGGAACCCACAGTTCGGAAGCAACGCCTGCGCTCCACCCGCTCTGCAGCTATCGATCAAGACCCCGATTGGGTCAGCGAACTCCCAGCTAAGTGCTTGCCAGCACTTTAAGGTCCAGTAGAACCTTAGTCTATGGTCAAATTCGGACAGAGTGCTCCGCAGCGCTCTGTATCTTCAGTCACCTATTGAGTGCGTTGGGTCAGTGACAGGTCAGCTAAACCAGACAAGTCGGACGGTTCACTAGGTGAACCCAGGGTAGATATACAGTTTGGGGACAGTGTACCACCCCCCAATGTTGCAAAGTGTCAGAATCCCTCAATTTCGATTGGTCCTAAGGTAGGGTTTGGGTAACACACCAATCACAATACGCGAATTGAAGCCTTCATTAACATATTTGGGTACCGCCTAGCAGATTTGGGGTTCCCATGAGCTAACAGTAGCGCAATATAACAATGTATCACATAAGGAGCCACATTCGCTGTTCTCGCAGGGCAGAGGTGACTTTCTCAGGAGCATCTCGCCCATCACTGCCAGCTGGCTATGTTCCATCAGCCAAGGTCCCTCGTGCTGCCGAATGTCGCACAGGCGCAGAAGGGACCTCCAATATGGCTCTCCTCTCACTCAGACCCCCATTTCCCGCGGTACATGAAAAGTAAGCGAAAACAAATTAATACATAATAATGTCATTATGAAAACACATCACAGGGTTTGTACTTTTAACTCATCATCAAGAAACAAACTTAATTGCATTAAATGTTAGCTACATTGACACGGACACAAGAGCAGTGGCACGAGCTGTACCACATGATAAGCACAGCTATGAATTACGCATGCGCATAACTTTCCCTCCACTTCTGCAGACGCGTCAGGACACGTGAGTGTGGCTGACGCATGCGCAGTAACTAAAATACAAGCGACGGCCATTTTTTAAAAGGACACGGATTAATTCATTAGAAATACACATAGGCAAGCTTCGGGAACTTTACTTAAGCTAAATATAAACGTTAGTAAAACATACACGGGTTACCTTATTACACATAAATGAGGTTCTTGATTTCGGCAAGCCGCAAAATATGCAAAGCTATGCTTCATCAATCCCCTCTTTGATGATATCTACTATCATCACAAATTATAATGGAACCAGATGCCAACTTTCTTTCACACTTTATAAAGTTCTATTTCTTCCAGCAACCGTTCTAACTTTTCTCTTTCAGTTTTAGCAGGGTGAGAAGTTTTCACCTTTTTGTATATCTGATCATTCACTTCCTCTAATTCAATCTCATCCACACTTCGTTTCACTCCTCTTGCATTTACCTCGTGCTTTTTGGTGCGCTTGCGGTATTTACAGCATAAGAAAATGGAAAGTATAATAAGACCTATAATACCAATTGGCATCAGAATTTTGAATAATAAGCTTTTACCTATGCTAGCAAGCCAATGACCTACATTTGAGAGACCATCTACCAGTCTCTTCCAGGCACTATCAACCTCGAGTGGTTTGAGTTCCTTTGCCAAATTAGTAATGTTTTTCACATATCTTTTGATCTGTACACTTTTATCCGGAATATAAGTGCAACAATGTTGCGCCTTCAACATCCGGCAGACTCCGCCCTCTTTCGCTAATAAGGTGTCAAGAGCAAGTCGATTTTGTAAAACCATTGATCTGATCGCAACCATTTCGGTATTGACCAGCAGAAATCCATGAGCTGTTTCAGTAGACAGCACATCTACTATAGTAGACAATTTGCAAATTCTGTGAGTGTTCAGAACCACTCCCACTCCAGGTATCAGTGCACTGAAAATACTACCCATAATTTCACCTATACTTTCTCTTTTACTACGCACTAAGCCATTAGTATCTTCATTGCTTCCAGCTTTTCCATTCACATGGTATATTTTCGGGAAGACAATGCCAAAGTAGCAGCTTCCATACCAGTGATCCGGCAATTTGAAATAAGCCTTGTCCCCACAAATATAATAAATTCCAGGAAACACAGGCTCTGACCCATTTTTGAAACCCCAACCTCCAATTACCTTGTAATTATGTTCTCATTCACTGGAACCAATGAAAACATTATTATAATAGCTAGTCTTCTCGCGGTGAAGACATAGCTTGCCTTTCTTTTCAAAATCCAGCAACAGAGCAGGACCCGCTCCACCAGATGAGGTGCCTTCCATGTTTTCTGCCCACTTTGGCTTTTTCTGACTTTCGTCATTAGCCTTCTTCTGAATTTTAATTCTCCTTTTCTCTGCCATGTTCAGGAACATTTTTTCCTGCTCACGCAAAGAACAAGTCAAGTTATCTCTGTGTGCGTCTGCTATGTCAATGTTCCCTATAGTCAGAAAGTAGTCTCCCATATATCTTATGGTGTCAGTTTTGGTATGTACAGGATTCAAGTTCCCACGTATAGGAAGTTCAGAAAAGATCACGTCATTGTTAGAGTAATAATACTGTAACGGTCCCCTTTTGTAAAATAAACTAGCTAAAATGCTACAGGAAATTCCATATGTCAATGGCAGATGATGGTATGTCACGCCTTCAGCCACCGAAGTAGGTAGCTTCATGCAGACATAGCAATCTTCAATTTCCATAGTCTCTACATAGTGTATTAACAAGTTTGCGAAAACATTCAAATGTGTCCTGTTTTTCATTCCATGATAATGTAGTCCTTTCTCATCTGATGCTTCTAAGTCTCGTTTAGTTTGTCTCAATGCTCTCTCATGTCTTTCTACACTCTGTGTTGTTAGCTCCTCACTGTCAGTATTTACAGTTTCAGTAGGGACAATGTTAGTATCTTTACTTACAGCAAAGGGAATGAAAATTGTTAATCCTATCCAGATAACTATCAGTACTACTACACTACATATACACACCTTGCAACACGTCTTAAACCGGCTGCAACTAGGACTACCATTCACTGTTGAATCAGACATTTTAGCTCAGTAGGAGTGTTCTCACCCCTCTTTTTTTTGCTTTTTACACAACTAGCTTACTTTGTGCAAATTCACGGTGGTTCGTCTTCCTCTTCAGCTGAGTACTCTGGGACGGGCTCTCCGTCGCTCACGTCAGTTATATCTAGATCTTCGAGTTCTTCCAAAACCAGTGTCCATTCAGGAGACTTGTACTTTTGGTTTTGTCTTTTTATTCTCTCACTCCTTCTTTTGGAAGAGTCTTCTTCTTGCTCTGCTATTCGAGCACTTCTTCTTGCTTCTGCACGTTTTTCTTCCACTGTCTTTATCCTTAGTCTCAGTCTTTTTACAAACCTAGGCTCAAGGTTGTTTCTTTTCTTTAGTCTCTTAGTCGGTACTTGGACTTCACTTTCTTTTCTTCTTCTCTTGTTCTCTTTATCTTGTGGTAATTCTTCTCCACTTTCTTCTTCTACTTCCCTTATCTGACTAGTTCCAGGGCTAGCATCAAATTTTTCTGCCTGGTTGCAAATCTGGCCTTGTTCAGGAATATTTTGTTTTTGGCTTTCAATTGTCTCTGTTTCTGTTTCTGTTTCTGTTTCCTGAACCCGTTTTTCTAACCCTATCTGATCCTGTTCAAGCACTTCGATCTCTTGATTTTCTTCTGCTCGAACTATTACTCTATGTCTAGTCTGTCCCTTATCCACATCAGGAGTTAGCGGAGGAGTATCAAACACTTGCTCTGTATCCTGCACTTGTTCAGTATCGGGTACTTGTTCAGTATCGGGTATTTGTTCAGTCTTATTCACTTGATCTTTATCAATCACGTGCTCTGTCCCTGTCTGACCTTCTCCTTCCTCAGTTTTGATTTGAATCTCAAGTGGCTGAGGATCTTCGCCTGTGCCTTGCTTTTCCTGACTAGTCCACTCTCTACCTTCACTAAGTCGTTCTCTTGTTCTGATAGGATCTTCGGTCAGATCAATCATCGGTATCCATTCTTCTGGCCATATGCTTGGCAGCTCGTCTTCAGCTACTCCTGGCTCAGTTTCCTGGACCTCTTCAGCAGGCTGGTTTCTTGGCAGTTCGCAGTCAACTACTCCTGGGCCAACGTCTGCTGTTCCTGCAACCTGACTGGTGCTGGGCTGCTCGTTGTCAGTTGCTTCTGGTCTGGCTCCTTCAGGGTCCTCTGCCGGTTGCCCTTCTTCTTCAAATCCTTTGTCTGGCAATACCTTCTGGGTGTGTCCAGCGTGGATCCACTGGGGAACACCTGCGACTTTCACTGCAGTGGTTGTCACCAGGATTACTTGGCGTTTCTTTCCCCACCTTGGTGCCAGACAGCTTGATCGAGTATGCTTCTTTATTTTGACCCAGTCTCCTGGAACCAAGCTGTGGAGAGGAGTCGTTGGATTGAGGATGCCGTCGTCTCCAATCTGGCGAGAGATAGAACGCACTTGGTCACCCAATCTTCTGCAGTATTCAAGCACCAAATCATCAGTAATACTCAACAGTTTGCTTCCTGGCACCCATGCTTGTCTCATCACTCTTCCCATAATGATTTCATGGGGACTTAGGCCTGTCTTGCGGTCTGGAACACTTCTTAGTCCCATCAGGACCAGGGGCAGGGCCTTCACCCAGGTCATGCCAGTAGCATCTGTCAGTTTTGCTAGTCTGTTTTTGATAGTTCCATTTACTTGTTCCACTATTCCAGAAGCCTCTGGGTGGTATGCACAATGGAGTTTCTGCCTTATTCCAAAGGCCTTACAAAGTTCAGCCAGTATGTCATTCTGGAAATGTCCACCCTTATCTGATTCAATAATGCATGGTATTCCGAACCTAGGTATCAGTTCTTTTAGTAAACACTTCGCTACTGTCAGTGCGTCACTTTGAGGAGTAGGGTAAGCTTCTACCCATTTTGAAAATACGCAAACAATGACAAGGACATATCGTTTCCCTTCACAACGGGGCATGGTGATGAAATCAATCTGTATCTTTATAAAGGGACCCCCTGATCTCCCAATCTTGCTCAGCTCAACCATTGTCCTTTTGCCTGGGTTCATCTGTTGACATGACAGGCACCTCTGGCAGAGGGACTCTGCTACCTTCCTGAACTTTTTGCTGTACCAAGTCTGTTGAAATACCAAAATCATGGCATCCCTACCAATGTGTGATCCTTCATGTATTAATCTTGCCATTGTGCCAAGCAAGTGTCGGGGTAACACAGGCATACCAGTTGGACCTATGATGACACCATCCACACGTCTCGGTCTACATCCATCCTCCTTCCATTTCTCTCTTTCTTGCCAAGGAGCCGACTCCTGCCACTCTCTCACCTCATCCCATGTAGGCACTTCCTCAAACACCTGAAGCTGGCAGCTGGTTCCTGGCCCCCCTCGTTTTGGATTTACAATATACCGATCTTTGGCACACCATTGAGCCACTCGATCAGCATAATCGTTTCCCAGAGATACTCTGTCCATGCTCCTTTGATGAGCAGTACATTTTACCACTGCCAGTTCTTTGGGTAACTGGATGGCCTCTAAAAGGTCATGAACAACTTTTGCATTCCGAATGGGAGTACCTGAGGAAGTCATGAATTCCCTTTGTAGCCATAATTGGCCAAAGTCATGCACAACGCCATAACAGTACTGACTGTCAGTATACACTGTTATGCGTAAGTCCTTCCCAATTTTGCAAGCCATTATCATGGCTATCAATTCGGCTACTTGTGCAGACTTGATGTTATATAGGTAACCTGCTTGTTCAATTTTTGTGAAAGACACTACTGCATAAGCAGCACTCAAGCCTCCTAATTCATGTCTTAGACAGGAACCATCCACAAATAGTTCTTTATCATGTTCAGGCAATGGTACTTCTTTTATGTCTGGGCGTGGCTTGGTACTGAACTCTGTCAGATCAATACAATCATGTTCATCATCATCCCCACCTTCCATTTCCAAGGGGTCGGGGAGTAAGGTGGCAGGGTTCAGAATACCGCACCTAACAATGCTCACATTTGCTGCACCCACAAGAATCCTCTCGTATTTAGTCAGCCGACTAGGGGTGAGATACTGTGTTTTAGTTCTGGTCAATAGAATTACCACTCCATGTGAAACATACACGGTCACAGGATGTCCCATGACAATGGACTCACTCTGCTCCAAACTTGCACAGGTAGCAGCTACTGCTTTCAGACAGCCTGGTAACCCAGCGGCTACTGGGTCCAGTGTGGCAGAGAAATAGGCCACAGGCCTCCTGGTCGTGCCATGTTCTTGAGTCAGGACTGACAATGCGCAATTATCGCGAGTGTCACAGAATAGGGCAAACTCTTTGGAATAATCTGGCATTCCCAACGCAGGAGCTGTACACAGACAGGTTTTCAATCTTGTGAAAGCCATTAGACTTTCATCGTCCCACTGTACAACATCTGGCATTCCTCTTGTGGTCATTTTTATCAAGGGCCTGGCTAAGGCTGCAAATCCCAGAATCCACTGCCTGCAGTACCCTAATACACCCAGGAACATTCTGACTTCTTTTTGAGTACGGGGCAACTGCATTTTTTGAATTATTCTCACTCTTTCTGAAGTGACTTTTCTGACACCCTTTTCTATCTGGTGTCCTAGATATTTCACTGATTTTGCACAGAACTGTAGTTTGTCAGGGGCCACTTTATGCCCTTTCTCACACAGGTGATTTAGGAGGGCAATGGTGTCAACTACACAGTCCCTGTGACTTTTAGACGCCAATAGAAGGTCGTCTATGTACTGCACTAATACAGAGTTCCCAGGTAAGATCAAAGTCTCTAGACATTTTTTCAAGATCTGATTAAAAATAGAGGGACTCTCTGTATACCCTTGAGGGACCCTGTTCCAACAATACACGTGACCCTCGAAAGCAAATGAGAAAAGAAATTTGCTGTCGGGGTGCAGGGGTATCGAAAAGAATGCGTGACACAAATCAATCACAGTGAACCACTCAGCATCCCAAGGAATCTGGTACAGAATTACTGCAGGGTTCGGGACAATAGGGCAGCAAGGAACTACAATTTTGTTAACCTTTCTCAGGTCCTGCACTACCCTATACTTGCCACTAGGCTTTTTGATGCCCATAATCGGTGAGTTGCATGGGCTGCTCATCACTTCCTGTATGATGTTTCCTTCCAATAATTTTTGTATTTCCAGAGTGACACCTGCTTTCACTTCAGCATTCATTCGGTAGGGCCTAGTGTTAGGATATACTGCATTGTCCTTGATGGCTATTTGTATGGGGTCCACATCTTTCATCAACCCCACATCCTTTCCAGTGAAATCCCACACCTCTGGTTTTACGGCTTCCTGGAGTTCTTGGGGCAAGTCCTGCAGGGTCAATCTTTTAATTTCTGAGTCAGGTCTAAGCAACAATAATTTATAAATGCCGTCTTCATCTGGGGTCTGTATTTCAACACCTTTTGGTGTGCAAAAGATGGTACAGTTCATTTTGCACAGCAAATCACGTCCCAGTAAATTTACTGGACTGGTGTCACAGACGACAAATCTATGCATCTGTTTAAAATTTCCAATTGAAATCTCCATTGGTTCGGTAACAGGAGTACTAATCAATTGATTAGATACACCTACTACTTGGATATTTTCTCCCGAGAGGGGTAGGTTTGGAACGTCCACTGTTCTTACAGTAGAACGGGTAGCGCCAGTGTCCAACAGAAAGGTGACATCAATTCCGTCAACCTTTCCTTCAATATATGGTCCAGACTGGTCTACCGGCAAGGAAGCGCCAAGTACGCACTCCTCGTCCTCCCCTCTCAGGCCCCGTCAGTCCTGATCATTACAAAGGAAGGTATCATTCAGCAGATACTGCGAAGTTGCTGTATTTCTGTTCTCCCCGCTTTCCCAAACCTCTATTTCTTCATTTTCTGCCTGTCTTCCCCTGTATACCTGCTTGGGTGCTCGAGGCACCTGAACTGTTTTTACCTGGGGTTGAGTCTTTCTTGGTCTTTCTTTCTGCGTCTGTGGAATTAAATCAGGAGTTTTCTCATTAACATCGACTAATTGGGGACACTCGTTTCGCCAGTGTCCAATTTCGCCGCACTGATGGCAGGGAAATTTTTTCATAGCCTCTTCCCTGCTAAATTTGGGCCGGGGCTTTCCTCCACCCCCTCCCCCAGGACTTTTGTTCTCAGCATTTTTAACCATGTTACTCAATTGTTTTTCCTGTTGTTCTGCGAGCTTCACCTGAGCCCACATAACCTTCTCCTTAAGGGCCTTTTTCTTTTCTGCCATCTCGTCCTCGCAGTACTTAGCGTACCGCAGGACCTCATCCATTTTCTTAGTATGCCAACAGATTTTATTGTCTTTTATCCACTGACAAATTTCAGGTCTTAAACCATTTACAAACCTGTAAATAAAGTGCGTCATATCCTTCAGGTCGATGTTGTCAATACCACTGTATGTTTTAAATACCTGCAATAACCTCTCATAGAAAGAGTGCACTGTCTCGTCCCTTTCCTGTGTTGTTCTATCTATTTTTGTCCAATCAGTTTCCTTTGCGGGCACCTTTTCTTTCAAGTGCTGAATTACCTGCTCATATTTTCGCATGACATCCTTTGATGGCTCCCCTGTTTCCTTGTTTCTGGGATACTCTTCACTGGGCCAATCTATGTTTATTTTACACTGGGTCCATAAATCTACTGGAACCACAATGTCGAAAAACCCATCCAGGTCTTTCCACAGACATTTCTGTACCTTCACGAACCTCTCCACCTGCCGGTACCAGTCAACTGGTTTCTCTCGTAATTTTGGAAAATCGTTCGTGAAGGACACAATATCCTGCCTAGACCAGGGGACATGCACATATTTTCCCCCTGGAACTTCGCGCATGGGGCATAACTGCTCAGGTTTTTCTACCTCTCTTAAAGCAAACTCGGGAGTCACTTGTCGGGAGCGAACCTCTTCCCTCTTTTTCGCCCACCTGCTTCTCCATTTTTCCACATCTCCCCATTTCTGCAGTACCCCCATTAATTCTTTAATCTGCAACTTCTTCCCTGCCACATTCAGGTGTTCTATATCTTTGTCTGAGAAGTCTGCTCTGTACGGTTTCTGTAAGGGCTTGGATTTTGAGATATCTACCCCCATACTAACTGCTGTTTCGGTCAGTTTTTCATGGAGCACTCTGGTGTTCCTTGTAAAGCTTTTACATATGAACGACAATTCTTCCTCAGAGTAGGTATTCAATCGATCCAACCCCACATTTCCTGCCATTAATTCTTCTATTTCAACCCTCAGCTTGTAGAGGTCTAAAGGCTTTGTTTGCGGAGTCTGCTTTTCTAATTCACGACTCCAACTCTCAATTTCATCCGGAGTTACCAGAGAGACATTCCTAGTACCTGTTGCTGTCTCTAATTTAATTTCTTTTGTATTAAAAGGGTTATACCTCTGCTGTATTCCCTTTCCAGTCTGTTTGTTTGGCAATTCCAAGAATGCAACTTCAGACTCGCACTCACTGGACTGATCATCTATGATGATTGGTTCCTGTCTCGGGGTTGCTATGACTGGGGTCATGACTGGGGTACTCGGATTTCCCTGACCATTTCCGTATAACGGGACCACCGGTCCAATAGTTACTGGAATAGTCAATGCCTCAGGACTGGTATTTATCTGAGAAATTTTCTGAATTATTTCTGTTCTTTGTCTAGCTAGAGCCTCTTGCTCCTTTTCCACTAGTACCCTTCTTAGAGTTGTGTCATGTAATATCTGTGGGGTCAATGGAGGAGTAAAACTCGGGGCAGTAGGATGCGTTTCACTTGGTCCTCCCCCATAATTTGGTTTCGGGAATAAAGTTCCAGTATTAAAGGACCTGCGCTCTTCCCCATATGGAGGTTGAACAAAAGGCAGTCCTGAATTCGAGGGTTTCTCTTCGCTTTCATACAAGGGTCTAGGAAAAAAGGTTTTCGTACGTGAATATTTTTCTTCCTGGCTTGCGGGCACTTTGGGATATATATCCCTTGTTTCCGTCAGTTCGGGTTTTTCAGGATAGGGCAATACTTGACCACCCCCTCCCAGTCCCAGGGACCTGTCTTCTTCCTTTAGGAAGTGGCGTCGGGGAACATCTCCTACACTGGAAGGTCGGGTTCCCTCATTGTAAGGTGGCGGACTTCTGGTACAGATGTCATCTATTAGTTCATCATCTGAATCCCCCAGGGCCCCCCAATGCTTACATTTTTCAGTACTTTTCTCACCCGCTCCAACGTTATGACATGCCGGCATCATGGGAAACAGACCCTCAACAATCATGCTCTGCCTCCACTGTTTCATCCTTTTATCCCTGGATTCCTGTTTCTGCCTGGGGTACCACTTGGTCAAACCCTTGTCCATTCGGGGTCTTTCTCTTTCAAAAGCCTCAATCTCCCATTCCTCTAATGCCTCATACTGCGTTAGTCTTGGTCTGGGATGCAGTTCATTCATTCGGGTTCTTAAATTAAATAAAATCCTACCATTGAAAGTACCATCTAACGGAAAAGCCAATACTCCGTCATCTTTTGTATACTTTACCCAATTCTCCAGCCACACACAGGTATTGTACCCTCGGTCAAACATCATGAATGAGGCGGGAGTATTGGGTGCTGGGACAAGAACACCTTCCCTAGATTTAATCGGTTTGTCCGTTTTAAAATAATTTTTCACCTTACTTACAAGGGACATTTTTCTCTTGGTTCCGTACATAATATCGTATCTGTTAGCCTTCCACTGATCCCTTTCAAACCCTAGATGCCTTGGATCAGGTCGCGTCTCTGTAGTCCGCGAGTGCCACATACGACTTCTGCGCTAACTTTGTTTACAAACTACCTCCAATCAGAATACGCTTCAGAAAATTCGTGCAACCAATGGGTGCGCGACACAAAATAAGCTCCGCCAATGGGTGCGCGGCCCCTTCGTGAGACAGTTCCCACGCTCCGGCGCTCACCCCTCCTTTACAATTTTCAGCTCCGCTACCCGCCCGCTGCTTCTACCAATCCCAGCGCGGCACAGAGTGACGTCAGAGGCGCTTCGCGACTGACTCCCTCCCTTCACAAGGTAACGGAAACTTTCTTTCTTTTAAAGTGCTCAGTGCTTGGTTATTTTACAACAAATACACATTCGCCACAGTGCTCAAGTGTCTAGACAGAGTAAGAATTCTTTTACAGCAAGTAAACTACTTCCATTTACTTTTCACTCGCTGCGGGCAGATCTCTTCCGCCTACCCTTCACTCTAGCATCGGTGAACCTGTTATTCCCCTAAACTCATCCACTTCTTTCCGGGATATGTTCCGAGTTTAAGGTTTCTCAGCGGACCCCTCTGCTTTCACGCTAGCTCCGAGGAACCTGCTACTCTTCCGATGTGACCCTTACTAGGTTACGCCACTATGGGAATTTTGCCAATGAACCCCGTTACTGTCATTTATTCACACATGTATTCAGAAAACCCTAGTTAGTGCTTCCCGGTTATCCTAACCTGCACCTAACTTTCCTCGAACCTGTGACCTCAGGACAATGGATTCTATTCACCACTTGCCCTTTCAATTCCCCAGGGAGTTCGGACAACAAGAAACAAGACGGTTGACAATTGCATGGATTAGTACATATAACAATATAAGAACAAGAATAATAACAATACAGTAATTCATGAATTTCAGCAGCGTATTCACAAGAGAGTGATCAGTTCCCTCAGAACAGCCGCTCTTATAGCAGCATTAATATAATAGCAGCTTCCGACTTAACTAGTCCAACTAATCCTGCCTAACCTTTAGCTAGTCCCTAACCATCCTCTAGCTACCAGAAAACTGATAGAGCGCGCGAGGCCACCCGACCAACAGTTTTCGCCGTTTTCCGGCTTCAGGGCCCATATACTTTTCAAATCACCATATACATCGATCAGGTGACTTCACGAGCTCTATCAAGTTGGTGTGTGTGTGTTCCCTGCTACCAAATTTCGGTGCACCCGACTTACCATCCACCGATGCGGGTGCCTAATGACCACAATGAATCAGGGAGCTAGCTGTAAAAGAAAGGCAGCAAAATACAAACCCAAACAATAACATTCAAATACTGTTTAAATGACCACGGACAACTGGAAGTTTTAAAATGTTTATCTAAATTCAATATTTTCTTGCATGAGGTACGATAAAACAAGGCAATCAATAACCAAGATAACGTAAATCACATAGGCAGAAAGAAATAATGACAGAGTAATCATCAAGGTACTAAATAAAATGTAACGAGAAAAGATACTATGCAAGTCAGTATTATCTAAACAGGGATACCTAAGTGTGAGTGACTATAGGAGAGTTTATAATGAATAACACGCTTCACTTAAGGTGAAGGGGCCTTTGAACAATCTAGGCAACGAAGTTCTAGACCATATCAGAAAATGACACACTGCTATGCAAAATATAATTTCTAGCAAATGAGAAGACATAGGAATAAACTTATGGAAAATATAAATGACTGTTCAATAGTTGCGGAAAGGCATGGAAATATAACATATGCAATGTTGAACTTTATTTAAGCAAAAGTTAGAAATTCAGAAGGTGCAAGAATTTCAAGAGGTTCAGAGTAATATTTACCTAGAAAAGGTGTGGAAACCAAACCCTGGCCACGGGTCAGTTAAGGACAGGAAACCCTCAAGGAAGGATACCCCTCAAAGGACAGCAGGTGCAGAATGGACACCCAGGACAGGACAGGATACCCTCAGGACAGGACAGCAAACCCTCAGGACAGGACCCTCTTCAGGACAGGACCGGAACCCACAGTTCGGAAGCAACGCCTGCGCTCCACCCGCTCTGCAGCTATCGATCAAGACCCCGATTGGGTCAGCGAACTCCCAGCTAAGTGCTTGCCAGCACTTTAAGGTCCAGTAGAACCTTAGTCTATGGTCAAATTCGGACAGAGTGCTCCGCAGCGCTCTGTATCTTCAGTCACCTATTGAGTGCGTTGGGTCAGTGACAGGTCAGCTAAACCAGACAAGTCGGACGGTTCACTAGGTGAACCCAGGGTAGATATACAGTTTGGGGACAGTGTACCACCCCCCAATGTTGCAAAGTGTCAGAATCCCTCAATTTCGATTGGTCCTAAGGTAGGGTTTGGGTAACACACCAATCACAATACGCGAATTGAAGCCTTCATTAACATATTTGGGTACCGCCTAGCAGATTTGGGGTTCCCATGAGCTAACAGTAGCGCAATATAACAATGTATCACATAAGGAGCCACATTCGCTGTTCTCGCAGGGCAGAGGTGACTTTCTCAGGAGCATCTCGCCCATCACTGCCAGCTGGCTATGTTCCATCAGCCAAGGTCCCTCGTGCTGCCGAATGTCGCACAGGCGCAGAAGGGACCTCCAATATGGCTCTCCTCTCACTCAGACCCCCATTTCCCGCGGTACATGAAAAGTAAGCGAAAACAAATTAATACATAATAATGTCATTATGAAAACACATCACAGGGTTTGTACTTTTAACTCATCATCAAGAAACAAACTTAATTGCATTAAATGTTAGCTACATTGACACGGACACAAGAGCAGTGGCACGAGCTGTACCACATGATAAGCACAGCTATGAATTACGCATGCGCATAACTTTCCCTCCACTTCTGCAGACGCGTCAGGACACGTGAGTGTGGCTGACGCATGCGCAGTAACTAAAATACAAGCGACGGCCATTTTTTAAAAGGACACGGATTAATTCATTAGAAATACACATAGGCAAGCTTCGGGAACTTTACTTAAGCTAAATATAAACGTTAGTAAAACATACACGGGTTACCTTATTACACATAAATGAGGTTCTTGATTTCGGCAAGCCGCAAAATATGCAAAGCTATGCTTCATCAATAGCAAAAGCTCCAGAACTAATTATAAGGTCACAAAAGGCATATAAGGGCTTCTGGCAGCTTTCACGGTTTTGGAAATGGAGAGCCCACAATCTTGTATGCAAAGGGGATGCACTGTATAAGAGCCAAGGAGGGTGGCTGGGGTGTTGGGCAGTGGCGAAGATGTCAAAGATGACCTTTCAAGCGCAGGTGTGCGCATTAAGAGACAAATGGCAAAACCTTTACACTTGCCTGTCTCCACACGGTTTGCCAACAAGCCCTCACAAACTGTGAGAAACCAGCACCGCCTTCTACTCAACTTCAGAGCTCTCAATCGCGCGCCATCAAAGACCCGCCCAACCACATCCCGAACTCACTCAGACACCAGGGGGCAGATTTACAAGCCCTTTGCACCACTTTTGCGTCACTTTTAACATGGGGAAAAGTGACGCAAACGTGGCGCAAGGGGCTTGTAAATCTGCCCCCTGGAGGCGATTCTCTTCAAAGTATCCCTCATACAAGAATCTTATGCTGCATGAAAAATACCATAGAAAGAACACTGTGAAAAAACAAATACTCTTAGAGAATGCAGGATAAAATAAAACATTTGAAACGTAAACAGGGACTGTATCACTGCCATGCAAGACTTTAAGGAATTTTACGGTAATTATTGAGAAATCGATCAGATATTTGCAGGTTAAGGCCATTATTAATATGGCGCCCGACTGGGAACCGTAGGGGTTTAATTAATTTCTGGGAGGACCCGGCCCACGTAAAAGCCTAGCCGGTAAGAGGGCATTTCATAAAACGTCGGAGGGTTCGATTGGATTGATAAGTAGAAAATGTATACGTTAAATTTCCGTCCATTTGGGAGCCTGGCCTGACCTAAAGGTGGGAGATCTTAGTTAGGGTGGAACAAGTTAGGAGCCGGAGTTAGGGATGCCAGGTCAACCCCCAGACACCGTGTTCTCTGGAGGAACCGAGGAGGCCTCTGCCAAGAATGTGCTCAGCAGAGCTGGGAGTCCGGAGCCTCTGGAGAGGACGGGCCTGCTCTTTGTTAAACACCGTAAGCGAAGCCTTGGCTAACATTCATTGTGAATTAAGACCCCAGGCAGGACTTGAAGATTTTATCAACCGAGCAACGCTTTTCCAGACAACGCAGGCACGGTTTGTTACGGAATGCGGGTGTTAATGATGACGGTCAGCCGAGGTAAGAGTGCCCAGCTATGTAGCGTTTGCAGGCTTCTTTCTCTTCAACGTAAGCGACCCCAGATTAAGACCAGCGTCCCGTACTGTGGAATATGGATATTAGCGAGGGGGGCTTTGATGTATGTGACCCAGCCGAGGTCAGGGTACTTCACTATGGAATGTAGGCGTTGTCTATTCCTCTGATTAGTGCAACCCCAACCAATGCCAGGCCAGGGTGCCCCACTGTGCTATGGAATATGGGTGCTAGCAGGGTAGCTTTGATGTTGATGACCCCTCGAAGGGCGGGGTACCCCACTGTGGAATATGGGTGTTAGAAGGGGGCCAGGTGGGGGCGCGGCAGAAAAGGGCAACAACCGAGCTCTGGTTACTTGAGGTTTTATTAAAGAAAACAAATGGTCGGTACAGCTCTGTCGACTAGGGGGGGGCCTCCTGGGAGATCTGCTGCGGCTCCGTCCCCGCCGAAGGACCCTCTCCTTCTTACGGATCACTTCCGGTGTTCGGGGGGGTGGGCTCTTCCTCCTCGGAGTCCGTCGCGGCTGGCTCGGGCTCCCCACAGAAGGGAAAACAGAAAACAAGGTCTGTGTGAGAGTTCTGTACACTCACAATAACACAGGGGAAGGGAGTGAGGAAGTAATCACCGGTGCTCAAGCTATTAACAGTGCACTAACGTGAGGGACGGAAAGTGCACAGGAACAGGGTACCGTGGATCAGGTTTCCCGTGGAGTGGTACCTAGAGTACCTTTACTGCCCACCCAGCCCCGCAACCGGTCACGCACCTGAGTGAGCCACGCACCTCCCCTGGGTGAGTGGCTGGGCGGCTCGTGGGAACGGTGGCCTCCGGGCTTTTCGCCGTCCGTAGCTGGCGCCGACTCAGCTCCTCTCTGGCGATCCTCCTCTTGTTCTCCCCCGGCCTCTGGTGGTCTTTGCCGCTCTCCGTTGTCCTCCGTCTTCCGGGATGTCCCCTACGATCTTCCCCGTCTCCGGATCTCTTCTTCTCTTGCCTCGATCTCCGTCTCCTGCAGCTCCGTACTCCGCCCGCTTCTCTCTTCCGACCTCCGGGTGAACAAGCACACCTGAGACTCCGGGCGCGGTCCTCTTGAAGGAAATGCGTAGTATGCCGGCTCCTCCCCCTCGGCCTCCGTCCAGGAATTAAAGGGCCACTCTACATCAGCCACATCCGAAATGCTCGAGTCCATGTCCTGTGGTGAGGGAAGAGAGACAGCAGGGGGTAATAGAAATGCAGGGTCGTTCACTTCCTTGCCTTTTGTGGCGTCCAGAGGGATTCTGGGATGTGTAGGCGGTGGGGACGAGTCGCAAGCCCGGGACTTCCGATACACCCCGTTACAATGGGTAGTACGCAGCGAGGTGGCTTTGACCCACGTGATCCCACGCAAGGGCAGGGACCCCAACTGTGGAGAATGGGGGCTTTGATGTTCATGTGACCCTGGCCGGGGGAGGGTCTGTCAGCGAGGGGTGTTTACTTTACCCTGGTCAGATGCATCTTTAGTTGACACCTTGTGACAAGAAGTTGCTGTAAAGTTAGGGCTGGGACGCTCCTGGCAGATGGGATGGACAACATAAGAGGAGCTACAGGAGGAGCAGCACGGCAGGCACTAGAGACGTCGCTGAGCCTCCTGTGCCCCTCGCTTTGACACGCACACACTGAACGGGAACTGTCATGGCGGAACAAAACATGGCGCAGGGGAATTGGCAGAAGGGGCACAGAGCACAAGAGGAGGGAGAAAAGTTGCAGCGCGGCATGCACAAAGACAGGGCGGGGCACACACTAGTGCTCATTAAAAGTGACTTTAGGAAAAAGACGCAGCAACAACAGCACGCGCCACGCGCTCAAAGAGGAGGAGGCAGCAGGGGAAGGAGAGAAAGGAGGGGGCCTGCGCCTGTTTCCCTTGCGGGAGCCAACTGGAACAACATGTTAATTAAAACCAGATGGTTTTAAAGCTCGCTCCCGCAAGGGAATCACCAAACGTGCACACATTGCCATTGAAAGCAATGCAATGCGTGCACGTTTTTGGCAGCAAAGCTGAAGCGATTGCTAAAGGTCTTTTTCCTATGCAACGCATTCGCATTGCGTAGGCGAGACCTAAAGAATAATGATGGATAGAATGCAGAACAATGTCATACATTCATCCCAGTACAGAGATCTGGGCCTAAAACCATCGTTTTTTTGCTCACCATGCCATTCCAGTTTGGACCTAGCCATGTGCAAATCAGTCTTGACCCTGTGCCCAATGGGAACAGTCCAGCCCGAACTGCCAGGCCAGGTCCTCCCTGGACTGGAAACAAGCAACCTAGAACCGGTTTCGGGCTTTCAGCCCTCATCAGCCAGGATAGCTTGACTCCAGTGGCATGGAGAGCACGGGACTCATGTCTGGGCATACCCGTCCCACTCGGGGGTGACAAATGCAAAACGAACAATGATGGATAGAATGCAGAACAATGTCATACATTCACCCCAGTACAGAGATCTGGGCCAAAATCCATAGTTTTTTTGCTCACTATGCCATTCCAGTTTGGACCGGGCTTAGCAGTTCGGGCTAGACTGTTCCCATGAGGCACAGGGTCAAGACTGATTTGCATATGGCCAGGTCTAAACTGGGGTGGCATTGTGAGCAAAAGAATGATGGATTTAACCCATTTCTCTTCACTGGGGGTGAATGTTTTGATTTGTTCTGCATTACGTCCATCAATTGTGTGTCTTTTGCTTCCTCGCTCTAAGTGCGCCGGGTATGCCCAGACGTGGGTCCCGGGCTCACTGTGCCACTGGATTCAAGCTATCATGGCTGAAGAGGGGTGAAACCTCGAAACCGGTCCTAGGATGCTTGTTTCCGATCCAGGGAGGACCTGGCTTAGCAGTTCGAACTGGACTGTTCCCATGAGGCACAGGGTCAAGACTGATTGGCATATGGCCAGGCCTAAACTGGGGTGGCATGGTGAGCAAAAGAATGATGGATTTAACCCAAAACTCTTGACTGGGGGTGAATGTTTTGATTTGTTCTGCATTCCGTCCATCAATTGTGTGTCTTGTACTACTTATTTACGGCATTTGTGTTAGGCTAGCATGTGGAATCTCCTTGTCTATATATGGTAGTAGGCGCATTTGATGATGTTTGCGGAGGTGAAGCAATGTTGAAGGTGAGCTGGAGAGCTCTAGGGTATATTTAATGGGATGTAAGAGCGCCGCCCATTGCGTGGAGATACAGCGCTTACGTATGCCGCGGAGTTCTTCATATGGAATGGCGTCTTCTTCTGATGCTCCCCATGTAGAGACTGCTGCTTTCCAGGCTGCTGACGGAGGCCCCGCTGGGATTCTCAAGTGCATGGTAATGCCACTCTCAGCTAATAGGAGGGCCAGGGACACAAACCGCGTCTCGACTTTGTGGTGTTTGCGAAGTTTCAATATGCCCAGTGCACAGGTGTCCCAGGTGGTAATGTCCGTGAGCACTGTTATGTCACATAGTGTAGTATGTATTGTGTTCCAATAGGTGTGTAGCGCTGAGCCGCTCCAGAACATGTGGATGATAGTATCATTGAAGGAGTTAGGTATGCGCGATGTAAGATGAAAAATTTTATGTTTTTAAATTCGGTATTACGGGATACTTTCTTTGGCTATTCTAGCGCTAGTTCCCATTCTTTGTCATGTAGTGGCCTCTGGAGCTCCTCTTCCCATTTATCCGATGGGGGTGAGAAAACTACTATTAGGTCACGAATAGCTTTGTATATCCGTGTCACTACATGACGTATGGGGGCCATTTGCACAATAGCATGGAGGACCGGGTGTGTTGCTGGTTCCCTGTCAGAAATATGCCAGGCTCAGCGGCATTCCACCACCAATTGGCCAAGAAGGAGGAACTGACATCTGGGAAGGCCAGTATCCGCTACTAATTCATCAAAGGGGATCAGATGACCATCTGTGAACATGATCCTATCTCTGTAAGTGAGTGGTCTGTCCAAGTTTGAAGGGATTTTGCGGTCTTGGGGAGGGGGAGACCTGATAGTGGCAGCAGTGCAGTTTTTTGTATCATAGCATTGACCATAGATACCAGACACCCAGGTGGGATTGAGACTCAAGCAGTAGAGCCAGTGAATGGAGCATGTGCAGAGACCTAGGTAAGTCACTCTTGACAGTTCGGTAAACTTCACAAAGTCGAAAATATTGGAAAATATCAAAGGGAGTAAGTAAGGTTCTCTACGTATCGAAGGAAATTTAAAGTGAACTTTAATTAAATTTAATTACAGAACCTAGGCCTGCACAACTTAAAACGTTGCTATAGTGCATACATTATTTACCTTATTGGACCTATTACTGGTCTGTGAGGGAGATCTCGGGCCCGAACCCATCATTGCCCAAAAGACCCTGCATCCTACTTTGGGAAACCCCTACCTTAGAACTGAAGACCTCCTTAATACGACACCGCTAATGGCCGCTTCTTCCCTCCTTCCGCAGTATGCCAAAAATAACCCAGATGTTTTCGATCCTGTGGAAGGCAGGACGGGAAGTCGAGCGGACCAATCAGTGTTACCATCAGAGGGTCAGGAGAGGCAGAAAAAGGGAGAGAATCTCGCAGACAGTGCATCAGCCAGGAAGATCCCGGAAGGAGATTATCGAGTGGAAGAATCTCCGAGGGACAACGCGGACGCCACAGGAGGAGAACTGGAAGACTTTGAAGGGAGGAACGAGAACGTCGGAGCCAGAGAACCAGAAGACGACGGTCCAGAGACGTGGTCCGAAGATTGGTGGGTCCCGGAGGACGTGCGAGCCACCACAACTCAGGAGAGTTGTGGCTCCTAGTGGTACGTGGCAGAACAAGGGGTTTAGGGAAGGGGAGGGAAGGTGTTATGGGCAGCCGGGAGTAGTGGGAAGGGTGAGGAGCGTATAGTCTAAAACCTGTGCTCACCTTCTTCCTTTTTGGTAACCAGCACACACTGCCGAAACCCCTGAGCCTTACCCTCCTGTGTACCCCACACAATCTCTTTTCCCTTATTGTCTACTTAAGAATAAACACGCAGGAAGGCACTTTGTTATTAAACCCCCCCTCACGTGGTTTGGTGACGGTAACTTTCAGAACACGACTCGTGTCTTACCGCTACTCTTTTCTTGTTTCATTTTGAGCTGCTCCGGGACCTGGGAACCTAAGGAACCCGTAATAGGTTTCTTAACCAATGTGGGGACCAGCTAAGCATCCAGCGCCATCCAGACACAACGGAAGTCTTTGCGCCCTTTTTGGAGCTAATCGACTGTTTATTTACATTTGGACTTAACAAACTGTCCATTTTTCCCCATCCTTTGTCAATATCCCTAAATAAACCTCTCACTATTGACCTCATATGGCCTCCTCGCTTCTGCTTCCGACCATCCCTCTGACATTTGGTGTCAGAAGTGGGTCGGAGGAAATGGAGGCCGTAGTTCAAAAAATGGTAGAGGGACAAGATCGCCTCCAGAAAATCGTGGCCCGGTTCCTGGAAACTGCAGAGACTGAGAGGGAAGCCTTACTTAAGACTATTACAAGCCAAGGACAAACCCAAGAAGCCACCATCGGAAAGTTAGCTGAGACACTAGGACAGCCCCGGGGTTATACTGCCCTCCCATCCGTGGTGGTACAAAAGTATGTAGCAGGGGAAGACCCCAATTTCTTTCTAGCAAATTTCGAAAGAATGGCCAGGGCCGCTCAATGGCCAGAAGACCGGAGAGGCAGTATCTAGGACCCCTTTTGAGTGGGGATTTATAGGCTGCCTATCAAGCCGCAAATACTCTTGGACTCACTCCCTATTCCGAGATCAAGCGATGCGTCCTAGAAAGAATGGGCATAGACGAGGAGACTTATAGGATGCGACACCGACAAATAAAAGAGGGTCCCCAAGAGAATCCCCGGCCCTTTGTTACCGCATTAAAGATGCCGCTGATCGCTGGTTAAAACCATTGACTGCCTCTAAAGAAGCTATCATAGAGAAAATATACTTGGAACAATTTCTTACCTCCCTACATCCCCCGATTCAGAAATGGGTCCCACAACACACTGATTTGTCTTTAGACAAAGCCATAGAAGTTGCAGCAGCATATTTTATGGTTCAATTGTTTTTACTGAATTCTGCAGAAAGGTAAGCAAGGAGAACACACCATACACATGCTACACTTAAGTTCACGATAGCAAGACATACAATTAGACAAAGGACAAGAAATGCGTGCATACAGTACACGTATTGCAGTCCTGTAAATGCTGGTACATGGTAAGAGAGAATCAAGATAGGAACAAAACCTAGAACCCCCACTACCGTCCCATCCACCCCCCTCCCCACACGTCCAGTGCTCCCTTTCTGCCCTCACTCTCTCTCAGTCCTCCCTCCGTCCCTGCCCCAACAACTATGCCTGCCTTAAGAATCTGCCGCCTTGGGATCCGTAAGCCTCAGCAACCTCAGATACCGTGAGCATGTGATTTCCTTAAATTGGGTGGACAGCAGTGATAGAAATGGTAGCCAAAGATCCTCATATTTGTCTCCCTCTCCTGCCATAGTGAGTGACAGTTTCTCCATCCAGAGGACATGCCATAACCTGTGCAACCAACCTGTAAAGGAGGGTATGGTGGAGGTACGCCAATGTGTAAGTATGTTTTGCACCGCAGAGCCCAGTGCTATAGCGATTTGTCTGCCTCTGCTGGAGCGTAGTGGATAGGTCAGTGGGTTGGAGAGCCCTAATAAGATGTACGCTGGAAAGCACGGGAGATCTGTTTCGAAGTGTTTGTCCACTTCAGCTAACAATTGCCCCCAGTAAGGTTGTATTTGGTCACTTTCCCATAACAGATTTACTAGGGTGCCAACTCGGCCACATCCCCGTCAACAGTGTGCGTCCCGGCTGCGGTCCATCTCGTGTATCCTTTCTGGAGTGTAATACCAGTATGTTGCCACTTTCGTGAACGTCTCTGTAAGCCCCATGTGATATGCGGAGTGGCGTGCCCTGTAGTGAATCCTCTCCCACTCCTTCTAGCTAACGGTCCTACCTAATTCCTTCTCCCATCGCTCCCTGCCTGGGTTGTGTGTGTGCGTCTGTGTGACCTGCAGCATCTTATAGAGATCGGATATTAGTTTTGCCTCGGACGTGCGAGAGATAAGCCATCGCTCATACGGTAGGAGCTGTCTATCCGCACTTGTACGTACTTGTGGGTGCAGAGCCCAGTGCCGCACTTGCAGATATCGGAACCGTTCTGTTTCTGGGAGACTATATTTCTGTTTAAATTGAAGGAAGGGAATGACCTCCTTGGCTCCATAAACGTGGTATAGGAATCGGCATCCCGCGGGTCTCCAATGGGCAAAAGTCGTCCCCGCTGCCCTAGGGGCAAAGTCAGGGTTATCCACCAGCGGGGTGAGTGGGGAAGGGAATGTTGTAAGGTCGTGCGCAAGGTTAGTGGAGTCCCACACTTCCAGGGGGATTCGCGTTATATACGAAGCATACAGGTTGGGAGGTCTGTGGGGTTTGCAGAGGAAAGGGATTTCTTGTAGTGGGCGGCCAGCCACCGCCTGGTCTTGAAAGAGCCAATGTTTCTCTGACTCCTATTTGCTCCATTCGACCAAGTATCTCAGTTGCGACGCTTGGTAATATTTGGATAGATCGGGAATCCCCAAACCACCCATCTCCGGGGCAAGTGTGACCAAAGCCCTCCGCATTCTGGGCTTCCTGCCCTGCCATATAAATTGGGCCAATTCGGATTGTGTCTGTCGGATCCACCCGGCAGGTGGCCGAAGCGGCAGATCATAGAATAGGTAGAGGATATGAGGTAATATAGCCATTTTTACCGCTGCAATCCTGCCTAACCAGGAGATTGGGTAGTGTCTCCAGCAGTTTATCTCACCCCGAATTTTCCCCTGGAACGTGTTATAATTGGCCGTGACCATAGTGGGGAGTGAAGAGGCCAGTTGGATCCCCAGATATGGAATGGTGTCTGTTGCCCACTGGATGGGAAAGAGGTCCTGCAGGTAGGCTCTCGTGGACGGAGACAGCGACAAATCCAAGGCTATCGACTTATCCGCGTTCATTTTGAACCCGGCAACTTTAGTGAAGGCATCCAGATCGACCATACACGCCAGCAAGGCCATCCTCGGAGCATCTAGGGAGATCAATATATCGTCTGCATAGAGACTGATTGTGTGGATATAGCCGCCAAATTTAATTCCGGTGGCTGCCCGATTTTCCCGTAGTTTCTGTGCGAGTGGTTCCATATATAAGGCGAATAAAAGGGGTGAAAGTGGGCACCCCTGCCTCGTGCCTCTCTCGATGGTAAAACTGGCTAAGCTATAGCCATTTACCCTGACGACCGCTGTGGGAAATTTATAGCAATTAATAACAAGGGTGCGGAATTTCTCCCCGATCCCCCTTCTCGGCATCTATCGCCAGCATTATACACTCTCCCGGCGCTCGGGTAGCTTTCTCGATTAAGGGAATCATTTGTTTGGTATTATCCACCGTCTGACGTTCGGGATAAACCCCGCCTGGTCCGGATCTATGAGACCGGGCAGGTAAGGAGCCAGTCGGGCCACCGGATCCCAGTATACAATTTAAGATCCACATTCAATAGAGAGATCGGTCGGTAAGCCCCGCACTTAGTCCTGTCTTCCCCAGGTTTCGGGATGACTGCAGTCGAAGTGCGGAGAAGGTCCTGCGGTATAGCTCCCCGTTCCGCAAATGCATTAAACAGCCGGGTAAGGATCGGGCGAGCTTTCCCCAATTTAAGTCGGGGAAATAGCGTCAATTACCTCTTCTGTTTGGATGTCCCTCTCAAGATAGGCCGTTTGAGGAGTGGCCAAAGAGGGTAGCGTGACAGAGTCTAGGAATGAGGAGGCCTCGACGCCGTCCAGCTGGTCGTCCATATATAGGGTGGCGTAAAAGGCGCGGAACGCTTCGCCGATCTCAGCATCCTCCGACACACGAGTCCCATCCGGCCGCACAATCTCCTTAACCCTTTGTTGCTGATGCGCCTCCCGCAACCTATTGGCCAAGAGACGGCCACACCTGTCTCCTCCAGTATAGTAGGCATGTCGCAATCTCAAGGCCGCAAATTCCGCGCGGTCCTGATCCAGCGCCGTCAGTTGATGCCCTACGGTCTTAAGTTGCCTCCACACTCTCGGGGCTCCCGTTCTCTGGTGCATTTCTTCTAATTCACGGACACGGTGTGTTAGTTTGTCACGTTTCTGCTGGCTCTCCCTATTATCCGCCGTTGAGAGGGCTATAAACTCTCCCCGAACCACTGCCTTCAGGGCCGCCCACTGAGTCGCTGGAGTCGTGTCCGAGTTGGCGTTATGGGAGAGGTAGTCCTTAACTGTGTCCTGAATGCGCTTCACAACGTCCGCCCTATGCAGCAGCGTGTCTCTAAGGCGCCAAACTCTGGGAGGGTACGATGCAGGCGGGAGGGTGAGTATGGCAGTGACTGGAGCGTGATCTGAAAGCGACGCGACTCCTATTTTAGCCGTGGTCGTGAGTGTGCACACTGGGCCCGAGACCAGGAGATGGTCTAATCTAGCGTACGTCTTATGTGCATTTGAGTAGTAGGAATATTCTTTGTCTTGGGGATGGAGCCTGCGCCAAAGGTCATGCAAGTCTAAGTCGCGCAAGCGCTCTAGGCCGTCCGCTGAAAGCGCTCCGGTTTGGTGTGTACGCTGACTAGATCTATCTAGAAAATTGTCTAACACTAGGTTTAAGTCACCTCCCAGGATAATGTATCGGTCAGACGTAGCCGTGGCCTCAGTAAGGGCATATTGTAGGAACCTTTCTTGACCTTTGTTCGGGGCGTAGAGGGTCCCAATGGTAAACATAAGACCACCCAGGGAAAAGCAGTATATCAGAAGCCTCCCCTTAAGTTCTGCAATTTTATTCAGTGCTTCCCCTCTAAACCTCTGTGCCACTAGAATCGCTACCCCTTTCGTCTTGGAATGGCTGGAGGAGAATAGCTGCGTGGGAAATTTACGAGAGCGCAGCCGATAACAATCACGCGCCAATAGGTGAGTCTCCTGGAGTAGGCATATGTCAGCTTGGGTATTTTCAAGACAGGACAAGATAGCTCGTCGCTTAGCAGGATTATTGAGACCCCTCACGTTGAGGGTCAAAATCTTAAGAGTGGTAGGGGGCATTACTGTGGAGAAACCAGGGTAAGCTAGTGTCAGGAGTCCGGGGGGCAGTACCCTCGGCGTGAGTCAGAGGCAAGGCACCAAGCGGCATCGTGGTCACGTGTGTGTGTGCGATGGTCGTGGGCTAAAGTCGGACATGGAGCACTGGACACCCTCCCCCCCATTTCCCCAACACCCCTGAGTCCACCCTCCCTCTTCCCTGACCCCAAATGTAACCCCCCTCCCAACCCCCCTTCCTCCCTCCTCCCGAACCCCAACTCCAGCCGCCCCACCATGCCCCCCCTCCCTAATCCCAACGTAAAGTCCCCAACTCTGCATCAGTCGTTTCATAGTCCCAGGCCGGTTAACACCCATTTCACAGTTATGTGAAGGAGCAAGTGGCTATGGCGACCCGTTCGGCCCCCTGGCCCGCCCCCCATGGGACCTGCTTGATCAAAATGCAAAGAAAGCCCCCATCTCTGTTAGGTCAGTTCAATGCCGCTGTGTCCTTAGACACCTCCTGAACAGCCAATGCTTGTTCCTGGGCCACAGTGGCCGGGTCTGGTTTTAGGTTGACCTTGGGTGAACGTCTGCGGCCCACTCGTTGCCATCCATCTCGCGAGGGCAGTGGTGATTTCTCTCGTGAAGATCGCGGAGAAGCGTCCTATGACTGGGATTCCTCGTGGAGGTCAATGCCCAGGAGGGCGCACGTGTCGTGCAGGGATCTGAGTTGGTGCAGGGTCCCCTTCCATTTAAAGATCAATCTAAAGGGGTGGCCCCACAAGTAGGGGACGCCTTTGTCACGCAGGAACGTCGTGGCCACCTTAAAGGCCTTCCTCTTGTGCAGGGTGATGGCCGAGAGGTCCTGATACAATGCCACCTGGTATCCCTGGTATTGGAGAGGGTGTTTCTGACGCGCCTCTCGAAGGATCCTCTCCTTCAAGGGAAAATCAGGCAGGAAGGCCAGGATGTCGGGTGGTGGGGGCTGGGGGGCAGGCGCGCGCCGTGCCAGGCCTACCCGGTGTGCCATGTCTATGTGAATTGCAAAGTCCTCAGTTTCCCCCAGAATCTCCCTGAACATCCCCTGCAAGAAGTTTGTTACGCTGTCCCCTTCTGCTTTGGATGGAACGCCTCGGACCCTAATGTTGTTCCTCCTAGAGCGATTCTCGAGATCCTCTGCGTGCGCCTGAAGGTCATCTTGCTGTTCTTTGAGGCGGATAACTTCTTGCTGAAGCTGCTCCACTTCTTCGCTTCTGGACTGTTCCGCCTCTTCCACCGCCGCCACTCGTTCCCCCAATCCATCCACATCTCGGCGCAGCTCGCGGTGCTCTCCAGCCATTTCCTGTTTTAGCGCCTGAAAGTCCTCGCGCAGGGAGTTAAATAAAGTTTCAAGGAACGATTTAGTGATGGGCATCTCCTCATCCCCCTGCCCCGCGGTCTCCTTCGCCACTGTCGAGGGTAGGGAAGGGGGACTCTTCTCGCCCTTAGGGGTGCTCTTGACCAGCATGTCCATTATGGTGCACCCACCTCTGCGCCCTGTATTGGCCATGTTTCGCCATTGGTTCCCGCCTCGGTGTCGCCCCGACAGTCTGCTCTGATGGGGAAGTGTGTACTGGCGCGCGCGTGGGCAGCCCACCCGAGCGCCTCAGCAATGCTTAAGCTGTCGTGCAGCCCCTCTCCTCCTCCGCGCGCAGTACTCCTGTGCTCCCCGCACCTCTATGGCCGTGTCTTCCAGGGCTTTATTTATTTATTTATTTAAAGAGTTTTATAGTTTTATATAGCGCTGGCTAGACCCGGAGGTATCAGAGCGCTTTACATGAGAATCAACAATGTAACATAAAAAGTTTAACAATTACACAATAAATCCCAAAAAATAGGCAATACAATTATGAGAGGAGAGAAAGGAGAAAGAAAAGTAGGGGAGGTGAGAAAGGGAGGAAAAGGGAAGAGACAATACAGAGAGACGGATAGAAGTCTGTCTAAAGACCGACTGGGTAGGTGAAGACCAATGAGGGAATCCACGGCCCATCTCACCTATAGCTAAACCAGGTAGCTCCATCGGGCATCAGACAGAAAAGTTCAGTCTCAGTACATTGAGAGAGGGGAGAAGGAGAGACATAAATAGAGGGAGGATGCGAGAGGAGACAACAGGAGGGACGGAAGGATGTGAAACAATGTGGTTTAACAGTATAACAGAAAAAGATCAACAAATTACACAATACATCAAACAATCAGCAATACAGTAGGAGAGGAGAGAAAGGAGAGAGAAAAGAAGTGGGGGGTAGGTGAGGTGAGAATGTGAGGGTTAAGGGAAGAGACAACCGTAGAGACGAGAGGAAGTCTGTCTAAAGACCGACTGGGTAGGTGACGACCAAGGAGGGAATCCACGGTCCATCTCCCCTATAGCTAAACCAGGTAGCTCCATCGGGCATCAGACAAAGAAGTTCGGTAAAGGTGTCTGGGGAAGAGGTTCGCTGAAAAACAGGATGGGAGGGAGATACGGCAGAAAGACGAAGGAAAGTCTGCACAAAGACCGGCTGGGTAGGTGACGGTCGAGGGGGAAGTCCCAAAACCCATCTCCTCTATAGCTATCAGGTAGCTCCACCGGGCTTTGGCCAAATAGCTAGGTCTCAATGGGACACATTTAAATAACATGGGGGGCAAAATAAATGGAGCAATAGAGGGGAGGGAACAGGGCAGGTGAGAAAGGGAGGATAGGGGAGGAGACAACAAGGAGAGACGAAAAGAAATCTGTATAATGGCCGACTGGGTAGGTGACAACCAAAGAGGCAATCCACGGCCCATCTCCCCTATAGCTAAACCAGGTAGCTCCATCGGGCAGCAGACAGAATAGTTCAGTCTCAATACAGTGAGAGAGGAGTGAAGTAGAGATATAAGTAGAGGGAGGAAGCGGGAAGAGACGACAAGAGAGACGAAAGGAAGTCTGGCTAAAGACCTACTGGGTAGGTGACGTCCAAGGAGGGAATCCCCAACCTGTCTCCCCTATAGCTAAACCAGGTAGCTCCATCAGGCATCAGACAAAAAAGGTAGCTCTCAAATGACGCGGGAAATTCACAGGTAAACAGGGTGGGGCCTAGGGCAAGGACAGGTGAGGGTAAAAGTTAGTAGCAGGAAAGAGAAGAGGAGTAGAGCAGGGAGGGGTAGGGGGTAGGTAGGTCGGTAAAGGTTCCCATGGATCTGCTGCGAGGCATTCAAAAAGCAGGTCAGTTTCTTCACAGGCGCCACAATGGAGTTCTCCGTGCGGTGCCGCTGAGCTGTCCCTTGCGCGGTACCAGCCGTCCCAATCACAGGTGCGCGTTGTCTCAGTGTCCCACTCTACCGTGCTGGGCCTCGCATTCCAACTCCGCCTCAACTTCACCAGGCCCAGCAGGCG
Organism: Lissotriton helveticus; assembly: GCF_964261635.1. NCBI lineage: Eukaryota > Metazoa > Chordata > Amphibia > Caudata > Salamandridae > Lissotriton > Lissotriton helveticus. Next base: position 1,339,745,926 of record NC_136059.1, read on the forward strand.
GGCCCCTGTTTGCGGCCCTGCAGTCCGTGTTGGGCGGGTCACCGCTCAGGCCCCGCGCGTCTCTTGGTATCGGCCCGGCAAGGTCGATAGGTGCCGCTTCTCTGTAGGCCTCAAAGCCTGGGTTTAACTGGTAGCAGTCAACAGTCTCAAAGGCCCCATGTGGGTCCTAGTGGACTCCCGGTGTCTCCAGCCACTCCTTTCCTTCCTCACTTCACAGAGCAGGGGCAGGCAGGCTCCGGGCAGGCACCCCTGCTCCCTCCGTTCCGCTCCGCACTCTCCAGTCGCCGGCCTCTCCTCGCTGGGCAAGAACGTGCAGCCAGCAGGACCATCACACTGACCCCGCCATCTCGGGGAACGATTTGCTGTGTCTCAATGGGCCCTCTCTGCAGCGTAGGCCTCTCACCTCCTCTTCTCTCGGGCCTCAGCAGTGCAAGCAGTCTGGCCCTCTTCTCCCCCGCATCGGTAGTCCACGAGGGGTGTGTTGCTGTGCAGGCCGAGCGCGTCTCCCAATGGAAGTCCGGGAGAGCCGACGCGCGCCTTCAATCTGCAGGCCCCAAAGCCGGGACCTCAATTTTCGCATCGCCCCAGTCCTGGTGCTGTCGCCGCAGCCGGCGGTTCACTCCGATGCTCACCTCTTCAGCAGGGCTCGGTGGCGTCGCCTCGCTCCACTGGCTCTAGGGGCGATCCCCGGTAGCCGTCCTCTGGGCAGGGAGCACCTCATGTGGTTCACAGGGGACGGGGAGGCACCGCAACCCACATAGCGCGCCCAGCTGCCATTTTGCGGCAATGCCGGTCGGAGCTCCGGGTCATTAAAGAACGGTGCCGCTGCTCTTCTTTCGCTCAGAGGGTCGGCACCCACTGCTCCCGCTTCCCCAGCCTCGATTTACACCAGAGTGGGGGCCGGATGCTAGGAAAACGGCCACAATGGAGGGCTTAGAGCGGGGAGCCTCACGAACCTGCGTCCACTCAGGCCGCCATCTTGGCCACGCCCCCCAGCAGCACATTTTAGAGGCCAATAGTTACAGAAAGGAAAAGATGAGGGTTCTTGGAGACAATCTACTAATACCCAGCTAAGACCCCCGCGACCCCCCTTACACCCTAAGAAAGCAGAAATAGTAACCATGTTACCGAACCCTTTGCCAGTTATACGCCGACCTACCGCCCCCTTAGGACCGCAGTGTTATCACTGTGGAACGTTTGGGCATACAGCTTGGATGTGCCCACAAAAAGAAGAACTCATGGAGGTTAGTTATACCAGGGTTCTATATTGTGGTCCAAATGGGGAACTGCAGTCATTCCATCGACAAATCTCTGTTAATGGTGAGCCCAGAGAAGCCCTCGTAGACACAAAGAGCAAACAGACTCTGATGAAGCCTCAAGTAGTCCATGGGGGAACACCGACTCCCACGGGGTTAGTAAACATACAGTGTATTCATGGTGACTGTAAAATGTATCCTATGACTGACGTTGCTATACAACATAGGTCAGCCCCAACCCCAGTGAAAATACGCGTTGTTCTTCTTCCCCAGCTCCCTGAACTCGTGATCCTTGGTACTGACTAACCCCATGTGAACACCCTGCTGGGGGATACAGAGAAGGAATGGAGAGAAGAAGCGCCATTCTTTTCAGAATCCAATCCCGAATGGGAACCGGGAAAGGATAGAAAAAGTAGACAACAAAGAAGAAGAGAAAAGAAATAAGGAAAACCGGTCCTGTTGACAAACCCAGAATCTCAGCTATGGGAGCACGACAGGAACTTCCGCTCCGCTCAAAGGAAAGACAGTACATTACAAGAGGCCTGGAAAGAAGCCCAAGACCAAGAAGACCCACTTCAAGTAGGTCCCCAATTCTTTATTTCTAAGGGACAGTTATATCGCAAAGGCGGAAAAACACTTCCCTCCCAACTGTTGGTCCCTGTACCCTTCCGAGAAAAGGTCCTATATCTAGCCCATAGCCACTTATTGGGTGGGCATTTTGGTGGAGAGAAAACGGAGAAAGCTATTTTAGAGAGCTTTTATTGGCCAGGCATTCATCACCAGGGTAGAAAATACTGTAGAGAATGCACAGTCTGTCAAAGAAAACTGCCTTTCTATTCCCCCTTGAGTACCCCTCAAACCATTGCCAGTAATCGATGTCCCTTTTTCAAGAGTTGGGAAGGATATAATAGGCCCTCTTCTACCCTCTAAAAGTGGGTGCCGCTATGTCCTAGTATTGGTAGATTATGCCACGAGGTTTCCTGAGGCTGTCGCCCTAAAACAACTCAACACTACCCAGGTCACCAAAGCCATGATAAATATCTTTGCTAGAGTAGGATTCCCAAAAGAGATCCTAACGGATCAGGGCACCCCTTTTACCTTTAGACTCATGAGGCAGGACTGTCAACAGTTACACATTAAACAGATACGTTCAGCCGCCTACCACCCACAAACAGATGGGTTGGTAGAGCGTTACAATTCAACCTTAAAAACTACCTTAAGGAAGCTGTTAAACCTGGAAGCCCGTAAGTGGGAGGGCATGCTTCCTTTAGCGCGTTTTGCTATAAGATGCAGTCAACAAAAAAAGTCTAGGGTATTCCCCTTTAAAGTTGTTGTACGGCAGACCTCCACGTACCCTAATGGATATGGCCAGGGAGGAATGGGAAGAGGAAACAGATACTTCCAAAGCCTTGCTGGATTATGTAGTCAGACTAAAGTCACATTTAAATCAAGTAAGGGAAATTGTGCGTACCAACCTGGAACAGGCACAAATAGCCCAAAAGAAACAGTACAAGTCGACCAAAGAAAGATCTTTAGAAGTTGGAGATCGAGTCCTATTACTTCGTCTCTCCTCAGAACATAAGTTGCTTAGCCAATGGCAAGGCCCCTTTCAGGTTATAGATAAGATAACCCCTGTTACTTATAAACTGGAGATGGATCCCAAGAGCATGACCACTCAAATCTTTCCCATCAATTTACTAAAAAAATGGGAAGGAACAACCCTGGTACTAATGGCACATTCCACCCCTACACTGGCAGAACAAAGTATAGACACTGAATTGCCAGAACCGTTAAGACAAGACTTAAAAAAACCTTAGCACCACTACAAGAAGTATTCTCCCTAAACCCTGGAAAAACAACACTAGTAGAACACGAGAAACACTCAATTCCAGGAAAAACGGTACGGTTAAAGCCCTACCGTATACCAGAAGCCAGAAGAGAAGCGATCAACCAATAAATCCTTAAAATGCTCCAAATGGAGATTATTGAACCCTCCAAAAGCGAATGGTGTTCACCAATCGTATTAGTACCCAAACCAGACGGGTCTATACGATTTTTATAGACTTTAGAGAGGTAAACAAAATATCACAGTTTGATGCATATTCCCTCCCTAGAGTCGATGAGATGGTTGAAAGACTCAGGAAAGCGCAATTTGTCAGCACGCTTGATTTGCGCAAAGGATATTGGCAGGTACCATTAAGACGTCAAGATCAAGAGAAGACTGCCTTTTGTACACCCCAAGGATTGTATCACTTTAAGGTATTACCCTTTGGGTTACATGGCGCTTCGGCGACGTTCCAACGTCTTATGAATAAAATTCTACATCCTCACCAGCAATACACTGCTCCTTATTTAGATGATATTATCATCTATAGCAATTCCTGGGAAGAACACCTTCACCATCTAACCCAAGTCATTCAGTCACTAAGAGAAGCATGGCTAACCATCAACCCGGCCAAAAGTCACTTGGCAGCCAGGTCCGTAAAATACCTGGGGTTCAAACTGGGAGGAGGGTACATAATGCCCCAAGAAGAAAAAGTCGCCACAACAGCTCAATTGCCATTCCACAAAACTAAGAGAGACCTCAGGGCCTTTTTAGGCCTACTTGGTTATTATAGGCGATTCATCCCTTGTTTTTCGGAAATTGTTTCAGCCTTGACAGATCTTTTGAAAAAAAGTAGTCAAACAGAAATGCGTTAAGAGACATCCCTCCCCTTTAGCCCTAGATGCATTCCAACGACTGAAACATGTTATCACTTCTAAACCCCTGCTTACCAATCCTGATTACGAAAAACAATTCATATTACAGACAGACGCATCTGACCATGACATAGGCGCAGTATCATCCCTAGAAGACAAGGCAGGACAGGAACACCCCATTCTCTATATCAGTCGGAAGTTGTTCCCGAGAGAGACCCGCTATGCCATTATTGAAAAAGAAAGGTTTGGGGGTTGTACTGCGCACTCGTTTTTATTTGATCTAATCCTTTTTTCAACAGTTTTTTGATCTTTTCTCAATGTACGTGCTAGGTTGGGAGGAGGGCGCTAACCTCCTGGGGATCAAGTAAACAAGATAGGTGATGGGTTATCACTGACCCTTCCTGCACTGTGGGTGCTAACCTTTGGGGTTGGCTACTATTTTTATGTTTTTTTTGTGTATGTTAATACCTTTCAAAATACAACAAGTAACAATAATTTTTTTGGCAATATCATAAATGTTTTCTTCATTTCAACACATCTAGAAAGGAGATCTGTACAGCGTCTGTCATGAACGTAAATTGTATCCTGCTGTTCTTGGTGTTGAGAGCTTTGATCTGATCTAGCAAGATGTTTTGTGGGCCATCCCATAGTACAAAAATGTCGTCAATGAATCTTCTGAAAAAGATCAGATGTTTCTTCCACGTTGTTTCTGACAGAATAAAATCGTTCTCAAATTTTGCCATGAAAATATTAGCAAATACTGGGGCTCCTGAAAAACCCATGGAGGTTCCACTGGTTTGTAGGTAGTAGTCTGATTTCCATGAAAAATATGAGTGACGCAAGCAAAATTCCAACAGTTCTAATAGAAAAACTTTATTAGTTGGTAAATCTGGAGTTTGCAACAAGGCCCATTCGCAGGCCTCTATTCCTTCCTGAATAGGAATTGAAGTGTAAAGGGAAGTCACGTCTATGGTGCATAAAGTTATGTTCTGCCAGTCTGCTGAGATGTTTTGAAGCAGTTGCAAGAAGTGGGTAGTGTCCTTTACGTAAGTTTTCCAGTTTTGAACAAATGGTTGGAGAAATTCGTCAATATATTGCCCCAAGGGTTCAAAGATGGATCCACATCCACTTACTATGGGTCTGAACGGAGGATTTTGTAAGTTCTTGTGAATCTTTGGTAACATGTAGATTCGTGGGCATCTTGGTGAGGTAATTGTGAGAAATTTTCTGGTGTTATTATTGATCCATCCCATATCAGTTGCTTTTTCTAGAATAGTTTCCAGTGTGTTTCTGATATCATTGAGTGGGTTCTCTGCCAGTTTCAAGTACGTAGCTTCATCTTCCAGATGTTCAAATACTTTTGCCTCGTAGAAATAGGTGTCCATCACGACCAGGGCTCCCCCTTTATCTGCCAGTTGAATGGTGATACTCACCATCCTGAGCAAGTTTTTGGTTTCAGTTCCCCTGAAGAAGAGATCTATTGATCTCGAAATGCATTGGGATTAACGACAGCTTTAAAACAAATTATTGTATGAAAATTGTATATTATTGCAAAGAATTTTTTTTTGTTTGTGTTAAATGTCCAAGGACATTAAGAATGACCGCATGTCAAAAGAATGTATGGACATGTATAGTGCAAATAAATGAAGAAAACATTTATGATATTGCCAAAAAAATTATTGTTACTTGTTGTATTTTGAAAGGTATTAACATACACAAAAAAAACATAAAAATAGTAGCCAACCCCAAAGGTTAGCACCCACAGTGCAGGAAGGGTCAGTGATAACCCATCACCTATCTTGTTGCATTATTGAAAAAGAGGCATTAGCCATCAAATGGGCAGTGGAAGCCCTTAAATACTATTTAGATGGGAGAGAGTTTCAACTATATACTGATCATGCTCCCCTTGAATGGCTTTCGCAGAACAAAGGTAACAATCAGAGAATACTTAGGTGGTTCGTAGCCCTTCAACTTTATAGATACACTGTGCACCACAGAAAAGGAAAAGATTATGCAAATGCAGACTTCATGTCTAGATATCCTTATGAACCTTTTCTTGTACACAAGAAAGTTAAGGAAGGGGAATGTGAGGGAGATCTAGGGCCCAAACCCATCAGTGCCCCAAAGACCCTGCATCCTACTTTGGGAAACCCCTACCTTAGAATGGAAGACCTCCTCTAAACGACACCGCTAATGGCCGCTTCTTCCCTCCTTCCGCAGTACACCAAAAATACTCCGGATGTTGTCAATCCTGTGGAAGGCGGGACGGGATGTCGAGCGGACCAATCAGGGTTACCATCAGAGGGCCAGGAGAGGCAGAAAAAGGGAGAAGAATCGCAGAGAAACAACTCGGACGCCACAGGAGGAGAACCGGCAGACTTCGAAGGGAGGAACGAGAACGTCAGAGCCGGAGAACCACAAGATGACGGTCCAGAGACGTGGTCCGAGGATTGGTGGGTCCCGGAGGATGTGCGAGCCGCCACAACTCAGGAGAGTTGTGGCTCCTAGCGGTACATGGTGGGACAAGGGGTTAAGGGAAGGGGAGGGAAGGTGTTATGGGTGACGAGGAGTAGTGGGAAGGGTGAGGAGCATACAGTCTTAAACCCCGTGCTCACCTTCTTCCTTTTTGGTAACCAGCACAAACTGCCAAAACCCCTGAGCCTTACCCTTCTGTGTACCCGACACAATCTCTTTTCCCTTATTGTATACTTAAGAATAAACACGCAGGAAGGCCCTTTCTTATTAAACCCCGCCATTCACGTGGTTTGGTGACGGAAACTTTCAGAACACGACTCCTGTCTTACCGCTACTCTTTTCTTGTTTCCTTTTGAGCTGCACCGGGACCTGGGAACCTAAGGAACCCGTAATAGGTTTCTTAACCACTGTGGGGACCAGCTAAGCATCGAGCGCCATCCAGACACAACGGAAGTCTCTACGCCCTTTTTGGAGCTAATCGACTTTTTTAAATTTGGACTTAACAGACTGTCCATTTGTCCCAATCCTTTGTCAATATCCCTAAATAAACCTCTCACTATTGACCCCATACGGCCTCCTTGCTTCTGCTTCCGACCATCCCTCTGACATGGTCACAGGCCTAAAACAATTGGTAAGCTGCGAATAAGATCTTTCTTCATACTTGGTGGGCATGGGTGTGCTACATTTGTAATGCCGGGACATTTTGACATCAAAATACTTTCATGGGGGAGAATAGATGCTAGTTACAAAAATGCAAACCCCCAGGAAAATCAAGACACTCTCTCTATTACCGGCATGAACAAACCTTCTTGCATGCCTGGCCTAATGGGTCATGATTGCTAAGTTGTGGGTCTATGCCACTCTTTTCTGTACTGACTACCATTAATGCACCAGTATACCCAAAAATCCATAAGTGACATAAGCAGTAGTTTTTGTAAGTATATTAGTTGGTTGATATATATATATATATATATATATTACCTACTGGCGATAGCCAGTAGGTATATATAGTTAGGATTGATTTCCATAGGGAAATCGCAACATTCTATTGGGAATAACTTTGGCGCCGGTTGAGGAATCTGCCTGAATTTTTCAGCAACTTTGCCTCGCGGCGCTCCGGTCCTTCCCTGAAAGTTGGGGGGGGGGGATCCGTCAAGCGGGGGCCGAGATAAAAGGGGGGTCCCAAAACGTGTTTTCCCCATGTTAATTTCCATAGGGCGGTCGGTCGCACTTTTAGCTCGAACGGCTGAATGGATTTTCACCAAACTTGGCAAAATTGTAGGGACTGGTAGCCCGATGTGCCTTTGCTATGTCTCAAGATATGTGCTCCAGTGGATTTTGAGTAATTTAGGTTCAAAAAAATTTATATATCTATAGCAGCTTACCCGTGAGCTTACCGGTACACTTACCTCTGGAGTGCGAGCTGCATTCTGATTGGCTGCCAATGTCTGTCAACACTCCAAAACAGAAACTGTTGGCAGCCATCTTGTGCCTCGGTAGACTGAGGCACAGGAAAGCAAAAAAACAAATGTGTAGAACTCAAAAAAGGGGCAGGGTAGAAGCACCCCGACCCCCTAGACCTGCTCAGGGGGTCCCACAAGGACCCCCAAGGCAAAAAAAAAATGTAAAAAAAAAATAAAATTGCGGGGTACGCGTACCGTACGCGCACGGTACGCGTACCCCGACATTTACAAAAAATAATTTTTTTTTTTTTGCCTTTGGGTTCTTTGTGGGACCCCCTGAGCAGGCCTAGGGGGTCAGGGTGATTCTACTTTGGCCCCTTTGCGAGTTTCACACCTTTGTTTCACTGCTTTCTTGTGCCTTGGTTCTAACAAGGCACAAGATGGGTTTCAGGCCATATATAGTTAGGAATTAGCATTTAAAAAACCTTTGAAATTCACTTAAAAACCATAGGTTTCAGGCCTTATATAGTCAGGAATTAGCATTTAAAAAAACTTGCAAATTCACTGAAAAAACCATAGGTTTCAGGCCTTACATAGTTAGGAATTAGCATTTAAAAAACCTTGCAAATTCAATGAAAAAACCATAGGTTTCAGGCCTTATATAGTTAGGAATTAGGCACAAGAAAGCAGAAAAACAAACGTGTAGAACACAAAAAGGGGGCAGGGTAGAAACACCCTGACCCCCTAAGGCTGCTCAGGTGGTCCCACTAGGATATTAATATATTTAAACGTTATCCGCTAATAGAATTAGCATTTAAAAAACCTTTGAAATTCACTGAAAAAAACATAGGTTTCAGGCCATATATAGTTAGGAATTAGCATTTAAAAAACCTTGCAAATTCACTGAAAAAAACATAGGTTTCAGGTCATATATAGTTAGGTATTAGCATTTAAAAAACCTTGGAAATTCACTGAAAAACCCATAGGTTTCAGGTCATATATAGTTAGGTATTAGCATTTAAAAAACCATTGAAATTCACTCAAAAAACTATAAGTTTTAGTGGTGTTATAGTTAGCTGGACATTTTACTCATACAAAACCATTGAAATTGCTCCTATATAGTTAGTTGGTGTGAGAAGTTGGCCTGATGTGCAGTGTTCACTATTCTAGTGATCACTATATATCAGTCCAAACAACCCTTATTGATGATTGGTTGTAAGTCAACCTTATCGACCAGCTATCCTAGTAGCATGGATACGAGCAGTCTAAGGCTAAGACTCTAGAGGGCGTGTTAAGCCAGCTGTTTTACCATCACATTACCCCTTGAACACCCAGTGAAAGGACACCACACAAGTGTTATGAAAATAAACAGTGTATTTATTAGAATCACAACAACCCTGTACTCTTTATGAGGACAGGGTGCTAGGCACACAACAAAACTCTTACGAAAATACTTAAGTTAGCACGTTATACACAAATGCCCGAGGGGCACGAAAAACCATATATTCTAAAAGTGGAATGCGAAATTACTAGCAGGTAAGTACAGTACTAATAGGCTTTGGAATCGTTAGGACTTGACTATAGAATCGTTAGATTACTTCTAGGAGACCTAGGGGACTCGGGTGCAGAGTGTGTACTCTCACGCGGGATGCGGGACAAAGTCTATGGAGGCTAGTAAAGGCAAAGTTAGTGTTCACGGGCGAACCCGACCTGGTAGGAAGAAAACGACAGTGGATCCTGACCCTAGGATAGTGAGGCTATGCTGGGACACCGAAGTGCCGAAGTTACCTAGCCCAGGGGCTGCAGCTGCATAGGTCTGAAAAGACGTCGGGGATCTCGTTGCCGGACCAGGAGCCTGGAAGAAGGAAGTTGCTGGCAGGCGACCAGTGAAGGAAAGTTCGATGGATCCAAGCCTGGATCAAGGAAGAAGAAAACCTGAAAGCAGAGGGGACCAAGTTCTTGAATCACTAGCCAGTGATTAAGTGGGCACCAGGATGGCACCGGGCGAAGTCACCTCGACTAGGTGAGTGGGCGACGCTGGCTCTGCAGATCTCACGGACCAGGAGGCGTTGTCGGCGACCAGGATGGAGAGGCGAGCTGTCCCACGATGGATGAAGCTGTCGGCGTCGAAGTTACCCAGGATTGGGCAACAAGCCTTGGCTAGTTCAAGCCCACGCGGTGGACTCAAAATGGCGTCTTGAGTGGACCAGGAGGGTCCGGGGTGCTCCTCTTTTGGAAGGGAGCAAGGGCCAGCCTGGAGCAACCAGACCAGCAGCAGAAATGTCGTCGGGCGTCGTTCAGAAGGCCACAAGCCAGCGGGCTAGTAGCCAAACAACGCGGTGAGCAGCAAAAAGCAGAAGGGCCCCACGCAGATCGTGGAGATGCTGGGAGGCTGCACTTCGGTGCTGGAGCTGCTCAGGGTCGGGGCTTCTCGGACCCCAAAGCACTCACCAGGAAATTACTCGGCGCCCTTGCTGGAAAGAAGTCGTGCAGTCTTGAAGATGGCCGGTCCCTCGAGGTCTCGTCACACCCACGAATCTCAGCGTGACTGATGATGCAGGTAGAGGTCAGAGGTGCCAGGGAAGCCGGTTCTCGTCGAGCTGGGCAGTCTTGATCCGGAGGAGAGACTTGCAGCAGACCGCAGTGTTCTTAAGATGGTGCCTGCGGATGCAGGGTGACTACTCCTTAGTCACAAGGGAGAAATCTTAGGAAGAAGTCTTGAGTTCCTTTTGTGGAAAGTAGTTTCAGGATTCAAAGATGATCTGATTTGGAAGGGGGCCAGTTCCTACCTTTATCCTGTAAAAAGGGGCTGGCACGCGACTAAGTCCTGCCCTAGGGGTGGGACTAGGAGGGGGGTGGTTACACCCACTTCCTTGGCGGGCTTTTCCCCAGCACAGGGTCTGGAGTGACCCTGGAACTGGTTCCAGCCAGCCTATGCACAGTGAGCACCGGGGTGCCACGTGCAGTCACCTTCCTCTAAAGCCCTGCCTACCTACAATACACAAAACCCTGTCTGGGACGGTGCTGGCACCGCCCCTGGCAGGAAACCCTTTGTCCTTATCTCCTGCTCTGGGAGGACTCCCAGCAGCAGGAGGGCAGACTTGTGTCTCGGTGGCAGCATCCATTTTGTGGAGCTGAGGCTCTGTTTGACTTTAACCGGGGTTAGGGGTTACATACATGTCGTGTCCCTCTAGAAGGGTGGAATGCTAACCCCGTCGCCAGAATTGGCGAGGGGTTAGTATTCCAATTCGTATGACACCTTACTCGACATGTTTTGATAACGCGATACCAGAGTTGGCATATAACCGCGAGGATTATAATGCACTTAAGAGTATATGGTATGCGATATCATGGAAACGGCTAAGGGATGGGTCCCGAAAGCCGCAGACAGGCTCAGCTCATGCCAGAGCACCATCTCACACGATTCCAAGCACTCTGCCTTCAGGATTGTTAAGGCCTGCCATAGGAGTGACTGATAGGAGATCTGTGTGTCCATCTTTAGGGTTAGATATAGGTATACTATATCTAAAGCAAAGGGTGAGTACACCACCTTGCCCCAGCTGTCGTGCAGCCAGTTGTGTCAGTTTTGGATGGCCAGCCAGGGGTATGTATGTATGTATGTATGTATAGGCATTTATATAGCGCACTACTTACCCGTAGGGTCCCAAGGCGCTTCGACCGCTGCGAAACCCTTCCTGGTTTCCCTGAGAGATGGTCCCTTAATGGGTATCTCCAGGGTGAGACCAGGCATCCCCGGCGGTCTGGTGGGGCCGTTAGTGAAGATGAGGCAAGCTAATGCCCAGAGTTGCCGAGTGTGAACGCTGATCAGAGTGGGCACCGAGGCGAGAGAATTATCGAGTCTGCTGACCCTGGTCCAGAAACCTGCCGCGCCGGGAATCGAACCCTGGTCCCGGGCCGTCCTCTGCTCTCGGGTCTGCCGCCTCTAACCAGTGAGCCACACTACTTCATAATACATACATACATGGCATAATACATGCTGCAGCCCCTGGTAGGCCCTGGGTACACCTATGCCCTGGGTACCTAAGGTACACTGTACAGGGACTGGTAAGGTGACTCAGTATCCAATTTAGATATGTACCTAAGGTACATGGAATCCATTTTACAGAGAGAGCAGTAGGCCTGGGGTCCTGAATAGCAGGGCCCCAGGTCAACTAAGTCAGAAAACCAGCAAAACACCAGGCAAAAAGTTGGGGGCAACCATAGTCAGGGATCTACCTTCCTACATAACCCCCCCCCCAAACGAAAGGAGATAAGGCTAGCCTTGCCAGGTAAGCCTATATTGCCTGAGTGGCCATATAAGGAAGTACCAGCACTGGCATGGTTACCCCCTATCTCATGGTCCACTAAGCAATCCCTCACCCTAAGGGTGTCTGAGGGTCTCCACCATAGGGAATCTCTACCTGTGGTGTGTTTTGGCAAAGTAAAAGGCTGGTGCTGAAATGGAGTACTGAAGTGAGGCTCCACTAATTTTGGGCTCAGCTTCCTCCAATCATTTTCCACCATAGAGGCCTTTCTTTCCAAGACTGAGTTGTTTTGGGCTCTCAGGGTCAACCTCTGGCTACCTACAGCTGGAGGTTGGGTCCCTCTGTTTGGCTTACTGGAGGGACAGGTCAGGTCTGGGGCCCTCAGGTCCCAAGTTTGGCTGTGCCCAACAGTGTCCATCTGTGGGAGGTCCCTAACTAATTTTAAGGGGGATCCCTCAGGAGTATGTTTTATTTTCACTTGGCTAGGACTACTAGCTTCAGTGCCCTTAATCTGCTGATTGGGAAATTCTTTTGGACAGGGGGCCCCTTGGGGTCCAACACTGGCCTCCCTGACCTCTACAGCCCTGGGCTGACTGAGGCAGGGTAGAGAGGGGCAGGTTACCTGCTCCAGACTGGGTCCCACCTTGGAAGGGTCCACTGACATCAGGGGCTCTGCCAGGCTAGGCCTGACTACCTCTGTGGCAGTTTCTTCACAAGGGGTCAGATCAGTTCCCTGAGGAGGCTGATCTTTTCCTAAAGTCTGGTGGGAGGGAGATTTCTCTTCCTCCTCAATGCTCTCTGTCTGAGTGGAGTGATCTATAGTTTCAGGCTTCACAACACTATCATCTGTCTGAGTTTGAGCTGTGGCCATCACAACTCTCCCAACCTTTTCAGGAGGGGGCTCAGTTTGGGTGTGGGCTGTTACCATGACAGCCTTGACAACCTGTTCTGGGAAGGAAGTTGTCTGAGATTGGGTTGTGACTGGCACAACCCTCCTGACCTGTTCAGGGAGGATATCTTGGACTGGGGCTGTGGCTACCACTGCCCCACTACCCTTACCATGGATGTTCACCATTCTAGAATGGGTTTCTTGCTCTACTTCAGCCCAGGCTGAGAGCTCTAAATCATTCCCCAGTAGGCAATCTACAGGCAAGTTTGGTGACACTGCCACTCTCTTGTGGCCAGTGACACCTCCCCAGCTGAGATTGACCACTGCCATGGGATGATCTCTCTGTACTCCATCAATATTGGTCACCTGGTATGTGGCACCAGGTAAAAGTTGCCTTGAGGGAACTAGACTCTCAGTCACCATAGTGATGCTAGCCCCTGTATCTCTATAGGCCTCAACTTTTATACCATTGATGAGGGGCTCCTGTCTGTACTTGCCCAAAGTGTTGGGACACGTTGTGAAGTTGGCAAACCCCATGCCAGTCTCACAGACAAGAGTATCTAAGTTTGGGGACCTGGTTAGGCCAGAGTCCCCAGGAACTCCCAAAGTAAATGCACCCAAATTCTTGGGGGCACTCCCACCACCTGGGGGATTACTACTAGTAGTAACAGGAGGTTTGGGGATGTTACTTGGGGGTATGTTTTCCTTATTGTTATTCTTTGGGCAACTGCTGTCAGTTTTTAAATGACCCACCTGTTTACAGGGATAGCAATAAGGTTTCTTCTGGTTGTTGGAAGGATTCTGGGACCCACCCCCCTCAGAGGATTTTTGGGGCCCTGATGTGGTTTGATCTGGAGATTTATTCCCACCCTTCTCTTGAGGCTTGGTTGATTCCTTTTTCTGGTCACCACCTTGGTTCTTGGGCCTAATCCTGGTTCTGACCCATTTGTCTGCCCTCTTACCCAATTCTTGTGGAGAGGTCAGATCAGAGTCTACCAGGTGCTGGAGTAATAACTGGTTCTGACAATTATTTAAGACTTGCTCTCTCATAATTAGATTATACAATCCTTTGAAATCAGTAACCTTGCTACCCAGCAACCAGCCCTCCAAAGCCTTAGTGGCACAATCCACAAAGTCAGACCAGTCCTGAGACTGAGTTTTCTGGGTGTCTCTGAACAGCAACCTGTACTGCTCAGTGGTTAAACCAAACCCATCAACCAGTGTATTCTTCAGGACCTGGTAATTGTTAGCATCCTCTACTCTTGTAGTGAGGAGCTTATCTCTACCTTTACCATCAAAGGAGAGCCACAGTATAGCTGCCCACTGACTTTGGGGAATGCACTGCACAGTGCAGGCCCTCTCCAAAGCAGCCATCCATTTCTGGATGTCATCCCCTTGCTTAAAGGGGGGCACTATCTTAGTCAGGTGTTTAGTATCTAAACCCTTCTCTTTTTCTCTTGGGAGATTGCTGCCACCAGTGGGAGCTAACCCACTCATCTTCTGCTCTCTAGCAAATGCAAGCTTTTCTTTGGCCAGGGCAAGTTCTTCCCTTTCAATCCTTAGTCTAGCTTGTCTCATCCTTGCTTCATGCTCTCTTCTCTGAGGGGAAGTCAATCTCCTCTGGGGATAGTTCCTTCTCCCCTGAGAAGAGGCATTAGAGTGCAGAGATCTAATGGAGTCCCTAGAAGGAGATCTATCTCTCCTAACTCCAAGGTTAGGCCTCATTAGGGTCAGTACTGGGGGTCCCCCAGATCCTTCCCCAAGTAGGTCTAAGTTGGCCCTAGTTAGCCTTCTGACTACCTCAAGACCTTTGTCTACCTCATCCCCAGAGAGTTCCTCCTGATCCTCCTCCTCCTCAACTGCAGTAGCAGTGTTGGGGAGGTCTGGATCCCCAGAGGTTCCCTCTAAGGCTGGCATGTTCTCATGTAATTGAGAAAGCTTTCTGGCATCATATGTCTCTAAGAGACCTATCAGAAAGGGAATGGTGGGGTTAGACCCCTGCTTCAGTTTCCTGGAGACACAGATCTGTCTCATCTCCTGGAAACTGAGAGCTGCATATCTTGAAGTGACCTGTGGAGGGTCAACACTGACCAGGGGAGTCTCAGTAGATTCTCCCTGGGTAGACATGCTTTTCTAGTGAGGTGTAAGTGGTGCACTTACCTACACTATATGTTTGCCTACTGATCCCTTGCTAGAGTTGTAGTTTAGGGTGTGCTAGGCCCTAGGAGCTACAACAGCTGGTTCAGTAGAACTCAGAGTATTCTAAGCTAAGTTATATGTACCTTTAGTACTTGTGTGATCTTTCACAAGATATTCTTAGGACATGTGTGGTAAAACAACAGCAAGCTCAAATCCCAACCGCTGCTCACCAATGTGAGAAGTTGGCCTGATGTGCAGTGTTCACTATTCTAGTGATCACTATATATCAGTCCAAACAACCCTTATTGATGATTGGTTGTAAGTCAACCTTATAGACCAGCTATCCTAGTAGCATGGATACGAGCAGTCTAAGGCTAAGACTCTAGAGGGCGTGTTAAGCCAGCTGTTTTACCATCACATTACCCCTTGAACACCCAGTGAAAGGACACCACACAAGTGTTATGAAAATAAACAGTGTATTTATTAGAATCACAACAACCCTGTACTCTTTATGAGGACAGGGTGCTAGGCACACAACAAAACTCTTACGAAAATACTTAAGTTAGCACGTTATACACAAATGCCCGAGGGGCACGAAAAACCATATATTCTAAAAGTGGAATGCGAAATTACTAGCAGGTAAGTACAGTACTAATAGGCTTTGGAATCGTTAGGACTTGACTATAGAATCGTTAGATTACTTCTAGGAGACCTAGGGGACTCGGGTGCAGAGTGTGTACTCTCACGCGGGATGCGGGACAAAGTCTATGGAGGCTAGTAAAGGCAAAGTTAGTGTTCACGGGCGAACCCGACCTGGTAGGAAGAAAACGACAGTGGATCCTGACCCTAGGATAGTGAGGCTATGCTGGGACACCGAAGTGCCGAAGTTACCTAGCCCAGGGGCTGCAGCTGCATAGGTCTGAAAAGACGTCGGGGATCTCGTTGCCGGACCAGGAGCCTGGAAGAAGGAAGTTGCTGGCAGGCGACCAGTGAAGGAAAGTTCGATGGATCCAAGCCTGGATCAAGGAAGAAGAAAACCTGAAAGCAGAGGGGACCAAGTTCTTGAATCACTAGCCAGTGATTAAGTGGGCACCAGGATGGCACCGGGCGAAGTCACCTCGACTAGGTGAGTGGGCGACGCTGGCTCTGCAGATCTCACGGACCAGGAGGCGTTGTCGGCGACCAGGATGGAGAGGCGAGCTGTCCCACGATGGATGAAGCTGTCGGCGTCGAAGTTACCCAGGATTGGGCAACAAGCCTTGGCTAGTTCAAGCCCACGCGGTGGACTCAAAATGGCGTCTTGAGTGGACCAGGAGGGTCCGGGGTGCTCCTCTTTTGGAAGGGAGCAAGGGCCAGCCTGGAGCAACCAGACCAGCAGCAGAAATGTCGTCGGGCGTCGTTCAGAAGGCCACAAGCCAGCGGGCTAGTAGCCAAACAACGCGGTGAGCAGCAAAAAGCAGAAGGGCCCCACGCAGATCGTGGAGATGCTGGGAGGCTGCACTTCGGTGCTGGAGCTGCTCAGGGTCGGGGCTTCTCGGACCCCAAAGCACTCACCAGGAAATTACTCGGCGGGCTTGCTGGAAAGAAGTCGTGCAGTCTTGAAGATGGCCGGTCCCTTGAGGTCTCGTCACACCCACGAATCTCAGCGTGACTGATGATGCAGGTAGAGGTCAGAGGTGCCAGGGAAGCCGGTTCTCGTCGAGCTGGGCAGTCTTGATCCGGAGGAGAGACTTGCAGCAGACCGCAGTGTTCTTAAGATGGTGCCTGCGGATGCAGGGTGACTACTCCTTAGTCACAAGGGAGAAATCTTAGGAAGAAGTCTTGAGTTCCTTTCGTGGAAAGTAGTTTCAGGATTCAAAGATGATCTGATTTGGAAGGGGGCCAGTTCCTACCTTTATCCTGTAAAAAGGGGCTGGCACGCGACTAAGTCCTGCCCTAGGGGTGGGACTAGGAGGGGGGTGGTTACACCCACTTCCTTGGCGGGCTTTTCCCCAGCACAGGGTCTGGAGTGACCCTGGAACTGGTTCCAGCCAGCCTATGCACAGTGAGCACCGGGGTGCCACGTGCAGTCACCTTCCTCTAAAGCCCTGCCTACCTACAATACACAAAACCCTGTCTGGGACGGTGCTGGCACCGCCCCTGGCAGGAAACCCTTTGTCCTTATCTCCTGCTCTGGGAGGACTCCCAGCAGCAGGAGGGCAGACTTGTGTCTCGGTGGCAGCATCCATTTTGTGGAGCTGAGGCTCTGTTTGACTTTAACCGGGGTTAGGGGTTACATACATGTTGTGTCCCTCTAGAAGGGTGGAATGCTAACCCCGTCGCCAGAATTGGCGAGGGGTTAGTATTCCAATTCGTATGACACCTTACTCGACATGTTTTGATAAAGCGATACCAGAGTTGGCATATAACCGCGAGGATTATAATGCACTTAAGAGTATATGGTATGCGATATCATGGAAACGGCTAAGGGATGGGTCCCGAAAGCCGCAGACAGGCTCAGCTCATGCCAGAGCACCATCTCACACGATTCCAAGCACTCTGCCTTCAGGATTGTTAAGGCCTGCCATAGGAGTGACTGATAGGAGATCTGTGTGTCCATCTTTAGGGTTAGATATAGGTATACTATATCTAAAGCAAAGGGTGAGTACACCACCTTGCCCCAGCTGTCGTGCAGCCAGTTGTGTCAGTTTTGGATGGCCAGCCAGGGGTGGCATAATACATGCTGCAGCCCCTGGTAGGCCCTGGGTACACCTATGCCCTGGGTACCTAAGGTACACTGTACAGGGACTGGTAAGGTGACTCAGTATCCAATTTAGATATGTACCTAAGGTACATGGAATCCATTTTACAGAGAGAGCAGTAGGCCTGGGGTCCTGAATAGCAGGGCCCCAGGTCAACTAAGTCAGAAAACCAGCAAAACACCAGGCAAAAAGTTGGGGGCAACCATAGTCAGGGATCTACCTTCCTACAGTTGGACTAACTATATTTCGCGCACCCGCAATCCACTGCTAATGATGTCAAATATTACATCATTCATGACATGGTCAGTGACATCACTGATGACATCACTGATGATATCTCATTTGACATCACTGATCATATCACTGATGATATCATTCATGTGATAATATGATGCACCTCCTCACACTCTAATATAACCTTAATATAACCTAGGTCTACACACACATCCACTCATTCACCCATACAATGACTCATACATACAATACAATACTATCATATGCACTTATACACCTATAGAGACACTCACACACTTTCACTCATCCATGGAGTTTCTCACACACCTAGTCAGTCATGCAAAGAATCAATCACACTCCCATTTCCTCATCTATACAGTTATACACACAACACCTTACTTATTCAAACATATACTAACACATACTTACTCTCTTAAACAATCACTGATACAAGTACACATTGATCCATACAGCCACTTGCATAATCACTGGCTCTCATGTATAGGCATTTATATATACCAACTCTCACATGCACTGTGTTTTACATATGTACTTACTTGGACATGTAGCACTGAGATATACATTCACTCACCAACACACCAATGCACACAGTAAACCGCCCATACAGCTGTTTCCACACCTCCCAGTCACCCACACACAGACACAGTCTCATATACAAATACTTGGGCAACCAATCAATGACCCATATAGCCACTCATATAGCTACTGATCAACACATACAGCATCTTACACAACAGCAGACATACTGATGCACACATTCAGACAGTTTAGTCACTAACCCATGCATTCAGTAAGACACATTTAATCACTCACTCACTCATACAGTCAGTCACGCACCTACTAAATCCTTCATCCAGACACTTATACATCTACTCATTCTTCAATATGTAAAACATATTTAAACTTTACAGAAACACACAGTCACTGGATGATGTCATCAGTGATGTCATCAGTGATGTCATCAGTGATGTCACTGACCATGTCATGAATGATGTAATATGTGACATCATCAGCAGTGGATTGCAGGTGCGCGAAATATAGTTAGTCCAACTAACTATATAGGAGCAATTTCAATGGTTTTGTATGAGTAAAATGTCCAGCTAACTATAACACCACTAAAACTTATAGTTTTTTGAGTGAATTTCAATGTTTTTTTTAATGCTAATACCTAACTATATTTGACCTGAAACCTATGGTTTTTTCAGTGAATATATATATATCCTAATTATGCCATAGTAAACTAATTAACATACAATATGTATCTTCAATTACAAATGTGTATTGTTTTGTTGGCGTCAGCTCTCGTGCCATTCAGATAACCAATGTCTGAAATAATACGCTCACTGACATCGTTATACTTGCTTCTGGTAATTTCAATTTGGCTCCATTTGACATTCAAAAGCTGCCACCCATCAAGTGCCTGTGTGCTCAATCAAATGTATTAATCTGTAAACGTGGCGGGTATAATTAAGCAATTGCATGTTTGCTTGCATCTATATATATATATATATATATATATATATATATATATATATATATATATATATATCTCTCTCTCTCTCTCTCTCTCTCTCCTCTCTCCTCTCTCTCCTCTCTCTCTCTCTCTCTCTCTGTTTTTCTTTTGCCAATATCTTTGGCGCTGTTTGACGAATCTTCTTGAAATTTTCAAAAGTAATAGCCCGCTCTGGTCAGCTCGTCTTGAAAGTTTCGGGTGAATCGTCAAGCGGGGGCCGAGAAAAAAGGGGCGTCCCAAAACACGTTTTCCCCATGTAAATTTTTATAGGAAAAATTGGAACACAGGCTACAGCCCGAACTGCTGAACGGAATTACACCAAAAGGTAGCCCTTGGTTCAGAAAGAGACCTTTTTTTTTAAATGGTGGAAATCTGTTCAGTAGTTCCTGAGAAATTAGAAAAGTAAAAAATATCTGAGCACCGAGGAGGGTTCGCGAACCCTCCTGGGCACGAGATTCACTCTGATTGGCTGCCAACACTCCAACTAGGAAGTGTTGGCAGCTATCGTGTGACTCGGTAGAACCGAGTCACAAGAAAACAGTAAAACAAACATAAAAAAACAAGAAAAGGGGGCAGGGTACAAACACCCTGACCCCCTAGGCCTGCAGGGCCACAAAAAGATTTTTTTTTAAATAATTTCGGCGGAAATCAAGTTGGGGTCGCGTATCCCGGGTGGGCCAGTGCCCGGGGACACTCGCAAAATAATTTGCGTGGGTCCCCGCAGCCCAGGGGACCGCCATCTCCCCGGGGCTGATGAAAAAATGCATGGGGGGTCCCAATCCCTCCACGATGCCCCGGGGACCACCACCTTTCCAGGGCTTTCATAATAAAGTGCGAAGGGGGAGCACGCGGCTCCACTGCAGCCCCGAGTACCGCCACCTCCACGGAACTTCAAATTTGTTTTAATAAGCACGTGGCCACCCCGACGCCCCGGGGACCACCACCTCCCCAGGACACTGTTTTTTATAAATGCGGGGCTCCGTTACGGACCCCGAGCCCCGGGACCACCAACTCACCGGGCCTTTAAATAGATGGGACGGGGCAGTGCGGCCCCCCCTCCTGGAGCCCTCGATGGCCCTGGGGACCGCTACCCCCCAGGGCCGGCTCCTGCAGTGTCCCGGGACACTGTTGTTTGATATGACAGGGCGGGAGCCGTGCGGCTCCTGCCCGGTCATAGCAAATGCTGCTTCGCTTCCATGAAGCGAAGCAAAATAGCTTTTGAGCAAAAGGAGCTGCATGTCAGCAGCTCCCCACCCTCAAAAGCAATGCCAACTTCCGCAGGATGCGGGGAGCCGGCAGGACCGAGGGGGTCCCCAACACAAAGGGTCGGCCCCTGGGAATTTATTCACAAACAAACAGTGTTTGTTTGTGAATAAACCCCTGCAGAACGTCTTGTGTGAGTGCTGGTTTTTCTCATTTAAATAAGGGGATTGGAGCTAAGAGATATTGTGGAAAGCACAGCCACTTCGATGCACCCGCATGGAAGTGGCTGTATATATATGTATATATATATATATATATATATATATATATATATATATTTTAGGTTTCGCCTCGTCGAAAGCTTTTCGGCGCAGGCGAAATCTAATGTTTACAGTATGTGGCTTGGGAATCCGCCCTCTGTTCCATTGGCTAGCTCCATAAATGGAGGCTAGCCATTGGAACAGAGATCTGTCCGTCAATTGCGGAGCAGATTCGGGGGCGTTCCGGCCATTTTTACTCACCCTGCCCCTTTGACAACGTCATTGCGGTGGTGGGCGGTTCCTATTTTTTTGGGGGGGGAAGGTTTGTTTTGGTCATTGCAGGCCGACCGCCGCCGGAAGAAGTCCAGGTGAGTGCTTTTTCTTGCCGTTCCCGCCCCCCCTCCCGCTGTCCGTGCCTTTCCCGTCCCCCCTCCCGCTGTCCGTACCTTTCCCGCCCCCCCTCCCGCTGTCCGTGCCTTTCCCGCCCCCCTCCCGCTGTCCGTGCCTTTCCCGTCCCCCCTCCCTCGTCGTGAATGAGGCCAGGCTCTTCCTCTCTTGTGAGGCAGTCGTCTTCCCTTCTCGTGAAAGAGTATGCCCTATATTCCTCGGCGGTCGGCGGTCGGCGCCAATGAGGGGACCTTCATTTCCCATGTGAATGACCATGACCTCGTTCCTCCTGCTTCCGTGATGGTGCCTTCTTTCTCTTCGTTTGAATGAGCATGCTCTCTTTACACTCGCGACAATTAGGGTACCATCCATCTACGTGTGTAGGCGCAGCCCTCCTTCCCTGCGCGACAGTTAGGGAGCCGAGCCTTCCCTCTATGTAAATGAATAACTCTTTTTATCTCTGTGCCAATGAGGGAACTTTCATACACTCCATGTGAATGAATGCCTGTTTTCCGTTCGCCTCAAGTGTGCCTTATTTCCCTTCCTATGGATGATTTCCTTCACGTCATGTGCAATGATGGCTGGACTCTCAAATCTCTCATGCGGCTGCACTTTATCCTGTATTTCTCTCGTATGGTATGTGTGCTAAAGCTCCACTGTTTCGTGAATCACGTAGGGCATGTGTATAGGTGCTACACATATGCCAAGGCTCTTTCAATGTGCTATATGTCCGTGTTGGAAGACATCTCTTCTTTTTCATTTCTATGGTCCCTCCCTCATCATGTAAGAAGCATGCTCTCTCCTTTCTTCACTCTGTGACTGTGCCTTTCCCGTCCCCCCTCCCGCTGTCCGTGCCTTTCCCGCCCCCCTCCCGCTGTCCGTGCCTTTCCTGCGGGAGATCCACGTTAGCAGCAGAGGCGCTGCAACAGTCACTGGCTGCTTGATCTCCATTAATAGAAGGCATTTGGGCATAAGGTCAGCTTAGTTGATCAATGCAGGGATCGTCTGTGTTGTGGCTGATTTGGGGTAGACTGGATTTGTGCTTTCTTTGGATCTTTTCAGGGATTGCAAGTGTCGTGCTGTTGCTGGTGAATGAGTTTGTCACGGGGGTGAGGGGGGGTGAGTACCCCCCGAGGTGTAAAGCCCACCTTGAGTATTGGGGGGCATTGGTTCCAACAAATGGTATTCTTAACCTACAGCATCCATACTTTCTGGATAGTCACACTGACTCATTGCTCGATGGCAGAGGTTTCCAGAGATGAGCGTGATTCACGGGCCCTGATGTGCTCTTGAACACATTAGGGGCTGCGCTGGCCACGAGTCCAGCTGACTTGCATTACCTTTCCTGTGAATTAAGGTTGTCGAGCGCGGTTCCGGCGGTGTCTATTTCTGTCCGATCACTATGTGGTGAACTCTCAACCCTTAATCAGGCAGACGCGAGCTACGCCCTGTTGCCTTCCGGTGCATGCGGATGCTGTGCTTCACGAGTGGCAGTAGGTCAGCAGCATAGTGGTTATAAGATGGAAGGCACTAATCATGGGCGCCGCGTGTGCAGTTTATTCTACTGTACGAGCCTTAGGTGTCCGAGCAAAGCACACACTGATCCTTCTTCAGTGCCTGGGACTGTATGTCGTGTACTTTCTGTGAGTTCTGGGTGTCCCTGTGCAGCACGTATAGATTGTACTGATGTTTCAGTTCTGGGTACTCGGACACAGCCTATGCAGGTTGTTCTTCGGGTCTGGAGTTCAGGTTACAGATTGTACAGGTCCTCTGTGTTTTGTGGACTATCGGTGTCTGCGTGCAGGTTGTTCTGCTGTACGTGTGTTCTGGGTATTCAGGTACAGCATGTACAGGTTCTTCTGGTGTGAGTGGACTTGGTACCCCGACCTAGCATGTGTTGGTTGCCCTGCTGCCTGGGAATGTCTGGACGTAGCATATGCATTTTTAGGTCTGCTGTGCTGACACCATCACCACGTATAAGTCGTTCTATTGCATATATGCTTTGTGGTGGTTCTGCTGTCTTGACTTTTGTGTCGAGGTGCATTGGTTGCAGTTTATTGTACTGTATTTTTTGTTCTTGGTGACTAGGTGGAATATATGTAGCTTGTTCTGGGTGTCTGGGAGCACCTTGTGAAGGTTGTTATTCAGTCCTCCAGTTCTGGATGACTGGGTACAGTATGCACAGGTTGTTGTGCTTTCCTAGAGTCCTGGTTGTCCGTGTGCACCATGGGCAGTTTGTTCCGCTGTCTTGAGTTGTGGGTGTCCAGGTGCAACATGTGCAGGTTGCTCTGCTGTGTGCAGTTTCGGGTGTTGGGAGCAACGTGTGGAAGTTATGGGTGTGTGGGAGCAGGTTGTGGTGCCTGACGACCGGACCTCGAGGAGTGCACAACATGTGCAGTTCGTTCTGCATTTTGGTTCGTGGTGTACACGCACAACATGTGAAGGTAGTTCAGTCCTCAAGTTGTGGGTGTTTGGAAGCTGTATGCGCTGTTTGTTGCAGCCCAGAAGTTCTGGGTTTTCAAAAGGAATATGCTCAGTTTATTCTGCTTTCTGAGCTCTGGTAGGTCACCGATATGATTAACTTGAAGTTTACACCTAAATCATGCACCTCATAATTTACCCATAGAGAGGTCACTGACCTCATTCCTCGTTGGATCCCATTAACATCCTAATTACTCTAGGACCTCAATAGCTGGGTGATCTCATTAATCGCATAGCTCCCCGACTCACAATATACCTACAAAGCTCAAGGACATCATAATTAATTGGCGACTCCTGTAGATCTAACAGCCTAAGATGACTTTAAGGCGTATCATGATCACTATTACGCTGTAGTTCGGTACAGATCATAAATAACTTGCAGATAGATGCCTTAGCTGCTGATCATCATCACTGGTGACCTGCACCTTTTTTACAAGTCACACTGAACTGACCTGTAAATTCTGTGCAGCTCACAGATCGGGATTAGCTCGCGAACTCTGTGTTTTACAGGTCACAATCTGTGACTTATGGACAGCTCACTTTCCATTTCGCAGTGGACTGGATCCTTCAGTGCGATTCACAGATCACAATGAACCTGTGACGCGCCTTAAATCAACAGCTGCTGTAGAAGATTCGCCTGTAATTTCTCGTGGAGCATGACTAGAAGAAGCAGAACTCCCCCAGAGTACTAGTAAGTGCCATGTGGATAAGCACATGGTCCTAAGGTGACCTCGATGGGTCTCATCAGCACCCCTTTGAAGTAGCTGACCCTTGTCACACCACCAGCAGCTGCGTGCCTTGCACATAACATGCATAAACATTCCTCTTGTGTGCAGGAGGATGCCCTGGGACACATAGTTGTTTTTAGGGTTAGCCTACTAGACTGCACTTGCGCAGTCTGTTGTAACGCACATTGTGTGCTTGGCAAGAATGCACAGAGGCTTGAAGCCCAACCCTTGCGTACGACTTGTTGGCTTTCCAGCCACTTATTAGCTTGCTTCTTAATAGTCACATCTGTCAGTCTTGTGTTTGTTCCTCACATGGAGCATTGTTTGTTTACTATGTCTGTTGATTGGCTGGCTTCGGTGCTGCCTCTGTTTGCTTTTTAAGTGCAGGTTATTTCTTTTTGGTTAGGCACTCCATGGGAGTGCATATTTTTTTTTCTCCATTTGTCTCCTTTTTAGGTTTTGCCTGTGCTTCCCTGCCCCCTGGCTGTGCTTGCTTCCCTGCCCGTGCTTGCTTCCCTGCCCCCTGGCTGTGCTTGCTCCCCCGCCACCTGGTTCCCCTTCCCCTGGATGTGCTTGCTCCCCTGCCACCTGGCTGTGCTTGCTTCCCTGCCCCCTCGCTGTGCTTGCTTCCCTGCCCCCTCGCTGTGCTTGCTTCCCTGCCCCCTCACTGTGCTTGCTTCCCTGCCCCCTCGCTGTGATTGCTCTCCTGAGTGTGTGTGTGGCTCTGGGTGGGTGTGTGTGGCTCTGGGTGTGTGTGTCGCTCTGGGTGTGTGTGTGTGTGTGTGTGGCTCTGGGTGTGTGTGTGTGTGTGTGTGGCTCTGGGTGTGTGTGTGTGGCTCTGGGTGTGGCTCTGTGTGTGTGGGTCTGTGTGTGTGGGTCTGTGTGTGTGTGGCTCTGGGTGTGGCTCTGTGTGTGTGGGTCTGTGTGGGTGTGGGTCTGTGTGTGTGTGGGTCTGTGTGTGTGTGTGGGTCTATGTGTGTGTGTGGCTCTGTGTGTGTGTGGCTCTGTGTGTGTGTGGCTCTGTGTGTGTGTGGCTCTGTGTGTGTGTGTGGCTCTGTGTGTGTGTGGCTCTGTGTGTGTGTGGCTCTGTGTGTGTGTGTGGCTCTGTGTGTGTGTGGCTCTGTGTGTAGGGCTCTGTTGGTGTGTGTGGGTCTGTGTGTGTGTGTGGGTCTGTGTGTTTTTGTGTGGCATTTGCCAGAGATTAAACTATTGGCATTGTAAATGACAATGCCATTTATTTATATGTTTTCAAAACCAACACATAAATACAAACTTTGTCATTTACAATGCCAATAGCTCAAACTTTTCAAAAGGCGAAACCATTGCATTGTATATGCTTGTTTTTTTTGCAGGGAAACTGTAGCCAACGAGTATTATAAATGTGAAAAAAATCAAAAGTGGCCAAATTGACATCACAGAAATGTCAACATAATGGGCCAAATTAAAATGTTAAATATTTTCCCAGCCGCTTTTCTTACACATGCAGCACATACTTTATCCTTATCCAGGAGGATGGACAAAGACTCTGGGGAACTTTTATTCCAATACTTAACAGTCGATTTATTATAAATATAAATCTGAGTTTGGTAGTTACATAAAAGATTTAAAAAGTTGTCTTGCAATGCGCTTAATTCACCAATCTGTGTTGCTCTGTCTCTCCCTGAGAGGTTACTATGTGAGGTCCTCAAACTAATGCAATTCTCATTCAAGAAAAGCAATGTTTCTTCGAGACCTCAGCATCAAAGAATGGGTCTGAAAATGCACGGAGTTTGTAATACAAAACGCTGAAGGGATGAGGTGGCAATGTTTTAATCCATCCCTTTGATAAGAACATTATGTCAAAAGTCAAGAATGTAAATGTCATCGTGGTATCTCAAACATGAATGCTAATTCGTATGGGTCGCCAATGCAAATCTTTCCTGGTCCTTAAAAGCGTTGACCAATAAAGGAAGAACACTTTGTGAAAAGGGACAGAAGGATCGCAGAAGCTGGTTCAGCTTGATTAGCTGGACTGACATTCACGCAGATCACTCAACCTCAGCCAGAAAGTGGCTAAACGTAAACCAAACATTCAGAGCCTGGCCAACCACATCCTGTGACTGCCGCAGTCTGGGCTGCTGTTGAATTTGTTCTTTTATTCTTAGGCTACTATTCAGTATATTTCTTTGACTTCTTATGTCTCTGTTTTATGCCGAACAAGTTCTCATGTGTATCTGGACTGTGGTCCCGCCTTCCTTTGTGTTTTTTCCTTCTCTTCCTTATTCCTTCCTCTCCAACATAATTGCCCTGAGACCTCTTGTCATGCTTGGACAAAAAGGGATCATAACTGCTCGAGGGAGAGCAGCTGCTGTGTTTGCGGAAATGAGATGAAGTCCCTCTGGGAAAATCGTCGTCCACGTCAAAACACCAACGTACTTTCTTGTGCTTTTTCTCTTGATGGGTCTGACTCCACTTCTTTTTCTTGCTTTCCTTATGTGACTGGCCTTCTTTGTGTCCTCTTTTAAAGTCGTGATGTTTCTTTTGCCTTTTTGAAGAATGATGGCCATCTGCATTTTCCGATCTTGGGTTCTTTTCCTCTAGCGGGAAAAGGCCAGCCTCTTGAAGTTCTGGAAATGTAAATAAATAAACATGAGTACTTTTTTGCTACCTATTACCTCCTTTTCATATTCATATGGACTCATGCCTCAATAAATGCAGTGAGAATAAATTCCTTTAAGTAACAAACTGTACACTCACTTTTATAGCTGAAATTTGCACATCGTGGCGTGCCTCAACCTGCCCTTCTCTGGTGAAAATATGCACTAGAAAGTAACGTATGTCTGTGCAACTTCACATATTCTGAAACCGTGCTAGAATACACCCCTCACAAATCAAAATATATAAAAGTAAATATAATTTGTATTGGTCTAGTGACTCTAGTCCAAACTAGTCTATAGGAAGACCACCCAGATAAATAAGAAAAATATTTCAGAAGCTAGCAGAATCCGATTAGGAGGACCAACTAACCCAACCATGCAAGCTATCAATAAGAATATTATTTTTCATGAAGCAATCAATAATATATTGTCCTCCTGTGACCCCCATACCCCCTCAAGCTAACAGTAAAAAAAAAAAAGATAAATTGCTTTCAGATATATCTACATATACCCAATAGAATGGACTCGCTCAATGACACGGAGAATACATACACACCTTAGCTTATAGATTTTCTGTCTAGAGATAAAGGAACAATTATGCCTGGAGTCCAATGACATTATGCATTCAGATGAAAGTGACAATTACTAGGAAGAAGCAGCTCATCAGTGATCATCATTCTGTATCAAAGTCACAACCTCTTACAATTTCTCTGCGGGTTCACTTGGATTCCGCACTACTCTCAAAACATTAAAACATTCTTAATGACAAATAAAAATGTAGGTGCAAAAATCCTGACGCGGCAAGGATGGTCATGTCTTCCTGCCCAATTGTCTACCTGGCATGTAATGTCCCCCCCCTCTCGGTGACCTCCACTGAGGGCGTTTCATGTTTACTTGCAACATTATCCAACAAAATACCCCGGTATACTTAACCAGGTTATGCTCACCCGATGGTTTGGACGATTTGGCTCCGTTTGCTGGGGCTGGGCAAAGATTACGAGTGGTGAGGTGTGATGGCATGGGCGATCCCCTTCCCTCCATGGCACTGCCTCAGAGATCCCCCTGATTAGTTAACAAACCCCGTGGCAGTTTATTGGAGTTCTTACCTGTCTTTGACTGTTTTTACTCCCCCCCCCCCCCACCTGTTTTACTTTTGTTAATGACTACCCACTGCCCTGTATACAACGTTTTTGTTTGCTAAACGGCCACTTCCTTACAGTCGGATCCTTTTGGTACCAGACCAGGGCTTTATATTGGGACTGTGCTGGTATCTGTTCTGCAGCCGGTTCTTGAATTGCTGTCAACACTCTTACATCCAAAATGGACTTACACGTCAGATAATGCTTCATGTAATCTGCTTTATTTCTGTAAAGCCTAATAAAATGTTTAAAAAAAACAAAAAAAACAGGGGATGCACCCAAATTACAGCATGGGCAACTGCCCTCTTGAGTCAGACTATGCAGAGACTGTTGGCGAGTACCAGCCTGTTATTTCCTCCCCGGGTGTTGCTCCCGTGAGGCACTGCCAACTACTCTCCCCCCTTTTTCGAAGGTTCTTTTGTTAGCACTTTCCTAGAAGGACAGAGTGAGGGTTAGTTGGTTGCCACAATAATTATTATACGCACGATTTTTAGACTCGAATCTGTGACTATATTGAGCACACCTAGGCGGGAGGGTAAAAAATATACCCACTGGAGAGTGATACTCTATTATAGGTATCAGGCAAAATATATGGAAAACCTTTGTTTTCACATCAACCAGGGGCAGGTCACTTGTTGTTTAAACGGTATAGAGTCAGGGGCGACCTGTTTCAACCCCTTTACTCCCCCTAGGGCTCCTATTAGTTCGGGGTGTGGGGGATCCCACAATGGAATGTTGTTAGTGGGTTGGAACTGGACGATTCCGGAGAAGACAATTAGATGGCAAGTGGTAGCTGAGGTGTTGTAATAAAGATCATGTATACTCATTTTCACCAAGTGGCACATTTTTGTATTTCACAC
The DNA here is from genome assembly GCF_964261635.1 of Lissotriton helveticus. Lineage (NCBI taxonomy): Eukaryota > Metazoa > Chordata > Amphibia > Caudata > Salamandridae > Lissotriton > Lissotriton helveticus. Next base: position 1,339,775,256 of record NC_136059.1, read on the forward strand.
TGGTGACGAGCATCTTGTGGCACCTCACCACAGCCAAGAAACCAGGCCTTAAGAATGTGATGGATCATCAACTTCACTTGATAGTAACTACAGGGACCCAACATAGTTTCGGAGGATAGCAGAACAAGCTGTTAACAACCTAGAAGCAGCATGGATCATTATGTGGGAGTGCAGTGACAAGTATGAACAGTGGTCCTTTACTTCAGCTTTCTTTGTAGTGGTGGGATGGATTCAGCGACTACAGGAATAAAAGGTAACGCCGCCGGAGGCATCATTAAACTGCATAAACAGTCCGCCTACATGCGCTTATGCAAATCCTAGGACTAACATCTCAAGTGTATGATGCGTGTGTTGGAGTTTGTGGCCAACATAGTACATGCTGCGTGTGGAAGTGAGCCAGAGAAATGTCGGTCTATGGGGCCTAATTTTGATGCCCTGCCCTGCATTGCCCTTTTGCCCAAGATGGAGGTGAAGTTGTTTTTCCAGAGAGTAGAAGTGCATTGCTGACATTCATAAAGCTGGAGGTAGGCTACATAGACGCTGAAGCAAGGAGCTGCTCATTAGTCATGCTGAATCACTACCATCTAGTAAATGGTGGAGGTGAAGAGTGGGATGGTAGAATCTGGTGTGTGCGGTGAAGGGGACTTCATGTGGAATGCCACACTTTTGTCTTTTCCTGATAATTCTTTCAATGTGGCTGATGACAAACAGGTGCAAAAAAGCCACTCTTCTTTGTGACTTGTGGGTGATCCAGGCTGGAGGCACCCTGCTTTAAGAAGCATCACTCTGCACAAAGGCTGTGTCTGGAGAGGATATGTGAAAGAAAAAACTGCCAAAACTAGTGCGAAAAGGGGAGACGGAGTGCACATCTACTGCCTGCTTTCCCTGTATAACGAATAGTTTCTTACCTGTCGGTGTAGTTTTGCAGCTTGAAGATCTTTCTGGATTCACTATGCTGTGCATATTCCGCAATCTGGTGGTTGGGTCCGGAATCGTAGTCTTTTTTCTCTTTTTTTTTGTAGCCCAGGTGGGCGTCGACGTCCCACCATTTGGTGTCCTTTCGGTGACGTCAGCGTGCTTCCGGCGGAAGCTACCACCCTTGGGCGCCATCTTCGGATTCTTTTTTCTGTCTCTTTTCCTTGTTTGTCTTTGTAGTGAATCCATGGCTATGTATGTTAATCGTTTTTTCAACGTTAGTGTTTCCACGTATTTTGTAATTGTTCCAACTTGCTTTCTTTTCCATGTTTTTCCACCCTCTTTTCCAGCCTCATCTTTCTGGCGGAGGCGGGTGGGTTCGCTAGTGAATCCAGAAAGATCTTCAAGCTGCAAAACTACACCGACAGGTAAGAAACTATTCGTTTTGCAGCGTGAATCTTTCTGGATTCACTATGCTGTGCATAGATTTTGTAGCGGTTTTCGTTACTTTTGTGGCGGTTGGGTGGAAGATGAGCGTTGGTTGCTAAAAATATGTTGAAGCACTTTTTGTCCCACTTGTGCTTCCTTGTTCATCTGTACATCCACGCAGTAGTGCTTCGTGAAAGTGTGTACTGAAGCCCATGTTGCCGCCAGGCATATATCCTGAATCGGTGTGTTGGCCAGGAAGGCAATTGTTGCTCCTTTCTTCCTGGTGGAGTGGGCTCGTGCCCCTCCTGTTAGCTCCTGGCCAGCTTGCTTGTGGCAGAACTGAATTGTCTGTGCGATCCATCGGGCTATGGTGTTTTTCGTAACTGGTTTGCCCATGTAACTGTTAGCGAAGGACACGAAGAACTGTTTCGTCTTCCTGTGGTCCTTCGTTCTTTCCATGTAGTGCATCACAGCCCTTCTTGCGTCTAGGGTGTGGAGCGACCTCTCAGCGCTTGTAGTGGGGTTTTGGAAGAAGCTAGGGATCTGAATACTCTGATTCATGTGGAACCTTGACACCACCTTTGGCATGAAGTGTGGGTCAGTTCTCATCACGACCCTGTCACTGTGTATCTGGATGTAGGGTTCCTGCAGTGTGAGTGCCTGCAGTTCGCTCACCCTTCGTAGTGAGGTGATCGCCACCAGGAAGGCCGTCTTCATTGTTAACATTTGCAGTGATGCTTTGTGGATGGGTTCGAAGGGTGCTTTCATGAGCTCCGTCAGTACCACCTTTAAGTTCCAGGCCAGTGGCGGCATTCTCTTTGGCGGCGCTATTCTTTTTGCCCCTTCCAGGAATCTTTTCACGACTTGAGATGTGAAGAAGCTTCTCCCTGTTTCTCCTCTTGTGTATGCCACAATCGCTGCTAGGTGCACTCTCAGCGAGGATGAGCTTAGCTTTGCCTTGATTAGGTGTGTGAGGTACCTTAGCACCGTGGACTCCTTGGTCAGTCTCCTTTGGAGTTGTTTCTTGCAACACCATTGAGTGAATCTTTTCCACTTTTCCCCATAGCACTTGCGTGTGCTGGGCCTTCTTGCCTCTCGCAGCACCCGCAGGGTGCTCTCTGGTAGTTTCAGGTGTGCAAATTCTAAGTCCCCAGGAGCCAGGCTGAGAGGTTGAGGCTCTCTGGCTCTGGGTGTAGGATTCCTCCGTTTTCCATGGAGAGTAGGTCTCTTCTTTTTGAGAACTTGTGGGGAGGCCCCTGCGCCATCTCCATTATCTGAGAATACCACGTCTGTCTGGCCCATTGTGGTGCCACAAGGATGAGCGTCATGTTGCTCTTCATGCATTTGTTGAGCACCCTGGGGATCAGTGGTATCGGGGGAAAAGCGTAGGCAAATGTTTTTGACCAGCTTATCCATAGGGCATTCCCCTGGGACCGTGCCTCTGGTTGCCTGGATGCAAAGTATTGGCATTTTGCATTCCGGTGTGTTGCAAATAGGTCTATTGTTGGGGTGCCCCACTTCCTGAATAGACTCTCTGTTTCCTGACTGTTGAGTTCCCACTCGTGGGACGCAGAAGTCTGCCTGCTGAGCCAATCCGCTTCCACATTGTCCTTCCCTGGCAGGTGTATGGCTAGCAGGTCTATTTTTAGTGGTATGGCCCATTTCCAGATCTCTTGTGCCAAGTTTGACAGCGGGAACGATTGAGTTCCCCCGTTTGTTTATGTAAAACATCGTTGTGGTGTTGTCTGTTTGTATTAGCACCTTCCGGTTGTGTAGGTGTTTCTGAAAGGCCTTGAGGGCTAGCAACACAGTTTTCAGTTCCAGGTAGTTGATGTGCCTGACTGCATCTGTAGGGCTCCACAGACCCCTCACTCTGTTCATGTGTGCGCCCCACCCCTTCTGGGATGCGTCTGTGGTGATGGTCACTGTTGGGTCCGGTGGTGTTAGAGGTTTCCCTTCTGTTATTCTCTCCTTGGTCCACCACCTTATCTCTTCCTGCACCCTGTGCGTTACAACCACTAGATCCTCCCAACTTCCTGTAGCTTGTGACCATTGTTGTTGCAGCCACTCTTGGAGTGGTCTCATTTGTAGTCGTGCATTGGGGACCAGATGGATGCATGATGCCATCATCCCCAAGATCTTGCTCACAGTCCTCACTGTCAGAGATCGCCCCTTCTGGTAGTGACGTTTCTCCCTCAGTAGGCTGAGCGTTCTCTTTTCGCTCGGTAAGACTCTGCATTGTATGGTGTCGATCTGGGCTCCCAGGAAGATCTTCACCTGCTCTGGTTCCATCGAGCTTTTGCCCCAGTGTATGGAGAAACCCAGGTTTGCTAGCGTTCCTGTCACCTGTTCTGCATGCTCTTTGCATGTCCTGTAGCAGTTTGCCTTCACCAGCCAGTCGTCGAGGTAGGGGTACACGTGTATCCCCTTTCTCCTTAGGTGTGCGGCCACTGCCGCAAGGCATTTGGTGAACACCCTTGGTGCGGACTTTAGGCCGAAAGCTAGGGTCGTGAATTGGTAGTGATCCTTGTTTACAGTGAACCTTAGCATGTGCTTGTGCTGCTTGTTCATGGGGATGTGCAGGTATGCATCTTTGAGGTCTATGGTAGACAAGAAGTCCCCTGCTTTTATCTGAGGAATGACCTCTTGTAGGGACGTCATTTTGAATTTTTGAGTTTTGACGTATTTGTTCAGGAACCGTAGATCCAGGATGGGTCTTAGGCTTTCGTCCACCTTTGGCACTAGGAAGTAGTTTGAGTACACTCCCATGTTCCGTTCTTTGAAGGGGACCCGTTCTATGGCCGCTTTGAGGAGGAGTTCTTGGGCTTCCTCTTGCAGTAGTTGCAGCTCTCTTCCTGAGTGCTGTCTTTTCTTTGGTTTTCTGTTTGGTGGCCTTTTTTCCAACTCTATGCAGTACCCGAACTGCATAATATTGAGTATCCACTTGTCTGTTGTTATTTTTCTCCACTCCTGGAGAAAAAATCTCAATCTTCCTCCTACCGGAGTTGCATGTTCTTTTGTGTCTTGTCCGTGTAGCCCTCTCCTCTTTGTTTTCCCGTGCTCCTCCCCCGGAGGGTGTGGGTGGTAGAGCACCTTCTCTCGTGTGAAGTCACTTAGAGGGGGGCTGTTCGCCGCCTCTTCTTCTCTGGCCCCGTCCATTTCCTCTCGATCGAAAGGACTGGCCCCTGCCTTGGTAGTTCCAGGTTTGCCTCTGCTGCCCCTGGTGGCCCTGGCTGTCACTCTGTTGCCCCTGGTGGAAACTCTGGTGAGAATCTCCTCGCTGGCTTCCACCTCTGCCGTTCGGCCTCCGCGACGGAGTGCCCCTTCTCATCCCTCTGAACTGCAGGGCTCCCATGGACCTTGCCGTCTCGTTGTCCTTCTTCAGTTGGGTGAGCTTATCATCAACTGGGGCCCCGAACAATGTTTCACCGCTGAAGGGTGTGTTCAGGATGTTGTTCTGGACTTCAGCCTTGAATCCTGAGATCCTGAGCCATGCTTGCCTTCTTTCAGTGATGCCTATAGCCATCAGTCTGCTGGATGTTTCTGCCCCGTCCAAGGCTGTCTTCAGGCATGAGTTGGCGATGCTCTTCCCTTCCTCTACCAGGTGTGCTCCTCTGTCACGGTATTGTTCCGGGAGGTGTTTGAGCAACTGTCCCATCTCCTCCCAGTGCTGGTATTGATGCCTATTCAGGAGGGCGTTGGAATTCGCCATCCGCCAGTGCGTAGCAGCGTTCCTCTCAATCTTCCTGCCCGTTAGGTCCATCCTCCTGCTTTCTTTGTCAGGTGGTGGTCCGGACGTTGTTGGGACGTTTGCCCTTTTCCTGGCCGTTGCAGCGATGATAGAATCCGCTGTGACGGAACCCTTGATGTAAGCTGGGTCTTCGGAGGAGAATTTGTACTTCTTCTCGGTCCTCGGCGTTACAGATCTGCATGTAGCCGGGTCCTTGAAGGCCTCCTTTCCCTGGGCCGTGATACTCTTGAGCATGGGCAGGGACTGGCTCCTTGTCTGTATGGGGAGCAGTGTCTCGAGCAGGAAGTCTGCTTTTGGCTTCTCCTCTTCCAGCTTAATTCCATAAGCTGTTGCCGCCTTTCTTACCACCTCATTGTATGCCCCAATGTCATCCGGTGGCGAAGGCCTCGAGGGGTATGTTTCTACCGCCTCCTCCGGGTTTTCGGCCTCGATGTCCTGCCATTCCTGGTCTTGGGCCGTCGAGGAACCTGAACCGTAGCTTGACTGCTGTTCCCCGTAATCCCCCTCTGTGTAGTAGAGGTGCTCCTCCTCTTCGTGCTCCGAAGGTTCCGGAGTTTTCGGCGGCTCTTCGATGTCGAACTCTTCGATCTCCTGTACCTCAGCGACGGTCGTTGCCGGCTTCGGGGGGATCTTGTAACTTTTCATTTTTTCTTCGAAGTCCTTCTTTCTCTGAAGGATGTTCTCCATTTCGGGCTCGAGCCTTGTCTTTTTTCTCTGCATTTCTGCGGCCTGTTCGTCGTCGAGTGTTTCAGCTGCCCTTTTCGGCGCCGTCGTCGACGTCGAAGCTTTCTTCGGCTCTTTTTCTTTCGACGTCGAAGTCGAAGGCCCTTTTTCGGGGGCTTGCTTCGATGACCTTTGCTTTTCGCTGGTCTTCTGCCTCCGGGAGTCCTTCTCGGAGGATCCGCTGGGCTCTTTTTCGGCGGATGCAGCTTCGGTCGTCGATTTGCTCGGCGCCGGTGCTCCTTTCGAGGCTCTGTGCTCTGACCTTCGAGGGTCTGTCTCAGGTTTTAGAGGCCCTGTGGGAGTTTTCGGGGTCGTAGACTCTCCTACCTTCTCAGGCGTACTCTTATCGGTCTCAGCGACCGTGAAGTCATCTGGTCCTTCGGCGATGTTGTCCTCATCGTCGGTGGAGAGGCCAAGTTCATAGAGCGTCGGTGCTTGGCCCTTGCCCTGCATCGTGTGGTGAGCCGTCCTCTGTCCTTCTCGAATTCGGAGTGTCTTCGGCTTGAAGACGGAGCAGGCGTTGCAGTCTCTGCTTTCGTGGTCGATTGGCAGGCAGAGGTTGCAGACTGGGTGCTGGTCCTTCTGTGCGAACTTGTGGTGGCAGTTCTTGCAGAATTTAAACGGCGTCTTGTACATCCCTGCGCTCAGGGGGCCCCCTGTGTGCGCATTCCTTCAAGGAGGTCGAAGATTTCGAAGTTCTCTCCTTTCTTCGTCGTCTCCTCACTAAAGGTCCTCTTCTGTCGATGTTCTTAGGTCTTCACCTGTGAATTTCTGCTGTATTTTCTTCTTTCCTCCTCCAAAACTTCTGGAGCTTCACGCGACGATCCAGACCCAACGGCGGAAAAAAGAATCTGAAGATGGCGCCCAAGGGTGGTAGCTTCCGCCGGAAGCACGCCGACGTCACCGAAAGGACACCAAATGGTGGGACGTCGACGCCCACCTGGGCTACAAAAAAAAAAAAAAAAGAGAGAGAAAAAAGACTACGATTCCGGACCCAACCACCAGATTGCGGAATATGCACAGCATAGTGAATCCAGAAAGATTCACGCTGCAAAACAGTGGGATCCACTTGGTGTTCCAGTTCCAATGTCTCAAAGACCAAGGACGGGAGTGCTCCACAGAGTGCTCAGATGGTTACTAAGCCATAAGATCTGGTTTCAGACAGTCAGACAGCTTCCAAGAAGTGAGGGAACATCAACTGTGTCCGAGAACTGTTCACTTGTCCGGAAGTACCCAGATGCCAGTCTGCCTGCTGCAAGAGGGAAGGAGACTGCCAACCTTGCAGCATGAGTGAGTGCCAGAAGGAGCGAGATGCAGAGTGAGCCCAATGGGGCGAGTTTGCTAGGAGAAGGCGACTGCGGAGAGCCATCTGTATGATCCTGTGTTGAATGCTGTCCTTGGCAGGGACTATGAAGCGTCTGCGTGACCCAAGCCACTGTATCAGGATCAAAGCTGCAGTGGGGCCTTGAGCCTCTGTGTAATTAAAAGACCGCAGCGTGATTTGCACCACATTCTGCATTGGCTCACAAGATCAGAATGTGTGTGGCCATCCCATCCCAAGACGAGATCAACCCATGCGTGGCCACATCAAGCACCTACTTCCCTACCGTTTGTGTGATCCAGAGTTTACCAACATAGCCACCCTAGACATCGATGGAAACTAAGCAGCTGCTTCATTGGAGAAGTGACCACCCAAAGTTGCCCCAAAAGGTACTGCCAGTTCAAAAGCTCTCAGAATGGGCAGAGCAGAGGAGAATCCTGTCGACCAGCTGTATTTACCATGCCGAACACGACTGAGACCTCGCTAGGTGAACTTAAAGAAAGATGGTGGATATTAAGAGCATAACAGGAGTGAACTGTGCCTGAACCTAAATAAGCCCGACACTGACTGCGGAAGTTAAAAAGCAGAACCATAAGGTGGGTGGAATGGGTGGTGGGTGGAATGGGGTAGGGTGGGGGGGGGACCAGAACCAATAGCTGGAAATGGCATAGACAACCTCAAGCACCCAGGACACCAAGATGCATTTTGTAGATATTGTATGTGTAGTATTTAGTACGAGTCTGCATTAAAGCACTTTTCTTCTTGGAAGTAATGCACTGAGTTGGAAAATCATTTATCAGGTTAATATGTGCTTGTTGAGTGCTGAGCCCAAACATCCCCACACTACCTCCCAGCGAAGCCTATGATTGCGTGCCATCGCTACCACTGAGAGTTAAGTGCTAAAGGTGCTGTATTTGGCCCAGTTTGCACAGCCATAGTAGAATGGACCTCTCTGAACAGTAGAGGCAAACACATTCAATCTCCACGGTTGAGGCCCCGTAGTTCCTGCTAGTTCCTGCTTGTCCTTTGGCCCCACCAAGGGCATTCTGTCAAACTTTATCCTTATTACTGTGCAATACACTCAAAACAGCATCTTAAATGTGCACACATCAATGGAAAACGTACAATGTGAGCATAATGTTTGCGCTATGTGTCTTTAAGCAGTACCTATTCCTAATGTATTGTATACAAAGTTCAATAAATATATTTAATAAAATAAACAAAAGTTTGATTCCAGTAACATTGACGGTGGTGAGATTAGACTGCTTGTAGGTGCTGTTATGTCTGAGTTAGAGAGGTTTTGCAGGTTAGATGTGATTACATTGGTGGAAGATACAGAATGGCTGCCCTCCATAGTAATCTCTACAATTTCCAGGGGTGATTGATGGTTATGCTTAGACTTAGAGGTCCTGTTCACGGTGATGGTGGTTGACAAATAGCCATTGCAGAACATTTTGGAGAGGTTATCAATGTCATCAGGAGCAAAAAAATTCACCACTCTAGGGTTGGCTTCTGCCTACCTCTAAAGTCACAATCACAAAGAGTCCCAATACCTTAAAGCACTTCTTGCACACATAGTAACTTTTTTTTTTAATGTATGCTCTTTGGACTTGTGCCATTGCCCTCAGTCTTTCAAAGATCCACAATTACAATTTTAGCAGACTTAGGAGTAAGGTTTCTTTCCAGAATAACATGCTAATTTATAGGAATGTGTTTATGGAACACAATCAGAGAGTCAAGAGTGTGCTGCAAAGATTCAAAAAGTAGAGCTTGACTTTGAGGGCAGAGAACTAGACATTTGGACAGAGTAAGATCCGTTACGTAGGACATCACAATTCTTTGTTATGTGTGAGATCCACAAAGTACCAGTAGATACTATTCATAAACTACCATTTCCAGAGAATAAGGAAGAACTGATGCAATACCTAGGGATGGTAGAACTTTATTGTAAGTACATAGAAAGGCTGGAGCACAAGATAAGAACTATCAAGGGTTTAATGAAGAAACATTTAGAATTTCTGTGGTGTGATAGGTACGAGGTTAAGAAGTAACTTAAAGGTGCTCCTCATCTGCAACCATTCTAACCTTGAAGAGGAATTATGGTAGTTACTGATGCTAGTTCAAAATAATTTGGGGCGTTTGTGATGTAAAATTAGGTGAAAGGGGACAAAACTACAGCTGCTGTGTCAACATCTCTAAGGAATGCAGATATAAAGTATTCATTACTTGAAAGAGAAGCACTGATGATTATTTGGGCAGTTTGTAATTTTTTTAGGTGTTCACCATCAGGGCAAATCATAAACCATTGATGAAAATATTTTTGAGTAACAGTCTTGAGGCAGTGTCAGCATGGATTAGAAAATGGGTGGTAAAAATTCAAGTGTATACATTCAGAGCAGAGTATATTCCAAAGATCCAAAATAGCGCAGCAGATATTTTATCCAGACTTGTTATGGTGAAAGAAGATGATGATGATGTGGTTGATGAGAAGGATTTGGTTATGGGAAGTATTTGTTCTGTCACTTATGGGATTACAGAGAAAATATGGAAAAATTGGTTCGGAAAGGGTGCTGATTGGATGGAATCTTTAAGAAGAATAACGCTTGAAAGGGGACAAAAGAAAAGTTGAAGATGATATGAAACCATACTGGGGAATAAAGGAGGAACTGAAAGAGAACGTAGTCACTGATCATGGATAATTAGTTAATACTGCCTAAGACATTAAAGAAGAGGTTTCAGTTGGAACGTGAAGGACATATGAAGTTAATAAAGACCAAAAAAAAGAATCTGGCTAGGATTTTGGTGGCCATTGGATCTGAAGGTGGCTAAACTTACCCATGAGTGGCTGAATGTTGCAAAAGTTTTAAGAACTTAAAGCGGTTCCCCAGTCGACGCAGTTTCTCAACTTACCAAACATGCTGTGAGAAGAAGTAGCTCTTGATAATGTAGGACCAGTGAGGGGTCAACATGCAAATATTTATCTCTTTGGGGTGGTTATTTATTTTCAGTGCAGCCGGAGGTAGCTAGTGTTAGTGACATTAGTTGGAGCGGAGTTAAAAGTTTCTGGAGGGCGTATGCCAGAGAAAGATTTCCTTGATCGATTTTGTCTATTAATTGTTCAAGTTTTGCTCTAAAGAGGTAGAAGAGTTTATAATGGGCATGGAACTGTTCACAAGAAGTGTGCTTTATACTATCCAGAAATTAACTGTGCTGTAGAAAGAAGTAATACAACTACCAAGGTGTGTTTCAGATGACTAGGGAAAATAGATTGCCATGGGAAGAGGAATTACAGAAAAGATTAACAGCTTATATGATGAGCCCATACTTGATCATGTGTCAGAGCACCCTTAGAGTTGTTTAAAGGTAGAAAACCTAACATCAAGCTTTCTCCATGGTGAATGACATGGTTCAAAGGCAGAGTGGAAGTGTCACTGGAGGATAAATGGTGAGGAAGAGAGATGGAACAGGAGACATAAGGAATGTTATGATAAAAACAAATACTACTACATGGGTGAGGGTGAATGTAAGGGACTGAGTCAAAGTATGGATCCTGACAGGCAGAAAAAAGTGGTCTAAATTCACTCAACCTTTTGATTTGATTAAACTTTTAAAAAATGCAGTAAAAACTGATAGTGGTAGCCCACAAAACCAAGAAGAAAGAAGTGGGCTGACTTGAAGAGATGGTTAGACAATGGGGGTCTGTGGTGTCGTCCATGATGGAGAAATTGCAGCTGGTGAATCTGCAGAAAGCAACTTGTCAAGGAGGAGCTCAAGGATCAACAGGAAACGTGCTTATTTAGGCAACTGAGTAAATTCACAATGCGACTTTCAAGTGTTAACTTGCCATACATAAGAACAAGGACTCAATTAACTTTTTATGTATGCGACAAGTATGTCTCTAAGATTTTCAATATATTTATATTCACTCTTTAGTATTTCATAGCATATGATGTTCTTAATAGGTTATCTTTCAAGAATACGCAGTATGCCCTTTTTGGTTTTTTTTCATATGTTTATTTTATTACACTTGTATGGTATTGCCTATTTATGGAGAGAAGGATGGCATCTTGGCTTGAAAGGTCGGGGATTCCAGCTTGGAATGTTGTTAGTGAGTTGAAGCTGTGGTATTCTAGAAGAGACAATTGGATCTTGCAAGCGGTGGCTGAGGTGTTGAGATACAGCCCTTTGTCCCCACCTTCTCCAAATGAGTATCTTTTCATTTCACATGTCCAAACGTCTGCTTCCAAACAGTCCTGTAGAAAGGTTAGTCTTGCCTGCTATAGAAGACTCCTTCTCGGGTATCACAACTGGGGCATGATTAATGAAAAGGTGTTAGTATCTTTCTTCACAGTTTTCGTCATTCTCCTACCATTAACTTACAGAGAGAACATTTAAGAAACATGGGCCTGTGGTCTCTTCCAGTTCTTCATCACAGACAAATGCCTCCTCTGCATCTTCATCCTCACATGACTGACAGGGAGCAGCCTCGTTGAAACCTAGGCTGTCAGAGGATAGATTAGGCAGCACACCAAATGTCAGTCAATTAGGAGCCGCTGAAGAGGGATTCAAGGCTTGTTTGCCTCTGCCTATTTTTTTGGCAGTGAATTCCAGATGCATGCGTTTCTCCTTTCCAGTAAGTTTTGAGGGAGGGGATGTACATCAACTCTTCAAACAAAGACTGAGGGCGCAAACCAATCTTCTTTCCTGGTCCTTAGTATTTTAGTTAAGAAAGGCTTACAAATCTCCATCTTGTGGAACATGGTTGGGGTGCGTCAGCGGCAGTGCACGAGGACCATTTGCAAACACCTTCTTTGCCCAAAGGAGTGACAGGTCTTAAAGGAGTCTTGCCTTGGTTTAACAAGGTTAGCCAAGTCTGCACAGTAAACAACAAGAACAGGAGAGAAAACATTTTTTCTTGGGCCCAAACCCTTCAGAGACAGGGACAGAGAAGTTTCTATGCTCTACGAGAAGGAGTGGCTTTATTCTCCTAGGATACTTTTTTGTCTGATTAAGAGTAACAAATAAAAAGTACCTGTAATTCAGTCCTTCGGAAATTCTTGCTTCCAAGTTAAAGAGATCTAGCTCAAGATTTCCTTTGTGAAACAGCAACGTTTTGTAGAATTCACTTTTACTCAAAATGCGGTGGACCATCTGAGCAGTGGAGAGTAGAGCTCCTCCATCCCTCTGGCTCTCTCCCTAGTTATATAATGTGGTGGACAGTCTCCATACAGTTCAAATCTAAATATGTGTTTCTATCACTGCAGCTTTACAACTACCTACCAAAGATTTCCAGCAAAACTACAGGGAAGAATTCAAGCATGCTAGGCAAAAAAGATGCAGTACTGGATGCTTCTCCATGCATATTGGCTGAAAGCAAATTATCTCAGTAATGGATAGATGCTCAGTAGTGCGTGTTGGTGGCACAGTGATAATTTACGACCTGGCAGCGCTGCTCTTAAATTATAGTCCTATGGTAAAGGGAGAGAAAACGGTTGAATAATATGGCTAAATTTGAATGCAAGAATCAACTATAATGCATGTCGCTAAGTTGGGAAAATGGAGACCCCTTCAAACTGAAAGACTTTGGAATTTTAAATATGCAACTTCCAATGACAGGCTTTTGAGTAGCCTTAATACAAGGGTTAGAATCTCGCTCAAGCCAGCAAGGGTCTACCATGGCAACAGAGGGTCATCTATGCACCACATGATAATCAGGGAAAAGGTTGAGAAGGTTTGGTCAGCCTTGCTGGATCACTGGACCAGCAAAAAGATGAACAAAACATGTTTGCTTAGAATGTAAGACTTCCTGCTACTTGTGGTGAGTAGGTTAATGGTACTGATATTGTTGCAAAATGGGTGAGCTTCAGAGCTGTCATGAGCAGATCTGCATGGTTTTCCCTTTTCTAATGAACACACTTTGGCTTCAACATTCAGTGCGTGAGTATAAGGGCACATGAAAGAGAAGACTATAATAGGGGAGTAATGGGTTACACTCAATTTAAAAAAAACATTACTTTGGAAAAGTATAGCTCAAATATGAAAACGATATGCATTTACACATTTATCATGGTGTAAAATTATAGCTTTGGAAAAAGTTGAGGGTTCATGTAAGGGGCGAGGCACTGGGATTGAAGTACCTGCTACATTTATCTCACTTGACGCAGGCAGCTGGAGAACTAGCTCTGTGCTGAAAATAAGTTTGTACATATATCAATAAGGACTAGCTAGTTAAGTAGGATATAGGAGACTCTGATAGGTACGTCGTGGAGCAACATAGAGTGGGGAAAAGGCATTGTTTTCCTCATAAAGCCCTCACCCACCGACCTAGTCGGTGGCATGCTTCATCATCGGGCCCACCACAGTGGCACCCAATGTGCCCCGGGTGTGCTTCAACGCCAGGAGACTGCGGAGCTGGTATGTTGCTGAGCGTGCGGTGAAAAAGGGTGAGAAGGTGTAGATTAAAAGCTATGCAGGAGGTCCCAGCACCCGAGGGTTGTTTATCTTTAATGAACTGGGCCTCTGCTAGCAGATAAAAAGGCAAGGAGACGTGATGGAGTGCTGATTATGACCTCCAGCGTCTAGTGCGGTCTACATGTTTCAGCCAGTGCCTTGTTGAATTTAAGCTGGCTTTCCTCAGGACCATTTACTATGTGAAAGGTGCAAAATAAACTTAATTTAAGTGAAGGTGGTGTTTTGGCTATGTGTGGCGCTCGCTAAGGCGCTGTAACTGTTAGAGGGGATTCCCTCAAGCTTGATCTGTTTTTCCTTGTAAAAAGCTTCATGGGTCGCTTGGCAGAGAAAGAGACCGAGATTTTCGGTCTGGTTCCTCCTTGGACCTATTCGTCCTTCCGGGCGCCGCGGAAGGACGAATAGGTCCAAGGAGGAACCAGACCGAAAATCTCGGTCTCTTTCTCTGCCAAGCGACCCATGAAGCTTTTTACAAGGAAAAACAGATCAAGCTTGAGGGAATCCCCTCTAACAGTTACAGCGCCTTAGCGAGCGCCACACATAGCCAAAACACCACCTTCACTTAAATTAAGTTTATTTTGCACCTTTCACATAGTAAATGGTCCTGAGGAAAGCCAGCTTAAATTCAACAAGGCACTGGCTGAAACATGTAGACCGCACTAGACGCTGGAGGTCATAATCAGCACTCCATCACGTCTCCTTGCCTTTTTATCTGCTAGCAGAGGCCCAGTTCATTAAAGATAAACAACCCTCGGGTGCTGGGACCTCCTGCATAGCTTTTAATCAATACCTTCTCACCCTTTTTCACCGCACACTCAGCAACATACCAGCTCCGCAGTCTTCTGGCGTTGAAGCACACCCGGGGCACATTCGGTGCCACTGTGGTGGGCCCGATGATGAAGCATGCCACCGACTAGGTCGGTGGGTGAGGGCTTTATGAGGAAAACAATGCCTTTTCCCCACTCTATGTTGCTCCACGACGTACCTATCAGAGTCTCCTATATCCTACTTAACTAGCTAGTCCTTATTGATATATGTACATATAAACCAGGGGATCCGGCCTAGCTTATCTAGTCCTCTCTCTCCCTTTGATCTATACTGAAAATAAGTTTGTCATTTGGTTGACTGTTAAAGGTAAATAGGACTGACATATAAACCAGCTTAACACTTATAACATCTTTTTCTTCAATACAAAAAATTATATATCCCCAAATTAAAGTAGTGCCAGGATTTGGTATTGAAGATGGGCATGTGGGGGGCTTTGGTTGAAAAGCATTACTCGATTTTGGTTTGTCCTATTACTGACTGAATTCATTACAAAGAAGCTACAGAGTTGATACATGTGAATGACTCCGATTCTACAGCATTATTCTTACCTTGTACTTTGATTGCTATTCTCTTTTCTCTCTTCCAGATGTCGTAGTCTTGATCATAGACGAAGATAAATGGGCACGCAGGAAAACTGCCTTGGAACATTCGTCTTTGATCACACTCCTGAAATGGTAAAATGACTGCAGTGACAACACGCCCTTACACGCACTGAAAACCGGTGCACCCAAGAATATGTGGAAAAGTAAATTTTGCCATGTTCTGTGTCCCTACGTGTCATCCATCATATGTTATGTGTGCATGATTAAATATGCATATGCATTCCCCATGTTCGATTAATGACGCAATTACAGTTGTGTCCACCTCTAATATGCCAGTTTCCAGTCCTCGTGAATACTACGAATATCAGGCCTATGTAAAGCTACGTTGCCACGTTTCTCAGTGTGCACGTTATTCTATTATAAAGTCCCCGTTTCTAGGCCGCAAAAGGGCCTGGACACCAGATTCAGCTCCTGTCTCCAGAAACCTCGCTGAGGAGCGATACAGCCCCCACCTGTATCCTCGACCCTTCACTTACTTCCTGCCTCGCAGTGCCCGGTCCAGCCTGGCTCAGCCTCTGAGTCTGCCAAAAGTATGTTATAGTTCCAGTTATCAGTTCAGTCCTCCTTCTCTGCATTCCTAAGCTACTGAACTGCATCAATAGTTTCCGTCATTGTCTAGCCTTCACGTCTCCACGTTAGAGAAATACTGCATTTAATGGTCATTTAATATTCTTCATCACGTACTACATGTAGAATAATGCATGGTCCAGTCTTAGAATCAAGTCAGCCTTTCCCCTCCTGACTTCTAGTTTATATCAACATGTTCTCTAAACATCAGATACTAGATACTGTTTAGGTACATGTCGCCCTGACTCTCCAGACTTCAGTCTCTGCTCCTAGCACAGAGTTCATAGCCCCCAGCTTCTCCTAGTGATACGTCATTGCTAGTTTGCGCGCACCATCAGGTTAGAGGTCCCGGCTCCTTAGGTAGCCCCCTCCATGGTTTCCGCCCCATTCATGACATATTCTGTTACGTTTGCATCACATGTCTATGTATACGCCCTGTTACACCTCTTTTCGCCCTTATCTTTCGCGACTGCTACGCATCACGCCTTCTGCTCCACCCACTGCTACGCCTACTGCAATGTAATGCTATGTGTTTGCGTTATGTATATATGCTCATGTATTGTTATTAAAAGTCAGCGCGCTCATCCCAGACCCAGCCCCAGCAGCTGCTGGGCCCTGTCATCCTATTCCTATGCAGGTTGTCCTGTTCCTGTCCTTATGCTGTATTAAACCTGCAAAACTCCTACTACCTCGAATCTTGACTCTTATTTATTGAGCTATCTGTTATGATATATGTCTAGTCAAAAAGAGAGGTATTATTTATTTATTTACCACATAATGGCGCCCGAATAGGGACTTGCCCTTTCCCCACGCGTCGGTGAAGCCACGCCGACCCCCTGACCCTCTGCAGCCGTGACGGAACCATACCGTGCACCGGCAGATATTTCTGCTTCAAGTATCCCTCAGGCCCACGGAGGAGACGGAGGAGGCGGTCCAGCATCCAAACGAGACGGTGGAGGAACGCGGCGAGTCCCGACCAGAGCCCAAGCCGAGAGTTCAAGGTCCGAGGTATCCGGAGGCCCACCCGTAACTGAAGTCCGAAGTTCGTCGTCCGTCGTCGTAGCAGTCCAGTCCGATCCGAGGCCTTCCGTTCTTGCTGCCCGGTGAGTACCATTACTGGGGTAGTATCTAGACAGGGTCAATCTAAATTGACTCTGGTCCGTGGGTTGGTGGTACACAGACTCACAAACGAAGTGTTCACCTAGGTGGATACGGGTCTTGATGCGTCCCTTTATGGGACCGGTATGTTCCGTACTGTTTCAGCAGTGCATCCAGTAAACTCTAGTCTGTTCCGTTCTCGAGAAATTCTTGTGTTTCTGTTTTCAGTATTCCAGGTAATATTCTGTCCGAACTGTTATGTTATGATGTTGTTCAATGTATTTCCAATGTCGTGGTATGCCTGAATTGTTCTCCCAATTGTTATTGTTCCTCGTGTATTGTATTGTGTTCCGATTCAAGTTTACAATGTCTCTCTTTTCGAGATTACGTCAGCTAAAAACTAGAAAGGGTTTGTTAGAAGAAGCAGTTCCTGTTCCGCCGAGGGACAGTCCAGGTCATTTTATGTATCAGAAGCATGGCATAAGCGCCATATTGTATCTAGATTTATGGGTAGAGTATACCAAACAGTTAGAAGAAAAGTATAGATGGCCCGTATCGGGTACATGGGATGCCGAATGCATCATGCGAGTAGAAGAAGCATTATGGAAAAAGAAAGCCAGACAATCACAGAAAGATGCCATCGAGTTATGGCGTAAAGAAGCTCATAAGAGAACCGAAAAAGAAATCAGAAAGTCAGAATTAAGTAGAGAATCCTTGGAACGAGCCCAAGAAAGGGAATTAATCGAGATAGGTGAACAAGTCAGAGCCGAACAGTCAGACAGACAGAGGCATGCCCTTAATAGGGGTATGTATCCTCTTCTTGCCGAGGGCTTGCCAAAAGCGACCCCGGAGGCATCCAGTAATTTCCCGCCACCATTAGTTCCGACCAAGCTACGTCACAAACAGACCGCAGCTGATATTTTTATTTCGTCCTATTTGGACGACACAGTCCCAGAATATGCAAATCCTGTTCGTGCTCCGCCAGTCCCTGTAAATCAGGCACTTCCCGCTCCTCCAGACACCGGAGTACCTGTTACGGTACCCCCGGTCCAGCCCGCCATACAAGTCCAGCCTGCATTTCCATTTCCCACTCTGCCAGGACGAAGAGCCTCAGTAGACGATTCTAGTTTAGGGGCCGCAGGGGGAGGTACTCCTCAAACCCCGCCGCCACACAAGCGTTTAACGTTAGCCGAATTACATGCACAAGCGTCACAGCGTACGCCCAGACATCAGACTGTAGCAGAAATAAGAAAATCCCTTGCCGAATGCGGCTATGATCCAGTCCCAGGCGAGGATAATATGGTTTTATATTCATTCCGCGTAAGAAAGGTGGCCGAGTATCTAGTCACCTTACCGAATATGAAAGAAGATCTAGACAGAATATATCGTTTCATCCGTACAGGGGATGATCCAGAAAGTATTAGCGAGGCCATGTCTCAAAGGAAAGCCGAGATCCAGCTCATGATATTAAAGTTTCTGATCAATTGTCTAATAAGAGAACAAGATTATCCGTCTAAAGATCAAGCCGAAATGAGAATCCTGACAAGGTGGAGTGATAATATAGCCGAGGGTAAGCACAAGACCGTCGGTGCTGTGGAGAGTATGTACAAGAAAATCCGTAGAGAAATAATAAAGATACACGAACAGCGTAAAGCAGCACAAGTAAGCGAGAAAGAAAGTAACTCTGATACTGAAGAGGTAGAGGACGAGAATCCCGCCAGAATAGCGTATGTAGGAAAACCTAGATTTCCAGATCGCCATTTACGCCTAGAACACAAGTCTATTTTTCATTCTCCAGCACCAGAACAAGGTTCACTAGAACAAGTGTTTCAAGCTACCGATCACATTTTGAAATCACGAATCGGTTACAGTGAGTTAAGTACTATGCATGAACAAGAACTAGCCCGATCAGCAGTCCGATGGATTACTGATTCTACCACTTTTCCAGACGAAATAGTGGCACAAATGTTTCTGAAACTGCCCCCAGCCGAGCAACGACTGGTGGGTATGTATATGATTCAGCACCTCATTACTTTGTATGAGGGTCAACACTCTGATCCAGGTCCGTTACATGATGTCCTGAACGAGTTACTCCAGTATAGATGGAAAGGTTTAGGTACCGACTTAATTAGTGTTATTCTAGAACAGCGTCACAAATATAGAACGTTTCTGAACCCGCATTTTGTTCATGTCTCACCCCCAGAAAGTAAACCATTTTACATGGAGAGACAGAATCCGTTACGAGAAGTCCACCCAGTTAAAGGAACGGGTGGCGAACTAGAACGAGTGTTTGTATACACTCCAATAACAAAGATGGAACTCCTCGAGATGAAGAAATTAATTCCCTGTCATGACAAAGATCCAGCAGGGTTCCATAGAGAATTAAAAGATATGCTCCGTATGGGAGAATACACGTACCCAGATATAATTAAAATGTTAAAGGTTCTGCTGCCCGCAGGGGTGTATGAAAAGCTCAAGGAAAAAGAATGGGAGGTGGGAGAGAAAAAGATCGATTGGGCAGTTCTAGAAGCTGAAGACAAGGCACGAGTACCAGGTACCGGTCTTGGAGATAAATGTAAAGAATTACCAGAATTATTGATTCAAGTTTTACCCAGATTATTGACAACTAGAAAAGAAGACTGGGATGCAATCTCAGCCTGTAAACAGAAGCAAGACGAGGATATTAGTGATTTTTATTCTAGATTTGAAAAATGTTTTAGCATCAACAGTGGCCTCAAGACGAGTAGTGAGTCATACCCTCACCTTTTTGTTACTAAATTAGTCGAGAATTCAAGCCCACCAATTAAAAATCGAGTTTTGAAAGTCGAAAGTACCTGGCAAGCTAATACCCCGTCCCAGATGTTGCAGATGCTCCAATACCACCAGAATAGAATCAGAGAAGAACAAGAACACGAGAGAAAACGTATGAAAGACACGAAAATGAAAGTACTAGTTGCACAATCTGTTCCTCAAGACAGTCAGAAGAGGGGTCCGAATCAAGCCAGTCATTCTGCAGCTCCCGTTAAAGGGAATTGAAATTATTGTAAACAGCCAGGTCATTTCATAAATGAGTGTGCAGTTCTGAAACACAACATAGCTACTGGTAAGACTAAAGAAAGACCACGTCCGCCTAGACAAGAACAAGTTTCACAGATTCCTCAGCCCCAGAATGCACCACAGACAGTTACCGCACCGCAGCCTATTGCTGCAACACAGCACGTTACATCGCAGATGTACCAGTATGCACAGTCTGAGTATCCAGAGTACCAGCAGTATTCATGAAACAGCCTAGAGAGGGAGGTAGGCTTGCCTCTCATCGAGATACCTGTAGATCAAGAAGGTCCCTATGTTCACAGTCAAGTATTAGGGAAAGACAGAAAGTTTTTGATTGATACAGGGGCAAGTAGGACCACAATTAGTCACGCCGAAGTTCCAGGGGCTCCGCTCTCAGGCTCAAGAAATGTTTCCCTTGGATTTTCAGGAAAACCTATCGTAAATGAGATTTCAAAGCCAGTTACTCTAGAAGTAGGTCCATTGTCCCGCACTACTGATCTGTTACTTACTAAGTCATGTCCAGAAAACCTATTAGGCATTAAGACACTGAAAGAGTTAGGTGCAGTTATATGCTGTTCCCCAGAGGGAATACGATTGTTCCTACGTGACTTTAAGGGTCACTATGTATTACGAGATTTTGATTCAAGACTGTCTAATGTTCCGCAGCACTTATGGGCGCAAGGTCCAACTGATGTAGGTTACATGCAAATCACACCCTATCGTGTGACTCTCAAGCCAGGTGTAGTGTTACCACGAATCAGACAGTACAGATTGCCACCTGAGGCTGTAGCAGCCTTATCCAAAATTATCGACGAGCTTATTGCTCAAGGAGTGGTTGTAGAAACTGACTCCAATGTATGCAATTCTCCGATCATTCCAGTCATGAAACGTACTGATCCAAATGCACCTCCAGTATATCGATTAGTGATTGATCTACGAGAGCTTAATAAATGTATTATTCCTCAGTACCCAGTTGTCCCAGATATCTCTTCCCTATTAACGGCCATTGATTCCGAAGCCACGTTCTTCACTGTCATAGACCTCAAGAACGCATTTTTCAGTGTTCCTATTCATCCAGACAGCCAGTTCCTTTTCGGATTTTGTTTAAATGGAAGGAGCTATAAATTCACACGAGCTCCTCAAGGTTTCACAGAAAGTCCTAGTATTTACAGTCAAGCACTTAAAAGACAACTAGACAACATTCACATGCCAACTGACACTGCCCTGCTCCAGTATGTCGATGATCTACTGATCACAGCCCGTTCTGAACGTGCTTGCGAGCGAGCATCCCTTATAGTCTTGTATTTCCTAGCCGAGATGGGGCACAAGGTGTCCCCTTCTAAGCTTCAATTCTGTGTCCAGCAAGTGGTCTACTTAGGACACTTACTGTCCAAGAGGGGTAGGCAGTTGACACCAGACCGTATCCAGTTAATAGCGAGTCTTCCTCAGCCCAAGACCCAGAAGGAGGTACGTGCTTTTATCGGCCTTACTTCTTATTGCCGACAATGGATTCCCCAGTATGCATTTCTAGCCAAACCACTGATACAGTTAACGACACAGGAGGCAGCCGTATCGACTGTCCTCCCTTGGACATCTGAACATACACTTAGTTTCAATGAGTTAAAGAAAGCCCTATGCCAAGCTCCAGTTCTAGCTACACCGAACTACAGTAAGCCTTTTACACTTTTCGTTACTGAACGTGAAGGTACAGCATTATCTGTTCTCACACAAGATCAAGCAGGACAATACAAGCCCTGTGCTTATTTTTCGAGCACATTAGATCCTGTAGCCCAGGCTCTGCCTGCGTGCCTCAAGTCAGTTGCAGCCACAGCACTAGCTATCAGACAAAGTGATTCCATAGTCTTAGGACATACCTTGACAGTACAAGTTCCACATTCTGTGGAAGTTCTTTTGAACCGAACACAAACTCAGCACTTGACAATTGCACGTTTAACAGGTTATGAATTAACACTGTTCCAGCCACACATAGAAATCAGACGCTGCAACATCCTGAATCCTGCTACTCTGTTACCATCAGTTAATTCAAATCTAGCCACACATGATTGCGTGGAAGTAGTTAACATTACGACAAAGCCAAGACAAGATCTGACAGATATTCCGTTATTAGATCCCGACCTGACACTTTATGTGGATGGTTCATGTATGAGAACTAGTACAGGAGAACTAGTCGCCGCGTATGCAGTGACTACTGACACTGAAGTTATTGAGACACACCGCATCGACACCCTGTCCGCTCAAGCAGCAGAGCTAGTTGCTCTGACACAAGCCTGCATACACGCCAAGAACTTGAAAGTTAATGTTTACACAGATTCACGTTACGCATTTGGAGTTGTACACGACTTCGGAGTGCTCTGGCAGGAGAGAGGTTTCATGACTTCTCATGGAACCAAGATTCAGCATGGTCTCCTTATTCAAGCTCTGTTAGATGCCATACACTTGCCGACATCTATTGCTATCATGAAATGCAAAGCACATACGAAAGTTACTGACATTATTTCCCAAGGTAACGATCTAGCAGATCGCACAGCCAAGCTTACAGCACAGACTCTAGACATTCCAGTTAATCAGACACATACTCCAGATCCGGCTACATGTATGACAGTTAAAGACCCTACACAAGATGTCATAGATATCCAGTTACATGCTACTCCCGAGGAAATCAAGAAATGGTCCGAACAAGGAGGGGTCCAGACAGATCAAGGATGGTTAACGAAGGGTAGAGCCACATGGTTTCTCCCCGACTCTATGGTTCAAGTCATTATTAATACCGCACATAGTCCAGCACATTTAGGAGAAAAAGCTATGTTAGACAGTATCCAGAACATTTGGTTCAACAAGCATTTACGAGCTGCAGCCAAGCAGAAAGCCCGTACCTGTATGATATGTTGTCAGTTTAATCCAGGTAAAAGTGTCCCGGTGGAACAAGGTGGATTCCAGCCCCCTGACCACCCTTTTGAAGTCCTCCAGATGGATTATATTCAGATGGAGCGATGTCGAGGTTTCAAGTATGTCCTTGTAGTTGTATGCGCTTTGTCCAGGTGGACAGAAGCATATCCAGTCCCAGATTATACAGCCGCGACCACTGCCAAGCAGTTGGTTCGTGAGTTCTTCCCTCGTTATGGACTCCCTAGAGTCGTATATTCTGACAACGGCCAGCCATTCTCATCTGAACTCATGAAGCATGTTTCCCTGTTATTAGGGTACCAGTGGAAGTTTCATTGTGTACGCCATCCTGAAGCAGCCGGTCTCGTAGAGAGACATAACCAGACTCTGAAAATCCGTATTGCAAAAGTGTGTAAAGAAAAAGGTGTGGACTGGCTAGTAGCTCTACCAGTCGCTTTATTTTATATGCGCATGGTCGCACATTCCAGATCAGGTCTGTCCCCGTACGAGGTCGTTTTCGGCCGCCCCCCTAATATGTGGGGTACTCCTAGACCCCGAAGTATTACCGATGTTTCAAGTAATATGCTGACAGATTACCTAGCTTCCTTGATGTCTGCCCTCAACTCATGTCGTTCACAGGTTGCCGCCGCATTTCCAGACAATACCGAGGTGGCACCGCACGAAATCGTTCCAGGATCCATGGTGATGGTCCGCAACTTTGACAGATCAAGTCCGCTGGAGCCTCGTTGGAAAGAGCCCCGACAGGTCCTCCTCACCACCCGTACAGCCGTGAAGTTGGAAGGACGCAAAGGCTGGGTGCACCTTTCTCATATTAAACTTTTTAATGGACTGAAACCCGTCTTAAAGAACATTTCCCAGGATTTGAAGGATTGCCAAAATATTGTTCTCAAGGACTGTCCCGCAAAAGACATTGCTACAACCCCTCCCCTGTTAGAGAAAACTCCGCAACAGGAGTACAAGCTAAAACTCCGGTCTAGTAAAATAAGTCAGTCAGTTTGATTGTCTAAGTCCTCCCCTAGGTGAAACGGTTAGATTGTTTCTGACATGTATAAAATAGACCCCCATAGTGAGAGAGTTAGTCAAAACTCAATTCGATGTATTGTTTTTCTATGTTTCATATTATTTCTCAGCATTATGATTTCCTGCACCAGTTATGCGTTTTACCTGTACTTTTCAGTTTCTCATGTAAATAAGTCTGCTAATGCTACAGTAGAGCACACGTTTAGTGATCTGCCTCCTCATGAACTCTCTTACCGCCTCGCCATGCGAAAAAACTCATTCATCCGCATGTTACATTACTCACACCAGACCAGCAATGCCACTAATTGTTGGGTGTGTGGTCGACTCCCCCCTTTCCAGACACCGAAGGGAGTCCTGCCACTTTTTCCTTATCCATTCTCACATAATGGTTCGTGTGGAGCATGGTCCACGTTAACGTCATCCTCAACAGATATGTCTTTTCTTAACAGTACATGTTTTCCAGACAAGCAAGGTCTTCCCCACAGAACCGGGTTAGATCTAGAAAATGAAGTGTATAATTTAGGTAATTATTCTTCGAATTTCATGGTCTTGAATGTTCAGTCTGATACTACTCCAGACTTACCTGCTATTTCAGTACTACCAGTCAAAGGCGAATTATGTGTCCGAAATAATGGTTCCGTACATGTAGGACACAGTGAATGTACTACTATTGTCAAGTATAGTGACAGTGGGAAATCTATTTTTAAAGCTTCACGTCATTCTTATTTTATTTGTGGTCAAACCGCATATGTCCGTCTGCCCCTCGATTGGGAGGGAACCTGTTACATTGCCTTCCTACTGCCACCAGTTTTCCTAGCCCCACCTGATTATCATAGAAACACACATCTAGTACACATTAGACATAGAAGGGAGTCCCCAATTGTCGATTATACTGAAACTGCTCTAGAACAGTATACAGATTTCAACAGAGGGTTCTTTTTCTTTATAGGACCTATCCAGAATAGTAAACTGATCCGTAGGTTAACCAGAACTCTCGAAGCTGTAGTAAATGAGACTGCCTCTGCTCTAGGTAACTTAACTGAAGAGCAATCTGCTATGAGATTTGTCGTTTTACAGAATCGTCTCGTCCTTGACGTCATACTGGCCGATAGGGGCGGGGCCTGTAGAGTCATCGGATCTAGTTGCTGCATTTTCATTCCAAATAACGCGCCGTCTGTTTATTCAGCTATAACCAGACTCCATAAAATTGCCCATCTGATACACCAAGATCCAGGCACCTGGACATGGTCCGGTTGGTTCTGGAATATAATTTCCGCATGGGGATGGAAAGTCTTGTCCTTTCTAGGTATTGCAGTAGCGATCATATTCAGCTGCTGCCTCTGTATACAATGTGGCCCTGCGATTTGCGGCATTTGTGCTACCTCTTGTATTCCTAGTCCCAAGCCCCGTTCTAAATCCCGTTCCAGGATAATTCGAGACGAGCAAATGATACTGTATGAAATGATAGATGGTATCATGAATATTGATGTTTCCTGATGGAAACGTAGTGACAAGGAGGGAATGTGGAAAAGTAAATTTTGCCATGTTCTGTGTCCCTACGTGTCATCCATCATATGTTATGTGTGCATGATTAAATATGCATATGCATTCCCCATGTTCGATTAATGACGCAATTACAGTTGTGTCCACCTCTAATATGCCAGTTTCCAGTCCTCGTGAATACTACGAATATCAGGCCTATGTAAAGCTACGTTGCCACGTTTCTCAGTGTGCACGTTATTCTATTATAAAGTCCCCGTTTCTAGGCCGCAAAAGGGCCTGGACACCAGATTCAGCTCCTGTCTCCAGAAACCTCGCTGAGGAGCGATACAGCCCCCACCTGTATCCTCGACCCTTCACTTACTTCCTGCCTCGCAGTGCCCGGTCCAGCCTGGCTCAGCCTCTGAGTCTGCCAAAAGTATGTTATAGTTCCAGTTATCAGTTCAGTCCTCCTTCTCTGCATTCCTAAGCTACTGAACTGCATCAATAGTTTCCGTCATTGTCTAGCCTTCACGTCTCCACGTTAGAGAAATACTGCATTTAATGGTCATTTAATATTCTTCATCACGTACTACATGTAGAATAATGCATGGTCCAGTCTTAGAATCAAGTCAGCCTTTCCCCTCCTGACTTCTAGTTTATATCAACATGTTCTCTAAACATCAGATACTAGATACTGTTTAGGTACATGTCGCCCTGACTCTCCAGACTTCAGTCTCTGCTCCTAGCACAGAGTTCATAGCCCCCAGCTTCTCCTAGTGATACGTCATTGCTAGTTTGCGCGCACCATCAGGTTAGAGGTCCCGGCTCCTTAGGTAGCCCCCTCCATGGTTTCCGCCCCATTCATGACATATTCTGTTACGTTTGCATCACATGTCTATGTATACGCCCTGTTACACCTCTTTTCGCCCTTATCTTTCGCGACTGCTACGCATCACGCCTTCTGCTCCACCCACTGCTACGCCTACTGCAATGTAATGCTATGTGTTTGCGTTATGTATATATGCTCATGTATTGTTATTAAAAGTCAGCGCGCTCATCCCAGACCCAGCCCCAGCAGCTGCTGGGCCCTGTCATCCTATTCCTATGCAGGTTGTCCTGTTCCTGTCCTTATGCTGTATTAAACCTGCAAAACTCCTACTACCTCGAATCTTGACTCTTATTTATTGAGCTATCTGTTATGATATATGTCTAGTCAAAAAGAGAGGTATTATTTATTTATTTACCACAAATATACCATAGAGTAGCCAACATAATTACATGCATTTTCAGAGAGAAGAATCAGCCCTATGCGTTACATATGTGCTTCACTTGATTTAATTTTATATGTCGTATTTTCACCAACTGAAATGCAATAGTTTAAAATACATTTCAACAGTAACCAATGTTTGTTCCTGTTCTGGACTTCTCTATGTGGTGTGTGACACTGCTGAGAATGGGAAATATGGGATACGGTAGTACCAAACTGTTAAGGTTAATGGAAGGGAAACCCATAAACTATGCACTGCTAGTTGAGGCACATATGAGAATCTGTGCAAGAAAAGAATAATTCTCGCTGCATGTCTCACACGTTACAGAAGAATACTATCCCACAAGACTGGAACATGTATGCTAAATAGGAAGAAGACTATTTTTAAAGGACTCTACAATTATCACCAGGAACCAGCATGTATACTTTTGACACACCTACCATCAAGTAATAGGATGAAGGGTAATGTTGATTCTTTTTTTTGGTATATGCGATTACATGCTCTAGTGCAGATCATGCCCGATAACGAAGGCAGAAAGGATGTGACAATATTACCGTTAATGACAGCCATTTATCTCTTATTTAGAATGTGGTGATCAACAACTAGAGGGCATTTTTTTTGTAACTGATATTAAATATGCTTCTCCTTGCTGGCACTATAAATCCTTTGTTAAATTACCATGTAGAGAACCAAATTACCAATTCAGCTCTTTATAGTATGTAGAAATGTCTGTAAAGCAAAACAATAGTGATAATACTTGCCACTGAAATCATAAGCACTTAATAGTCCAGCACACTGGCTGGACTATTCAGTGATTTTGATTATTAATGGAGATGCCCTGGAGGGAAACTAAATAATCCCTAAAACATTAAGTTAGCTATGTATCAAAGTCTCTCATTTTATACTTTAGACATTTCAGTGTAGCAACAAGAACATTTGATATATATATATATATAGATATATATATATATATATATATATCTATATATATATATATATAGCATTTGTCTCTTCATTGCATAAAATAACAAATATTGTCAATTCCTCGACTAATAGAACCAAACATTAAAACACTGTGGAACATTATCGTGGAGAACTGAATCAAGAATACTTTAAGGTTAAGTACTTAGGGATGGGATTTTGGAAATGATCTTCAGTGGCTCTGACCTTTACTGCGATATTTAGGAAACATATTTTAAACAATTTAGTTACATGTTAGCACTTTATATTCATAAGCAACCACTTCCCCATGAAAATTCCCCTCTGGGGCATCAGACCAGATGATTGGTGGAAAAGTATTTCTGCTCCATAAGTAATACCAACCTACATACATTTGAATATCATGACCAACTAAAACCAAGGTGTCTCACTGGATTGGCACAAATTTAACTTTGGGCCCTTGCTTGTATGACCAAATCAACATGGTAGGAAGGGTTAGCTGGTTGGAGAAGGCCGACTATACCTATATTGGGGACTGTGTGGTAATCCACTTTAGCCACCCCAATGTGGAGGAGCAAGTTCTAGGTGCAACTAATTCTTTTATACCCACTAAATCCTCCGCAATTCAGGTGCTCCCGTTAGGTTTCTTCATAGACCACATGTACTGTGTACCGCCCCTTAAACAACGGTTGGGCTTTAGAGTCATGAACTTTATGCTAAACATCCTTTTATTACCCCACTGATGAATTCCAACAGATAAGAAGTTTTGAGCCATTTGGGCTCCTGTGACTGATTACGCACCCAGCTGTATCTTCAACACCAGCTACACCTACTCCAACAAGTTCATTCAACTGTACTTTTAATGCCTTATTTACTGGTAACCACAATTACCTAAAATTGTTAATCTGCAACATGGCAGGACTTGCCTCTAAATTTAAGGATACAAACTGGATTTCCTTCATTAAGGGGTTCCATTTGATATGTTTATAAGAGATCTGAGAGACTATGAATTCCTTCTTTTTGGAGGGATATAAAACATATTTCTTCCCAGCAATCCCTTTTTCTGCTAGTAGGGCGAAGGGGGGACATGTCAATATTTCTATTAGATGTTAGTGGGTGGGTAAAGGAACTGCACTCAGGGGTACCTAGATTACAAGCCTTAAGTATAACCCTTTCAGGCTCCTTTGCCTTTTATCTGCTGAACTTCTATAATGCAAAAACGTGGACACAGGTTTCTTGTGAGAAAAAGGAAGGTCCGGCTAACTTATTCGTTGCTGGGGATTTTAACATACATATATGTGAGAGCCGCATCGACGATTTAAGCAATTTGTCCAAGTGCACGCTATCGGCAGGACCACATATAGAGCACACTAAAGAAGTGACAGAATTAATCACATTGCTCAATGCTTATAACTTCGTTTTTTCTTTAGAGAAATTGGTTAATTCCAATGAGACGCAGTCTTTCTACCTTCACTGGTAGGTGTTCGCCTCAATAATCGATTATATTTTTGTTTCTGCTCCTTTGTACTTAATGATTTCAAACTGTAATATTTTTCATAGCATGCATAGTGATCATAACCCGATCTCTCTTGGCTTGAGCTTGTTGTCCCCATCTATCAGGAAAATAAAGGGTGTCCCAGGTGAGCTTTTGTCACATTGCCAGGGGAAACGCCTAAGATGGTCTATGATATACCTTGAGCGCTTTAAACATACACTGTTCCCACAGCTGCACTCAGGATTTTACAACCTGTCTTGACCCAAATGCTTCAGACCAGTCAATCTTAACTGCCTGTGGGAGCATTTCTAAAAAGGAAGCTGAACTGTTACATTCCTCAGTAAGTAAACCCTCTCTATCTGCTCCAAAACGGTTTGACCCTCGCAGCTTTAAAGCCCTAAGAAATCTAAAGTGTATTTTGAAAATGATGCCTAGAGATGGCGAGCGGGTAGCCATATGCCGGCAAACATATAAGGAGGAGTTTAGCAGGCGTAAAAAGACATTGAAGGGCACAGCCTGCGAGAATCTAATACAAGCGAGTACCTGGAGAAATAGTTCTGCCTCCTGGTGTATTATCAATAATCCCTGTTTTGTAGAAGGTAATACCCCTGCCTTAGGTCATCACATCAAGGATAGTCAGAAGGTCACTCACTTTGAGGGCATAAACAATTGTTCTTTTCCCTCTGAAATCTGGGAGTCAGGGGGAGGACGAAGTTGGGATTTTCTGTACAGGAGATCAATCATGGCATCACAGGTCTTATCAGACATAAGGCCCGGGTCCAGATGGAATCCGTCGTACCTGTTTACTGCCAATGTGGAAATCTGGGTCGCGCACTGACTGATTTTGAATGCAGCAGTTAGGGATGGCCCTCCTCAATCTTGGTCATCGTCGACCCTACCTGTTTTAAATAGTGCCTACTTTTTTTTTTTAAAAGGGTGAGAAAGATAATCTGCAGTGTTACAGGCCCGTATTGCTGATCGACTTGGTTGTAAAGGTACTGGGGCGGGTGCCTCTTGATAGACTACCTTATTGGACAGGTGAGAACAATGTTATCTCAGAGTCACAATTGGTTTTAGACCGGGTAAATCTACAATTGATCAGTGTCTGAATCTTTATATGGTCATCAATAAATACACTGTTGCCTGCCATGAGTCAGTCCATCTAGCCTTTATGGACCTTACTCCGGGCTTTGACCAAGTCAAACATGACAAATTGAGGCGTATTCTGTTGGGAATGGGGTGGACCCAAATGTTGTTCATTTTTTTACGCGACTTAATGCCAACACAACCCTGTCAGTTAAATACATTAATACATCTGCATGTACTAACATTTTCACTACCAGGAGGTGGGTTGAACCAGGGTGCATACTTGCCCCTTTTTTATTTTCGTTATCCATAAATAGGCTTGACCAGGCGTAAGTGGCACCTAAGTTTGATTGCCCCCAAATTGGTTCCTACATCCTCCAGGAAATCAGGGACACACAATCAAGACTATGAACGAGTTTGTTCTGCAATTAAGTAATCCCAATCCCAATTTGGGCTTTGCAGGGGATGGAAGACCGACCTTGAAAACAAAGAGGATGGTTGGTTTTGAAAGAGGAGTTAAGTTGCAAGATTGCTCAGCATCAGAAGTTCCCAAATACAACTGTTCCGTGGTCTGCAGAGGTTCATTTTCATAATCGAATGGGGAGTGCAGCAACCAGGTTTTTTTGGGACATTGGAACAGCACATCTTGCGGCTCTTGGATAGTAACTCGAGACATCAGATTAAGGGATGGGCCAGTATTTACTGCATTATGAGGAAACTTGAATGCACCTGCTTTAGACACCTGCATGTTTATTAAAAATATGAG
Source organism: Lissotriton helveticus (assembly GCF_964261635.1). Taxonomy (NCBI): domain Eukaryota; kingdom Metazoa; phylum Chordata; class Amphibia; order Caudata; family Salamandridae; genus Lissotriton; species Lissotriton helveticus. Next base: position 1,339,805,993 of record NC_136059.1, read on the forward strand.
GAAACCTCTAAATGTTAAAAATGGGGGGCACTCTAAACCTGAGGATGAGAACCTAACATGGAATCCACTTCTCTGCCACATGTTCCATAAAGTTATAACACTGTTCTTAATTTAAGTCTTTATTGATTCAGATTGAATAGGTATAAAAACGATTATGATCCCAATGATGTAATAGTAAATCAAAACATGCAGTGCTGGGTCCTGGAGAATTTCTTTTCCAGAATACAAGCAAAACTGTGCACATTAGTTCTGGACCAGAGTCTACCAAAGATCTTCTTCTACGATGCCCAAGTGCTTTATAAGTGGCAGTGGGGATACCTGATAAGCTACCACAACCCACAAAAACAGCAATAGAGGCCTGGAAAAAGGCAACTCGTAACTAATAAAATAAAGCGAGCCAAAGTCCTGACTAAGCAGACTTTTCTTTGGGTTATCAAAAATCTGGAAGACCTAAAAAAAAGGGGGGGGTTTAGAAAACAGGATCTAATAAGGGTTTTCCAAGAAAAACAATAAGATCCGGTACCCAAGGGGACATGAAATTGTTTGATCAGTTTTCTGGAAGCTTTGTGCTTGCGACATCCTAAGTCTTTTAATACATAAAATTAAAGCATGTTCTGGCACATTGTTAGCAGCGATAGTGATATACACAATGGTTCTCCTATAGAAAACAGGGCCCTAAGCAAGTCCCTTACAATAAAAGCCTTCTTCCTGATTAAACAAAAAAACTTGTAAAATCCCCCCCCACCCCACTCATGATACATTAGGCCGCTAAATGTCAAGATGGTAAAACATAGGTGCACTGGAGGGGTAATTATGTCCCAAACAAGAGCAACAAGATCAGGTTATATGTTGGTATTGCTGCTAATGCTACATATGAGTTATTACACAAGTAAGCAATTGATGAAATCTGATTACACATTGACTTCTGTGTCAGGCTGTGAGCAGATTTTAGAACACAATATGGCAATACCCCAAGATGCAGGGGTTTTGGGGCACAGCGACAGACCTTTTGGCCACAGTTTTGTTTTGGAGGCCCCTTACTGATCTAGCAGCCAAAGTGGAGCCCTTTCGAAGCTGCAATCACCAGGACTCACGAAAAACACCTAAGATATTGCTAGATACAGTGTTAATCATTGCAGGATAAGACATTGACAGCTTATGGGGCAGACTGGTGATATTGTGGATCAAATCTCAGTGCTTGAAGAAAAACTGGTGGAATGGAGTGAACTGTATAAGTTGAACAGGTGTATGCCCAAATGTTAGACAAAGTACTGGGGTCCACAGATCAGATATTACAAACTTGATTGATAGTGAGACTGCCTATTGGCAAATTTTCGGATCCATTCCAGTGTGAGATGTTCAATTTGCACAATTTAGTGGAGGGCATTGCACTGTCTGATTTAGTGTTGATACTAACTGGCTAAACATACAAGAAATGTGACTCAAATTAGGTGTGTGCAATTATGTGATCAATATCTGGATCATGTTAAAAATTAAAAAAAATACAAGAAAGGAAAATGAGAAATGAATGAGTGTACCAGAGGCAGGAAACCTGAACGATGAGGTCTCTAAAGTCATGGATAAAAAGCATTGCATTATCAGCAACCTTCTTGGATATTCAGTATTTGGGTTTTTTCTCATTTCATGTGATTGCTAGTCTTCAGAACAAGGAAATACTTGAATAACGTAGACCCTGCTGCTTCCAACAAAGGGATTTTGACTGTAAGCCCAGGAACATCTTGAAAATAATCTGTTTGAAGTCGGATTGACCCCATATTGCTCCAATCTAATTGAGGTAGACATCAAGTCAGAAACCAGAGCTCAGTATTATATTTGAACATCCAGTACCACAGGCTTACAAGTTTTGCATCTTCGGGCTTTACCTTTCAACAGTACTTGCAGATGACTGCATTTGACAGATAAACTGTCTGCTTTTTGGATGTGAGCTGGGAATATCGAATCCAAAATAGTGAAGGGTTACAATATTGAGACCACAATATCGGAGAACAAAATATCAAAAGGTGAGTTTCTATATGTTTTCAAAACCCAACTCCACATATACGTGCCTAGGCGATTTATATCTTCAAGGTATGTAGATGTGAAATTAAGGATAGTAAATCCATACCTCACTCTGTGCACTTAGCTGTTTGATATTTTGTCTCTCGAAAATGTGGTCATGATATTGTGACCCGTCAATATTTAGAGCACAATATTCCCTACTACAAAATTTTTGGAGGGCAGTGCTGCCAACTGGGATTTGGGATGCAATGCTCTGTGCCAAATCTGAATTCTACTTACTTGGAAGTGAAAGCCTGCCTCCTGCGATTTAGTGTCTGGCCATTAGCAGTATTGCGTCATTCGTATACAAAGAATGGAGGCAGTCAGTTAGAGAACTTTCATATATTCCAGCACACAAAATACATGAAATAGCTGGATGGAAGTTCTACTTAAAAAAAAGGAAGGGTTAGTGCTTGGATGCAAACAAAAATGATTGTTAAAAAACAAAAAACACTGAAATACTGCTACTAGCAAAAAGAAGTACATTAGAAAAATGAACCAACAAAAAAAAACGGCAGGTAAATTGCTTCCCTCCAAAAGCCAGAAAATTAGTGAATTGGCTGGGAATTGAATTATGCCCAGGGTGGCTGGGTGTCAAGATGTCTCTATGTTTCCTGAAATCCCCAACAGTGGTCGCTGAAGAATCTAATAAAACTTCAGCTTGGATTAAGACGAAGGGTAATTTGTGTGGAAACCTTCTAAGGTGAGCTTGTGAAACTGCCAAACAGATTTATGTATACCATTCTTGGGCAGCTCATAATCCAAAGCAATAAACATGGACTAAAAGGGTATTTCGCTAAGGAGACTGATGAACGTATAAGTACATTAAGTTCCCTAAAGAATGAGCACAATGGCATATTTTGTATTAATGCACTAAATCATTCAAATCTAAAGTGGGGAAAAGGCATCCAGCTTTAATTTTTCTCTTCGTGACGTTGTTCACTTGCCCAGGCTCAGGGCAAAAGGTTCTCCGAATTAGCACCCAAAGTACAACCTCAGCGGCGCATGGGCGGCTGGGTGCATGGTGCTATTTTGGCATCGGGTGCCCTGTCGATTGCAATGGGGATTCTCCGGTTGCAACAAACAATGCAGGTTTGGGGACGAAGATCTTCAGGAGGTGATCACCAGTTGGAGAGGTAAGTTGGAATGCCTGGGGATGCTGGGACAACATCGGTTGGGACATCGGTGCAGCGGTGTGTTTAGACGTTGGGTTTTCTTACCAGCTCTGGTCGTGGGCGGATCCTCCAGAAAGGGGCTGCAGGCATTCACTGAAAATTCGAGGCAGGTCAGAGATCACCAGATCTCAGGTCAGGATTGCCGGGGAGACCTCCTCGTGGTGTTGGGCCACTCAAACTTAGGCCGTGGGCGTCGGGTGCAGAGTGGTGCAGACTCGCAAATTTGGCCGGAGCCAGAGTCTGTGGGTGACCAAATCCGGTGCTCACGAGAGACAAAGTCTTGGATTTGGAAGGCAGGGCAGGTCCTTCGGGTTCTTGAGGGCTGCTGGCTGTAGGACACACCTGGATTTCACTGGAGCAGGTTCAAGGTGCGGACAGGCGAGTAGGACTGGGGCCAAGTCAGTGGGCATCCTCCTCTTCTTAGTTCAGCGCGGATTCTTCGGTCCTTCGTCTCTTCTTCTGGTCGGTTCTTGTCTGACGAGGCAAGGTTCAGGGTTGCCCCTGGGTACTAGATTTAGGGGCGTTACAGTTTGGCTGGGTCCCCCCATCTGCAAGATGGAGGGGACCCATCTTGCAGATGGGGCTTTCACTTTCCAAGCAGCCCGGGACAATGGAGGCCACTTCTTTGAAATTAAAAAGGTCTTGCATTTACAAGAGTTTTAGCTATTGGTATTGTAAAAGACAATGCCTTTTATTTCTGTGTTCATTATCAAAACAGATAAAGGCATTGTCATTTACAATTCCAATAGCTTAAACTCTCGCAAATGTGAGGCCTATTGTAAAGTAAAGTAAAGTCCATATTTGTAAAGCGCACAATCACCCGTAAGGGTCTCTAGGCGCTGGGGGCCGTCGGGAAGATTAAGCGAGCTATTGCCCAGAGTCACATGGTGCTGGGCTAACCTGCCGCCGGAGCCGAGGATCGAACCGTGGTCCCCAGATTCCAGCGTCAGTCGCCCTGGCCGCGGCGCCACACCTCTTCCCAATTGAATTGCAAATGCTCGTTACCTACGGTAACACTGTCTTGGCAAAGATATCACATTATTAGTGAATTTCTGCGACTGGCCTTCCCCTGCATGGAAACACATTGCCAAATTTTGAGTAACTTTTGATCCTTGTGAGCTGCAAACAAAACGCTTTTTTGTGAAAGTCCAGATTACGCAGTAGATGATGGATTTTGTGGCCAATACTGCAAATCCATAACTATGCAGAAAGAGCCATAACAGCATAATCACGTAATTCCTGGGCCTTGGTTATAAAGTCCTTACTCAACTTGGAACAAAAGGGTTTCATGCATTAAAGGCAGTCGAAACACTGTATTAGGAGAGTGATCCTAGCTTATCTTGACGCGTAAATGCACCTATTGCATTGCTCTTATTAGACTTGAAAATGTATTTCAATAGATCTGCTGTACCCTTTTCCATCACTTACTGGAAAACAAAATGTTATTGCCAAATTTAGAACATATGTGAGGCTGCTTAACTCCTCTCCTTGGACCACGGTTCAAGTCAATGACGTTTTATCAACACCCTTCCAGGTACAGAGGGAAAAATTGTAGGGTTGTGCCTCATCGCCACTTCTGTTTACATTGATCATGAAATCCCTTGCAGGCTGGATAAGACTGGATGCTCAGATTTGTGGTATTGGCTGGGGAGTGTGGAGGGAGTACCGTGTCCCTTGTTATACGGATGAAGTACATTTATATGTGCAAAGACCCCACCATTCGAACGTCAGGTTCATGCACATGTTGACAGTAATAGGGACACCTCTGGCCGTTGTGTAAATTGGCATGTCAACATTGATTTCACTGGTGGGAGAGATAGACCCAAAGTATGCTTTGACTCCTAGTTCTTTGTCGTGAATGGTTCATTTATTATCTTAGATTTTCTGTAACACAGGCCCCTACAGAGAGCTGGAGAAGCAATATTGCTCATATAATAGAGAGGTTAAAAGATTAATTGGAAGCATGGGATACCAAAAGGTCCTGTAGGACCAAATAGGAAAAGTGCCCATCCCGACGGACCAGATTGTCCAGGCAGTAGTGCTTTGTGAACATGTGGAGAGAAACCAGTGGAACTCCACATGCCAACATAGTGGTTGCAGCCTTTACTCTGGTGGAATGAGCATGCAAACCCTCTGGGGGTTGTTTCTTGGCCAATGTGTAGCAGATTTTAATGCAGAGCATGATCCATCAGGAGATCTATTTCTGCACAGCCTTCTCTTTTTTGGCTCCAACATACCCCACAAAGACTTGGTCAAGATAGAATGACAACACTTTTTTTTAGATCCATTCAGTGGAGCGGCTCCTCTTCCTGAGAGGGAGGAGGTGGAGCAAAATAAGTAGGCAGGGTGATGGAATGGCCTACATGACCACCTTGGACAGACGTTCTGGTGCCAATGATTAATTTGTCTGAGACGATGTTGAGGTATGGAAGCTTAGATGACAAAGCCTGGAGTTCAGTGACCCTCCGGGCAGATGTTATAGCCACAAGAAAGGCCGTTTTGATTTTAAGGAGCTTGAAAGGACAATTTTGCAGAGCCTCAAAGGTAGCGCACATAAGAAAGGTGAGCACTAAATTCAGGTCCCCTGAGGCATGATAAAGGGAGAAGGAGGGAACATATGTTGGAGACCTTTCAAAAACTTATGTACAATAAGGGATTTGAAAAAGGGACGGCTGATCTGGCAAGCACAAAAATGCTGACATGGCAGAAATATAGCCCTTTAATGTGCCCAAAGAGCCATGATGGACAAGAGAAAAAGAAAGAAAAGTACTTGAGAAAGTGGAACAGAATGGGGGAGTCAACGTGCTTTTTTGCACACCATGCCACAAACGTGCCCCAAAAGGCAGACATTTACCGTCTTGGTGGAGTGATACCTGGCTGTCACGATGACATTACAAACTTTGGGCATAAGGTCAAAAGCTGTCAACTGTCCCGGCTCAATCTCCATGCATGAAGGTGGAGTGTTGACAGTTTCGGGAGGAAAACCCTCCCCTATTGCTGTGACAGAAGATCCTCACAAAGGGCCAGCCTGATTGGAGATCCAGTGGCCTTGTGCCAAGTCTGGAGCCACAAGGTTGACTTGAGCTTGGTCGTTCCTCATCTTTTTGAGAACTCTGCGCCGGAGAGGTATGGGCAGAAAGACATACAGGGGGCCTGAGCTCCACCGAGACAAAAAGCATCTCAGAGCAAGAGACGCCTTGGAAACTCCAGTGTGCAAAAGTGCTGATATTGTGAGCTCTGCGGTGGCGAAGAGATCTAACCAAGGCTCACCTTGCTGCAGCAAGAGACTTTGCACCACCTCCGGGTGGAGATGCCATTCGTGATCCACTAGGCATCTTCAACCGAGTTAGTGCACCCTGGAGTTAAGAGAGCCTGCCAGGTGTTGAACAACTAGGAATAAGCCTTGCTGTTTCAACTATGTCCGAAACAGCAGTGCCTCATGACAAAGGGTCCACAACCCCACGCCCTGCTTGTTGCAGTACCACATGGCGGTGGTGTTGTCCATGAACAAATGCACTAGCCTTCCCTTGGTGGAGAGAAGAAAGGCTTTCAATGCCAGCCAGATCTCTCAGAGCACTAATAGATTGAAATGGAATCTGGATTCCGCCAGAGGCCTCTGGTCTCCACATCTCCCAGATGGCCGCCCCACTCAGGAGTGACGCATCAGTCAAGAATGTCATTTTTGGTTGGGGTGGGGAGACGGGGCTGCCGCTGACTCAATCGTGGTTGGTTAACTACCACTGCAGATCTTTTGCAGTACCCTCTGAGATCTGAACCAGATCGGAGCGATTCCCCTGATGCTGTGCCCACTAGAACTTCAGGTCCCACTGCTGATCCCGCATATACAAGTGGGCACGTGTCATAAGCAGGATGCAGGAGGCCATAAGGCCCAGCAGCATTAGAGTCAGTCTTACCGAAACCTAGCATAGAGGCTGAAACATCAGCATCAAAACCTGAACATCCTGGACTCACAGTTCGGGAGGATAAGCCCGAAACTGCACCATGTCCAGAAAAGCTCAGATAAAAGGGAGCATCTGAGAGGGAGTCAGGTGTGACTTTGGCTTGTTGATAGGGAACCCCAGTGAATGCAGGAGGTTGGCCGTAGTTTGGAGATGGAAGTCGACCACCTGAGGCGAACCTGCCTTCAACTGACAGTTTTTGAGATAGGCGAAGACTGGCACCCCTGATCTTCGCAGATGAGCCGCCACCACCGCCTTCACCTTGGTGAACACCCGAGGGGTGCTGGTAAGGCGAAACAGGAGCACAGCAAACTGAAAATGCTAGTGGCCCACCATAAACCGCAGTTAACACATGTGGACAAGCTGGACGGGAAAGTGGAAATATGCATCCTGTAAGACCAACACTACCATCCAGTCTCCCGAGTCGGGGGCAGACAGAACTTGAGCTAGCGTGAGCCTTTTGAATTTCTCCATTTTCAGGAAGAAATTAAGAGGGTGCATGTCTAGGATAGAACAAAGGCCTCCTTCCTTCTTAGGCAAAGAGAGTATCAGGAATAACAACCACAATCTTACTTCTGACGTCGATACCCTCTCTATGGCTCCCCTGGCCAAGAGAGCTGTCACTTCCTGGCGGATCAAGGAGAGATGGTCCTCCGTCAGTCTGTCGCAAGTGGGTGGCATAGCTGGAGAGAAAGTCATGAAGGGGAAGGAGTAGCTCCTTCGAACAATCTTAAGAAACTAGAGGTCTTAGGTTATCAACCTCCAGCAGAGCAGGTGATGGCCTATTCTGCGTCCCACTGGTTGCCCATGATGGTTGGAGAACAAACTGAAAAGCATTCGAGGCTATGGCTGCTGAGGGGAGGGGGTCTGTGCATACAGTGTCCTTGGCTACACAAAGGCTGGGAAGCTTGCATGATGTGGTAGCTGGGTGGGTAGAGATGCGGTTGAAAACTCCTTTCCACAGGCACGAAAGGCGAGAAATGCTATGTACTTATCACCAAAATTTCTGCCTAGCATCGCTCTTTCATTGGATCCTGACTTGTGCTTGCATATTGACATTTCTCTAAAACTGAATTTTTTTTTAACAACCATGTGTGTAAAAACAATCACAATATATGCATATTTGAAAAAAACCAATGACAACAAATCAGCTTGCTGACACTTACATGCCCAAAATGACCTTTCATGGAACAATTGTAACAGTATACTTCTGCTTTATTTCCAGAACCAGACCTGGGTTTCCGAATTGGACCTTCCGCAACCTGCAAAACAGAAATAAGGAGCAAGCTGAGGCAAATACACTTTCCATCTCTCAATATAACAAAAAACGTAAAAAACAATACTTTAAGTGTCTTAATAGATTTACTAGAATGTCATCCTTTCAACGTATCCTTAATTTTAAAGATATGTCAACAGTTCAAGTGCCGTATGCTAGCACCAACCCAAGCAAGTCCCTTTCCAGTAGATCTCACTGTACAGGAAAGGTCATCAACAGGGATGGTGCACAAGTAGATCCAGGACAGTTCATATTGTCAATTGTCAGCTCACTGGTAAACGTCTCATCTTTAAGAGACAAAGAGTCTTATTTGAGTTTTAGCAGATAGCTCTCCAGGTCAGCAGAGGATCTCCGCCGGTTCCAATAATCAGAGATACCATCTGCTTGTTGGGGATTACTTTTCATTTATTGTATAGTCTGTGTAGCAGGTGCACTAAAAGAACTGACTAACAACGAGTGGGAGCCATGTGTTTTCTCTGCTCTGCATCAATTCTTTGTATAACCCCTAAAGAAAACGATAGCCCTGGCAGCCAGGGTGCTTCTCCATACACCCACTACCACTGTTTGCTTTCATGTTCAGGAATGCCATGATTAATTTCAGTGATGATCAAGAATCGACTCTTTCAGCATTGTCTACTAACTAATGCAGGCCCAGCTTTTACCCTGCCTCAACAAGAGGTATCTAGCTACATTTGCCCTCACAAAGTGTAACACTTCTATATAGGGTTTGGCAATGTTTACTCCTTAAAACGTATCAAGCCATGATCATCTTCCCAAATCTGAATACACCTCACAACCACAGCACTGCTCTCCTATCAAGTTGTATAGCCACCATCTCACAGCCAAATGAGGTCCCAAAGTCAGTCAATCCTAGGGCTGTGAATGAACCAAGTTTTCCTATGAAGCCCAGTAAGCTCCTCTATAATTAGGCTGAGGGAGTCTAAATCAATTTCCAAATACTGAGGAATCCCAAAAATGTTGTATGATCTTCCTCAAAGTGTGGTTGAACATACAAACTATCTTACTCATTTGAGTGGGTGGCCTAAATCATATAGTCCAGTCTCCTTCATTTGATCGAAAGATGAAACATATACTCTGGGCTGTTAGCAGCACTGTCTGTTATGGTAGTTCGTAAATCTCCAAAACACCATAGAAGTCTATAAACCAGCTCTTCATACCTTGGTCTCCTGAAACTTGCGAACACTAAAGGAGAGCCTTGGTACAAATAATTAAATGCAATGTAGGCATTTTCAACCCCACTGTACAGGTTATAATCCCATGCATCTGGACAATGGACCTCATTACCAAATGGGAAGTCCTTTGCCTTTTATAGCACTTTTAATGTCAGGCTGGAGAAAAACAGCACTGACTGTTTCGGCTTGGTTACTTTCAGGTTCAAGCCACTCATGGTTGGGTACACAAATGTTCCAATGCAAGCAAATCATATTTAGTGCAGGCAGTCTGCTTGGTCCACAAATCATCAGCATGTTACCTCCAAAAGCTAAACAAAGAACCTCCTAAATCGGCATAAGATTACAATCAATCAAGAACTGGAAATCTGTATTTATTATTCACATGTTTGTCGTCAACACAAGAGAACTTTAATTTCTATAAAACCTGGGTGCTACATTCAAAACGTGACCCTCCATGACAATAGAAGGTTATCAAAAACCTTTCTAGCAGGTTTAGTACCAATATTTACTTTTTACTGAAGGCTTTGCATTTTAAAACTCAGTCTTGATTTTGGCATTAACAATACTAGTAAAAACCCAAAGCATTATGGAGAGGGCCACCTACTCAATCCTGTCCTGTAAATATTGTTGAAGGTCAGATACATTAACCAAAAGAAACGTGGGAGAGTATGGAGGTTGACTGTGGGAAACGGCGAAGCCCCAAGTACTAGGGCCCCAAGTCCAGGGTTTACTCACCCAAAATCTAAGGGATAGCACTGCAGACGAGTAAGGGTACAAACCGGATACAAGATGCATGTTCCTTGAGAAGAAGCTCTAAATATAAGTGCATTTCACTCACAGAAGCAGGTTTGGTGTCAGAGACTTAAACTTGAGAGCACCACGGGCAAACAATGAATGTCTAGCTTTGTTGGAGACTAAGAGAGAGTTCTCCAGGGTTATCTCTTAGGGAACCTTGGGGAAAGTCCTGTGGTGTGCCACATGGGCACCCTGAATGAGATCTGGCATTAGGCTGCGAGGGCATATGGACCTGAGGGTTTTCTGCCAAGCCACAGAGCTGCTGAATGAGCCAGTTCAAGAAGCCAGCTGAGCGAAAAACGATGTCCGGAAAAGCCAATAAACAAATACCATTCTACATTACATACTACTGTTATCTTTATAACTATTTTGCATTTCTTTTTATCTCAGTAGAGCTTTAAAAATGGTATAAGATCATAATTTTCTTTGTTTTGAGCTGCAGTAAAACCATGTGATTTCTATCTTTTGCGTCAGCAAAGCTCCCTCAGAGTTAGCAGCAGCCAAATCCTAGTGGTATTTGGCTAATGTTAGCGTTCAGGTGCTGCAGAATCATCTCGAGTCATCTTCTAAACCTTTCTTTGCTAGTCTTGTTAATTCCCCTAGCATGTTCTGCTATATTAAATACATGCTGCATGCCTTTTATGACGCACTGTTGCCCTTTACACAGCGTTTAGGTATAATGACTTGAGGAGTAGTTCATTTAATATTGGACTGGAACAGCATGGTGGAGCCAGAGCAACAGGAACCCATCTAGGAAGCCAACAGAAATTAACAAAAATGTCCAGAAATTGGTGTGGTGGGTAAATGGGTGTGTGTGGGTATGCATGTTGTGTGCATGTTGGTGCGTACCAGTGCATATGCAGGTGTACTTGCTTGAGTCTGCATGTTTGTGTGTTTATGGCATGCCTATGTGTGACTGCATGTGTGTTTTTGAAAGAAAGGGTGATAGCACCACTGCCTACAGTTTATTAAAACGGGACATCATAACATTCCAAAGTTCTCTCAGGTTCATGTATGGTAGGGCATTCTCTTAAAGGCACAGATGCATCCATATGTTTTGTGCATCAGGCACATTGACATTGGGAGTTAGGAGTGGGGGAGGACACTAGAAGCCATTTATATATTGCAAGTAGGGGTGGACAGGCCACCTTTCCTTTCTTGCGTCGAGGCCCTTTGCTGCTCTGTAGCGCCTCTGCTTTGGCCATATCGTGAATCTTCTTAGGTGCTGTACCCTGTGATGAAACTCACCATCCCATCAGGAGTGTCCCCAGCCTGCTGTGGGACCACAACTTCTCTCATTCTTTGGGACTTTTCACCAAAGGTTTCTCTAGTTAGAACCAAAACTAGGCCATGCGGATGTGGTTCCCAAAAAGCAGGCTCTGGGACTCTTTGCACTAACTACATAACATCTACAGTTATGTCTCTGCAATGTAGATAGCAGTGTGCAAGGGTATGATGGTGTGTGGGCTGCGCACTTCATGACTGCACGTTTAGGTGGATTCATCTTTTCTGCTCTGCTCACTTTTATTGCACGTATGCTTATTGGGGCATGAGTTTATACAGTGACTTTCACATGAATAGACAGAACTTTCATGTAGTTTCGCTGAAAAGGCACCATGTTAGGACACGGGACTAGAGGCTCGTCTAATCAGTTTTAAAATCACTACCTCAAACATCGGAATCGAAATTGGCTGCACGATATTTCCTTGCTAGGACTCTGGAACAGTATTAATTGCTAGAATCTCACCGTACAAGGGTGTCAGGACCTCAGCCCGCATATCAGGATTAGATCGAAATATAGCATTGGGGACTCCATAAGGGCCAGGGGCCCCATTCGATCTAATCCGGGCCAGAAGATTGACTATTTCTTTTTACCTGGGGCTCTAAATGTAGCGCTGATGTGGAGATACTCCCCATCATTAATGAGGTCTTGTGCACTTCACAAAATGATGGCTCATATCTGGACTTATTAAGTTAGCAGAACTAGTGCCATACAAGTTAATGATGAACTTCACCCATACCTCCTCCGTAATATTAACACTATAGTCCCTACTACCTCAGTTTTCTACCTCATTAATGACCCCCCCAGAAAGCTTTGGCATTTTTGGTCTTGGTGCCATTTACTAACCTTTAGATGCGAGGACCCGGAAACATCTGAGCCTGCGCAGTGCACAGCTGAGTCCTTACGGTTTCATATATTTATATCAAGTTTCATACAGTTCTCATCAAATAAAATGTTTACAACAATTCTTTGGAATCCTGTATTTCTTATTACAATGTTATATACTTGTGTTGAAAACAACAACCAAAAATTAAATGACAAAACATGAAATCAAGTCATTATGTGCCAAGACTTATTTGACAAAATCAATATTTGTACTTCAAATATTGTTTAACATAAAACTTCAAAATGCGACCCAATGCATTTTGGGTTTAAAAAACCCCTTCTTCAGGGGTACAAGCATTGAAGATTCTGGCGATATGACGATTGAAAAGCAACTTCAACCAACCTTCAATAGGAACTACAAGAACAAAATCAGAAACATTATCAGTTCTCTATATGCTTTATAGAGGAGTACAAATAAGAAGTAGGATTTGCACATGACATATGTTAACTAAAAGAACAAGTTTGTATGAAGAAACCAAGCGAAAATGGAGCCCCAATTGTGATGAGGAAGTGCACGAGCATGACGAATACACCATATTGTGTATACTACTATTAGTTGAGAGTGAAAAATGTTAAGAAGCAGAACTTCACAAACGTAACGAGAAAGTGCGCGAGCGTAATGGATACATCATTATGTGTATGCTTCTGTTAGCTGAGAGTGCAAAATATTAAGGAGCAGGACTTCACAAACAAAGTACCCCACTGCGTGTGCTCATAGTGTAAAGCAGACAAACGAATGTGATCAAAATTACGTGCACCACTCTTACCACGTCTTAATGAAAGACTGCGATCTCCTCTCTGTGCATAAAAATGCGCAAAGCATGAAATCACCGCAAATGCCGAACGGCGTAGATAAAAAAGAAAGAAACCCCAAAACGATTATTACAGTCCTCTGACAATTATAGCCGCATTATCTATAAGCAAAATCAGCAATCTGTTAAAAAGTGAACTAAACAACCACAAAAAGAAGTGTCTCAGTGATACGAAAACCGAGCTACAAACGGCGGGACGCTCACCCTGTTATTATCGTCAATCATCGGTGAAACAGACGGGTCCTCTCAGCTGGGACATGCGCGGTTGCGTGGGGACGTATCCGGCTTAAAGAAGCCTGGTCATTCAAAAAAACTTTATTCATACTTTACCATGTAATCAAGACTAATCATGTGACACAAAGTGATAACCAGCGTACAACAATCTTTTACTTGTAAAGTCGCTATTGAAACATACACGAAGAAAAGTTTTTAAGAAAGTAGAAAAAAACGAATCCGAAAATACCGATGCTTACTGCAGCGCTGATGGGCGTATCAACACAAGTGCATGTTACGAGTACTGGTACATAAAGTTAATGCGAGAGGACGCGGAACCAAGGAATGAATATATAATAAAAGCGTGAATGAGAGGAAACATAAGCTAATAGTGTACGTGTGCAAATCCTGTACATAATGCAAAGCATGATGTGCGAAATGTTATACATCATGGGAACAATGGGTATGTGTCATTACAAGAAACATAGCAGTTCATAATGGTCATTCAAACCTCGTGGAATGACGGTACCTAAATATTTAATCCAAAATAGTTCTCTACGTGCTAGAGAGACATTGTACGTACAAAGCGTGAACTCACATGTTCTTAACACTGAAACTTACATACAGTTGGACTCTGATCCCACTAATGAATTCATGAAATTGGTTGAGTCCATTCTGTTGAAAGCAGAGAACATGGGTTTGATCACTCAGAACACTAGGAAATATTTACAGAATACCTCGCCTAAAACACACATATATATATGCTCCCTAAAATTCACAAAGACGTAGTAAACCCACCGTTCAGACAAATAGTTGCCGGATGTGGGTCCACCCACGAACCAATTGGACAATACTTGGATTACTATTTACAACCATTGGTAACAAACGTTACATTTTTGGCTCTGGAGATTGTTACTTCCAACACAGAGGAATATTTTATGGGGGTAGACTGCTTAGTCTCAATGCCGCACTCTTTGAAGTATGTGCTGCATTCAAGAATTATATTTCCTATTTCCTTTGTAGACTAAGTTGTAATGGTAGACTCACGTGCAGAATTTATTAGAACTTGTCTAAATAGAACAGATACACTATCCATAGAAATAATGAAAGATAATTCATGAATGGAAGATATTAGTTTTAAAATTGTTCCCCGATTCAGAATATCATGCATACCTCTGGATTCATAAAGAGGATGAAATATAATTTACAAGTCGTTAGAAGATTGATTTTTCAGCATAGGCCCAGCAGAGATCTCTAAACAGGGTTCAATACCTGAGCGCAGCCCACCGACTGGGAAACTGTTATGATTTCATTTAAGGGAAACATTTTCTCTCATTAACTGCAGAATTATTGACGTTATCAAACATGAACCCAGTAATACACTGACTGAAAACATTAGAACTAACATGTGGAACAGACGCTGTCCCAAAGTTTGCAGATAATACAGTGGAGATTTGGGGTTGACATGTCTCACTTTTACTTACTGTCTCCTGTATGTCATTTTTTGGAGGACCCAATAACTGAGGACCAAGCTGGAAATTCAACTGAGTTAATTCGTTATGATCAGGAATGATCTCCCCTATAATCATTGATATTGACTCCTGCTGTTGTTTTGTCTGACCGGTTTGAAGTTGGGAAAGAAGTCCATGGGCATCTTCACAGGTTTGGTCAATATTTCTGGAACCCTCTTTGTTTTATTCTGAGCCTTCCTTAACCTCTTTCTAGCCCTTTTCGTTAGGGGTAGGTGGCCACCAGAACTCCAATGGGGGTCTTAAGTGTTTCAAACTTGACTTCACTCACTGTCGAGATAGTTTATTGAGGTGGGACTTTCGTCTTTTTCTGACCCCAAAGATTGTTCTTGGTGTCACCTAGTTTCTCTGTTGATCTTTGACAGCAACTGGCTGCGCAACCTAGTAATTGGTCAGTTTGAACATATACGTGGGCATCAGGTGGAGCTTTTTAAAATCACTGGACTTTCTTTAGCACCACCCAAGCTTAAACCCAAATAGGGTGGTACTGAAGAATGCATTAATGGATTTATTGAGTGTCAACAAATACCCAAAAGCATCTTGGCGCTGGTTGAGAAAAAAGTAAGGTGATGCTGATCTCCTATTTCTGAACAAAGAACCAGGTTTTCTAGGAATTCCTGGAAGTAGCAAGAGAAGGGGCTGTTTTAAGTTCCATCGTCATGCTGTTCCAAAGTAGGACTGTAGACCTAAAGCAGCTTCTGCCTCCCCATGTCGTCCTCCGAAAAGCCAGTCCCACCAAATTCTTCTCAGAGCCCGAACGAAGGGTCCCGCTGGGGTTATACCATCTCAAATTTTTCTTGAAATATTAGGCGCCATGCTCATGATGGTCTTGTAGGCCACACAGAGCGCCTTAAAGACAATACATTGCCGGACCGTCAGCCAATGTAATTTCCTAATAGCCTCTTTTGCTGACTGGAATTTGGGGTTCTTAAACAGAAAGTGCGCTCTTGCATTGCAATAATAGAGTCTGGTAAGTACCAGAGAGATGATCACAGTTTTCAAAAGCTCAAAAGGTAGGTATTTTTCAATTTCTTTTGATTAGTCTTAACAAGTAGAAGGAGGCAGAGGTGACCTTATTGATTTGTTCTTCAAGCTTCAGTTTGCTATCTATCAATATCTCCAGGTTTTGAATGTTGACACTGTGGTGGGGAGTAGGCCCAGTTCGGATGGCTACCATGACGGTGATCAGAAGGATGGATTGTTAGTGGAAGAGGTGTGGCGCCGCGGCCAGGGCGACTGACGCTGGAATCTGGGGACCACGGTTCGATCCTCGGCTCCGGCGGCAGGTCAGCCCAGCACCATGTGACTCTGGGCAATAGCTCGCTTAATCTTCCCGACGGCCCCCCAGCGCCTAGAGACCCTTACGGGTGATTGTGCGCTTTACAAATGTGGACTTTACTTTATTGTTTCCGAACAGTATCACTTCTGTTTTGGATGAGGTAAGCTTCAGCACTTTCCATCCATCCATTTATTCACCTCACTCATGCAGTTTCTGAAAGTATCCCTTGAGTTGGCCTCATTCTTGGAGAGTGACACCACAATTTGGATGTCATCAGCATATTTATTTTCATAAACCTTTTTTCATTGGTTTCCTTGCAAGGTATACAACAATCATTTAAAAAAAATCTTTGCATGACATTCATTATTCACATTAACATGACGAATAAATTGCAGTACATTGAGGTCTAGACTGCCTTGACGCTTGTGGTGCATTACGATGTGTGCCTATCCGGGGATAATAGGTGACATGTTGAGATGTCTGGTACGCAAGTGTTATTAATGCACAATTTGGACGTCATCTGCATATGATGCTAAGGATAGGTCAAAGGTTTTTTGAGCACCGCTAGGTGAGTCACATATAAGTTGAACAAAGTGGGGGTCAGCGATGAGCCCTGAGGAACTCCATATGGCAGAGAGTACGGTCTTGGAGTAAACTCTCCCATTGCCACCACTTGTTGCCTATTGTAAAGAAAAGATTGTAACAGAGCGAGGGCTGAGCCCTCAATCACCAGCTTCCGCATACGGTCAACCAGCACAGCATGGTTGACCGTATCAAAGGCCGCAGATAGATCCTGTAGGACAAGGGCAGAACACTCTCCTTTGCCCATGGTTGCTCTGACCTACTCTGTTGCCACTATCAGCGCAGATTTGGTGATGTGACCTTTCCTGAACCCAAATTGGGTATCATCAAGGAGATGATTATTGATGAAAGAGCCAAGCTGCTCATTCAACACCTTCCCTTCTAATTTGGCGGGGTAAGGAAGTCTAGAGCTGGGCCGATAGTTGTTTAAGTCCAATGGCTTGAGGTTTGCTTTTATAAGGAGTGGCAGGTCCGAGGTGGATTTTCAATGGGAGGGAAAAAGCCCAGCCTTGAACATAGCTGCAGAGATGTTAAACAGTTGTAGTGATACTGGCTCGATTGCCATGTGCACTATTCTTGGTGAACACTGATCCTGGGGGGGGGGCATATTTGATCTTGGGGATATAAATCCTCAAATGTAGTGATAGCTCGGCCTTCGGTTGCGAAGCCAGTTTCTTTACTCCATCAACAAGGGTTTCAACTATAGCTGGAAGGTCTGAAACATTATCTACAATACGTGAACATGTGCAATTTATTAGTGGATTGTTTACATCAGATCGATCTCGTCCCTCCAGATTACTTAGGTTATGTAATTTGGTGTCTATACCAGCAACATACAAAGAAAGAGTATTTAGTTGCTCCACCTAAATAACTAATTGGAGTGGATGTTTAGCGCTGTTGTTATAGCATCCATTGTCCTTAGCAAGTTTTGCCATACTCCAACATCAGACTGGCTTTGGTTTTTGGGAGATCTTGCTTCCATAGAATAATCTGCTTTGTATTTATCCAAGAAGGAAAGCTCAGCAGAGTTTAATAAATTATCTGTTGAGACAACAGTCACGGGGCCTTGGCCTGACTACACAACATTATTAAAGTTAGTTTTTCGAGGTGTTAATGTTGGTTATAAGTCAGAATATTTGCAACTCTCCGTAAGCACAGGGCTAAAAGGATCTATATTATTTTCTTCTTTTAATGAATGATCAATGGACTCGCCTGAGCTCAGGTTTTGATGGTAATTGGTATTATTTATTAGCTTTGGAGATGTTATCTTCAGTGTTTGCTTCTTAAATGCCTTTTGGTTTTTTGGATATCATCTATACATATGACAGGGTTATTGTTTTCACTAGAACTGCAATCAAATTTTAATTCCTTGATGGACTTGGGTAGCCTTTGGTTTGGTTGGTTATCGTCCAGGCATATGAAAGAATTGTAACTATTACTAGCACAGCTGTGCTGTTTTGGTCTGACCTGTGCTGCACCGACTGCCTTAGACAAATTTGTTGTACGGGTATCGCTGTTAGTCCCAAAGATGCATTGGAGGGGAATGAGAATAAAATCGTCATCAGGACCCATGTGAATTTGAGCCTTAACTACCATTGTATGTGTTCCCCCCACCATTTTTTGAGACCGTATGGTCCCTCGTGGGTGACTGGACCTCTTATTCTTTAGCAAGGGTGAGGAAATAGATGGTATATAATCAATAAAGGTTTACAGACACAGAATAATCTGAGATAATGATGAAGCAAATGATATATAGGTGGGTGGGGGAGCATACAAGGGGCTTGCAAACTGCACCTGGACCTGGCCAGACCGTCTCCGCTACCTTTCAGCTTAGCTCTGGTGCAACAGTTGCCAACGCTGCTGCCGCGCAAACCTGATTTAAATCTTATAATCGGAGTCCTTTGAACGTTAGTTAATATCTTCCTTCCCTCATCGGTAGCAATTCAGGGCTCATTGAGGAACAAATCACAGATGACAGATTATGTGGATGGCAAATGTCACAGACCCACCTAGTGCATTCCACAAGGGCACAATGAACACAACAAAATAACAATTGCAATGATAGTTGTAAGCCAGTGCCGCCTCCCCTCACTACGACAGAGAACAAACGCATCTGAGGCGGCACAAGCACACCAGCAAGTATCATAGGGTCTTAGTCTGACCTTTACACACCTTTGGCCCTCAGAACCCTCAATTGATGGAATTTCACCAATGAGGTGGACGTTAGTAAAGCACTGAGGGGACCGGGCTGTTGTCTGAGATGTTTAGAGTTAAATAAGTTGATGATCTTTTAAGGATAAAAAAAATGTCCTGAGCCGTGTCCCTTGCCACACTGGTGCCACATACCTGCATGCACCTTGAGACACAGGCCATGTTGCAGGGAGCACGAGCACACCAGGTAGGCAATACAAAGAGGGCTGTACTGTTAATAATTGTTGCTTGCTAATAGTGCTGCTTAGTGATAGTAGACCTGTTTTTTAGGTCTCGGTACTATCCGGTTCGTCAGAACCGGAAGTAGAGAGATCTTATGTTTCTTAGAGGGGCTCTTGATCCCGCCTCTAATTTCGGCTCTCTCCCATTGGCTGGCTTCCTAAAAGGAGGCCAGCCATTGGAGGAGAGAGCCGTCACTCCGATTTAGCCCCGTCTTTCTCGGATTTGGGGGCGTCATTTTTGCTGTTCTTTAGACAGTGACGTCATCCGTCACTCAGAACAGCAAAACCACGCCCCCAAATCCGAGAAAGACTGAAGCAGGCTGGGCGCCATTTTTTTTTTCCTTCGACGAGCTGCAGGACTCCCTTCCTCCTCGCCTGTGCTGCCGGGCTCTATTCCGCCTTGTACCCGTGTTCCCACGTTGCTCTCTCCCTCCTGGACTCCCCCTTTGTGCTCTGTTTACCATAGGCTGGCTTGAGGCGTGCAGACTGTTATGGTTTCGCCCGCCTTTGCTGAGTCTGGAGCAGAGCATAGACAAAAAGAAAGGACACAACGCGGAGGTACGGTGTAGCGTCTGCGAAGAAGCAGAGCCCATTATGGACTGGCACAGGGTGTTCTGTAAAGAGCGAGCCCGCTACAGAGAAATTGCAGGAACGCACCAGCAGATTTAGCTTGCTCTCCGCTTGGTATTAATCTCCTCATGGATGTGCGCAGGAGGTGTAGTCCCGCTCCCCCCTCCCTCCGCCCGCCCGCAGCTCTCCTCAGTCCCGCTCCCCCCTCCCTCCGCAGCTCTCCGGTAGTCTGCTCTTGCTTTCCTAGTTTGGATATGACACCCGTATCATGGTGTCAAGGATCGGGCAGGAGTTCCGCACTTGCCTCGGTACACCCTACGAGACGTTCCCCCTTGCAATCGCCTGCCCAGTTCACCTCGCACTCCGGGTCTCCAAAGTGCCTCGAGGACGCCGAGTTCGCTGGAGGCGCACTGAGAGGCTGCATCGCCTCCGTGATCCCGTGAACTCCGCATCCAGAGAGAGGAGTCCGGCCACAAGAACCACGAGGTCCCACAGCCAGTGAAGGGAGCCGCCGCAGAGGAGTCCCCGCTACAGTTTGCATTTATCCTTTGACTCCTTGGTCAATCACTCCCATCCGCCTTTTCACTCTCCTCCACCCTGCTTTTATTAAAAAACAAAAATCAATTTTCTGTAATGTTTGTGGCGCTTTCCTCTTTAGACTTTGAGCTTCGGGCAATGAGAGGCAGCCGACGGGGGTCCGGTTTCAGGTAAGTAACTTCTTATTCTTTCCGCCTCTCCCTCACCATTCCTTTTCATACTTTCTAAACACTATGTACAATTACAGTTGGACGCTGTCCGCTCCCAACCAGCGGTCTGCGTATCGGGTGCAGCAATTAACTTTTACCTCTGGGACGTTGTCTTAGAGAAATTAAAAGGTGAATGTGAGATTGGCGCCTCCCATTAAATTTGGGTAAACCTGATTGTTAAGAAGTATGCTACGGCAAATTAGGCTTTCGAATATTATTTATTCTCAAATAAGATACAACCACCGGCTGGAGCAGGGCATAAGCAAGCAGTATGCCTGACAGGGTAGTATGGGGTGGGTTTGGTTTAATGGGACATACGTTCCGAGTTTTAACAAGTACTGTGCCTCTTTAAATTACTTTACCATAGTGTGCAAAAATAAGGGCCCTAGAGCAAATTAAGAAACTGAGCCTACTAACTCCTGGAAGGGGGATAATATACAGCATTAATCAGTTCTTCCTCTGCCCCCCAGGTTCCTGGGCATCAGTGCCGCTGCACCTAATTTCTCGGGCTCTTTCTCAGTGGGCCCACTGGCTTGCCGACATACATAACAGAGTTAAGCCCGGTACTCAGTGCGTTGTTAGTGCCACAGCACTGTAATCCACATTTCAAATGCACTCTGTTTGACTGAGCCATGACCCTCTGCTCACACTATCCCACGGCAGCCTTGCTGTGGTGGTGCAGCCAAATGAAGTCTGCACAAGGTCTCTGACTCCTTCCTGTCCTGCTAACTAGTTTAAGTTTTGTAAAGCGCCGACAGGGCAGAGGAAAAAGAGTGTCAGAGCGCTATACAGGGTGGAAGACAAACCTCAGCCCAGGGGAAGGAAGTAATTAAGATCATGTGAAACCGAGTACATTTTGTCGGAAAAGATGCAGGTAATGTGCAGAAGGAAATATAACTGGAGAAATAGCAAACATGTAGTAAATATGTGAAGCTTGGAAACTCCGAGAGATGAAAAAAAAGTCCAGGTACAGCCTCTGGGGTAGAGGAGTCTAGAAAACCTCCCTCGCCCTCTGTGTATGGAGTCAGAGTACCCTCCTTTCAGCCCCACCCAGTTCTACCTGCTCAACAGAGAGGCCGCGAACAGAAGGGCCCCGAACAGCCTTAGAGTTTCACTGCAATTACAATGTTCCTTTTCCGGTCAGCAGAGGTGTGCTTAATTTACCTCAGCTGTGCGCCCCCGCAAGCCATTATTTTAAATTTGTGGAGTCCAAATAGCGCCCTGTTTAACACTAATCGCGGCTTCACACTGCTTTACCACAGCCATTCAGTGGCACCGCACCGACCCTTTAATAAAGGCTGTAGTAGAATTGGCCTTTTACGTAGCGCACACCACAGCCAGATTTGCCTCTGAGCACTTTAAACATAGAAGTGATTTAGAGTGCCTGTAACCTTTACTTTAACATAAAGTGAGCATTGTTCATCGCCTTTGTCTGTGTCCGGGGTTAATGTTGAACAACCTCTAATAAGTAGGGGCTGTAGAGCTCTCTCCCCAGGGGTACCCCATGCCCTCAGACAGAGCTCTTAGTGGAATGTGTTTTGAATGGGCTACATGTGTTCATGCCCTCGCACCACAGGCACCAGAGAGCCCCCCAGGGTCACTTGCAGGTTCCAGTGGGTTTCCGCCCTCTCTGTCACTGCAGGAGCCCGGGAGCCCACGAGGCTGGTAGGATGCGTGCTTTAACAGGCTCCTCGCGCTACCCTGTCACCCCGAGGTAGGCGCCCCTTAAAGTAATGCTAGTGTACGACCCCATCTCACGAGGTCTAACTAAGTTTCCAGCCCTGGATGTTCTTTTTTATAAACCATCCTTTAGTGTCTGATAGCTCAGGGGGTTGTGCTCAACCAAGATCACACAATGCTGGACCCAGTGACATGGTGTAGGAATGCTTGAGGCTGGATAAGGCGCATCCCTGTGACACTGGACTTACTGTAACCCCAAAACAGCAGCAGAGCTGACAGCAGTCCCTGCACATCTCAGTATTTCACTTTCCCTCCAGTGGACCAGTGTACAAACATACACTCCTTATTTGGATTTTTTTTTAGGAAAAATGTGATACCAATTTTTTTTTACAGGCTCCAGTAACTCTCTCATAGTCTGTGGTGTGAAAAAGGGGCAATTGTATTGTAACTGAAAGTCCCAATAATAACGTAAACTGCGTGCTTTGTAAGGAAAAACCTTTTCATATAAAGGACTACAGTCTACGGAAAATTATAAACTGAATGAAAAAAAAACCTTCACCCAAAATATATTAAAAATGCACAACTTTGGAAAAAAGTGCCACTATCTTCAGTTTTGGCTGATCCCACTCTGGATGTTTGGAGGAATCGGTTGTCTAATGCAGAATTTCTGCCACGAATCACTCACAAGTGAACATCTGTGGGTTTTTTTTCCAGTAAAATATTTTTCTTTAACGCGACATACTGTCAACTTTTGGGGGATAGTCAAACAACAAGAGAGAAAGGGTCAGACAGTCACTCATATACCCCTTAAGTAAACTTTTTTAAACAACAAAAGAGTGACAAACCAGGTGCAATGCAAACCAGGCAAGAACTATATGACCTTATAACCCGAGTCAGAATAGGGTGGATTGGTGAAGAAACTGTGATTCGAAAAGAACACTCATGCACCAACAAAGTTGGGGGATGAAATTGGGTGAGGGGAGAGGGTGTTGTTGGGTGCTATAATGCTTAATGTGACCGGTAAAATACCAGCAACATAGAGCCTAGTCTCAAGATATTGAGTCCTCTGCAACATACACATTTGAGGCTCAGATGTGCTGGCAGTGTCCTTCCTCCTTCTGATGTGGACAAATTAAGCATCATAAGTGTGCAAAAGAAACACTTGTGAACTACACCTTGCAGTGGTAAAAGCTGCATAAGCAGGTGTTGCCAAAATATAACAGCGTATGATAATGAAAAAAGGCCATATTGCTGTTGTTCTTTTGCACTTCATAACCAAAACAAATTGTTTGAAAGCTACATAAAAACGACTATTTAAAAAATGTAATCTTCCCATTTCACATAACTCATTTATCATCTTAACAGTATTTGCACAGTAAAACCGTATAGCACCCAAAATGTTTTGAATTCTGGATTCTCAAACCACGAAGAAGCTATATTTGCCTGCCCTCAATATCTGCACACTGCACTCCAGTCTGCCCTCAATATCTGCCCCTCAATGCCGCCTGCCCTGTGCCTGGTGTGAGGCAGCTTCCTTAAATCCCCCGCCCATTCTTCTGCTCTGTTGATGGGGCATTAATAGTTGGAATCATTGTAGTTACCAGGGACAGGCAGCAATGGCCCCAGGGCATTTATCTTTGACTGGAGCAATGTAAAATATGAGATTTCAGCCACTAAATCAGCCTTTTCTGCCTTCGATCTTTGTAGAAACCAATTTATATTCCACAGCAGACTCGCACTTGCGTGTATCATTGATTCACTCTTTTCTGGCCTGGCCCCCAGTAGATACTGCATGCTCTGCTGAGCAACACTGCTCTACATTCAGTTTCAAAACTGCATTTTCAGTGCCACATTCTGTATTCTCTTCCAAAATGTTATGTTTCAACAAGAACCAACGCTGCAAAATCATTCCTTGAATAATTAACTTACTTTCATGGTTTGCAATAGTGACCCATTCACAAACGTGCTTGGTATAAACACACACAATATGTACCATGTGCAAGGTGTTCCTGTGACTCGTGAAACAGGTGAAATAAGCTGAAGTCTTTGATACAAGAACACCTTACTATTGTCACATCTGGCATTTGCTCAGGATGTTGTAGGTCGGAACATTGCCTTTGTATTTTTATGTATAACCTGTTATTTCCTTCACCTGTAAGTACTGTACATACTTAATAAAGTGGTAGACAGTTTGAGACGTGATCTGATGTATGAATCTGGTAATTGTAGTACATCACGAGGGCATGTAAGACAAAGGGCTCTATGTGAATGACTGTATGGGTGGCTCTGTGTGTGTGTGGCTCTGTCTGTGTGTGAGCGTGGCTGTCTGTGTGTGCGCGTGGCTCTGTCTGTGTGTGCGCGTGGCTCTGTCTGTGTGTGCGCGTGGCTCTGTCTGTGTGTGCGCGTGGCTCTGTCTGTGTGTGCGCGTGGCTCTGTCTGTGTGTGCGCGTGGCTCTGTCTGTGTGCGCGTGGCTCTGTCTGTGTGCCCGTGGCTCTGTCTGTGTGCCCGTGGCTCTGTCTGTGCGCGTGGCTCTGTCTGCGTGCGAGGCTCTGTCTGTGTGCGAGGCTCTGTCTGTGTGCGTGGCTCTGTCTGTGTGTGTGTGTGTGTGTGTGTGCGAGGCTCTGTCTGTGTGTGTGTGTAGCTCTGTGTGTGTCTGTGTGGGTGTGGTGCGTGTGCGGCTCTGTCTCTGTGTGCGGCTCTGTCTGTGTGTGTGTGCACGGCTCTGTCTGTGTGTGTATGTGGTTCTGTGTCTGCGAATACTCTCTACTACTCTCTAATGCTCACCTATTGCCATTGTAAATGACAATACCATTTATTTATGTTTTAAAAAAAAAAAAATGAAAAAAAAATGTCATGAGCAATGCCACTAGCTCTACCTTGAATAATGCCGAGACCATTGCATTGTAAATGCTTGTCTTTATTATGGGTTACAGAGTTGCAAGGAGGGCAGAGGCTTAAGCAAAAGCATGGGCGTGCGCCAGTACCCACGGCTTGGAGAAAGTCGCACTGGTCTAACGCGGGCCGCTTCCACGCCATTGCTAAAAGGACCGAGGCCTAGTGCCAGCCACACGCTGTTTGCAATTTATCCCCAATTGATAAAGCTTGCTGTGGGCTGAACAATCAGAGAGCTGCCTGCCAGCTATTCAAACCTGCTCCACGCCGCGATACAAAAGAACATGGAGAATTGCCCTCGCCTACCCTTCCACCATCTACTTGACTTCTCTCTCTGAGCACAACTTTCTCTGCCATATGCATGTAAATTTCAGAAATTATTTGCATTTGAGTAACAAGAAACTCTAAGAGGATCTTAAAACTGCTAAAAAGCACCAGAAATGGAAGGGCACTTCACTAACCTAGTCAAATGGCTCAGTCCAACAACAATTTATACATGGCAGTCACAGAAGTTGTTACTATAATTATTAATTACATTTTTTAAAATATATTACCAGCTCTCTCAGACACTTATTGATTATTCATGATTGTCACTGGGCGGCAGCTAACCCGGCTGGCCGCGATGTGGCCCGGTGGGCTGGGTTGGGTACTGTTCACATGCGATACCGCTGCTGCGGTGCAGTCAATCATGCAATTGGTGAGCACAGCAGCTTCTATATTAGTCCACCCACTCTCAAGGTGACTTGCCTCTGACTCTGCCTCAGTGACTTGTGAGTCAGCTACTCTGGGCCTTTCTGTGGCTGAGTGGGGCAGGCAGGATCCCATCCAGATGGGTTTCATGATCTTTACCACCTTCAAGTTACAAAGTGATGTTCCTTGGAGTAGGATTAAGTAACTTGCATCATGTGTTTATCCCTGTGCCCGTCTTTGTATTTTATCTCAGAGGAGTCTCTGTTTTGAGGAGATATGCTGTACTTTGTCACTTCAGCAAGATTAAGGGTGACTTTCTCTTTGAGATGTAATGTCATGATATCCATTTATGATCAGTTAGTTAGTTTGAGCTGCTTATCATCTGAGGTTACCTTTGATAGGTGAAGATCCTGACGTGGTCTGCTCTGCCTTTTACCCCTCCGAGTCCAAGAAACAAAGTGCTTTCACTGACCTGTATTTGATTGATAAATGGCCCATTCCTGAGCATACATTTAACATCATTACACTTTCTGGGTATTGTAGTTTTGGTTCACTCCAATTGGACCATTTAAGTGCCAGTGGTCGTATTTTAAATAGTGCCCTGGTTGCGCAACAGATGCATGCACCCACTTTCTGCGCCCATGAGCACTATGGTAATATAGAAGGGGCCGCAGAAGCTTGTAGAGCCCCTCCTATAATACTGATAGCACTGGCACATATGTAGCATCAGCGCTATCTTCGGAGGGTATTTCCTCATTTGCATGGGGGCTGGCCCCAGGTAGAGAAGCAAATCACTTTATAGCTGTGCCTGTGCTGTAACACCAACATGGGTGCACAGGCAAACATGCCCTTAGGAAGTGCACTTGACAATGTGGCACGAAAAGGTGTTGCACTGCTAGCACACCACCAAGGGCAGCCCTCTTGATGGGCTAAAGGGGTCCCATGGCAGGCTGGTGCTGTCACTCACTGCACCCACTTGCAGGGGGATCTTTAATCTCTCTTTAAATTGCTGAAGAATTGCTATCAGCACAGAGAAACACAGAGCGGCTTTGAAGCAACTGCTCTCTATTTCACTGAATGCTCTGCCCTCCGGGAAGCATGAGTTTGCGGCTGCCCTGGGGGAAGCACATTCATTATAATAGGTCACACTGTCCCTGTTTTCACCTAGTGCACATGCTAAAAGGTGCACAGTAACACAAACAAGAACAGTGCACCCAATATGTAATATAGACTCTGATTAAAATGGGTGTGCTGAAAATAAATCCATATTTACAAAAACAACATACACAACAATTTGTAACATTTGCAAATGTGTATGTGCATGTAGGTGAGGAGTAATGGAGGATTCCGGAGGACGTGACATTCTCTATCTAGTGACGTCTGTGCTGTGTAATTTTGGCCAGTTCTATCTTTTTACCCAAATCACTTTTTGTTCTGGGATGTTCATTTAAAAGCAATTTTAAAGCCATTATATTGCCGAAAAGAAGCAACTGGCAATAATGAGAAAAAACTTTACTCAAACAGTCACAAATAAGGAATCAAAAAAGTCACAAGTCGGCACGCCAAAAACAATGAAATGTCACAAGTAGGAAAAATAGAAACTTGGCCGCTATGGGCTTGCCATGTTTCTCAGCCAAGCGCACCAACTATCTGTTCCTGTTCTGGGATTCGGAAGGAGTATTATGGTGATATGTTGAAGGTTCAAGATATTTTCAGAGCTTCTCATTACCCAAATGGGTGCAGTTTCTGATATGTATAACTTTTAGTGCCCTTCACTGCTTGGTTTTACTTGCGAGAAAGTATCATTAATAAATGTAACACATTTCGTTTTGGAATGTCACTCATAAGTACACTGAAACCTTAGAAATGTCACACGTAAGCATTCTGAAAACGTGGCAGCAATCACTACTCCTGGAGAGCATGTAGACAGACAGTCTTCAGAATGCTTAGTCTTCTGTTTGAGTCTTCAGCCGACTCAATGGTGCATTATGATTGAGTCCATCCATCATGCTACTGCTCATCACACAAAAACTATGCAGCGCTCTAAAATACAGGTACAGTGAGACGAGTGGTGTACAACCAGAACAATTTGCAAACATTGGTATTTCTGCTCATCTTGTCACAGTTTCATATGATACAAAAGTCCAGCACTTACTGTTAGATGATATTGCCTCCATATTTCTGGACACGCCTGGAAAAAAAGATATCAATCAGATGGAAGCATTTAAAGGAGATTTACAAACTACTACTTTTAACATCAGCTGGAACAGTCATACAAACAAGAGCCCAACAACACTGTCACAGTGAATTCTAGATTAGTTCATTATATCATATATACCAGCTAATCAATAAGTTATTTTTTTCTTTAACCCTCCTCACACTTTCTTTATCACTTAAATGTATAACGTAAGGCTAGATGTCTGAAGCAGTCTCTTTTATTAAAGTAGTAAAACAATCGTTAAATTGCAAAGAGATTTGCATTTGATTTGCGCTTAATGCCACAATGCAGACAATTGTGTGAATGCTACAACTATGTTTTGGAAGCACCATATACTGAGCAATACTCAGATAAAAGTCTAAATAAAATATTTTCCACCTACGAATATCTTTGCATGTAACATAAGTTATAAAAAGCCTTCCATAAAAACTAAAGTTTAAGGTAAGTTATGGTTGGTGCTGGTCTAATAGTAGCTACAACTTCAAAGCTTATAAGATAGCAAATTCATGAGTAGAGAGGTAAGATATAGCTTTTAGCCTTGGGGACATCACTCAGCTTTAACCCCCAGTCACACCATGTATTGTTTTTCCAACATTCATTTTTTTCCCACACATATGATATCACATTATGTAATGCATACAATCTGAATAACTAAACACTGATGCAATCTAAAAGCAAACTTGCCAACATGTTTACTAAAGACAACCTTCCATAAAAAGCAAGTGAAGCAGTTTTTTTCCCTTTTTTGTGTACTCTATTGATAGGGTTAAACGACTTGTCCACTAAAATGAAGCTTTTAGGGTTCTGATGAACAGTCTGGCAGCTGTACCCTTTGTATCTTCACTTCCCTAGTCTGTGTAGAGCATGGGAAGCAAGGAGAAGATGGGATTTATTGGTGGCGAGTCTAGTCCGTGTAATGCAGAAAAGAATGTTTAATGATAATGCATGCAATGCCTTTTCCGACACAGAATATGGACCCCAAACAAGGAAGACAATTGTAATGTAAGATTTACGTGAAAAGATCTAACAACCTTTAGCTGCATGTACCTGATGCTATAGGCATCTTACAAGAAACCTAGGAATATCACTCCATCTCTGTAGTGAGGTCCCGCCCACTAATAAGTTCACTTTCAATGACAAACATAGAAAAGTTTGTATAAACTGAAAAGACAGCCACTTTAATCGAGTTAAGGCTGTATTTATGTTTTATATGGGTGCAGTGCTCAGAGTGGTGGGTAATCTCTATTGACAATGTCTAAAATGGTGTACCTGGGACACAAAATAAAGAAGACAATCAGGACCAATCCTATGAGATAGCAGGACTGACGTGTACTTGAATTAATGTCGGAACTCGGAGCTTCAAACAAGTATTGTAGCCTCTTTAGAATAAATGGCGGAAAAGGAAGTTATTGCCTTTAAACTCACCAAAAATGGTCAATTTGTAGCATAGCATCGTGGTGTAACCAGCTGTACAGCCTCCGTGTCCTTAATAAAATCCAGATTTTCTGCCCAACAGGCTGTGAAAAATCTATATTTTCATGCACTTCTGAGGTAGGATTTAGATATCAAAATTACAATTTGTCAAGAACCATGCTGCCGAGTTGAATGACTTGGGATTTTCTTTTCTTTTCTACTAAACAAAGTAATTGGAGGGTGAGACCATTGACTGACTATGGTGTTACACCATTTTGTTTCATTCCCATTATCACACCTCATGACTGTTTACAATAATTTTGCACTCCACTATAAGTGTTGTGCAACCTGGTTGTACATTTTCTAAGGGCAAATGGTTTCAGCAAGCCCTGTGAGTGATGTGAACTTTGTGCATCTCTGTGTTTCCAGGTAACACATTGCTGTATTGTGGTCTAGGAAAATCTGAATAACATATCCTGTAAGTGACATCTCAGGCCTAGTCGTCTGCAGTTCATGGGCATGGACTGATATTTTGTCCATTGGTTATGAAAGTATCAAAGTGAATCCCCAGCAAAGGCCTAGTCGTCTGCAGTTCATGGGCACTGACTGATATTTTGTCCATTGGTTATGAAAGTATCAAAGTGAATCCCCAGCAAAGGCCTAGTCGTCTGCAGTTCATGGGCACTGACTGATATTTTGTCCATTGGTTATGAAAGTATCAAAGTGAATCCCCAGCAAAGGCCTAGTCGTCTGCAGTTCATGGGCACCGACTGATATTTTGTCCACTGGTTATGAAAGTATCAAAGTGAATCCCCAGCAATGGCCCGGTAGCCAGTGAATTGCCACAATGCACATGTTCTGTTATGTCCAACAAGCCAGACTTTGGTCTGCACATTGAAATTAGCAACAAGTGAAATGTAGTTCTGAAACAATCAGTAGCCATCCAATTTCAATTTCAGCTGCATGCAAGGAGTCTTTGAGAAGGTGTCAGAAATTATTTTTGCTGCTCAAACTCAGGACATTTTATGTTCATAAGACAAGTTCTGAACAGTGTCCTCAATATCTTCTTTCCGCTGCTTAGCATAACATTTGAGCAAGTCTCTAAAATTGGCAATACATCACTGAGTTGAAACTACGACCGCAATCATTTCACACACTGCCTCTAGTTATTTATTTTCCTGTAGATATGGACACTACTAGATTTAGCGTTCAAAGATCTCTAACAACATGTTAGGCAGTATATTGCCGGAGAACATGGAGAGTCCAAGGGAGACGGTTAAAGCTTTCTTTCCACTTTATGTTGTATGGATTTGGCTCTTGCCTTTTTTTATTTTGTTTTGTTTAAATATACCCTTACACTTGGTTGTACTCGTAATTATTTACGTCTGGCATTAGCCAAGAACTTTTGATTTTACCACTACTGCATACAGCATGGGGCAGCCAACTTCAACTGCTGGCTAACTTTACGGTGAGAAACTCTTTCACAAGAAGTACATCGGCATCCAAAGAAGTTCCCTACCCTGCAAGAAATGACTAGGACAATGTGAACTTTCTGAGACCAACATATGTTTGCCTTTAAGTCAATGTTTACATTTTTGTATACTGGTGGAGACCAGTAGATTGCGCCAACAATAAAGTTTTACAAAACTCAAGACAAAACAAAATAAGCATTTGCAAAGCCAAACGTCTAACAGTCAATGATTGACCCACTGGCTTTGACATGCTTGTTTTTGAAGTCCTGCAGACCTATTTGCTTCTCATTTGTAGTGCCATAATCTCATTTTGGATGTATTCCAAATGTGGAATATCATGAGAGGTTGCTGTATTTCCTAGCTTGGTCTTTATAGGTCAAGCCTAGGCAGCGCACATGCCCTATCTTCAAGGCATGCTGTATTCACTCTATGGGCTTTGACCACGCCTATCGCTTTTAATTGGTTCCTTCGTGTGCCCTTTGAAATGTCTGCGTGTGGTGAATCAGTGCCATTTGTCCCTCCTTTTGGTGTGTTTGTAACACCCATGGGACTGGCCCTGTTACATAGGACATTTCGCTTTAGGCCATTTAAATTACTTGCAATACACTCTTTTTTTTCCATTTGTGTCTGGATGGAACACTAGTGCTCGTGCTTTGAGTCACTGTTGGTTGCGGTGACCTCAGTCCCAGTTTTCAGACTCGGGTGGACAATACTGTACAATGAAGCAGTGGTAGGTAATAACGGGGTAAACCCTTTACTCACCGACCTGGGTCAACATGTAGTTACAAAAAAGGGTTGGTCGGTTACATAACATTTCTTAGTATTAATTTCATCTGTAATTGCTAAAAGGTACACACATAAACAGAGTAAATATGAAAATGAATTTAATTCAGCTGTATTCAGTGATATCCAGTACTTTCACAAGTATTATATTTCATTTCATACAATACATGGCTATAAATGAGGTCATCATTCAATATCGTGCTCGGAGGGTGTCAAAGAAAAAGGAGGGGTTTTTGAATCAGTAGGGTAGGGTGTGGTTGGGATAGATTTTGGGACATAGAAAAGGAATTGTGTCCTGTGAACAATTCTGTATCAATCTGAGAACATTTCCAGTCTGTAATAGATCACACGGTTCCCTATAAAAAACATTACACGGGGGCCATATATGGCTAATTCTGTTGTAGCGTGTATGTTGAAAGTAATGTTGTCGACGTTTCGACCCCTATGGTAAGGGCAGGTGATTCCTCAGTCTAGGGTCTTCATCAGGACTATAGAAATAGTGAGCACCTACGGAAATAGATACGTATATCACTCAGTAGGATGAATTAAAGATTAAAAATTAAAAAGGGCATCACTCATTGGCCCATAAACAGGTGTACCTACATATATTATGGCGTTTTAATGACGTCCCACTTCAGTTGGAGACTTGCGCCGTTAGGGATATTCTGTGGGAGAACAATTTGACATTAGGAAGGATGACGTTAGGCAGGTCAAGGAGGGATAAACCCAAAAGGAGCCACCAAAACTTACTAGATTCTTCTGCGGAAGAGAACTATAGGTGGATATATGGAATCCCAGATGAGTTGAGAATTAGTGTGGTAAAGATGAATCTGTGGGTACAAAATATGTATCCATGTATATATATACCAGTGAGAAGGTTAAACAGCACGTGAGAAGCTCGATAAATGGATGTTGCGTTTAGCGACATAGACTAACTTGAAGATCCCCTTCAATTGAATCCATTAGTTGGTGTGGTGTAAGTCAAACACCAGCTAGAAGAATTAATCAGGGAGAGGGTCTTGGTGTAGGTCAATCACACCATCTGTAAGAATCAGAAAGACGGTGTTGGCTAGACTCAAGTCGGCTTATACAAACGGTGCCAGTTAATGAGGCTAAGACAGTTACTGATTCCTTAAAGTATCTATGGACTCAAATTGGCTTACCCAAACGGTGCTAGTTATTGAGGCTAGAATAGTTACTGGAGTCCCTTCGATTCCTTAGACAGAACGGGATCTGGCACTATGATGAAAAGCATGAAGCGCGATGTGCCCATCGTGTCTGCTCTTATTTATGTGCTCCCACTGCTGTTGAAAAGGGAAGGGAAGCCCGTATATGCAGCCTCTCTATCTGACTCGCTAAAGAAGTCCTTGCTTAGCGTACCTGTGGCTCTGCTGGTGTGAGTCTTCAGCGGGAACCACCGGCGCTTGCACGGTGTAGCTAGAAATGCTCCGTGCAGGGTAGGGGGCGTGCCTCTAGGGGCGTGTCGAAGCACCTCGCGGTGCCGCCGCTAGCTGCTAGCTCCATGGATGTTTACTCACTGCGCATGCGTGCTGACAGAGACATAGTGTGATGTGAAAGCGGGCGATTCGCCGGGGCGCATGTGTGTGTACAGAGAACTCATCGTTGCGGAGCGGTACATAGAGTTAACAATGACATATACAAATACAAATACAAAGGCCTTATCATTATGGAGAAGTACCAAAAGGAGATAGCATTGACTTAAACACAGGCCTGATACCCTTGTAATAACGCAGTCAATTTCTACAACATTCTCACACAATGTCCGTGAGCGGCATTATTAGATGTTTACAAGTTATCAGTTGTCATTAGCCAGGCTCACTCCGTATTAGATACAGAAGAGGTCACTATCTATAGGATGTGTCACAAATTGATATGCACTATGAAACACATCCTAGTCAGCCATTTTCTCTGCAAAGGGCATTATCAAAAATCAAGGGTCAGATGTAAGTCCTGCTAATTGTGAGTAGGTCGCATCAAGTTCATTAAGACCATTGTCCACAGTGTCCAATGTGTGCATCCATTTACATTCCCTCAAATTAAGAAGCGAATTCAGATCGCCCCCTCTTGGTCCAATCACAATTTTCTCAACCACCAGCCATTTGAATGATTCTGGAGTATGAGCTTTGGCCACAAAATGCTCGACCAAGGGGGAACCTGGTGTCTGACATCTTATACGACTACAGTGTTGGAGAATTCGTTTCTTTACATGTTGTTTTGTCTGTCCAATATATACCAGGTCGCAAGGACATACAATGGCATAGATTACATCACTCGTGTTGCAGTTAGTCATGGATTTGAGAATCACCTTGTGGTTCCGATAGTTCCATACCTTGGTCTCTAAGGTGAGTGGGCAGGCTTTACACTTAGTGCATTTAAAGTGACCAACTACTTGGGGAAGGTTCCAGATGCTTTGTAGGGTAGGTGGAGCTGGAGTTTCTAGGAGCGAACACACCACTTTATCCCTAATATTCTTCGCCTTTTTGAAAGCGTGCATCGGAGCTTCTTTGTGATCAATGACATCTGATACCATATTCCAGTGTTTATTAACCGCCTTCTTGATCAAGTTGCTCTTTGTACAGAACGTAGTGACACAGATAATCCTGTCTGGATTGGCAAGGCGTTCTCTTGGTTTAAGCAGATCTTCCCGTGGGCTGAACCAAGCCCTCTTTCTTGCCCTTGTCACCAGTCGTCTCGGATATCCCCTTTCCAGCAGTCTGCCGATCAGGAGGTCCGACTCCAAAAAATAGTCTTCTTTGAGCGAGCAATTTCTCCTCACCCGGAGGAACTGGCCAAATGGTAGATTGTCACGCAGACTTCTTGTATGATGGCTCGAGTACCGTAGCAGGCTATTTCTTTCTGTGGGTTTTCGGAAGAGGGTGGTGTAAAGATGGCCATCTTGAGCCTTAATACTGATGTCTAGGAAGTCGATAGAGGTTCTACTCATATTCATAGTGAATTGAATGTCTTGGGATTGAATATTCAGCCATGTGAAAAACGAATTCAGTTCAGCTTCGTTTCCAGTCCACAACATCAGCACATCGTCGATGTACCGTCTCCACATCCAAATGTTGTTTTCATATGGATTTCTAGATGTTAAGATGTGGTTCTGTTCATATTCCGCCATGTATAGTATGGCCAGGTCAGGAGCGAAGGCTGCCCCCATCGCTACTCCCTTGCTCTGGAAAAAGAATTCATCTTGGAATACGAAAAAAAAAATCTTCATTGCCACCTCCAGGAGCTCAATGATGAAGTCCGTTGGTACCTGAGTTGGTTGGATTCTTCTGTCCAGTGCCTTCCTCATTGTTGCCAAAGCCGGGTCTTGAGGAATGCTTGTATATAGTGACACTATATCAAGCGTTACTAGTAGTTGTTTATCCAGGTCAAATGCGATGTCATCTACCTGATTGATGATTTGCATGGTATCCCGGACATAGGTGGGGGTACCAGCTGCTAGTGGTTTCAAGAAAGTGTCAATATATTTGCATAGTGGTTCCAGCAGGGAGCCACAGCCCGATACAATGGGGCGTCCCGGCGGTTTAGTCATGTTCTTGTGAATCTTTGGTAATGTATAAATAGTTCGGGTTCTCGGCTGTGCGACATTCAGATATTCATATTCCTTAGTGCTTAGAAAGCCCGAATCCTTGCCTCTTCCTGTGATCTCTTGAATCTGCCTTCTGATATCCCTGGTGGGGTTGGTGTTGCTTACAGTGTAGCTTATCCCGTCTCGAAGTTGGGAATACATTTCTTCTTTATATTGTTGGACATCCTGTAGGACAATCGCCCCACCCTTGTCCGCAGGTTTAATCACAAGTAGCTTATTATTCCTCAAAGTCTCCAAGGCTAGTCTTTCACCTTGAGTAATGTTATGCTGTACATAGGAGCGTGTGTTGCAGATATTCATCACATCTCTCATCACCATACTTTCATATGCAAGGATCCTATGTGATGTCTGATGAGCTTTTGGAGTAAATGTCGATGGAGGTCTTAATCCAGTCGCTGAGGTTGTAGTCGGGGATGGCGATTGCATAAAGAAATGTTTTAGTCGGATCTTGCGGAAGAAGTGAGTTAACTCAGATCGCATGTTGAATTGACAGACAAAACAACATGTAAAGAAACGAATTCTCCAACACTGTAGTCGTATAAGATGTCAGACACCAGGTTCCCCCTTGGTCGAGCATTTTGTGGCCAAAGCTCATACTCCAGAATCATTCAAATGGCTGGTGGTTGAGAAAATTGTGATTGGACCAAGAGGGGGCGATCTGAATTCGCTTCTTAATTTGAGGGAATGTAAATGGATGCACACATTGGACACTGTGGACAATGGTCTTAATGAACTTGATGCGACCTACTCACAATTAGCAGGACTTACATCTGACCCTTGATTTTTGATAATGCCCTTTGCAGAGAAAATGGCTGACTAGGATGTGTTTCATAGTGCATATCAATTTGTGACACATCCTATAGATAGTGACCTCTTCTGTATCTAATACGGAGTGAGCCTGGCTAATGACAACTGATAACTTGTAAACATCTAATAATGCCACTCACGGACATTGTGTGAGAATGTTGTAGAAATTGACTGCGTTATTACAAGGGTATCAGGCCTGTGTTTAAGTCAATGCTATCTCCTTTTGGTACTTCTCCATAATGATAAGGCCTTTGTATTTGTATTTGTATATGTCATTGTTAACTCTATGTACCGCTCCGCAACGATGAGTTCTCTGTACACACACATGCGCCCCGGCGAATCGCCCGCTTTCACATCACACTATGTCTCTGTCAGCACGCATGCGCAGTGAGTAAACATCCATGGAGCTAGCAGCTAGCGGCGGCACCGCGAGGTGCTTCGACACGCCCCTAGAGGCACGCCCCCTACCCTGCACGGAGCATTTCTAGCTACACCGTGCAAGCGCCGGTGGTTCCCGCTGAAGACTCACACCAGCAGAGCCACAGGTACGCTAAGCAAGGACTTCTTTAGCGAGTCAGATAGAGAGGCTGCATATACGGGCTACCCTTCCCTTTTCAACAGCAGTGGGAGCACATAAATAAGAGCAGACACGATGGGCACATCGCGCTTCATGCTTTTCATCATAGTGCCAGATCCCGTTCTGTCTAAGGAATCGAAGGGACTCCAGTAACTATTCTAGCCTCAATAACTAGCACCGTTTGGGTAAGCCAATTTGAGTCCATAGATACTTTAAGGAATCAGTAACTGTCTTAGCCTCATTAACTGGCACCGTTTGTATAAGCCGACTTGAGTCTAGCCAACACCGTCTTTCTGATTCTTACAGATGGTGTGATTGACCTACACCAAGACCCTCTCCCTGATTAATTCTTCTAGCTGGTGTTTGACTTACACCACACCGACTAATGGATTCAATTGAAGGGGATCTTCAAGTAAGTCTATGTCGCTAAACGCAACATCCATTTATCGAGCTTCTCACGTGCTGTTTAACCTTCTCACTGGTATATATATACATGGATACATATTTTGTACCCACAGATTCATCTTTACCACGCTAATTCTCAACTCATCTGGGATTCCATATATCCACCTATAGTTCTCTTCCGCAGAAGAATCTAGTAAGTTTTGGTGGCTCCTTTTGGGTTTATCCCTCCTTGACCTGCCTAACGTCATCCTTCCTAATGTCAAATTGTTCTCCCACAGAATATCCCTAACGGCGCAAGTCTCCAACTGAAGTGGGACGTCATTAAAACGCCATAATATATGTAGGTACACCTGTTTATGGGCCAATGAGTGATGCCCTTTTTAATTTTTAATCTTTAATTCATCCTACTGAGTGATATACGTATCTATTTCCGTAGGTGTTCACTATTTCTATAGTCCTGATGAAGACCCTAGACTGAGGAATCACCTGCCCTTACCATAGGGGTCGAAACGTCGACAACATTACTTTCAACATACACGCTACAACAGAATTAGCCATATATGGCCCCCGTGTAATGTTTTTTATAGGGAACCGTGTGATCTATTACAGACTGGAAATGTTCTCAGATTGATACAGAATTGTTCACAGGACACAATTCCTTTTCTATGTCCCAAAATCTATCCCAACCACACCCTACCCTACTGATTCAAAAACCCCTCCTTTTTCTTTGACACCCTCCGAGCACGATATTGAATGATGACCTAATTTATTGCCATGTATTGTATGAAATGAAATATAATACTTGTGAAAGTACTGGATATCACTGAATACAGCTGAATTAAATTCAGTTTCATATTTACTCTGTTTATGTGTGTACCTTTTAGCAATTACAGATGAAATTAATACTAAGAAATGTTATGTAACCGTACAATGAAGCAGGGCTCCTGCTCACGGAGGCCGGGACCTTCCAAAAGCTTTACTGTCTGGGATCGCGGTGCACATTTCTGGGTATCGCTACTCCACTTGTCAGCTCATGTGTGAACTCTACACAGCTGGGCTTTACTTGTTAAAATGTGAATTTCAACTTTGCATATTTGGGAGGGCGTGCGCATTATATTTCTTCACATGACGTCCCCTCAAGGCCACAGTGCTTTATGTTTCAGCATAGCAACCATGACTAACTTTACTTTTATGTACACTGTGCATGCTTTCAAACAGTGTTTTTCAAATGTTTGTCTAAACGTTCTTTGCTATCCTCTTCAACAAGTGTTTAAAGCCCAAACTGGTCCATCTTCAGGGTCTCACAGAATTGCAGCAAATGGTTAAACGGTAAAATAATTTCTTTGTCATTTAAATAGTTCTCTAAGTGCCTGCTTTACACATTAACTAGATAATCGGTCATCACTGGTATGCTTTAAAAATTCTCCAATTAATAAAGAGTTCAGACTAATTGTTAAATGGAACAACGCCTTTCACCATTCGCAATACGATCATCTTAATGAGAGCACTATTAAGCACCATGGTAACATGTAAACAAATGAGGCAAGGATCGCTCTCAGGTTTTCAGCTCATTTCAGGTGTGTAAAGTTAAAATTCTAATATGAACGCCCTCTCCTGACCATTGATCAAAACAATCCTCTTACGATTGTTAACTGACGTATTTCTAAAAATTCCAGTATCTGTGGAACATTCAGATTTGGTGGAGTAAAATAATTTTTTTGTTATTTTATAAATACAAATAGACCCTTTTGAAATAGATCTGTATTCTGTAATTTGTTCTATTGAGACTCGACCAATAAATCCATCTAGATTAATTACCGCATAACTCCAGTTCTCCGTCACCTGGGCAATAACCTATCAATTGGGAATTCAATAATGTAAATCATAAATTTAGTAGCCACTTTAAGAAGAAGCAAAAATAATAATTTTCATAGTCTAGGTCACCTTTGTTAAACATTTTGATACAGCTAAGTGCATAATTACATATGGAGCAGATAAATTATGATCTGCAATGGAGGGGGCCACGTATGTTCCATTTCTTTTGTATTTTCAAAATAACTGGCACATTATTTGTCCTTTAAGTTACGTGACTTTTTAAAAGTCAAAACAGGGTATTCTGATACCTTTAGGCATTTGCCCGGAATTAATAAATGTAAGTGCCTACCAATTATGTTTTTATTATTTCTTGATGACCACTTTTATGTCGAATAAGTAAGCAGACATTCTATTGTTTATTCAGTGATCTTCAACTGATTGGATTTAAAAAGAATATTCACGCTTCTATAACTATGCACATAATTAAATCAAATTGTTTAACAATGATGAGCCTAACTGCAGAAACTATGATATTCGGTTCTTTTCCCCCAAAAATAGCTGTGAGGAGAACTGAAACCCGTTCCGGCGGACAATACTATACAATCAGGGCTCGAGTCGGGGTACCACGCGGCTGGATGGCATCCCTCCACTTATTTCACCGGGGGATACCGTCCCCCCTGCCAAACAGCTGGACTTATCTCTTTGGTCTCTCTGGGACGAGGAGCTCGGCACCTTTCGTGAAATCACTTCCTGTCGTGATGTCACTTCCGGTGACGGCGTCCCCCCACTTCTTTTTTTAGGACTTGTGCCCTGTATACAATGCAGCGGGCCACCTGCTCCGGTAGCCATGGATCTGCCAAAAGCTGCACTGTCTGGGTGTGCGGAGCAAAATTCAGGATATCGGCACTCCACTTGTTGACAGAAGTTCCTCACAAGAAGAACTGCCTTGTGACCTTCAGGAGTCATGCTGACCGGCATAAAGCTCAACACTGGGGCTCTCATGCCAGCGCTGAGCATGTGAAAGGTAAGGAAGGGGCTGAACATGTTCTTCTGTATTGATCAGGTAGTAGGGTGACTAGGCTCCCCAGATTTGCCCTGAATGGTCCAGGTTTTCAACAGTTCTCCCGGCAGATTTCGGTAAAAGTGGCTCCTGTCCCGGTTTTTTGAGAGGGTAAACTGAAAACAGTGAGAGGCACTTTTTTTGGTGTTCCAAAGCAGGTCTAGTAAACAGCTGTTATGAGTAAGCAATTTAATGAACAGGTATGATGTTGGGTTTAAAAATTACTTTTCATTTATTTTCTTAGTGCCTCTTCAGTGTTTCTATTGGGATCAGGGCTGTCATTCTTAGGCACTTTATTGATGTAAATTTGTAGTCCTTCCTCTATTTTACGGCGCACGATCTGGTCTCCCCATCAGGTAGTTCACACGGTGTGGAGGTGAGCTCCCTTGCACAGAAGGGGTTTCCAGTTCATGTGTGGGAGGGCATGCACATTTTATTTCTTGCCACAGCGCCGTCTCATGGCCGGCCTGCTTATGTTTCAGCATGGCGGTCATTACTAACTTTACTCTTTGTACAAGGCGCACACTTTCAGACCGTGTTTTTCAAATGTTTAGTTAAACTTTCTTATTTTATTTTGAGCGTCGCTCAGTCTTTCCATTGCTCTTTGCCCCCATAGATTGTTTTCCATAGCAGCCAAGCTCCCTCGCCCATTGGTCGAGCAAGTCATTCTCATATCTCCCTTACCCCACTGCTCCCGTTACAAATAGAAAACAAACAGTAGGGAGGGGAGGCATTTCCAGAGCCAGTTCACCCTCTTCGTCTTGTTTACTTTGGGGTTGCCAGACAAACAAACCTCTCGTACACTCAGTTCAGTCTTATAGTTTCTGGGTATTGTAAGTACGTTTCCATTTACTTTGTATCTAAGAGAGCATTGCTGCACATCCATAACTGTTTACCTATCCTCCTATCGCTGTTAAGTAATAGTGCAAACAGGGCGCATTGGCATTTACTGCTTTGGCCACTGATAAATACCCCTTTGCACACCAGTGGTGAGATTATATCCCGCCGCCCACTGTTGTCTGTAGAGCTGGTGCCAGACACACAAAATACCTTAAGCAGATGGTTCATTTTGTGACAACTGACAAGCCCATTACCGACGACAACAATTCATTCGATTTTTGGCAAGATGTGAGCATAAATGGGTTTGGGGTTATCACTAAATGTTGTAGCACACATAATAATGTGCTGCATGGCTTATTACTTACAAGGTCACAAAGGTGAGACCTATTGGCTATGCTAATGCTTGTTTAATTTGCTTATTTAGATATGCCGGTGCTTCAAACTAAAATTAATTTTGTGGAAAAAAACACCTTTTTCCCCCACATCAAGATGGTTGACACCATTTATAAATCATGTATGGATGTAGGGAGCATATGACTTTTCTGCATAGGATTTAATTTAATTTGTGGTTGAGCTTGATTACTTCTTTTGGAGTCAATCCAGCCTGTGGGTCTTTGGCCTACCCATCGCCATGCAATCTGTTATGTTTCAGTACAAAATCATCGTAGTCGTTAGAATATTCTCTTGTCTAGGGCTTTGATAAAATGGATTAAAAAAAAATCTATAGTATTGTCGATTTATTTATTTATTGTATTTGTAAAACATGCAATTACACAAAAGTGTCCTGGCCTTGACAGAAGAAGCTGTGCATACAGGGGCTTTAGTTCATTTCAGAATTAGGATAGTTCAGCACTGCCTGTTGGAAAAACTGGGCTGCCTTTAAACAAGTCAGCATTTTTGTGGGTTACTATCAAGTCCCTTGGCCCCTTCCTTTTAACAAAACATAGACTATTTTAGGAGACAGAAGAATCCCAATATAATGTTTTCCTTTGTAAAATCAACAAATAGCAAACATGATACATATATGTATTGAATCAACATTTTTACCGAGAATACATAACAACTGCGAGTGAAGCAAGTGGTTTGTAGAAGCATCTTACTTACATCAGCATAGTGTCCGGTAACAGAACAACGGTGACAATTTTTCTTCCAATGGGCCTTCTCAATGCAATCTTTGAACAAGTGTCCAGGCATAAAACAGTTTGAGCAAAGTCGTGCCGGACATGTATTCTGTAGGTGTCCGCTGGCCCCGCAAAGGCAACAGGTACGCTCCTTCTATAGAAAGATGATCATCATTTCCTCATTAATTACATTTTACTTTGTAAAGTGAGACAAACCAGCAGCAAGCCAAAAGCAACATAAAATAAAAATACCAAACATATGTTCACCCAATTATAAATACTGAATAATTAATGACCTAAGACTTGAGTCCAGGGCTGGCTTTGGCGCTGGTGGTGCCCGGTGCGACAATAATTTTTGGCGCTCCTACCCCCATGACCCCTTCCTCAGATTCTCTCACTACCACCGCGCAAGAGTACCCATCATCTCTCCAATCATAAGTTATTGCTAAACACAGCACACACCCTGAGGTCAGATCCCCCCCCACAGGACAGCGCCCATTGCGGCAGCACCAGTCGCAGTGCCCTAAAGCCATCTCTGCTTGAGTCAAATGTTATCAAACATGGCAGATGTATGCAAAAGTACCAACCTGTGAAGTAGGGTGTTAACTGGTAATTCTAACAACAGCAGTACTACCATTAGTGACATTATCAACAGTTAAGGAAAACATACAGAAAATAAAAATTTTCGAACATAAAAAAAAACTAGTGAACATATATTCCAGTCCAACAGGCATGGTCAGAGAGGCAAGGCTTAGAACTCCCTTCAGCAGCTAGGAATACATATTTCCGGGTTCATGTTAGTTTAATGGCACACTGGTATCTGTAAGATTATCTTCCATACAACTGCAGTGAATTGTTTCATCATACTTTAGTGTTTTCCTTACACACACTTACTATTATTACTTATTTTGATGTGATGCCTTATTACAGGTCCAATTGCAACAATGACCCAGACAGACTTTCTGTGGGCCTCTGTTAAGTGCAG
Source organism: Lissotriton helveticus (assembly GCF_964261635.1). Taxonomy (NCBI): domain Eukaryota; kingdom Metazoa; phylum Chordata; class Amphibia; order Caudata; family Salamandridae; genus Lissotriton; species Lissotriton helveticus. Next base: position 1,339,849,160 of record NC_136059.1, read on the forward strand.
TTATGAACCAACTGATCAACTAGAGGTAGAAGAACAGACAGGCTGTGCCCCGCCCATCTCTCACAACTTAACCAGAGACAATGTGCATTTGGTAACGAATCAATCCCATCACAAACTGGTAGGAGTATATTGATTTAAAGTGGGTTACTGGAACACCATTCTCCAATGATAAAAGCAATCAAGAAATCCATGCTACAATTAAAAAGGCTTTATTAATTGTTTAGGGACCTAGTGTACTGCAGAGTATATGAATAAATGTAGTGGTAGATATGAAATATAATGGCACAAATAACAAATGCAATACATGAAAAAACGATCCCGAAAATTGGCAACATATTAGATAATATCAATCTATGAAGGAATCGTTTCTTCCCTAGCTAATGTCTACATTAGCACCATGTTGGACTTGGCCCTGTTTGCAGGGTCATCCCGGAACTTTTTGCCTTTCCTCCTAATCTTTTTGCTGTGATGGAATTGGTGGGCTCAGGATGTTGGACACTTTAGCGCTGGTTAGCAGTGCAAAGTGTGTGTGCAGTCTGCCTCCCATGGGCTTACATTAGGAACACCCCCCCATGGGAGAGAAATGGTATGCCATGTTTGGCATGTGGGTGAACTGCGAATATTAAATGCTGCACAATGGTGTACGCAGGTTTACTTTCCCCATTGTAAGAAATGTCACTTTTAAAATGTCACCCTGTGTGGGTGCTTTCGGCCTGCTGCCTCAAGTAGGTCGCAGGTCTAGTGTTCGGAGTGACCAAGGCTGACTCCGCCCCCTGGGGTGGGTCTGTCGCCCACACCCCCAGCTTTTGGAGGGAAACCTGGCAGACAGGGTGCTCTACACCTCCGCCAAAACCAGTTGGGACCGGATTACTAGAGAGCCTTCTAGAAGGTTCTAGCCCTTTGTGGTAGGTGGGGTGAGGAGGGTATATATAGATGGGCTGTGCCTCCATGTGACAGACTGTGCGTCAACTTTGCTTGAGAGGGGACACTCTGCCAGGAGGTACCGCCGCAAGGGCCTGTGTGCTGGCCACTGTGCCCATCTGTACCCCTCTGCTGTCCACAGGCCCAGTGAGAGCCCTTTGCTGGAGTTAAGACTGCTACGTCAGGTGGAGTGCCACTTTATGGAGGTTGACTGTTCCTAGGAACTGCTGTCCTGTTCTGATGAGTGCCCACTGTCTGTTGATCTTCCCCAGCATTGCCTGCCTGCTCTTCTGCCCTAGCGCCTGGTAAACACTATAATGCGCGTGCCTGCACTCCAAGGACTAAGGAGCGTGGGCGCTGCGTTATTGTGTGGGACCTTGAATGTACTGCAGCGCTGTGCTGACAGAGCGCTACCACTGGATTCTGCAGTCCGCATTGGTGCACCATATTCTGTGGGCCATCTAGCGACTCGTGAGTGCTACAATTCTATTTTGCCGGCTGTTGTCACCTCTGTGCCCCAAGTGAAGAGAGGCACTATCGTTTTGTCCCTAGAGCGCTATATTTGAACAGCCCAGGGGCCCTGGTTCATCCTGCCAGGAGAGAGAGGGGCTGGCGCCTGCAGCGCGAGGCTGCCCCCTGTGCTCCTGAAATCGGCGGGAGCCCACCCAGCATTTATGCGCACCGCTGGATATTTGAACTGAGCAGGTGCCCACCTCACATGCTGCCAGGGAGAGCGGCAGATTTCAAAATACCGCGGGAGCCTTCTCGCCTCATTGTTGTGTGGCGGGAGCCCACCCCGCACTTAAGGATTGCCGCCAGAATCACCGCCGCGACCAGAGCGTAGGACAAGAAAGGAGCCGCTGCGCTGCCCGCGGCGACCCGGAAGGAGACAGGAGCCTACCCCGCGCTTCGTGGACAGAGAGAGGAGCGCCCGAGCGAAGTGGGCGGAAGACAGCCCCCCGCGCCTCCCTGTGGCTGGGCCTACTGAGTCGGAGCCTCGCGGGCTCCATTTCTGCCTCCCCCTGGCTGGGGGAAGCCGTCTGGAGCCTTGCAGGCTCCCCGTCGAAGTCCCGGGGCCCGGGTGAGGTCAGGAGGCGGCCTGTTGTTGGCAGGGCTCCCGGAAGCAAGAGGAGAGCCCCGCGTGCTGCTGACGTGGCCAGTGCCCCCCCCCCCACCCCCGCCAGGAGGAGGCGGCCGCACGTCTGAAGAGCCCGGAGCAGCGCGAGGAGTCCCGGTGAGTGTGGCTGAGCTGGAGAATGCAATGGCGGAGAGTGGAGAGGCACAGAGTGGCGTAGAGTGAAGTGGCATAGACTTGAGTGGTGCAGAGTAGATTGCAGTTGCATAGAGTGCAATCATGCAGAGTGCAGGGTCGTAGAGTTGTGCAGAGAGCAGTGATGTAGAGTACACTGGTGCACAGAAGAATAGAGTGACGTAGAGTGCAGTGTCATACAGTTGAATGTTGTAGAGAAGAGTGGTATAAAGTGCAGTGTAGTTGGCGTAAGTGCATTGGCGTAGAGTGCACTGGTTTAAAATACAGAGTGGAGTGGCACAGAGTGGTGTAGAAGGCATAAAGTAGATTGTTTCAAAGTAGAGTGAAGTGGCATAGAGTGCAGTAGTGTAGAGTGTTGTAGAGTGCAGTGGTGAAGACTGGCTTATAGTGAATGGTAAAGAGTGGCTTAGAGTAGATAGCATAGAGTGGAGCTATGCAGAGTAGAGCAGCGGAGAGTTCAGTGGCGGAGGGAGAAGTGTTGCGGAGTAGAGTAATCTAGAGTGAAGTAGCATAGAGTGGAATGATGCAGAGTAGTGGCGCATCAGTGCATTGGCATAGAGTAGAGTGGTGCAGTGGCGTAGAGTATAGTGCTGTAGAGTATAGTGCTGTAGAGTATAGTGCTGTAGAGTGTAGTGAAGTAGAGTGCAGCAGAGCGGCATTGAGTACAGTGGCTTAAAGTGCAGTAGAGTGGCGTTTGTGCAGTGGAATAGACTGCAGTGGCATAGACTGCAGTGTCGTAGAGTGCAGTGGCATACAGTGGTGCAGAGTAGAGTGGCGCAGAGAGCCGTGACAGATTACAGTGGTGCAGAGTACAATAGAGTGGCGCAGAGTGCACTGACATAGAGCGCAATGGTGTAGATTGAGGTAGCGTAGGTGCATAGTGTACAATGTTGTAGACTACAGTGACATAAAGTGCAGTGGTGCAAAGTTGTTGGTGTAGGTACCATGGCGTAGGCTGCATTGGCTTTGAGTGAAGTGGTGTAAAGTGAATAAGTGTAGAATGCAGTGGTTTAGAGTAGAGTGGCATAGCGAAGAGTGCAATGGCGTAAAGTGGCGCAGAGTAGAGTGGAGCAGAGGGCAGTGGCACAGAGTGCAGTGGCGTAGAGTGAAGTGGTGTAGATTAGATTGTTTCAGAATAGAGTGGAGTGGCATAGTGCAGGGTAGGGTATAGTTGTGCAAGGTAGAGTGCAGTGGCCTAGAGTAGTGGTGTAGAGAGCAGTAGAATGGTTTAGAGCAGCATATAGTACATTGGCATCGCGTTGATTGCAGTGGCGTGGAGTGGCGCAGAGTTGAGTGGCATTCGGTGCAGTGGCATAGAGGAGATTGACTCTGAGTAGAGTGAAGTGGCGTGGAGTGGTGCAGGGTAGAGTGGAGTGATATAGAGTAGTGACATAGAGGGCATTGGCGTAGAGTGCAGTGGTGCAGAATGGAGAGGCGTTGGGTGGAGTGGTGCAGAGTGGAGTGGTGCAGAGTGGAGTGGTACGGAGTGGTACAGAGTGGAGTGAGGTAGAGTGCACTGGCGTACAGTGGTGCAGAGTAAAGAGGCGTAGAGTGAAGTGGTGTAGAGTGCAGTGGTGCACAGTAGATTATAGTGGCGTAGATTGCAGATGCCTGGTGCAGTGGCATAGTGTAAAGTGGCACAGAGTAAAGGGGGCAGAGTTGAGTGGTGCAGAGTAGAGTGATGCAGAGTAGAGTGGCGCAGAGTAGAGTGGCGCAGAGTAGAGTGGCGCAGAGTAGAGTGGCGCAGAGTAGAGTGGCATAGAGTGCAGTGCTGCAGAGTGGAGTGCAGTGGTGCATAGTAGAGTGGCATAGAGTGCATGGATGTAGAGTGCAGTGGCATACTTTGGAGCAGTGTAAAGTGACGTAGATTGCAATGGTGAAGAGTACAGTGGTGTAGAGGCGTAGAGTATAGTGGAGTGCAGTGCAGTGCAGCAGAGTAGATTGGCATAGAGTGCAGTGGCGTAGAGTGTATTGGTTTAGAGTAAAGTGGTGTAGAGTGCAGTGGCGTGGTATGGAGTGAAGTAGATTGGATTAACGCAGAGTGGAATAGCGTGGCTTGACTACAGTGGCATAGAGTAGATTGTTTCTGAGTCGACTGAAGTGGCATAGAGTGCAGTAGTATAGAGTAGAGTATCACAGAGTGCAGTGGGAGAATAGATTAGAGCGGATCATCGCAGAGTGGAGCAATGCAGAGTGCAGTGGCCTAGAGATGGGCAGAGTGGAGTGGCACTGAGTGCAGTGGAGTTGATTGTTTCAGGTAGAGTGCAGTGGTGCAAAGTAGATTAGAGTGACATAGAGGGGATTGGAATACAGTGCACTGGCGTACAGTGGAATGGTACAGAGTAGAGTGCATTGGCGTAGAGTTGAGTGGTGCCTAGTAGAGCAGTGTGGGGTAGAGTACATTGGCATACAGTAGAGTGGAGTAGAGAGGCATATAGTGGAGCGGAGTGGAGAAGAATGCAGGGACGCAGTGTGTAATTTAGTGGCACAGTGCGGAGTGGTCTAGAGTAGAGTGCAGTTGCGTGCAGTGCGGTAATGTGGAGTGTTTATGGTTTGGAAGCCTACTGCCTTTATACACAACACATCTTCAACTGAAATGACCATTACATTTGCACTCACAGTTTGACTGATTAAAGTGTACAGTGCACAATGTGTGGAAATATCATCACTCAATGTACTGATTTGATCGTCAGCACAGTTCATTTACAGACATTTAAATTTTATTGTGCTAGCAGAAAAAAAATAACATTGTTTAGCCTTCCTTAAGCAGACTCCCGTTAGCCACCCTGATTGTCACATAAATCCTCTCAATTTGAAGTCAGAGAAAGATAAATAAACAACAGGCTCTCTGGAAGACCCTGTCTTTGAATGCACAGCAAATGTGACAAGATAAGCACAAGAAGGCCTGCTTACAGAAATCAAGTTTGTGGAAGGATGCAGTTAACAAGGTTTGGGGAATGGGAACGGCTAATTAAATAAAGCCAGCAAATAGAAATCCAGAAAATGTGTGTTAAAAACCGCAAAGACAATGGTAAGCAGCGGGAAGAATTCATTCATAGGTCAACTTTCTGAATGTTCCCAAGATCTCTTTAGCAAACCAGACAGCTACACGGTCTGGTAGGCTGCAACCTAAAAAGAGACATTGGCTAAAGACAAACATTTTATATGGTCTGAAAAACTTACCTATTACCATAGTATTCCCTGGCACTGAAGAACAAGTTACTTACCTTCGGTAACGCTTTTTCTGGTAGATACAATATCTGCCTGTGGATTCCTCACCTTGTGAATATCCCCCTGCGTCAGCAACATTCGGAAATTCTTTTTGTCGCTTCGCGCCGACGTGGACCCGGACGTCATAGAGGCACGGCATCGCTCGCGACCCCGCTGACGTCACAGACGCCTATAACAGGCCCACGCCGGCGTGATGACATCAGTTCTGCCCTTTTTTCCGTGCCTTCGAGGCACACAGACGGACCAATGACAGTAGACATATACACAGTATACGCAGTACCAATATCAAGGTAACACACAGTGTGAAGCAAATGCGATAAAATAAATACATAATAGAAACACTGGCATAGAAGAGTGGACAACGGGGAGGCGGGTGGGTCAGTGTGGGAATCCACAGGCAGATATTGTATCTACCAGAAAAAGCGTTACTGAAGGTAAGTAACTTGTTCTTCTGATAGATACATCTGCCGTGTGGATTCCTCACCTTGTGAATAGAGTCCCACAGCAGTCCCCACTCCCGGAGGAGGGTGTCCACTCTTCTAAATCAGGAAATCTTGGAGGACAGAGCGCGCAAAGTGACCGTCCCTCCTCACCTCGGAATCCAAGCAGTAATGCTTCGCGAATGTGTGGAGGGAAGACCAAGTTGCCGCCCTACAAATATTCTCTACAGGAACACCTCTAGCCAATGCAGAGGTTGACGACTTAGCTCTTGTAGAATGAGCCCTTATACCCGCTGGTGGTTCCTTACCGGCCAAAGAGTAGCAGATATTTATACAGAGGACGATCCATCTTGATAAAGTTCTTTTTTGGACCGCTCTTCTTCTCTTGCAGCCAGCAAAGCCAATAAAGAGCTGGTCATCCAACCAACAGTCTTTAGATCTGTCCAGATAAAAAGACACCGCCCTCTTGGGGTCCAGACGGTGCAACCTCTCCTCCTCCTTGGAAGGGTGTGGGGGAGGATAAAAGGTAGGGAGGGTAACAGATTGACCAAGGTGGAAAGGAGTCTACACCTTAGGCAGAAAAGCAGCCCTGGTCCTAAGAACCATTTGATCAGCATGAATGGACAAGAAAGGGGGCTTGGAACTAAGAGTTTGAAGCTCACTTACCCTCCTTGCCGAGGTTATTGCAACGAGGAAAACTGTCTTAAGAGTCAAAAGCCTCATAGGACATTTGTGAAGAGGCTCAAAAGGAGCACCCATCAGAAAAGTCAAAACAAGATTTAAGTCCCACTGAGGCACAATAAAAGGAGTAGGAGGGAACTTATTCGTGAGGCCCTTCAAAAACCTTAAAACCACAGGAGATTTAAAAAGAGATGGCTGGTCAGGCAAACAGAGAAATGCCGACAGCGCTGAAAGATAGCCCTTCACTGTGGCAAAGGCAAGCCCCTGTTGCCCCAGAGAAAGGGAAACTGGAGAACATCAGACAAATGGGCTCTCAAAGGGTATATAGATTTCTCCCCACACCAAGTGACAAATTTTGACCACCTATAAGAATAGATGGACTTAGTCGAGTCACGCCTGGCTGACAAGATGACATACACCACGTCAGGCAGGAGAGAAAAAGAACTCAGGTTGCCCCGTTCAATCTCCAGGCATGAAGGTGTAAGGTCTGGAGGTGGGGGTGTAGAACCTGCCCCTCCATCTGGGAGAGGAGATCTGCCCTGTGAGGGAGACGGAGCGGCGGGTGAGAGGAGAGGCGGAGAAGGTCCGAGTACCACACCCTTCTTGGCCAATCCGGGGCGATCAATATAACTTGGGCCCGGTCTTGGCGACTTTTCCTCAGAACCCGAGGAATCAAAGGTATGGGAGGAAACGAGTAAAAGGAGTTGCGATTTCCAACTCAACTGAAACGCGTCCCCCAAGGCTCCTTGCATCGGATACTGGAGACTGCAGAATGACAGGCAGTGAGCATTCTCGCGAGTGGCGAACAGGTCCACCCGAGGAGTCCCCCACATCTGAAAGATGCCGTGAACAACCTCCGGGTGAAGCCTCCACTCGTGGTCGGCAGAGAACTGCCGACTGAGACTGTCTGCACGAACGCTCTGAACTCCGGACAGATGATTTGCCATCAGACAAATCTGATGGTCCTGAACCCAAGACCAGAGACGCAGAGCCTCTCTGCAGAGACACTGCGACCCCACTCCTCCCTGCTTGTTGATGTACCACATCGCGGTCGTGTTGTCCGTCAGGACCTGAACCGACTGACCGCAAAGGGAAGGGAGGAAGGCCTTGAGCGCCAGACGTATAGCCCGCAATTCCAGAAGGTTGATGTGAAGCAACCTTTCCTCTGGAGACCAAAGACCCTTGACCTCCAGGTCCCCCAGATGAGCACCCCACCGAGAGTGGATGTATCCGTTATTACCGTGGCCACCGATGGAGGAAGTTGAAAAGGCTTTCCTTGCGACAGATTGCCTTCCACGCTCGACCAAGACAGATCCGCTGCAGCTTCTCTGGAGATCTTCACTGACTCCCTGAGATCTCCGTTGTGCTGATACCACTGCCAGCGGAGGCACCACTGGAGTGCCCTCATGTGCCAGCGTGCATGGTTGACCAATAGAATGCAAGAAGCCATCAGACCGAGCAGGCGAAGAACCTTCAGGACTGGAACGACCGCTCCATTGTAGAACAGAGGAATCATTTCCTGAATGTCGCGAATCCTTTGAGGTGGAGGGAATGCACGACAAACAGTAGTGTCCAGTACTGCACCTATGAACAGGTTGCGCTGGGAGGGCACCAGGTGAGATTTGGGTACGTTTATCGAAAAACCCAACTTGTGCAACAACTGAGTTGTCTCTTGCAGATGATGGAGCACCTTCTCTGGCGACTCCGCTTTGATTAACCAGTCGTCCAGATACGGGAATACATGTAACCCCGACCTCCTGAGATGTGCTGCCTCCACTGCCATCACCTTGGTTAAGACTCGAGGCGCAGTAGTAAGACCAAACGGAAGGACCGCAAACTGGTAGTGTTTATTTATTTATTTATTTATTTATAAATTTGTAAAGCGCCTGGTGACCCGGAGGCATCCCCGCGCTGTAGAAATGCGATATCCAAGAGGAGGGGGGGGGGGACCGGACGACTATTTGGGGAATAAGAAAGTCTTAAGTTTTTTTCGGAAGATGGCGTGGGAGGGTTCCAGTCGCAAGTGGCGGGGCAATGCGTTCCACCCTGACGAGGCTTTGACCGAGAAGCGGCGGCCGCCGGTGCGATCCTTCTTAAATTTAGGGACGATGGCTAGATGTTCGTCGTCCGAGCGCAGTGACCTTGGGGCTTTGTAAGGGGTGACAAGGTCTTTCAGGGCGGCCGGGCCGGCGCCATTAATGAGTTTATGACTGGTGCACATTGCTTTAAAATCAATTCGCTGGCGGACAGGGAGCCAGTGAAGGGCCTTGAGGGCTGGTTTGGCAGAGGCTCTAGGGGGGAGGTCCATTATGAGCCTAGCCGCAGCGTTCTGTGCCCGTTGGAGTTTGGCTAAGGTGAACTCTGGTGCACCCAAGTAGACGGCATTGCAATAATCAAGTCTGGCTAGGATGAGCCCTTGGACCAGCAGCTTCCTGGAGAGCGGGGGGAGGAGGGGGAGGATCTTGCGGGTAGACCGCAGGAGGCCAAAGCAAGTTCCAGCGGTCTTGGTCGCCTGGGTTTTCATGGTGAGGCTTGGTTCGAGCCAGACGCCTAGCGTTTTGACTTCAGTCTTTGGAGTGGGAATCTCGCCAAAGGAATCCGGCCACACCGCAGCGGGGATTGAAGACCATTTATTACCCAGGAGCATAATTTCGGTCTTAGAACCGTTCAATTTTAGGGAGGATTCGCACATCCAGGAATAAATGTATAAATAAGTGTTGCGATCCAACCGTAAAACGGAGATACTTTCTGTGCGACTTCAAGATGGGAATATGAAAATACGCATTCTGCAAGTCGATCGACACCATCCAGTCTTCTTCCAGCAGCGCTTGAAGAACCTGTGCAAGAGTGAGCATCTTGAACTTTTCCTGTTTCAGGTAAAGGTTCAAGATCCTGAGATCCAGAATTGGCCAAAGCCTGCCATCCTTTTTGGGGATCAGGAAATACCGGGAGTAGCATCCCTGACCCCTCTCCTGCTCTGGAACCACCTCTATTGTACCTTTTCGAAACAGTGCCAGGACTTCTTCCTGCAGGAGAAGCAGGTGGTCCTCTGAACAATAACCCTGGCAAGGAGGATAATTTGGGGGAAACTCCCGAAAAGAAAGAGCATACCCATTCTCTACAAGATTGAGAACCCAAAGATCCGATGTTATCAATTCCCAATCTTGTAGAAAATGGGTAAGCCGGCCCCCCACTGGGCCCACATGATCCGGAATGGTGGATCTAGGGCTGCTTTGCTGCGGTGGCTGGGGGCTGGGATGGGGAAGAGGAGGAAGAGGAGGAAGCGTTACGGCCCGAGCTCGGGCCCTTTGCTTGCCTCTATAAGATCTATATAATGTGTTTTGCTGCTGCTGTGGCTGCTGTGGGTTGACTTATAGGTTCGAAAAGAAGATCTGCTAAATCCTCTTGAACGTCTACCAAAAGTGCTCCTGGTCTGAAGGCCCAACGACTTTGCTGTCGCTCTGCTGTCTTTAAAGTTTTCCAAAGCAGTGTCTGCTTTTTTTCCAAACAATCCAGACCCGTCAAATGGAAGATCCATTAATGCCGCTTGGACATCTGTGGAAAACTCACTTGACTTCAGCCATGCAGCTCTTCTTGTCGCTACGGAAGAACCCCTAACCCTCGCCACAGAGTCCGCCGTGTCCAATCCACTTTGAATAACCTGCCTTGCTGCAGCTTGAGTATCAGAGATTACCTCTTGGAAGTCTTTTCTATTCTCTTCAGGTATCTTGGGCACCAACTGTTTGACAGTGTCCATAAGAGCGTGGATATAACGCCCCATCAAGCAGGTTGCGTTTGTGGACTTCAAAGCCATACTGGCAGAGGAGAAAACCTTTTTAGCAGCCTGATCCTGCTTTCTCGACTCCTTTTCTGCTGGAACCTGCGGAAATGCACCCGTAGATCTTTTGGAACAGGCAGCCTGCACCACCAAACTCTCCGGTAGAGGATGAGAGGTTAAAAATTCCGGGTCTTCAGGAGCAGCTCTATACTTCCTAGCTACAGCCCTAGATACAGCAGGAGCTGATACAGGATTTTTCCAAATCTCTAAAATTGGATCCTTTAAGGCATCATTAAAAGGTAGCAACGGTTCAGTCACTGATGAAGGAGAGTGAAGGACCTCTGTGAGCAGATTAGATTTAAATTCTGCAGTTGGTAGAGCAATGTTCAACAAACCTGCAGCCTTCTTTATCACTACATGATAAGGCGTCACATCCCTTGAGGGCTCATCAAAAACCGAAACAAGGTCCCATTCAGGTGGCAGTTCTAGGCCACTAGCTACAGTCAGGTCCTCAAATGGGTCCTCAGACTCCTGTAGTTCGCCTTCCTCCAGATTTTCCTCTCCATATCTTTCCTCCTCCATCAACCTCTGAGCTTCACGCCTTGATCTTTGCTTCACATTCGAAGCCGTCGGATCCGCAATCGACTCCGACGGAGCCGGAGCCGGCGTTGAACCCGACGTCGGACGAGGAAGAGATCCACGATGTCGCTCAGGGTTCGGCATCAAAGTTGATGGGACTGGCGTCGAAGGAATCTGAGTCATCGATCTCGGCGTCGATGGCTTCGGAGTCGAAGGCCTCGCCGGAGTCGGATAATGCCAATGTGGCGTTGGAGCCGGCATAAAGGGCGCAGGTGCATAGGATTGAGGAACACCCAGACTATATGCCATCGGACCCATGGGACCAGCAGGAGCCCCAGAGGGATACATAGCCCTTGAATAAATTCCGAACATCACATTCAGGAAATGTGTAGGATCCTGACCTGGAGCCGGGAAGGCTGGGTACGAACCCCCAGGCTGCTCTTGAGGGCGTGGAGTCGAAACGACGTCGATCTCCTCTTCGGGCAGGTGCACCGGAGTCGTACGACCTTCGGGCAACTGAGCCTCTCCAACCTCCTCCTCCTCCTCACCTTCATCCTCCCGACCTGAAGGATGGGATGGGTCCGGAGATGGAACAGCTTTCTGCTTCGCGAACTCAGTGAATTCGCATGCGACGCCTCAACCTCGGCATCCTGTTCTTCCGAAGCCGAAGATACTACCACCTTCTCGACCAGCTTCACCTGCGACTTCGGCTTGGAACCAGACTCCTTCCTCGATCGATGTCGGGATTCATGGGTTCTCTTTTTATGCTTCTTTTTAAAGATCTTGAAGCATGGGCTAAGGACGAATCTGATCGCGACCTCGAGCGAGACCTTGACTTCGAGCGTCGAGTCCGCGATCTTGATTTCTTCTTTTCCTTTCCTTCTTTAAACTTGGCTACAAGAAGTTTTGCCTCTTTTTCCCGGAGGGCCTTTGGTGTCATCTTCCTGCAGGATTGGCAGTCCTCGACGTCGTGGTCGGAGCTCAGACACCACAAACAGCATTCATGTGGATCTGTGATGGACATTATCTTATTACATTCTCTGCAGGCTTTAATCCCGGTCTTCTTCGAGGTCATGTCGAAAGAGAGAAGACAAAGAGACTAGAAAAAAATAGCAAGTAACAAAGTTACAGCAAAGGCTACAGACGATCCCAGAAAACCGTTAGTGTCGATGACGCGGAAAAAAGGGAACTGATGTTATCACGCCGGCGTGGGCCTATTATAGGCGTCGGTGACGTCAGCGGGGTCGCGAGCGATGCCGTGCCTCTATGACGTCCGGGTCCACGTCGGCGCGAAGCGACAAAAAGAATATCCGAATGTTGCTGACGCAGGGGGATATTCACAAGGTGAGGAATTCACACGGCATATGTATCTATCAGAAGGAAACTACTTTGGGTGTGTGTGTGCTCCTTGTGAAAGGGCAGCATTCCATAACTTACAGTCAGTTCAGTCAATGGCTGAAGTGGGCTGGAACATTGCCTCTTGATGAATGCCGGGGTGGGTGGGATAAAAACATGAATCACACAATCAGAGACTAATGGATGAAGTCTGGCTGAAACCCCTGTAAGTAACAATGTCATAGAACAAGTTACTTACCTTCGGTAATGCATTACCAGGTAGAGACTATCTAGCTGCAGATTCACTACCTTTGAATTTACCAGGTGTCAGGCGGGAGCTGGAAACTTTTGCTGAGCAATACCGCTTGTGCATGCCTTTGGGTAGCTCCATTCGGCTCCGCTTGATGTTGGTGTTGTCGGTAGTGTAGGTTATGATGTTGCGATACCTATATAGGAGCCACCAAGGCATGCGGATTTCAGTAATTTTTGGGTTTTTTCCACACCAGAAGCGCAGTGCCACGAAGTAACTGACGTAGTTGTGTGTAAAACTAGGGTGCTGAAAAGGGGAGTAACCCTAACCCTACAAATTTAGTCCGCAAAGCGGGGAGGCATGGGTGGGGCTGTAGGGAATCTGCAGCTAGATCGAGTCTCTATCAGATAATGCGTTACTGAAGGTAAGTAACTTGTTCATCTAATAGAGACTTCTATTTGCAGATTCCTTACCTTTGAATTAGATACCCAAACCATACCATCCTGGCGGTGGGTGCAACCAATACTTCAAACTAGGAAATCCTGCAGGACCGAACGGGGTAAATGCCCGTCCCTGCAGACCAGACTGTCCAGGCAGAAATGCTTGGCATCACTGTGCAAAGATACCCACATTGCTACCTGACAGATGTCCGGGGCTGGGACACCCAGAGCCAAGGCCGTAGGAGCAGCCTTTTCCCTGGTGGAATGGGCCCTTAATCCTTCAGTGGGCTGCTTCTTAGCCAGGGGAGAATGGGAAGAGGAAAAGAAAGGAAAGACAGAGAACAGCCCTTCTAAATGATCTGCCAGTCCCACTTGTTCGATGTTACGGAACTCCAGAGGGGGAAATGATGATGGATTCTCCTGCCAACTGGATTGGTGTGGTCTTACAGAATCAGACCAGGAATGCTTGGAGGCTGCGGAAGCTGCGACTGCCGAGGGCAGGGTGGCCGACGACTTCTGGCTTCCATTCCTAGGTCGGAATGAACCGCATCCATGTCCACGTCCGGCTTGGGATGCCTGCGCAGGAAAGTGGCTGGGATAGGGCTGACACATAGCTCGAGAGTCCTTGAACCTCAATGGGGCCAAAGCTACCTTTTCCCCAAAAAGACGGGTTCCATCAAAGAGCATGTCCATCAAATTTGCCTGGACATCACCTGAGAAGCCAGCTGTCCTAAGCCAGGCGTGGCACCTAAAGGCCACTTTCATGGAAATCGATCTGCCCAGCGAATCAGTTGTGTCAAGGTCACACCTTATGGGGAATTTTGCTGCATCTCTCCCATCCTTCACTGCCTGAGAGAGCACAGCCCGGGCCTGATGGCAGCACTTGCGCACCCGTCTCCCAAAGGGAGTGGGAGAAGCAGCCCAATAAGCATGTGGTATTCACCGACCGCAATGCCAGGCTGGAGGAGGTAAACATTTTCTCACCAAATGAATCCAGCGTCTTGGATTGCCTATCCGGCGGGGTGGAAGGGAACGCACCCTGTGATGTAGAGGCCTGCACCACCAAACATTCTGGGGTGGGGTGTTGGCTGAGGAACTTTGGGTCGCTCGGAGCTGATCGATGGCAGCGTGCAATTGTTCTATTCACAGGAGCCCCTGTGCTAGGCTTGGACCACAAGCCGAGAAGAACATCACTTAGTGCTTCATTAAAGGGCAAAAGGAGTTCTGAGGGGGAAGCCCCAGGCTAAAACACTTCCATCAGGAAATTAGTCCTGACCTGCACAGAGGCCAACTACAGTCCAAGGACCTCGGCTGCCCTCTTGACCACCACGGCATAAGATGCCCCCTCCTCCATAGCTACAGTTGACTGAAAGAACATGCTGATATCTGGAGAAGTATCCAGTCCACTGGCTTCCCCAAGTTCTCCATACCAGTCCAACTGCTCTGCAGAGTCATCCTGGTGTTCCAAAGAGTCCATAGACCCTCCCATTCCTTTCCCGAGCATAACACATCATCAAAGTGTTCAGGCAATAACATAGTACCCCTGGGTTTAATCTGCTCCAGAATCGGTGCAAAGCGACGTCGTTCCGACTACATGTCGTCGGGGATAGCCGATGGGCACCAGCGGCACTGAAGGCCCCAACTTCGAGTCCGACGCCAGGGGAGGTCGTGGTGACACGACCAGTGTCGACCCGGAGCGAATCTCTGAGGCCCCACCAGCGCCGTGGCCTTAGACGATGGCATTGAATCCGACAGGGCCTCTTCCGACACCAAGGACCCTAGGGCTCACCAGAGGGGTCGGCCCGCTCAAATACGAGGTGCATGGCCTAATAGAATTCTCTGATTTGAGCAGAGGTTCCTCGGGCTCCCGGAAAGGGAGGGAGGTGCGAAGTCGACCCTGGCTCCACCTCCGCAGAACCCTGCCTAGAGCGTTGGTGCTCCTTACCTCTTTCGTCGACCGACAACAGTCGAGCTGAAGATGAAGTCCGCTTGGACTTCTCCTTCTTCTTGTGCCTATTCCCAGAGTGTCCCGAAGACCTCAAGTCCTCTTCTTCGATCGGGACCGGGACCTCCGCAGAGTCTCGCTGAAGGGTGCAAACTGCCGGGCTGCAAGGAGCTGCATAGACCGCTCCCGCAAGGCCTTGGGAGCCATAGACCGACAGTCCGAGCACGACTTCGGATCGTGGGCGCGCTTAAGACGCCAGAGGCAGATGAGGTAGGGGTCAGTAACAGACATTGTGCGAGGACAGGCCCCGCACGGCTTAAACCCCGTCTTCCTCAAAGACATCCTCGCACATAATAGAATTGTTTTTGAATTCGTCGAAAAGTTGAGAAAAGGCCTGTAAAAAAGCGACACACGGGTAGCTCTTCCCAGATCAGCGCTTAACTGGCATGGAAAGAAAAGAACTGACGTCCAGGCACCTGTGTGGTGCCTATATAGGTACAGCAACATAATAACCGCTGAGGTCATGTGGAGCCGAATTGAGCCACCCGACGGCGGGCGCAAGGAGTTTTGCTCAGCACGTGTTTCTGGATCCAGCCTGACACCTGGGAAATTCAAAGGTAAGGAATCCACAGCTAGAAGTCTCGATCAGATCATACTTTTAGTAAAATATATTTAAACAACAAGAGAGGTAGGGCTAAGAATCACTCCTCTTCCCCTCAATATCAATTAACAAACAACGAAAGAGTGATTGACGGCGCAAAATGAAAAGTGAAATATAAACACTGAGATTTGCGGCCAAATACAAACTCTGAACAAAAAGAGACACAATGAAAGAGTGTGAAAGCAGTGGGAAGAAACCTGGTTGGTGACATGCTTCATCATTGGGTGCCACCAGGGAGACCGAATGTCTCCGCGGTGTGCTACTACGCCTGACTTACAGCGGAGCTGGTTTTGGACGTGTGAAGTGGTGCCAGAAAAGGTGTATGGTGATTTAAAAGATGGCGAGCTGGTCCCAAAACTAACTTTAATAGAGGGTCAGCCAGCGATCATTAAAAACAATTGAATCGGACACTGGTGGTTATGAATGTTAACCAAATGTATCCTTAAACAAGCATTTGCAATGCAATAGGTCTCGCATTAGGAAAGTTTGAGCTATTTTTTATTTATGTGTTGATTTTGAAAATAGCGAAATTAATAACTTTGTCATTTAGAATGCCAATAGCTATAACCTTCGCAAATGTGACACCTATAGCATTTGTAATGCAATATGTGTTGTATTTACGTGACTTAGATGTATTGCTATTACAAAACACAATGGCTTTTAATTTGTTTTAATAATTAATACTTAAATAAAAGTTATTGTAATTTATAATGGCAATAGCTTAAACTTTTGTAAATAACTTTTGTGAAGACTATGTTCAGTGTATTTTATTGTGACGAAAATCCAAGAACAGAAGTGAAATATTACCCTCTTTTTGTGACATTTGTAATAAAGTTTGAAACATTTATAGAACGTATTTGAACGTTGTTGTTGAATGGTTGCACAGATTGATGCAGTGGTGGCGCTGAGTGATGTTGTGGTGGTAACGAGTGATGCTGTGGCGTTCATTGATGCTGTGTTAGCGCATAGTGACGTTGTGGTGCCCCTGAGTGATGCTGTGGTGGTGCTGAGTGATGCTGTTGTGATGCGATAGATAGATAGAGTGAGTGCGATAGATAGATAGATAGAGTGAGGGCGATGGGTAGATAGAGTGAGTGTGATAGATAGACAGATAGAGTGAGTGCGATAGACAGCCAGATAGAGTGAGGGCGATAGATAGACAGACTGAGGGCAATAGATAGAGTGAGGGTGATAGATAGATAGATAGATAGAGGGCATTAAATAGATAGAGTGAGGGCGATAGATAGATAGAGTGAGGGCGATAGATAGATAGAGTGAGGGCGATAGTTAGATAGATAGATAGATAGATAGATAGATAGATATATAGATAGATAGATAGATAGATAGATAGATAGATAGATAGAGTGAGGGGGATAGAGTGAGGGAGGGAGATAGAGTGAGGGCGATAGATAGAGCGAGGGCGATAGATAGATAGAGCGAGGGCGATAGATAGATAGAGTGAGGGCGATAGATAGAGTGAGGGCGATAGATAGAGTGAGGGCGATAGATAGAGTGAGGGCGATAGATAGAGTGAGGGCGATAGATAGAGTGAGGGCGATAGAGTGAGGGCGATAGATAGAGTGAGGGCGATAGAGTGAGGGCGATAGAGTGAGGGCGATAGATAGAGTGAGGGCGATAGGTGAGGGCGATAGATAGATAGATTGATAGAGTGAGGGCGATAGAGTGATGGCGATGGATAGAGTGAGGGCGCTAGATAGATAGATAGTGTGTGGGCGATAGATAGATAGAGTGAGGGCTATAGATAGATAGATAGAGTAATTATGTGGCGTGTGTGGTTATGAATGTTAACCAAATGTATCCTTAAACAAGCATTTGCAATGCAATAGGTCTCGCATTAGGAAAGTTTGAGCTATTGATATTGTAAATGATAATTTTTTTATTTATGTGTTGATTTTGAAAATAGCGAAATTAATAACTTTGTCATTTAGAATGCCAATAGCTATAACCTTCGCAAATGTGACACCTATAGCATTTGTAATGCAATATGTGTTGTATTTACGTGACTTAGATGTATTGCTATTACAAAACACAATGGCTTTTAATTTGTTTTAATAATTAATACTTAAATAAAAGTTATTGTAATTTATAATGGCAATAGCTTAAACTTTTGTAAATAACTTTTGTGAAGACTATGTTCAGTGTATTTTATTGTGACGAAAATCCAAGAACAGAAGTGAAATATTACCCTCTTTTTGTGACATTTGTAATAAAGTTTGAAACATTTATAGAACGTATTTGAACGTTGTTGTTGAATGGTTGCACAGATTGATGCAGTGATGGCGCTGAGTGATGTTGTGGTGGTAACGAGTGATGCTGTGGCGTTCATTGATGCTGTGTTAGCGCATAGTGACGTTGTGGTGCCCCTGAGTGATGCTGTGGTGGTGCTGAGTGATGCTGTTGTGATGCGATAGATAGATAGAGTGAGTGCGATAGATAGATAGATAGAGTGAGGGCGATGGGTAGATAGAGTGAGTGCGATAGATAGACAGATAGAGTGAGTGCGATAGACAGCCAGATAGAGTGAGGGCGATAGATAGACAGACTGAGGGCAATAGATAGAGTGAGGGTGATAGATAGATAGATAGATAGAGGGCATTAAATAGATAGAGTGAGGGCGATAGATAGATAGAGTGAGGGCGATAGATAGATAGAGTGAGGGCGATAGTTAGATAGATAGATAGATAGATAGATAGATATATAGATAGATAGATAGATAGATAGATAGATAGATAGATAGATAGAGTGAGGGGGATAGAGTGAGGGAGGGAGATAGAGTGAGGGCGATAGATAGAGCGAGGGCGATAGATAGATAGAGCGAGGGCGATAGATAGATAGAGTGAGGGCGATAGATAGAGTGAGGGCGATAGATAGAGTGAGGGCGATAGATAGAGTGAGGGCGATAGATAGAGTGAGGGCGATAGATAGAGTGAGGGCGATAGATAGAGTGAGGGCGATAGATAGAGTGAGGGCGATAGAGTGAGGGCGATAGAGTGAGGGCGATAGATAGAGTGAGGGCGATAGGTGAGGGCGATAGATAGATAGATTGATAGAGTGAGGGCGATAGAGTGATGGCGATGGATAGAGTGAGGGCGCTAGATAGATAGATAGTGTGTGGGCGATAGATAGATAGAGTGAGGGCTATAGATAGATAGATAGAGTAATTATGTGGCGTGTAATTATGTGGCACTGAGTGGTATTTGGAGTGTATGTTGCGTTGAGCGCAGTGTAATTATGTAGCATATAATTATGTGGCACAAAGTGGTATTTGGAGTGTATGTTGTACTCAGGAGAGTGTAATTGTGAGGTGTGTAATTATGTGGCACTGAGTGGTATTGTTTGAAGTGTATGTTGCATTGAGTGCAGTGTAATTATGTAGCATATAGTTATGTGGCACTGAGTGGTATTGTGTGGAGTGTGTGTTGCATTCAGTAGAGTGTAATTATGTGGCAAGTAATTATGTGGCACTGAGTGGTATTTTGAGTGTATGTTGCATTGAGTGCAGTGTAATTATGTGGCGTGTAAATATGTGGCACTGAGTGGTATTTGGAGTGTATGTTGCATTGAGTGCAGTGTAATTATGTGGCGTGTAACTACGTGGAAATGAGTGGTATTTGGAGTGTATGTTGCTTTGAGCGCAGTGTAATTATGTGGTGTATAATGATGTGGCACTGAGTGATATTTGGAGTGTAGGTTGCTTTGAGTGCAGTGTAATTATGTGACGTGTAATTATGTGGCACTGAGTGGTATTTGGAGTGTGTGCTGCATTGATGGTGCAGTGTGTGTGATGGTGCAGAGTGTGTGAGAGTGCAGAGTGTGTGGCCTAAAGTAGTGTGAGGGCGCAGTGCGCGTGGCCTAAAATAGTGTGAGGGTGCAGCGTGGGTGGCCTAAAGTAGTGTGAGGGCGCAGTGTGTGTGGCCTAAAGTAGTGTGAGGGCGCAGTGTGCGTTGCCTAAAGTAGTGTGAGGGCGCAGTGTGTGTGGCCTAAAGTAGTGTGAGGGTGCAGTGTGCGTGGCCTAAGGCAGTGTGAAGGCACAAGAATGGGGGTGATGCCATCATTGTTAGTCCTGTAGGTGAATCGTGCAGGGATGACACTGAGGAAGCGCTGCCGTGGGAGGGGAGGGGGGCTCTGAATTGCTACCCCCACCAAGCAGGCCAATAGTTAACCTGAATGACAACAAGCTGACGCTAAGAGCCATCACTCAGTAGAGGCGCATGTACGGAGTTTACCTTGCGGGAGCGAGCAGCGGCGCCATCTGTTTGCAATTATCGCGCCCGCTGCTGCTCGCCCCCGTAAGGTAAACACTGTAGATGGAATTTAACTTTCACGGCCGCGCTTCTCTTTCAGCGCTTGTTTTCTTTATTTTTTGTTTCTTTGCACATCGACGTCCTTTCCACCGGTAACATTGTTGACAAATGTTGTTGCAGACGGTCTGGCAGGCAGCGCCTCGCTTTGCTCTCTTGCCCTATTCCTACCTTGCTGCTCTGTGGTGTGCTGGCGGCGGTGTCTTGCCTCTGCACATGCCGCTGACAAGAAACCCATCGCTGGAGGTCATTGGCCCGGTTCCAGTGCTGCGTCACAGCCAACTGGTCAAAGCCAACTAATCTTGGGCTAAGTAGGGCTAGTTTTACAAATGTATATACGGGGCTGTGACTAACATTCTCATGTGGACATCCTGCACCGGTGTAGAAACGTAACATTAACCCCCGCAGGGCTGGGAGCGCTCCCTCGACGGCTGAAGCGACAGCATGTGCAGCTGTAGGGGCGAAGCTAGTTTACTTGACTTACAAGGGTAACGTGGCTTTAGGTTGTGTCTTTCCCGCGGAGTCCCTTCAAACTTAAATGAGTGCAATTATCCCGAGCTGTGGACTTTGAATTAGTGGGTTGGTTTTTAAAGCTGTCTTAGTAAAATCCACTACCTCGGACGGGTTACCCTAGCAAGTCACGTTATACCGCAACCAATTCATCTGCACTGAATGCACTCAGTTTGCTAATGGGCTGCTTTCAAATTTGACTCTGCTCTCACATAAATGCTGTTCTTAATGATATGGCTTGAGGAACTTTAGTGCCGTAGGAGGAACTAGTTGACAACCATTTCAAGCCACCCCCTCACTTTAACACTCGGGAACATCTTTTCAGTATAGAAAAGCTAAATTTGTTCTTTCTTTAAAATGACTGATTGACTGTAGGCGGTCACAATATTGTAGTCGAAGTGTGCATCTCATGACCATGTTACTTAGATAGTTAGAAATTGTAAAAACAGGTTCAGGCGCTTGTTGCACACAGTGGGCTCTTAAAAGCGCTGCAGTACTTTTCACGGGTGCGCACCAGGCGGAATGTAGCTCGAAGCCATTATCATACTGTTAATGCAACGGAGCTGGGCCCACACGGGTATTTAAAGTGTCCAGTGATGCTGTGAATATACACAGACTGTTTAATACTAAACACAGCCAGCGCAGCATTTTGGATGGGATTTTGTGATGGGACCCACGTTAACGCAGCCGCAGGCCTCTGAATTAGTAACTTAAGTAAATGTGCTCAATAAAAAAAAAACATTCTCCCTCTCTCTCTTTTTTAAAGGAAACGGGCCATGATGCGGCATTAAAAATTAAAAGTGGGTTTTACCAAGAGCTCACGGTGGAAATGGTCAAGTCAGTGTTGAACATTTTGACTTGTAGGGGGTCATAGTCGTATCTAAGGCGCGCCTGTAGAAGCCGGGCAAGCCATGCTAGTTTGCACCCCCGCCCACCAGTGGCGGCAGGCAGAATTCTGTTAAAACAGTCAATTTACCTTTCAATAATAAACTTGTGCCCAGTAATTCATAGGAAGGTTTTGATAATTCTAAATTAGTCCATATTCTAATTACATTTACAAAACTCTTCTGTCTCAGAGTAGAGCAGCGTGTTGTCGCCGAGCACCTGATCATTGAGGATTGTATAAGGTTGATGATCCACGTAGTTTCGAGCTTCACCTTCTTTTTGTGAACCTCGGAGCCCCGCGTATAAATCTACTGCATTCTGTACTAAGGAAGTTCAGGCCTAATTTAAAATGTTGATGGATATGCAAGGTAATTTTCCCCTCGTTGCGCGCCCAATTTAACCCCTGCAGGTCAGAATGTATTTAATGCTCACATGCAACATGTGAGTCTTCAGTGGGCTCACGCTTAATCGATTTTTCACTGGTAAACTTACTTCTGAGGTGAAGATCAGCTCTCACCCTATTGGTGAATGACACCCTGCTTAACACACAGTGTGATTCAACATAATGACACAAAGTTGTTGAACACTATCCACTTTTCTAAGTCCCCATATGAGTTCACAGGGCAACAAAGACTTGTGGGCGATGATCCGGAGCTGGGGGGGGGGCGGGTGATTGATAGAAGTGAAGTATCCCTTCTGCAGCCAGGCAAGTACATTTGTAAACACAGATGCGTTGTAAGGGTAAATCTAGCAGTACTCTATACGATTTTAACAAGTATAGGAAACCTATAAACAAGCATTGGCATAGCCAACAGGTTTCACGTTTGGAACCTTATAAGTGATTAGCCATGCAACAGTTGATGTTGTTGCACCAAGGATATTGTGCTGCCAATTAGGTTTCCAGTGGGGAGTCGTTGAGGCGCAATATTATCCTCGGCGTGAAGAGTTCCACTGCCGCTGAGCCCAGGAAGCCCGGTATATTTACCTTACGAAGTCGGTGTCCTTGGAAATCCCGGGAAAGCCTAAATGGGTAGAACCGTGAGTTGTATCTACACATATACACATCCCCAAGGTTAGGGTACGCCTTAACGTGCGTATACTACCTGGGGATTCTTACTTGGTCCTGATGAAAGCTTTGCTGAGCTAGCACAAAAGCAGAAACATGTCGACCTTTTCAGTTTTTTAAGTATACATTTGGTTCAAATTCATAGCCACCAGTGTTCGATTCACTTCTTTTTAATGATCGCGTGCTGACCCTCTATTAAAGTTAGTTTTGGGACCAGCTCGCCATCTTTTAAATCACCATACACCCTTTCAGGCACCACTTCACACGTCCAAAACCAGCTCCGCTGTAAGTCAGGCGTAGTAGCACACCGGGGAGACATTCGGTCTCCCTGGTGGAACCCAATGATGAAGCATGTCACCAACTAGGTTGGTGAGTGAGGGTACCTTTTAAACAAAGGTTACTTCCCACTGCTTTCACACACTTTCATTGTGTCTCTTTTTGTTCAGAGTTTGTATTTGGCCGCAAATCTCAGTGTTTATATTTCACTTTTTATTTTGCGCTGTCAATCACTCTTTCGTTGTTTGTTAATAAAACATACTTTTAGTAAAGTCAAAAGGTTTTGGATAGCACAGACCTAAAAGATCAAATTGGTCTGTTAGCCTCCTACCTTTGAGAAAGAAGGCAAGAAAGAAAAAGGTAAGAAGGAAGGGGAGAAAGAAATTAACGAATGGAAGGAAGGAAAGAAGGCAGGCAAAAAAGGAAGGAGGGAAGGATGGAAGGCAAAAAAAAAGAAAGGGAACATTTTAAAGCAAGGAAGATGCAAAGAAAGGTTAGGAAAAGGCAAATGAAGGAAAACAATTAAGGAAACAAAGAAAAAAGGCATGAAAGAAAGAAGATTAGGCAGAAGGCAAAAAGAAAGAAGATAAAAGAAAGGAAATGAAAGAAGCAAAAAAGAGAAAAGCAGAACTGAAAAAAATGAAAGAAGGAAAGAAAAAATGAAAGAAGGCAAGAACGAACGGAAGAAGAAAGAAAGAAATGGAAAATAAGAAATAAGAAATAGGAAATAAGGCAAAAAGGAACAAAGGCATAAAAGAAATAAAGAAAGAAAAAATAAAGAAAGAAAGGAAGGAAGGAAGTATGGGGAGAGGAGTTGGGCTAACTGCTAGGGCGGTCGACCTCAACTCTGGGGAACTGGGTTCGAGTCTCGGCAATGATGCTGAACATCCTGAGATTCTGGGCAAATCACTTCATCTCCCCCTTCCCTAACAAAAATTAATGTGTCCTCATGTAACGCAACTAGTGCTATGTAAAGCGCTCTGATAACTGATACAGGGTCAAGTTCGAGCTATATAAAATTCCATTAAAAAAAAAAATGTTTACAAGTATAGTATTGACACCACACGTGACCTGCAAAGAAAGCGGGCGGGTATAAAACTAGTGATACGCAGGGCTTTAAGTGGGCCGGGTCTGAAGGGATCTGAGCACCGGCAGTTTTTTTCAGGGGGCCTCGAAACGGGTCTCTCTCGGGCTCTGTCTTGAGACCTGACACAGGCGGTGCGTTTTTTTCCCAGACTGCAGTGACAGCTGTTTGTTGTCACTGCAGTCCGGAAAAAAGTGCCAAGGCGCAAAAAAGCCCGATAGAAACCCATTTCGAGACAGCAGCCACATGGATATGCGCTGGCCGCACTGCTCACTTCTAAGTAGTGGAGAAGTTACAGCATGACATCATGCCAGGTGAGTGTTGTAGGGGAAGGGAAATCCTTTAAGAGTCATTTTCTTTCTGGATTTCCCTTCTCTGTCTAAAACTAAGGAGCAGCATCATTGTCGGGTGTCACCAGGGATTTAATTGGAAGCTTTTTCAATATTATATACAAGTTATAGTTGCAGCTTATTTATCTTATGCAACTAACAACCATTGACAAAGCCAATAGTCCTGACTTGTTGTAGGTATGATGTTACTTGATGCTTATTTATCTTATGCAACTAACAACCATTGACAAAGCCAATAGTCCTGACTTTTTGTAGGTATGATGTTACTTGATGCTTATTTATCTTATACAACTAACAACCATTGAAAAAGCCAATAGTCCTGACTTGTTGTAGGTATGATGTTACTTGTTGTATCATATATCTGGATGCAATGACAGATACAGCAAAATACAAGTCGGACGGCACACTATGCTAAGCACAGATTTTTTGCGTATGTGTTTTAAAGCCACGCCCCTAATTACACTGGTCCGCCCCTTTGAGAGACCCCCAGTTTTTTCATCCCACTTAAAGCCCTGGTGATACGCACTATATACCAAGAGGTATTTGCTATTACACTTTCATCATAAACTTGTAGAGGTGACAACAACTGGACGTGATTAAGCTGAAGCCTGGCACTTTGGGCTTCTGCAAACCTGTATCTTTAGAGCCTTCGATGATGCTTATATCAATGGTTAATGCTCCCAAGTACAATTTTCACTAGGAGCAGCTCAGGGAGATCTTCAAGCAGTACTTTAAAAAGTGAACAAAAACAACTGCACACAACTGCGGTTCAGGATCGCTGTTTCAAAGGAAAAAAAACTAAAACAAGTGCAAAACTTACCCTTGGAACAGAGCAGTTTTTGGATAGATGTCCACGATTATCGCAATTTCTACAGATAATATTTTTGTCTGAAGTGTAGTAACGGTTCACGCGCCTGAAGGGAGTATAGTTGCCAATCTGAGCCTTAAAAGAAAAAAATTAAATCCTTTAAGAATAGAGAGAAAATTCAAATATTCTAAACACATCACCTTCATTTCAGATGTGTGGTGTTTGACAAACAATATCATGCAATTTTTACGAAACAAATCAGCGTAAACGTATTGAAGAAGATAGTTCCAAGATTATGTGTTTATCCTCTTTCACAAGCGGCCCAGCAGCTAAGATGAACAAATAGGTCAAAAGCTGTGGGCCTGCCAGCAAACAACAGCTTAGTGTCAGACGCATTTCAAGAGGCCACTGTTCATCCACCTACGGGGGTTGACGCTGTTTGCCTCTAATGTATAGGGTCCTTCCTACAATGGCTCTGCAATCTGGGCAAAGTACATTCACTTCAGCAAATCACTTTCAGGGCATGTGATCGCGAGAAGTCACAGGTTGCTCGAGCTCAGCATTCAACATACACACATCCATATAATAAAGGACTGTCCAACCTAGTACTTGACTTTTAAAAAAAATATATGTTTATTACACATTAGGACTACATACTATACCAATATATTTAGGATTCAAAACAGTGTTCAGGCACTAAAGACCATTGGCACCTCTCCCTGCTATGGGCCTAGTTCTCCATGGTGCCTCAGGTGGAACACACCCTTTCAGCACAATGTAGCAAGAATGATCTCAGCGAAGTGTTAGCCCAACACTTTAAGAGTGCAAAGTCTCACAGTCTTAGTACAGATCCTCATCTAAAAACATATGCAAGGCTGTTGATCAGGCCTGGTCCAGGCGGGGCCCGGCTTTCTGCTCCCCTGCATCTGGGGCTGAGGGCAAACCAGTCGTCTGGGTTGGTTCTTCCTCTCAGTTACATCTGCAGCTGCTCAGTTGGTCAAAGGTACTTCAGAGGACGCTGAGACTTACCAGTCCCTGCTGAATGCATTGCGGCCCGACTGCCTATGAAGGTCTGAAATGTTGCAGTCACGGGACAGCTTGGTCCTTGGCAGCGGGTGAGGCAACAGGTGAGTCCTACTGATGTGTGGAGTGTCCATGCTGCGGTCTAAAACTTGTTGTCATAGCAACAGTCACACAGCACTCGGTCTCTTGCATAGTGGTTCAGGTCATGTCACATTTGATTTCTTGGCACAGTAGGCCAGGTTATGCTGCACTTGATTACTAGGCACAGCAGCTCAGGTCAAGCTGCCCCTAACAAGTTCAGGCGTAGCAGCTAGGCCACACTATGCCTTCAAGTTTCTGACCAGGAATCACAGGAGAATCTGTCTCCTGTCGGCACATGGGAGCACAAATCCCTTTCCATAGTCCTCCATTTCTGCAGAACCCACTGCATTATGGTTGTGCTGCACCTTCCACCTCCTGGACAATCATTTCTCAAATTTGCCAAACTATTACTCTAGCTTACCAGACAGGCTGGTTTCTAGGCGCTCAGGACAGGCACTCAGGACAGGCGGTCAACTCTGGCAGCAGGGTACACTTCACTTTATGCCCCCTCACCCCAGGGAAGGTGGCCTCTGTGGCAGACCCAAGCTCTGGTTGTGCAGCAGTCCTCCGAGTACTGTAGACAGCACTCCTTGCCTTGATCAAAAAGAACTGGAACAACAACTGTGTAGTACCCCCCCCCCCCCTTTATACAGCAAACACAGCCGGAGATATGGATCACTGTATGCACTTTCGAACCGATTTAAAGTGCTTCTCCTGTCAAGCATCCTCTTCCGACTGCTCTCCAGATACAGTATGTGTCATAGCGATGATCCTCACAGCAAGGAGACAGTATTCTTCAGCCTGGAGCACCCACATCAAAAGCAATAAAGCTTCAATGTACAAGAACAAAACAACATATTTAGTCACACCAAGCTGCAAGGGCCGAACAAGGAGTTTGATCATACTCAGAATACAAATAATTCAATATATTGTTAGAACACTAGTTAAATATCCCCGAACTCAAAAAATCATTACACGTTGATACACTGGAATATGATGGATACTGCTGACGTGTTTCATCAAACTGACTTCTTCAAGGCTGTAAAGACAAATAATTACACAACATGTATAAAACTAATTGAACGATTAAAGAAAAGAGATAGGAGAGACAAAGTCCAAAGCCCCTCGTTGAAGTGCCAGAAACAGGGTTATTACATTCAGTGCAAAGAAAAGAATAGAGAGCTCATTCCTGATTGGGTGTTTCACCTATTGAATATTTTTTCTCAAATCTTTTTTCTGTTTTCTTTCTTGGTCTCCTATTCAGTGCACGGCACTTATGACACATTCTACTGCTCAGGGTATCTAATGTAAGATCAGATCATTGGTGTCTAGTACTTTTATTCTTTTTCTTTGCACTGACCATATTCACCTTCTTTTTGGCACTTCAAAGAGGGAGTTTGTATGTTGGCTCTCCTATATCTTTTTTTTAATCGTTCAATTCGTTTTATGCATGGGGTGTAATTATTTGTCTTTGCAGCCAAGAAGAAGTCAGTTTGACGAAGCACTCATCCTATTGTGATGTATTTAAGAGTAATGATTTGCTGAATTCAAGAGTCCTAGCTCCAGGAGGTGCATATAGGTAGCACCATTGCACACCAGGCACCAGCACTTTTGGAAGGGGACTCCAGCCCCCAACAGCCCTAGAGGCAGGTCCCGCAAACGCATCCCGGCAGCGCCAGGAGGCGCATAAAGGTAGCTCGGGGCTCCCGCAGAGCGCTATGCATGCGGACGTGCCCGGGCCAAGGGTGGGCCCGTCTGCGCCCGTCAGCAGCCGAAAGAGGCTGGGCTGGGCCCGGTCTCTTGGTTTTAATTTTTAACTGGTGCTTTTTTACACTGGATATTTGGCATATTGGGCCTCTAAAGATCTCTGGTGAAGAGAACATCCACGTTCTTGAAGAGCTCCGGAAGGTAACTCTGTTGTAATTAACTGCAACCTCACGATGGAAAAAAGAAAGGGGACCCATTTAGACCTATCAAGGGAGAAGGGTGACGCACAAAGTAATTCAATCAAAAGCTATCTGACTTCCGTAATGGGTGCAAACGAAAGTGAGATAGGCAAAGTTGAAGCTAGGATGAGCTCAGCAATAAAGAGATCTGCCGCTATTGCTACAAAATCTACCAGTGCTGAAGAAGCACAAAAAGAACATAGTAGCCCGACTACGTTAACACCTATGTCCCTAAAGAGAGGGGAACCATTACTTTCTAAAAAAAAAACCTGGAGCGTCCGCTGTGTCAGTCGTCTAAGCCTTGTGTGATTAAGGTCACGCAAACATTGACCACATTAGAACTGATATCACGGTTGGATAGTCCTCCCTGCAAAAAAAGCGAGCAAGATCTAAATATAGAGGAGTTACCAAAATGAGTCTCCCCGGAATTAATCCCCTGTTCCCTAGCAACACAAGGTGAAAAGAAATAGAAAGGTACAGGGAAAAATGCCACAAGAAAGGCGGAGCCAGCTAGGAAAAAACTGGGTGCAAACAATATTGTTAGCTTTGATCAACTGCGTGAGCAGATAAATTCTATAATTAAGTTATGCTCCGGGACATTTGAAAAATGTATTTGCTTAGAGGAAAAGATCGAGAACGTAATCTTGGCCCAAAAAAACCCTCATAAGAAGAGTAGGCACCATGGAAAAGCAGGGGAATTTTAATGGGCCCCAAGGGGCACATTTTGGCCCTATAAGCAAAGCACATGCTAATCCAGAGACAAGAATTAAAACACACACTAACCCTGAGGCCTGATACATCACCACCATCTGGGCTACCTCTGGATTAACAAATGGCTCGAGACTCACAGGACACTAGGTACAGGGTGCCCGAAGGTCCCAGCGGCACCAATAAAATTAACCAAAATAGTATACGACCACACATTCCACTAAAGTGCACTCCTTATTTAATTGTTTTGGAAAATGTTCCCCCACTGCGGCAGGCACAATATGAATCTCATGGATCCCTAGTAAATGTAGTCTCATTTTGGTTGAAGAGAAATTCAAACTGGTCCCACGATTTATCAAGGGAAATAATCTCTACAAGAAGAGTTAACTGGGGTGCAAGATTAACACGACCCGAGGGGAGGAGGGGCAAGGGGGGATTATGTTAATTGTTCAAGCTTACACAATTAACGATTGTTAGGTGGTTGTAATGTACACCTCAGTATATTCTTCTGTAATGCAAGATTGATAATAAGGAGATGTCCTCTTTGGAGGAAATGTATTAATAGTGTCAAAGATGCTGCTCAGACATTCTGTACTTTATATCCAAGAACAATAAAAATGTGTTAAAAAAATAAATACAATTTAAAAAAAGAAGACTTAACTCGGTGGGCCCAGCTCCAAAGTCATCCTATGGGGATTGTATAATTGTCAATTTCAGGAATCTGTGGGTGGTCAAAAATCTCTTTCAAAACCTTGCAAAAAATTATTTTTACGGTGAAGGTGTCAGAGCATTACCTCTAGGTTTCTTCTGCCAACCAAAAACCCGCACACCGATAAGTCATGTAAACCTGATCCTAAAATAGACAAACCCGCTTTCCTGAGTTCGACAAATTATCTCCCTCTTTCAAACAGATTTGAAGCTCTGTCAGAATTAGAAACACAAGACTGACAGTTACTGGTCTCAGAGGGCAAAGAAATTTTACAAGAGGACTCTACTGCATTATTGGCTATTTCACCCTGCAACTAATATACAAGAGGATTTTAGTATTGTCTCATGGAACATTGTGGGTCTTCAGTGCAACATCAATAATCCGGACTCAGAATTTTGCATGATCAATATCAAATTGTTTGTTGCCAAGAGACTTGGACAATAAACCCTTTGCATGTTGATGGATTTGCTTCATATTATATACCAGCTATCCCTTCATAAGCGGGCTGAGCGAAAGAGGGTTTAGTCACCTTTATATCAGTGGCATTGACAGCTATTTCAAAAAGAGCACTGTGTAAATCCCAATATTATCAGCTGCTTTTAATTATTACGCCAAAGTTATTTGATCTGCTCCTAATAAACTATTACTATAATATTTTTTATCCAACTGTGACGAACATTGTAGAGGACCTAGATGTTATAACTGAAGTGCAGAATAATCATAGAAAGGCTCTGCAAATAATTTGGGTGGGGGATTTTAATGTAGGAACTTGTGGTCCCAGGGTCCAGGAATCTTGTGGCATCTGTGATGAGCGGGATCAGTCCTTGAACCATTTCAAACATACGCCGTATGGGGATACATTGAACATAGTTGCCACTGCCAAGAATTAGAAATTTGCACAAGACCTGGATGTGGTTATCTCCACCCAGATTCCAACACACGTGGGTTCCTCATCGTCTTCGAAAATTGACCACATTTTAATTAGCAAAGATCTAGGGCAATTGTTCAAGGGGTGTGTAGTTAAGGCAAGTTGCATGAGTGACCATAATCCCATTGTTTTAACTTTAAACCAACTTGTGACCACAGATAAGGACAATAAAATACAGCATAGGGCAGCATATAACAGAAATAAGTATTAAATGGGGAAAGGTGGATAAGGTGGCCTTTCTTACAAACCTTATAACAACTGACAAGGCCGATATTGAGAAAGTACTCTCAGGATTCCGCCTCTCCGGAGAACGTCATAGTGGCCTTCACAAATCTAAATGGCCTCATGGCAGATAAACTAACCCAACGTAGTAGGAAAGCTCCCGAACATCCAAGATGGTTTAATAAGATCTGCTCTGAAGCACATAAGGCGCTATGGTCGGCCTTAAAAAAGACCCTGAGCAATAAGGATGAAATAATAAAAGCAAAGAAAGATTATAAAAAGGCAATTGGGTAAAGGAAACGGTTCCTGAAAGATAAGACCTGGGAAGATCTAAAAATTGCTTTGACCCTAAAAGACTCTTGTGCTTTCTGGGAGGTGATAACCTCAGTTACTATGTTTGGTAATGAAACTCCCAAAATAGATACCATAGTCCCAGCTGAAGCCTGGGTTAATCATTTTTCGGAAAAATTTTCTCCGGAACCAAGGATAGTAAATCGATCGTTGGCTATAGAAATCACCTTTGATATAAGATCTGCCCAGGCCCTAAGTAATTCAATAGAGGTAGAGTGAGGTACTATTGGATATAGAAAATACTCACCCTGAGAAAGCCCTGGGCCCAGATAGAATACCTGCGGACCTCTACATGTATTTAGTAGATTTCTGGACCACTTTGATTACAAATGTTTCAAAAGCTGCAATAGTGGGCCCACTAGTCAAGACCTGGCAAAAGCCAGTATAGTGCCGGTTTTTAAAAAAGGGTATAAAACCCAACTTCATTGCTATCGCCCAATTTCCCTGCTCGATAGTTCAGTTAAAATCTTGAGCAGGGTAATCTTGGCCAAATTTGGATTCCGGCCAGGACTTGGAACTGTGGAACAAACATTAACTCTGGCATTAATTGTCCAAAAGTAACCAAAGCACAAAAGGGAAGTGTTCACCTAGCCTTCATGGACCTAACCTGTGCTTTTGGCACAGTGAAAGGCAGTCATCTATGGTCTATAATGTTACAAATGAGGATTGATGGAGCAATTATCACCTTCCTCAGTAGGCTTCATGAACACACCTCAGACTCCGTACGCTATAGTAGTAAGGGAGATTTGACCGAAGGATTCCCTTCGAATATAGGGTAAGGCAGGTTTGCGTCCTGTCCCCATTCCTCTTTTTACTATATTTTAACGGGCTGGGAGACCAACTATCTAAGGTGGGAAAGGACTCTCCAATATGTAACATGTACCAAATACCTGTTCTCCTATACGCTGATGGCGCTGTCCAGATAGCTAGGACAGCAAATGGCTTACAAATACTACTAGATTCATTTAATGTTGTATGAACGATCTGGGGCTAATAGTTAATCATACTAAATCATTTATTATGAAATGTGGTCCATAAAAAGCAAAACGAGAAGATTTTTATTGGTGGTGAAGACATTAAGAAAGTTCCACATTTCACTTACCTGGGGGTACCATTTGATGCTGATTTTAATTGGAAACATTAGAATGCAATTTCAGAAGTCGATCAATGCTATTTTTAGATTTGCTAAAAGATTGGGACATAAACGAACTGAGGAGATGTTACGTACTTACAAGTGTAAAAGCCTTTCTGTGGTAACTTTTGGGGCTGAAGTGTGGGGACATGTAAATTGAAGATCACTTCAAATAATAGAGAATAAGTTTCTAAGAAGACTTCTCAGTGCCCCAGAGATCCTCTGTTTCTTTTTGTCATGAGGAAGTTGGTCTGACCTATTTGATAGACTATATTGTGAAATAACCATTGTTGCTTTGGTTAAAAACCTGCAAGAATCCAGAGGCCGCCCTCTGTAGAACAATACTGGCTGATTACATGAAGCTGGATAATAGCTCAGACATACCTTGGTTAAGGTATGTCAAAACGTGTTCTGCCAAAATGGGTGTTATAGAATATTATACAAACTCCCATATACTAAACAAATGTATCGTCTGCCACTATAAAGTCTCTCTTTTATCAAAGTCTAATGTGGGCAGGCTCTATACGTAATATAGCTCACCGAAACGCGTCAACGCCCCTCGTTTTTTATATTATCAAAATCGAGGAACATGTGAGCCTAATCGTAAAAGGATTGATAGACTAAAGCAATTGATTCAGTTGAATTAACGTATTTATGATGATTTTTATTGTGTCACTTTTTTTTGTCTCATGTATATTGAAATGTATTTGTCATATGTATAAATCTGTCGGAATACACTTCTTAACCACATTTTTTTAACTTGTTCAAATTATTGTTATTTATATTATCAATTGTGGTTTTAATAAGTGAACTTTTGTGATATTCATAAAAGATTTTTGTGTTTATAATTGACTTATGGGTTCCGAAATGATAGTGGATTAAGTATACTTGAATGTCCTTTGTATGATTAAATGTGGGGAAATCTGACTCTTTATGAGTTGTAATCCAAGAGAAACCTCTATTTATTCATTTTCTATGTGTAATGCGACTGGTTACCCAGAGCTTCTCTCTCAATCACAAAGAGAACCTGCCCTGTATCTGCAAATTGACCTAAATGAAAGGAGGACATTTTTGTTGACGAGGCTGCGTCTAAAAAAGCATACATTTCTTAGTTGCTTTCCCTATTCAAGGCTCGTGGTTTGCTTCACTCCCTGTCTTTCCGTGTGACAGTTGCTCTTTCCAAGCACTACGCACTTTATTCTGTTGTGTAAAATTTGACAACCCCCTGAGGAAGCAGTTTATTAGCCCATTATTACTTGCAGCAGGGATTAGGAATTATAAACTGGCAATGGAGTTTTTACTCTCCCTAGGAACAGATGAGATCATATATTGTATTTTAAATTATATTTTTACTATTTTTAAGATTCATAGCAGATATTAATAATTTTAAATTTTGTGTATGTGGACTTGCTGTCTTTCAAATGAAATTAAGTGTGTGCAATCTTTTATGACTCTTTTAGAGTCGAAATAAAGTATTCTTGACTACTTCACAATGGACTTTTGTGTCAGAATACATTTTGAGATCACTTAACCATCATTGTATTTGTATCGTTTATAAATTGTAACCTGTGCTCCAGACAATGCTTGATGAATGTGAGCAATACATTTCGACCAAAGCGGAAGCCTAGAACACTCCTTTCTTGGGTCAAAGGACAGAGGCAAATTATAGTTCGGGCCATTAGGTTTTGTCAGGATAACTACTGGATTTCACAGGCCCCTGGAAATATTTCCACAATTTTGAGAGGGCACAGGCACATAAACTGATGATGAAAGTTGCAGAGCGTACACAATGGATCCAAAGAAGCAATAAATCTAATGAGCAAAACTAATAATGCACTGGTGGTTAATGGAGGCCTCTTCTTGTAATGGATAACCTCACCCAACTTATCAACATGTTAAACCAAGTAGATACCAACAGAATGCAGTCCGTAAGTGAAAAAATATGTAAACATGTTCACATGAAGCCTAAAAGCTGAAAAAAAACAAAGTAGAAGCCCTTAGGGATTTTATATTTGGAAAAGCTGGAAGAAGATAAGGTCAATCACACTTCAAGCCATAGAGCTGGCTATGTGTTTGCCTCCCCAACAAAACATCTATATCAATTTATACTAATACCTCACCCTCTACAAACAGTACACATTAGGCACCACTGCGCACATAACACGACTCCAGCCCACACGTTTTGCAAAGTGTTTCACTCCACAATACATTTATATTGTCTCACCAAAATACATATCAACCAACCTTCAGTAACAATCTTAAGTGTTGGTGGCTCCAGAACAATTTTAAGACCTCTCCTGCACCAGCAGGTGGCACAATGCCTTTGACTCCTCTCCAGTGCCTCCCCAGATGTTAAGTCATGGTGCTGTATAGAGTGCCACCCCAGCACTCAGATGTTAGTTCCCACCCTTTTTAACATGCCCTTAGCGGTGGAGACGAGACTGAAAACATAGTAGGAAAGGAGTGCAGGAAGAAACAAACTTTATGAAACTTGCCATACGTCGCATCAGAAGGGGGAACAATGTGGGTTGGTGAATATTCTGTTGGTAGAATTATCTATCAGAAGAATTAGTTACTTATCTCCAGCAGCAAACTTTGTGGTGGACACTTTATGTGCGGATTACTCAGCTTATGGATAAATACCACAGCAGTACACCCCAGGAGGTGGGTATGTGGAAATAACACAGCACACCAACAACCAAGCCACACAAACACATCACATGTCCTACCTAGCATCCCACAAAGACACAGCAGTAACATCTGTCAAAGATACAGCCAAAGCCTGTATTACAGACCAATTGATGCTCCTGACAGGAAAATCTTGAACACTATCAAAGAAATGGGCTTCTGCCTGGTAAAATGGTAAAATTGACAAACTCACCCTTAGGGCCACTTACTCTCAACCATTTTTAATGCAGAAAACAAAATGCCAATAATCTTTTTCTGGGTGCTCCACCATCCTTGGAGCCAGGTCCTCTAAGAAGGGTTGACCACTCAGGACATTGTCATGATCAAGCAATGACTCTCAGAATCTAAAAACAAAAAAAGTGGAACCGCCTCACTCCCCTCTGAGGAAGGATGTGTGGGTAGATGAACTATGGTCAAAGGAAAGGGGAAAACTATTGAAATAAAGGAACCCAACAGCAGCAAATGAAGAGACAGAAAGAAGGAAAGTGCAGATACACCATCCAGCAAGCATCCCTCTATAGGACTACCATACGTAGTGGTCAGAAACTATAGTCAGAAAGGTAAGACGCTTCAGCCCTAAACACATTGCAGAAGCAAGAACTAGAAAAAGCTTGCCCAACAAAAGTGAAATAATAATAAAGAAAAACCTCCTGCAAATCTTAACTCATCCCTAGTGATCAAGAATCATAACACAACTGTCAATGGCACTCAAAGACGAACGTCTCCTTTTGGTGGCCCAGAAGAAAGCAGAACCTGCAACTGTCAAAGACAGATTAGGCAGAAGGGCAGCATCCAACTAACATAACTGTCAGCTCCCCGGGTGGCAAAGCAAGGTCCAAGGAAATCACAGCTTATCCTCCGATATGAAACATGGCCACTGGAGTACCAGATGAAAAACCTGCTTCTCCAATAGCCAGAGGAGAGTTACCATAAACAGAAGTGGATGATAAGGACAAATAGAACACTGTACTGGAGCTGCATGCTAATTCATCACCTGTCGACCCAGCGCAATCAAGGACATCAGTACATAGTCCCAATTAAACTTTCTTCAAACATGAAATCAATGAAAAGCTTTACTCAAGAGGAATGCACCTTCACAGATCCCACAGCAGAAGGGTAGAACAACGGTACTAACAGTGTTTTTGAAAGTCAAGATAATATTCACGGGGTGCCTTGCTGTGCAAGGATGGAGTGGACTTTTGCAGGTGCGAGGGAACTCTTGTGATCAAGATGACACCACCTGAGATTGTGTGCCCTCTTGTCTAATTATTCTGCCCTAGAGATTCCAAACCACTGTGTGTGTTGACATTGGGTCCTGAAACAGGATTATGTACTAACAGCAGCGGATCCTCTGGGGCGTTGTGGCAGGGGGCAGAATAGGTTCTAAAGGGGCATGGTATTAACTCCAACCCCATAAAGTGAAGACAATAGAGCGGTCTAAGTAGAGAGTATGAAAAATGTAGGAAGCTCCCCAACACAATTGGCAAGATCGTGCCAAGAAAATATGTATTGACTCTAACTGTTAGGAGTCAGTCATCATTATCCATTTCACGAAGCCCGCAAGTACCAGCATCCTCGATCCGAAAAAAGTGCACCATGATCACCAACATGATTGCGTTAAGACATGAGGAGTTGATGCCACTTCAAATGATATACCAACAAACTGGAAAAAAAGAAAGCCTTTCCGGAACATAAATGCAGAGCCAATGAATAGAACACCCACCCAGTAGGACCAGTAAATCACTTCTCAACCTCAGGTCAACAGAACCTGTATCAGAGCCAAAAACCAGAGGACCTCTTTCAGGAGAAAAGATCAAGGATATGAAGACTAGGCTAGGATGGGAACCCCAATCTCGGACTTAAAAATAAACAGCAGCAGGGTAAAAGCCTGATGTGTCCGTCCCAGGCATTCCCTTGCACTTCGACATTCTACTACTCTGGACATGCACAGATGCTGCAATGAGCCAGGAGAGTTTGGGGATTGGATTACAGAACTCCGAGTTTGGTTTCCGGAGTCTATTATAGCTCTTTATGGCTCTTCATGGCCTGCCCCAGATCCTTCAAAGGCCCATTAAGGGTGAAGCACTGAACAGCAGCGGATGTAGCCCGATGCGCTTGTGCCTCTGAATAATAGGTGGCTGCTCCTCCATGCTCACTGATGTTTCGCATACTGTCCTCCAGCTAGCTAGGGGACAGGATTTGACAGCGGGATGGCTGAATTGGTAGCAGCTGTGTGTGCAGTAAATGCTGCCCTGGTGCATCCTACTTTAGCGCTGAGATCCATCAGGTAAGGCTGCGGGCTGTTGAGCTGTGACCAAGCTACGCCCAAACAGGAGACCTGAGAACGAAGCAAGTCTTCTGCCCAAGCTATTTGTCATCTTTCGGCTCGCTCACACCAATCACTACTACCTGCCCAAAAGGGCCTGCCCTTCCACTTACCTCTGTTTCCATCTTTGTTGTGGTGCTGGACTCTTTCTATCAGCCCGAGAGGTGTGAGGGGCAAATTGGGTGAAGCTTAGGTGCTGTGTGGTTGTGGGCCTGGAGTCCAACACAAGTAGATAAGGATATTGAGGTTGTGAGCAGCAAATCAGTAGTGGCCACCAGTCAACAAATTGACATAAAGCCATTCAGGTGCACACTGTGCCCTTGTTAAGCTTGGTGACAGATGTGTATAAAAGGAGACAAGACTGCAATAATCAAGGAAAAATGGTGGACTCTCAAAAATGCAGCGAATGGAACAGTACATACTAGTAGCTATAATAAACTTGTTTTACTAACTACTACATCTTCAAAAACTATTTGTGCGGATAAAGTGTTCTTGAAGTTTTCTGAGGTCCTTTGTACCTTGAATTGTAGACAATTAGCTCTCTCAAATTATTACCATACTGCTCACTTGTCATCCTAAACCCTAAAGGTGTTGGCTTTTGTTAGGTAATTATTGAAAAGAACTTGCTGTACCTGGAAATTATGAAATCCTGCTAACTGTTATCTACACTTTATTAATGCCAAACACCAGTCCAATACAGGGATGAAAACTCAGTCTCAAAAATTCAATATGGCCTCTCAAATCAGAATAAAAACTATTACGAAAGTACTCATTACAAACGTAACTGAAAATTGAATTAACAGTGAACCATCTGACACGCAAGTAGCACATAATCAACATTACATTGCATCCATGAATAAGGGGGTCAAGTTAAGGAAAATAATGAAGTAGAGCCTAATGGTGTGGTGTTTTAAAACAATTAAATATTCAACTGTGATCAGTGATCAATCTAGCAATTAAACCTCTTACAATAGTATCAAACATACAAAAATTAGAATAAGGACAATTCGATAAACTCCCTTTAATCATAAAATAGTCACTGAGGCACAAATAATCATTCTTCTGAGACTGAACAAGCATCAGACTTTGATTCTAACTCAAATTCAATATATGGTAGAGAAGATTACATATAGCCAGCCAGGATAGCTTGATTTGCATATGGCTGGGTCAAACTGGAATGGCATGGTGAGCAAAAAAAACGATGGATTTGGGCAAAGATTTCCGTGCTGGGGTGAATGTTTGACATTGTTCTGCATTCTGTCCATCAATAGTTCTTTTTGCATTTGTCACCTGAGTGGGACAGGTATGCTCAGACGTGAGTCCTGTGCTCTCCATGCCACTGGAATCCAGCTATCCTGGATGAAGAGGGGTGAAACCCTGAAATCGGTCCTAGGATGCTTCTTTCCAGTCCAGGGAGGACCTGGCCTAGCAGTTCGGGCTGGACTGTTCCCATGGGGCACAGGGTCAAGACTGATTTGCATATGGCTGGGTCCAAACTGAAATGGCATGGTGAGCAAAAAAACTATGGATTTGGGCCCTAATCTCTGTACTGGGGTGAATGTATGACATTGTTCTGCATTCTGTCCATCAATAGTTCTTTTTGCATTTGTCACCCCGAGTGGGACGGGTATACTCAGACGCGAGTCCCGTGCTCTCCATGCCACTGGAATTAAGCTATCCTGGCTGAAGAGGGGAGAAACCCTGAAACCGGTCCTAGGATGCTAGTTTCCAGTCCAGGGAGGACTTGGCCTGGCAGTTCGGGCTGGACTGTTTGCAATGGGCGCAGGGTCAAGACTGGTTTGCATATGGCTGGGTCCAAACTCGAATGGCATGGTGAGCAAAAAAACGATGGATTTGGGCCCAGATCTCTGTACTGGGGTGAATGTATGACATTATTCTGTATTTGTCCATCAATAGTTCTTTTTGCATAAGTTAGTTCACTGCCAGTGCCATGAATCCTTGAGTTTCATTGTTTATTCAACTTTCACCATGGAGATTATTATAGCAGAAACCATTTGTGGCCCAACACAGCTCTTCCAAGGTATAGCATGATCAATACGTGGTGGGTCAGAGGCTTTGCCTGTGTTGGCTTATCCATCACTTATTTATTCGTCTTTATCCACTTGCACTCTACATTGTTTCTCTTGTATGACCAATTAGAGGTTCCCAGCACACTTGGTTATTGGACGTCTCCAAGTGGTAATTGCATTATTGTACTGGAACTACTAACCAGAACTGTGACCCTGAGTTGCTAGGCAGCCGCCTGCAGTTTTATCACCAGACTCATAATTAAATGCCATTGTATACATTGCTTTTATAATTATTTCACAGGTGATGCGCTTTAGTGTTTAGACAACGGAGACCTCGGAAAGCACGTATGTGCTGTCTGCATGGTAATACGAGCATCTTCACAAACATAGCTGATCGCTAAATACAAATGTTTTAGCAGAAGGACCAATATAAAGACTTCTAGGCACATCTTTTGCTCAAAAGAGAGAGCTATTTTTAGTGTTGTGAAAACCATATATGGCAGTCGTTCACTATTAGAATGGGACAGATATTCCTTCACCTGAAGTTTGAAATGAGCTTACCTTTTTGGTCCTGGCATTTTTACCAAAACTATAACTGCTATAGCTCCCTTATTGTGAGGAAATATATCACAAACATCACGCGGTGTACATGATAATATTTAGTAGTATAATACATAAGTTCTATCAGAACAGTTTTAGAAATTAAATAACGTTAATGACACCACAGAAGCAGTACCAGCCCCACCCCTATACAATTTTAGATTATGCATCGTCCACTTTAGCCAATAGTTAAGCCTTTAGGTTCTTCATCAGAGGTTTGAGATCCTGGAGTCTCCTTGTCTGGTCTTTTGATATCAAGAATCGTATCAGTTATAAAATTGTTTGTTTTCCTGTCAGTCACATTTCTAATAGCTTTTTTCTACATTTCTTAGAGAAAGAAATAATGCATGGTAATCTTTAGGTGTGGCTTATATTTTAGAAAAATGCCCCCCTTGTAGTGGTATGTGCTTGTAATATGTCACAGTCTTCTTTTTATTTGTAACTCCCCATGAGTAGTGTCCCTTTTTCTTCGGTTGTTACACGGTACTTCTTATTTAGTCTGCAAGCACTATTTTCTTTAATGCATTTCTCCTACTGCAGGCACAACATGCTTTCCTGCAACATTCAGTGCGCCATGCGCGCTTTCACAGGGCACTTGTACCCAAAAAACTATTTGTTTGTCAGCTTGACAAACAAATGCTTTTTTTGGTACAAGCGCCCCATGCCACACTTTCACTTTAATAGCGGCATCGGACATTTCTTTAGACATGGCTCCTCTAAAGGAAGAGGCGTGGCCTCTATTAACGTGAAAGCGCAGCATGGCGCGCTTGTAAACAACAATCGTTTACAATGAAATAGTTGTCGCTTTTTAGAAACTTTGAACTATTGGTATTGTAAATGACAATGCCTTCATATTTATGTGTTGTTTTTTAAACCCATAAATAAGAGGCATTGTTATTTACAACGCCAATAGGTCAAAATCTCGCAACTGCGGGACGTACTGCATTGCTTCTTAATGTCAGTGTTTAGTCAGAAGGCTGAATGTTTTCAAGGCACTTGTGAAGGAGAGGCCGATTTTTCCTATAAGTGGGTCGGGTGGTTGGGGTTTATCTCCAGAAGGGACCAAAACTTTTATTTTACTCCACTTTTCTCATATAAATTGTCTAAAAGCCACATTATTTAAAGTAAGTCCAAAGTGGAATTTATATATAACAAAAAATCTGTAGTTGGAGTATTGGAGGCTATACCTCTCTAAGGCAACTTGCCAGGCACGTGGACAAATGAGGCATTTTCTTTACTCTGATTTCTCTAAAACAGAGCTAAACAAGCATTTGCAATGCAATAAGTCTCGCAAGAGTTTGAGCTATTGACATTGTAAATGATAATGCCTTTTATTTATGTGTTAAGAAAACCTGCAAAGTACAAAGTGTGTGTTTACGCACTGCTTGCAGGTTTCAAAATACATAAATAAAAGGCATTGTCATTTACAATGCCAATAGCACAACCTCTCGCAAATGCAAAACCTATTGCATTGCAAATACTTGTTCTTGATCCTACTAACATTGTCCACAGAAAGTGCCTGTCTCATCTCTGACGTGAAGCCACATTTGCATCTTGGCTCCTGTCTGTGTGAAATCTAAAAGAGGTTTGCTCAGTCAAAAGTGTTTACAAATGTACAGCTGTTTTAAGGCCATCCTTTTTCATTCCCATTCCCTCTTAATTCCTGTCAGGCTAGGCACCAGATAGTGCTTATTCTATGAACAGACATTTAACCAAATTTGAAACTTGTTTAACCTTTTATTTACTAGCTTGCTCAAAAAACTGTTGCTAGGGGAAACTTGGCAAGTGTAATCTCAGATTCATAGGTAATTAATTTCTCTTTTTTTTAATTACACCTTTTAGCATCCAATTTGACATGTGAGCAGATTCTTTTCCCCCGGACAAACTGCAATAAGGGCTCCGATGTGGTAAAATTGAGCTGGAGTATTTCTGTCAATAGGTTAGCTTTTATCACTGCAACTGACAACAAGCAACTCTAAGCCTTTTCATGAAAAAAAAGTAATGTCTTCCGAAGGACAGACAAGATCAACCATAGTTGTTTCAGACACTCAAAAGCCTACATCCAAATAAAAATAAGAGAATGCCTGCCTATTTTACTACTGTACTCCATCCCATGGGAAAGCTTGACAAAAGGCAGTAGAAAATCAGCCAAGGACTCCATGGTAGCTTGTACTGTGAACATCCTCTTGTCAAAAGCTATTCTAGTCAATTCTAGAGATGGATCAAGAGCCAGTGCTGTGTATGATGTCAACATTGGTTCCATTGCTAGACCAACTAGTAAGATCTTTGGTGTCAAAGTGGTGATGAGGTTGGCCAGGACAACACTTGAGGGCTCAGCAGGGTTGACCAGTGCCAGTCTAAGAACTCATGATGGCAGTGGTAAAACAACAGCCAGCACCTCTGTAAAGGTTTTGGCCCAAAGTTAAGAAAGTAAAGAGGATAATCTCCAGTGTGCTCTATGTCAGACACTATGCCACCCATAATGCTATTATGTATGTAAGATGCCCACATACAAACAAAATACAAATATTTGGTTCACAGAGCACAATCCTATCCAGTTGCAAAGTTGACTCCAGTGAGTCGGCAGTTATATAACCAATACTAATATAGATCCAATTGAGTGTAAAGCCAAAATTGTTTTATTCTTAAATCTTCTTCAGTGTTGACCCGAAGAACAAAAACAAGGACAGCCGACACGTGTTTCGTCTTGAGACAACTTTTTCAAGGCTAAGAGCAACACTTTTTATCAAAATATGGTGCATGTAGTCGCTTTCAGAAATAATCTCGAAGTGTTCATGAGAATTGCCCAGGCTCTAAGTTAGATGTAGAGAAAGTATCCCATGGTCCAGTCAATACACTATAGTATACTGCATCCGTACAATACCGGAAGCCCTGTCGGACATGTGGCACTCAAATATCCAGCAATTATAGGAAAATTGTCCGTGGCCAGAATATTTTGTCCATTGAATAAACGCGTGAGTCTCGATGTGGATACGTAATATGATAAATTAGAAAGTTCAAATTCCCATGCTGAATCAAGCAACATCAAGGTCGAACACCTCACTTGATAATGAGGAGCTTCTGATTGGTCCCAGAATAGAAGAGCCCGTCTTAAGAGGAAGCCACTCGCTTCCGAATTCATGCCACAAACCTGTCTAACCTTGTCAGAAGCTATCAAATATCACCCCTCTAAACACTGCCAATTCGACTCAGATCAAAGAGTTCTCCAGTACCATACAGGGTACTCAAATTCCAAAAATACTGTGTGACTGTACAAATCGTACTAATTGCACGTAATATAACACTATACCAGCTGTGCACACCTTTCTGACCATAAAGTCCAGTCTGCAATTTTAATTCTCCTGACTCCTGTTAACAAGAAAGGTGCTACAGGAGGGCAAGCAATGGGGAATAACAGATCAAGAGCTTAGTATTATTTGTGCTTAATGTATGTAGAAACTGCCTTAAGAGGTCTGTAAGAAACAAAGTTCACCTGATACTGGCCATTATTAGTAGGGGTGAAGTCTTTTGGGAAAGCTGTCCATCATTGTAGTGGGGGAAAACAGCTACACGTCGGGCTTGTTGAAGAGGAATTCTGAAGTCCATGTGTTCACGCTTTTAGCATCATATTGTCAGGGAGAAAAACCTTTGGAGGGTAAATACAAAACCCAAAGCTCCCTCAGTATTTTCCAGATCAGCTTCATCTCGGTCAGCCACAAAAACATCTGCCTTCCTCATTTTAAATGACTTGTCCCATAATATAGGCCACAGAACTCATGACCATTTAGTAAGGGATAATAAAGTGCCTTCTTTTGTGCCACCCGCCTATTCTTACTTTTTAGGGTATTTCGGAATGTTGTTGGTGACATGGTAGATGGTGGCGTGCCACAAGGTCTCAACAAGATTGCTTAAACTCAACTCTGGACCACTATCCTTCTGAGGACACAAAGCAGCCAACACAGCTCATGGGAAGATGTCACCTAGAATAGGAGCAAACATTTAAGATCTAAAGAATCCATAGACAAAGCTAAGCAAAAAATAGTGACCAAATAAAGCACAGGCACCGTGTGTCTCTTCCACTGTGCTACATACAGCACGATAGCCACCAGCCAGCCCAGTGTGGAGATGCCAATAGATAACAGCAGGGTTTTTGTCCACATGTTTGGGGGGGAAGCGTCAACATTATTACAGGTAACCTGCATTTATATGTTAGGTGTGCATTCACTCTATCACAGACACAAGAGTACAAGGCAAAACAGAGGCCAGCATCCCTTCAAAAGTGCAAGTGTTTGCTGATCGTAGGGCTTTACTTTTAACAGCAGTGAAGCGATCAACATCACTGTAGAGTAGAGAGTATATATTCTGTCTGTGTGTGAGGGATACTGGATTCAGAATGGAGATGTGTTGCTTCCTGTCACTCCTACACAGAGTGGATTACAACACCTCCCCAAAGAATAGTGAGAATTTAGTATGCATGTGTATGAGCGTGCTTGCAATTAAAATATTCTCTCTGTGTGAGGAAAGTTGGGGCTGGACAGAGGTGTGCATTCACTCTCTGTCACTCCCACACAGGAGTGCACTATAACGCGCTCAATGCGTGGCTCAATGGTTAGAGCGGCAGACCCTGAAGCAGAGGTCTGGCCCGGGACCAGGGTTCAATTCC
Organism: Lissotriton helveticus; assembly: GCF_964261635.1. NCBI lineage: Eukaryota > Metazoa > Chordata > Amphibia > Caudata > Salamandridae > Lissotriton > Lissotriton helveticus. Next base: position 1,339,893,399 of record NC_136059.1, read on the forward strand.
AGCCTCGGCGGCTCTTGGACTCAATTTCCCCGGACCCGGTAATTCTCGCCTCGGTGCCTAGTCTAATCATGGGTCCCACTCTGTGACTCTGGGCAATAGCTTGCTTAATCTCCACAACGACCCCAGCAGCGCTTGGATGCCTGGCTTCACCTTGGGGGTGCCCAGGAGTGGACATTTCACAGGAAAGCCAGGATGGGTTCCACAGCGGTATGAACACAGCGCTACGAGACCTCTGGGTAGAAGTGCGCTATATAAATACAAACACATTTACATTTACATTTACACTATATCTCAGCAGAAGACTCCGGGCAATGTGGTCGTTGGGATTGTAGTGTGCAGGTGCAAATGGGAAGTGGATCTAGAATTATCATAAGGAAATATATATTTTTGGCACCAATAAAGTTGTGCGTCTGGATCGGTTTACAGACTGAAGCGAATGTAGTGGCCGCCGGGCATACAGTCAGAAGGGCGGCTATACAAAGCATTGCAGACGCTTTTTGGTGATGAGGATAAAAAAAAATGTTTTAAAGGAAATATATATTCTGTGTGTGACGCAACACAAGGAAAATAAGCGCTTACTCTGCGAGACAGATGGTAGGTAGCAGGGATGGAGTAGACGCTGCAGGTAGTGCATGTATGCACGTGTATTTATTGAGAAAGTGTCTGCGTGTTAACTGCCAAGGAAACTTCTTACAAATTGTGTTTCACTTACCTTTTCACGTCCGAAAATGCTCTGAATCTCATCCAGCAACAACAAACAGAAATGTTTATATGTCGAGTCATACAGCTAATATGTGCAGAAGATTCTTTGCTCATCAGACACCAAATAGTAGGGGCTTTCCCCCCTTTTTCTGAGCAGAACGCTGTAACGCCCCTGACATCGCCATCCCGGACGGGTACAAGATCATCAGGAGGGACCACGTCAACCAGACCGGAGGAGGCATCGCCATCGTCCACAGGAACACCATCCGCATCACGACCGACTCCAACGACACCTTCGCCGCTGCCGAGCACCTCCACTTCCAGATTCACACCGACCCAAAGACGACCCTCAGAGGCACCCTCGTCTACAGACCCCCGGGACCACGCACACAATTCAGCGAAGACTTCACAGACTTCATCAGCCCGCACGCCCTCCCCTCCACTGACTACATCCTCCTTGGAGACCTCAACTTCCACCTGGAGAACAACAAGGACCGCAACACCGCCGCCCTGCTGGACAACCTCGCCAACCTCGGACTCAAGCAACTGGTCAACACCCCCACCCACTACGCCGGCCACACGCTTGACCCCGTCTTCTCATTCAGCAAGCACATCACCTTCAGCCACTCCACCGGACTCCACTGGACCGACCACAGCTGCGTCCACTTCAGCTTCAGAAGAACCACGACCCACCACCACCCGCTTCAGGTTCCCCACAGAAGCTGGAGTAAGATCACCACCGACCAGCTCACCACCTCCCCAGCCAGAACCCACCCACCAGCGTAGCGGACCCCAACGAAGCAGCGCGCAACTTCACGCAGTGGCTGACCGCCTGCGCCGACGACCTCGTACCACTGAAGAACCCTCCCAGCAGACCCAGAAGCAAGAAGGCATCCTGGTTCACCGACGAACTCAAGGACTCCAAGAAGACCTGCCGCACCCTCGAGAAAGCCTGGCTCCTCGACCAGACCACCGACAACATGACCGCCCTCAAACACGCCACCCGCAAGCACCACCAGCTCATCCGCACCACCAAGAAGAAATCCCTGAAGGAACGACTAGACAACAATGCCCACGACAGCAAGGAGCTCTTCAGCATCGTCAAGGAGTTCTCCAACCCCAACACCGGCAACAACGACAACACTCCGTCACAAGACATCTGAGACTCCCTTGCCTCGTTCTTCCACCGCAAGATCGCCGACATCCACAACAGCTTCAGCGCACCATCCACGCACCCCATCGTCGAACCAACGCCCCCCACCACCCTCCGCACCTGGACCACGGTGACCACCGAGGACACAGCCCGCACAATGAACACCATCCACTCCGGATCACCGACCGACCCCTGCCCACACCACGTCTTCAACAAGGCCAACTCCACCATCGCACCCCAACTCCGGAACATCATCAACACCTCCTTCAACACCGCCACCTTCCCGGAGAGCTGGAAGCACGCCGAGCTCAGCGCCCTACTGAAGAAACCAACAGCGGACCCCACCGACCTCAAAAACTTCCGCCCCATCCCGTTCCTCCCTTTTCCTGCTAAAGTCATCGAGAAGATCGTCAACAGACAGCTTGCCGCCTTCCTCGAGACGAACGGATCCCTCGACCCCTCGCAGTCTGGTTTCAGAGCCAACCACAGCACCGAGACCGCCCTCATCGCAGCCACCGACGACATCCGAGCCCTGCTCGACAACGGGGAAACAGCGGCACTCATCCTCCTGGACCTCTCTGCTGCGTTCGACACTGTCTGCCACCACACCCTAGTTCAACGCCTCAGCAATATCGGCATCCAAGAGAAGGCACTGGAGTGGATCACCTCGTTCCTCGCCGGAAGAACACAGAGTCCGCCTCCCCCCGTTTTGATCCAAGGCCACCGAAGTCATCTGCGGCGTTCCGCAAGGATCTTCACTCAGCCCCCCCCTCTTCAACGTCTACATGAGACCTCTTGCAGCCATCGCACGCCAACACAACCTCAACATCATCTCCTACGCCGACGACACCCAGCTGACCCTCTCCCTCACCAGAGACCCCGACACCGCCAGAACCTGCCTACACGAAGGGATGAAAGACGTCACCGAGTGGATGAAGAACAGCCGCCTGAAACTGACCTCAGACAAGACGGAAGTCCTCATCCTGGGACCATCGCCCTCCGCCTGGGACGACTCCTGGTGGCCCCCCGCCCTGGGCACCGCACCCAAGCCAACCGACCACGCACGCAACCTGGGCTTCATCCTGGACTCTTCCCTCTCGATGACCAGACAAGTCAACGCCGTCTCCTCTTCGTGCTTCAACACCCTGCGTATGCTCCGAAAGATCTTCCGATGGATCCCGACCGAAACCAGGAAGACGGTCACCCAAGCACTCGTCACCAGCCGACTGGACTACGGAAACACCCTCTATGCCGGAACCACAGCCAAGCTACAGAAAAAACTCCAACGCATCCAGAACGCCTCCGCCCGACTCATCCTGGACATCCCCCGACGCAGCCACATCTCCGGCCTCCTGAAAGACCTGCACTGGCTCCCCGTCAACAAGAGGATCACGTTCCGGCTCCTCACCCACGCACACAAGTCTCTCCACGACCTGGGCCCCAAGTACCTCAACGACCGCCTGACCTTCTACACGCCCACCCGCCAGCTACGGTCCACCAGCCTCGCCCTCGCCGCCGTACCACGCATCCGAAGAGCCACCGCCGGAGGAAGATCCTTCTCCTACCTGGCGGCCAAGACATGGAACTCCCTCCCCATCCACCTTTGGCTGACCCAGGACCATCTCGCCTTCAGAAGACAACTCAAGACCTAGCTGTTCGAGCAGTAGCAAACCCCTTCCGCCAAGCGCCTTGAGACCCTTCCGGGTGAGTAGTGCGCTATACAAGTGTTATGATTGATTGATTGATTGAACCTGTGATACAAATAGAAAAGGGTCTTTCACCCTCTTGGCTAATACAAGGCTAAGTTAACCTGTAACCTGGTTTATAACTTGTGACCCTGGGTACTGTATATGCATCTGATATCAAACCCGTCCATTCCTATAATAAATTATAATCCTGGATATTTTCTCAATATGAGCCACACTACATGTGAAAAAACGCATAGGTGCCACCACTCTACCGACTTATTTCAAAAATACATACTGGCAAGCACGCATTAGCAAACGTGGAATAAAACCTTTTCTTACATGCGCAATATTATCTCTGGGTTGTTTATATTACCAAAACCATTACAAAGAACAAATGTCTACACCACATACATTAATATTCAAATTCTTATATTTATTTGATTAATGGAACCAGGGGTTAAACATATACTCTCAGCTTGCTTTCAAAATACAGCCCCATGAATCAAGTATTTAAATTTCAAGCACTATATTGCTTGTGATGCAATGTTAGCGTCAAGGAATCTACTGGGCAGGAAATAACTTTACAGACTCAAGTCGATAACATTTGATCATAACTGCACCCTGGAATCATCAATACATGTGAAGTGTAACTTTCTAATACCATTCATTTCTGCTACCACAGTGGTTGTGAAGCAGTACACTTCAATTTTAATTCATCGGTTTTAAGAATAATAGTCATATTTGAGTGAAATAAAAAAAATCATGTTAAGAATAATCACCACAAATTCTGTCTTCTTCAGACGCCCGAAAACATTACAATAAAAAAATAAGTTCAGTCATTCAGAGTAACTTCTTACATATCTTTATCATATCTGGGGCTTTTTGATCCCCAAAATAATATACAATTCTTATCCATTTCCCTGCCGGGGTGTTTGCACACATCTGTGCCGGAACTTTGTTAAAGTTAAAAAAAAAAGGAGGGGAAATAGGTTTGTCAAGTACATGTACCTCTTTGGTCTCCTTGTGCACCAATACATACTATATATATTTCCAAGCACATCCAGGGCTATGTATTGATGTAAACCCTACATTAATTTCTCATTGCAGCCCGAATATATAATGACAAATTTGCAGAAATGTTCATTATTTTAAAAACATTGCTCAACATGTTGTTGTATTTGTCAAATAGATAAACATAAACCACAAGACGCTACCCAAGGAAATGTTGCCCTAAATGTCTGGAGGCCAGCAATACCAAATGTGTGTGGTTACCCTAGAAAATGTAGTCTGAGCAATACATTATGCAATACTAGCACACAAAACTGAGGCAGAATCACTTTTTATAGTACACTTAATTTGATGCGAGACAGCCAACGCAGGACTATGTGAAATGTATAATAACTATATATTTTCTAATTTTGTATGACCTAAGAAATCCATTGGTGGAACCCAGACCTCCTCTGCCCCGACTGCCTGGTCAAAAGAAAACTCTGTACATGACGTTTGTAGGATTGTTAGCATTGGGGGCTCTACTTATGCCAACATATTTTCAGGACTAAGAGTAAAGAGAAACAAGTGTTTCCAATGCAATAGGTCTTACATTACTGATAGTTTGATGTATTGGCGCTGTAAATAATAATGCAAAGCCAATAGCTCATACTTTCAGTAATGTGAGACCTAGTGCATTGCAAATGCTTGCGTAGTGAGCCAGGAACCAGACTTGTATGTCTCAGTGCAGTACCGCAAGCTGCACTTAGAGGTCCCTAGTGAGCAAGGTACCAGCACTGCTTGTCTAGGTGCAGTACCGCAAACTGCTCCTAGAGGTCCCTAGTGAGCAAGGAACCAGCACTACATGTCTAGGTGCAATACCGCAAGCTGCTGCTAGAGGTCAGTAGTGAGCAAGGCACCAGCACTGCATGTCTAGGTGCAGTACCGCAAGCTGCTCCTAAAGGTCCCTAGTGAGAAAGGCACCAGCACTGCATGTCTAGGTGCAGTACCACAAATTGCTCCTAGAGGTACTTAGTGAGCAAGGTACCAGCACTGCATGTCTACACAGTTGGAGATATTGGCATTATAAATGGCAATGTTTTTACCTGGACATGTTGCCAAAAGGGCATATGGTACTGCACCCTGCAGAAGATATGGCAAATCCACCCTACCCATAAAGCACTCCATGCAAGACAGTACTAAGAGTACATTCAAAGAGCTATATCTATATATACAATTAGTAGCCTTGAAATGTGACAAAATAATTATTACATTAATTTCGGATTAGGTTCTACTCTGTGTGGAGCTGATGGAAGGAAATTTATAGATGGTCTCATAAATGTGAGATGTTCTAGTGAATGAAGTAACTACTGTCAGTCTAGCTTAGGGCCTGAAGGCCTGAAGCCTTTTAAGAAAAGGGAGCCTTGAGGCTGTAATTAAAACCTAGGGAGGAACAACTCATTTAACAGGGGGTGTCTTTATGGGAGGTTACAAGAAGAGACATGGCGGTATTAAGGAGGGACTACTAAGCCTATTGACCAATGAAAAGCTATCATTTACAAAGGACAGGAGCCAATTAAAACGATGGGCAGAAAGTGGGCGGAGCTTTATGCACATATCCTGAATACAGCATGCCTCGAAGATACAGTGAAAGTGCTGCCTAGGCAAACCCTAAAAATCTGGACTGAATAAGATGATCTCATACTGAAATAGGAACCTCTAGACTTTTGAATTCTGCCTGTATAAAGAGCCATGTGTTGATGTTAAACCTCAATAGAGTGGAAGTCAATTATTGTTACTGTGTGGGGGCAGTTGATTTAACTTGGTGAGAAGCAGTTAATGTTTGTTATTATGTGGGGTCATTACTAGTTGCTACAATGTGGCCCATTAACAGTAGCATAGGATGAAATTAACTTTGTGTGATGAAGAGGTTTTGAAAAGGGGACTGGAGAAAGCTTAAAAATATGCATTTGTAAATTATTTGTTCGAAGGGCCACCATTCAGAGGAAAGTTATTCAGAAAGTATAAACCCACTGACATAAAAGCTAACTTGAGAAAACAGTTATCACTGCCAGTTTTTGTCTTATTTTCTTCCCTGATCAAGTTAGAAGTATGTTCAGATTTTTGCATTTCATAGCAAATAGCCCACCGTTTCCTAACCAGAAGAAGGCATTTTATCTTACCTCTAAATCCTTGTCACCAATAGACCATTCAGCTCCATTCTCTCCTGCAAAAATGTCAGAATTAATTAATATTACTTTATGAGAGATCCTCATTGCCTCATAAACAAAAGTAGCTCCAATGCTGTGAATCAATTAATAACTTGCACGTAACCAACGCTGTTTTAGCGTTATGCTATGATCATGCTCCCACACAAGATTCAATTCAAGGTAGTGGAAAGAAGAAAATGGATGCAAACTTATATAGATCACTATCAGACCCCATTCGGGGGCCACTGAGAAGAACAAATCTACGGAGCCCCAAGCTATGATAGTTGAGGTTAACTCCCACTGGTGTCCTGCGGTGCATCCTTCTATGGCTCTGCAAACTGGCCCATGTACAACCTCTTCCGCACCAGACTCCCAGGGTAGCAAGGGTGAGCAGTCAGACTTCTCAGAAATGTAGTATAGGGTGCACAAGGTCAAAATTCAACAATCAACCAGGGTTTATCTTTTAGCAAACATAGGTACTTTTAAACAGAAGAACTATATATTACACGATTCAACTAAAAGGTACAAGCCAGCGACCATTTCCTTTATGGCGCTAGACCTGCCAACCCCACTCTGCACTTAATCCGCCATGAAGGTTTCCATAATGGGTTTCCAAGTGGTGATGGCAAAGGCATGAATCAAGAATAAGTGTAGCCTCTAGTGTTCCTCACAAGTCAAATGCACTCACAGCTCACTTTGTTTCAAGGTTCTTACCACTAGTGATCTAGTGGGTATGTAGCAGTTCGTAATGCTCCATGTGTACAGCAGGGATGTGAAATTCCTAAAGCCCAATGCCAAGGACTTATTGTTTGAGGTCAAGGACACTAAGTCCTCCAAACTATTTTGACTACTGGACAAGTATGCTCAATCCAATAAGCAAAAACACTTTGCCGCAAGTTTACATTGCCACAGCATGATTGTGGGAAAGAGAATTGTATACTAAGACAAGGTATGTATAAGTTTTCATAACTGTACATATGACTCCTAATTTCAAAGCCTTTATTGTTAAGGCAAGTGCTCTAAGAAAATACTGTATGTTGTAAGCTTACTGACAAGAGCTCCAATATAAAACAAGCATAGGCAAAGCCAAAAGGTCTTGCTTCAGGACCAACTGGCTTTGCCATTTGCTTTTGGCAGTACTTTACAGAAATTGGGACAATAGCAGCATTGTGTAAAAAAAAGTTTTTTAAAATTAAAAAAGAAGAGGCGTATAGGGAATGGCATTATTCTACTGATGTGCGCATAAATTACAACGCATGTGCTTGGCAGCGGAATTTTCTACTTACTGATCCAAGATGAAGAAACAGAAACGCAACTTGGATTGGTAAGTAAAACATTTTTTTTTACATAAAACCACCAATTAGAGGACCTTGGCAAGTTAGGAGACTTCAGGGTTAAAGCAGGAGATGGCTGGTGGAGGAAGGGGAAAACAGCACAAGGAGGGAGACGGAGTAGCACAAGAGGAAGAGAACAGAACAGAAACACATTGGTGAGAGACAGAGCAGCGCAGGGTAGGGGGAGAAAAGTAAAGGGACAAACACAAGATGCAAAATGCATTGAATAAGAAGCAACCAGTCTTCATAACAACATATTACGAAGGCGGGGGCAAGATGGTGCTGACTAGAGCGCTCGTTCACTCCTCTCTGACCGCTGACGTACACAGAGAATTGGCAGCGAGGAAGCCGAAATGCTTATGTAATCCTTGTAAGCAGCAACTGCTCTGAGAAGTGAAGAACGCGAAGAATGTGAAATCTCCGAGAAACTTTGTTACGCTGACTGTGCTGGTTGTTACAGAGTATCTAGCGTGCAGGCAATGGACACAGGCGAGCTGGTGCAGCTAACTCTAAAGACCTCCCCCGGACCCGCCCTGCACGGAATGCTGTTTTGCCGTGCAGAATTGTCGAGAGCACTTTGGGCTTACTTGGCGATTTCAGCGTCCCCGGGTGCGGAAAGAGATTACCGCCTGCAACGCTCCCGGTCCTGTCAGGCACGCCCGGTGATTATGGCCCCAAAAATCCCCTTGGCTACGAGGACGAAAGCAACGACGCGTCTGGCTTGGGTGCTGGGATGTCTCCAAAAGTTAATATTGCACGAAATGTAGCCGCTAATGCATCCGTGGACCCCCAAAACAAGCCGGGACCCAAGAAATACGCAGCAAACTTACAAACTAAACCGGAGGAAAATAAATCCCGGCATGGAATACCACTGAGTGCTGAGCCCACTGTTCTGGAGATGCTGCGTGCAACCCCTCAGCCCAAGACACCGAATGAAGGTGCGGTACAAGGTGAGCAGCACCAGGGAGGAGTATGGATAAAGAAAAAGCGGTTGGGGGAAGGATGTATTGAACTTGCCAGCAGCAGATAAAACCCTGACCCCAAATGATATCATAGCCACTGAGAATGCACTGACTGTATCACCGCAGCTAATACAAAATACCCAGTCTCTTGCTCATGATGTAACCCCCCCAGTCTGCAGCCAGAAATGCAAGCCCGTAGCAACGGGGAAACCACAGCTACCATTAAGTCTGCAGAAGCTTCTGAAACGTCGGTTATACAAAAGTTTAGCAATCTAGTTGATCAGTAACAGGGATGGAAAATTACGCTGCATCCTCAAACCATAGTGAACAAGACTTTTATTCATTTTCAGACCGTATCTGGTCAGTATCTGGCTCTCCCTCTGAGTCTCAGGAAGACTCCAGTGATGAGAGCTCGGGTTCAGGCACTGGGAGAAAAGACATGAAAGCTACAATTCGCAAAACAATGAAAAAACATCTCAACCAAGCCCGCAGAAGAAAGATCTGAGGTGGGATTATCTGGGAGCTGGGCTACTCAGTACAAGCAGTACAAGCAATATAAACACAAATGCACAATCAGCAGTGAGCCAATCCACTGCTACGCCCCTGACTTTGGACACTGTCATTCAATGTATACTCTCTCATCGAGAAGAGACACAACAGGATAGTAAACGAGCGCAGACAACAATGCGTATAATCCAAGGGGCAGTCAGAAAAGTTGCGAAATCATGTGTGGTTATTAACGAGCGACTTACAGCCCTGGAGGCTCAGACTGAAATCTTGGATACTGATGTTACTACCACACGTACAGCTACGGTGGCACATGAGGCGCAGCTCGTCGATATACAGTGGAAGATCGAAGATTTTGAAAATAGATCACGTCGCAATAATCTACGCCTTTTAGGGGGCCCGGAGGGAAAAGAAGGAGAGGACACGCGGAGATATATGGTTGATGTCCTGTCTAAAGCATTCCCAGAGCTTGGAGAGTGGAATTCGGAACTGGAAATCCAAAGGGCGCATCTCAAGGCACCTCCAAAGCCCGATATGAAACCCCGAGCGGTACTTATATACTTTGGCAATTATCTACTTCGCCAGGCAGTGTATGACAAAGCAAAACATACGACAAAGCGCAGTGGTGGAGATTATACCTTTGTTGTGCAGCCGGATTATTGACACTTTACTGTCGAAAGACGCTGGCGCCTCCGACAAATGATTAAACCGGTACAGGATCGTGGAGGGCAGGTATTCCTCCTGTATCCCGCCCGGCTGAAAGTAATCAAGGGGGAACATGTCCGCTTCTTTACCTCGGAAATTAAAGTGCAAGGATATCTGGAGAAATGAACCTAAAGTGTATGGACAGAGTGAATGTTTAGGACCAAGGGCGAGATTAACCTAGGGTTTATGTATATATTTCTTCAACGTGCTTTCTTTTCTCTCAGGTTTATATAGCATTAGCCTCTGACTTTTATCTACTTTTTTTTTTTTTTACTTCTTCACTATCTTTTGCCTTAATTCGACTTTCGGTCAGAGAGTAGCGATCATCGCAACAGACTACCAGTAGTCTTAATGCCTTCTTGTAAGGGAAGGGTGGGGGGTGGAGATCGAGGGGGTGGAGATCGAGGGGGTGGTAAGGGGCAGGAAAGGGGCACTGGTGAAGGGTGGGGGATGGGGTGTTGGAAATGGGGGTGGGGGTGAGGGTGGGGGGTGGCTGCAGAAAGAAAAACAAAAAAAGGAGAGGATGTTTGCAAAAATCAATATAAAATAGTTTGTATTAGAAAGCAACGGCGATTAAAGCAGAAAGAGCCGAGTAGATTAAATGGCTAAAGTCGCTATTTGTTCATTGAACGTGGGGGTCTCAATGACAGACATAAACGCAGTAATGTTGCAGAGATGTTAAGAAACTTCAATCCTGACATTATATGTCAACAGGAAACACACATCCCATGGGGGAGCCGGGATATATTGGCTAGAAGAGGATATAACCTTGTGATATGTTCCACCCAGACTTCAACTATTAGATGGACAACGTTTCATATTAAAAGTCGGTTTGGGTTGGCCATACGGACATTGGGGGACAAATCAGGAAGATGGGCAATGGCCCAGCTCCCTATGGGAATCACTGTTTGCACCATATATGGGTCAAATGAGGACGATCCCCAAATTTTAAACAATCTGGAAATTGAGGCAGCATCATGGCCTGGCCCGTTTATATTTTGTGGGGATTTCAATATTCATTATGAAAAGGGGTTTGACAGCACCCAAAGATATCAAGGGAGAAAACCCTGAGTTCATTGTGCTCTCTCTGCTTTACAAATTAGCTAAGATTTGCGTGATGTCTGGGGAGCAAAACACGCATCAGATCTTGGATACACGTATTACTCAAATACCCATAGGAATTTTTATAGGATTGATTATTTCTTCGTGTCATCCCCCCTTATCTCGTGTGTAGAAGTAAAAAAAACTCCAGAAAATACTTTCAGACCATAACCCCTTAATCATGGGTCTGATACTTCCAACTCTACAACATCTGAATATGAAATGGACATTCGATAGATCATTATTGCATAATGAAAGTTATATAATGCACATTAAAAAATGGGCTATTAATTATTATGAGTTGAATCAATATAGCTCCTCACGCAATATTGTTTGGGATAGCTTTAAAGCTGGGCTCCGGGGGGAGACAATTAGCTTTGTAGGGAAGGCCAGGAAACAAGAAAAGCAGGAAATCAACATCCTGATAACTAAATTGGGAGAGCTGGAAAAAGAATACACAGGGGCAGTTAGGCGAAAACAAGAGAGTGTAGAAAACACAATATGTCATAATATTGCAATTACGAAGGCTGAAATAAATAATCATTATATTAAGAAAGGAGCAGCTATCTACCAAGCATATAAATCAGAAGGATATGGGTATGGGGAATCTATCTGTAAAGTTTTGGCTTTGCGGACCAAACAGAAAGTCGCAAAAAATAACATAACAGAAATTAAGAGCAACGATGGGGCTTCTTACACAGCTAGAAAAGATATTATAAAAGTCTTTGAGAAATTCTATTAAGACCTATATAAGCAAGGTGATACAGAGCCTATGCTATATAGTGATAATGAGTGTATTTTAGGCAGTCAACGAAGGATCAGCTCAGAAATGCGGGAAGAGCTAGAGAAAGAAATAACTGAAGCAGAGGTACTTGCTGCTTTACAAGCAATGGCTATAGGGAAGGCGGCAGGTCCTGATAGGATTCCCCTGGAGCTATATAAAGCGATTCAGAAAGAAATAGCCCCTATGCTATTAGATCTGTTCTTGGGGGTACAATATAACGGGGTCCCTCCAGAGTCCTGGCTAAGGGCGGATATAGTTGTATTTAAAAAAAAAAAGGAAAATCCGCAAATAACCCTGCCTCATATAGGCCCATTTCTCTTATGAACACGGATACGAAACTATATTAAAAAATTCTAGCTACCCGCCTAGGGAGGATCATAGCTCATCTTGTCTCTCCGTGGCAACACGGTTTTATACCGAAGAAAGGCACTACAGATCATATTAGACGTGCGATAGCTTTGTTGAACATCACCGAGGCAGCTGGGGAGAAGATGGCTATGATCCTCCTAGACGCGGAGAAAGCTTTTGACAGAGTTGCATGGCAGTACCTATGGACAACTATGGCACAAAGGGGCTTTGGTCCTGGTATTATAACGGCTATAAAAGCCATGTATCATCGACCATATGCTAAATTGAATATCATGGGGGAGGAATCTGTCTCTATAACGATTGCGAGGGGGACGAGACAGGGGTGTCCCTGCTCGCCAATACTCTTTGCTATCTATATTAACATCTTCATCGAACAAATTCTTCAAGATCAGACTATCATGCCAGTCCAACGTAACGGCTATGAGACTAAAATATTGGCATACGCTGATGTTCTGGCGATAATAACAACAGAACCAGACAAGGCAATTGTTCGAATTCAGAAATTAGCAGAAGAGTATGGCCGAAAATCAGGCTACCTTTTAAATACAGGCAAAACCCAGATTTTATGTAACATCAATACGGGGTGTACTGATCCTCGAAAATTAGCAGAAGTAACCTATTTATGTATTAAGATCACCAGAGATATAGATATTATCTGGAAAATCAAAATGCAACCAATATGTGACCAGATTAGTATAGACCTTCAACGGTTGAACAGACTCCACCTATCACCTATAGGACGATGCAACATCTTAAAAATGGTTATGTTCCCGAATATTTTATATCTGTTTAGGTCAATACCAGTCGTTATTGAGGAACAATTTTTAAAGAGAATAGATAGCATCTTCAGCTGTGTTGCTTGGAAATACTCTAAAATCCGCCGATCCTTCAAATTTTTAACATTACCACAGGATCAAGGAGGATGGTCTGCCCCAAATATTAGATATTATTATTATGTATGTTTTCTGCAGCAAATGTCATATGTAATTATGTCGGGTAGTAGTTGTAGACACTATAGTTCAAATGGTGATCTACCCTCAATTTACGAGCTAGCCGTAGGAAATAACACTCAAGGGATACTTTTTAGACACATCGAGCCTAGGTATTATAAAAAAACAAAGTTTAAGATAATGTTTGCAATTTGGAATATTTGGAAAAAGATGCAGATCTTATTTAATATACCTACATATAATAGATATACTCCGCTATGGCGATCTCCTTATTCTTCACCACTATTATATGATAGAATAGCTAGGCAATGGGAGGAAAAGGGAGTATAGACCGTGGGTGATCTATATGCTACTGAACGAAGATTGCCTTTTTTGGAGCTTCAACAAAAATACGGTTTATCTGATAATTCACTTTTTAAATATAACCAAAGTTATTTGAATAAATTAAAAAGCAAGGGATTATTGCTCCATGAGATATCCTTAATTGAAATCACTTTTAATCCGCAGATTAGAATTAAGAATAAATATAAAGTGTTAATGGACATACTTCCAGACGATTTGAAAGCGGTAGAAGCTAAATGGGTTATGAAGACTGGGGACTGCGATACTGATATATGCCGATCCCTGAATTTATCTAGGGAGATTTTTCTTGCGGCAAATTTGAAAGCCCAACATTATTATACGCTTTACGATCTGTATTATACACCTGAAAAATTACATCACTGGGGTAAAAGGGAGGATAATAAGTGACCTAGATGTAAGCAAGGACCTGCAGATACGATACATATGTTCTATAGCTGTGATCAATTAAACATAGTAATGAAACAAATGGAATCTTTCCTGACAGCAGCTGTAGAGTGTCCTGTTAAAATATCTGCTACCCTAATGCTATTAGGATGTGATGAAAGTTTGCAATGTGGTCATTATGCGAGCAAATTTGTTTTTATTACAATAGCGGTAATGAGACTTCTTATTTCCACCCATTGGAAAGATGCAGATCCTCCACGGTTTCAAGCATGGATCGGCCGTTTATTGGCTATATACCATCTGGAAAAAGAACTTTATAAATCGAAAATGAGGCAGAGTAATATGGGCTCCGTTTAAAAGATGGATTGCAGACCAAACGAGTATGTAATGGAGTATAGGATATATAAAGATGTTTGGAGGATTAGACCGACAATAAAGATCGGCGTTTTGGGGATCAAAACAGAGTGCTGACGGGATGATCCACTGGAGAGGGAAGGTGGGTTGGTGGAGTGCGGGGTGTGTCGTGGGTGAGAAGGGTGGCACCGGTCCCTTCGGGAACTCCGTGCCTAAACAGGCACGCAGCGACTCCAAACACAAGCGCTAGTGTTCCCTCCAAACAAGCAGGTTTAAAAAGCGTGCACGGCAAGTATCAAATGCCTGAAGTGAAATGACCCATGTAAGCAGGACAGTCGCCAAGGGCATGACAAACACACCGAAAGGAAGGACAAATGTCAAAGTTCGCCTCACAAAAGGGAAGCAGTTAGAAAGGCACAGGAAAGAACCAATTTACAGTGGTGGGTGAATACACTGTGAATACACCTACCAATAACATAGTGGTTAATTTATCAGACCACCCTTTGACTTAGGATGAGCTAGGGTCCTAAACAAGGGATTGGGATTTTTTCCTACCCCCAAGCATGACTGTTTTAAGTGCTGCAATGAACTCAATGGACTAATGCGCAAAATTGAGTTTAACATTTTTTTTAGGGGAAAGGAACTAGATCCACCCTCAGTCTTTGCTATGAATCTTCACCGTCCATCCCAGTTTTGTCCAGCCAATAATATGGTTGGCCCTGAAGTCCAGGTGTTTGAACAAAAGGTTTTACAGGACATCAGAAACCTAGAACAAATGCACACGGACCAGATACACACCAACATGAGTAAGTCTGACTGGAGACCCATCAAAAGCCTTCAGAATAATGTGTCGATAACTACCAAGCCCACCGATAAGGGCGGGGCTGTGGAAGCCATGAACACTGTGGACTACGAAGCTGAAATAATCAAGCTTCTGGGAGTACGCCAGAATTACCAACCCATGGCCAGAGAACCTACTGGTGAACTCCAAGAACTTATCTGCAGAATAGTGACAGAGGCCAAAGAGAAGAAATGGCTGACCGTGAAGGAGGCAGACTTTTTAGTGAATATGACACCCAGGGTACCAGCAACTTATGTTGTGCCCAAAATTCACAAACCACAAAGACCTCCACCGGGACGACCTATAGTCTCGGGCATCCAATCGGTTTTGGAACCGTTATCCCAATTTTCAGATTTTTAGGTCTCGCCTGTCGATGCGCATGCGCATCGAGCAAGGCGAGAGTATTGCGAGTTATCCACTCTTTATCCACACTGCAAGGAATCGTGGCGATTCCTTGCAGTGCCCGTGACTTTTAAGCTCAATGCGCATGCGCATTGAGCTTAAAAGCGCGTGCACGTCCGTCTTTGTTTACCCGCTCCGCCCCCTCCCCTTCCCGCCGTCTCGCATTTCCCCTGTCGCACTTCTCCTCCCCCCTCCCCTCTCTTCCCTCCGTCTTGTTTATTGTACCCGCTCCGCCCCCTCCCCTTCCCGCCGTGTCGCATTTCTCCTCCCCCCTCCCCTCTCTTCCCTCCGTCTTGTTTTCATCTTTAGATCGGGGCTGGTAGGGCTATTAACAGTTTCCCTAGGTAATGGTACATTCAAGAATTTTATTTTCTAGTCCGAAATGTTCACAACTGATACTAACAATCTGCAGATCAGCAATGTACAATCCCAGTGTATAATTCCGTAACTCAGCACAAGCCAAGCAGCACGTAAAGAGGTTGAAACTTCACTGTTCAGCTGTCTCTTGTGAACGAGCCCGGTTAAAACATTACACTACGATTTCTACGATGTACATACTTCTGAGAATGAAAGTCATATTGCAGTTGTCAGAGAGCATTATTTCATCTATTATTGGCTACTGAAATTACTGTTTAAAAGTATCAGCTAGCCTTGCATTCTTAATGTGGAGTGGTGAAACGGCTCGCCTGAGACCTGTAAACTAACATGAATCTTCCCTCTTACATACCATGGCATACTTTAAACATTAAAAGAGTTTTAGACTGGACACGGCACACACAAACACAGAAGACCACACAGGGGCACCTACGAATTAGTCTTCATTGCTCCGCCCCCTCCCCTTCCCGCCGTCTCGCATTTCCCCTGTCGCACTTCTCCTCCCCCCTCCCCTCTCTTCCCTCCGTCTTGTTTATTGTACCCGCTCCGCCCCCTCCCCTTCCCGCCGTGTCGCATTTCTCCTCCCCCCTCCCCTCTCTTCCCTCCGTCTTGTTTTCATCTTTAGATCGGGGCTGGTAGGGCTATTAACAGTTTCCCTAGGTAATGGTACATTCAAGAATTTTATTTTCTAGTCCGAAATGTTCACAACTGATACTAACAATCTGCAGATCAGCAATGTACAATCCCAGTGTATAATTCCGTAACTCAGCACAAGCCAAGCAGCACGTAAAGAGGTTGAAACTTCACTGTTCAGCTGTCTCTTGTGAACGAGCCCGGTTAAAACATTACACTACGATTTCTACGATGTACATACTTCTGAGAATGAAAGTCATATTGCAGTTGTCAGAGAGCATTATTTCATCTATTATTGGCTACTGAAATTACTGTTTAAAAGTATCAGCTAGCCTTGCATTCTTAATGTGGAGTGGTGAAACGGCTCGCCTGAGACCTGTAAACTAACATGAATCTTCCCTCTTACATACCATGGCATACTTTAAACATTAAAAGAGTTTTAGACTGGACACGGCACACACAAACACAGAAGACCACACAGGGGCACCTACGAATTAGTCTTCATTCTATACATGATTTAAATAAGGTTAGAAAACGGACAACTGCTTTTCTACTAAGCCAACTCAAAATAGGTATTAGCTGGTTGAGAACATTGGAATAGTAAATGGAAAATTAACATCCGTAAACAGGAACCAGACTCAAAATGTTGCTGTCTCGCTGTGGTGCTCTCTCTGCCCTGCAAATCTCTGGCCGTTTTCCCGCTCTATCAACTCCCAGTGGTATTTATGCTATAGCCCCCTCCTGTGGTATTTCTGCCCCCCATAGCTTTGCGGTCCCTCACTCACCCTCAACCCCTCACCCTCACTCACCCTCACCCTCACTCACCCTCAACCCCTCACTCACCCTCAACCCCTCACTCACCCTCAACCCCTCACTCACCCTCACCCTCACTCACCCTCACCCTCACTCACCCTCAACCCCTCACCCTCACTCACCCTCACTCACCCTCACCCTCACTCACCCTCACTCACCCTCAACCCATCACCCTCACTCACCCTCACTCACCCTCACCCTCACTCACCCTCACCCTCACTCACCCTCAACCCCTCACCCTCACTCACCCTCAACCCCTCACTCACCCTCACTCACCCTCAACCCCTCACTCACCCTCACTCACCCTCAACCCCTCAACCCCTCACCCTCAACATCAACCCCTCACCCTCACTCACCCTCACTCACCCTCACTCACCCTCACTCACCCTCACTCACCCTCACCCTTACTCACCCTCACTCACCCTCACCCTCACTCTCACTCACCCTCAACCCCTCACCCTCACTCACCCTCAACCCCTCACCCTCACTCACCCTCACCCACCCTCACTCACCCTCACTCACCCTCACTCACCCTCAACCCCTCACCCTCACACAGTGGAATAGGTCTCGGAGCATTTGAGTTAGAGCTTTTAGAAATGTTTATGGGGTTTTATTTTTAATTCTTTAGCATTGGCTACAGGAAACAAAAATGCTAAAGATTTACAAAAAAACCCATAAACAATTCTAAAAGCACTAACTCTAATGCTGCGAGACCTATTGCATTTCCAATGCTTGTTTCCTTAGGGAATGTGTTGTTACACAACCCTCATACGTCCAGGATACCACCGATGCCTTAAATATTCTAGACACACTGGACTTTGACCCTAACCAACAAATGTTGGTTACGATTGATATCGAGGGCCTATATCCGAGCATAACCCAGGAAGCCACGCTGGTGGCAGCAGCTCGGGCCCTGGGGGAATGCGAATGGTTCTATGATGTCCCTCCCTCATTTGACTTACAATGTGTAGAAATAGCCCTCACAAAGAACTTTTTTGGGTAAAAGGACCAACTGTACCTGCAGGTGTCGGGCACTTCGATGGGGGCTACTTTTGCCCCCAGTCTGGCCTGCATCTATGTGGGCCAGTTCGAGACAAATGACATCTATCATCCTAAGAATCCCTTCCAGACCAACACTGGCCTCTGGAAGAGATTCATAGATGATATCCTATGTATTTGGACTGGCACAGAAGAGGGCTTAGATCTATTTTTGAATTGGCTTAATAGCCGGGACCACAGTCTTAAATTCACGTGGACTTACAGTAAGAACTCAGCCGTCTACTTAGATCTTGACATTCATGTAGACAATAAAAAACATATGACCAATGCCCATCAGAAACCTACGGACAAGAATTCCTTGTTACACTAGAAGTCATAGAACCCCCGCGCCCTCCGTGATAATTTGCCAGTGGAGCAATTTTTAAGGTACCGCAGGAACTGTTCACAGACCCAGAGATTCCTGAAACAGTCGGAAGAACTGGCAAATAAGTTGGAACAGCAAGCCTATCCCAGTAAGGTGATCAGACAGGCAAGGAATAGAGCACTCAATACCCCCAGAACGGCTCTCCTCAAAAGAAATAAGCGTAACAAGGGGGATTGTATACCTGTGGTCACCACATTTGACCATCTGTCCACTAAGATCCGTGGGATTATTAGGAAGCATTGGCATATACTTAGTACTGCCAATATGAAGATGCCACCTCCCAGATTTGCGTTCAAGCGATCCTCTAATATACGAGACAAACTGGTCCATACACGCCCCATTACTAACACCAAAGAAACAGGAATACCGATGGAGCATTACCCATGCGGGGGATGCTCGGTATGTGAACTAACAGACCCCACCAAAAATGTGACATTGACAAATGGCAGTATCTGGTATCTGAATAGATTCAGTAGCTGCAACACAGCGAATGTCATTTACAGGTTGACCTGCCCCTGAGGGCTTCAATACATTGGTCTTATAAGCCGCAAGGTAAAGGTCAGAATTCAGGAACACTTGAGTACGTGGAAAGCAGGTAAACTGTCCACCAGACTGGTACAACACTTTGTAGAACAGAAACATTATTACAAAGATCTCAAGTGGGTGGTCCTGGAAAAAGTCATGGGAGACAAATACAACATGGAGACATGACTAGCCACAAAAGAGGTGTGTTGGATTTATCAGGAGGGGGTTGATCAACGAGGACTGAATGATATTAAATGGAATCGCATAGGTCCATAATAGCACACATACAGGGAATATTGTTAAAAATTCCTTCCATTGTCTGTAAAGAGATTAATTTTCCAAACTTACTGACTCAAGTCCATGAATATTTTTCTGACAGTTGTGTTGGTGCCAATGACAGTGGAACAACTCTAGCTAGCTGAACAATCAATGACATGTTCACCAGGGGAATTATTGATTCCACAATATTTAATGCAGCTACAAATGGCTGATTAAATTGTCAATTCATGTATTATGTTACGACATCTCACAGATAATACCTGTGATAAATGCCACACAGGGCATCAGTTACATCTCGTTGCCGGTTGGCAATTATCATTAATGGTGCCCGCTATAATTCCACACTATATTGGTAGCTCAAAAATACACTATCTATAGTAGTAACAATAGAATATAACAATCCAATAAACAGGTCCCGAATTTCGATATACAAGTTTGTACAATAGAAACAGGTGCTTGTAGAGCATTTCCAAGATGAAGCCCACAATCTTGTAACTTTGATCACCAGCAGTAATGCGGGGTGTTAACAAAAACAAACCCAGAAGTGACGGCACTGTGACCGTCGATGCCGCGGAGAAGTTGCTTCAAATACTGCACGGACTCTGCTGGTCCTCGAGCGGATGATTACTAGCAGAATACACTCGGAACCCCTATAAGTTGAACAGGGGGGCTTTGAGAATCAGCGAACCCGGTACATTTAGACAGCTCCCGAAGACAAACGTACCGTTGGGTTGCCGGAGTGACACCCCGCAGTATTACTACACCGGGGTTAAACCCGTTTAATTTTTGGTAGTATGTATGAATAACTTTTAAGTTCAGGCTTCAAATTACAATCCTTATAAGTGTGGGTGACAGATAAGACTAAGGCGGGTCACAATATCCCTATGAACCAGTGTAGTATATGTGATCAGACGACACACCTAAACATATCATACATGAAATAAGGGGTAAAAAGCAGTTTTTAAATAACCCTTCATTCCCTTTACAGGCTGACGGCAAGCAGACCAGGATATACATTGATGGAGTGTGACCAAAATTGAAAGGGGGTCACCGGTATGTCCAAGTGGGGCAGTGTTGTGGTAAATATACTACGGCAGGATGTGTGGTCAATTGGTAAGGTATTGGGATCAATGGATCCCACTATGTTGTACATACGTAGTGATGTTTATATATGTTTTTTTAAATATGTTCCCCCGGGTATTAAACTTCGCATGAAGTATTCGCAGTGTGGTGAAAAACTTACCCTCGCCCTGAAGAAGTTGCCAGAAACTTAGTAGGCAATGAAACATGTTGGCCCTCTATGGAGATAGAAGGCGACAGAGTGTCTTTTAATATGAGCAGACACACAGCATAAATAAAGTCAAATAGCTAGTGGTTGTTTAGCTCAGTTTTAACCTATTCCAAAGGTATAAGAACCTACTCCACTAGTTTAGGTTCAGGCACAGGGAGCACTAATGAGACACAGTTTATTGTTCGCATCACTATTATTTTTCACCTTTACTTTATCATTATCACACATCTTTTGTTACAGTATGGGTGTGCTAATGATGAGAACCTGAGCTCACAGGTGAGAACCAACCAGTGGGCTCCCATGGTGTTAGTTCCGTGAGGCAATCATACTTCATTCCACATTTTTTCTAAATTTTTCAGAGATATTTCTTTTTCACCTTATTTGTTAGAAACATTGGGTCACAGCAAACTTGGTGGTGGTACACTAGGGGAACATATGTTTATAAAAATAGAACAGGGATATGTGGTAACAGTAAAGAATATAATTAACTGTTAGTGTAGCACGCAATTGTGCAATCCGAGGACACGCCGAAATCCAAATAAGACTGTTCAGAACAGGATCAGGTCATATGGTGGTTGACATATTGAGTGGGGGCAGACGTGGATCCTGTAAAACCCCTTTTAGCTCCTTTTTTGAGAATAGCACTGCAAACTGTACCAGAGTGATCCCACCTGTATTGTTGTGTGAGTTAGAAATGACGGAACCCTACTGGCTCCTGATGGACTCTGTAGAGCTGTAATGTAAGTGTTAGAAAGGAATGAAATGAAGGCAGGCTTACAATGTTGGGTTCTCAGTTACACGCAGACGAATAAAGATGTGCAATACCACCCTCCGTGTATGGCATAGTCATTAGCGGTTACTCAGGCTGGGGAGGACGCTACAACTGACGATGAGATAGGGATAAGTAGCACGAAGATTGACAGTGCCCTGCCAGAGTTTGCAGTGGTCCAAGCCAACTGCTTGTGCGCGCCACGAGTACCTTTGTCGAAGTACAGGTCAACGCTTGCCGTATGTGGAGTTGAAGCATGGCTCCAGCTGCTGTAAAGCATTTGAAGATAAAGAAAGCGTTGCAGAGATATCTACACATCACTGGGAAAGAACTTCCTGATCAGGCTGTAAACAAAGGTTATGCGCTGCTAAGCAATATAAAGTAATGCAATATACAGAGTATTTACGCTGAAGGCGGATACAACCAGGTTTTCAAAGAGCAGCCATTAGTAATCACAAATTGCAAGATAGTGCTGCGAACAGAAACAATGCAGGGTGAAGATCAATGAGGAGTCAGAAAGTACAAACAGATGTTTAGAAAAGAAACAATACTCGACTTACTGGAACAAATTACAGAGAGTCATCATACTAGAGGACTCGGTGAAGTGGTTTAACCCGTTTACCGCGGCATCAATCCGCTGCGGTGCGGGCATTTCATTGCGTGGGCGGGGCCGCGTCGGACAACGGACGTGCGCAGCACTACCAAGGTAGTGCTCGCGACTGCCATTGGTCGACGAACGCACGCAAGGGGTTAAGGAGAAATGCCCGGGGTTCCGCTTACAAAGCTGTCCGTTCGCAAAGTGGCGCGCAACCACAGCTGCTGAGTGGGGTTCAGAAGAACTCTATAGGTATTCCAAGAGTGAAAGCTGAGCAAGGTGTTTGGAATAGTGAAAGGTTGTTTCTCTGATAGAGACTAAGAAGAAAGTCATGTTTCCAGTTGATATTAAAGAGGATCTAGAGGCCAGCCTGTCGCAAGGCCTCAGAGATGGTGTGCATAAACAAATACACAACAAGCAACAAAAAGTGTCAGAAAGCATGCTACCCTCAACGTCAGCAGGTTCTCCACCAGCCTACAATGTTGCCGCCTTCCTGAAACCAACACCACCTTTCGATACTGTCAAAAAGCAAAATATTGCTGACAAATGGACTGCTTGAATAAAGATATTTGATGATTTAAATGATGCCCTTGAAGAAACTGATAACAAACAGAGTATCAAGTATCTCAAAAATCTTGCTGTGAATGTATAAAAGAAGTTAGAAAGAAAATGCTGCGAAATGACAAAGTCACATTCCATCAGATTAAAGAGGCTTTGAATCTTAAGTTCAATCCAATGCCAAATGTTGGTTAAGAAAGATACATTTTTAGTCAAGAACGACAGAAAGTTTGTGAAAGAATCGATGAACTTGTTGAGACTCGTACACTTATCAAAACATTGTAAGTTTAATGAATTTGATTAAGAAGAAGCTATAAGTCTCAGAGTTATTGATGGATGCTTGTCAGATTCATTTAGATGACGAATGCGAAGAGAAACTCTTAGTCTGGAGCGAGTGTTAATGGCTGCCAGACCTGAAAAGCGTGTTGATCAACAAGCTGCTGATATAGAGGAAACACAAGAAAACATAGGTGCAAGCACTCATCTATGAGCTCCAGGGTAAAGCGTCAAGAGCCTGTCTACTCAGTTTCAGTACATCTGCTACGGGACCTATTTCCGTGAACTACAACATGAATGCTCACCACAAAATAGTAAGTCAGTTCCCTTTGTTGTGTCATGGTTTGAGAAACTTAGGACTATGAAAGTAAAGTTGCATATCGATGAGGCTATCGCTCAAAGACATAGGCAAATTGCTTTTCATTTACCAGAAGCTGTTGAAAAAGAACTTGAATCATTATTCAAGCATGATATCATTGAGTGTTTTACTGGTCCAATGCCATGGGTTTTCCTCCATAGTGGTAGTATCCAAAAAGGAAGGTGAAGGAGCTGCACGCATGTGCCTTGAAATGCATCAGGCGAACAAGGCAATTGAAGCCGAACGACATCCAGGCCCACACATTGTTGATACAACACAGCTAAATGGGGTAAAGGTCTTCTCTCGCCTTGATTTAAATACAAAAATATGATCAGCTGGAACTCAAAAACATTTGCAGGTACATAACAACCTTTTCTACACATGTTGGTCTGTTTCGATACAAAAGACTACGTCTTGGTGTTAGCAGCCGCAGAACATTTTGAAGACGTTATTCGACTTATCATACAGCGTGTCATCAAAGCATTCACCTATATTGATTTCATATTGGTTTTCAGAGCTACACAAAAGGAGCATGATAAAGCTCTCTGTGAGGAAGTACTCACCGATTCGGTCCCATGGGCCGAAATCCCTCATAAACGGACTCCCGAGGAGAATCCCAATCCGGATCCATGTCGTCTTTTCCTCTCCCTACAGAGAGCTGGGAGGTAGGACCCGGAAGAGGACAGCGGCAACCCCGGAAGTGGTCATAGGAGACCAATGAAATGGGCAGACTGTGAAGACAGGGGCGGACATCCGGACGAAGCAGGAGAGCGGGAGAAGACGTCGGAAGGAGCCGCGAGACCGTGCGGAGGAGACAGCGTGGAGAAGCCCAGGAGTAGCGAGACCCAGGACGAAGAAGCGGACGAGCCCTGGAGTGAGCAGTGGTGGATCCCACCGGAGGACGCTGAAGAGCGGCCGCGGACTCAGGAGAGTTTGCGGCAGGGGCCGGTGAGTGAGGGGTTACCACAAGTACTGGAGGGTGGGGGAAAGGAATCGGAGGGTGGGGGAAAGGAATCGGAGGGTGGCGGGAAGGTACCAGAGGGTGGCGGGAGGAGTATAAAGTAAAGACAGCCTGTACTTTGAATATTGCCTCAGATATATGCCTAAACCTGACCCGTGATAGCTTTGACCTGGTATTTGACCTCATATGCACTAAATACGGTGACGGAACCCTACTGGCTCCTGATGGACTCTGTAGAGCTGTAATGTAAGTGTTAGAAAGGAATGAAATGAAGGCAGGCTTACAATGTTGGGTTCTCAGTTACACGCAGATGAATAAAGATGTGCAATACCACCCTCCGTGTATGGCATAGTCATTAGCGGTTACTCAGGCTGGGGAGGACGCTACAACTGACGATGAGATAGGGATAAGTAGCACGAAGATTGACAGTGCCCTGCCAGAGTTTGCAGTGGTCCAAGCCAACTGCTTGTGCGCGCCACGAGTACCTTTGTCGAAGTATAGGTCAACGCTTGCCGTATGTGGAGTTGAAGCATGGCTCCAGCTGCTGTAAAGCATTTGAAGATAAAAAAAGCATTGCTGAGATATCTACACATCACTGGGAAAGAGCTTCCTGATCAGGCTGTAAACAAAGGTAATGCGCTGCTAAGCAATATAAAGTAATGCAATATACAGAGTATTTACGCTGAAGGCGGATACAACCAGGTTTTCAAAGAGCAGCCATTAGTAATCACAAATTGCAAGATAGTGCTGCGAACAGAAACAATGCAGGGTGAAGATCAATGAGGAGTCAGAAAGTACAAACAGATGTTTAGAAAAGAAACAATACTCGACTTACCGGAACAAATTACAGAGAGTCATCATACTAGAGGACTCGGTGAAGTGGTTTAACCCGTTTACCGCGGCGTCAATCCGCTGCGGTGCGGGCATTCCATTGCGTGGGCGGGGCCGCGTCGGACAACGGACGTGCGCAGCACTACCAAGGTAGTGCTCGCGACTGCCATTGGTCGACGAACGCACGCAAGGGGTTAAGGAGAAATGCCCGGGGTTCCGCTTACAAAGCTGTCCATTCGCAAAGTGGCGCGCAACCACAGCTGCTGAGTGGGGTTCAGAATTACTTTATAGGTATTCGAAGAGTGAAAGCTGAGCAAGGTGTTTGGAATAGTGAAAGGTTGTTTTTCTGATGGAGACTAAGAAGAAAGTCATGTTTCCAGTTGATATTAAAGAGGATCTAGAGGCCAGCCTGTCGCAAGGCCTCAGAGATGGTGTGCATAAACAAATACACAACAAGCAACAAAAAGTGTCAGAAAGCATGCTACCCTCAACGTCAGCAGGTTCTCCACCAGCCTACAATGTTGCCGCCTTCCTGAAACCAACACCACCTTTCGATACTGTCAAAAAGCAAAATATTGCTGACAAATGGACTGCTTGAATAAAGATATTTGATGATTTAAATGATGCCCTTGAAGAAACTGATAACAAACAGAGTATCAAGTATCTCAAAAATCTTGCTGTGAATGTATAAAAGAAGTTAGAAAGAAAATGTTGCGAAATGACAAAGTCACATTCCATCAGATTAAAGAGGCTTTGAATCTTAAATTCAATCCAATGCCAAATGTTGGTTAAGAAAGATACATTTTTAGTCAAGAACGACAGAAAGTTTGTGAAAGAATCGATGAACTTGTTGAGACTCGTACACTTATCAAAACATTGTAAGTTCAATGAATTTGATTAAGAAGAAGCTATAAGTCTCAGAGTTATTGATGGATGCTTGTCAGATTCATTTAGATGACGAATGCGAAGAGAAACTCTTAGTCTGGAGCGAGTGTTAATGGCTGCCAGACCTGAAAAGCGTGTTGATCAACAAGCTGCTGATATAGAGGAAACACAAGAAAACATAGGTGCAAGCACTCATCTATGAGCTCCAGGGTAAAGCGTCAAGAGCCTGTCTACTCAGTTTCAGTACATCTGCTACGGGACCTATTTCCGTGAACTACAACATGAATGCTCACCACAAAATAGTAAGTCAGTTCCCTTTGTTGTGTCATGGTTTGAGAAACTTAGGACTATGAAAGTAAAGTTGCATATTGATGAGGCTTTCGCTCAAAGACATAGGCAAATTGCTTTTCATTTACCAGAAGCTGTTGAAAAATAACTTGAATCATTTTCAAGCATGATATCATTGAGCGTTTTACTGGTCCAATGCCATGGGTTTTCCTCCATAGTGGTAGTATCCAAAAAGGAAGGTGAAGGAGCTGCACGCATGTGCGTTGAAATGCATCAGGCGAACAAGGCAATTGAAGCCGAACGACATCCAGGCCCACACATTGTTGATACAACACAGCTAAATGGGGTAAAGGTCTTCTCTCGCCTTGATTTAAATACAAAAATATGATCAGCTGGAACTCAAAAACATTTGCAGGTACATAACAACCTTTTCTACACATGTTGGTCTTTTTCGATACAAAAGACTACGTCTTGGTGTTAGCAGCCGAAGAACATTTTGAAGACGTTATTCGACAGATCATACAGCGTGTCGTCAAAGGATTCACCTATATTGATTTCATATTGATTTTCAGAGCTACACAAAAGGAGCATGATAAAGCTCTCTGTGAGGAAGTACTCACCGATGCGGTCCCATGGGCCGAAATCCCTCATAAACGGACTCCCAAGAAGAATCCCAATCCGGATCCATGTCGTCTTTTCTTCTCCCTACAGAAAGCTGGGAGGTAGGACCCGGAAGAGTACAGCGGCAACCCCGGAAGTGGTCAAAGGAGACCAATGAAATGGGCAGACTGTGAAGACAGGGGCGGACATCCGGACGAAGCAGGAGAGCGGGAGAAGACGTCGGAAGGAGCCGCGAGACCGTGCGGAGGAGACAGCGTGGAGAAGCCCAGGAGTAGCGAGACCCAGGACGAAGAAGCGGACGAGCCCTGGAGTGAGGAGTGGTGGATCCCACCGGAGGACGCTGAAGAGCGGCCGCGGACTCAGGAGAGTTTGCGGCAGGGGCCGGTGAGTGAGGGGTTACCACGAGTACTGGAGGGTGGGGGAAAGGAACCGGAGGGTGGCGGGAAGGTACCAGAGGGTGGCGGGAGGAGTATAAAGTAAAGACAGCCTGTACTTTGAATATTGCCTCAGATATATGCCTAAACCTGACCCGTGATAGCTTTGACCTGGTATTTGACCTCATATGCACTAAATACGGTGTTGACTTGAACCGTACTAGTTTAAAGGTGTTTCTTTAGGACGTGGGCTCCACTGGTTATTCCTTGCCTCCTGTCCCCACTCTTGATTCTTTACCCTCACTGGTTCCCTACCTTAATCACTGACACCACGTCCTGGTTTGCCTAATACTGAACACAACTGAGGTGCGGTGACGGGTTTAAAAACTCCCTTAAAAAGGTAACTAGTGTTCTGACGGCTCCTTCTCTTTCCTCTTTTAGGAGCCTCCGGGGAACACCCTTCAACTCCGAAGACGAGGAGCCTGAACCATCGCCCTCTGCCCCCTTATATAAAGAAGAAGATTCACCGGAAGAGGACTTTTGAGGACTTTTGTGACGCCCGGACATCTGTGTTACCCGACCCAATTCTTGTTCAAAATAAAACTGTACCAGTTCGCAAACTCATCCAGCCTCCTCGCCTGTATATTAGACCCGCACTCCCACACTCTCACACAAGTATGTCTTTTACTTGCTGATGCAGGTCTGACTTTGAATGCGGGAAGAGTGAGTTCCCCAAGACAAAGCTACAAAATGTTGGCCATAATTTTTCTTATGAGGGTAAGACACCCGACCCTGCTAAAGTGCAAGCGCTGCCAAATGCCAATTCCACACATGATGGTTCCATATTGCGTTCATTTCTTAGCATGGACAGTTACTGAGCCTGATACATACGAGACTTTGCCGCTGCAAGTTCTCAGCTGAGAGACTTGACAAAAAAAGAATGTTCAATTTCATTGGTCACTTGAATGTGAAAAAGGTTTTAAGACAATCAAACAATCCATTGAGAACACTACTGAAATGATATACTTAAATTCAAAGCTTCTTACTGAGGTTGTTGATGCTAGTCCATTTGGGTTAGGCGCTATCCTTGCACAGCACAGCAGAAACTTCTAAGACATATTGTGGAATATGAAGGCAGAAGTTTGACCCAAATAGAAAGTTTAGCCGTGGGCTTGTGAAAATGTCATTGTATTCCCGTACCAAAAGCCTCTTACGCTTGTGACAGATCATCAAACCGTACTTACCATATTTGGCAATCCAAAGGCCAAGATGCCTCCCTGAATTGAACGTTGGGGACTACAATTACAAGACTACAATTATACTACTGTGCATAGTCCAGGGAAAGATAAAAGCCCTGCCTATTTCTCAAGAGTGCCTATACAAGGTCATGGTACTACACCCAAGAAGGCTGAAGCCTATACCAACTCTCTTATAAAGTCAAAAACACCAGCTGCCCTTTTGTTAGGGCAGATTGTTGCTGTCACAAGTCAAGATAGTGACATGATGAAGTTGAAGGATATTATCACACATCAGTCATGGAACCAACACCATTGACCTCTTACTAGTGATAGTATCAAAAATACAGAAATGTCAAAGATAAACCGTCTATAACGCAGGAAGGAATTATATACTGAGAGGTTCCAGGATTGTGATTCCGGAGAGTCTGCGACTAAAGATAACTTAAGCAGCCCATGAGGGATATTGTGGAATCGTTGCCACAAAACGAGCTCTCAAAGTTTTATTACCTTTTGTTGATGAGACAGCTAAAAGAGAATTAAAAAGGTCTGTCATCTATGCAACTGCCTTTCTACAAAAACTACTCAACACACCTTGAATGTGTCAGAACTCCAGAAGCATACATTAGAAAGAGTATCCATTTACTTTTATCGATCCACTTGACAATGAACATCACATGATGGTGATTGGAGACGAATATTTACAATTTCTGTTAACTGAAGATCTCTCGTCTACCACTCAAGACAGAAATATCAAGAGATTAGAGGTCATCTTTGCGGCAAGGGGTGTTCCGGCAATATTTAAATTTGACAATGGTCCACCTTTCAACAGTCGAGAGTACAGAAACTTTTTAGATCACTTGAATATAAAGAATCAGAAGAGCACAACTCTATGGCCACAGGCCAATGGCCATGTTTAATGCATTATGAGTATGTTAAAGAAAGTGATGCAGTGTGCTACCCTAGGGAAGCTCATTCTCAAAACTGTATTAATACCACCTTAAGAGCTTATTGTTCAACCCCTCACTCGACTATGGGGGACAGCCCTGCAGCGTTGATGTTCGGGTGAGCAATGGGAACCAAGTTACTGCAATGGACCAACCAAAGAGCAAACATTGAGAAAGAAAATCGTAATTAGGACTTTGCTGGCAAACAAAAGATGAAAGCTTACACTGATAGAAGAAGACATGTAAAGAATATTATCTTTCTAAAGGAAGATCGAGTGCGATCAGATGAGGAAAAGAAAGTCTAATGCTCTACTCGAAGCTGAGCCATTTCAAGTTGTGTCTACGAACGCATGGTGACTTCCTAGCACCCTGGGAAGTCTATCACGAGAGACCGTTCTCATTTTTGGCATTTGGCTCCAAGTTACTCAGATCCGGATGTCAGCGTAGAGACTGGGTCTGAAACCTCAGTGACTTATGTTGCCCCTACAACATCAACGCCAGTCATGGACATTTCTGGTGACAGTTCCCATGGACACGATCAGGTTGGATAGTTTGAGGGTCACAATGGCTAATTGAGGAGCTTTCATTGACATATCTATACATTTTTTTAATATTGTAATTTTTTATTTAAGAGAAAGGGAGTTAACAATGACAGAACCCTTTTGCGTTGCTGATGGAATCCGTGAAGCTATGACGTAAATGTTACAGGGGAATGAAATGAAGAAAGGTTTGGAATGTGTGACACTATTCGTACTGGGAGGTCTCTACCTTTAGACTCCCAACCGTTTATCATAACGGTCTCCGTGGCTCATAAATCCTACAACTGATTATGCTACCTATTAATTGCGACAAATGAATGTATACTTGTATTGCCTCGCACTATGACATCTTCATACTAGAGAAGATTGGGTTGTTCCCATTGATTTCTTGCATATACATCTTTACCACCGAAGCCTTGAGAAAGTCGTCTAACGACGAAACACGTGTCGGCTGTTTTTCCTCTATACCTACGTGTCAACTTCATAAAAGATCAAGATAACTGTATATTGATCATTTCACCTTTTGTTTTGTCCGAAATTAAATTGACTACGGACTAATGTTAGCTAGTGAATACTTTTTTGTGCTGTGCTGTCTCTATTGTCCTTTTCCTGTAACCCCAGTATATATAACCAGTGGTTTACATTATTGTCCAGTTGGGCTGTAAGAGTGTTTATTTTTTTTTATTTTTTTGGGGTGTCATTGCCTCATGTCTACCAATCCTCCAGAAATGAGGAAGCGCGCTACAAATGCAACTTGCCATGCACCACTGCTGCCTATACCCCCTCCCCTTCCGCAGACATCCATCAAAGGGCCATAGGAGTGGTGGCCACTGAGATTGACCTTACAGAACGCAGACTGTCATTGACCCCGAACTTACACCAAGCCGGTCACATTATGACCTCGCCCACAATGCATAGTGATCTGGAACGCTCACTCGACCTCTTTCCACAAATATTGTCATCAGATGTGGGCACTGGAACAATTCCCAAAGTAGTAACAAGGAGTAGGGGTGTCATCAAGGGGCAGTTAAGTCCAGCAACACCAAACAGTCCACAAAGCCCACTAAGGCTGGGATCAAGCGAAAGAAGTCTAATGATCGAACACCGGAGTTCATGGGTGGTGCGTCTGATCTGGTTGCATCGGAGGGGCCAAACCAGCAAGTGGACATGACTTTACCAGCTTGGGCGGCTCCCTTGCTGGAAATCATTCATGGTAATTTAAGAGACATTGTGAGAGATGAACTTGTCCACGTACATGCACGTCTGGATAAACTCTCTAACCTATGTTCCAGCATAGAGACAGGTGATAGGTCTAATGCATCTTGCGGGGCTCCCACTATTACTCCGGTCTTGCCAAGCACTAGTCCAGCCTTTGGCCACAACCCAGGAGTTAGGGAACTACCAATCAAGGGAACATCGAGAAATAGTAACAACAACGTTGGGCCCATGAGACTGAGAGGCGGGGCAGGGAAGTCTTACCATCAAGCAATCTTCCCCCAGCCTCAATCCCTTAAGTAATTGTTCTTGCTGAAGTCCCTGCTTTAAAAGATGGCCAGAATGAAACCCAATTTGAGCTAAAAAAACAAATGCTTGCACTTGCTCGAAAGACTTTGTCAATTTACTCACGCCAACGCCAGCGAAATACTTATTACACGTAGGGCAGGTTGGTTGGGCAATTGGCCAAAAGATGTTTGTGGGGACTGTGTCATAATTAACTTTAGGAATCCACACATTGTACAAAACCTCTTGCACCAGAGTCAATCTCCACAAATTACAGGTTCTGCCATCAGACTCCTTCCGTTTACATATTTTCATAGGCTACATCCTACTAATGACTTATGGGTTGATATTAGACACCGACAAAATGACTGGCGCCAGAACCAGCTAATGGTGAGGCAGGGTGCTGTACAACTGAGACCTTACACCTTCGATTTTCCCTTGGCAAATAGATTTGGGGTTCTGGAAGAAGTCGATTGACTCATGGTTGAGTGTGCACCATGGATGACATGTGTGAGTGAATCCTTAGTGGAAAGGGCTCAGGATCCTAAGATCAAGGCATTTAGTCCCACCGACAAGGACCCCACTCTGAACCCTGTAACTGACCGCCATGGCTCCAATGTCTACCCTAAATTGCCTAAAGTTCTTTCAGTAACCTACAGTCCACTTTCTACCTCAACTACACAGGACACATATTCTCCCTCCCCTACACACTCCCATGCTCTTATTTGTCCCCATGGCAGCCTAGTAACCCCAGATAATTCAGCTAGGGAGATTAACTCACTGGTATCTACAGATCCACTGAGTAAGCACCCCACTGCGTTATTGGAACCAGAAGCCTTACCAGCTAACGAGCTTCAGGGAGGGTCCTCTGCAAACCCTAGCATATTGAACAAACTTAAGGTCCTATCATGGAATGTGGCAGGTCTCAAAAGCAAATTAGACTGCACTGACTGGGGGGAGTTTATGGATACTGTGACATTTGTATGTTTCAGGAATCCTGGGCAACAGAGGAACCAACTTGCTTGTGATTTGCTTCATTTTATTTACCTGCTGTATCTAGGGGACAGGGTAGACCATCAGGTGGACTCTGTACGTGGGTTGGATGTCATTTAGGTTGCACGATAACACCAGTGCTGCATTGCTCCCCAGATATTCTGAGCCTTATACTGACCTTTACCCCAGAGTTTAAATAGCCTTAATTAACATCTATTCGAGGCCAGTGACGACCGGAAAAGAATCACCAACCATAGACCAACTTGACGGTCTATTATTTGGCTGTTCGATTAACGCTTTAGGAGTGCTGGGAGTTGATCTAAACTGTCAATTTGAACCTATGAAAGATCTAATAGGTTCACCTGCTACAAAGGAGGATGAGCTGTGGGCCATTCCTGAGACCAATATCTCTCCAATCAGGGCTTGCACACCATTGGCTCTGCAAATAAAAGCACTTACCTTAAAGCATTCCCTGCGTGTCTGCAACAGCCGTTTCAGCTTGGACTCTCCTGGGAGATTCACTTACAATAGAGTTGGACACCCCTCAATCTTAGATTATTTCTTAGTAGAAGCCAGGTTGTGGGGCAAGGTTAAGGACTTCACAGACAGGCTGTGCCATGACAGTGATCATAATGCTCTAATACTTGAACTCACAATGCCAACGATAGGGAACCAATTGGCAGAAGCTTCTGCTATTGATCACAGACCAACACTCACTAATGGCAGACGGAAAGTCAGGTGGGCATGGGTGGAAAAAAGCCCAAAAGAATGGCTCTCCTATTTGAAGCCATTATCCCCAATCTTGAGGCCATGGCATAGCTTGCAAAGTCAGGAGGTATTGATACATCCCTAGCAGAAGTCGCAAAGGTCAATGAGTGCACCATCATAAAGCTTGAGGAGGTGTTTTGGACACCATGTGCAAGGGGAGGTGGGACGAAGCATACACAGACTTGCTTTAATGGTAGTTATCGAACGGCAATAAAACATTGCTAGAGGCTATAAAATCCAAGTGTAGGACTACAGTAATATCAGCAAGGTCCCACTAATAAAACCACCACTGCATCTGCAAAAATGGTTTGGAAAACAGAACAATGGGAGAGTTTGAAACTGGCCCTGGAGGCCAAAGATATGAAAACTTTTTGGAGTATTATTTCCATAGGCAGCAGCAAAGGAAAGGCGGCTATTGAGCCAAATATAGCTGCTGCTTGTTGGAAAGAGCATTTTGGCTCTTTATGCCTCATATGCTGAGGAGGCCAGTAGCCTGTACCCCGTAAATCTGACTCCCTCGATCACTGAAATAGTTCTCCCCGAGATCACTCTGGCAGAAGTCACAAAAGCCCTAAACTGAATAGTTTCCAGGAAAGCTGCAAGCCTGGACAAGATACCAGGTGGATCTCTTTCGGGCCGACCGCAAGATTTGAGGTCCATACTTATGGTTGGCCTATAACCCCATCCTACAGGGAAATTGCCCTTCCTGTAATCTGGCTAGGTGCGGAGATTTTCCCGATATGCAAAAAGGGATCACCTCTATTAGCAACAAATTATAGACCTATTAGTTTGGTCGATGTTTCACAAAAAGTATTTGCCAGGATTATATTAGATTGTTTGCAATCCTGGCTGGAGGAACATAAGATCATGACCCCTTTGCAGGTCAGGTTCAGAGAAAAAACTTCAACAATAGATCAGATTTTCAGGCTCCAACTTCTTTATTGGAAATCAGTACATTCTGAAGGGGGTAGCCTGTATCTGGTCTTCTTGGACCTCAAGAGTGCATTTGGCGAAATGGAGGCAATACCATGGTCTAGAGGGAGGGCAGTGAGGTGTGATGGGTCGACTATGGAGGGCCTACAACAGGAGTAGGACCTAACGTGAGACGACACAGACATGAGGGGGGAGGCATGCAACATTGCGGAGAAATTTGAAAGAAAAGACTGGAATTGTACTGTTCTGTGGGGTAGTGCTGGGATGGGGGGGGGGTGGTGGAGGGCGAAACTGTGCCCATAGAGTGGATACATCAAATACCGTGGGGCAACAGGATATGATGTGGCAATGGGCTTGTTGGGATATGTTATTTAAGTCGCACCGGACATAGTTGGGGAGGGGGAGGGGAGGTCTTTGTATAATAAAATGCAGGGTATCGTCTTGATATGGAAAGCCCACAATGATAAAGACTATATAATGTTTGGGTTGATTGATTGCAGCTGCGCCGCCCGGCCTCCGGGATGTGGGCTGATGGGCCGTGATTACGACTATAGCCTACATCAGTGCATAATTGATGGTTTGGAAATGCAACCCACGGGCTGGGGATATCCGTGTTTTTTACCTGCAACAAAAATAAAGTTTATAAAAAATTTTTAAAAAAGAGTGCATTTGATCTGGTACCCAGAGATGCCCTGGGGGGGATGGGGGGGGGGGGGGGGGGATGGCGAAGATAGCGAAGATAGCAGAGAATCGAAAGAAGATGCATCGCGGAACACAAACTACACTTACCACAGCACTTAGGGGCGATCCCGCTGGTGTGTGAGTAGTGTGCGACCCCACCCCCAATTGTAATGTTAAAGCTCCCTCGAGCAGTTGGCTAACGAGCCTGGGACCCCGCACCTGCGCGCCGGAGTGGTACTAAACCTGGCAATATTTGGCAGCCACCGGCAACCCCAGAACACGGCCTAATCCCTGCTGATGAGGGGTAAATACCCCGAAACACGTGTCCAGGGATGGCGAAGATAGCAGAGAATCGAAAGAAGATGCATCGCGGAACACAAACTAAACTTACCACAGTCCTTAGGGGCGATCCCGCTGGTGTGTGAGTAGTGTGCGACCCCACCCCCAATTGTAATGTTAAAGCTCCCTCGAGCAGTTGGCTGACGAGCCTGGGACCCCGTACCTGCGCGCCTGAGTGGTACTAAACCTGGCAATATTTGTCAGCCACCGGCAACCCCAGAACACGGCCTAATCCCTGCTGATGAGGGGTAAATACCCCGAAACACGTGTCCAGGGATGGCGAAGATAGCAGAGAATCGAAAGAAGATGCATCGCGGAACACAAACTACACTTACCACAGTCCTTAGGGGCGATCCCACCCCACCCCCAATTGTATAGATACGTAATACCAGTTCTCAAAATATACGTTTAAAACTATATAAAACTGCCAAACGTTCTTTGCATGTTATCCTATCGAACTGTTTAGTTATTCTGTGGTGGGCTTCCTGAAAAATACAATATGTTGGTGCAGTGTAACACACTTTTAGCCTATATCAGGAACTATTATTTTTTATTTATAATTATTTTACTGGTTTATTTTATTTATTTTTACACACGATGAGTTGTGTTTTTTTTTTTTGCTTTATGATTATTTGAAAATAATCGAACACAGTTTGATAAAGAAAAATTTATTTGTTTAATTTTCCCTTCATCTGCATGTTCTCACTTAGACCTAGATGCATTTTATTAGCAACTTCCCACCCCATTCATGAACATAAAAACAGTCAAATGTGCCTAAAAGCAAGCGGGGTAATACTAACCTTCTTCTTTGATAGATGTTTCAAAGCCTTCGAGGTTCAGCTGAATGCTGTTGTCTGCATCCTCTTTCTCATTCCCCAATAGCATCCAGTTCTCCAAATCACTTTCAGACGAGGTTTCCTCGTCCTCTCCAGTGCTATCACACTCACCCTCTTCATCTGAATTCTCTTCAACCACCAAAACCTCATGGATCGAGGAGGATTTTCCACTGCATTTTTTCGGATGACTTTTGAGTGGTCTTGGATCATCCAAGTCACTAGAATCCAATATGAGGAGTACACTGGTGTTGGCACGGTTAGGGGTGGACTGCCCAGTGGGATTAGGAAGTTGTCCTTTCCTTCTGGAATGTAAAGCAACCACCTTTTTGCTACCTTTGCTTTTGTAAACACTGTCTTCTTCTGTAGTGTCCGACAAGGTAATTACTTCTGGTCCGTCAGAAATCTGAACACATTCAATATCTGATACAGTGATAAGATTTACCTCCTCCTTTATTTTATTACCAGGATGCAACTTTAACCCTTGTCCGTCTTCAGTGGCCACATTATCTACCTCCTCTTCGCTTTCGTTCTCCTCCCCATTAACAAGGCTAAGATTTTGGGCATAATGGACCTGGCTGTAAAGGAAGCACTCAGTTTCACTGTCCACACTCTCCTCACTAGAGGACTCTTCTTTATAGAGCTCATCTTCCAAATCTTGTAAGTCTTCATAGCCACCAAACATTTTGATGCGTTAGTCACCTGTGTAATAAGAAAGCAACTAGTTAGATAACTTTCTATTCATAAGGCAGCAAAACTAGTATTTTCCTCTCTATTCTGAAAAGTCACACACAAAGTGTCTATGAGGTTAATGGATTATATTTGTGCTTTCAGAAATGCAACTAATAAATAAGAAACAATGCCTTCTGGACTCCAACAAAAATATATTACATACAGAAAACAAAGCAACGAGTAGCAGCTCAAACTAATGGAATTGTGGTTTTTCTACTTGAATATACAGTTCAAATTCTGAGAGCAGAAAAATAAACACTGTGGAAGCCAATCATTGTGAGTTTTTTTTAACTGTGAAAGGCTTTACCAAGGTTACGTGCAAAACAAAGAACAAATACAGTGCATCTTACCCTTGTCCTTTATTGTCTATTAATATGTTAATGGGTTCCTAAACATTGTGTAAACATTGTAGAAGGGTCGCAAGGAGAGCAAAAGTAACTTTGGAGTGCTGAACATCATAACAGGAAGGTTTTGTTATCAATGTACAGTCTGCACATCAATGGTGTGTACTGTGTTCACTTGAGGATACATGCGAAATGTCTTTCCCATAACCTTTAGCATCATATGTGGCATATTATGACCAACAAGGGGGCTAAGTAATTCATTTTTGGACCAGATTTGAAAAGCTTACTGGATTATTGGGTCTAAACCCGAAAGCTCTTATCTGTGCTTCAGTACCCATTTCTCATTGCCTAGCCGGAAGTACTGCAACTACTTTAGAGGCTAACATAGGTCTACTGGAGCCAGAGTTCGAGTACAGCTCTAGCATACATTACCCAAAACTGAAGCAGGACCTATTGTATAGTGTCCAGTGCTGGATAAAAGTATTGAGAAAAGTGTCCAATTTTGGATGTTATGTCTTTTTATCAGTGCACCATTGACACATTACTTGATATCTGGTGCTGAAGGGGGGGGGGGGTGACTCCCTTGCTGCCATTATTTGCTTGTGACTGGTGAGAGTGGAGCAGACATCTTAGACATTCAGTCATTATCGACCATTCCATCGGGCCCTTGTTGCTGTGCTCGGTCAGTATGGTGTGCTATTGACAGCAGTATAACACATTTGTAACATTGGTGTGGCCTTGTTGTGCTCTCTAAAAGTTGGATAGCAACCTTTCTACATATTCAGAGCTTTTATATGGATAGACATCAAGGTAGTCAAGCATTTAGGTCTGGTCTGGTATGTGTAGTTATTTGTGGTAGAACTAAACTGTTTAGTATATGGTCTTACAGTACACAGGAGCCTGCAATTCCTGTATAAATTCACAACTCTAATTTTCTTATTACTTATTCCAGTATACATGCGAAGAAGCAACTCTGCATATTCCTTTCTGAAAACATATTTATTGGGTTTTATATTATAGACATCATGTGCGACAAGGTAGGTCATTCATAGTTACAATGTTAAAAACCTACCATGTAACTATACATTGATGTAGGAAAGTCATATAACGGTACGTATATATTACATAAATCTTAACAAAAAAGAAAGCTGTATAGGATTTGGCGGTAAAAGCCAGCGATTACTACTTGTATCTTGCTGCCCTGTCATTAAGGTGGGCTAAAAATAGAAACTGAGGGAGGAAGAGGGCACCTAAAGGAGATGGCG
The DNA here is from genome assembly GCF_964261635.1 of Lissotriton helveticus. NCBI lineage: Eukaryota > Metazoa > Chordata > Amphibia > Caudata > Salamandridae > Lissotriton > Lissotriton helveticus. The sequence continues at coordinate 1,339,932,159 of NC_136059.1, forward strand.
GCGAAGAAATTCTGCACATAGCATACCACTGAACTGGAGCTGTCCCAGTGGGAGAACAGAGTCTTACGGGAACTTCCAAACAGCATCTAGAAGTTTGGGAACTTCTTGTTAGGAAGAAGCGTGAGATGAAAATCAAGCTTTTAAACGAGGCCTGATGCTTGTCAACCGTCATAATTATACTGTATGAAAGTCAACTTAAAGAGCTAATGTTTAACACACAGCTAAGGAACTTGACCAAAGAATCAACAGTTAAAAACTTGGCTTACTGTATGCGTAAGTGGGATATGGTTAATGAAACAATAAAGAAATTTGATGGACGTACTTATACATTCAGGAATACAGTTCCTACATACAACACCCATAAATTGAGAAGAGGTTAAGGCAATATGCTACCGCACCTACCACCACAATGGGAACGGTATACATACAATTAAAGTAGTGCACAGAAGTGGAAGTTCAACCCCTTTCAACTTCCAGAGGGGAAAACTCCAACACATAAACAAATTTTGATGGTTCAGCACCCTGCTTATTTGTATTCATTTCCTTAAAAGCTTCTGCTTTTAAGGAAATTAATAAAAAGAAGAATATGAACAAAGAACTATCCTATTTATTGAAGATTTGGAATCATATGCACTGTGTGAACGAAATGTAAAAGAGGTGTACTGAGATTTCATGAATGCTAAGAAATATACTTTGTAGAATAAGGGTGCTGAACCATCAAAATTTGTTAACTACCATAAATTGTTCCATTTTCAAAAGCCGGCCAAAAGAGACCCCTTCGAAGCTCATAACACTCTACTTCTGATTCTACTTAATTTCAAGAAAGAAAAATCTTGCACCTGCTCCATCTCCAGGAACGCTCCTAGAATTTGGAACTCTCCGCCTCAGGATCTGCGTACAATCAATCATTCCATCACATCAGAAAAAAAACATAAAAGTTCTTCTTCTCAACCTAAACCCTCCCCCCGAAATCATCTGCCTTGCCAGATGCGTCTCTCTTACCCCAGCCACAGAAATCGGAGCTTCACTACCTCAGGGAACAGACTGTCACTGTACTGCTACTCTCCCCACCAACACAACACCCTATCATATCTACCTCTGAACTATACTGTTCACGTACTGTATCATTTATTGTTTTCTTCCTTTATATTCTGTTCTATGTGTTTATTATGTACTCCATATATAACTTGTGTAATAGCTGCTATGCTAACTCTGTAATGCCTCTGATACATTCAGGTCAAGTCCCAGCTATACAAAGCTCAATAAATATAATTAATTGATGTTAAAAGTACAATTTTCCAGAAAAAGCAACCTGATTTGCTGTGATTCGTTTTAAAGGATGCCCATATAAGATGGAACGATCGCATCATTACATGTCACCACAGTTGTTACTGTGTACGTTGCCTTTTCAAGGTTTCTGTTATCTACTAACTGGTAACACTTATGGGAAATATTAAAGAAATAGACAATCAAAGCCAGCCACTCGCCCATACACCAACATAAGTTTGCATGTTTAAACGTATATGTCAGTCCTGGGTGTAATCTTACCTAAATTTAAAGAGTGAGTTTTCTCAAGACTTCAGATGACACCCATCCTTCCTTAAAGCTCGTGGGCTACCACCAACTGCCGCCCACGTGAACCTTATTTCTCCCAGAAAAAATGAACAACGGATATGTTCGAATGTTACGGAAACAAGGATAAGATACAATGTGGCTCTGTGTACATTTCAACTGTAAATCAAGCTAGGCGACCTCCTCCTTTCTACTTACATGGACCGCTCGTGAATTCAGCCTAAAGTCCGTCGTTTGTTGTTGGTCTTTCAACCGATGTCATTGGCCGTTCATAATAGCACTTCCGGGTCGTATGACGACCAATCCCATGGCTTAATACACTGTACTGGAGCTTGGTGTTATTCTGTGTGAATGACGAGCCACTGCTAAAGTTTAAAGCGGCCTAGGATTGGCGCATTGATGTCTCTGCTCTGGAACTGCGTCACAGAGAATGCTGAAGGGGCGATTGGTTGTGTAGTTAACATGAGTCTGGGCGAGATGGGCATCGAACGCGGACACTGTGGCTGGGATATGAGCGAGTCACGAAACAGATGGTGACAGCCTGCCTTGGACATGGCAAGCTGTGATGGGAGTGTAGGTGCGAGTGGGGGAAGTGCCCCGGATGGTGACGAGAGTCCGCCAACACGTTCATGCTCGGGGGGCATGACTCCCATAGGGGGCATGGATGAAGATGTTGGTTATTTTAACATTTACTGACAAGTGCAGATGTCCTAGAAATTAGCGTTTGGCGAGGTAATTGTGGGTATTAATTAGTATAGGGAGTGCGCAAACATGTAAAGATGTTGGAGTCTGGGCTTTTAGTGGGCCGGGTCTGAGCACCGGCAATTTTTAAAGGGGGGCCTCGAAACGGGTCTCTACAGGGATCTGTTTTTTGCCTGCTGTCACTGCAGTCCGTTTTGACAGCAGGCACTTCGATTTTTGCGTGCTCACACTGCTCTCTACATACTAGTGGAGAAGTGACAGCATGACCTCGTGCCAAGTGAGCGTTGTAGGGGGAGGGGAATCGTTTAAAGAGAATGTTTGTGGGGGGGGCCGTCTGTCACTAGGGCCGGGGCATGCAAAAGGAGAAATAATGGAGACACACACACACTGTACTGCACTGGTATGGACCGGAAGTCCCGAGCGACCCCGGTCCGTTTATTTAAGCCCTCTGGCCACGCCTGGCCAGAGAGTGCTACAGTGTTTGGTGTTTCCGGGATGCCATCGTACTGTTAAAACACTAGACCGTTACATCCCATCCCAAATCAGTTCATTAGCAAAAGTTTCGCAAACTTATTCGTATTCAAAGTCTGTCAGTTTCTGACTGGGCCGGGGATACGGCCTGAGGTTGTATGCCCGCTGGCGAGCATCACGATCCCGACCAGACATAACTCCCTGTTGAGATGGGGGTATTCTCACTGGGCTCGATGTTGGTGGCTCACTTGGACTACCCTCAGGGACCTCTCAGTCTGGTCCCACGCCAGGTACTGGATTTGGATTTTGAAGTGCTTCGGTCAATGGTAGTATTTGCTTGAACCAAGACACATTTCGTGTTCTCTCTTCTCCATCCTTCTCTACTGTGACGGCTGTGCCTTTTGTTGATTTCACAATCCACGGACCGGCCTCATAGGGGTTACGGAACTTCCCGCCCGGTCGTCTAGCTCGTATTAACACTGAATTGCCGGGGACCAATAGCCGGGAACGTGCTCTCCGTCGCTGACTGGCTTTGTCGTTGGTGCGGCGTCTTCGTGCTTGTGCTGGGTCATATGTCTCAGGGACCCATTGATCTGCGGTGTGCAGCGTGTCTCGCAGAGGGCCGGTCAGCATGAGTGACCAGGGCGATCGCTGCGTGGTGCAGTGTGGGGTGCTTCTATATTCCCGTAGGAAGTGTTCGAGGGCTGCTTCCGGATCTTTCTCCGATGTTGCTATGCGTAGGATTTTATTGATGGTCCGCATGAACCGTTCGACTTCCCCGTTTGCTTGTGGCCATTGGGGAGTGATTCGGTAATGCTTTATTCCGAGTTCTCCTAAGAAGTCCTTGAAATCGCTGCCCTGGAATGGGGGCTCATTGTCTGTTTTGGTGACATGAGGAAGGCCGAACAGAGCAAACGACTTGCTCAGGATTGGCTGGATGTTAGCAAAGCTCGTCGACTGTGCCACTTCCACTATGGGGTACTTGGTGTAGCTGTCCACTAGGACGACAGTGACCCTCCCGTCAGGGAAGCTTCCAAAATCTAAGCTGACCCACGACCAGGGTGACGGGACTGTGACGACTGGCGCCGGGGTCTCAGGATTGCTGGTGAGTTGGCATGATCGACAGATGCGGACCACGGTGCCCACACTTTCTTCTAGGTTGGGAAACCACACCTTCTCTCTCATCCGTGCCTTCATCCTTCTTGTGCCTAATGACCTTTATGCGTGAGGACTGTTGCTTGCTCTTGTAGGTCCTTTGGAATCACGACTCGTGACCCTCTCAAAATAATGCCATTGTCTGCGGCACTGAGCTCGTCGCAAACCCTCCAGAATTGTCCCAGGCGGGTCCTATCTGCTTCACTCCAGCCTTGGACATTCTTGAGGAAGCCTTCCCATGACCCATTCTTATGCGCCTGAGATACTCGTTGCAGTGCAGCTTCAGCGTCGACATGCGTCTTTATCACATCGATTGACATTGCACGAGGGCACGACCACTGTGAGATCATGTTGACGAAGTCTTCGGTCTTTGATTCTTGACCTACATCAAACACAGGTGCTAGTGCTGGGTGGTGAGATAGAAAGTCAGCAGGATTCTTGGCTCCAGGTCGGTACACCAAGTCCATCTGGTACTGCTGTACTTGTATTGCCCATCTCTCTATTCTGGGCGGCGGATGAGGAGCTGTACCTTTGAACAAAGGAAGGAGCGGCTGATGGTCGGTCACTACCCGAAATGGGTGTCCACTTGCATAAAGATGAAAATGGTTGCAGGCCCATTTTACAGCTAACGCCTCTCGTTCAATTTGTGAGTATCGTGCTTCTGCTGCAGTGAGCGCGTTGCTCGCAAAACGCCAACTGGACCCAGACCCCTGGTTCGTTCTCCTGGGTAAGTAGCGCGCCCAGACCAACTGGGCTAGCATCGACCAGAATCTCCGTGGACTTGGTGGTGTCGAAGTAGGCCATTGTGGTACTGTCCAGCAGTGCTGACTTCACTTGGTTGAAAGCATTTTCTTCGGCGGGCGTCCATTTCCATGGGGTTTCCTTCTTCGTGAGGTTCCTCAATGGTTCCGCGATGGTTGCCAAGTTGGGTATAAATCTTGCACAGTATGTTGCCATTCCCAGGAAGCTTCTGACTTCAGACGCGCTGGTCGGGGGAGGGGCGAGTTGAATGGCCTGGGACTTTCGGGAATCTACTTTTACTCCTTCCGAGCTGAACACATACCCGAAGAAATCAATCGTTTTCTGAAAGAATTGACACTTCTCCTTGTGAAGCGTCACACCGTGTTCTGCCAGCCGTTGTAGGGTGGCTCTGAGTCGCCAATGGTGTTCCTCGACTGTTTTGGAGTGAATCAAGATGTCGTCGCTTACGTTAAGGACGCCTTGAAGTCCCGACAGGATCTCTCTCACGGTGTTTTGAAAGATTTCGGCCGCTGACGATATTCCAAAATTGAGTCTCTTGTACCAGCGGAGTCCGAGATGGGTTGAGAATGTCGTAATATATCTGCTTTCCTCAGCCAGTCTCAACTGGTGATAACCGGCATTTAAGTCTAGCTTTGAAAACCATTGCGAGCCATTTAGGTCGGCAAGGATGTCGTCCACCGTCGGCGTCAGGTGCCTCTCTCGCTTGATTGCTCGATTGGGCATTCTCATGTCTATGCAAATTCGAATTTTCCCTGGCTGCTTAGGTTTCTCAGCAATGACCATGGGGGACACCCACGGGGTGGGGCCCGACACTTTCTCGATTTACGCCTTGCTGTTCCAGTTTCAGGAGCTCTTGCTCAACCACTGGTCTGAGATGAAACGGGAGTCGCCGGTGCCTTAGTGCCACAGGTTGTACTGCCTTGTCGATGTGCAGCTTTACCAGTTGCTTCTTGATGGTTCCTAGACCTTTAAACAGCTGCAGGAACAGCTCCAAGACGTCTACCGTCTGGAGCACCTTCACTGCGTTCGCAAACGCAATCAGATGGAGGTCTTCCGCGGTATGGCTTCCAATTAGTAAATCTGCTTCCTGGTCGACAACGTGAAACGTTGTCGTTACTTCTTTGTCTTCCGCTTTGACCTGGACCACAATCTTCCCTCAGAGGGGCAGAGGGTTCTGACTCCCATATGTCAGGTTACGAATTCGGGAAGGTACAAGTTGCGGTCTTGGATTCAGGCCTTTGTAGTGCTGCAGGCCCATCACGTTGACCGTTGCTCCCGTGTCACTTAGACCTGTTACTGCGGATCCATCGATCTCGACATTGCATATTGGCTGCGTCCTCCGTTTCATGTTCAGGTTGCTTGCGAATGACACGAAATAGCACTCTTCGTCATCTTCAGTGGATGAGTCATCCAGGCAGGAGTAATGGCGAGACGGTGCTTTCATCGCACGCAATGTTATTGGCTCTTCCAGCGACAGGTGTCTCACTGCGCTCGCTAGTGTTTACTTTCCTGGGGTGCTCTTGCCTTGGAATCCTCCTCTGCACACACTCGCAAAGTGGTTCGGAATCCCGCACTTTAAACACACCTTCCCTCTTTCAGGGCATCCGTCAGGATTATGCTCCTCTCTCCCGCAGTACCCGCACAGGGTGCGCCGCGCTGTTCTGGTGGGCCACCTGCCACGTCCACCTCGAGTTGGTGTGCGGATTGCGTCAACCCGCTCCATCTTCACGTGGGCGTTGGCGTCCGTCTGTTGGTTAAGCGCGGTTTCCATCGCTGTCGCTCTAATGTCAGATAATTCGTCTGATCGCGCCCGAAGCAGAATTTTCTCCAGGGTGATGCGCGGCTGTCGAAGTATGAGCGTCCGCAGTGGTTTGTTTCGGCAACCCTGGATGAGCTGCGCCGTGACTTCCTTGATCGGGTCATCCTCAGTGCACGTGCTCACTAAATCCCTCAGCCGTGCGTGGAAAGCGTCCATTGTTTCTCCTTCCCTTTGTCGGGATTGCCTGAACTTGAAACGCTCCTAGTGGGGGTTGAGTTGTGGATCGAAATGGGCATTCAATGCCCTGACAGCGGCATTATAGTCATTAGGTGCGCCAGTGTTAGGGAGCTGTGCGAACAGTTTATATATCTAATCTCCTCGAAAGTGCAGGAGCAGCGACCTTTTGACAGCCTCATCTGTCTCTCGGGTCGCAATGAAATAATTGTCCAGGCGCCCAATCCATACTGCCCACCTCAGTGCCGCGGTTGATGGGTCAATCAATTTGCTGAACGGGGGTAAGGCTTGAATTTGAGAATGCGCCGATGGTGGGGGCGGTTGCGCCGGCGGGGCAACTTGTGGTTGGGTTGCAGTTGATGCGGTTGCATTTGGTGCTGGCTGATTAGACATGTTGTGTGGTTGGCACTCTGGCTACTTCCCCTTCGCTCCTGCCAGCCTCTATCGCTTGCTCGGGTATCCAGCTAGTTGCTCTTGCCAATGCTTGTTGCAGGTGCCCTATCGACTGCTTGCCTCCTTGCTTAGGTGTTGTGGGGTTTGCTAGTTCTTGATGCTTGTGGGATTAGTGCTCCACTCATTACTGTAGGATCCCTGTGTTGGTCGTTTTCCTGTGCTTGGTTTTGCCAGTGCTTGTTGTGTGTGGATGTGGGTTATTTTCTTTCAGTCGCGAGCTCCTCCCCTAATGCGCGGTGTGCTGCGAGCACTGCAGGTCGCTCGCGTGTCGCCTCTTGCTTCAGGGAGACTTTGCCGGTTCAGCAGCTCCATATCAGCGCTTCCTTCGCGCTCCTCAGGATGCGTGTGGCTTTGGGTCCCTCTACTGCGCATGCACGCACTCCGCTTATTGCCAGGAGCTGCTTGATGGGTGTAAGCGCTGCGCACCGGTCTCCGGTGAGTTTCAATTGCTCTAGGTAGCGACGCTCACCAGTCTCGTGATCGCCTTTGCTCCCGCCGCTCGTGGGGCTTTCCTGCATGTACCGCTGACGCCAGTCAGTGTCGGCACGAACCGCTGACCCTGCGTGTCTCCTCACGGTTTTGGCTGTTCGGGCAACTCGTCGTTCTCGATGCGCTTTTCAGCATCCCACCCTCGTCGCCAGTGTGGGGGGGGGGGGGCGTCTGCTCCTAGGCCCGGGCATGCAAAGGCCAGGGGAACGCAATAAGAGAAATAATAAAGACACACACAGTACTGCACTGGTATGGACCGGAAGTCCCGAGCGACCCCGGTCCGTTTATTTAAGCCCTCTGGCCACGCCTGGCCAGAGAGTGCTACAATGTTTGATGGTGCTTCCAGGATGCCATCGTACTGTTAAAACACTAGACCGTTACAATGTTCACTTTGGATTTCCCTTCTCTTTTTGAAACTTGGGAGCAGCAAAACTGTCCTGGTGTCACAAGGGCTCTAAGTGGAAGCTTTTTCAATATTATATATAACAAGCCATAGTTGCTGCTTATTTATCTAATGCAACTAACAACCACTGACACAGCCTATAGCCCTGACTTGTAGGTATGATGTTACTTGTAGTATATCTGGCTGCAATGACAAACCGCAAAATACAAGTAAAATGGCACATTATGCTAAACTCAGATTTTTAAGTCTAAGTGTTTAAAGCCACGCCCTTAATTACATTGGCCACGCCCCTTTGAGATACCCTCCAGTTTTTTCATCCCACTTAAACCCCTGGTTGGAGTCATATCACTTTAAACTGTTCTGGTCAGCTTTAAGGAAAGTATACATTCTGTTAATGACATCGAGACAGTTATGTTTAAACTTACTTGTACAACTCGCAAGCAGCAAAGAGTAGCCACAAAGTAAAATCGCACCACAATTTCGAGTATGTCGACCGCCATTCTTGCTGACCAATAACTAATGACGAACAGCTCATGGTGGTCTCCTTAGACCATGCGGAGGGATCGTCCCACACCTTAGGCCCTTGTCTGGAGGCGGTCGCCAGATGGATGCAATCTTCCTGTTTAAAACTTAATGGGGAGAAGACGGATGTCATCCTGCTGGGTAACTCCTCCCCCCTCGCTTTTGCATCCATCTGGCCACCATGTCTGGGTGCGCCCCCCACTCCTAAGCCCCAGATAAAAAGCTTGGGGATTTGGTTCGACTCAGCCTTGAACTTTTCGGTACAAGCCACCAAGATTGCAGCCACCTGTTTCGGGTTGATGAGGATGCTGCGGAAGGTGCTCCCCCTGCTTCCATTCCAGGCTAGGAGGATCCTGGTCCAGGCCCTTATACTATCGCGCCTGGACTATGGGAACGCTCTTTTTATGGGAGCCCCCGCCTTTGTCATCCAAAAGCTCCAAGTCACCCAAAACAGTGCGGCCCGTCTACTCTACAATCTTCCTCGCTGGCAGTCAGCTAGGAATGCCTTAAGAGAACTCCACTGGCTCCCTATTGCAGCGAGAGTACAGTTCAAGGCGATGTGTATCCTACACAAGGCCTTTCATCACACTGGCCCCGCAATTCTTCAGACCTTGGTCACTCCCTATGTCCCCTCGCGCTCCCTCCGCTCTGGTTCCCTCCAGTTGGCCACCTCCATCAGAGTTAGGAAAACCCGCTGGGGCGGCCGCTCTTTTTCATACACTGCGGCCAAGTTCTGGAACACCCTTCCTTTACCCCTCCGGGACACTGCTAATCATCTCTCCTTCAGGAAAGCCCTGAAAACACACTTGTATGGGAAGTCATGCTGATCTGCCCTGAGCCCGCGCTAATAAAGTTTCAGTCATAAGCGCTACGAGGCTTCCGGGTAGAGAGCGCTATACAAGTGTAATTTAATAATAATAAGTTCAAGTCCCTCTTATTAGGACGAAGCCTACCAGACAGTGTGGTTCCAAAGACGTTGGAACATTGTGAAAGCTTACCTAGGAATACATTCTGTCCATTGCATACCATTGGCTTTGTGTTATGTAACTCGCGTTTACTTGCATTCTATTCACTAGCTGTATATGTTTTAGGCTGTCTAGCAGGCCTCTGTCCCACCCTTGCAGGTGTGCAACTGGTCATAGGGCTAAAAGGGCTTCAGCCCAAGCACCCCCCCCAGTGTCTCAGCCCGGGCTGCTGCTGTGGGCGGCTGGATCTGGAGTCTTCTCCAACATGCCCGAGTTTTTCACAGGTCTTTAAATACCATTTGCATATTTACATACCTTTGTAAACTTGTTACTAAGGCTTAGTTTTTTTTCTGGTTCCACTAACCCCTGTGCCCCCACTCTGCCTATTCCTTACATTTTACATTTACTGCCTTAGTGTGAGAATGCATTTCATGAAAATAAATATAAAGCAGGGTTGCCCCCCCAAAAAATGCCAGCCTTGTGTTGTTTAAAGAGCCTGCAAAGACCTCGTCTGGACACCAAATAGGGCAATAAATAAAAAAAGTATTTATTTATTTGTAATGTGACTTTTCTGTCTTTGTTCCCTTTAATTATCAGTCATGTATCATTCAGGCACTCCCAGAACACAATTACAAGTGCTTGCTGTTCAAAGTATGCACAGATGAGTGCTGAAAATAGGGCTTTATGTGTGTACCCTCTGGGACATCAAAATAATGAGCTGGCAACCTTAATCGTAAGACTGGAAGTTTTGTTGCTGGATCAGCACATTATTTATTTCCTCCCCCCTCGATCCCTGATTAATGCCATAATAGCAACAGTTTAACTTATGTCTGAAACCCTACGCCGTCATCAATAACATGCTGAGTTACTAAAGGTGTCTGAAAATAGAATGTGCATTCAGACAACTCACTCCTCATTCTCGCCCTTCCCTTTGACGCTCTCCTAGCGATCACAATGCACTTGTGCTGTTCACCCTGTACCTCACCCTGCAGTCACACGAACACACTACTCACCCTGCACTCATATGACACTTCCCTCACCTCTCCCCTTCACTGCTCAATCTGCAATGTCACTCAAATAAGCCAATCACTAACCATGCATTCAATCCTCCCACTCTGCACTTACATCCGCACCCAAATTCATATGGTCACCTCACTCACCCTGCAGTCACACAAGCACACTACTCACCCTGCACTCATGTGACACTGCCCTCACCTGTCCCCTTCACTGCTCAATCTGCACTCTCACTCAAATAAGCCAATCACTAACCATGCATTAATTCATCCCACTCTGCACTTACATCCGCACCCAAATTCATATGGGCACCTCACTCACCCTTCAGTCACTCCTCTTACCCTACTCTCACACTGTTGCATCGCTCACCATGCACTCACATGGGCACCCCTGCAACCCACACAGAGCAGAGGGTTAATGTGCTCAAACTGAGTAGCGCTATAAAAAAATGAAATGTTTGTCAGAAAGGTGCTATAGAGAGATGAGGTGCATTGTTGGTGAGTGGTAGTGAGGGAATTCATGGAGAAGGAGGAAATGGGGCACCAAAAAACCATGTGCGACCAGTGCTAGGGCTGGGAGTGTTAGCCCCCTCGAAGTTCAGGCCTAATTGCTTTCATGCTCCTTTGCAATATATCCTCTTTAACACCTCTCTGACTGGCCTCTTGTTTCTTGCACAAGCGCTTGCTTTCCGGGAACTTTTTTTTTCTTTTTCGTGAGATTGCTAATGTTTTCAGCTGACTCCCTTGATTGCTAGTTCACGGACCGGCTTCTGCAACTCAGTGGGTATTTATAAACTGGTTCTATTTCTTTGAAAAGGTTGTCCTACATCCTATGAGTGCTGCTACACATTTGCCACAAGGAGGGTTTAATAACAAATTAAGCACTCTGGGAATGCCACTTCAAATTTCTATCTACTGCCCACATTCTTCGGCTGTGTTCAAGCAGGTCTATTTCCCTTGGAAAATACTTATTCTGCTCAACTGATTCTACCTATCTCTGGCACTACAAGTTGATAGTGACTATGATGGAGTTCAGAAGACAAATGAGCGATAAAAGCCCTTTAAAATTTTATTTCTTAACTTGCCATATTTGCTTTGTGTTCAGAAACCGAGGTCAACTGTTAGGCTATCTCTTCTGAATATTGCTATTTATTCTTTTATAAGCAAGGTTGATTTTTTTCTTTATGTGACTGCAAAATGCAGGGATTTTCTAAAGCAAATAAGTAAAAGCTTATATAGCGAGTGATTGCCCAAGGGTGTCTTGGCGCTGGCGTTACACGAAAGAAGACTGACCAAAAGAATAACATTATTTAAAAGCATGTGAAACAAACATTTGCAATGCAATAGCTCTTGCAATTGCGAGATTTTGGGCTATTGGCATTGTAAATGACAATTCCTTTTATATGTGTTTACAGAAAACCTGCAATAATAGTGGTTGAAGACTTCAATCCAGATGCAGAAAGATGGCGACTTTTACCCCTAACATTGTTAGGCTGAGTGGCAATGTACAAGATGATCATGCTCCCCAAGCTTTTATATGTTCTACAGAACACACACTACAAAATTCCGGAGGACGTATTCAGAGCAATAGACAATGGAGTGCGCACACTCCTGTGGGATGGGGGGACGACCAAGCATCGCGCATTGCACACTGCAGCGCAATCAATATAATGGGGGTATAGCCCTCCCAGACAGATCGTATTGTCGAGCCGCGCACCTCATAGTAATAAATGAGTGGGGACACCTGCCGAGAACACACCCGACAAGCGCATTGGAGCAAGGACAATTTGAGGCACGCTCCCATCTACATTATATATATGGAGGGAGGGGAGTCAAACACCTGTTGCCGGCAACTCAGAGGGCATTGGAGGTGTTGAGGGCGTCAAATGTGCTGGGACAAGAAGATAACGAGGCAGACCCCACTATAGAAAGGCACATGTCTCACGGAAATCGGGAAACTGAAAGGTTTCAAAGACTGGGACAGGTTAGGCATTTCGACAGTTGGGGATCTAATAAAAGAGGGCTCTCTGATCTCCTTTGAGGCCTTGCAGCAACAAATCCAGATGGGTGATAGGCACAGGTATAAATACCTGCAGATACAACACTCCTGGACCGCAGAAGGGATAGACGTCAAAGGTACCCCTGAATTCGCGCCGCTGGAGGGCAGACTCTTGCTAGAAAAATATCAGAAAAGGCGGAATCCTGGACCTACAAGAAACTCATTAATAACACCCCTGATAATCTGGTAGCTCTAAGGAGAAAGTGGGAGACTGCCTTAGGCAACTTGGAGGATAGAGACTGGGAGGCGGCACTAATGTACCCGAGAGAGAGAGAGAGCGCCACCAAAGTAAGATTACGGTTAATTCAATTTAAAATCCTCCATAGAGCGTACAAAACAAGATCCCGTCTCTATAAAATGGAGCAAGCGAAATCCCCGGACTGCCTCCGTTGTAAGACAGAGACTGGCACGTTTGTACTCACACTTTGGGAATGCGTGCATATACAAAGATATTGGGTCAAGATAATGGGAGAGTTAAGCGAAATACTCGGGTACCAGCTCCTGAAAGATACCATATATGTGTTGCTCGGCATACCTTCAGACATAGACCTGCCCAGGAGGAGTCTTGTCCTAGGTAACTTGGGGATGGCAGTAGCTAAGAGAGGCATAGCCAAGAAAAGGGTTGCACAAGAAGTCCCTACTCTGACGGAATGGAGAGTAGGAATGGATATGAACATGGGGGCAGAGCTGGTAACATAGAAAATAAGAGGATGCCCCATTTTTTTTTTTAGGTCTCGCGACCTATCGATGCGCGCATGCGCATCGAGCGGAGCGAGAATTCAAGTCGGCAAACTGCTCGTGAAACCACCAGCTTTTTGCCTGGCGTTTTCACGAAGTTCACGTGAACCACGTGATCAACACGAACGCGCATCAGCCTCCCTCCCTCCTAATTGCATCTTGCCGCAGAGCACATCAAAGGGCTTCGCCCAGCGTGCGCTCTGCGGCTTCTCGGCTTCTCCTCCCCTAACTTCCTTGCATTTCTCCTCCCCCTCCCCAGCCAGCTTCCCCCAGGCCGTGTTCCCCCGTCCACTTGTAATTTTCTCCTCATGTAACGCTACGCTCACAATCAACAATTGCTTTCAATCACGGTCTCTTAAATTCTTGTATCTAATTTTTTATTCATTGTATTGTATTGTAATGTATTCTTTACATGTTAATTCATCCAATGTAGCAGTCTTAATATCTTCAGTCACAACATTTTTTTTATTTTTATGAATGGTTCACAATTTCCCCAAAAGGTTTTATTTCTTTCAAACTTTTTATTTAAACTGCCCAGTGCCTCCTTCGCGCAATTATTATCCTTCGCGTTACTTCGGGTTCTTCGTAAATCAAGAACGAGAAAATTTCCTTCAACCCTTCGTCGTGAATAGTACCTCTTCGCTTTCTAGCATTGATGCGTCACAGCGCTTGCGCATGCAACATCCTTCTCGTGCTTCACTCGCGCTGACTCCACGCACCACTTCTCGCGCTTCACTCGCGCATGCCGCCGATAACGGTAACTTCACAAATTTTCTTAAATTCAATTATGCTCATCACTTCGAATTCCACTTGCGCTCGCTTGCACTTGGGCTCACCTTTATTCTTCTTTTTGTCACGTTTTTCACTTATTGTTGTCTTACGGATCCTCACGTATTCCTAAATCATCAACTACTAATTCCTTTTCTCCGTGGGTCCTTGCAGAGTTGCCTCTCCATCCTCCGTTGCCAAATTGTAAAGTAGACTACTCAATTTCATGTAAAGGTTGGATCTTTATTTTGCAACTCCGCTTCTCACTTTGCCAGCTCAGCTTCATACAAATCTACCCAACTGTCTTCACCTCGAACTCCCACCCCGCAAATATTCTATATTCTACCTGGTGATGTAAGATACACTCCAAACATCGAATGTATCAACACCACAGAGAGACACTCTCTGCCCTTAGCCAAACGGAGCTGACTTAAACAAGCATTGGCATTGCCAATAGGTCTCGCTTGTGGGACCTTATAAGTATTTAGTTTTGCAGCACAATATCCGATTATGCAACAAGGATATTGTGCTGCAAAACTAAATACTTATAAGGTCCCACAAGCGAGACCTATTGGCAATGCCAATGCTTGTTTAAAGATTTGGCACCCCTGGCTTGGATATTATGGACTAGAGCTTGATGACGAGATGGGTCTACGACTTTACACAGACCGCGAGAAGGGATAAATTCTAATGAACATACATCAGTGGGGGAGCAGGGACGATGTGCTTAGTGTGGACTGCCATGATCTCAAATGTGTTTATATTGATGTTGCCAGAATCACGAGAATTTTGTACACAATGGAGAGATGTGAACGGTAAGGTGACTTTCTATGTGCCAAATGTTTATTTGATATGTATTGAAATGGATAAAAAAAACTGCAAAATAAAAGGCATTGTCACTTACAATACCAATAGGTCAAAGTTTCTAAAATGCGAGACCTATTGCATTGTAAATGCTTGTTTACAAGCACCCCTTGTTGCACTTTTAGTTAATAGAGGCCACTTCACTTTCCTTAGACGAGCTGTGTCTAAAGAAAGGTCTGTTGGTGCTATTAAAGTAAAAGTGCGGTATGGGGTGCTTATTTTTGTAAAAACGCCCGGTGAAAGCGCGCATGGCGCGCTGAATGTTGCAAGAAAGCATGTAGTTCCTGCAGTAGGAGAAACCATTAAGAAAATAGTGCTTACAGACTAAGCGAGAAGTACAGTGAGAGGTGTGGCGCCGCGGCTAGGGCGACTGATTCCGGAATCTGGGATCACGGTTCGATCCCCGGCACCGGCAGCAGATTAGCCCTGCACAATGTGACTCTGGGCAATAGCTTGCTTAATCTTCCCGACGGTCCCCAGCGCCTAGAGACCCTTACGGGTGATTGTGCGCTTTACAAATGTGGATGATTATTATTATTATTATTATATTACAGTGTAACAACCAAAGTAAAAGGGCCAGTCCTCATGGGAGATTACAAATGAAGACAAGGAGGGACTAACAAGCCAATGAACGAATGAGAAGCCAGCATTTACAAAGCACAATGACACGAGCTAATGACAAATATGGGTGGAGAGTGGGTGGGGTTTCAAGTCCACACTCCAATACAACATGGCTCACAGAGCTGCACATGCGCTGCCCAGGCTTGATCTAAAAAGCCAGGTTTTTAAACATTTTCCCGAACTGCAAGAAATCAGATTGAGATCTCCGATTTGTAGGCAAGGAGTTTCAAAGTTTGCAAACACAGAAAGAGAAACTCCTGCTGCCCCCATCTCGCATTGTGTATCTTGGGGATGCCACTAGTTTGGCTGAGCTCAATCTAAGTGTATGGCCAGGTTTATGCCAGAAAAAGAGTTTTTTAAAGTACTCCGGTTCTGTAAGATGGAGGGCTTTGTGACCCAGGCAGAGTGCTTCAAAATTGACAATTTCACTGACTGATAACCAGCGTAGACTCCACTAGGATTGAAAAACTGACTGTAATTTGTGGATTTTCAAGACCAGCCTGGCTGCTTCATTTTGGAGAGATTGAAGGTTTTGCAGCAAACGTTTCTGGGTACCCATATCCAGGTCGTTACAGTATCGATCTTTGTGATGATTAGTGCCACATTGAACATTGTATGTAAGTCCAAAGTAATAAAAGGAAAGATCTTTAGTATTCTGAGCAAAAAGAACCAAGAAAATGTGATTTGAATATTTGATCAGAGAAACATAGTTTACTGTCAAATATGGCTCCTATGTTCCTAGTTTTTTGGACTGGAGAAGGGGGTGGACCTAGATTGGACAGAGGAGTTCCAGAAGGTGGTGTCATTTCCAAAGAGTAATACCTCATTTTTGTCTGAGTTCAGTTTCAAACCGTTTTCTGTATTAGCTCACTATATGTACCATGCAGTTGTTAAAGTTTCTAGCCACCTCCTCAACCTCAGATGATATCACCACGACAATTTGTGTGTCTTCATACATAGGAGATTACAGAGAAGCCGTAGTTATGGATTAGGTTGCCCAGTGGGGTAATCCCCTGATTGCAATGTGCTTCAATCAGAATTTTGGTTGGTAGTTTATTAGGACACTGTAACTGACACTGTATTGGAGACCTCGTGTATTACATGGGTCAGAAGTGACCCGGGTTTCGTGAAGTCGACGAGTTTAACTAATTTCTCCACTGATGTTAGTTTGCTGAACTCCTCTGGAAGTAGTTGTGGGAGTGCGAACATAAGCAGAGGAAACACTATGATCAGACGTGAAGTCCTGAAAGATGAGATTTACCTTGGCATGAAAAAAATCTGCCAATTTATTTTAAGTATTGGTCAGTGTTAAAAGTACTGTCAGTGCAAAAGCTAAATAGGGATTTGACTGTTTTAAATAGCTTTCCCATGGAAACCTTTGCAGGGCTGATTATGTTTTCCCCAGTAAAATATCTAGATTTCGCAGAGATAATTAAAGCCTTGTACTCATTTCGGATAGATTTATATTTCATGTTTTCTTCAAGTCAGTATTCATTCCTCTGCCTATGTTCCTGCCATCTACATTTCTGCTGGAGACCCTTTACCTCCTAGAAATACAATGGGGCCGAGGGTCTCTTCCTATGACTTATCACCGTTTTTCTGGAGCTAGTAAGGAGCCCGTTGAATCAATCCAATGTGCAAAGCTTATGGACGGTGTTTCAATATTACTTCCTAATATGGGACTGGGACTCAAGAAACTACTATTGAGTTCCCCAGAATCAATGTTTTTCCAAAGGCAGATTTTGAACTCGTAGAGGTATTAGAACTGGAGAAGTTGTTTGTTGGAACCTTAAGTGTGAGAAAGATGGCCGTATGGTCGGTGTACAATAGAGGCAGCACTTATTCCAGACTCAAATCAGGTTTGTTGGTAAATACTCCAACTAAAATGCAGTTGGCCTGATAAGCAGGTTTGTTGGCATTCTGCATAGGATCGAAGCTACGAAGACTGTCCACAAGATGTTCAGTTTCGCTATTGCCAGAAAGCTTTAGATGAAAATTAAAGTCACCCATGATTCCATGCAAGATTCCATGAATTCCAGCAAAGTTTGAATAAAATTAAAGTCACCCATGATTCCATGCAAGATTCCATGAATTCCAGCAAAGTTCGAATAAAATTGCCTCTGGGGCCAGGTGGACAATATATGGGGACGAAAGGAATTGGTATTACATTTTAATTTAAATATGAGGGCTTCACAGTAAAGTAAACAATATGACTATCTTGCTGTGGAACTCAGAGTGAGAGGAAAGGCTACAGAAATAATTTTGTTTTAACACACAACATTTAAATATCTGTGAATGAACTGTCTAAAGATTTCGGAATATATCAGCAGTTAGAATACTACAAGTGAAGCAATTTTTTTTGTAATTCTAAACTTTGGTAGAGACAAAGATTTGAATAGGAACAAAACAAATCCATACACATGCTGATGTGCAAATTTAATATTAGCTGAAACCCGATATCACACATGACCGTATATCTGTGCAAATGTAGTGGGCATTACAGAGCAAAATTTACGGTTTAGTTATTTACAGTTGTCTGTAAATAACTGCAACACCACACCATTCGTTATTAACATATTTGCAACAGTGTGCTCCAAAATATACAACCAGTTGCATGCTACACAAGTCCCACTCTCTTGAATACATTTGCAACAGCTGTTCTTTGTGTGATACTTGGATTTTTCATAATCCTTATGACTTTAGTGATATAACATTAATGGCAGCACGCCAGGGGTGTGGAATTTAATACAATATCTACTAGTCCGTGGGGCAGATTGCTTCATAAATCTACTTGTCCTGTAACAAAATTCACTAGTCCCTTTCATGCCATGTATTGCGAAGACAAATTGTGGCAGCAATTGCATTATGTAAGAGCTCTGAAATAGCCTATCTGATTATGCCAGTGCTCCTTACTTAGTAGGGTTTGAAAACTAGCAATTTTCTTTTGTTGCCACGTTTCCGGAGATATACATACTGGGCCTGAAGGTAACGGTAAGCAACAGTTCCAGGATTTGGTATGCCCTTTTGAGTCTGTGCAAACATACTAACTTGCATGTTTGAAGGCATTGGTTCCCAAACTTTTTTGACCTGTGGCTCCCTTGACCTAATTGGCAGTTGGCCGTGGCTCACCACCATTTTTTTACCGGATCACCGGGGTGCCGCGGCGCACACTTTGGGAACCACCACAGTAGACCTTTGTACTCTCTACCATTACTATGTGACTCTTAGAGTTTATCCATTTGTATCTCTTCCTTGAGTGACTTTACAACCTGTACATTTGCAATTTTTTCTATTTGTCTCTTCCCTGTGTGACTTTACTACTTGTACATTTGCACTGTATTTCTATTTATATCTCTTCCCTGTGTGACTTTATAACTTGTACATTTGCAATTTTTTTCTGCTTGTATCTTTTATGTAGCGCATGTAATCCTATGTCCTTATGTATCGCAACTGGTTCTTATGTAAAGCGCTCTGACACCTTCGGGTAATGTTCGCGCTATATAAAATCGCATTAAATCAAAAGAAAACCAAAGGGTGTACGTTCTGAAATGCATCTTATTGTAGTGATTTTTCTGCTTGGTTTTAATTGCAATTACGTTTCACTGTCTCTCATGAAGCACACTTAAACCCTAGGAACCATGTGATATATGCAAAGCGATACTCTTTTGCGTCTTATCCCGTTTTGTAAAATTGCACATACAAAAACACAAGGGTCATGTCTTACGGATTCATGTAACTTTTCATTTCAGAGACAAACACGTGTGCCCAAGTAAAACCTATCTGTTCGCGCCGAGTCAGATGTGCAATCTTGGGAATGCACACGTTCAATTAATCGTGCTTCGGAAGTCGAGGAGACAGTCTGCACATTTTATGGGATACAGCATTTTATCTATCACTTCCTTTAGGCAGCTGCAGTTTTAGCCCTTTCGCCCGCTGCTACAGTATTACTCGGGTGCACTGTCAAGATGTCCACAGCACTCTCCGTAACCTCACCGAGCTCTTAATTGAGCCATTTAAATGCAGAGGGCGAGGGCTGGGATCACGTTCAGCACAAAGGAGGGGGAGGAATTGCGGCTGCAATTTCCACGACCCACATCCTGGGCGGCGGCGCGGAGCCCCTGGCATCTCATCACGGCGCACCGGGGTGCCGCGGCGCACACTTTAGGAATCACCGTTTTAAGGGTTTTCACCAGCTCTTCTATAATCTTTTCCCATACTGAGCAAGGTTGGAAATTTACTCCTGACAATGGCAAACATAAAACGTCTTCCAGGGTTGGGGAAAAAAGTGGTTGGAGGGAAAGTGAACTTCCAATCACTCAGATTCTCACAAGAGCAAATCTACACCTGCATATTTGGTCATGCTAAAATGCAGTTCACAAATATTTTCTAGGAATACTATTTCTTGTCCTACTACTGTAAAGTCTTGTGAATTCACGAAAGCTGTAATTTGCCCTTCATTCAGCGACATGGGTGCACTTTTGAGACTTTATCTAATAATTGGGCCCCTAATTAGGTCCGACGTTAACCATGACCCTTTGTGTTTATTAAACTTCTGTCTCTCTCCCTCTGTCTATCGGCTAGCTTTACTGTGAGAGACAGCACATTCTGTTCTTTTACCAGGAGCATGTTGACACACTCCCTGCCAGTCAGGGCTTAAAAAATCCAAAAAAATTGTACTAGTCCTGCAGGACTAGTACCTTGAAAAATCTCCTCGACCTAACTGCAACCTACTTGACCTCAGTCTCTGAAAGCAGAGCAAATGTGTCAAGATAACAAGATTTAAAGGCATCTTTAGTGCTCATTACCTTTGTGAGCAATAAAAATGCCTTTAAATCTTGTTATCTTGTCACATTTGCTCCGTTTTCACAGACGGAGGACAAAAGTTAGTTTGCCTTCTTACTCACCGGAAAGGGCGAGTAGGACCTAAAAGCAGCTCGACCTCATTAAATTTAGCTTGCATATGCGAGCGGACGAGTGGTTTTTTCGAGCCCTGCCAGTGCTTGTTTATTTTTAGGTTTCCCATAATCTTATTAAAACTGGTTACACTGATTTTCCATTATGAGTATTTTGGGAAATGCTAGCATTCATTAACACATTTAACAAAATGATGCTGCAGAGAAATGGTACCTAAAATTCTACAGTAGTTTAGCAAAATGTTTTTGCATTTTTCTCTGAACATTTTATTTTGAAAGCAAAAAATCATCAATCTTGCTTTCAAGCTTCTGCAAATATTTGCATCAAATTGGAGAGCATTCTGAGAGCATTATACATAGCCTCATACTGCTAAACATTGAAATTGTGTGTACACATTTTTATACTGGAACCACTGTCAGTAGAGCACTCTGAGCTTACATTTACTCAGAGTGCTCACCCTAATAATAAAGGCTTTGCATTAATGAACCATAAAAATAAGTTTGAACAGCATTAACACAAGAACACAAATATTACCTCAACTGCAGGCAATGCCTTTCTCTGATCCATAATGTAAACTGGCAGCCAAAAGGTTTGCGCTGTATGGGTTTGGGCCTACTTGTCCCAAGGACAAAATACACATGAAAACTTGTTACCCTTGACCCCAAACAGTATGTCCCCGGCGTCGGCCTATAGGAATTCCGCATCCCCAATTTGAAATTAGTTCCAGCACCACTGGCAGATGGTAATTGCGAAATGTCATTCATGCATGAGCAGGGGTGTGGAATTTAATAAAATATCTACTTGTCCGTGAGGCAGGTTGCTTCACAAATCTACTTGTCCTGTAACAAAATCCACTTGTTCATTTTGTGCCATGTAATGGGGCAACACATTATGGCAGCAATCTCATTATATAAGATCTCTGATATAGTCTCTCTGATTATGCCAGGCTCATACCATGGTAGGGTTTGAATACTAGCCATTCCCTTATGTTGCCATGTTTCCTCAGATCTACATACTGGATTGAAGGTAGTGGTAAGCAATAGTTCCAGGGTTGGAATGCCCTTTTGAGTCTGTGCAAACCTACTAATTTGCATGTTTTAAGGACGTTCACCAACTCTTCTCTAATCTTTTCCTATACTGAGAAAGGTTGGACCTTAACTCCTGACCATGGCAGATTCTTCCAGGGTTGGGAAAAAAAGTGGTTGGAGGGAAAGTGAACTTGCAAACATTCAGATTTTCGCATGAGCAAATCTACACGTGCATATTTGCTCATGCTAAAATGCAGTTCACAAATATTTTCTAGGAGTACTATTTCTTAGCCTAGTTATGTAACTTTTGGTGAATTCATGGAAGTTGTATATCTGCACTTAATACAAGGACATATACCATGGGTGCACTTTTGAGACTTTCTTTAATAATTGGGCCCCTAATTAGGTCTATCGGTAACCATGGCCTTTTGCATTTAATTCCGTCTCTCTCTCTCTCTCTACCAGCTGGCTTCGCAGTGAGTGACAGCATTCTGCCCTTTCACAAGGAGCATATAGGCACACAAAGTAGTTTTGTTCAGTGCCAGAAACTACTGTGTGCTTTTTGAGGCCAAACACGATTTTTGCTTTTGCCAATGTTTGTTATAATGGTGAGGGCCAGGCAGCTCCCACACCAATTTGGTTTTACAAAAACCATGCCAAACCAAGTCAGACATTGACAAAACCAAAACGCTGACCATCAATTTCAGACCTGCTGGATTTGTCAATGCATGTTTATTTTTATGTTTCTCACAATCTTATTAAGACTGGTTACACTGATTTCCATTATGAATATCTTTGGGATATGCTGGCATACATCTACACATTTTACTAAATGTTGTTGCAAAGAAATGGTACTTAAAATGGTACAGTAGTTTAGCCAAATGTTTTTTTCCATCTTGCATTTCCTTGTGAACATTTCATTTTGAAAGCAAAGACTCCTCAACCTTGCTTTCATGCCTCTGCAAATATGTGCATCTAATCTGAGAGGATTCTGGGAGCATTATACATAGCTTCATATTGCTAAACTTTGTACACATTTTTATACTGGAACCACTGTCAGTAGTACAGTCCGAGCTTACAACATTTACTTAGAGCACGCACCCTAATAAAGGCTTTGCATTAATGAACCATAAAAACAAGTTTGAACATCATTAATACATGGACACAAATATTACTCTAACTACAGACATTGCTCTTCCCTGATCCATAATGTGGTTATTGTAAACTGGCAGCCAAAGATTTTGTGCTGTAAGGGGTTAGGCCTACTTGTCCCAAGGACAAAATACACATTAAAACTTGTTGCCCTTGACCCCAAACGATATGTACTGGGCATTGGGCAATAGGAATTCCACATCCCTGATGAGCCCTTGTTCGTACACTTCTTTTCAACAATCCTTTTTCTACGCATGTCTTGAAGGATGCCTCATACTGTAAAATGAAGCAGGGTTTGCTCAAATATCTGGCACACACATTCACTTTTATTTAAGTATTGAGTGTTAACACACAAGTGCTTAAAAAGATTAGTCTCATCAAGTAAGCATTTATACAGATTACTATTTTACCATCTATAATTCACATCTCTACAAAACATTATTACAGATGTTAGTAGGTCAGTGGATTTTTTCACA
The DNA here is from genome assembly GCF_964261635.1 of Lissotriton helveticus. Taxonomy (NCBI): domain Eukaryota; kingdom Metazoa; phylum Chordata; class Amphibia; order Caudata; family Salamandridae; genus Lissotriton; species Lissotriton helveticus. The sequence continues at coordinate 1,339,955,279 of NC_136059.1, forward strand.
AGAATCTAAAAATACACTGTGATATAATTAAAAGCAATAAAGGAAGTGTGTGCACAGACATTACAAATAACAATTAGAAGAACGATCCATTATACTTCTTTTACCCGCAAAATTTATAGTTCAAGTCTTGACAAAACAGGGAGGTCGTTGTCAAAGAGTTTTTATAGCATTTGCTACCTTAACTGAGCCTGTTTCCAAGCATTCCTAATGTTTACAGATAAAAGACTAAAGTAATAAGGAGATTGAGTCCCTAGAATTTAATTTAATCCAATTCAATAATCAAGTTTCCTTTGCACACTTGACTCACCAAAGATAACTATAGGAAACAGAGAATGCTTACCACCGGATTCTGTAGATGGATAACGACTAAGAAATAGTACAACACACTATTTTCAAATCTGTGGCTTGTAGAGACTAGGCACAATTTAAAGGGTGGTATGGAATGAAGCCCTCAAAATAACTCCATGACTAACAGTCCATGCCACGTACATTCATGCTTCGCTCCACCTATGCCCACTGTACAATCACATCTCCCCTGATCCCCCACCCTGCTGACATGAATATGGCCCACGACCACACCGCAGATCATACCTTTTGGCCCCTGAGAAGATATTTGCAAGTACCCATGGTGTACAGTTTCGCTAAAAGCCATTAGCAAAGCCAATAGGTTCCTAAGGCGAGATCTGTTGACTTTGCCAATATTTGTCTTTGTTGTAAGGAGATCAACAGAGCTCTTGTATTCCAGTAAGAGTGAACATGAATTGCGTAAGGGAATTATCCAACAATTTATTAAGGCTCCCTCAACCTGATCACTCACTCTGACTTCTGAGATTCTCCTATAAGACAAGGCAAAAATAGGCAATCTGGAAGAAGACCTAAGGGCAAAATGTATCAAGCTTTGGCCACAAACCACTGGTCACAATTTAAGGCCTGTGTTCTTGCGACCCATGCAGTGTTTTGTGAACCGACCTATGTACTTCTAGGCCTGTTTGCAAAATACCAATTCCAAGTGGGTTGCAAATCAACCTACCTCATGAGTATTAATGAGGTAGGTCACAATTTCTGACCCAGTAGCAGTCTCAGCTATCACGGTCATTGCCTGCTGACATCAGCTGGCAATGTTTGCGATTGCTTTTTACTTTTTTGAATGCAGTCTGTTTTCCTTTAAGGAAAACAGGATGAATTGTAAATAAAAAAAAGAAAAGAAAGTTAAAGTACCATTTTTTCATCACTCTGAAAGGGGAAGGGGTCCCTGGAGGATCCCTTGCTATTGGCAAATAGGTACCTCCACATGTTTTTAGTTGGGAAAATTCTAAGGTTTTGAGGCCACATTTCAGTTGCAAAACATTAATACATACCATTCTCAGTCTGTATTTTGAAAGGATGCCCTAAACTCGCTCCTAGGTGTAGGTGTGGCCCACAGAGATGGCAGATCTGTAATTATGTATCGTCCAATGTGATTTGTGCTCCTGAACTAAATCCTGCAAGAAACTTAAAATATGTGCTAGAGGGGCTGAAAAGGGATGCACACTACTCTTCAGGTACCAGTTGGACCATCTGCTACAGGCATTCTTGTAACTTCTGAGAGTTCCTAGGTCTTATGACTCCCTGATAAATATTTCAGCCTGGTCCTAAATCTTCTGAGGCTCCACCTCAACCTGAAATCCTCCTGGTCATTAGTCCTCTTGTGCTAGAGGATGCATGTCCCCTGAAAAGTTCACTAGTATCTCATATGCTGGCAGCTGTCTCTGAATGTCCACAAGCAACTGTAGCAGGTCTGGATAGCACACCTGAGTTGATCACCTTGTAATTATGATCAGTTATGCTGCTTGTTGTCCTACCTGCATCAGTGTGTACAGAATCACACGGAAAGAGGGTAATGCATAATTTAGTTGTGGGCCCCACACCTGAAGGAAGGTGTTTATTAATACCAATAGTTCTGGCCTCCAGCTAAAAAAGCATTGCACCTGTCGGTTCAGCCTGGAAGCAAAGAGATCTATGGTACAATGACCCCAGAGATTCTGAAGCTAATGTTCAATTCTCGAATCTAACTTCGAATCTATTGGATTGTTGTCATGGCGGGATTTTCAATCTGCTACCTCATTGGATAACTCCAAAAGATACGCCATAATCACAACTACTTTCTGTCTTAGGCGAATTTGCTAAAAATTGTTTTCTGGTTCCACTACACTTTTGACGGAGTGATCTCTAGGTTACAAACATACCTTGCTGCAGAGATGTTGTTTATTCGTAATAAAAATGAACACCATACTTTGTTCTTGGCAAAGGTTCTTATTGCGAAAGACACTGTCAATTCGAGACAGTTGATGTGAAATTGGAGTTTTTCTTGACCACCATCCTTCTGTCACTAAGTTGCTACATTGGTCTTATCAATCTGTCTGACTGGTTTTGGAGTCTATGATCATGTATGACAATGTTACGAAAATGGCCCTGCTATTCCATGCTTGTACATAATTCAAACAGTGAACTGACGAGTTCACTAGTATCTTGTATACTGGCAACAGCCTCTAAATGTCCACCAGCAACTGTAGCAGGTACCACTCCTGATTTGATCATGTTGTTATAATTATGATGAATTCTACTGCTTGGCGTCTGACCTGCTCGGTACAGAATTCTGTGAAGATGGGGAAATGCTTCATTCAGTTGTGGTACAAAAGGGGGTGGTGATGGACGGAGCATCTGAACCAATCAAACACTCACACCCAGTCAACAGATCTGGGTTTAATCCATCACCGTTCTTTAGCCCACTCTGCCACCCCCCGTTTAGTCATGGCCATATGCAAATCAGTCTGACCCTGTGCCTCGAGGGAACAGTCCAGCCCGAACTGCCAAGCCATGCCTTCCCTGGACCGGATTCAAGCTTCCTAGGACCGGTTTCTGGCATTACAGCCAGGCTTGCTTGAATCCAGTGGCAAAGTGAGCAAGGGACTCACGTCTGAGCATACCCTGCCAACTTATGGCGAACAAAGCGGTACAAAAGGGGGTGGTGATGGACGGAGCATCTGAACCAATCAAACACTCACACCCAGTCAACAGATCTGGGTTTAATCCATCACCGTTCTTTAGCCCACTCTGCCACCCCAGTTCAGTCCTGGCCATATGCAAATCAGTCTGACCCTGTGCCTCGAGGGAACAGTCCAGCCCGAACTGCCAAGCCATGCCTTCCCTGGACCGGATTAAAGCTTACTAGGACCAGTTTCTGACATTACAGCCACTTCAGCCAGGCTTGCTTGAATCCAGTGGCAAAGTGAGCAAGGGACTCACGTCTGAGCATACCCTGCCAACTTATGGCGAACAAAGCGGTGCAAAAGGGGGTGGTGATGGACGGAGCATCTGAACCAATCAAACACTCACACCCAGTCAACAGATCTGGGTTTAATCCATCACCGTTCTTTAGTCCACTCTGCCACCCCAGTTCAGTCCTGGCCCTATGCAAATCAGTCTGACCCTGTGCCTCGAGGGAACAGTCTAGCCCGAACTACCAAGCCATGCCTTCCCTGGACCGGATTTAAGCTTCCTAGGACCGGTTTCTGGCATTACAGCCGTCTTCAGCCAGGCTTGCTTGAATCCAGTGGCAAAGTGAGCAAGGGACTCACGTCTGAGCATACCCTGCCAACTTATGGCGAACAAAGCGGTACAAAAGGGGTGGTGATGGACGGAGCATCTGAACCAATCAAACACTCACACCCAGTCAACAGATCTGGGTTTAATCCATCACCGTTCTTTAGCCCACTCTGCCACCCCAGTCCAGTCATGGCCATATGCAAATCAGTCTCACCCTGTGCCGTGAGGGAATAGTCCAGCCCGAACTGCCAAGCCATGCCTTCCCTGGACCGGATTAAAGCTTCCTAGGACCGGTTTCTGGCATTACAGCCGTCTTCAGCCAGGCTTGCTTGAATCCAGTGGCAAAGTGAGCAAGGGACTCACGTCTGAGCATACCCTGCCAACGTATGGCGAAGAAAGCGGTACAAAAGGGGGTGGTGATGGACGGAGCATCTGAACCAATCAAACACTCACACCCATATTCCTCTACTTACTGCAAACTGGGGTGAAATGATTTGTCCAATTTTCATAACAAACAGGGAAGGGAGGGTCACAGGGACCGCTCGTGGTTCAAGTCCCCAGCTAAATATCCAATACGTAATATTGAGTAATAACGGACCAGGTGAGGTGAGGTCCAGTCCCCGGTCAAGCTGGATGCGCGTCAGCATTCATTGTCTTGGAGGATTAGCATGTCACAGGTTGTATTCGTTCCAACCTTCTGATATATTTTTTGTGTTATATTATTACTCACATCACATCCTAGCAGTAGCAATAGATTTAGAACAGAGGCCCTGACGAAAGCCGGGGGACTATATGCCCCGTTAGGCAGAAACATGTTGGCCTTGTTTAACGATAGATATTTGTTTCCACTGTCACCTGGACTGTTCTGTTTTTAATTAAGGGAGGTGTCCTTTGTCGAATAAAGCTTCTTTCAGGACATCTCGCTCTATTTTACTATCACCACATATCTTGCTTTGCACTGCACCTTTAACAAAAATTTTTTACAACCATCATTGATCGGCTGTCGCATGGTCGTCCATAAGTGCCTATGGACTCGATCTTGCTCCACTAGCACAGTTGTGGTCAAATGGTCTCGATGATCAAGGGACCGATCACCTGCTATGGGAGAACCAAATGATAGGACTGATCATTAAGTTCATATTTGATGGTTATCCACTTTTGAGCCATTGGGATTGAGTACTGTGGTACTGTATGTACGCGTTTTTCATGCACACTGACCCAACATATATATATATTTTTTAGGGTAACTAGGGTAACACCTCACATACTAGATTTGAATGTAGGATAGACAGCCACATTTAGTGTTTCTTTAGACCCTGTGTGTTCCGTTTGTGTATTGTCCAATTTTCACTCATGCTGTGGGTGCAGTATAAAAGAGCCGAATTAGCTGCAGCCGGCCAGTGATACCCGCCTAGCCCAGGACGATAAAAAGGTAGCCCCGAGTCCACCAAATTGAATGCCGTTTCTAGATCTGAAACTAGGCAAGCTGCATACGGCCACTGGGCTGGTGCTAGCCCCATTACGCTGGAGGGGTCAGACATTGAGGGTGTTGGTCCTTCGGGGGATGAAACTGTTTTGGTCGAGGTGCACCATGTGTGTCATATGTTCTAACAGGCGGATCACTCTAATCTTACTGAGAATTTTATAATCCATGCCTAGCATGGATAACAGACGATAAGAAGTGACTTCCTACGGGTCCCTGTTGGGTTTGGGCAAGGACACAAATATTGATTCACTGAATCGACTGTTGGAGGCAGCCCTCCGTGAGTGCAGCCTGGTATACCTCCAACAATTTGGGTGCCAACAAGGGCTCATATGTCTTATAGAACTCGACAGGCAATCCGGCGAGGCCCGGTGTCTTCTTTGTGGCAGGGCCCACGATTGCTCCATTGATTTCTTGACCATGAGCAGGGTCTCCCTATCTAGAGGGTCAAAGGTGGGTAGCCCTATCTTGTGTAGGAACTCTACGATGTGTGCCTGCTGATCATTGGGAGGAGGGTAATACAGTGCTTTGGAATGTGTTACAAACACCGAGTGGATGTCCACTTCAGCTGTGAGCATATGAGTCCGGGATTCTTTAATCAGTGTGATGAGGACTGCAGTCATTGCACTGCAAAGGAGTCACAGCAACAATCTGCCCGATTTGTCTCCCTCAGCGTGCATTTTGGCCTGATACGTGTTGCTGAGATGTCCATTTGTGCTGCGGCAATGAATGATGGATGGAATGCTAATTGAATTGAACATTCACCCCCTGTCTAGCGATCTTGGTTAAATCTGTTGTTCTTTTGCTCATTACACCACCTCAGTTTGGACCCAACCATTGACCTTGCTCCTCATGGGAACAGTCCAGCTCGAACTGCCAAACCGGGTCTTCCCTGGACCAGAAACAAGCATCCTGGGACCGGTTTTGGGGTAACACCCCTCAAAAGCCAGGCTAAGTTGTATTCAATGGCAGAGAGGGCAAGGGACCCACGTCTGGGCATTCCCATCCCACTTAGGGCAAAAAGTGCTGCGGCAACAAATGATGGGCGGAATGTTGAGTGAATCAAACATTCACTTCCAGTCAAGAGATCTGGGTTAAATCCATTGTTCTTTTGCTCACCACACCACTCCATTTTGGACCCAGCCATATGGAAATCAGTCTTGACCCAGCTTGTCATAGGAACAGTCCAGCCCGAACTGCCTAGCTGGGTCCTCCCTGGACTGGAAACCAGCATCCTGAGACTAGTTTCCGGGTAACACCCCTCATCAGCCAGGCTAGCTTTAATCCGTGGCATAGCGAGCAAACTGGGGTGGCATGGTGATCAAAAGAACAATGGATTTAATCCAGATCTCAAGACATTTGTGTTTTTTTAACTAATAAAGCACAAAATGATTCACTGTGGATTCTGTGTCCGCAGCACATTTTGCAATAACTTTTCAAATATTTCCTTCAGGGATTCTAAGGCTTCAGACAGTTCTCTCCGAACTGTATATGGTGAGAGGATGTAGCCTGACGGCTAGAGCAGTCGACGTCGAAGCTGGGGAACCGGGTTCGAGTCTCTGCAACAACGCTCAACTTCCTGTGATTCTGAGCAGATCACTTAATCTCCCCGTGCCTAATAAAAAAACGAATGTGTCCTCATGTAACGAAACTGGTGCTATGTAAAGCACTTTGATACCCAATATCTTCGGGTCTAGTTTGTGATATATAAAACTCTAAAACAAAAATTAAAAATCTAAAAAGATTTCCTCAAGACCCCTTTGAAGCAGTGGGTAAGAAGGGAGTTACACTTGTCTTACTCAACATCAGTGTTCTCTGACTTTTGTTCTTGTTCCATGGAAGCCCTCACTCCTGGATCTGACAGGCCAATGGTTAATCCCAGGAAATATCTAAAGGGGTATGTTAAAGCCCTCTAATAGTGTAATGCGCTTAATTTCAATACATTGAATTGCAGTAACTTGATTGAGTTAGCACTTAGAGACTCCCAGGGTTTCAAGCACAGGCCAACAGCAGGCTCCAGTCCAGGTCCAGTTGCCACCTGCAAATAGCCTATTGCAGCTTCTTGTTTTCCTTTAGCTACACAGGAGGTCAGCCAACTGACCCTTGGAGTCTACCTCTTTGTCCTGGGTTCAGGAGTGAGCAGGTACAGTCCTTCAAGGCAGACAGAAGATATTCCTCTTCTGATCTTGCAGAGGTCCAGAAAGTTCTGAAGAGGTTGCCTGGGGGTGCCACATTTATGATTGGCAGCCCAAGCTAGTGGGTGAGGGTGCCAGCTGGCCTCCCCTAGCCAATGGGTTAAAAGTTCCCAGGCCTTGACCTACCTACTTTTGTAGTGTTCCTTTTTGCCTTACTGCAAACAAGCCCAAATGGCAATGCGACATTTTTGAGATGACAAAAGTGTTCGACCACACTACACATAGGCTCTGCAGGCTGGGAGTATGTGGGGGAAATGTATGGTAATCCTAGTGTCTGCCCACACATAACATTAACCCCTTCGCTGCTCATGACGAGCCCAGCTCGTCATGCAGTACACTGGTCGTGTGCTTATGACAAGCTGACCTTGTCATGAACAATGGGATTCCTAAAATATCAGCACAGCAGGAAAATCTCCCTAGCAGCCAAGGTGTTAAAATTCAGTTTGAGGCAACCGATGCACCCTCAACAAACCCAGAGACCGAAGTCTGGTAGGAAAAGAGCAGTGTCTTTCAGCAACCAGACAGGCAATCCACAAGCACGCTCTTGGCATCCTGTTTTTTCCCTTTAGAGTGTGCCGCAACTGTTAGATGTGGCGTTCCAGAATGTCACAGCCTCCACTCTGAATATTCTGTTTAGTTCAAAGGAGTCATCTCTCCCCACTCAGGTCAGCCTATTGTTGCGGCGGAGAGTCATGTCATGCCTATTCAAGGGTGAGTGCTGGCAGAGGCTTATGATAATTTGCCTCTGATGGTTCAGGCAGGTAAAGTGCATTTTCCTTAATATGTGTTCAGCAATCCAACCTCAGCATTGAATAACTATCAAAAATCGTTTTAAAAATTATTTCTAAAAGCTGATCACATTCCTGAGATACAGTATTAGTATTTTATTCTGTACACTGATTTTCTGTATAAGATAGCAGTAAGGAAACGGGCCGTTAGTTGTGTGGCTGCATAAGTAATGGGTCCACATTCGCCCTCCACTGGGAACCAAATACCCTATTGTGGTGCTTGACTCTCTCAGGGTAGCGGAGCAGAGCAGTCTAAGACCTACTCGAGGGAGGTGGTGTGAGCTAGTAATCACCATTCACTGGCGCTCAGTAATAACACTGAATAAATAGTTGACTAGTCTTTGCTTTTTCTTTTGAAAAAGGATAAGTACATTTATTACACACGCTACTCAATACTACACAGAAATGTTCAAATATACATAAGGCTGGTGGAAATACCATTGATCATATCGCGTAATCACCTTGGAGTCCGTAAAGGGTCAGATTAGTCTTTGACCTAGTCAAAGGTTCAATCAACAAAGCACATGCCAGAACATCAGCATTTTAGGAATAAATGCAATAATCAATAATAACCATGTGTAAATGCACTTATTAAGGTTATTGAAGCATATGCGCTTTGATCATCAATCATTGTCAACATTATTATGTCAATAGAGCACTTGAAAATTAACTTCACATATGTCTGAATGCTTTTTAAATACTCTGAAATAATGTTAATGCACTCATAACAAGCATTTACAATGCAATGGCCTCGGCTTTGTTAAAGTTAGAGCTATTGGCATTGCGAATGGCATTTTTTTCATTTTTTTTTTTTTTTAAACATAAATAAATGGTATTGTCATTTACAATGGCAATAGGTGAGCATTAGAGAGTAGTAGAGAGTATTAGTAGACACAGAGCCCCACACACACAGAGCCCCACACACATACACAGAGCCCAACACACACACACACACACAGAGCCCCCCCCACACACACACACAGCACAAAACAGACACACACACAGCCCAAAACACACACACACAGAGAGCCCAACACACACACGTACACAGAGCCCAACACACACACACAGATCCCAACACACACACACACACACACAGAGCCCAACACACACACACACAGAGCCCAACACGCACACACACAGAGCCCAACACGCACACACACAGAGCCAAACACACACACACAGCCAAACACACACAGAGCCAAACACACACAGAGCCACACACACACACAGAGCCACACAAAGAGCCACACACACAGAGCCCAACACACACAGCCCAACACACACAAACAGCCACACACACACACACAGAGCCACACACACACACACACACACACAGAGCCACACACACAGAGCCACATACACACACAGAGCCACACACACACAGAGCCACACACACACAGAGCCACACACACACAGAGCAACACACACAGAGCCAAACACACACAGAGCCACACACACACAGCCACACACCCACAAAGCCACACACACACACACATAGAGTCACACACACACACACAGAGCCACACAAACACACACAGAGCCACACACACACATACAGAGCCACACAAACACAGACAGAGCCACACACACAGATAGAGCCACACACACACACAGACAGAGCCACACACACACAGGCGCTATACAGGATGCATAGCTCCTACTACCACGAATTTACGGTTCAGTACCACTATGGGAGTAGCTGGCTGTGCACATTTCTACAATTTCAGAGACAGGAAGAAGACAATACTTGGGTACTTCGGAAAGCCACCTCCCCCAATAAAATGGTTTGAGGGGCGCAAGTTCAACGGAGCCCCTTCCTCACAGGCTGGATCTCCGGTACTTGAGGGGCAACCACCACCACCTCAGACGTAAAAAGACGTGGTGTCGCGGAAGTGATCTTACTACACCTGCAAAACGTATTTATGTAGCGGTGGGATCAGTGGAGACGCTCTACCGATATTTAAGCCGAGGACTCCCGGAAATACTGGATGGGGGATTTTGGAACAAAGTACTTCACCAAGTATACATAGATCCTGGGGAGAAAATACCTCAGAAGAACTGTCCTCAGCCTTGGAGCAAGGAAACTACCACTGGCGCAGATTGTAAAAGGCGACCACTGCGCGCTCACTTCCGCTTGGGCGGTTTGTTTGGGACGCCACACTCTCGCACCACATGGCTGAGTCCGGGCATGATGGAAAAAAGCGCCCTTGTAAACAAAGGATCCGCGATGGTGTCTCTAACCTCTACCTCCTCATTAAATGCCCACCCGCAGCCAAGCAGCCCGTACCTGCAGGGTACCCTGGATGCGGCCCGAGCCCGGACACTCTTGCTGCTGCAGCTGCCAGGAGCCCCGGCTCCATCTTGAACAATCCCAATGACACACACACGGGACACTGCACCCGTGGTTATTTATCGACCCCGGGCCAGCCCCTGGCCCGGCAGACAGTGAGAGCCAAGGAGCAGCCCCTCTGGCAGCAAGAGAGAGGAGGAGCCGCAGAGCCCGGGAGTTTTGATTAGGATCGCTGCTGGGAACACGAAGGAAGATCTGGAATCGGAGGGGGTGGGGTAGGTCGACTGCAGTTGGGTCAGGCAAGAGCACGGAAGAGAGCCACCAGACCAAAACATTCTGAAAAATGTAGTCCTGCTGTCTATATAGACCTGCTGCGGCCTAAGAATCTTGGGAACTGCAGTTATCCTGTAGAGTAAGGTGCTACTTCCAACAAAACTCTCCGAAGAGTAGCACAGAGACAGTCGGCGCATGTGCAACTTAGTGGCGAAATACAAACTGGCGCACCTTTCCTTAACAAGCTTCCTTTGTTGAGCGACAACTGCGGACATCCACCAAGAGCTTGCCATGAGACAGTCTTTTGTCTCTAAGCCCCGTCCGTTTCGGATTGGGGGGCGTGTTTTTTGTTTAGTTACGGATGACGTCACGGATATAAAGGACAGCAAAAAACACGCCCCTCAATCCGAAACGGACGGGGATTAGAGTGACAGGCAGAGTTCTTCTCCAATGGCTGGCTGCCGTTTAGGAAGCCAGCCAATTGAGAAGAGCTAGCTCGTTTACCTCCCTACTCAAAGACATAATTTCTCGCCCAGCGAGACTGCGCAAGCACAGCCTACGCAGGCCAAGACCTGAAAACGGGCCCTAGAGGGCATCACATTCTGATCATGTAACCATAGACTTTGCCCATAGAGAATGCTGTACAACATGTACCTTTCTTTAAACACCTTTAGGCCACATTAACTGCAACTACAGACTTTTCATGAAGAAAGCAGGTCACTCCCAGATATAAAACACATGTTCCAACCTGGGGAGTGCTTGAAATAACCAACAAAACCTGGGATAGTCTTCCTTTCTGTGACACTTCCAACTTAATCAGTGCTTTTGAAAAAGGTCCTTGGGCCCTGGGGGGATCTGTGGTGCTTTACCAGCTGGCCTGTACTCTTGTTTCCTTGTTAGTGGGGGCTCCGCTCTACAGGGGGCAACCACAATTAGCAGAACATCAAAACCCGCAGGGCATTATGGGGTACTCTCCTGGAAGCTCATGCATGCTTAGTGAGTGGCTGTACCCGCTACGCCAGGGAGAGCCACTGCCTTTGTTTTTCTTTTGCTTTTCGACTGATGAGTGGCCTTGAGCTGTGCTGCGTTTTTCTTTCTCTGGGGGGTGCCCGGTCCCAGTCAGGCACCCCCACATGCCTCCGGTGATGACAGCACAGGGAGCACACCCCTGGCTTGCTCCCCGCACGGTCCGCACTCCTGCAGGAGCTGGCGGGAATTAAGAGTGCAGCCTCTTGTTGTGTTTGCAAGCTCCCCCAGACAAGAGCACGAGGAGCGGGCGGGTACACGACAGATGTTGGGAGTGTGGTGGCTCTCCCTCCTCTTCCTTGTTGGGGTGTGAAATTGGGGATCCCAAACCCATAGCTTAATTCTCAGGGACACAATGGCACTTCTCACATTCTTGCGGTGCTGGGGGGCCAGGAGTTGGAGATCCTGGGCCCCCATTGTTGAAATCCAGCCGGTGGTTGAGATACTCGGGCCCTCTTAGCTCTGGGGAGGAGGCCCTACACATGCCCACTCCCAGAGAAGATTACATTTTACTCCTCATTGAAATCCCTGGGCTCTGGCCTGCACCAGGAGGTTTGGAACAGATGGGCAGCGAAGCTCCTCGAGTTTTGAAATCGCCCCGGGGTTCAAATCCGTCTCCTGCATATATCTTGGGCCCTTTTGGGCTGTTTTGTGTGTTCTTGGGCTCATTTTGCTCCGGGTGGCAGCCCTTGCTACCCGGAGCACGTTTCTCTGGCCTCCAAGGTGGAGAATTTTATTTTCCAGAGAGCGGATTCCACTGACTCCCTGCACCAGCTTTCTGTTTCTTCCTCTGGGGCATCTCTCCTCCCTGGTACAGAAGTCCAGTTCTTTCCACCAACTAGTCCTTAGAGGGTGTACTGGGACCAGTTTTCCTGGTTCTGGGGCGAGCCGCACTGGTCCTTGATGCAACTGTATTTACAGTCCTTAGTCCAGATAGATATATGGTTCCTCCTACAAGTTGTCCATGGCTGCCACCTCCAGTCCCAGAGTCCATCAGAAGATAACAACCAAGAGAGAGTTCCCCTTGCGCAAGGTGTAGGAAGGTGGCTCTGTATATACTATACCAAAGTAAGGTATAGTGTGCACATACTACAGTGGATCCCCAGAGGTACAGCAGAGGCTAAAGTAGATAATACCTTACTATCTTTTGTGGTAGTGTGATTGAGCAGTCAGGCTTATCAGGAGGGTAGTGTCAAGCATTTGTTGCACACACTCAGACAAGAAATTATGTCACACACCCAAAGACTGAATCAAGACCAATTGTTTGTATAAAAAGTTGATATACTGTTATTTTATTTTTAGAACCAAGGTATACTTAGTAGCAGGTAAGTGGTACTTCTCATACAATGTTACTGTTAGCAATACAGTGAATACTGGATTCGTAGAAACATTCAGATTACTTTTTCAATGGAGAAAACTATTTGTACTGTTCTGTTCTGTTTGTACTGTTCAAACATGCATTAAATTACTTTTTGATTACTTTTAGATTACAGTACTCCTAACACAATTTACACCACACAGGACATGTGTAAGCAGGTTAACTTATATTACTTTTTGTGCAGTACAAGACAGCTCAACATTGAGAAAAGCCACTATTCAGTCTATGGGAAAAAACGGAGTTTCAAGTTACAGTTTCCCCAAGGATCAAGTTGGCACTCAAAGCACACCACCAGCGGCACTAGGGTGACCGGGTACAGAGTGCAGGAGGCCAATGTTAGCCAATGGGGCTAGGGGGCACCTTGGTTGGGGACTGCTCAGGGGCAGGTCACTCGGTCTCGGGAGCAAAGCTCCTAGGGTTAAGGTCAGGGTAGAGGGGGTCCCAGGTTAGCACCAAGTCCACACCCCCAGAGGCACAGGTGCGGCCGAGTGCAGGGTGCTTAGGAGGTGTCAGGAGCCCAAAACAATTCAATAGAGGACGTTCGTCACGGGAAAACACTGCAGGCTGGAGCCAGAAGAATGGATGAAGAAAACCAACAACTGGAGGATGAAGATGAAGAGTTGCTGGACACCAGGCCCCTTTCGGTCGGCCCCCACAGAACTCAGGAGTTTCGGGTGCAGGGGTGTCCTTTCATGTCGGATTCTTCTCACTGGTACCGGTCGCGGTTGGGGAGACCCTTCAGGATGAGTCTGCGGGCATCGAGAAAACGGTCGGCGGAGGTCGTCCAACGCTGGTACTGAGGTCAGGATCGCTGGGCTGTTGGGCTACTCGGGCCATAGGCATCAGGTGGAGAGTGGTGAGGACTCGCAGATCCAGCTGGATCTGGAGTCCTGGCTTAGGTTGGTATTGGACAAATCCGGTGTCCACAGGAGATAGGATTTCTTTGTGAAGGTGGGCAGGTCTCCAGGGTTCTTGGAGGCTGCTGGCTGCAGGACGTGCCGACGATCAGCTCATAGGGCTTCAGAGCAGGAGACAGGCTGTTAGGGCTGGGGCCAAAGCAGTTGTCATCCTCCTCTTCTACAGCACGGCTCTTCGGTCCTTCTTGTAAAGCACGGCTCTTCGATCTTTCTTGTCACATCGAATCTAAAGAGGCAAGAATCAGGGGTGCCCCTTGAAGGAGTGTTTGCAAGTTGGGACCCCCTACACCCCCTAGTATGCCACACTGTAGTGGGTAGGGCACATAAGCCTCTTGCTGATTGGAGAGGTACCCCATCTGCACAATGGTGAGGATGACTGAGATGTGGGCTTCAATCCGCCTCCCACACTTGAGAGTTGGGGTTGGCAAAGGTGGGCACACCTCCCATCCTGGCTAGGTTTTCCCTCCGGTTCTTTTTCCCAAAATGAGGATCAGAACCGGTGGGAGCCAGTTGCTGATAGCTGTAAAAGGCTGGGGGTAGATTACAAAGGCGGCAGGCCTTTAAAGCTCCTTCATGGACCCTGCCCATCCTGGGCGAGGAGGAATGACACCTCTCCCCAGGATGTGCTTTGTTCCCAGACCCTGAGAGCGGATGGCTATCTACCCAGGGGTCCAGAAACCTGCCTGGTTGGGCAGATGGCTGGGAGCCAGTCAGAAACCGCACCAGAGTTGGCATTTTTCACAGGGCCCCTCTAAAATGACGTTTGTGTGCATTTTTCAATAAATCCAACACTGGCATCAGTGTAGGTTTAATGTGCTAGGAAGTTTGATACCAAACGTCCCAGACTTCAGTAAAGCCATCATGGAGCTGTGCCATTCGTATTGATAAACTCCCAGCCCATGTACTAAGAAGGGCTTCACTGCACTTAACAATGTCTGTGAATGAATGAATGAATGAATGTGGTCTTATAAAGCGCGAACTTAGCCCAAGTGCATCAAGGCGCTAGAACGGTACAGCCAACACAGGGACAGTAGGGGCAAACTTACAGATATGTCTCAGAGAAAAGCCAGGTTTTTAAGGCATTGCGAAACAAAAGAAGAGAAGGCTGCCCTGAGAGCTCTAAAGGGAGGGAATTCCACAACTTAGGCTCCGCAGTGGAAAAGGCTCTGCCACCCCATTTAGCCTTCAAAAACCTAGGGACCGCAAGGAGATTTTTGTTTGAGGATCGAAGAGATCTGCTGGGAGTATAATGATGAACAAGTGACTCGATGCCCTCCAGACCAGCGTCATAGAAGGCTTCATGAGTCAGACACAGGATCTTAAATGAGATCCTATGGTCCATTAGAAGCCAATGCAAGCTCTTGAGTGCGGCCGAGGCTGAGCTGTATCTGGAAAGATTCAACACCATCCTCGCCGCGGCATTCTGGACCATTTGGAGTCGATGGATGAGTCTCTTGTTAATGCCCATATAGAGGGCATTACAATAGTCCAGCCTAGAGGATACTAAGGCCAGAATGGCCTGCTTCCGAGAGTCTGGGGAGAGGTAGTGGGATATCTTTCTGAGGGTCCTAATGATCCCGAAGCAGGTGGAGACAGTCCTGTTTACATGAAGATCAAAGGAGAGAGCAGTGTCCATTATCACCCCCAGGTTTTTCCCATGAAGGACTGGACAGGGGAATTCCCCAAGGGAGGGCGGCCACCACTCACTAGACCAAATTTCCCGGTTACTCCCAAAAATCAGTACCTCAGTTTTGTCACCATTCAATTTCAGGAAGTTCTCCACCATCCATTGAGAAACAGCCTTCATGCAGCTCCTAAAATTTTAAGCACAATTCTTTACTAAATGCGTGAGAGAGACCATTATTTGGGTGTCGTCTGCATAAGACAACCCCTCTGTTGGACTTGGCCCTCCTGGCAGGTCCACCCCTGAAGTTTTTGCTTGTTATATGTGACCTGGGGATGGTGATTCCCACTCTTGAGTGCGTGTAGGTGAGAGAGGCCTGCCCTCCCATAGGAATGCATGGGGAATGTGTGTGTCCCTGGTAGTTCCTGATGCGTGGGGGGTACAGGCTTGAGTCTGGTATGTGCGGACTCGGGTGATTGAATGCTGCGAGATGATGTATGCGGCGTGTGTGTGTCTGAGGAAGTGCCACTTCTAGACATGGGTGTGTGTGTGCAGTAGGTGTGCTGGCGCGTGATTGGCTGAAGCCGGCTGGGGAGCCTGGCTCCAGGAGTCTGTGTGGGTCTGCCCCGGTGGTAAATGGAGAGATTAACATGCTGATGGGAGGGAGGGGCTGCGCCTGTATCCTGTATAGGGCTGGGCTTTTCCCCCACAATGCTGGCTCCACCCCCTGGGGTGCGTCTGATGACCCTAGCCTGCCTGATGAACGGAAAGGGTGGCATGGGAAAACAAGGTACTCCCAAAACCAGCTGTGACTGGTTTCTCCCCCACCCAGCACCTTTAGACAAAGGAATTTAATGTATAAAAAGAGACTGTGACCTCTTCTAAAATGTTCTTGTTCCCAACTTGAATCTACCAGGGGCTGCTGCTGCTTGGGCTCAGGGGAAGGCTTGCCTCCCTGGGTCCTGCCCAGCTCCTGGACACCTGATGGACTTTCCTTTCTAGGAGCTGCTGTGCTCCACCTGAGGTCCTGGACTCCTGAAGGACTTTGCTGTTTTCTGTGGGCCTAGCGCTTTCCTTTGGCCCCCCCAGCGCTTGATAGCGCTGTTCTCTCCTACCTAGCGCTTGGGAGCGCTGGATCTGACCTTCTAGCACTTGGGTGCGCTTCATTGTTGCTGCAGCGCCGAGAGCGCTTTGCTTTCCACGCCGGTGCCCACCCGGCATTTGCCCTGTCCTACAAAGGTCGCCTGGACCCCCAGCGAGTGCCTACCTCGCTTATTCTCGTATTGCCCGTATTTACGAGGGAGCCTACTCCTCGTCGTTTCCCCCCCGAGTTCACCGCCGCTGGCCCGGACCCCTCGTGATGTCTGCCCCGGGCCATGCTGGGATTGGCTGCCGGCCCAGGATTTCCTGATGACGCTTCCCCGGGCCGCGCCGTGATTGGCTGCCAGCCCGGGATTCCCTGATGACGTGTCCCCGGGCCGTGCCGTGATTGGCTGCCAGCCCGAGGATTTTGGGTGTCCGGCCCGAGAAGCGCGACGAGGAAGGGAGCGGCGGGAGCCTACTCCGCGCCCCTGCTTCCCCCCAAGAATCTGCCGTCACCACTCCATGGCTCCCAGGAGCGAGGGAGAGCCCCGGAGAGCGAGTAGAGACCGGCGCGTCCCCGTGCTGCCAGACCCGGTGAGTGCAGAGAGAGGGAGAGGAGGGGCGTCGGGGCACATTGTCGGTGCCTGCCCCTCCCCTCCAGTGCGAGCGCTTGGGTGCTCAGAGGCCCCACCTAATGCCGAGTCCCCCGAGAGGGACTCCACCTGTTGAATCAGAGCCCGAGAGGCTCAGGGGGCATATCGCGATAGCGAGTCCCCCGAGAGGGACTCCACCAACCCCCCCTGTTTATTCATGAGCCAGAGAGGCTCAATGGCGGTCCAGTTGTTTCTCGAGCCCTGAGAGGCTCCACCGACGGCATTTCCCTTTCGAGCCTGCGAGGCTCAGCCCCAGCACCTTTGTTCTCGAGCCAGGAAGGCTCCACCCTTTGCATAATTGTGCCGAGCCTGCGAGGCTCCAACGTTGGCCCCCCCTCATCATCCTCTACAGCTGCCCAGCACTTCGTGGGCAGCTGCCACATTTAGGGTTATTGCTGGCTACCTGCAGCCGTCCTGACATTGCGACATTGGGCGTCCTAGCCCCAGAAAGGCCAGTTGGCCTGTTGAAAGTTATAAGCTAATGTTAATGTGATGCCTGAGAATTATTATGTGTTGCACCTCTGAAGGTGCTTCTGTTACGTTATGTGCCTTGTCATTCCTTCCCTCCTGAATATCCGATGCCTCATGTATGTTGCTTCTGGTTAGAGTAAGTTCTAATGATAGTTCTATGAAGCTCCTAGTTGTTATGTGTTCTAATGCCAATTCCACCAAGTGCATATTCCTGGCAGTGGTCCCCTGGCCCTGTCCTGTACATAGTCCCCTGTAAATTCTTCCCGTGCCTCTGGCACCTTGTAAACTGTGTGTTCTTATCTAATGTGTTTCTTAATACAAAGGCTATTTTTATATATACCTTGTGTGGAGTTCCTTTTGTGGGGGGACCCTGGAAGTTGTGCTGGTGGGTGCGTGCGCAAATGCTTTACACATCGCCTCCGAGATAGGCCTGACTGCTCGTGCCAAGCTACCAAGGGGGTGAGCAGGGGTTGTCTTGGCGGGTGACTTCCTTACCCTAACTAGGAATGGTGGTTTCTGCCTGGCCTTGGCGCAAGCCTTGGCCAACCAGGAATCCCATTTCTAACAACCTCCAACCCAAATGATCTCACCACCCTTGCAAGGGGGGGCCACATAGATGTTAAAAAGTGGAGGGCTTAATGAGGAACCCCACAATGCAAGGGTTTAGGAGCAAAGAGGAACTGGCCCAACTTCACTCTCTGTTCTCTTCCATAAAGGAAGGAGGCAAGAAGACTCAAAGCAGGGCCCCCGACACCTCTCTCTCTAAGGCGAGACACCAGTATGAGGGGAGGCAGAGTGTCGAAGGCCGCTGTAAGATCCAACAGGACCTGGAGAGTAATATAGCCATTATCAACCTGAGTACAAATGTTATTAGTGACTGCCGTAAGGGCAGTCTCCGTACTATGGTATCTCCTGAAACCATGTTGCGATCTATCCAAAAGGAGATGGTCTATAAGATAGGTGCCGAGGTGAAAGTTGAGATAGGCCTCCAACATCTTTGCAGGGGCAGGTAGCAGGGAAAGTTTTTCAGAACGCCTGGGTCCAAAGCAGGTTTCTTCAGAAGCAGTTTCACGACCGCAGTCTTCCATGGGGAAGGATAAACTCCCTCCGAGATGGCACAATTCATAACCTCCATGAGAGGAGGAATGACCACTTCCCAACAGGTTTTCAGCACCTTAAGCGGACAAGGGTCCAGTGGGGAACCCGAGTTGACGTTATCTAGAAGCCGGTCCACAATCTCAGGTGACAACAGAAGAAAGGTTGTGGTAAATAAATAATTAAATACCGGTACTATTTTTTAATACATTAACAATAACAGATAGCTCAATAAATAAGAGGCAGGATCCGAGGAATCTGAGTCGAACGGGCTTTATTCAGGCAAGAGGGAGGGGACAGGATCGGGACAGCCTGAAATAAAATAGAGAGGCAGCTGCAACGTTTCATCAACAGTACAAGACAAACATATGCGGTCTGACCACAAACAAAATAAGAATGACGTGAGGCTTTGAAAATAGATTTCCCACTGTCACTATACTCGACCACAGTAGTACAATCACTATGTCCTACATGTGCGGAACCATTCTTTCTGACACATAATTCACCTTTAACTGGTAGAACTGAAATAGCAGGCAAGTCTGGAGTAGTCTCGGACTGAACATTCAAAACCATGAAATTCGAGGAATAATTACCTAGATCATATACTTCATTTTCTAGATCTAACCCTGTTCTATGGGAAAGACCTTCCTTGTCTGGGAAACATGTTCTATTCAGAAGGGACATATCATTTGAGGATGACGTTAACGTGGACCATGCTCCACACGACCCATTGTGTGAAAATGGATAGGGAAAGAGTGGCAGAACTCCCTTCGGTGTCTGGAAAGGGGGGAGTCGACCACACACCCAACAATTAGTGGCATTGCTGGTCTGGTGTGAATAGTGTAGCATTCGGATAAAAGTATTATTACGCATAGCAAGACGATAGGATAACTCGTGAGGAGGCAGGTCACTAAAAGTGTGCTCTACTGTAACATTAGAAAACATATGTACATGTGAATTAATAGGGAAACATAAATGTAAGGCATAACTTATGCAGGTAACCATAAGACTCAGAAATAACAGAAAAAACAGAGTAATAATACATCTACTTCGAAGATTCTTTTGATAACGTATTCTCTTAGAGTTTTGACTAACTCTCTCACTGTGTGGGTCTATCTCATACATGTCAGGAACCTGTCTAACCGTTTCACCCGAGAGGGACTTAGACAATTAAACTGGCTGACTTACTAGACCGAAGCTTATCTTTATACTCCTGCTGCGGAGTTTTCTCTAACAGGGGAAGTTTAGATTCAGTGTCTGGGCAGTCCTTGAGAACGGGGCAGTCTTTGAAAAAAGTCTTTGGTTTGAGTCCATGAAATCTCTTTACATGACTGGAGTGTAACCACCCCTTCCTTCCTTCGATCTTCACGGCAGTCCTGGTTGTAAGCAGTACAAGTCGGGGCTCCTTCCAGCGGGGCTCCAGCGGACTTGAACGATCAAAATTCCTCACAAGGACAAGGTCGCCTGGTATGACCTTATGCGGTTTCACTTCGGTGTTGTCTGGAAAAGCAGCGGCAACCTGTGAACGACAAGATTGTAGTGCAGACATCAAGGAGGCCAGGTAATCTGTCAGCATATTACTGTCAACATCTGTAATTGTACGTGGTCTAAGTGTACCCCACATATTTGGGGGACGACCGAACACTACCTCATACGGAGATAGACCTGAACGGGAATGAGCGACCATTCTCATATAGAAAAGGGCAACTGGCAGTGCTATTATCCAATCTACACCTTTCTCGGCACATACTTTGGCAATTCGGATTTTCAGGGTCTGGTTATGTCTCTCTACGAGACCGGCTGCTTCAGGATGTCGTACACAGTGGAACTTCCACTGGTACCCTAACAGAAGGGATACTTGTTTCATGAGCTCGGATGAGAATGGCTGGCCGTTATCTGAATACACGACCCTAGGCAATCCATAGCGGGGAAAATACTCACGAACCAACTGCCTGGCAGTGGTCGCAGCTGTGTAATCTGGAACTGGATATGCTTCTGTCCACCTGGACAAAGCGCATACAACTACGAGGACATACTTGAAACCTCGACATCGCTCCATCTGAATATAATCCATCTGGAGGACTTCAAAAGGGTGGTCAGGAGGATGGAATCCACCTTGTTCCACCGGAACACCTTTACCTGGATTGAACTGACAACAGATCATGCAGGTACGCACTTTCTGCTTGGCTGCTGCTCGTAAATGCTTGTTAAACCAGAGGTTCTGAATACTGTCTAACATGGCTTTTTCTCCTAGGTGTGCTGGACTATGTGCGGTGTTAATAATGACTTGAACCATAGAGTCGGGGCGAAACCATGTGGCTTTTCCCTTCGTCAACCATCCTTGATCTGTCTGGACCCCTCCTTGTTCGGACCATTTCTTCATTTCATCTGGAGTAGCATGTAACTGTATATCTATTACATCTTGTGTAGGGTCCTTAACTGTCATACAAATAGTCTGATCTGGAATGTCTGTCTGTGTTGTGTTAGCTGGAATGTCTGGAGTCTGAGCTGTGAGCTTGGCTGTTCGATCTGCTAGATCGTTACCCTGGGAAATGATGTCAGTCACTTTCGTATGTGCCTTGCACTTCATGATGGCGATAGCTGTCGGTAAATGTATTGCATCTAACAGAGCTTGAATGAGGGGGCCATGCTGAATCTTGGTTCCATGAGAAGTCATAAAACCTCTTTCTTGCCAGAGCACTCCAAAGTCGTGTACGACTCCGAATGCATAACGTGAATCTGTGTATATGTTTACTTTCAGGTTCTTGGCACGTATGCAGGCTTGGGTCAGAGCGACAAGCTCTGCTGCCTGAGCAGACAGGGTATCAATACGATGTGTTTCTATAACTTCAGTGTCAGTAGTCACTGCATACGCGGCTACTAGTTCTCCTGTACTTGTTCTCATACATGAACCATCCACATAAAGCGTCAGGTCGGGATCAGGTAATGCAATGTCTGTCAAGTCCTGTCTTGGCTTTGTCATGGTGTTAACAACTTCCACACAGTCATGTGTGGCAGGATTTGAAGTAACTGACGGTAACAGTGTAGCAGGATTTAAAATGTTGCAGCGTCTGATTTCTATGTGTGGCTGAAACAGTGTCAGTTCATAACCTGTTAAACGTGCAATTGTCAAGTGCTGAGTCTGTGTTCGGTTTAAAAGAACTTCCACGGAGTGTGGAACTTGTACTGTCAGGGAATGTCCTAACACTATGGAATCACTTTGTCTGATAGCTAGAGCTGTGGCTGCAACTGACTTGAGGCACGCAGGCAGAGCCTGGGCCACCGGATCTAATGTACTAGAAAAATAAGCACAGGGCTTGTATTGTCCTGCTTGATCTTGTGTGAGAACAGATAATGCAGTACCCTCACGTTCAGTGACAAAAAGTGTAAAAGGCTTACTGTAGTTCGGTGTTGCTAGAACAGGTGCTTGGCATAAAGCTTTCTTTAATTCATTGAAAACAAGTGTGTGTGCTTGGGTCCAAGGGAGGACAGTCGATACGGCTGCCTCCCGTGTCGTTAACTGTATCAGTGGCTTGGCTAGAAATGCGTACTGAGGAATCCATTGTCTGCAGTAAGAAGTGAGGCCGATAAAAGCTCGTACCTCCTTCTGTGTCTTGGGCTGTGGAAGATGTGCTATTAACTGGATGCGGTCAGGTGTCAACTGCCTACCCCTCTTGGACAGTAAGTGTCCAAGGTAGACCACTTGCTGGACACAGAATTGCAATTTGGAAGGGGACACCTTGTGCCCCATCTCGGCTAGGAAATACAAGACTGTAAGTGACGCACGTTCGCAGTCACGTTCAGAACGGGCTGTGATCAATAGATCATCGACATACTGGAGCAGGGCTGTGTCAGTTGGCATATGAATATTTTCTAGTTGTCTTTTCAGTGCTTGACTGTAAATGCTAGGACTTTCTGTGAAACCTTGAGGTGCTCGTGTGAATTTATAGCTTCTTCCATTTAAACAGAATCCGAAAAGGAACTGGCTGTCTGGATGAATGGGGACACTAAAGAATGCGTTCTTGAGATCGATAACTGTAAAGAACGTAGCTTCGGAATCAATGGCAGTCAATAGGGAAGAAATATCTGGGACCACTGGGTACTGGGGTATGATACATATATTAAGTTCTCGAAGGTCAATAACTAATCAATAAACTGGAGGTGCATTTGGATCAGTACGTTTCAGAATCGGAATGATAGGAGAATTACATACATTGGAGTCAGTTTCTACAACCACTCCTTGAACAATAAGCTCGTCAATAATTTTGGATAAGGCTGCTACAGCCTCAGGTGGCAATTTGTACTGTCGGATTCGTGGTAATACAACACCTTTCTTCAGAGTGACACGATGGGGTGTGATGTGCATACAACCTACATCAGTTGGACCTTGCACCCATAAATGCTGTGGTACATTCAATAATCTTGGATCAAAATCACGTAATACATAATGACCTTTAAAATCTCTCAAGAACAGTCGCATCCCTTCTGGGGAGCAACATATGACGGCTCCTAATTCTTTCAGAGTTTTAATACCTAGTACATTTTCTGGACAAGATTTCGTGAGTAACAAATCTGTAGTTTGGGACAATGGACCAACTTCTAGAGTAACTGGTTTCGATATTTCATTAACAATAGGCTTTCCTGAAAATCCAAGGGAAACATTTCTAGAGCCTGAGAGTGGAGCCCCTGGAACCTCGTCATGACTGATGGTAGTCCTACTTGCCCCTGTATCAATCAGAAACTTTCTGTCTTTCCCTAATACTTGACTATGTACATAGGGACCCTCTTGATCTACAGGAATCTCGATGAGAGGCAAGCCAACCTCCCTCTCTAGGCTGTTTCATGAATATGGCTGATAATCTGGATACTCTGACTGGGCATACTGGTACATCTGTTGTGTAACGTGTTGTGTTGCAGCTATAGGCTGCGGTACTGTGACTGTCTGTTGTGCATTCTGTGGTGGCTGGGAAGTCTGTGAGACTTGTTCTTGTCTAGGCGGACGTGGTCTCTCTTTCGTTTTACCAGTAGCTATGTTGTGTTTCAGAACTGCACATTCGTTTATATAATGACCTGGCTGTTTACAGTAATTGCATGTGCCTTTAACGGGAGCTGCAGGATGACTGGCTTGATTCGGACCCCTCTTCTGACTGTCTTGCGGAACAGACTGTGCAACTAGTACTTTCATTTTCGTGTCTTTCATACGTCTCCTTTCGTGTTCCTGCTCCTCCCTGATTCTGTTCTGGTGGTACTGTAACATCTGGAGCATCTGTGATGGAGTATTAGCTTGCCAGGTACTTTCGACTTTCAGTACTCGATTTTTAACTTGTGGACTTGAATTCTCGACTAGTTTGGTGACAAAAAGATGGGGATACGATTCACTACTTGTTTTCAGACCACTATTAATAATGAAACATTTCTCAAATCTAGAATAGAAATCACTAGTATCTTCGTCTTGTTTCTTTTTACAGGCTGAGATGGCATCCCAATCTTCCTTTTTCGTGGCTAGTAATCTTGGCAAAACTTGTATCAATAACTCGGGCAATGCTTTAGCTTTATCCCCAAGACCGGTACCTGGAACTCGTGTGTTATCTTCAGTCTCTAATGCTGTCCAATATATCTTTTTCTCTCCCACCTCCCATTCTTTTTCTTTTAGTTTTTCATATATGCCCGCAGGCAACAGGACCTTTAACATTTTAATGATATCAGGATACGTGTATTCTCCCATACGGAGCATGTCCTTTAATTCACGGTGGAACCCTGCTGGATCTTTATCGTGACAGGGAATTAACTTTTTCATTTCCAAAAGTTCTATTTTTGTGATAGGGGTGTAAACAAATACTCGTTCTAGACCACCCCCCTCTACCTTAACTGGATGTACTTCTCGTAACGGGTTCTGTCTGTCTATGTAGAATGATTTTCTTTCTGGGGGTGGAACGGGAACAAAATGTGGATTCAGAAACGTTCTGTATTTGTGGCGCTGTTCTAATATGACACTAATTAAATCGGTACCTAGACCTTTCCATCTGTTTAGGAGTAACTCGTTTAATACATCATGTAAAGGACCTGGATCAGAATGCTGATCCTCATATAGTGTAATGAGGTGCTGGATCATATACGTACCCATCAGACGTTGCTCGGCTGGGGGCAGTTTCAGAAACATTTGGGCCACTATTTCATCTGGAAACGTGGTAGAATCACTAGTCCATCGGACTGCTGATCGGGCTAGTTCTTGTTCATGCATGGTACTAAGCTCGCTATAACCTATTCGTGATTTCAGAATCTGATCGGTGGCCTGGAATACTTGTTCAAGAGAACACTGTTCTGGTGCTGGAGGAGGAAAAACTTTCTTATAATCTAGGCGTGAATGTCGGTCGGAAAGTCTAGTTCTACCTACATACGCTATTCTGGAGGGATTCTCGCTGTCTACCTCTTCATTAGAAGAGTCATACTCTTTCTCGGTTTCTCTTTTTGCTTTCTCTTTCTGGTGTATACTTATAATTTCCTTACAAATTTTCTTGTACATACTGTCTACACTACCTTGTGTCTTGTGTTTTCCCTCGGCTATATTGTCACTCCACTTAGTCAGACCTTTCATCTCTTCTTTATCTTTATCAGGATAATCTTGTTCTCTTATTAAACAGTTAATCAAGAACTGTAAAATCATATGTTGAGTCTCGGTTTTTCTGTATGCCATAGCTTCGTGAATACTTCCTGGATTCTCTCCTGTACGGATAAAACGATATATTCGGTCTAGATGTTCCCTCATATCGGGCAGGGTGGCCAGAAAGGTGGCAACCCGTCTTAAACGTAATGAATATATTACCATGTGATCTTCGCCTGGAACTGGATCATATATACAGTCAGTAAGAAGTCGCTTGAGGTCTGCGTGTGTAGCCAATTTTGGCGTACGCTGTAACGCTGCGTCATGCGGCGTCAGTCGTCTTACTTGAGGCGGGGTGTTAGGAGCACTTCCCCCCACTGCTCCTGAACTAGAATCGTCGGTTAATACTGGACGTGCTGGTAAAGTGACTGGCACAACGGGTACGTTTACTGTGGGCTGGTCCGGGGGTACTGTCACATTAACTTGGCCCCCGGGACCAGTGGCTGGAGGAACAGGAATTACATTATTAACAGGAGGCTGTCGGTGAGCAGGCGGAATAGGATTTGCATATTCTGGGACTGTGTCGTCCAAGTAGGACGAAAGAAAAATTTCAGCTGCGGTCGGTTTATGACGTAGCTTAATCTGGACCAATAGGGGCGGTAAATTACAGGATGCTTCCGGGGTTGCCTTCGGCAAGCCCTCGGCAAGAAGAGGATACATACCTTTAATAAGGGCATTTCTCTGTCTGTCTGACTGTTCTGCTCTAACTCGTTCACCTTCTTCGATTAATTCCCTTTCTTGGGCTTTTTCTGAGGATTCCCTACTTAATTCTGTTTTTCTGAATTCTTTTTCGGTTCTTTTATGAGATTCTTTGCGCCATAACTCGATGGCATCTTTCTGGGACTGTCTGGCTTTCTTTTTCCATAATGCTTCTTCTACTCGCATGATGCACTCGGCATCCCATGTACCTGATACAGGCCATCTATATTTCTCTTCAAGATCTTTAGTATAATCCGCCCATAAGTCTAGATATAATATGGCATCTAAGCCATGCTTGTGATACATGAAATGTCCAGGACTGTCCCTAGGGGGGACAGGAACTGCTTCTTCGAGTAACCCTTTTCTGGTTTTTATCTGACGTAATTTCGAGAACAGAGGCATTTCGGAATTCTACTTGCGAACACAATACACAATAATCACAGTAATGAAATGGCAAACAAATCACTCATACCACGACATAGAAATACAGTAATAACAGTTCGAACAGAATACTACCTGATACACTGAAAACATAACACATGAATTTCTCGAGAACGGATTTACTAGAATTACTGGATGCACTGCTAAAACAGTACAGAACATACCGGTCTCATAAAGAGACACGTCATACCGTATCCACCTAGGTGAATACTTCGGACTGGATCTGTGTACCCAAACCCATCGGACCAGGAACAAACTAATGATCCTGTCTAGATACTTCCCCCGCAACGGTACTCACCGGGAAGCAGAAACTGGAAGGCCTCGGACTGGACTGGACTGCTACGACGTCGGACTACGAACTTCGGACTTCAGAAACAGGTGGGCCTCCGGATACCTCGGACCTTGCTCTCTCGGCTTGGGCTCTGGTCGGGATGAACCGCATTCCTCACCGCCTCGTCTGGATGCCGGACCGCAGGTTCCGTCTCCTCCGTGGGCCTGAGGGAGACTTGAAGCAGAAATATCTGCACGTGCACGGTATAGTTCCGTCACGGCTGCAGAGGGTCAGGGGGCCTGCGTTACATCGCCGGCGCGTGGGGAAAGGGCACGTCCCTGTTCGGGCGCCATTTATGTGGTAAATAAATAATTAAATACCGGTACTATTTTTGAATACATTAACAATAACAGATAGCTCAATAAATAAGAGGCAGGATCCGAGGAATCTGAGTCGAACGGGCTTTATTCAGGCAAGAGGGAGGGGACAGGATCGGGACAGCCTGAAATAAAATAGAGAGGCAGCTGCAACGTTTCATCAACAGTACAAGGTATATATAGTAAAACATCACAATTACATTACATACAGTAGGCGTAACTAGTGACAAGCGTAAGATAAGAAGACATGGGCGTGAAAAGTAGGCGTGCACAGGGCGTGCACGTAGACATGTGATGAGAACGTCACAGAAGTGTCATGAATGGGCGGAAACATGGAGGGGGCTACCTGAGCAGCTGGGACCTTTAACCTAGTGGTGCGCGCAAACGGACTATGACGTGTTACCGGGGAGAACTGGGGGCTATGACTTCTGCACTAGAAGAGGAGACTAAAGTCTGCGGTGTCAGGACGACATGTACCTATAGCATATCTGGTATCTGGTGTTTGGAGTACATGTTGATAGAATCTAAAAGTTATCAGGGCAAAGGCTACTTGACACTAAGGCTGGTGCATGCATATATTCTACATGTATTGCGTGTGCTATGAATCTTCCATGAATATTAATACAGTAATTCACTTGCATGGAGACAGTAAGACTAGACTATAGCTGGAGATGTTTATACGGTTCAGTAGTTTAGGAATGTGAAGACGGGTGCCTTTAGCAACCCTATCCTGATTCCTATCCTGTTACAGCGCTGCCGCGAAAGGACGAGGGAAGCGCGCTGTTGCCGGGGGCGTTTCTCCGGTGTCCCTACCTGCCCGATTGATGGTTGTACTGGCGTGTTCACCCGATGACCGATGCCGAGCCCTGGATCAGTGCCCCGGGTCGATGTGCACAGCCGGAGACGGCCGGAACTCCTTGGACCCTACCGGCGGGTGGTGTGACTGCTGTTCCCCGCCACGATCCATCGCCTGTTAAGACGCCCGCACTGCTCTCTCCTGGGGAAGCGTGAATCGACCGACTGTGGGTCTCCATCGCTACTCCCTCTCAGAGCGGCGTTGAGGTGAGCCGCGCTATTCTGTTCTTTGTTGGGACGCTGGAAGCTGCAGCTCGCCTTTGCTTTAATGCCTGGTTGGGTCTCCACGACGGGACTTTTGTGGTTTATTGCACGCAAATAGCGGAGCCCAGGATTTATTGTGCGATCACACCCCCGCTGCCTATCGTGGAATTCACTCATGTGATCGGTGACCCCCTTGTTGTCCTCAATATGGCGGTCGTCTCCTCCGCAGCACTGATGAGCTCCATCTCGGCCCCTGAAGGGGTCGCCCTCCATGGCCTCGGGTGGCGTACGGAATACTTTGTTGCACTTCGCACTAAAGATTCATTGGATCGCCCGCCTATATTCACCCATGCCTCCATTCTTACAGCGCTAGCCGATTTAAGGGCAGACTGGCATGAGAGTTACCGCGCACTCGGCGCGAAACTGGAAGCAGCCGCTCTCGGTTCGGAGAGTGTATCGTCAGCTGTCCCCTCTGGCGGCATAGACCGGGCCCCTCCCGGCATCGCAACGGGAACATTGTTGCCGCCTGACTGTAAACTGAAGCACCATTCTGGGACTGAATTCTCTGCAGGACTGCCGCCAGCCCATGTTGCGGAAGCTACACTGTTTCCTATTCTGCCTCAGCTCTCATTGTCGGACAATGAACCCTTATCCTCGTTCATGGCTCCGCTGGCGATGCACCTATGTTCCTACACTGTACACGCTAGACATGATGTGGCTTTAAATCGTTGTTCTATGCTACATCGGGCGGACCTGGGAGCGGCACTCTTCTGGATCGATGCCATTGTTTGTAACTGGAGGTGTTCATTTTGTGCATGGGGACCTTCTCCTTGCCGAGGGCGGCCATCTTACCCTTTTGTTCCATCTGGGGCGGTTTCTTTCCCGGAGCCATGTTTAGGGGGACGCTTGAAATCTGGCCAGGGTTAGGAGTGACCTTCTTCATGTGAATTGTGATTGAGGGACGGGTGGGGGCCCGAGATGGGACGCTTCCTCGACGCGTGCTGCAGCGATTTAAGATGTCTCTCCCTATTTCATTCTATGCATGGAAGCTCTGATTTTGGTATTGTGGGTAGGGTGGAGAGTATTTAATGGCCGGGGATTTAGAATTTGGCCCTCCTCGAGTTTTAGGGAAATTCTTTTTCTATTCCTCCTTTTCTTTGCCTATATTTCGGGTTCTTTAGTGGGCGACAGACACACTGCCGGGGGGGGGGTAGGCCGTAGCCTCCGCATTGATGTAGGGTGGGGGGGGGGGGTTTCATTTATACAGTTCGTTTCTATGGGCCTTCTTTTCTCTATTTTCTGCGCTTTTCTTTACCTATTTCTGTCCTGGGTCCGAGATAAGGGTTAGTGGGGAGTGGGTGGCGCTGTACATGGCGTGTACTTGCCAGTTTACGATCTTGTTGTTTTGCTTTGATCCGCCATGTTGCCTGAGCTGCTAGCTTATACAGTTGATTTCATACGATGCTGTTGCCTGCTCATGCTGTGAAGTAACGGTACGGACTCAGTACTCCTTGGTCTCTATTCTTCACTGTTTATATTTTATACGTCAAAAACTTTTAAAACTGACCTTCACTGCTCCTGTTTTCCCGGCGACACGTAATCATTTGGAGTGTTATTACTTGAGTGTTGCTATCCATCCTGGTGCCGCTGAGAATCTGTATTGCTTGCTCTTGTGCTCAAAAGTATCGTGGCCGGCCTGATGGTTGTGGGCCCGTATTTGTCATTTTTTCATGCACAATAAAGGTTTAAAAAAAAAAAAAAAAGGAATGTGAAGACGGAGAGCTGAACTGATAACTAGAGGCATAACATACTCTTGGCAGACAGGCAGGCAGAGCCAGGCCGGGCACCGCGCTGCGCGGCAGGAAGTAAGTGAAGGGTCAGGGATGCGGGAGGGGCTGCATCGCTCCTCGGAGTGATTTCAGGAGACTGGAGCTTGAATCTGGTGTCCGGGCCCTTTGAGGCCTAGAAACAGGGACAATGCGGTGAATTAACGTGCACACTGTAAAACGTGGCAACATAGGCCTAATACTTGTTGCTTTCACGAGAACTGGAAACTGGCATACTAGAGTTGGACACAACTAGAATTGCGTCTTTAATCAATCATAGGGGGATATATGCATATCGATCATGCACATATAACATAGGATGGGGAACACGTAGGCACATATAACAAGGCACAATTCAATTTTCCTCAAGGTAAGAAAACTCAGAGTCTGCTCACCAGGCAGACTCTCTCCTATCATAGAAGAGGAAAGGGTGATAGAACTAGTGGGATAGTTTACAGATTCCAAGGCGGCATAAATATCCGAAATTTTGGAATGAAAAAAGGCGGATATTTTATCACACAGATCCTGGGATCCCTCTATCGGGTCTACTACCTGAGGAGATGTTAAGGAATCAATGATCTTAAAAAGATCTCTAGAGGAATTGAGGGAAACAGCGACCTTAGAAAAATAAGCTCTTTTTTCCTCGATAATGGCTAATTTATATTCTTTTAAACACTGCTTATGCCGCTCTTTCTCGCTAGGCTCTAGGTGGACTCGCCACAACCTCTTCTGTTTTCGACATCCTTGTCTCAGCATTCTAATTCTGTCTGAGAACCAGGGAGCCAATGGACTTTTCCTCGCTGAATAATGCCTCTTAGGAGGGGCAAGGATGTCCATTGCTCCTATTAAGGTGCGAGAGAGCTCCTGGGCAGCCGAAATAGCGTCCGGCTGATCAGCGAGCTCCAGCTTACTCAGGAAGGGAGAGAGTACTTCATTATTTATAGGGTTGAAATTCCTTCTCATCTCCTGCTTCCTTGGAACAGAAGTAGGGACTACTGCCGCCTGAACATACAGGTCAAACGGCACAGCAAAATGATCAGACCAGGCTAGTGGGACGGGTTGCCCCACCTTCCGCCTGGGATCATTAGAGAAAACCCCATCAAGGGTGTGACCTGCCAGATGGGTAGGGCCTTCCACCAGCTGAGCCAGATCGCAGCAACCCAGTGTTTCCAGAAAAACTTGAGTATCCTTGCATGCCATATTCTCCAGGTGAAAGTTAAAGTCCCCCAGGAGAGTAATGTTAGATGCCTCAAGGAACGGCTCTATCAATTTGCTAATATCCTGACTGAAAGAGGATCTAGGCCCCGGTTGCCTATAAAACAAAAGGCCAGAGAAGCATTCTGAAGGGAGGAAGTTAATCGAAAAGTAATAGGCCTGATAGGGATCAGAAGGGGTAGAGAGGGTCTGGGTGCGACAAATGAGAGAGTCTTTGTACTGAATTCCCAGCCCTCCTCCTCGATGGCCTACTCTGTCCAATCTGGACAAAGCATAACTAGAGGGGATTGCATCAACCAGATCAGGCCCAGAGGTATCGGTGGCCCAGGTTTCGGTAACGAAAACCCAAGTAGGCTTTCTGGCTGAGACAAAGTCTCTAAAAGCGATATTATTTTTTACCATAGATCTGGCATTTATGAGAAACCCTTTAGCAACATTCAGATTAGGGGCGGACTTAATAACAGTAAGGTCGGTCAGATTCTTCAATTTGAGCTTCTCATTGGTGTCACAGCTTAGACACCCTTGATATTTTCTATCTAAAAGGGCCTCAGGGTCACAAGTGTGATAGCAGACCTTGGCTGTCGGTCTAAGCTCTAACAGGACCTTTCTTGAATAACTCTTGAATAACAAGTCCTTACATGGGCATACATGACAGGTGGGGCAGCATCCCTGGCCCCTGGCACGGTTGTGGCGTGGACGGGCGCAGACGGGCTTACCTTTGGCGCGCCAGCGGCGCTCCCGTTTCGCGCGTCCGCTGCGCGACGAGCCTGCCATGCTCATTAAGTAGGGATAGCGCTGGACTGCTAACCCGTCTCGTGACTTTCCTCACCAACCAGGAAGTGACCTGTAATCTATGCCGGCGCCTTCCACAACAAGCGGTAAAACCCGTGGTCGACCAGGGCGCTGGCGAAGGAGGCTGAGAGTGAACAGATCAGGTAAGCAGGCGAAACACACAGTAGCAGTACAATATTAAAAGAAAGAGCACCAATCATATGTAGTGCCAAAAGAAGCGACACACCCAAAGTTAAAATGGTACAATTCTTCAATAAAAACGTTAAGAAATGCAAAGGTTAATTTAATAAGGCAAATGATGGCGTGCAGCTATGCAACTGAGTCAGTGAATGGCACAGACACTGTGGGGCCATAGTGCTCTTGTAGCTATGCCCTCACCTGTGGTATTGGACATCCTGCCTTTACCACTGTAAGACCTGTTAGAGGGGTGACTTGCCCATGCCACAAGCAGAGTAGTTGGTCGTAGCACACAGGAGTGTGTGCCATGACGACTCTTTGTTTTGGTCTGCACCAAAACGCCCAGTCTGCATTGGCAGGGTGGGGGTGCCAAGCTGAGGGGTCACTGAGGGTGGCACAATACATACTGCAGCCCTCAGAGACCCTCTCTGGTCACAAAGCCCTTGGTGCCAGCGGTACCTTTTACAATGGATTAACAGGGGGATCCAGAGGAATGCCAATTGTGAGTACAAAGGCACAGTGTTAGGAAAGAACACGGGTGCTAGGGCCTGGTTAGCAGGATCCCAGCACACAGTTAGTCAAGTTGGCATCAGGTATCTGGCAAAAAATTAGGGGGTAAGCATGCAAAAGGGGAAACTTTCCTACACCACCCCCAAGTGAAAGAGGATAAGACTAACCTTTCTCAAGAGAGTCTTCGTCATCTAAGTGGAAGAACCTGGAAAGTTCATCTGCATTGGCAGTGCTCCACTGTAAAGTCCATTCCCTGTAGGGAGATGGACCGCCTTAACCACATCGCTGCTTGGCATATTTTCCTCCTGTGCTGAGGACCAATACTACTGGGTGTGGTCATGACAAGCTCAGCTCGTCATGAACACAGGAGCACTGTACTGCATGACGAGCTGAGCTCGTCATGAGCATGGAAGGGGTTAAGAGTTTGCGATTTTCACCTTTCATTTGCATTAACCATCTGAGATGTCTGTGGTCAGTTTGTATTAGGAAGGAAGTCCCAAACAAGTAGAGTCTCAGCTTCTTCGGGGACCAAACCATAGCAAAGGCCTCCATCTCAATGGCACTCCAACAAGCGCGGGCCCTGGGGATTAGCCTCCTGCTTATAAAAGCAACAGGTTGGTCCTAGCCATCATCATTGGTCGGTGATCGGACGGCTCCTATCCTTAGCTCAGAGGCATCAGTCTGTACAATGAACTGCTTGGAGTACTCTGGAGCCTTGAGAATAGGTGCTAAGTACATTGCCTCTTTCAGGGTGTCAAAAGCCTTTTGCTAGCCACTGTCCAGTTCATTTTCATGGCATCTTCTTGAAGGTAAGTTCTGTGAGGGGGGTCACAATGAACCCATACCCATTCGCAAAACTCCTGTAATACCGAGTCAAGCCAAGGAATGTCTTGACTTGGGTCTGAGGTGTGGGACCCTCCCAGTCCAGAATAGTCTGTATCTTGGGCTGTAAAGGTTGCACTTGGCCTCTACCTACAAGGTGGCCCAAGTAAACAACCGTTCCCTGCACTATCTACATTTAGATGTTTTTATTGTTAGCCATGCAGATTGCAGGGCCTGTAATACCTTTCCCAGGTGAACCAGGTGATCCAGCCAGGAGGAGCTAAAGACAGCTATATCATCAAAATATGCTGCACTAAAGGACTCCAACCCAGCAAGGACTTGATTCACCAAACTTTGGAAAGTGGCAGTGGCATTCTTTAAAGTAAAGGGCATCACAGTAAACTGATATTTCTGATCACATGTGGAGAATGCTGTCTTTTCTTTGGCTCCTGGGGCCATGCCAATCTGCTAGTACCCTGCAGTTAAACCAAAGTTGCTGAGAAATTTAGCTGCTCCCCTCTTATCAATTTATCAGCTCTGGGTATGGCGTAAGCATCTGTATTGGTGACAGCATTGAGGCAACAATAGTCCACACAGAACCTCATCTCTCTTTTTCCAGCCTGGGGGTGTGGTTTGGGGACTGAGACTACTGAGCCGGTCCAGGGACATTCAGAGGGTTCAATAACCCCCTAACTCCAGCATCCTGCTGACTTCATCTTTGATGCTCTCTTTGACTTGGTCAGACTGCCTATAGATTTTGGTTTTGACAGGCAAGCTGTCCCCAGTGTTCACATTATGGGTACACCAGTGGGTCTGACCAGGGGTGAAAGAGAAGAGCCCAGCATACTGCAGCAGGACATGCCTACAATCAGCCTGCTGTTGGACAGTGAGGGTTTCTGAATAGATAACTCCATCAACTGACCCATCTTATGGGCTGTAGGAGAGAAGGTCAGGGAGAGGTTAACTTTCTTCCTCCTGATGCTCAACGGTGACCAACTCATCAGACCTGTCACAAAGTTTCAGGCAGTTCATATGGATCACCCTTTTGTGGTGCCTCCCAGTGTCCAGGTCCAACAAAAAGGTGACCTCACTTTTTCTCTTTAGGATAGGGTAAGGGCCACTCCATTTACCCCGTGCCACAGGCTCCAAAACCGACACCTGTTGCCCTGGTTGGAACTCCAGCAGTGCAGTTTTTTGTAAGGGGGGGCGCAGTTGGCGGAGTGGCACTATGTGGAATTCCGTGGAGTTTCTTAAAAACTCAGTGGAATTCCACTCCGCCATAGGGCAGACTCTAAATTCCTCTGCAGGCGGTCCTTCCTCAATCCGGGCTGCCTCCTCGATGCAGGATTCTTCTTCCAGCCCTGGCCGGCTGTAAAATCGAAACCCCTTCCTGCAGGACTCGCGAGGACTGCGCATGGGCGTGCATGGAAAGTGAAGGTGCATGCGCGCGCATGCACAGTCCTTGCGAGTCCTGTAGGAAGTGAATTCACTTTCACAGCCAACTGGAGAAGAACAAGAATCATCCTGCACCGAGCAGGCAGCCCGGGCACGGACAATGCCTCGCAACGAGATCCAGGTAAGGGGAGGACTCGGGCAGGGGGTTAGGGGTGGGTGGCAGTCAGAGTTTGTTTTTGCCAACTTGGCACTCCCAGCGGAGTGTATAGTTGGCAAAACTCCGCTGTCGGAGCGGCGTTTCCCACCTACCTTTAGCTTTTTGGTCATACCACAGCTTCTGGAGCCGTTGGCTGGCCACCTGTTGTTTGGTTGCCTTTTCCTTGTACTCGGCCATTCTTGAGCGAAGGCCTAGCACATTGTCCACCACATCTTGTTTAGGTTCATGGAGAAGCCCCTCCCACCTTCTTTTATGAGTGCAAGTGGTTGTCACAACTTGTAATGTTCTTACCAGTTCTAGTGTGTTTGACAGATTCTCGACTTCGGTACTTGAGGGAAGAGCAACCCTTTCTGGTAGCCACGGTGCTGTTGACAATGAAAAGCCAGAGTTGACTGTGCCTTCCAAAAGGAGTACCAAGAGGAAAAAACCCAGTAGGGAAAAACCTCTGTTGAAGGCGGAGGCTACAGGAATGGAAAGGAAGGAAAGAACCCACAAATAAGAGCAAACACCAGCAAGGAGTGGAGAATAGGAAGGCAAGAGTTCCAAATAGGAGTGGAAGGTTTAAAGGAATCCAAACTGGAACAGGAAGCGCCAACTGGAAACAAAAGTGGGCCAACAGGAAGCAGAAATACACCAAGCAGGTGCAAGGAGTGTTGCAGCGCAGGGCAATGAAGGATTCAGATCCTTAAATACCCATAGGCAGGAAGTGATCTAACAGGAAGTGACGTAACCGGAACATCTTGGATAGGGAAAAGGAAACGTAAGGAATAGAAAAGGTCGCCATCTTGGAAAGGGTTGTGGGAAACAAGACGGAGGACTCATGGTAAGAAGAAGTAACAAAATGTCACCAGGAGAATATACTGGAAGCTGCAGTGAAATGTGCAAAACAAAAGGTGTGTGAATTTATGCCCCATAGAAGTACTGGAAGCTGCAGCTCCAAAATTAGAGCTGCGGTGTTCGTACTGACTATTAATGAGCAGTAACGTGCCGTCACATGGTGCTGGGGCGTGCTTACTAGACACAAGCTTCGTGGAGTGTAACCACGATGCTGAAAGAGCGGGCAGCCGTGCAGCGCCCTGCCCGAGAAGGAGGCACCGTGGGGGCGTCGCAGGTAGCGCCATGGGCTTTGCCATGGCTCGCAGCCCAACAGTGGTGCCCTCACAGGGTGGCCAAACAGAAGTTCAAAAAGGGAAAACCTTACTCCCTACTGAGGCACTTCCCTGTAAGCAAAGGGCAGGCATGGTAAGAGGACATCCCACCTCCTTTTGAGTTTTTCAGGGATTCTCATGAGCATGCCTTTCAATGTCTTGTTGAACCTTTCAACAAGACCATTGGTTTGTGGGTAGTAAGAGGTAATGAATTTGTAGTTCACTCCACACTCATCCCACATGTGGTTTCCTTGGTACAACTTTCTTAGCGCTGTGTTCTATGTCTTTGGTCGTGGTGGGTAGGTGTGAGTTGAGGGAGTTAGCCCATTGTTGTTCTGATAACTTTGACCAGCTGTGCCATGTTTCTCTGCACTGGAAGCGGGCATGTTGGGGGTTCCAAGATAACAAAATGAAAGTAGTGGTGATCGGTCCAGGTGAGCTCCTCGTGTGGGTGTATTTTGCTCTGTTGCTGGCTGAGAATATGGAGTTGAGTGTGTGTCCTGTGGTGTGGGTTGGGTTGGTGACAAGCTGCTTATCTCTGGGGTTAGCCATGCTTTCTAGGAGGCCAGCCATGTTGACGTTGTCGGTATTCTCCAGGTGAAGGTTGAAGTCTCCTAGGAATATGTACAGATTTGAGTCGATGGCGAAAGGGGCGATGAAGTTGGGGATTGCGTTGCTGAAGGCAGGAGGGATCCCGGGGGTCTGTAGGCGACGGTGCCTCAGATGTTGGTTTTGCAGCTTGTTCAAAGTAAGAAGTGGAGGTGCTCTATGAAGGGGTGAAGTCGTCTGTGGTGGTTGAGCATTCAAGGTTCTCTTTGTGGATTAAGGCGATGGCCTCGCCGTTTCTGTTGGATCGGTCCCAGTGCGAGATCTTGTATCCATTGAGGGTAGCTGTGGCGATGACCAGAGCGGATACATGGTTCAGCTATGTTTCTGTGATAAAGACTGTGTCCAGGGGGTTGGTTGTGATGGTGTCCTAGATTTCTGTTGCATGTTTTCTGAGTGAGCATGTGTTGATCAACAGGCAGAGGATTATTCCGTAAGTGTTGGCGTCTGCGGTGTTGGTGGGTATGTGTGACCCAGTGTGGCTGATTAGAGAACCGTGGGTGGTATCCTCGGTGCCACAGGCGAAGCAGCAGTTTCAGCAGGAGAAAGGGTCTTCACTGGTCCTGAGGGACAAAGATTGTGGTTGTTGCTTCAGAAGGGTTTTCACCCCCATCAATCAAAAACCCAATTTCTTATAAATTACTTCTACTAAAGTTGGTTTTAGGACAATATCATTGTCGGAAGGACACGGGGAAGCAGGACTCTGGGACTTTTGTTGATCTCATTGTCCTGCTGGTACAGGTACGGGACGAGGCCGGTCCCTTTAACTAACCTTGGAGGTGGCAGGAGGAGGAGTCCGGAGGCGTGACTTTGGCCTCAGCGAGCCTATCCGGTGGTCCAGGCGTGTTCCTAGAGGAAGTATCAGAAAAGGAAAGCACGCCTGTGTCGGAGTGGAGAGACGCACTTGGAGAGGAGAAGACGCCAAGGAAGGAGCACGCCGAAGACACACCACCTGCCTGCGAAACCGAGGTCCCACTGAAGACCCTGGAAACCGGAGAGACAACCGAAGGGTATCCACACTGCGCCACGTCCTGCCACACTCCAGGAGGAGGGTAGCTAGAACAGGTACGGCAACTTATACGGGGACTTGCGAAACCACAGGGAGGGAAACTGGTAGATTTGTGGGAGGACACTGTTTCTCTCTTCTGGTGGTCACACTCTGTGTAGGTTCGGTGTATTCCTCACACTCCCCGCCCCACAATAAATGGTCTCAGGCGACGTCCACTGACCCGTGGTCTGTTCTGTTTTTCTTTTCCTTACATACACCGCCCTGGACCTGGATTTTCATTGGAGTACCGGGTACGGTCCCCAGCCCTCCTGATTCTCCCTGGAACCGGTGCATGAGGAAGGATCTCTTTTCAACCAGACCCTTGCTTTCCTTTGTGACTGTATAAAATAAACCCTGTTGCATTCAACGGAACGTCTGTGTGCCTTTCCTTTGGGTGCCTAAACCCTGGATTACGACAAAGTGGTGGAGAATGAGGGCACAACCCATCTGACACAAGATTGTACAGGTTATATCCCAGATGCGAGAGGCCCAAAGCAAACTGGAGTGGGCTATGGAGAAAAATGCAAGCCAAGCGGAGATGGATCGTGCTGTGTTTTCATCAGCCATACAGACACAGGCAGACAATGTCACGAAGTTGGCCGAAGGACAAACGTAACTCGTGAAGGCCTTACAGCAAGGGAGAGCTCCCGCCCTGCCAGGAACCGTGATACCACTGCAAAAATACGTCCCTGGGGACGACCCTATTTCTTTCTTCCTAAACTTTGAACGGGTTGCAAGGGCCAGTACCTGGCCTGCAGACCGGTGTCCCTTCTACTTGGCGCCCCTGCTCACTGGTGAAGCCTAGGCGGCTTACCAGATAGCCAATCAGGATGGTACTGCTGCCTATGGGCATGTGAAACAGTTTATACTCAACAGCCTGGGCATGGATGACGAAGCACACACCCTTCACTTCAGGCAAGAGAGGGGTTTGACAGGGGATACGCGAAAGACCCTCTTCTATAAAATAAAAGACGCAGCAAGTCAGTGGCTTAAACCTCTGGATTCTACTCGAGAGGAGATAATGGAGAAAATGTATCTCGAGCAATACCCGGAGGCACTACCCTATGGGACCTAGAGGTGGCTACGCAAGCATGCTGGACTAACCCTTGAGCATGCGGTAGAAGTGGCCACATCCTATGTTAGGGCACAGAATAAAGGACAGATGAAAGAGCCAGAGAAACCCTCGAGAACCCTTCAAGCCAGCAGAGGCGAAAAGAAACCAGCCAAACCTTTCTTTGAGACCCAAAAAACAAGACCAGGATGAACAGACATGGTCCCTTCTACTGGATGTCAATGTTATGAATATGGGGAGTGGGGCCATATCGCCAAATTCTGCTGGTAGAAAAAAGAAAGGGCCGAAGAAGAACCTATGGACATTAGCTATCTGCCTCTCTCCATACTGTACGCCCAGGAGACTGGTCCAGTGTATTAAGTGAGTTTGTGTCTAAATAACCGCCCTGTTACCGCCCTCCTGGATTCCAGTTGTAGACATTCAGTCATACGACATGAGCTTCTTCCCCCTCCTCTTTCCTACCTGGGAGGTATGTCCGTATTAGGTGTGTACACAGTGACATCAAACAGTACCCCTTTGCCAGAGTTAGACTGCAAACCAAGCAGGGTTTGGAAATCACGGCTGATGTCGGGGCCCTACCATACCTCCCTGAGCCTCTTATCATAGGCATAGATAACCCGTTGTTTCCTGGTTTGCTGTATGGGAATCTTAAGAACGGCCCAGTTATACGGGAGCTCAAGAACACTCTTTTGACCTCTGACCCCATGGCCATAGACACTCACGTTAGGACTGCCCAGCTGAACGACAACGGCCTCAACAACGCCTGGCAAAGTGCTAAAGATGCCCTTTTGGCCCAGAAAAAGCTTTATGCGGGCTTTATTGAGAAAAATTGCCTTCTGTTTCGAGTGGGCAAGGAAGGCGATGAATCCCAATTGCTAGTCCCAACTGCTTTCAGGGATCAGATCTTATTTTTTTGCACATTCCCACCTCCTTGCGGGACACTGTGGGGCTAAAAAAAACTCGCAATCCATACTCCGCAATTTTGTTTGGCCTGGGGTCCACGCTCAGGTACAGAAGTGCTGTTAGGAGTGTTCAATCTGTCAAAAAAAAGAACCCCTATATCCCTCCAAAGGCGCCCTTAAACCCATTTCCTATTATAGGTAAACCTTTTGACTGAGTGGGTATGGACCTTATAGGACCCCTTCCCAAGTCCACCAGGGGGTATCAAAATGTCCTTGTGATTGTTGACTACTCCCCTAGGTATCCCGAAGCCCTGCCCTTGCACTCTGCCAACACTACTACCATCGCCCAGAGACTCATAGTGGTGTTCTCCAGGATGGGTTTTCCCCGGGACATAATAACCGATCAGGGGACCCGGTTCGTTTCAAAGCTAATGAAACAGGTCTGCAAGCAACTAAACGTCAGACGCATAAAAACATCTGTGTACCATCCGCAGATCGATGGTCTGGTGGAGAGGTACAACGGCAATCTCAAACTTACCTTCAAGAAGCTCCTTACAGGAGACTGGAAGCACTGGGATAAGCTTCCTCCCTTAGCCCCGTTTGTTATCAGAAGCAAGGTCCAGAGTAGTTTAGGGGTGTCCCCATTCGAACTCCTTTTTGGAAGGAAGCCCCATACCCTCCTGGAGATCACCAAGGAAAGCTGGGAGAAAGACAGTGCTCAAGAAACGCAAGCTTTACTGGACAACGCCAACCAAGTCAAAGTCCGCCTACACAAACTGAGAGCTCTCGCCCATGAGTCCCTGGAAAAATCCCAAGTAAGACAAAAACAGACCTATGACAAAGGTAAAAGATTGAGAGAATTGAAGGTAGGAGACTGGGCCTTGTTACTTCTTCCCTCCTCCACGCACAAACTAAAAAAGGAATGGCAAGGCCCTTTTCCTGTGATACAAAGAATAGGCAACACCACATACATATTGAAGCTCTCAGGCAGTAAGACCCACATGTGCCACATAAATCTCCTTAAAAAGTGGTTAGGCCCTCCCTTAAAGAACGCCCATGTGGTCTCCACAGTAGACAACCGTCAAGTCCACCATAATTAACGACGATCTGACCAAGGACCACAAAGCAGGGATTTATTCCCTGCTCCACTCCTTTAAGGACATCTTTTCTGACCAACCCGGTAGAACACACCTGACAATGCGCTCAATCCCCACCCAAGAGGGCGTCACGGTGAAACAGCGACCCTACAGGGTCCCCAAAGCCTGACGACTGGTCCTTCAAAAAGAGGTTAAACAGATGTTGGAGTCCGGGATTGTAGTTCCCTCTCTGAGCAACTGGTGCTCGCCGATCGTGTTGTTACCAAAATCGGATGGCAGTTTTCAGTTCTGTATCGACTTTCGAGCAGTAAACCGCATCTCCAAACAGGACGGCTATCCCCTTCCCAGGGTGGATGAACTGATAGAACGCCTTTGTGAGACTCAGTACATCTCTACCATCGACCTCACCAAGGGCTATTGGCAGATCTCCCTTGATCCCTGGGAACAGGAAAAAACAGCTTTTTCCACGCCTGACGTTCTTTTTCACTTTACCGCCCTGCCCTTCAGTTTATACGGCGCCCCAGCCAGCTTCCAGAAGCTGATGGACACCCTCTTAGCCCGACATCTGGCCTACTCCTCGGCCTACCTAGATGACAGAGTCGTATAGTAAGACCTGGGACAAACATCTTAGTCATCTAGAGGCCATATTTACAGAACTCCGAACCGCACGATTGCATATCAATGCAAAGAAGTCCAGTTTTGCCTTCCAGAAGGTAAAGTACCTTGGGTATGTACTCGGAAAGGCTTGATAGAACCCCAAACGGAAAAAGTGAAAGCCATACAGGGAACCCCTTTCCCCACCACCAAAAGTGACCTCCGGGCCTTTTTGAGTCTAGTGGGGTATTGCCGATGTTTCATTCCCCAGTTTGCGGAGATAGCTGCCCCCCTCACTGATCTACTAAAAAAATTAGCCACCCACTCTCAGATCCGCTCGCCCACGACCTCTGATCAAACAGCTTTTACGACTCTA
The DNA here is from genome assembly GCF_964261635.1 of Lissotriton helveticus. Lineage (NCBI taxonomy): Eukaryota > Metazoa > Chordata > Amphibia > Caudata > Salamandridae > Lissotriton > Lissotriton helveticus. The sequence continues at coordinate 1,339,997,448 of NC_136059.1, forward strand.
AAAAAGCGCCCTGACCACCTCTCCTGTATTACTAACGCCTGATTTTCGTAAGCCTTTCATTCTCCAAACTGATGCCTCTGGGGTGGGTATAGGGGCCGTTTTATCTCAACTTGACAGTGAAGGCCAGGAAAGACCTTTTCTGTGCATCATCCGGAAACTCTTCCCTAGAGAGCTTGTCAATCCCACCATTGAGAGAGTGCTTGGCAGTGAAGTGAGGTATATAGAAACTAAGGTATTACCTTGAAGGCAGACCCTTTGTGTTGTACACCAATCACGCTCCGCTGACTTGGCTACAAAGAAACAAGGCTGTAATGACCGGTTGCTCCGATGGTTCTAATCCCTACAACCGTTCCTGTTTGAGGTACATCACTGTTAGGGAACCAAACAGGGCAATGCTGAATTTATATCCTGATTTCCTATTTCCCCCGAACAGGGAAATCCTGGGGGAAGGGTGTGTCGGGAGGACTCGGTGAAGCAGGACTCTGGGACTCTTGTTGACCTCAATGTCCTGCTGGTACGGGTACAGGATGAGGCCGGTCCCTTTAACTATCCTTGGAGGCGGCAGAAGGAGGAGTCTGGAGGCGTGACGTCGGCCTCAGCGAGCCTATCCGGTGGACCCGGCGTGTTCATAGAGGAAGTTGCAGAAAAGGAAAGCCCGCCTGTTTCAGAGTGGAGAGACGCACTCGAAGAGGAGAAGACGCTGAGGAAGGAGCACGCCAAAGACATCCCGCCTGCCTGCGAAACCGAGTACTCACTGAAGACCCTGGAAACCGGAGAGACGACCGGAGAGTATCCACACCGCGCCACGTCCTGCTACACTCCATGGGGAGGGTGGCTAGAACAGGCACGGCAATATGTACGGGGACTTGCGAAACCACAGGGAGGGAATGGGTAGATTTGTGGGAGGACACTGTTTCTCTCATCTGGTGGACACACTCTGTGTAGGTTCGGTGTATCCCTCGCACTCCCCGCCCCACAATAAATGGTCTCAGGCGACGTCCACTGACCCATGGTCTGTTCTGTTTTTCTTTTCCTTACATCATAAGCTGATCCAGGTTATTTTAGTTCAAAATCATATGAAGGTTACCTTGATCATACCACCTAGGGAGGCTTTATTTGCAATATACATTTTATTAATTGTTTTCTGTTTTTTATATCTTAATATTAATCTTCTATGCCCCCAACATGTCTATTGTCTCACAAGTAAAACCTTCCGAATACATATTTGATTAATTTAACCTGTCACTAATGTTGTTAATAAATGAATTCCTCCAAAAACTCCTCAATGTTGATAGTTTATGGGTATCCTGAGTCTGCATACATTTGCGTGTTAATCCCCTCTATACACATTGTACTTCAAGGTTTCTTTTTTTAGATCTTGCCCATTAACATTTAAACCAAATGACTCTGGCATCTAAAATATTGTTAATTTGGTTAAAATCATCTTCTTCGCTGGAGCTTCTTTCGTCACCACACTTGACTATACTGTTCTTTTTTTCTGCAAACTTTAGAGAAATTACCTATCATGCCATATGAAGTGCATTTTTGCCTTAAAGCAGGACATGTTTCACTGTAAGCTAAATGTGATTTACTATCATAGCGATAGCATCTGAGATTTTCTGTGGATTGTTCCTTACTCCTAGAAATACTTTTGCTGAAATTTAAAGGACTTAAGTTCTTTGCCTTTTGTACTTCCCATTACATCAACATGAATTTTCACTGCTCCTACTTTCTCAGCCTTAGTACTTCTGCTATATAATTCTGCCTTTCTAAGTATTGCTAGTAGGGAGTTATTTTGGTATTACATGCTTTGCATTTATATTTAAATTAATCTGCAACACACACTATATACTGTATAAGACTCATTTTAAAGTTGACTATAGCTAATGTAGCCTTCAATTTACAATGGCTCATGTTCAGGTTGCCACGTTTTCCACTTTTTGTGTATTCTTTCTCTTTCTCATTGCAGGAGTAGAACTGTACCATACAATCTCAAAAATATGTATATTGCTTGTTTAGTTTTTATGTGAATGTATATCTGTCTGGGTTCCTTGGAGAGCGGAATAATAAGCATGCACCTGGGATTGAGAACATCTTGACAGAATTGAATATATCAAACTGAAGGTCGTGCAGCAGGGACTCCATTGCGTGTTAACTGTGGAAATTAACTGAAGTTTCTTTTTTGCAACATGCTTGATTCCGATTGGTTTCCTTCATTGGAATGGTATGGAGGTGTATCTTTTACAAGGAGAAGATTTAAACTAATGAACTGTACAATACATTTGGAAATGCTTTCCTATCTCCATTTATAGATGATGTCCTTTCCTCTCGCCCACTACTAGGCTAATCCCTTTTCCACTTGCTTGACTGAATCCTTATTTTATTTTGCATTTAGAGGCTTTTCATGCTGATACCTTCTGCCTGACTTCTCCCCCAACTTTTCTGACTTCCCTAGTTTAGGTTAATAGGGAACTTCCCTTCATGGGTAGGGGAGGGAGCCTGCTCTGAATTACTTTATGATAACTTTAAAAACGTTGTTGTATTTGTGATTTTGAATTGATTCAAATCATAGTGACTAATGCATTAATGTATGTTCAGTGCACAAACCCATATCTTAAATGTCTACCTAGGTGCACTGGCCCCGGATCAGGAGTGGTGTAGTCCCTGCTGGACTTTGGTGCTCCCAGCTGGACTTTCCCTCTTAGTAAGCTAGGTAGGGAATGTATTGAAGGCAAAGATAAAGCATTTACAGACAAGGTTCTATGTTTAAGATTTACTCAAATCAAATTATCATGATTTCGGCCATTAAAGCACGTACAAATACAATCAAGAGCATAATACATTTAGAAACAAACAACCAAGTACAAGACATTAGTTAGTTGAATAAATCCAACGATCACAAATAAAACACATAGTTCATGTCAAGAGTTGTATAAAATGGTGGATATTACTTAAAATGATGTTAAAACAGCATTGAATTGCAAAGCCAAACTGCCAATTGTAAAAATAAGCCCACTATTAAACATATTTACTGCATAGGTAAAGACTGCAAGTAAATTAGAGCAGCTCTGCAGTTTATAATCTGTGCCTTTTTGATAGCTAGAATAAGTAAACCCTTTGACCTTTCTTTATCAAATCTGCAGATAAAACAATGTGCAACAAGGTATGTGTAGTATTCTCAGTCAGTCATAATAACTTTATTTCGATTCGTAAAAACAAATCATAAAAGTACAAGCATAACATATTACACAGTTTAAAAACATGATACCATTATATTTACATCCTTAATCATTATTATGTTACTACTAAATCATTTACAGATACATTTAAAAGAATCACATGTATTAAAGCATTATGAGTCAACATGTATTCCATGATGATAATCAATATCCGTTTCTAATAGTGAGTGCCACTCTGATAAAATTGAGCACAGCATTGCATATTGCTGGGGTTGATAGTGAGAGTACATGTTCATATCCCTCTTTATAGTAACGAGATCCAAAGGATAACAGAACCGGCCTGATAAAACGGTTTCTTGGATCTTTGTACAAGGTACAAAATAGTACAAGATGGACAGTATTTTGAGAAACTTTGTTGTTACAGGCACAGAGGGGTAAACTCTCACACCATCCCACTTGTTTTGGAAAAGCAAATAAGAAATGCAGTGTATTAAGGCGGAACCTAGTCAAATAAAAGCGCCATTGTGTATGTCCTATATACGAAAGGTAAGGTTGATGCTGCAACCTTCCCTTGTGGTAAACCGCACTCTCACTGTTTCTCAGGACACCTAACCTGGTGCGATACGCCTCTTTCATTAATAACTTTGTCTCATTACCAACAGACTCAGTTTTCGAAAAAATGTAACCCAAACCTATCTTAGAAAGGGTTTCCCTCACATATGATAGCCATGGGATCTTCTCGCAATGTTCAAGCTTGAGGCAGTCGTGTAATATTTCCTTTGTGAGTTTCAAATCATCTGAACTCCAAACCTTAGTCCAGAGCAGCAAAGGGGAGACATGGATGGTATCACTCACAAATTAAAGACCCACCTCAGTGTGGCAAAAAATGTTAGAGGTACCTGTTGAAACACATAGGAGGCGTTTAATGAACTTATTTTCCATAATTTGAATTTTGTTGCAGGATTGCGTTCCCCACACACCCGCACCATATGTTGCAACTGGGATGCATTTTGCTTTATATAGGGATATTAATTCTGCAACCGGCTTCTGACCCAGTTTACTAGAAAAACGGAAAATAGCCTCTACAGCTTGGGTAGCCTTTTGGACACGGGCAGACACTAAAGGGTCCCAACTCAAGGTTTTATTAAATATATTCCCCAGGTAATTGAAGCAGTCAACTTTCACAATAATTGAATCCTTCACCATAAGCCGGCGAGATTTTACGCCTTTTGGGCAGCAGACCATAGTGAAGGACTTTGTGAAATTGACCCTTAAATCTAGACTCTGCATGAAGGTTTCAAAAGCATTTAAGCAAATTTGCATGCTGTTGGCAGTTAGGGTCATTAAAACCGTGTCATCTGCATAAGATAACATCGGTATCCGTTTACCATTAACCTGGGGAAAATCTACACAGCTCTCCAACAGAAAAGCTTCCAGGCCATTGGTGTACACCAGGAATAAAAAGGGGGCCAGTATGCACCCCTGGCGAACACCTTCAGTCGATGGTATGGACTTTGTCTTCTCACCAGCTGGGCCAAATCTGATCCTTACTGTCGTGGCAGCATGGAGCCTGCGAAGGAGTGTAACCAAAGGCTCCTCAAACCCCATAGACGCCATAATTTGCCAAAGTTTGTTTCTACATACAGTATAAAAAGCACTGGATAAGTCCATGAAGGCCAAGTGGATACAACCACGCTTGGCCCTCATGTACTTACCCATGATTAGTGCCAAGTTTAGGCACTGCTCCGTAGTGCCTTTTCTCCGCCTAAACCCGTATTGGGATTCCACAATTATGTCATTTGACTCAGCCCATGTTTCCAAACGGGCCAAGATCACCCTACCCATTGGTTTGCAGGACGCATCAATAAGCGATATGGGTCTGTAACAGCAGGGGTCACGTTTATTGCCTTTTTTAAATATCGGGACCACTGTCGCCTCTTGCCATGAGGCTAGAAAACGACCAACCACAACTGCTTTGAACACGAGTAATAAGAGTGGTGCCCACACTTCTATATTATATTTAAAAAGGTCCAAAGGCACTGAGTCCGGCCCTGGGGCCTTCAATGAGGTACCCTTTCTTAATGCGGCCTCTACCTCAGAACGAGTCAGTGAGAGGCTAAGCATGTTTGCTGACTCCAACTTAAGATCACCGATCCTATCATTGCTAGTTGTGTGTAGTATTCTCAGTTAGAGTGTTCATGTAGAATTGTTATTGTACCATTGCTAGCTAACATTCTTTATGTGGGGGTTGATCAGAGGAAGCTGGACTTGGATGCACTGTGGATGTCTTTTCTGTTTCTGGAATAAACTTCTTATCTTCTAAATGGACTTTGTCTACCTAATTACTACATAAATTTGGCAACGATCGGGAGTTTAAAGAAGAACTACATCGAAGAATTTTCCAGACAGCGTTCACTCATTTTAAGGTATTATTTTTTACTAAGTGTGTTGATTGTACCTGCGGCAGTTTTCAGTGTTGGGCCTTGATCGCACCTGCGGGAGATTATTACAATTATTACGCCTTTGTTTTGATTTACTATCGTATGAAAAGAAAATGCCCACTGCTGTTTGATTTTTATACTACCTACATTGGAGAATTTAGTGTGTATTCCTGTTTTTATTGTGGGTGGAGCGCTGCTTCAATTCTTTCACTGGCCACATTTCTCCGTTTTATTGACTTTATAATCACATGCTTCCTGAACAGTACTTGTTTTCATACAGCGCATCTTTCAAAACTTACTGGAGTGCATTTGGAACACGCATCTTGGTCTGGCGCTCTCGAGTTCGGAGATTCACTAACAGCGCGCAACCAGGCAGCGTCAATACTTCCATGTGATGACACTTCCCGCAGCAATCTTCCGCAGTACGTCTTCACGTCAGTGACGTAATACGTCCAGCGACCATATTTGTTTTCTTCGAGTGAAGCATCCCCATGACAGCGGATGTAATTCACGTCGGAGATTATTTACAAAGCTCTATTCTTTATTTTCCAGTGTTGAATCTTCTGTAACCTCTACTCGGCGTTGATAAAACTTGAATGGAGCATTATACATCGTGGTGACTATCGACAGTGAACACAATTTACATCATAGACTGCGGTGACTACTTTTATTGTTTTAAATTATTGTTTTAACACATGACTTCATTGTTTTTACTAATTACTTTACTGTGATTAGTTTATTATATACATTTTTAAAGTCATATTTTTATTTTATATTTTCAAAATGTCGAATATTGTTCCTCCACATTTTTTACCAGTAGCTGGTGAACCAAAAATGGAATGGGATTTATGGTACCCAATGTTTTTAGCTTACGTAGATGTTTTAGAAGAAGATGGTTATTCTCCTAAAAGAAAACTTGCACTGTTGAGAAATTGTTTGGGAGGAGCAGGGTTGAAAGAGTTAGCAAATTTACCTCCTATAGAAAGTTCTGGCGATACTAATGTTTTTGAAGTCACAGTTAAACAAATGAGTCTTATATTCGGCAGGAAAATTAACACTGTGATGGAAAGATTTAAATTGTATTCCCGTGCACAGAAAGAAGATGAATCCATTGAGGATTATGTCGCAGCACTACGTACTTTAGCTGGTTCGTGTGCATTCGAAACAATTAATTTTGAACAAGTGTTAAGAGACCAGATTATGATGAAGACTAAAAGTAAGAAAATTCAAGAACGTTTATGGATGGGGACAGAATATTCTTTAAGTGCTGTACTGAATATTGCCAAAGGGATTGAACAGTCTGAAATATTTGTGAGTGAAATTAGGGGACAGGTAGTTAAGAGCAAAGACATAATTCCAGAAGTAGCAGTAGTAAAAGACCAGTCCAATATTAAAAAACCTTCTTTTGTTCCAGGTAGGAAAGAGACCTTTGTAAAAGACAATAAGTTTTTTAGAAAGAAAACTCATGTAGTTTGTTACAGATGTGGTGGCACTGACCATGTAGGTAGCTACAAAGGCTGCCCCGCAATGAACAAAATCTGTGTAAAATGTAAAAGACCGGGTCACTTTAGCAAAATGTGCAGATCTTCACAGAAGGTAAATTTAGTAGCATGTGGAGAAAGTGATGATCCTGAATTTTCTGAGATCAATAGTCTATTGTGTGTTAGAGATATAGAATGCAAGAGTTTCCCCAGTGACAAAATACTCATTAATGGGGAGGAAATTTCTATGTTAATTGATTCTTGCGCTTGGTACAGTATTATAGGCAGAAACATCTTTGACAAATTCTGGAGTGCCACAAAATTATTACCACTGGATGTTCAATCAGGTGGTTATTCGGGCCACAAAATTTACCTTGATGGTTTTATGTGGGCCGATATGGAATTCAAAAACAGGAAAACTAGAGGAAAGGTTTATGTTGCTACTAAAGGAGTGTCCATCCTTGGTTGGCCTCACCAACAAGAAATGGGCATTAAGCTTCACCCTAATGCAACTCCACCAGTGTACGTTGTAGCTCCTGAGAATAATGAGTTCACAACCAGGATCAAAAATAAATTTCCTTCAATCTTCATTGATGATTTAGGTAAGTTTATTAACTATCAACACAAAATCATTTCCAAAGAGGGGGCCATTCCTGTTCGACACAGAGTCAGGAATGTGCCATTGGCATATTGTGATAAATTGAAATTAATTCTGTCTGATCTGGTATCTAAGAAAATCATAGAACCTACAGAATCCTCTCCCTGGGTTTCGCCAGTGGTTTTATCACTCAAAAGCAATGGTGAACTTCGTCTATGTGTGGATCTTCTGAGCTTAAATAAAGAAATCTGGATTGATAGGCATCCTTTACCTCATATTCATGAGTTAATTTCCACATTGTCAGGGGCTAGTGTCTTTTCCACCATAGACCTAGCTAGTGCCTATCATCAAGTTGTTCTACATGATGAATCAAAATTTCTAACTACCTTAATTACACCTGAAGGTATGTTTCAGTTTTGCCGTATGCCATTTGGCTTGGCCAGTGCGCCATCTGTTTTCCAGAGACTAATGAAGGAGGTTCTAGAGGGATGTACCGGCGCCATTGCATTTCAAGATGACATTTTAATTTATGGTAAAGATTTTGAAGACCATGATAAAAATTTGGAAAAAGTATTACAATGTATACAAGAAAAAGGCTTAACGTTGAAATGTCCTAAATGTAAATTCAGACAAAGTAAGGTTGAATATCTTGGTCTCGAAATTTCTTCCCAAGGTATTAAGCCCACTTTAATCATGTTAAGAGTATATCCAATGCACCTGCTCCATCAACAAAAGAACAACTTGTATCATTTTTAGGGCTTACAGAATTTTATAGTAAATTTGTACATGATTATTCCTCAAAGGTTCATGAGTTAAGATCTCTATTAAAAAAAAAAGTGAAATTTGTATGGAACAAAGAGCAACAGTCTGCTTTCGAGTTGCTCAAGAAGGAAATTGCAAATACTCCATTTTTAAGACCCTTTCAGATTTTCAAAGATTGTATTGTGTCTGTAGATGCTAGTAATGTTGGACTAGGTTCTGTTTTAATGCAAAGGAATCTAGGTGAAGAATATGTAGTTTCATATGCCTCAAGAACGCTTCGGGGTGCAGAGTACAACTATTCTACCATTGAAAAAGAATTGTTAGCGTGCACTTGGGCCTTGCAACATTTTCGACAATTTTTGTGGGGTACTAAATTTTGTTTAAGGACTGACCACAAGCCATTAATAAATATGTTGGCAGCTGGTGGTGGCAGGACTTTAACTGCTCGATTAGCACGTTTAGCTGCTAAAATACAGGAATTTCAATGTGTAGTTGAATATGTTCCTGGTCGCCTCAATGTACATGCTGACTGTATGTCTCGGTTGCCGCTACCCAATTCGCTTGACATTGCCAACATTGGAGTTGATTGTGATGTTGCATTTTCCATCGAAGATGTCAATGGTGAGAATCCAAAGTTTTGTCCAATATCATTTCTGAAACTGAGTGGAAGACTGCTATGTGTGAAGACAGTTATTTGTCTGATGTTGTAAAATGTTTGCAACTAGGTTGGCCTGAAGAACGAAATTTATCTGGTGATTTGGTATCCTTTTGTAAAATAAAAGATAAACTCATGTTTGACCAGGGTTTTGTAACTAGGGGAGATAAGATAGTTCCTCCATCTAAGCTAAGAGAGAAAATTATTTCCATAGCTCATGAGGGTCACATGGGTATGTCTAGTACCAAAAGATGTATTTGAGAATGTTATTGGTGGCCTGGGATTGATAGGATGGTTGACAAATGGGTTAGTTCGTGCTCTCCTTGTGCCAAAAGTGATAAATCTGTCAAATCTCTTTTAGTTGATGTTTCTCCCATTGAGTTTGTTGCCAGTCCTTGGAAGAAGCTTGGTATTGACATTATTGGTCCGCTCAATTTATCTACCAACAAGGATGTATTTGCGTTGGTATTGATTGACTACTTTTCTAAATGGCCTGAGTTGAAGGTGGTTGATAAGGTTGGTTCTTATTGAGTTTTTGGACGAAATATTTGGTAGAGAGGGCATTCCTGCAGAAATTGTTTCATATAATGGTCCTCAGTTTATCAGCAGAGAGTTTGGTTTATTTATGGAACGATGTGGCATAGTACATAAAAGAGTGTCCAATTATAATCCTCAAGCCAATGGTCAAATTGAACGCTTTAATAGAGTAATCAAAGAGTCTTCATCAACTTGCAGTTAGAAGTGGTTTGGAGTAGAGAAAAGCATTACGTGTGACCATGTTGTCATACCGCATTTCCCCCAATTCTGTGACTGGGTTATCTCCTTTTGAAATGTTGCGAGGTAGAAAACCTGGATCTAAACTCTTACTGTGGTGGATGAAAGCCAAAGTTCCTTGTGAGTCTTTATTTGATGTCTCTCAAGTTAGAGATAAGGTCATGAAGTATCAAAAAAAATGAGAGGCAATTCCTTGCAAGTAACTAGTCATGGGTCTAAGATTAGAGTGGGCGATTTTGTTCACATCAAGTTTGGTGGTGTTCATGGCAATAAATGGGAGAAATGGTCTGATCCATGTGAAGTGTTGGAAGTTTTTAGTAAGGCAGTGAGAGTACAAGGTGGTAAAATTTGGAATTTTAGGCGCATTTTGTTATGTAAAGCTTAAAACTTGAAGAACATTCCTCAATACAAGCCTTGTGATAATCATGACACCTATCCTGTCATGTTAGACACTTTTGGTTATGATTTACCAATTCAAGATAATTCTGTTCCTGTTTCTGCCAATGCAAGTGTTATTCAAAACTCCATTTCTTGTGAATCTCGTGACAATGATAAAAATGTTACTTCAGATTCTAGCAATATTAATTTGAGGAAAAGTTCTCGTATCAAACATGTTTCTGTCAATTTGCGAGATTTTGTTCATTAATTTTTTTTTAATTATTTTATTTTGTTTATTTAGTTTTTTTGTTGTTTTTTTTAAAAGGGGGAAGGTGTGTAGTATTCTCAGTTAGAGTGTTCATGCAGAATTGTTATTGTATCATTGCTAGCTAACATTCTTTATGTGGGGGTTGATCAGAGGAAGCTGGACTTGGATGCACTGTGGATGTCTAAGCTGTTTCTGGAATAAACTTCTTATCTTCTGAATGGACTTTGTCTACCTAATTACTACAGTATGGTTTGATGTTTCATCGAAAAGACAACAGCTGATGGTGGTGACATTGTACTGACCTAGAGGGAAACATTGTTTCTATCTAACAGAGCTTGGGGAATCTGGTAAGAAGTGATATCTCCCTTGGGTGGTTAACCCATTGCAAATATGGTTCCATCCCAGGCATGTTTGGACCGTCATATAACTTCTAATGGTATTCTGGACAGGCTTTGCCAGATCCCTGTCCCTGACCCGCTTCACCAAGAAGTTGTCCTTAACCCACAACTTATCCTCCTGCTTAATGGAGGTTGTATCGGAAAAGAGGAAGGGTCTCCATAGGCTACAGAAATTTGACTGTATGTAGTTAAACCAAGGTATCAAGGATCCCAATGCACATGCCAAGTAATCCTCAATTACGTCTCTACTAAGGGGGGCCTGAGCGTTAAACTAAATGGAACACCAAAGTAAGAGAGTGGCCAGTTTTATGCAGTCTTCCACGCATTCTAAATCAAGCTCCTCGTGCACCATAACATTGTTGCTACTGGGAACAACCCCCAATATTCTATGAAGCACCCGATTTTGTTCAATCTGTAAATGTAAGGAGAAGGACACACCTGTGTTAATACATTTTAATTAGTGGACAGATGGTCTTATTCCCTTTGCAAGCTGAAACATTAAAAATAGAGCTAAAAGCACGTGTGAAGCTAGCACTTCTATTAGCTATGCATGAGGTCCAGCTAAGATTTTTATCAAAAGTAACTCCTAGATAAGGAAAGTATAACACTCTCTCTATACTCTTGACCCCAATACTAAGAGTTTGTGTCTTCACATTCTTAGGGCCACTGCCCACAACAAAGGGTTTGGACCTATTAGTTTTCAGGTTGAGGCTCTCCATAAAGGTCACAAAACCATCAACAACCATCAACAAGAGCCTTGAGTCCATTAGGTGTTCTGGCCAACAAAATGGCTGCATCTGCATAGAGAAGCGCCAGCAGCTATCTGCGTTTTATTGTTGGAACATTAGCTCCAGCACCTTACAGAACAAACTCTAGCTAGTTAATGTATACTATAAAAAAGATTAGCTCCAGCAGACCCCCCTGGCGGACATCTCGCTGGAGACTAAAGGGGTGTGAGCATTCACCATTTTCCCCATATCTCTCAGTAGCGGAGAGATTAAAGTGCAACACTCCCGAAAACTGCTCTAGGCCCTTCTCCACTCCCATGTAGGTCATGATGTCCCAGAAATTGGATCTGTTAATGCTGTCAAATGTACTAGACAGATCCATCAAAGCAAGATGGATGACACTGTGCTTAAGCAGTTTACACTTGCTAAAAATAAGGTGCAAGTTGAGACATTGTTCGATGGTACCCAATCCAAGTCGAAAGCCATACTGAACCCCTGACAGTACATTATTGTCACTGATCCAGAGTTCTAGCCTGTCTAAAATGATGTGACCCACTATCTTGACAGAGGAATCTAGGAAAGAAATAGGGCAGTAAAAGACTGTTCCCTTTTTTAAAGAATGGGAAGATAGTTTCAAACCTCCAAGACTGAGGGGGCCAAAAGTCAGTGTTATCCATATACAGATCCATTGGGACACCATCCGTCTAAGGGGTTTGTTGGCTTGCCTTTGCAGGATAGTCAATAAAAAATGGAATTTCGATGCTCGCTGTCCCTCAGTTTGTAGATATGACAAAAATGATCCACCCAGCCTTCCGGCAGAATATTGCACTTTAGGGCCTGCTTAGGTGCATTGGACAGGGAATAGTTGTTACCCAAATTCCAAAAGGACCTGTAGTCCTTAAGAGTGCAAGCCCGAGACAGGCTATCCAAGTGTTCACTCTTCTCCTCCGCTTTCCTCTCGTACAGGGCCTGTGTATATTCCCTTCCCCAATTAGCAATTTCCACCCTGTCCTTTTTGGATTTACTCAGATGAAGATGTAGTTTCCTATAAGTCAACCTACATGCTTTTTAAACCAGGGAGCTTCCCCCGGGTCATTTGCCTTAACCTTTTTTATAAGAATAATTTTTGTGGCAGATCCCATGGACAACTAACATTTGTCTATCCACTTCTAAGGAGTCAACTAACATTTGTCTATCCACTTCTAAGGAGCAGCAATTTAAAATGCTGGTCAGGATGCCAGCCGTTAGCTTTGCAAAAACCTGTGCAATGTTAATGTGCCTCCAAACCAATGTGATAAAGTTGTCCTTGACTGCTATCCAAGAGTTACCTGCATTAGCCCCCTTTCTTCCTTTCACAGGGTGACTTATAGAGATGTGGAGGGAGTTGTGGTCACTAAATACACTTGAAATAACTCTGCCACCAACAACTCTTATGGACGGGTTTTGTGCACAACCTCTTCTGGTAAATGTGGGTATCTTGCCAATACCATGGTCTAAGGACTCAAGAGCATTGCTTAAGTTGTGCTTGACAAGCATAGGAAAGAGCATAATGCCCCTAGCATCTTGTGTTCTCACACAAGTATAGACATTTGTATATTTAACCCCTTCGATGCTTGTGACGGAACCATTCCGTCATCAGTCAAGGTTGAGCTGTGCTGATGACGGAAGGGTTCAGTCACGACCACACCCTGTTCTGGAATGTCCAGCATCGGGGGGAAATCAGGGCCGCACGCAAGGTGTTAAAGGGGTTGAGACTCGCAATGACACAAGGTATCCCTCTACTTTGCATTAAATTCTCCTTCTATCAGCTAGTTAAAATGTCCCCCTTTACACAAGGGGCTGGTGGACAGGGAACCACTAAGAGAAAAAAGAGCTATATAATTCTTGTTGTGCCTAATCGTTATAAAAACTCAAAATATCCCAAAATTAGATGACCATTGTAGATAAAAAAATCCTGGAAAAGTCTACTTTTCATATCTATGCTTGTTATGAAACAATCAAGGGTGACCTTGAACCAGGCTAGAAGACCAGTACTAGCCCGCTCTGAAGGTGAGGGTGAGGCATGGTGGGCAAAGCCTACACAGTTGTCACAAATGTCATCCTCCATAGCCCACATCTCCTGCAGCAAGACAATGTCGAACTGCTAGACAAAATCCATCCAAACCGAAGACCTCATCTGGATTAACCCCAGCAAGGCTGCTGAAGACACTGAAGCTTCGGTTTGTGACATCTTTATTTGGGGGATTGATACCACTGGCGCTACCGAACATGGACATAGAAACAATTGTGTTGATTAATAAGCCAGACACAGGGCCCACGAAGTCCCGGGGAGTGTTCAAACAGTGGTTAGCATTTGGCTTGGTTTTGAAAGTCAATCCACCACATTCAGCTTGGAGAGTGGCTCGTAGCTGTTGGAAATAGGGCTCCCTGGATGTTGTAACACAATTGTTGAGGGAGCCAGACTCGCCATAACGTGGGTCAGTTTGGTATAAAAAAATAGAGGCAACAGCTTAATCATTTTTTACTTGATTGGTCCCTTGTTAGCCTGGGAAATCAAGCCATTAACAATCTTGGGCTGACTAAAGTTGATGACAACACAGTCTCCGTTGAAGCGTTTGGATCTTGAGCCCATCCACCCAATCAACTTTACAAACCATTAAAATATCACCAGAGAAACAAGCAGGACAATTTGTGTTTTAAGTTCAATGGTGGATTCAGCAGACCCAGGTGCAAACACAGGAACATTAGCCAAAAAATCACGTATGAGCATGATGCAGGAGGAAGGAGCGCTACAGACCCCTCTTAAGTCGGTCGCATCCTTGCCCTTGGTTCCTGTGTCAAAGTGCTACCTAATGGCGCAAGGATCCCATTCCTTCAGTGGCTGCCCTCTGGGGCCACAAGCCAGCAGGAAGTTCTAGCAGTGGGAGCACTACCACCAGCTATGGAATTAACAAGGCGGCCAGAGTCAGGGGTACATTTTATCTGGCTTCCTGGTTTATCCTGCCCAGGTACAGCAAGCTTGCTAGATATTACTCTGTCACGCTCCAAAGCATCATTCAACCTAACCTCAATGGTTGCCAACCTTTAGATAATAGGATAAAGTTTACCACTTAATACAGCATCAAGACCAGCCCTGAGAAAGTCGACCAGTTCATCCACTGAGTACAAGCCCTGCCATTGACTATTCACAGTTTGTGACTCAGTATTGGCCATCTTTATTTGGAACCATTGGGAAATCTCCTAAGTAAATCTGGGATCCTTTACCATCTCTATGCGGATGACACTCAAATCTACCCTAAGGTGTCTTCCGCACACGATATCTCAATCCTTAACCTATTCAAAACTGGATGTTAGCTCATCAACTCATTCTGAATCCCTCCAAAACGGAATTCCTCCTCCTCTCTACCTCACTCTCTCCTCTTCCTGTTCAATCTTGGATGGATCAGCTGAATTTACTCAACAATAAACCTATTGTTGTCAACAGCGCAAAATCCCTTGGTGTCATACTTGACAAAAGGCTCAATCTACACTCCCACATCAATCTCATTGGGGGATTCAACGTTTCTTTCCGGAGCAAGACCTAAAAAAGTTGGCCCAATCTCTGGTTCTCTTTAGATCGGACTAGTGCAATTCTCTTCTTGCTGGCCTCCCCAAATCCCACCTTTACCCTCTTAAATCCGTTCTCCATTCAGTGGCTCATTTTGTCTTTGGGGCCAAAAGAATTGACCACATCACACCTATTTTGTCTTCTCTTCGATGGCTTCCCATCGAGGCAAGATCAATCTACAAGACTGCCTGTATCACCCAGAATGCCTTGCACACTTCCTCTTCTCGATACCTGGAAAATAAACTTAAAATATCTGGAGGCTCTAAACCCTCTCGTAATATGGATAATTTACTGCTTAAGCCCCCCACCTTCAAAAGGGAAAGATCGATGGCTCAATCCTTCTCAGGCAATGCGGTTAGAATCTGGAACTCGCTTCCTCCACTACCCGGTATTCCAACCTCTACCCGGACCTTCAAAACTGACCTCAAATCTCTTCTCTTCCAAAGACACTTCCACAACTAATACATCCCTTTTCATGTCCCTGAAGGATGCTTTTTCAATATTGTAAATTTGTAATCTATGCCTGTACGATCTTCATCCTAACGTTTTTAGGTCTCGGCAACGAGAACTATTGTCACCGAGTAAGCTCGCAAGGGAGTACAGAGCGGTGCACGAGCCGACCAGGGTCTGTGGACGCGCACACACAAAGGCAGGCAGGCACACACCAGACACACACAGACACAGACAGACACACGCACGCACACACACACACACACCCACACCCACACACACACACACCTTCCCTCTCTGCCGCCCCCCCCTCTACCCCCACTCACCGGGCTCTTTCCCACTGCAGTGGGTCAGTCACGGCAGCAGGCAGGCTCGGTGTCTTCTCCGGCGATCTTCAGCTGATGTGCACGCTCACGCTGCGTCTCCTGCGCGCCCACCATGCTGTTTCGCGCCCGTTGATCCTCAGCTTGTGATTACTACTCCTTCTAACGCGGATTCTAAATTACTATTTCTTGGTTCTCTAACTCCACTCTGTTGATTCGTAACAAACTGATATTCAGCACATTTCACAGTCTCGCTTTTGCTTCTCATAAATACAATAAGATTATTTTAAGCGATGTCTACCCTTCTTTTGGTTCTGTGCCTATTATGCTTCAGACTATAGAGTTTTAGAAAGTGTGGTGGAAGATTCCATGATATCAGCGGCGTGCACAGTGCAGAGTGAGTGTGCAGAGTGCAGAGTAGTGAATGCAGAGTAGTGAGTGCAGAGTAGTGAGTGTGCAGAGTGAGTGTGCAGAGTGCAGAGTAGTGAGTGCAGAGTAGAGAGTGCAGAGTGTGAATGCAGAGCGTGAGTGCAGAGTGTGAGTGCAGAGTGTGAGTGCAGAGTGAGTGTGCAGAGTGAGTGTGCAGACAGAGTGTGCAGAGAGAGTGTGCAGAGAGTGTGCAGAGTAGTGAGTGCAGAGTAGTGAGTGCAGAGTTGTGAGTGCAGAGTAGTGAGTGCAGAGTAGTGAGTGCAGAGTGAGTGTGCAGAGTGAG
Organism: Lissotriton helveticus; assembly: GCF_964261635.1. Classification (NCBI taxonomy): domain Eukaryota; kingdom Metazoa; phylum Chordata; class Amphibia; order Caudata; family Salamandridae; genus Lissotriton; species Lissotriton helveticus. Next base: position 1,340,014,202 of record NC_136059.1, read on the forward strand.
TGTGCAGAGTAGTGAGTGCAGAGTAGTGAGTGCAGAGTGAGTGTGCAGAGTAGTGAGTGCAGAGTAGTGAGTGCAGAGTGAGTGTGCAGAGTGAGTGTGCAGACAGAGTGTGCAGAGAGAGTGTGCAGAGAGTGTGCAGAGTAGTGAGTGCAGAGTAGTGAGTGCAGAGTTGTGAGTGCAGAGTAGTGAGTGCAGAGTAGTGAGTGCAGAGTGAGTGTGCAGAGTGAGTGTGCAGAGTAGTGAGTGCAGAGTAGTGAGTGCAGAGTGAGTGTGCAGAGTAGTGAGTGCAGAGTAGTGAGTGCAGAGGAGTGAGTGCAGAGGAGTGAGTGCAGAGGAGTGAGTGCAGAGGAGTGAGTGCAGAGGAGTGAGTGCGCAGAGTAGTGAGTGCAGAGTAGTGAGTGCAGAGTAGTGAGTGCAGAGTAGTGAGTGCAGAGTAGTGAGTGCGCAGAGTAGTGAGTGCAGAGTAGTGAGTAGTGAGTGCAGAGTAGTGAGTAGTGAGTGCAGAGTAGTGAGTGCAGAGTAGTGAGTGCAGAGTAGTGAGTGCAGAGTAGTGAGTAGTGAGTAGTGAGTAGTGAGTGCAGAGTAGTGAGTGCAGAGTAGTGAGTAGTGAGTAGTGAGTGCAGAGTAGTGAGTGCAGAGTAGTGAGTGCAGAGTAGTGAGTGCAGAGTAGTGAGTGCAGAGTAGTGAGTAGTGAGTAGTGAGTGCAGAGTAGTGAGTGCAGAGTAGTGAGTGCAGAGTAGTGAGTGCAGAGTAGTGAGTGCAGAGTGCAGAGTAGTGAGTGCAGAGTAGTGAGTGCAGAGTAGTGAGTGCAAAGTAGTGAGTGCAGAGTGCAGAGTAGTGAGTGCAGAGTAGTGAGTGCAGAGTGCAGAGTAGTGAGTGCAGAGTGCAGAGTAGTGAGTGCAGAGTAGTGAGTGCAGAGTAGTGAGTGCAGAGTAGTGAGTAGTGAGTGCAGAGTAGTGAGTGCAGAGTAGTGAGTGCAGAGTAGTGAGTGCAGAGTAGTGAGTGGTGAGTAGTGAGTGCAGAGTAGGGAGTAGTGAGTGCAGAGTAGTGAGTAGTGAGTGCAGAGTAGCGAGTGCAGAGTAGTGAGTAGTGAGTGCAGAGTGCAGAGTAGTGAGTGCAGAGTGCAGAGTAGTGAGTGCAGAGTAGTGAGTAGTGAGTGCAGAGTAGTGAGTGCAGAGTAGTGAGTGCAGAGTAGTGAGTGCAGAGTAGTGAGTGCAGAGTAGTGAGTAGTGAGTGCAGAGTAGTGAGTAGTGAGTGCAGAGTAGTGAGTAGTGAGTGCAGAGTAGCGAGTGCAGAGTGCAAAGTAGTGAGTAGTGAGTGCAGAGTAGTGAGTGCAGAGTAGTGAGTGCAGAGTAGTGAGTAGTGAGTGCAGAGTAGTGAGTAGTGAGTGCAGAGTAGTGAGTAGTGAGTGCAGAGTAGTGAGTGCAGAGTAGTGAGTAGTGAGTGCAGAGTAGTGAGTGCAGAGTAGTGAGTGCAGAGTGCAGAGTAGTGAGTGCAGAGTGCAGAGTAGTGAGTGCAGAGTGGTGAGTAGTGAGTGCAGAGTAGTGAGTGCAGAGTAGTGAGTGCAGAGTAGTGAGTAGTGAGTGCAGAGTAGTGAGTGCAGAGTAGTGAGTGCAGAGTAGTGAGTGCAGAATAGTGAGTGCAGAGTAGTGAGTGCAGAGTAGTGAGTGCAGAGTAGTGAGTAGTGAGTGCAGAGTAGTGAGTGCAGAGTGCAGAGTAGTGAGTGCAGAGTGCAGTGCAGTGCAGGTATGTGCAGTGCAGTGCAGGTATGTGCAGTGCAGGTGAGTGCAGTGCAGGTGAGTGCAGTGCAGGTGAGTGCAGTGCAGTGCAGGTGAGTGCAGTGCAGGTGAGTGCAGTGCAGGTGAGTGCAGTGCAGGTGAGTGCAGGTGAGTGCAGTGCAGGTGAGTGCAGGTGAGTGCAGTCCAGTGCAGGTGAGTGCAGTGCAGGTGAGTGCAGGTGAGTGCAGTGCAGGTGAGTGCAGTGCAGTGCAGGTGAGTGCAGTGCAGGTGAGTGCAGTGCAGGTGAGTGCAGGTGAGTGCAGTGCAGGTGAGTGCAGTGCAGGTGAGTGCAGTGCAGGTGAGTGCAGTGCAGTGCAGGTGAGTGCAGTGCAGTGCAGGTGAGTGCAGTGCAGGTGAGTGCAGTGCAGTGCAATGCAGGTGAGTGCAGTGCAGTCCAGGTGAGTGCAGTGCAGGTGAGTGCAATGCAGTGCAGTGCAGTGCAGGTGAGTGCAGTGCAGTGCAGTGCAGGTGAGTGCAGTGCAGGTGAGTGCAGTGCAGTGCAGGTGAGTGCAGTGCAGGTGAGTGCAGTGCAGTGCAGGTGAGTGCAGTGCAGTGCAGGTGAGTGCAGTGCAGGGCAGGTGAGTGCAGTGCAGTGCAGTGGAGTGCAGGTGAGTGCAGTGCAGTGCAGGTGAGTGCAGTGCAGGTGAGTGCAGTGCAGGTGAGTGCAGTGCAGTGCAGGTGAGTGCAGTGCAGTGCAGGTGAGTGCAGTGCAGGTGAGTGCAGTGCAGGTGAGTGCAGTGCAGTGCAGGTGAGTGCAGTGCAGGTGAGTGCAGTGCAGGTGAGTGCAGTGCAGTGCAGTGCAGGTGAGTGCAGTGCAGGTGAGTGCAGTGCAGGTGAGTGCAGTGCAGGTGAGGTGAGTGCAGTGCAGGTGAGTGCAGTGCAGGTGAGTGCAGTGCAGGTGAGTGCAGTGCAGTGCAGGTGAGTGCAGTGCAGTGCAGGTGAGTGCAGTGCAGTGCAGGTGAGTGCAGTGCAGTGCAGGTGAGTGTAGTGCAGTGCAGGTGAGTGCAGTGCAGGTGTGTGCAGTGCAGTGCAGGTGAGTGCAGTGCAGGTGAGTGCAGGTGAGTGTAGTGCAGGTGAGTGCAGTGCAGGTGAGTGTAGTGCAGTGCAGGTGAGTGCAGTGCAGTGCAGGTGAGTGCAGTGCAGGTGAGTGCAGTGCAGTGCAGTGCAGGTGAGTGCAGTGCAGGTGAGTGGAGTGCAGGTGAGTGCAGTGCAGGTGAGTGCAGTGCAGGTGAGTGCAGTGCAGTGCAGGTGAGTGCAGTGCAGTGCAGTGCAGGTGAGTGCAGTGCAGTGCAGGTGAGTGCAGTGCAGGTGAGTGCCGTGCAGGTGAGTGCCGTGCAGGTGAGTGCAGTGCAGTGCAGGTGAGTGCAGTGCAGTGCAGGTGAGTGCAGTGCAGTGCAGGTGAGTGCAGTGCAGTGCAGGTGAGTGCAGTGCAGGTGATTGCAGGTGAGTGCAGTGGAGTGCAGGTGAGTGCAGTGGAGTGCAGGTGAGTGCAGTGCAGTGCAGGTGAGTGCAGTGCAGGTGAGTGCAGGTGAGTGCAGTGGAGTGCAGGTGAGTGCAGTAGAGTGCAGGTGAGTGCAGTGCTGTGCAGTGCAGGTGAGTGCAGTGCAGGTGAGTGCAGTGCAGGTGAGTGCAGGTGAGTGCAGTGGAGTGCAGGTGAGTGCAGTGGAGTGCAGGTGAGTGCAGTGCAGGTGAGTGCAGTGCAGGTGACTGCAGTGCAGGTGAGTGCAGGTGAGTGCAGTGGAGTGCAGGTGAGTGCAGTGGAGTGCAGGTGAGTGCAGTGCAGTGCAGTGCAGGTGAGTGCAGTGCAGGTGAGTGCAGTGCAGTGGAGTGCAGGTGAGTTCAGTGCAGGTGAGTTCAGTGCAGGTGAGTGCAGTGCAGGTGAGTGCAGGTGAGTGCAGTGCAGTGCAGGTGAGTGCAGTGCAGGTGAGTGCAGTGCAGGTGAATGCAGTGCAGGTGAGTGCAGTGCAGTGCAGGTGAGTGCAGTGCAGTGCAGGTGAGTGCAGTGCAGGTGAGTGCAGTGCAGTGCAGGTGAGTGCAGTGCAGGTGAGTGCAGTGCAGGTGAGTGCAGTGCAGTGCAGGTGAGTGCAGTGCAGGTGAGTGCAGTGCAGGTGAGTGCAGGTGAGTGCAGTGCAGGTGAGTGCAGTGCAGGTGAGTGCAGTGCAGGTGAGTGCAGGTGAGTGCAGTCCAGTGCAGGTGAGTGCAGTGCAGGTGAGTGCAGGTGAGTGCAGTGCAGTGCAGGTGAGTGCAGTGCAGGTGAGTGCAGGTGAGTGCAGTGCAGGTGAGTGCAGTGCAGGTGAGTGCAGTGCAGTGCAGGTGAGTGCAGTGCAGTGTAGGTGAGTGCAGTGCAGGTGAGTGCAGTGCAGGTGAGTGCAGTGCAGTGCAGGTGAGTGCAGTGCAGGTGAGTGCAGTGCAGTGCAGGTGAGTGCAGTGCAGGTGAGTGCAGTGCAGGTGAGTGCAATGCAGGTGAGTGCAGTGCAGGTGAGTGCAGGTGAGTGCAGTGCAGTGCAGGTGAGTACAGTGCAGTTGAGTGCAGTGCAGTGCAGGTGAGTGCAGTGCAGGTGAGTGCAGGTGAGTGCAGTGGAGTGCAGGTGAGTGCAGTGGAGTGCAGGTGAATGCAGTGCAGTGCAGTGCAGGTGAGTGCAGTGCAGGTGAGTGCAGTGCAGGTGAGTGCAGGTGAGTGCAGTGGAGTGCAGGTGAGTGCAGTGGAGTGCAGGTGAGTGCAGTGGAGTGCAGGGGAGTGCAGTGCAGGTGAGTGCAGTGCAGTGCAGGTGAGTGCAGGTGAGTGCAGGTGAGTGCAGTGGAGTGCAGGTGAGTGCAGTGGAGTGCAGGTGAGTGCAGTGCAGTGCAGTGCAGGTGAGTGCAGTGCAGGTGAGTGCAGTGCAGTGGAGTGCAGGTGAGTTCAGTGCAGGTGAGTGCAGTGCAGGTGAGTGCAGTGCAGGTGAGTGCAGGTGAGTGCAGTGCAGTGCAGGTGAGTGCAGTGCAGGTGAGTGCAGTGCAGGTGAATGCAGTGCAGGTGAGTGCAGTGCAGTGCAGGTGAGTGCAGTGCAGTGCAGGTGAGTGCAGTGCAGGTGAGTGCAGTGCAGTGCAGGTGAGTGCAGTGCAGGTGAGTGCAGTGCAGGTGAGTGCAGTGCAGTGCAGGTGAGTGCAGTGCAGGTGAGTGCAGTGCAGGTGAGTGCAGGTGAGTGCAGTGCAGGTGAGTGCAGTGCAGGTGAGTGCAGTGCAGGTGAGTGCAGGTGAGTGCAGTCCAGTGCAGGTGAGTGCAGTGCAGGTGAGTGCAGGTGAGTGCAGTGCAGTGCAGGTGAGTGCAGTGCAGGTGAGTGCAGTGCAGGTGAGTGCAGGTGAGTGCAGTGCAGGTGAGTGCAGTGCAGGTGAGTGCAGTGCAGTGCAGGTGAGTGCAGTGCAGTGTAGGTGAGTGCAGTGCAGGTGAGTGCAGTGCAGGTGAGTGCAGTGCAGTGCAGGTGAGTGCAGTGCAGGTGAGTGCAGTGCAGTGCAGGTGAGTGCAGTGCAGGTGAGTGCAGTGCAGGTGAGTGCAATGCAGGTGAGTGCAGTGCAGGTGAGTGCAGGTGAGTGCAGTGCAGTGCAGGTGAGTACAGTGCAGTTGAGTGCAGTGCAGTGCAGGTGAGTGCAGTGCAGGTGAGTGCAGGTGAGTGCAGTGGAGTGCAGGTGAGTGCAGTGGAGTGCAGGTGAATGCAGTGCAGTGCAGTGCAGGTGAGTGCAGTGCAGGTGAGTGCAGTGCAGGTGAGTGCAGGTGAGTGCAGTGGAGTGCAGGTGAGTGCAGTGGAGTGCAGGTGAGTGCAGTGGAGTGCAGGGGAGTGCAGTGCAGGTGAGTGCAGTGCAGTGCAGGTGACTGCAGTGCAGGTGAGTGCAGGTGAGTGCAGTGGAGTGCAGGTGAGTGCAGTGGAGTGCAGGTGAGTGCAGTGCAGTGCAGGTGATTGCAGTGCAGGTGAGTGCAGTGCAGTGGAGTGCAGGTGAGTGCAGTGCAGGTGAGTGCAGTGCAGGTGAGTGCAGTGCAGGTGAGTGCAGTGCAGGTGAGTGCAGTGCAGTGCAGGTGAGTGCAGTGCAGGTGAGTGCAGTGCAGGTGAGTGCAGTGCAGGTGAGTGCAGTGCAGTGCAGGTGAGTGCAGTGCAGTGCAGGTGAGTGCAGTGCAGTGCAGGTGAGTGCAGTGCAGGTGAGTGCAGTGCAGTGCAGGTGAGTGCAGTGCAGGTGAGTGCAGTGCAGGTGAGTGCAGTGCAGTGCAGGTGAGTGCAGTGCAGGTGAGTGCAGTGCAGGTGAGTGCAGGTGAGTGCAGTGCAGGTGAGTGCAGTGCAGGTGAGTGCAGTCCAGTGCAGTCCAGTGCAGGTGAGTGCAGTGCAGGTGAGTGCAGTGCAGGTGAGTGCAGGTGAGTGCAGTGCAGGTGAGTGCAGTGCAGGTGAGTGCAGGTGAGTGCAGTGCAGGTGAGTGCAGTGCAGTGCAGGTGAGTGCAGTGCAGGTGAGTGCAGTGCAGTGTAGGTGAGTGCAGTGCAGGTGAGTGCAGTGCAGGTGAGTGCAGTGCAGTGCAGGTGAGTGCAGTGCAGGTGAGTGCAGTGCAGTGCAGGTGAGTGCATTGCAGGTGAGTGCAGTGCAGGTGAGTGCAATGCAGGTGAGTGCAGTGCAGGTGAGTGCAGGTGAGTGCAGTGCAGGTGAGTGCAGTGCAGGTGAGTGCAGTTGAGTGCAGTGCAGTGCAGGTGAGTGCAGTGCAGGTGAGTGCAGTGCAGGTGAGTGCAGTTGAGTGCAGTGCAGTGCAGGTGAGTGAAGTTGAGTGCAGTGCAGGTGAGTGCAGTTGAGTGCAGTGCAGGTGAGTGCAGTTGAGTGCAGAGTGGTGTGTATTGACAATGTAAATGACAATGCCATTTATTTATGATTTAAAGAAAAAAAAATGTCATGAGCAATGCCAATAGCTCTACCTTTAATGATGCCGAGACCATTGCATTGTAAATGCTTGTTTTTTGTGTGACTGTTATCTATTGTTTTATTTTACTTTTTCTTCTTACTCGTTTGTGTCTGTAACGTGTAAATATGTAAAATTCTCCTCATGTAACATACTTGGTTCTGTTGTGGAGCGCTCTGACACCTTTGGGTAACGTCCACTCTATATAAAAATGCATTAAATAAAAATAAAATTAAAATAAATAAAATAGTGGATTTTGCCTTGGATTTGGCAGACCCTGTCCTGCGCCTGATCGCTGGGCTCGAATACGTGACCGAAAAGACTCCTGTGCCAATTCAGTTGTTTGGTCTGGCTCTGGCAAGGTATGTGAATTTGACTGGGAAGAAGCCACAGCTGCCGTAATGGGGGTCTCAGGCTCGGCCAGCGCATGGTACGATAGAGGGTAACCCATGGGTGGAGTCGAGGTTGAAAATCTAGAAAGGAAGACTTTCCTCGGTCAGGGAGAAGCGACGCTCCACAAGATCTTTCTCTTTAGAGATGACACCATGGTGGGCGCCAGAAACCCCTCCGTGGTCGAGGTCGTTGGGGCAGCAGTAGTTTAATTGTGACAGCCTTTCTTTTTCTAATGGTTCAGACAGGCAAAGTGCTGGATGGATAACGTAACAACAAAATTAAATCAAAAAGTACTTGCCACAGACCCTAGAAGAGGTCCAAAGGGGGGTGGGGGATTTCCCAGCCCAGCCGCTGGCAGGTGAAGCCGGGCGAAGACGGGCCTGGTCGTCTTGGCCAGGTCTTCCCCGGGCGCACACTTGGGCGCGTCTCATGCATATCACGCACTATGGGCAGAGAAACAGTTGAAATAGCACCAGACCGGCAGGAAGCAGCAGCCCCTCCTCCTTAGTAGCACTCCAATGCTTGTCGGCTTTGTTGTCCGTACCTCCTCTGACGGCAACTAACAATGCGTCCCGCAATACGGGCTGGGAAACAGTTAAAATAGCGTCGGACTGGCACTAAGCAGCAACCCCTCCTCCAAAGTCGCACTCCAGTGGCTGTGGGCTTTTTAGTCCACCCCTCTTCTGACGGTAACTGCAAATGCATCGCGTGCTGCGGGCAGTAACACAATTAAAATTGCATCCGACAGGTAAGAAGAAGCAGCTCTAGTTCCATTATCGGCGCAGGAGGATCCCCACCCGCACCAAAGTAAGAAAGTAAGAAAGGCATGCATAAATAAATACACCTCACAACTTTTTGTTTGGAGAAAATTATGGCTGCAGGTTTATTACCTACAACAGTATGCAAATTATGGTGGGTTATCTTGGGTTATTTTACGGGCGATACAAGGGCAGGTAGCCATACTAACCTATGCTACCCTGCCCGCCTGATGAGCCAAGCACTGTGGAAACCCAATCAGCGCTCCCCTTGTAGGGTGCAACAAAGAGGCCCAGCAATGGCGGGAGAGGGCTAAATACCCCTCACCATCTCGGGCGCGCCGGACATGACGTGTCCAGCGCGCCCTGTAAGGGGACTCCTCTCGTAGTCCCGGAACTTGGATGGGGAGGCGCCTAAAAGGAACTAATGGTGGCCACCCTCTGAGGTGGCCCCCTGCGGGGGACGCAGGCAGCCGCATTCCTCCTTTACGCAATTAGTTAAAATACAAAAAATGCAGGGTCTGGGCCTTTAAAGTTAGATCAATAAGCATGCAAATCTTAAAGAGTAACCCAAGAACTCAATAAAGTTCTACTGAATATCCATCATAGATATGCCTTTTAACCGCATGCATGCGGCCGCGATTTTTGCGCTGTGCGGCTATTTACGAAAAGCCGCATTACATGACGAGCTGAGCTCGTCATGAGCATGGAAGGGGTTAAGAATGGGGTAGGGGTCTCCTGATAACATGGAGAAATCAAACTGTTTTATAGGGCTTTAGACAAAGGCTGCACACATTTACTAGATTGGTATATGGCTCATTTGATCATAACCAATAGAAATTAGGCAAAGAGAAACTGTTGTATCACATTACATTAGAGGACATTATTCTAATACATGGAGTTCTTGTGTTCACAACCTTTGTTCTCAGCACATGAAATGTTACATAGAATGTTATTCAGTCTGGGGAAGTTGCTCTGTCCTTGATAAAGTATACTATTCAAGTCTCAAGTGGGAATAATTTTCCCAGCTAGTGAAATCGACGAGGGTCTATTATAACAGTGAATAAACAGTAGTTTAAGTCACGTGTTAGAAAGCCTTGTCACGACATGATGGTTGACGGGGTCTAAATTGTCCTAAGTTAAAGAAAACATCAATTCTTACACTGTATGACATGTTGAGGTTTTATGCAACCCAAATTATCAAACCCCCATGATGATTTTTGAAATCATCACTCTTTGTTTGTTCCATTTGTTAAAGAACAGTTGTCATCAGTTTACATTCTTGTATCTAGATCCATCTAGCTTTCATGTCATTGTAGAAGTTGAACTGCAATGCCTCAAATACGACATTAGTTATTTTCCTCGTTCTCCCGGACATTGTTTTCAGATTTTTCTCTCAACAATTTAACCCACCATTTGATGACATTCTTCCTCAGCACAAGGCTGTTATAAATTAACATGGCTCTCCTTGCAAGCAACTATTTGTTAATTATAGTCAGTGCCCCCACAGTGCCAGTTGCTAATCTGTCTATTAGGGTTGAAAGCTTAACATCATTGAGCTCTACACCCACTGAGGGAATGAGTCACAGAAAATATCACCCCTTATCTGTCCAAAACTATGTTGGCTTCTCCTTCAATACATGCCTGGTCCTATGTTCAAATAATCTGTGTGATAAATCTTCAGAAAAACCTAAGCAATGTAACAACTTGCTACCCAATTGCGTGGCAGCTGAAATAAGCCTGACTTGCCACATGCATAGTATATCCCTTTAATACTCACTTCCAATTCAGAAAATATTTTAAGTTTGGCTAAATAGCTGTGCTTACAGTCACGCCATCCCACATCTTCCACTGTCTCATTCGCTTCTTGTCTGAACAATACAAAGGGTTCCACTCTTATCCATGTCTAAAGATAGGAATAAACATAGCAGTCATGAATATTCATGATTTTCGTATATTCAGACAGCAATAAGAAATGTAAATTATAGTTGAAAACACATTGAGTTTGTGAATTGTGGGCAATTCTACTCATTTGTTGTTCTTGGTTAAAAGCAATGATACTGTTAGTGTTCTTCGGTTTTGGCGAAGCAACTTCCTTCAACAATAGATGTCCAATATCAACCCAGCCACTGAAACAGCTATAGCAGCTACCAAGATTACAGAGACAATTTTGCTGGATTCCTACGCCATTCTCATCTTGTCCCGTATCAAATTAGTATTAGTACTTGTACCAAGGCTTGCTACTCTTCTTACTTCTACCCTGCTATCTCTTCTCTATCTCGAACGCTACAGTGACTGACACTATGTCAACAACATGGATAGGTGCCTTTCTTCTTTGTTTGACAAAAGATTGCTTTAAGATGTCTTGTGATGGTGTTTTTAGATCACAGAGGCTCAACAAGGTCAGTTAAGCAGTCGTTGGAATTGTGTGGAGTAAGTAACTAACAGGGAGCAGGAATTTAACATGATACTGGTCAATTGCAGATCCCTCAATAAGCACAAATACGAGCTTCACGATCATCTTGTTGATAACCATCCAGATATCATGTTTTTGACTGAAACTTGGCTGAATGAAGATTCTGCACCAGACATCCTTGAGGCCCTCCCTCTGAATTATGGGATCGCTAGACTTGACCGTCAAGTGAATAGGGGGAGGGGGGGATAGCTATTATCCATAAGCTATCGGTACAATGCTCCCTAGAATCCATGACTACAGAAGCCAGTGAGGCATGCTCCTTTACAATCATGGCAGATACTAATTATGTCATGAAAGGTTTCGTAATTTACAGACCACCATGCCCCATTGCACAGTTTGCATCTAGCCTCAGAGAACAAGTAATACAACCGGCACTGCGGTATTCCAAAGTACTGGTGTTAGGAGACATGAATCTACACTTTGACGCTATGGATAATACCACAGCGCAAGAGCTCTGTCAGGACCTGGCCGCATTACAGCTGGTGCTGCAATCCTCCCTCCTGACCCATCAACATGGCCACTTATTAGATCCAGTTTTCACCAAACTGGGGGAGTTAACAATTGAAAATCCTAACGCAGTCCCATGGGCAGACCATTATATGATTCCTTTTAGCACCAGTATACCTAACACTCCTCTCCTGAAAAAGGCAAGGGCAGGGAGACTGCAGAGGAAATGGGCTGAATTCTCAGCAGCCACCTTCAAACACGCTCTCCAGCAGGGCGGTCCACCGGGTGGAAGTGATGCAGAATCCACCTATAATGGGCTAGGCGAAAGGATAACCGAGGTGCTAGACAGAGCTGCCCCATGGGCCACAAGTGCACAGAGGAGACAGTCAAAATCTGCAGCTTGGTTCAACGAAGAACTTAGGGTGGTTAAGTCTTCATGCTAGCGTTTGGAAAGAAGTTGGAGAGGAGATTTTTCAGAGCACAGGAGGGCAGAGTATAAAACCAGCCTCAAACACTACCACTCGCTAATAAGGAAAACTCGGGCCACGTACTATAACATGAGGATAGGGCAAGCCGAAAACTCCTCTAGAGAGTTATTTGGGATTTGTAAGGATCTATCATAACTGGCCAGAAATACATCTCCTGGCAGCAACTCAGTGGAGTCTTGCAACCGGATAGCAGACTTTTTTTCAGAGAAGGTTGAAAGGATTTATACCACCTTCCCAGAGGAGGCACGCAATGGGAGGTCGGAGTGGACAGGAGTGTGCATCATGGAGGAAACACTCCGCCTCTCCAGATTTAACCTCCCCTCCTGCGATGATCTCAAAAACACAGCCTTAAGTATTAAATCCAGCTCACCAAGGGGCCCTACAACACCAAAAACCCTGAGGGAGAGCATGGAGGTACTATCCCCCTATATTAGACACCTCTTAAAACTCTCCTTTGATTCAGGGGTGGTCCCACAAAGGTGGAAAGAAGCGGTGGTTACCCCTATAAAAAAAAAGCCGGGTGTTAGTGTGAGTCAGCGGGAGAACCTACGACCGGTCTTGCTTCTGACACATTTTGCTAAAATTGCAGAAAAAATGGTCAATACTCAACTGACAATGCACATTAACCAGCACGGCATACTCCATCCTACGCAATCGGGTTTCTGGGCCATGTACTCTACTGAGTCAGCACTGCTTCTGTCTGCAGAAACCATTTGCAGGCATGTAGATGAGGGACAGACAGTGCCATTGGTCCTGTTGGACCTCAGTGCCGCATTTGACACCGTTGCCCATCCAATACTCCTACAGCGCCTCAAGGAAGGAAGACTGGATAATCTGGCCTTGAAGTGGCTAAGATCGTTTTTACAGGACAGAAGCTTCCAAGTGTCCCGACGACCGTATTACTCTAAGATCATTAGGCTGGCTCAAGGGATTCCCCAGGGCTCCATATTCAGCCCTACTCTTTTTAATCTTTATATGGCCCCTTTGGCAGACATCATTATGAAATACGGCATTAGTGTTGTGTCATATGCGGATGACACGCAACTAGTAGTGTCTCTATCTCAATCCCACATAGAGGCAGCCACTAACTTCTCATCCTGTTTACAGGAGCTGGCAGTCTGGATGTCCAATAACTTTTTTAAGTTGAATGGCAGTAAGACAGAAGCTTCCTGATTGTGGGAAGGTTCCCTCAATATGGTCATTGAGGTGGTGGCCACAGACTCTGGGCCCTACTCCCATCACCAGAAACCAGGTCAAGAACTTGGGGATGTGGCTGGATTCTAAGCTCTCATTTGATCATCATACTAGGACGGTGGCCGGAAAGTGTATCGGAATAATGAAAGGCCTTCGGAAAATCCTAGATGTGCTCGCCGTAGCCGCCAGGAAAACTCTAGTCCATGCGTTGGTGACATCCCGCCTGGACTATGGGAACGCACTATACCTAGGAGACAGTGGTAGGAGTGTTCAGAGATTACAATGCATTCAGAACGCGGCGGCCCGCCTTGTTCTGATGCACCCCAGGAGAGCCTCCTCCAAGAATGCCCTGGCTGCCCTGCACTGGCTCCCGGTGAGGGAAAGAATCCTCTTTAAGGCCCTGTGTGTCAGTCAATGCATCCCGCAGGGAAGGGACCTAGCTACTTACATAGTCTAATGTCACCTTACACTCCTACTGGGGCCCTGCAATCCCTGGGGATGGGGCAGATTAAAATCCCAGTAATCAAAAGAGTAAGAATGGGTGGTAGGTCTTTTCGCTACACAGCTGCTAAGCACTGGAACACCCTCCCCCATGCCATCTGGATGGAACCATCAGAAAACTCCTTCCGGAAAAAAAATTAAAAACATGGCTTTTCCAGATATAGATCCACCACCATGCTTAGATTTACTGCTACAGAGTTTGCCAAATATGCTGCAGCGCAGGGACATACTAACTAGCGAGTGTAACCAGGCGCTTTATTATTATTATTATTATTATTATTATTAAGTCCAGTCTCGAGTTGCATACTTCCAGTTAACCTTCTTTTCTCTCTTATACCTCTTACGTCCTGTCAAGTCTTCCGACTGTTCTTGGTTCTCCTGCTCTTTTGTCTCACTGACTTTGGTAAGTGGTTCTGGTCTTCTAGTCTTGGATAGTAGTCTTCTTTTTTGTCTTAGTCCTGTCTTTGACCCATCATTTTTGGAAGGAGCTATTTCCCCTGAGGTAATGCTTATTTCAGATTCACAGGCAACTGGATTGCCTTCAGAGGCAAAGTACCCTGTCACTCTCTCCCTGACTCTGAAGCACTTGTACCAGGTGGCTCAGATTCTGCTTCCCAGCTGTGTCTGTCTTTTTTGGGAATTCACAATCCTAGTCTGGAGCCCTGATCCTCAGTCACTGTAGGCTCCAAGCCCTCACTCTAGTCTTGAAGCTGGTGCTGTTCCGCTGCTGGCTGGCAAGCCTCAGATAGACCTTTGTCTACTTCGGAGGCTTCAGAGACTTCAAATGCAGGTGCACTTGGGCAGTTGGAGGATGTGGACTCCTCCTCTTGCTTGTTAAAGATGGTAAACATGAAGTCAAGTTGAAAGACCGGCACCCTTCACAATTGTATCACCCGTCAACGTGATCTGATAGGGCCGTCACCAGTATTCTTCCAAGCAAAACTTGAGAGCATGCTGCATCACATGAACCAATCTCTAGGGTTCAAATCAAGGCATGAGGCATCACTCACGGATGGGGTGGCAATGTCGACCTGATGAGAGACAAAACGCACCACATCAGCCAGTTCTTTGTAGTACTCAAGCACTTAGTCATCTGCTATGTTCACAAGGGCAGCCGCAGTAACTGAAGGAATTCTCATGGCTCTCCCCATCAGAACTTCATGTAGCAAGAGTCCAGTTCTCCTGCACGGAGTGCTTTGTATGCTCATGAGTACCAGAGGAAGGGTATCTGGCTACAGGAGAGATGTGGAGGGCATGCCTTAGCCAATTTTGTTTTGATTGTCTCATTAACCGTCTTTACAACTCCTAATGCTTCCGGCCTTTAACCGCAATGAAATCTCTGGTCAGTTCCTGGGGTTGTGCATAGCAACTGTATTGATTTGTTCTTGAGGTCACTGCCTTGATCTGATTGAGATGAATTGTCATACCGAATCGTGAGATCAACTCCCTCAATAGCAGCTCGGCAACTGTCAGACTGTTGCATCTCCTGGTGGGATAAGCCTCAACCCAATGAGAGAACAGGGGAACGATGTCCAATATATACCTTAACTATTTGCATCAGGGTATCTTCAAGAAATCAGTCTTGAGACAGGTGAAGGAGCCATTGTTGCAGAGATTCTGCACAAACACAGAACTATGCACAGGATTATAGGACCTTGGTGTACAGAGACTGAATCTTCCTATCACCTTAGTACAAACGAACCCAGGACCGACTGACTATAGTGTCTCACTTGCTCTCCCACTCACTCACAGAGAAACAAATGATTATACACCCCAGAAAACAACACTCCCAGATCTCTCAGGAATTGCGGTAACGAGACACACCCTTTCGCTTGCACTCTTGTACTTGCCCACAATAAGATCTGACAGAGACATGGACCAGTTTAAAATATTTATTTTAACTAACGTGCCCTAACATGCAGTATATATGCCACAACAAGCTGGAAAATGCATAATACGAATATAGTCAGCATAGCAGCTAGTCGGTAGAGAGACAAAATATCGAAATTAAAATATCGACATACAATAATATCGATGTTTTAATTTCGATGGTATAGAATATCGATGTGCAAAATATCGATAGACAGAATATCGTTTTTAAGGTATGTATGTTACTAATATCGAAATTTACTAATATCGAAATTTTGTTTAGTGTTATGTATTTCATTATGTTGTTTATATGTTTGTTAAATATGTTTTTAATGTATGTTTGGAAATTAGAAATTTTGTTTACATTTTGCGTTTTAGTATCAGAGCGGGTTGTGGGTTTATAGGGGAATAGGGTGGGAAGTAATTTAATAATAATGAATTAATTATTTTTAAAAACATATTTATAATTAATAATAAATTGGTAATTAATTATTATTAATTAGTTAATTGAATTAATTAGAGTTAATGTAGTAGTATTTACTATTTTTTTATTGTTAATTAATAATTAATTGGTAATCAATTATTATTAATTAGTTAATTACATTAATTAGAGTTAATGCGCTAATATATTTAATTTTTTGTTATTGTTGATTAATAATTAATTGGTAATTAATTATCATTAATTAGTTAATTAAATTAATTACAGTTAATGTGCTAATATATTTAATTTTTTGTTATTGTTAATTAATAATTAATTGGTAATTAATTATTCTTAAGTGATTAAATGATGTGATTTATTTATGTGTAGTGGGTTGTGTGTTTATAGGGTAATAGGGTGTGATATAATTACATTTAATTAATTAAAGAGATTGTATTTATTTATTGGTATTTATTGTTAATTAATTGGTAATTAATATGTTTTAATTAGTTCATTTATAATTACATCAATTTAATAATATTAATTTTGATTGATATTTATATTAATTGTGTTTTTTTTGTATGTGTAGTGTGTTGTTTGTTATAGGGGGAGTAGTGTGGGAAGTAATTTTTACCCCCATGCTAACCAACGCTTTCCCTATTGTTGCACCCTCTGGAGTGGGAATAGTAATTTTTACCCCTACGCTATCCAACGCTTTCCCTACTGTTGCACCCTCTGGAGTGGGAATAGTAATTTTAACCCCTACGCTATCCAACGCTTTCCCTACTGTTGCACTCTCAGGAGTGGGAATAGTAATTTTTACCCCTACGCTATCCAACGCTTTCCCTACTGTTGCACTCTCTGGAGTGGGAATAGTAATTTTTACCCCTACGCTATCTAACGCTTTCCCTACTGTTGCACCCTCTGGACTGGGAATAGTAATTTTTACCCCTCCGCTATCCAACGCTTTCCCTACTGTTGCACCCTCTGGAGTGGGAATAGTAATTTTTACCCCTACGCTATCCAACGCTTTCCCTACTGTTGCACTCTCTGGAGTGGGAATAGTAATTTTTACCCCTACGCTATCCAACGCTTTCCCTACTGTTGCACTCTCTGGAGTGGGAGTAGTAATTTTTACCCCTACGCTATCCAACGCTTTCCCTACTGTTGCACCCTCTGGAGTGAGAATAGTAATTTTTACCCCTACGCCATCCAACGCTTTCCCTACTATTGCACCCTCTGGAGTGGGAATAGTAATTTTTACCCCTACGCTATCCAAAGCTTTCCCTACTGTTGCACTCTCTGGAGTGGGAATAGTAATTTGTACCCCTACGCTATCCAACGCTTTCCCTACTGTTGCACCCTCTGGAGTGGTAATAGTAATTTTTACCCCTACGCTATCCAACGCTTTCCCTACTGTTGCACTCTCTGGAGTGGGAATAGTAATTTTTACCCCTACGCTATCCAACGCTTTCCCTACTGTTGCACCCTCTGGAGTGGGAATAGTAATTTTTACCCCTACGCTATCCAACGCTTTCCCTACTGTTGCACCCTCTGGAGTGGGAATAGTAATTTTTACCCCTCCGCTATCCAACGCTTTCCCTACTGTTGCACCCTGTGGAGTGGGAATAGTAATTTTTACCCGTACGCTATCCAACGTTTTCCCTACTGTTGCACCCTCTGGAGTAGGATTAGTAATTTTTACCCCTACGCTATCCAACGCTTTTCCTACTGTCGCAATATGTGGAGCAAGTATATATATTAATTTATATGAAGAGTTTTAAATTTATTTTAAATGTATATGTATTAGTTATTATTTTTTAAATATGTTTTAATGTTTATATTTAATATTTGTAAAATTATATGTATTTTTAAATTATTTTTACATTATTATTAACACATTTAAAAAAACAATATTTTTAATTCCGATATTTTTGTACTACGATACTTTTCCCCCCGATATTTTTGTACTTACCTTTATGAAGATATAACTCCGATATTTTTGATGTCGATATTTTTGTGTCGATAATTTTGTATGTAGATATTCTGTCTGTCGATATTATGTCATATATTCCAGCTAGTCCATATATCGTGAAGGGAGATGTCATCATAGGTAAACAATGGAGAAAATACTATAGTGCCTAACCTCCCTCCCCTTGCTAAGAAGAAGTATTATTATATAATTGAAGATCTCTATGCTCTGTCAGTAGATCCCATACCTTAGCCTATAGATGGTAATCAGCAATGATCAAAGAAAGTCTGTGGTCCTCGTTGGGAATCAGCCGATCCCCAACGGACAGAATAGTTGCAAATGGGACTTGATCAGAAGACAAGTGATGTGAAGGGAAACCTTGGGTTAACTCTGTTCCCTCCTTCGTCAAAGCTATAATCGCCAAAACATCATCATAAATTTTAGTCAGAAACCTAGTGACTGCTGCTACTGAACAAGTGGCTACTGCAGATTTGGCTGCCTAATCAGGCAGCGAATTACCAATAGCATGTGCTCCCACACGTTGATGTCCCAAAGTATGGATAACATGTGTGAGTGGCAAACGTTCCTTAAGAGCGGCCTCTCTAACCCAAAGCTTTTTTTGCTTAATTGCGCTACCTTTATAATCACGAAAATCATTTTGTGTCCAGAAGAACACATTTTCATTGAAGGATTGTACACAGTAAAACAAATAGCACACTACAAGTGTTGGAACCTCGGGGTCAGCAAACTCAAGAGCTAAAACCAAAGCACGTAGCTCCACCAATTGAGTCGTGCAATCTCCAAGAGACTGTGTGTGCACCAAGGAGGATTTAAAATCCCCATCAACAATCTTCATTGCCACAATTTTACAGGCTGCTGAATAAGTGTGTTTGGAACCAATGGCTGGCTGTGCAGATCAATCAATGTAAATAATGCATTTGTACTGATCAAGTGGGAGTAATGATAAAGGAGGAAGATGAACATGTTCATATTGTAAAAACTCCTGCATTTGTAATGAAGGATCAAAGATAAAGTTGACATCAGCCGATGTCAAAGAACTGGCCCATTGTATCCAACAAGCCTTTGTAACGGCTTCTAAAGCAGGTACCGGCGAGACAATGAGAATGCGTTTACCCTGAGCCAAAGAACGTTTCTTAAGATATGCCATCTAAACAGCTGTCAAAATCTTTTCTGTAGAAGAGAAATGCATTTCAGGTGGAGTATACAAATGCAATTTATAAGTAATGGGGACCGTGTCCCCCTCATTGAACGTCAAGTACGTAAAGCCTAACGCCCCTGGTACAATCCTTATGATCAAATTTGTCGAATTGCCTTGTGTTAACAAGAAGTTGGTCACAAGCAAATCAGACTGTAGAGACTGAAGAATTGTGGTATGTTCAGGAAGCCACCTGGAAGACAAAAAAAAAGATTGTATCAAAGAGTAAAGAGGTTTGATATACAGGGCATAATCAGGAATGTATGTCCACCCTAAATTCAAAAAACCCAGCAGAGATTGCAATTTTTTAAGTGTAGATGGAGGTTGCAATTGAGCACATTTCTTCAGAAAGTTGGGGGCCAACCCCCTAACTTCATTGTTGAGTTTGTAACCAAGAAAAAGAACTGCCAAGAAGGCGATATGAGACTTGGCAAAATTGAATTGTAACCAAAGTTTGCAAAATGTGTGATAATGCGGTCCACACTCAAGAGATGCGGCTGTAATTTATCATCCGTCAAGTATATGTCATCAACGTATGAGAAGTCATCGGGGTCGATCTCATGCAAAAGGGACACTATGCGTGCCGCGAACACACCAGGGCTATTCTTATATCCCATAGGCAATGTCGCATATTGGTGCTGATTGCCCAACGCACTGAATGCGGTCAAATCACAGCTCTCAGGAGCCAAAGAGTGGCTGAAAAATCCATTGGAAATGTCCAAGGTGGTTTTATATTTTTTCAAACAATGTTATTCACTAACGCAGAGTTCTGAACCGCAAAGGTTAGAACGTGACTGTTTAAATGTCTGTAATCTAAAACTGTTTGAACCGCCCGGTTTCAACATCAGCAAAAGAGGATTATTCATCGAAGAAACACATGGTTCAATCACTCCCTGGTATTCTAATTGGGTCAAGATTTCACTTACGGACACTTTAGCGTCTCGTTTGATTGGATACAGTGGTTGGGGCTGATGTGTAGAACACAAAGGAATCACATCAACCGGGAAACCCTCGTCCCAACCTGCTTGATTGCGATATAACGCCGGGGCTAAGGCTAAAGCCCACTTGGAGGCATAAGCCATTTTTTCATCTTCAGGAAAATATTGTGAAAAACATGGTAGAATAACATCTTCCCCTCTAGAGGAAGCTAGGACAGAAGTGGGAGGCCAATCAACCTTCGCCAATAAGATGTCATAGGAAGAAGTGAGGTTTTCCCAAAACACTGCTGTAATTGGGCATTTAGGGCCCGATGTAGGTAATTAGTATTTGCCGATTCGTAAATACCGAATTTTACCGATTCGGTATTTACAAATCGGTAAATGCTATGTACGTATTTTTACCGAATTATTTAACGAATCTGTAACATTCGGTAATTACCGAATCGGTATTTACCGATTCGGTAATTGCCATTGATTTCTATGGGCCTTGAGGCCCATAGGAACCAATGGCAATTACCGAATCGGTAAATACCGATTCGGTAAAATTACCGAATTAACAAGGGGGACAGGTTGTCACTTTGACACCCTGTTGCACCCCTGATTCAGGCTTGTGTGCCATGTGACACACATGCATGCCCTTGGGGCATGTATGTGTGCCACATGGCACAGGTGTACATGCACAGATGTGTATGTACACAGGAATTCGTTATTTACCATCAAATAGTATTTGCCGCAGTCGGCTTGCGGCCGTGGCGGAAAAGCTCTAATATGGTGGCTGTGTCTATCAGACACCGCCAGCCATATTAGGATGGCCTGAGGGGAATGCCTTTCCGTGGCGTTCCTGCTTTGGGGGCCCGTTGCGGGTGAAGGGGGGGTTGCACATGCGGGGTACCTATGGTACCCCCCTGCATTTCACAGCACAACATGGCAGGCACCGCACGGTGCCTGTCATGTTGTGCTGTGAAACGCACAACATGCATTTTTCACATTGCGGCGGCCGGTGCTTTATGCCAAAATGTTAAAAATGTGGGATGCACCCGCCACTGTGGCGGGTGCATCCTAATTGGGAGCACGGTTCCTCCGCCCTTGTTGCGAACGGTACCTGCCTCCTAATCGACCCCTAGGTCTTTTTGCCAAAAAATATATTTAATTCTTTTATATGAATTCTCTTAACATGTGTTTATATATATATTCACTGAAAAAACCATAGGTTTCACACCAGTTATAGTTAGCTGGAAATTGTACTCGCATAAAACCATTAAAATTCCCACGTTATAGTTAGTTGGACTCACTATAACTTGCGCGTGCAATGCACTGCTGATGACATCACATATTACATCACTCATGACATGGTCAGTGACATCACTCATGACATCACTGATGACACCATCCTTGTAACAGAGTTTGAGACCTCCTTTCACTGTAATGTAACCCTTGAAACACATATTCAAAAATAGAAACTAAATTTTTCAAAAAAATGGAGATACCCATACCAGTTACAACAACCAATTCAATAATTCCACCATCTATATACACATCCACTCATTCACCAACAGTTCTATATAGTCACTCATACATATACTCACTCATCATATGTAGTGATACACCTATACATCCTGTTACACACCGACAGTCATCTAAAAAATACTGTGACACATACTCACACATGCAAATAAACTATTAAACATCCATTTATTTGCATATACAGCTATAAACACACTAGCAATTTACTTCTAAAGAAACTTACACATACTTACTCTCTTAAACAATCACTTATAGAAACACATACTAATTTAAACAGGAACTCTTACAATCTCTTACTCTCACATATACTCACTTATATACATCAATATTCACATATACTAGATTAAAACATATGTAGTTACTGATAATGACACTAGGGAGACAGTCATTCACTCACTAACACACACATATACACACTCATCCACCCATACAGTCCTGCACATATGCTGCCTTTAAAACACATACAAAGAGAGAGTCAATCATTCATGCATCTATGTGCTAAGTAATACCCCCACCCAACCATACAAACACTCATACTGATACTAAAAAAAACATCTAATAACCCATATACCTACACATGTAGCTACTCACCGACCCATGCACCCACTTATACACAAAGTGAAACACTAATCCATATATTTAAATATTTAAACATTACTCACTAATATATGTATTCACTAAGATACACTTAATAAGCCAGTTAACCAATCAATTTTTTATAAAAAAACATCCATTTAGACACTTATTTAAACATTTATTCTTCCATCAACTTTTACATATACATATATAAAACATATTTATTTTTCAGAAAGACACACATTCACTGGATGGTGTCATCAGTGATGTCATGAGTGATGTCACTGACCATGTCATGAGTGATGTAATATGTGATATCATCAGCAGTGCATTGCACGCGCAAGTTATAGTGAGTCCAACTAACTATAACGTGGGAATTTCAATGGTTTTATGCGAGTAAAATTTCCAGCTAACTATAACTGGTGTGAAACCTATGTTTTTTTCCGTGAATTTAATAGGTTTTTTAAATGCTAATTCCTAACTATAACTGGTGTGAAACCTATGGTTTTTTCAGTGAATATATATATATATATGTACTCCACAAAACGCTGCTCGAGCGATCCTCAACCTGACAACGCTGGTGCCGTCGGTAGTAGCAGCCGCTACTCTTTACTTCATGCAGGTTCCAAATCCAACTAAATAGAAGGACATAGAGACGTCACACCAAGAGATCTTTGCACAAATCCTTTATTGTGCACTCGTAGAGCAAGGACGACACGTTTCGGCGTAAGCTGACGTCTCTATGTCCTTCTATTTAGTTGGATTTGGAACCTGCATGATATATATATATATATATATATATATATATATATTCCACAAGTTGTTGCTCAAAAGAAATCCTGTACAACAAAGAGCCGACCCAAAGAATGCTGGTGCAAGTTCAATTTTAATCCAGTGAAGCCAGCGCTGCCGCCATGACGCGTTTCGCCTCCAGGGAGGCTTGATCACATGACAAACTACACATGGTGTGTAAGGCTATTTAAAGTGACAGTGCAGTTGAGTGACATCATAGACATAGAAAATAAACTATAAGGTAAAAACGCCGCTAATGTGCAAACCAATCAAACCAATGCCAATAGTACAGCAAAAATGTATATATGGCTGACAGGAGCACAATCCATAATTTCTAATAAAACAGAATTCATGGAAAAAGAGCATATTTGTCGGGCAAAAGTACATACTAAATAAACAAAGTATTTACATGACAAACAATGTTATCTATGTAGCAACAATGTATATTTCCTCAGTATTCATATAAAAACCCTTAGAAAAATAGCTCAAGGACAGACAATAGCAGCGTTTTTTATAATGTCCTATGAAACTGTTTCGCAAAAGTAGAGCCCAAGTGGGCAAGTCACTTCAAGAAAACTTGAATAGCCAAGAAGGTGCAAAGAGCAATAGTGCAAATACCATAAAGTGCATATAGTGAAAAATGTCTCAAATGTTAAAATTGTTAAAAACATGTGCCACAGTATCCCAGTTTGTAATAGAATC
Organism: Lissotriton helveticus; assembly: GCF_964261635.1. Taxonomy (NCBI): domain Eukaryota; kingdom Metazoa; phylum Chordata; class Amphibia; order Caudata; family Salamandridae; genus Lissotriton; species Lissotriton helveticus. The sequence continues at coordinate 1,340,037,147 of NC_136059.1, forward strand.
AATTCATCAATATATACAATTATACAATACAGAAAGAGAGCATAACAAGGTCAATGGAAGATTGCTATATCCGGACAGGTCTTAAATGTTAAAAACTCCAAAATTCTAAAGGCAAGTGTAGAGATCCTCTCTATCATTGAGGCCATAAGGATTCTTGGTGTTGAGCTCCAAGATGTATCTCGTCTCAAGGAGGCGGAGTTTGGCCTCACGGTCACCTCCCCTCCTTGATGGCTCAACACAATCAATTAGGAAAAATTGGAGTTTATCAGGGATACCAAGATGTTTCTCCTGAAAATGCCTGGCAACCGGATAGTTCTGATCGTGTCCCGTTACTGCCCTTATGTGTTGGAGTATGCGCCTGTGGGCGGGCAGCTTAGTGCTGCCCACATATTGGAGCCCACACGGGCATTCCAACACATAAATAGCGAACTCGGTTTTACAGTTCAACCATTTTGTGATGGCAGTCGGATGTTGATGAAAGGGACTTTGGAAGTGGGTTTTGTTGATGCCATAACGGCAGGCTTTGCATTGAGGGCATGTTTTAAAGCCCTTCTTCAATGCCCCCCAAGTAGAAGAAACCTTGGGCTCTAAGGAGTTACTCACCAAGGATTTGGACATGGATGGAGATTTCCTAAAAGTCAAGATTGGTTTGGTACCCATTGTGTGACCAATTGTAGGGTCACTACGGACCAGATTCCAATTCTTGTTTACGATTTTGCGTAAAGCACCATGTTGACGATTGAAAGCCAGAATGAGTCGTGGTGCACTCATTTCACCCTTGTCTGTTGTTAAATCAAGTTGGTTCACTCTTTTAGCTTTGGGGATTAACGCTTCTTGCCTGCTTATAGAATTGGAACGTCTAATGGCTGTCATGATGATTTCTGGGGAATAGCCTCTTTCAAGAAACCGTACTTTACATGCCTCCTGTGCAATTGCACATTCAGCATCAGTGCTGCAAATCCGCCGGATTCGAAGCATTTCCCCAAAGGGAATGCTTCGAATCAAATGGGCAGGATGTTGGCTGTTAGAATGCAATATAGTATTGCCAGCACTGGGCTTTCGATAAAGCCGGGTTTTCAGGGCAGAATCACTCACGAATATCTCCACATCCAAAAAACAAATCATTTCAGAACTCAAATTAGCAGTAAAGTTAAGATTGACATTGTTCACATTGATCAAGTTCACAAAGGCCCTGGCACTGTCCTGATTGCCTCTCCAAATAATAAAAACATCGTCAATGTAGCGAAGATAGAGGGCAATATGATTATATACCAATTCATGGTGCTGGGTGGCGAGGACCTGCTCCTCCCACAGCCCCACGTGTAGACACGCGTAGCTGGGTGAGAAGCAGGCCCCCATAGCCACACCCCTTATCTGCTGGTAAATCACGCCATTGAAAAGAAAAAAATTCTGCTCCAAGCACATTTTGGTCATTTCGATCAACATCTTGTTATGTGCTGTTGGATGAGGCAAATCTTTGTTCAGGTAATGATCCAAGGCCTTGAGCCCATCCACGTGTCTGATAGAGGTATAGAGGGATGAGACATCCAAAGTCATGAGCACCATATCCTCATCCCATGCAAAATTAGCGATTTTATCAAGGAAATCAAAAGAATCTTGAACAAATGAAATCAGGTTCCTAACATGGGGCTGAAGAAAGAAGTCAATGTACTTGGACACATGTTCCAAGGAACTGTCTATTGCCGAGATAATCGGGCGTCCAGGAGGTGTGATAGTATCCTTATGAACTTTGGGAAGTAGGTAGAAGGAGGGAATTACCGGATGTTCTTTTTTGAGGTATCTGAACTCCTCATGCGATAAAAGCCCTGCACTTCGCCAAATCTGGAGCTTGCTAGTTTGCTCAATCCAAGTATTTTTCACGATTTGTATGTTACTTCTGCGATAACATGATGAATCATTTAGTTGCAGTTCCGCTTGTTCAAGATACATTGCTCTCGGCCAAAGGACGACATTGCCGCCCTTGTCGGCCTCTTTTACAATGACATTATGATCTGATTTCAGTTTCTTGATCAGTTGGTAGTAACATTGATTTTGTTTTGAGATACAAAATTTCCTTTTGTTAGTGGCGGTGTATAGTTGTTTAATATCCCACACTACAATCTCTTGGAAAGAATCCAAATTATCGTGGGCCATAATAGGCTGGAAAGTTGATTTGGGCTTGAAAGTTGTAATTTGTATCCCAGGATGTACAAGAGGGACTTCCCTCAAGTTGCCCTCTGATGATTGTTGCTGTAAGTCCCAGATAGTATTGAAGGTGGCCTGGCTTTGTGTACTTGAGAAGGTGGGACTAGATACTGTTGTTGATGGATTGGGATCTTTAGGATGTAACGCAAAGAATTTCTTGAGTTTTAACTTCCTTGTAAATTTATAAAGATCCATTCTCGTATCCGCATAGTTCATGTTGCAAGGTGGGCAATATGAAAGTCCCAAATTTAGTACAGATGTTTCTGCAGGTGTTAGCTTCAGGTTAGTGAGGTTGATTACTGATTTGATTTGGTTTTGCGGTTGCGTTTTGGATTGCATTTCCAATAATTTTGTTTGCCCTGATTGCTGTCGTTTGATGTTCCTGGAACAGCATTTCCGGCGTTGCCAGCGTTTGTGGTTTGCCCGCTGTTTTTTGGTGCGCGGGCTTTGTGTGATCGGAGTGTTTCTCGCCGGTCCTGACATAGGCAATCCACCTCCTGTGCCAGGGAAAGTTTGGTAAACCCCAACGCTGCATCACGGCTGGGGTCCAGTTCCGGATCACTCTCCACCGCTGAGCTTAGGCTCGAGAAAGATGTTGCAGGGAGCAGGGTATCTTCCCTTGCTTGTTGATTGTTTAAATTGGAACGTGCTTTGGCTTTCACTGCATCATACCTTTTAGCAAAAGTGAAAACCTGCCCATTTGCATAATCAGCTCTATCTCTTTCAAACTTGAAAGCTTTCCTTCTCTTAATGATTTCTTCTTCTTTGGCCAGGCGATTCATCATATCTGTTCGTATCTTGGCAATGGCATCATTGGTTTCGTGTTTTGAGATCTCCTCCTCTAATGCATCTATTTTTAGCTGAAGCTTGATGCGGTCGCTTTCGGCATATTTTACCAGAATGCGTAGATATATCTTAGAACAGTCTAGGTTTGCCTCTGCCCATTCCGCTAACATTTCCGGGTCCGGGTCGTCGTAGCTAGGGGCAATAGTACTTCGCAACCCTCTTGGTACACGCCCCACCTCCAGATAGCGGGAGAGAGATCGATGTTCCCACCACTTCGACTGTTCTGCACGCATTAGCCGCTCCAGTTGTTTAAAAAGATCTCTAACTGTGGGCACTCCTGTTTCCTGTATTGCTGGTGTGGCACTAATTGATCCCCCAGCCGGGGAATCAAGAAACATGGATGCTGCTGCCTGCGCACGATTGCGTAGTCTATCGGCGGCCATTGTGTAAAGCGCTATATGTTATGGCTATTTTTGTAGGAAGGCACCAAAAACGGCAAACGGGAAAAAGGAAATAAATGTCCTACCCGTTGCCGTGCAACTTCTCACTGCTTGCTCCTAAGTGTTCTCCGGGGTTACCACGACTCGGCTCCGGTCCCGTAGCAAGTAGGGGCGCAGATTCCGGTCAACCGCCCACCGAAACACATTGACGGCCAAGCAGGGGCGTTGCGGCTTTCTCCTCGCCGGAGAACGTAATAAAGTCCCAGATACCGGAACTGCTGCTTCCTGCCGCTTAGCCCACGTCGAGAAGGGGTCACGCTCGTACCTGGATAAGCCAGTTAACCAATCAATTTTTTATAAAAAAACATCCATTTAGACACTTATTTAAACATTTATTCTTCCATCAACTTTTACATATACATATATAAAACATATTTATTTTTCAGAAAGACACACATTCACTGGATGGTGTCATCAGTGATGTCATGAGTGATGTCACTGACCATGTCATGAGTGATGTAATATGTGATGTCATCAGCAGTGCATTGCACGCGCAAGTTATAGTGAGTCCAACTAACTATAACGTGGGAATTTCAATGGTTTTATGCGAGTAAAATTTCCAGCTAACTATAACTGGTGTGAAACCTATGGTTTTTTCCGTGAATTTAATAGGTTTTTTAAATGCTAATTCCTAACTATAACTGGTGTGAAACCTATGGTTTTTTCAGTGAATATATATATATATATGTACTCCACAAAACGCTGCTCGAGCGATCCTCAACCTGACAACGCTGGTGCCGTCGGTAGTAGCAGCCGCTACTCTTTACTTCATGCAGGTTCCAAATCCAACTAAATAGAAGGACATAGAGACGTCACACCAAGAGATCTTTGCACAAATCCTTTATTGTGCACTCGTAGAGCAAGGACGACACGTTTCGGCGTAAGCTGACGTCTCTATGTCCTTCTATTTAGTTGGATTTGGAACCTGCATGATATATATATATATATATATATATATATATATATATATATATATATATATATATATATGTATATATATATATAAAATTTCTATGGCAAAATGAAACCCCTCATTTTGTTCCTTTTCAAATTAAATGTATTAAGCGTTACCACTTTATTCCAATCAAGATGACTTCAGGTGTGCCATACTTTTGTCATAAGTAAGACTGTTAGCTTTCTAGTTGTTCTTTAGAACACTCTGGGACATTCTGTCATTGGGCTATAGTTGGGCTACATCTGGCTGATATTTGGGCTACATTTGTTTTCTTTTGTCTCTGGTGGCCATCTTTGGGCTACATTGGGCTACATTGGGCTACATTTGGGCTCTAACATATATATAGCCCAATGTAGCCCAATATATATTTTTTCAAAGTTAATTGTCGTAAAAACCACTGGAGCATATATCTTGAGACATAGCAAAGGCACATCGGGGTACCAGTCCCTACAATTTTGCCAAGTTTGGTGGAAATCCATTCAGCCGTTCGGGCTAAAAGTGAGTCCAACCGCCCTATGTAAATTAACATGGGGAAAACACGTTTTGGGACCCCCTTTTATCTCGGCCCCCGCTTGACGGATCCCCCCGGAACTTCCAGGGAAGGAGCGGAGCGCAGCGAGGCAAAGTTAAGGAAAATTACAGGCAGATCCCTCATTCGGCGCCAAAGTTATTCCCAATAGAATGTTGCGGATTTCCTATGGAAAACGATCCTAACTATAACTACCTACTGGCGACCGCCAGTAGGTAATATTAACCTATTAATTAATATTGTTGTGGTACAAGTTTTAGATTTAGAGTATGATGGTGTATTTTATAAATGAATGGAAATTGTTTTATTTTGGAAATGTTGTCTTTTATGATGAAAAATCGCAATAAAGACTTAATGAATGAATGAATGTTTAAGGCTACATTTAATAGGTTGAAATTCTTTTTGGATGAAGTACATAATTATTTTTATGTGGGATGTTTAGGATGTAAGAGTTTTGGTTGGAGAATTGGTGTAATACACAGAAAATATTTATTTGTAAAAAGCCCAGAGTATTAAATTAAATTAGAGGAGTCATTGCGTTAATTTGCAAATATTTACAATTAGCTATAAGAAAATAGTACGCTAACCTTCAAATGCGGTATGTTCGGGATGTTTGGGTATTGGGTGGGGTGTTGTGTTTTAATACCCATTATGTCTAATAAACTTTTATAATATTGATTTTACATCACTGCCGAATAGGAATTTTATTGATTTATTTGAATGTATTGATAATCTGGCAGATGAACATAGGTATGGCAAATTGGATGGTATCTGCCTGGGGGGTGATCTTAATGCCCATTTGCACAACAGAATAGATAAACCTGTTGTTACACTGGCTCGGGTAATTCCATGTAAAAGAGTGGAAGAACTGCATAACCACCTATCCACTCAGGAGTTAATCAACGTAATGGATAAAGTTGGCTGCAAGTCTGTTAAAGATCCATTGCCTACCTTTAGAGGACGTGGTTGTTCATCTACCATTGATTATGTTTTTATATCTTCCTCCCTCGAGAATTATTTAGCCGAGGCTGAAGTTTTATGCGCTAGCTACAGCGACCACAACCCAATTTTGACAACTATTAGATTTGTTAATAACTTTTTAAAACGGAAAGAAATAGGGGCAAAGAACCTGGTAGCATCAACTGTCAAACTTAAAGTGATTTGGAAGGGCATAGATAACAAGGCCCTACTTGCATGTACTATAAAGTCGTATCCCCTACTTGTGGATACGTGCTTGTCTAATGGATGCCCAGGTATAGAGATTATCCAGGCCTTTACCGGGTTATGTGCTGGTATTAAACACGAAATTTCCAAACCTGTTGCAAACCGGAGTAAGAACCCTAGATGGTTTGATGGCACCTGTTCCCGGGGGAACAGAGAACTCCGTGAAGCACTAGCTGGGGAGCCCAGGGGCATGACTCTGGTTAGAGCCATGAGAGAGCGCTATAAGAAAGTGACTAAACTGCGCACAGAGGAGATAGTGAAGGCACGGTGGGATTCTCTTGCACAAGCCGCTGCACTTAAAGATGGAACTGGGTTTTGGGGTGAGGTAAAAGCAATGAGGTCCATGGGACTAAACATCTCTCCCATAAATTGTAACATAGCTAGCAAGTCCTGGGAGGAGCATTTCTCAAGAATATACACAGCCCCAATAATGACTATTGATAGCTATCGCCCAGTTAACAAGGTTGTTATATCTATTACCGAAGTTGAAGATGCCATACATGAAAGTGCAGGGAATATAGCGCTGGGTTCAGATGGGTTATCCATTGATCTTATTAAATCTGAACCAGACATCTGGTCCCCTTTATTATGCAATGTTTTTAATAATCTGTCCAATACTACAATCCCTAAAACCTGGTCAACTAGTATTATTGTGCCCATTTTTAAGAAGGGCAACAGACTTGACCCTAGTTGTTATCGCCCTATATCTTTGATAGATAACACTGTGAACATTTTGGGCAGGGCCATTTTTAATAAGATCAGGGACTGGGCAGAAGATAATCAAATTTTAAATTGCTGTCAGTTGGGTTTTAGGAGTAACGTGGGTACTGTAGAACAGTGTCTGAACCTAAACCTAATATTGTTCAAATATACCATCACTAAAAAAGTCCCACTATATCTAGGTTTCATGGATTTAACTTCAGCCTTTGATTTTGTTAACCGATCGAGATTATGGGAGATTCTTTTAAATTATGGGTTGGATGAAGCACTCGTTCACTTTTTGGCCCATTTGTAGAGATACCTAAAGGCACGGGTAAGGATAAATAATGAAGGAGAGGTCTCCGGGGATATTTTAATTGGTAGGGGGGTAGACAAGGTTGTGTCTTAGCCCCCCTACTTTTTATTCTTTACATAAATGAATTGAATAATTCCCTGTCCAAATTGACACACGATGTACCAAAAATCAATGATAAACTGCTTCCCGTACTTCTATATGCGGATGATGCGGTCCTGATGGGTCGCACACCTAAAGCACTTCGCACTTTAATTACGGGTTTTGTACCTTTTATGGCTGACTTGGACCTGTTTACCAATTTTAAAAAATCATATATAATGTCCTGTGGTCCTAAGAAACACCATATTAATCATATAGTGTCCGGTAATGACTTGCTTAAAAGCACTAGCACTTTCCCTTACCTGGGCTTAGTATTTTCAGATTCTGGATCGTGGCAAGCCCATGTGGCCCATGGTAAAAATAAACTTGGTAAGACGGTAAATTCTATTATCAGCCTACGACAGCCTAAGCAAGCAGAGGTAGTGACACCATTACTACAGATTTATAAAACCCAATGTGTACCAACGGCGACTTATGGTGCCGAAGTGTGGGGGTACATAAATTGTAGTGGAATTCAGATTGAGGAAAATAGATTTTGTAGAAAGGTATTAGGGGCACAAATTTCATCACCAAATTATATATGCCATAAAGAACTAAATTTACATTATGTGGACACATTTTTTAAATCTCGGCCAGCATTATCTTGGCTAAAGATATGGCGAAATCCGGCTGCAATTTTAACACAGGAGATAATTAAAGATTGTCCTAATTGTGATAGGGGCGGCTGCATACCTTAGCTTGGAGCAGTAAAAAAAAAGCCTAGCCAGTGTGAAGCTGGAGCACACTTTCCTCCATCCCCTAGGTACAGACGGTATAAATCTAAAAATTGTTAGAGAAGCATTGTATGATTTATACCGCAAGGAAAGAGGACATATCGGACATATCGAATTTTGTAAACCATCAATTATTAGATATATCCCTATTTTAGTGTCGTCAGGTAACATATACAATATGCCACAGGAATACCTCAGGAAAAACATTGGGAGATGGAATAGGAGTTTGCTCTTTCGTCTCCGGGACGACAGCATAAAATATTCACTTTGTTTTCCGTTTTTTTTTAATAACAACTTAGAAAATCTCTGTTGTCCGTGTGGCATTGGTTGTAAACAGACACTGTTACATTTTTTATTTTTCTGTAAATTTTATGCCAGATACACTAAACAGTATCTAATTCCTTATTTTAAGGCGCACTCTATCATTGATTTTAATCTGGCATTTCACGAAATCTTGCAGCTAGGAAGCGATGATGTGATTTATCGAGTAAGCCTATTTTTGCAATCTGTGGTACGCTCGCGATCCTCTATGAATACACCGTAGAATATGTGAATTGTCTGTAAATTGCCTTTTTGCACATGTATTGACTGTTTAAAGAGGAGTTAGCCAATTTATAATACGGTCTTTTTGCACTGAGTCTAAAGTTTACATATATGCGAATTTGCAAAGTTATTGCCTGTTTTGTTGTATAATGTATATACAGCATTCCTTTGCACCGTATTGCTGTTTTTGCACATTGGACTTATATTATTAACGATGTTTGACCTGTCAAATCCAACCCTATTTTATTATTTTTAATATTACATGTTTTGATGTTGATTGTATACTTATGTCCTATTGGTGGTGATGATTTGTACTTTTATGGATATTTTATATCCGAATAAAGACCATTTGACTTGACTTGAAAATGTGCAAATATTTACAATTAGCTATAAGAAAATAGTACGCTAACCTTCAGATGCGGTATGTTCGGTATGTTTGGGTATTGGGTGGGGTGTTGTGTTTTAATACCCAGGTATTTTTTTCTGGCTTGAAAAAAAAACCTGACTAATAATCTTTGAGTGTCATTCCATTTTTTTATGCAAACATGTACACTATTTTATAATGAAAAAATTTATCCATCCTTTAGGAGCGGGATGCTTGGGATGCAGGGGTATTGGGTGGGGTAGTGTTTTAATACCCAGGTATTTTTTTCTTGTGGAAAAAATCCCTGAGTATTAAATTGTAAATTCAAATCCCTAAGGATTGAAGTGTATGTGTTTTAATATCCAGGTATTTTTTTCTGGTGGAAAAAATCCCTGAGTATTAAATTGTAAGTGACTATCCATTAAATTTTGACAAAAAAATAGAACACTTTTCAACATCAAATTACTATGCTAACCTTTAGGAGCGGGATGCTGGGGATGCAGGGGTATTGGGTGTGGTAGGGTTTTAATACCCAGGTATTTTTTTCTGATGGGGAAACAATCCCTGAGTATTAAATTGTTAAGTGTCCATCTCTTCAATTGTGACAAAAAAGAACAATAGTCAACATCAAATTTCTACGCTAACCTGGGTGGGGTAGTGTTTTAATACCCAGGTATTTTTTCTAGTAGAAAAATTCCTGAGTATTAAATTGTAAGTGTCTATCCATTACATTTTGACAAAAAATAGAACAATTCTCAACATCAAATTACTACGCTAACCTTTAGGAGCGGGATGCTGGGGATACAGGGGTATTGGGTGGGGTAGTGTTTTAATACACAGGTATTTTTTTCTGGTGGGAAAAATCCCTAAGGATTAAATTGTACGTGTTTATCCCTTAATTTTTATGAAAAAAGAACAATAGTCAACATCAAATTACTACGCTAACCTTTAGGAGTGGGATGATTGGGATACAGGGGTATTGGGTGGGGTAGTGTTTTAATACCAAGGTATTTTTTTTTCTGGTTGCATAAATCCCTGAGTATTAAATTGCATGTGTCTATCCCTTCAAGTTTGACAAAAATAAGACAATAGTCATCATCAAATTACTACGCTAACCTTTAGGAGCGGGATGTTTGGTATACACAGGTATTGGGTTGGGAAGTGTTTTAATACACAGGTATTTTTTATGGTTAAAAAAAACCTGAGTATTAAATTATAAGTGTCTTTCAATTAAATTATGACATGAAAAGAATAAAACTCAACATCAAATTACTACGCTAGCCTCTAGGAGCGGGATGCTTGGGATGTAGGGGTATTGGATGGGGTAGTGTTTTCATACCCAGGTATTTTTTATGGTGGAAAAAAAATCACGAGTATTGCATTTTTTGGATAAAATTATATACAATCAATGTACTAAAAAATTACATCAATACAATTGTTAATAACTTTCTGTACATTTTAAATCAAATAAAAACATATTAAACAATTAATATAATATTTTAAAATGGAAAAACAAATAAATTCAGCCAGTTTACAGTGAAAAGATTTTTTTAATAGGATATCATTTATTTTAATATTTCCAAAAAGGTATCAGTTATTTTTTTAAGATGAAACATTTGTCAAACTTTTCTTTATGTGATTTATTCAACTGTTTGTCAATAAGTTTAATGGATAAAATAGTCAGTTTTCAATTAATGTAAACTTTGTAGAAGCACGCTGTTTCACATGTGTTTGAGTAGTTGGTGGTTCCTCTCAGACAGCAATGACTTGTAGTCGCAGCTCTGTCAAGTATCACGCATCAGCTGTGACTCTAACGCATTTCAGTGCAGTGGTCTGCATCACCGCACTTGGGATAGCAGCTCCTCGCTGATAACGCTGATTAAACTAAAAGAGTGGCAGCGCGCTGTGTCATGCACGCTGCTGGGCTTGGGGGCTCACAGTAACAGGTAATAGCTACAGCTTACTCACTTGGCTGCTGCTACAATTTATTAATAGAAGAGGATGTCCCTGTCCTGCATTCATTGCGACTGACGTCACGAGGCAGTGCTGTGCCCAATAGGCGCGCCGCACGACACAGTACATCATGTCCTGCTTCCACTGGCTGCAGTTAAACTTGTGGCAGGCCGGCAAATGTTGGCAGGGCTGGCGCTGCTCAGCAGTAAATTGAAATAAATGACCCCACGACCCAAACCACGGACCCGGCATCCCCTGAAGAACAACAACACTGTGCAGCTGAGCTGTTCCTGCTGCTGAGCCGAAGTGAGTGAGTATGATGGCCGGGCAGCTGGCGCACATTTGTATGCGTGGTTACCACTAATACCCTTTACCACGCATACCTTTACTACGAGATACGTAGTAATGGCATGTGTGCTAAACGTAAAATTAAAAAAGGGGGCTTGGGGGGGTCTCCCCCCCAAAAAAGCATGCAATTCAAAACGGGGGGTTGGGGGGTCTCCCCCCTAAAAAACGCACCTGTTTCTGTCGCAATGTGGAGGCAATCCAACCGGTGTCCTTAGAGGAAACGGAAAGACACTTCCACTTCCTATTTACGACGTGTGACGCAGGGAAGGGATATTATATAAAAAAGAGAGCTGGAGAGGGGAGGGCGCACTCCCTCTTACCTGTTTTCTCTGAGCCTACATGGGCAGGGATCGGAGATAACCTTTACCAAGAATATGCCATTATCAAGCATGGTTTTACAACGAAAATCGTTGAAAAGATATGCGTGGTAAAGGCATTTTCATGGTAAAGATTATGCGTGGTAATGGCATTCGGGTTGTAACGCATGCGTGGTAAAGGTAAAACTAAAAAAGGGGGCTTTGGGGGTCTCCCCCCCCCCACAAAGAAGTGTGCAATTCTAAAGGGGGAGTTGGGGGGGTCTTCCCCCCACAAAAAAACTTGCATGGTAAAGGCATGCGTTGCAGCAGAATGCGTAGTAACGTCATACAACCATTTATAATGTGCTATACTATTGACAGTTTTGATATCTGAGTAAAAGAAAAGTTAATTATAGAATTGCTTTTCAAGTTCAGGGAAATGTTTTCCATTGTACCTGAGGTTTGCATTTCTTAGTTCTTCTGTGGTGAAGTTTTGGTTGCAAAAGTATTGTTGGAAGTGCTGCTTTAGTAAGTACTCTCTTTTCAACTCTGATAGGTATTCCAGGTGTATGTTATAGAGGTAGCTGCAATGACAAGTATCAATAATAGGATTAGAATAGTTTACTTATAAATGTTGGTTAAACTGCAAATTTAAAAAAACATTTTTAAAGATAGTTTAACTCTCTGATAATTATTTAATATCACTTTAGAAACCTTTCAATTTTAAAGCACAATGGAGTAAGATGGTTCCTCCATTAGAGGTTTAAAAAATAGATAAGGTAAATTAAAAAGTTGTTTTATTTCTACTTGGAGATCCGTTGTTTTGTTTTTTCATGCAACTGATGTTTCAAGCGGTACTTTCTTTTCTCACTTATGGATCGATGAAAATGGCTCTCTAAGAGATATCTGGTTAGAAAAACAAAGACAAAGTATATGTTTTAATTCAACTTTAGACCTAGTCCATTTCTTTGTTGAAACTTAATGACAAAAGATACTATATTTTGGCCAACACCTGCTATGAGGTAAGTACCCGGCGGGCTAAGAAGAGAAAATCTGGCCCCCAGACACTGACCAACACTTTCCCTGAGGTAAGTACCCAGCGGAGTAAGAATAGTAAATTTAGCCCCAGACACTGCCCAACACCTTCCCCCAGGTAAGTACCCTGCAGAGTAAGAATAGAAAATCAGGCCCACAGACACTGACCAACACCTTCCCTGAGGTAAGTACCCATTGGAGTAAGAAAAGTAAATCTAGCCCACAGACACTGACCAACACTTTCCCTGAAATAAGTACCCGGCGGAGTAAGAATACGAAATCTAGCCCCCAGACACTGACCAACACCTTCCCTGAGGTAAGTACCTTGCAGAGTAAGAGTAGTAAATCTGTCGCCCAGACACTGACCAACACCTTCCCTGAGGTAAGTACCCGGCGGAGTAAGAAAAGTAAATATGGCCCCCAGACACTGACCAACACCTTCCCTGAGGTAAGTACCCATTGGAGTAAGAATAGTAAATCTGGCCCCCAAACACTGACCAACACCTTCCCTGAGGTAAGTACCCTGCAGAGTAAGAATAGAAAATCTGGCCCCCAGACACTGACCAACACCTTCCCTGAGGTAAGTACCAATTGGAGTAAGATTAGTATATCTGGCCTCCAAACACTGACAACACCTTCCCTGAGATAAGTACCCGGTGGAGAAAGAATAGTAAATCTGGCCCCCAGATACTGACCAACACCTTCCCTGAGATAACTGCCCTGCGGAGTAATAATACAAAATGTGGCCCCCAGACACTAATCAACACCTTCCCTGAGGTAAGTACCCGGCAGAGAGGGAATAGTCAATCTGGCCCCCAGACACTGACCAACACCTTCCTTGAGGTAACAACCTGGCGGAGTAAGAATAAAAAAATCTTCCCTGAAGTAAGTACCTGGCGGACTAAGAATACAAAATCTTGCCACCAGACACTGGCCAAACACTTTCCCTGAGGAAAATAAGTACACAATTAAAAAAAAAATCTATAACTGCCTCTTAGTTACTGTACGGCGAAAATGAAAATAATGGTAAAATTATAAAGTCAACCAACCATACTCTATTATACTCTTACTCAAAGAAAATATTTCAAGGAAACTGACATTTAAAAACATACATACTTTTTCACTCAAGTTATTGACCAGTTTCTTTATTTGTTCTACTTGCCCTCTACACACTAACTTAAAAATATTTAATTGGTTACATTTACTCCTCGGTTAAATGTAGATATATATCATACATCACATACATAAGGTGTCTAAAAACTGTATGACACACAATGGTTTCTATGGGAACTCAGAATGTTTGCTTTGTATGTGGGGGGACCTGCACACCTGTGTAAATGATGTTTATGCTGAGTACAAACAATTCTAACTATTTAATCATTTGTGCGTGCTATCTCGCTACGGGGTATAGCCCCCACCCCTAGGTAAGAACAAATTAATTTAGAGGCCTGGGATAACCCAAGCCTTCGAGATGCACAGCCTAAGTCCCTGCGGTTTCAGTTTTCTACACATTTTAAAACATTTTGCTTGATACATATAAACAAACTCAAACACGAATGAAGAGCGACAATCTTGCATTATTCACAATTTTGATAATACAGTGTAAATAACGACAACTTAAATCAGTTGATCTGGACTGCAAGGAACTGGTGACAGTTATTGTTCTATGGTACCGTGTCTCTCAAACACGTAATATCAATTTAACACACTCTTATGACAGAAAGTTAAAAAAGAAATCCCCAATGCATTTCGGGTTAAATAAACCCTTCTTCAGGGGAACTTCATGACAATAGAGTAGTAGAAGCAATGTTTTAGAGGTCCTCCGTGTTGAACTACAACAGAACATAAACACGTAAACAACTGTCGAGAATTGTAAATACAAAATGTAATTCTGCAGGGTTTGCCCATAGGTTGAAAAAAGTGCTCCCAAAGTACCAAATCCACCAATGTCACCTGTTATGATATGTTTGTGTGAAACGGATAACCACTCGGTAACCCTACCGATACAAGAGACAATGGGAAGTGGATAAGCAAGATACCGGGAAAACGCGTATAGCACCCAGTGAGTTAAAGCCAAACCGGCATGAACATCTGACCCGAATGGAAAAAAACCTGAATCACGAGGTTTCTATGTAAACACAACAAGTGCAACAAGTATTGTAGACCGGATAATAGTGGATTTACAAAGAGTAAACATACGCTCAAGTATATAGAGCAAAGGCTTACTGTAATGCGTATTTGTGAGTCGCGTCGCTGCAAAATATAAAGCAGAGCGAGACAACAGGTATTTAGCCTCAATTTAAGTAATTATGAAAAACTGAAAGTCAGCATGGATGGCAAACTCGGAACGCTCACCTCGTAGTATGTTTGTGAATCTCCTCCGCTACTCTCGACTCTCGCCACCCAAAAATTGTGCATGATTGTGGGCGCAAAATCCGTTCCGCTTGCGGAATTTGCGGATTTTCGGCAATTTCGCAATCCGCGAATCTTGTGAAATTGCTGAAAAATCCGCAAATCCACTCGCGGGCGGTTTTACATTCTGGCAGGATGCTCCTGCAGAGTTATGGCAGGTAATGGCGCCGGCAAACTGCCAGCGTTCAAGTTGCTTACTTGTTGCAACTATTCTCTGACCCTGTCCTGGCCCTAAACAGCCGGGTGCCCGAGGCAGGGTCAGAGAATAGTTACAAATGGCGCCGGCAAGCTGCCAGAGTTGAAGTTGCTTACTTGCAACTGTTCTCTGACCATGTCCTGACGCTAAACAGCCGGGTGCCCGAGGCAGGGTCAGAGAATAGTTACATCTAAGCAGGTGCCCGAGTTGAAGCTCAAATTCAGTAACGCATTCATCAGCCCAAAAACAATCGTGAGCTTTGTCGAGGCTGGGCAGGTGTGCTTTCTCCCCATATCTACCGTTGAAAATTAGCTGTGATGCTGGATAGAGGCCTCTGCATCCTTCACTTTCACAAGCTCAATCCCCATGCCGTTTCTGTGTCCAGGAGCTTCTCTCTCCTCATCTGCTGCTCTGATCGGTCTCTGACCTTTTTTACACACAAAAGGGATGTGAACTCGCATAGAAGCCCCGCCCACACACTAGTGGTGTGCACCGTTTTCCCGCCCTGACCCACTATGATGGATAGCTCACTCAAGGGACCCCGGCGCTGGGCAGGTGTGCTTTCTCCCCATATATACCATCGAAAATTAGCTGTGAGGCTGAATAGAGGCCTCTGCATCCTTCACTTTCACGAGCGCAATCCCCGTGCAGTTCCTGTGTCCAGGATCTTCTTTCTCCTCATCTGCTGCTCTGATCGGTTTCTGACCTTTTTTACACACAAGAGGCATGTAAACTCGCATAGCAGCCCAGCCCACACACTAGTGGTGAGCACCGTTTTCCCGCCCTGACCCACTGTGATGGACAGCTTACTCAAGGGACCCCGGCGCTGGGCAGGTGTGCTTTCTCTCCACATCTACCGTCGAAAATTAGCTGTGATGCTGGATAGAGGCCTCTGCATCCTTCACTTTCACGAGCGCAATCCCAGTGCAGCTCCTGTGCCCAGGAGATTCTTTCTCCTCATCTGCTGCTCTGATCGGTCTCTGACCTTTATTACACACAAGAGGCATGTGAACTCGCATAGAAGCCCGCCCACACATTAGTGGTGTGCACCGTTTTCCCGCCCTGACCCACTATGATGGATAGCTCACTCAAGGGACCCCGGCGCTGGGCAGGTGTGCTTTCTCTCCATATCTACCATCGAAAATTAGCTGTGATGCTGGATAGAGGGCTCTGCATCCTTCACTTTCACGAGTGCAATCCCCGTGTAGTTCCTGTGTCCAAGATTTTCTTTCTCCTCATCTGCTGCTCTGATCGGTTTCTGACCTTTTTTACACACAAGAGGCATGTGAACTCGCATAGAAGCCCCGCCCACACACTAGTGGTGTGCACCGTTTTCCCACCCTGACCCACTATGATGGATAGCACACTCAAGGGACCCCGGCGCTGGGCAGGTGTGCTTTCCCCCATATCTACAGTCGAAAATTAGCTGTGATGCTGGATAGAGGCTTCTGCATCCTTCACTTTCACGAGTGCAATCCCGGTGCAGTTCCTGTGTCCAGGAGCTTCTTTCTCCTCATCTGCCGCTCTGATCAGTCTCTAACCTTTTTTACACATAAGAGGCATGTAAACTCGCATAGTAGCCCCGCCCACACACTAGTGGTGAGCACCGTTTTCCTGCCCTGACCCACTAAGAAGGACAGCTCACTCAAGGGACCCCGGCGCTGGGCAGGTGTGCTTTCTCTCCATATC
The DNA here is from genome assembly GCF_964261635.1 of Lissotriton helveticus. Taxonomy (NCBI): domain Eukaryota; kingdom Metazoa; phylum Chordata; class Amphibia; order Caudata; family Salamandridae; genus Lissotriton; species Lissotriton helveticus. The sequence continues at coordinate 1,340,054,069 of NC_136059.1, forward strand.
TACCGTCGAAAATTAGCTGTGATGCTGGATAGAGGCCTCTGCATCCTTCACTTTCATGAGCGCAATCCCCGTGCAGTTCCTGTGTCCAGGAGCTTCTTTCTTCTCATCTGCTGCTCTGATCGGTCTCTGACCTTTTTTACACACAAGAGGCATGTGAACTCGCATAGGAGCCCCGCCCATACACTAGTGGTGTGCACCGTTTCCCCGCCCTGACCCACTATGATGAACAGCTCACTCAAGGTACCCCGGCGTGGGCAGGTGTGCTTTCTCCCCATATCTACCGTAGAAAATTAGCTGTGATGCTGGATAGAGGCCTCTGCATCCTTCACTTTCACGAGTGCAATCCCTGTGCAGTTCCTGTGTGCAAATCACAGTCCACAAGAGGCAAAACATTTATAAAACAGTGTGTGCCGTGTAAGAGTGCCAACAAGTGTAATCCCATGCCGATAATGTCTACTCGTTTATAATGCTAATGTCATGAATTTATGCCCGCTCAGCAACCATATAGCTGATGCTCTGAATTATGAGAACTGTAAACCGTCAGTGTGGGTGCGTTGAAGCCAAGGTTAAGGTGTAAGGGCATTCCTCCCAGGATGCGATACGAATGCCGAATAGTAAGCCAATGGACCAGCTGGTATATAATAGTACTGAAAAGACGACAGAAGGTGAATAAGTGAAAACACGCATGTAATGAAAGTAAACAGAGGGATTGTTCTAGTGCAAATCATGTACAAAACAGTATAGACATGGTAAAAACAATGATACAGTTCCTCCCACTTGTGGATGATGCAGACATATATATATTGTTACATCCAAAATATTCATAAGAAACATAATAGCTCATAATGATCATTAGGCCCTCCCGGGATGATCATGCCCAAGTATTTGATCCAAAAGGTCTCTCTACGTGCTAAAGCTGTGTGATGATCTATACCTGGAGTCAAATATATCTTTTCAAGAATGGTGAATCTGATTTGGGGAATGGTGTGTAACGTGCTCAGTCAGTGTGCAGCTAAGCAGGAATTGCGATTTTTGTTGCAAATTGTGCTTTTGTGTTCTAATATGCGTGTTTTTATTTTCCTAGATGTTCTGCCCATGTAAACGAGCCGGCATGGGCATTAAATTGCGTAATTGACGCCTTCAGTAATGCAGTCAGATGTGTGTTTTAATTGAATCTTTTTTCTGGAGTGAGTGTGAGAGAAACAACAGACTTGACCCTAGTTGTTATCGCCCTATATCTTTGATAGATAACACTGTGAACATTTTGGGCAGGGTCTTTTTTTATTAAGATCAGGGACTGGGCAGAAGATAATCAAATTTTAAATTGCTGTCAGTTGGGTTTTAGGAGTAACGTGGGTACTGTAGAACAGTGTCTGAACCTAAACCTAATATTGGGCAAATATACCATCACTAAAAAAGTCCCACTATATCTAGATTTCATGGATTTAACTTCAGCCTTTGATTTTGTTAACCGATCGAGATTATGGGAGATTCTTTTAAATTATGGGTTGGATGAAGCACTCGTTCACTTTTTGGCCCATTTGTACAGAGACCTAAAGGCACGGGTAAGGATAAATAATGAAGGAGAGGTCTCCGGGGATATTTTAATTGGTAGGGGGGGTTAGACAAGGTTGTGTCTTAGCCCCCCTACTTTTTATTCTTTACATAAATGAATTGAATAATTCCCTGTCCAAATTGACACACGATGTACCAAAAATCAATGATAAACTGCTTCCCGTACTTCTATATGCGGATGATGCGGTCCTGATGGGTCGCACACCTAAAGCACTTCGCACTTTAATTACGGGTTTTGTATCTTTTATGGCTGACTTGGACCTGTGTACCAATTTAAAAAAATCATATATAATGTCCTGTGGTCCTAAGAAACACCATATTAATCATATAGTGTCCGGTAATGACTTGCTTAAAAGCACTAGCACTTTCCCTTACCTGGGCTTAGTATTTTCAGATTCTGGATCGTGGCAAGCCCATGTGGCCCATGGTAAAAATAAACTTGGTAAGACGGTAAATTCTATTATCAGCCTACGACAGCCTAAGCAAGCAGAGGTAGTGACACCATTACTACAGATTTGTAAAACCCAATGTGTACCAACGGCGACTTATGGTGCCGAAGTGTGGGGGTACACAAATTGTAGTGGAATTCAGATTGAGGAAAATAGATTTGGCAGAAAGGTATTAGGGGCACAAATTTCATCACCAAATTATATATGCCATAAAGAACTAAATTTACATTATGTGGACACATTTTTTAAATCTCGGCCAGCATTATCTTGGCTAAAGATATGGCGAAATCCAGCTGCAATTTTAACACAGGAGATAATTAAAGATTGTCTTAATTGTGATAGGGGCGGCTGCATACCTTAGCTTGGAGCAGTAAAAAAAAGCCTAGCCAGTGTGAAGCTGGAGCACACTTTCCTCCATCCCCTAGGTACAGACGGTATAAATCTAAAAATTGTTAGAGAGGCATTGTATGATTTATACCGCAAGGAAAGAGGACATATCGGACATATCGAATTTTGTAAACCATCAATTATTAGATATATCCCTATTTTAGTGTCGTCAGGTAACATATACAATATGTCACAGGAATACCTCAGGAAAAACATTGGGAGATGGAATAGGAGTTTGCTCTTTCGTCTCCGGGACGGCAGCATAAAATATTCACTTTGTTTTCCGTTTTTTTTTTAATAACAACTTAGAAAATCTCTGTTGTCCGTGTGGCATTGGTTGTAAAAAGACACTGTTACATTTTTTATTTTTCTGTAAATTTTATGCCAGATACACTAAACAGTATCTAATTCCTTATTTTAAGGCGCACTCTATCATTGATTTTAATCTGGCATTTCACGAAATCTTGCAGCTAGGAAGCGATGATGTGATTTATCGAGTAAGCCTATTTTTGCAATCTGCGGTACGCTCGCGATCCTCTATGAATACACCATAGAATATGTGAATTGTCTGTAAATTGCCTTTTTGCACATGTATTGACTGTTTAAAGAGGAGTTAGCCGATTTATAATACGGTCTTTTTGCACTGAGTCTAAAGTTTACATATATGCGAATTTGCAAAGTTATTGCCTGTTTTGTTGTATAATGTATATACAGCATTCCTTTGCACCGTATTGCTATTTTTGCACATTGGACTTATATTATTAACGATGTTTGACCTGTCAAATCCAACCCTATTTTATTGTTTTTAATATTACATGTTTTGATGTTGATTGTATACTTATGTCCTATTGGTGGTGATGATTTGTACTTTTATGGATATTTTATATCCGAATAAAGACCATTTGACTTGACTTGAAAATTTGCAAATATTTACAATTAGCTATAAGAAAATAGTACGCTAACCTTCAGATGCGGTATGTTCGGTATGTTTGGGTATTGGGTGGGGTATTGTGTTTTAATACCCAGGTATTTTTTTCTGGCTTGAAAAAAAAACCTGACTAATAATCTTTGAGTGTCATTCCATTTTTTTATACAAACATGTACACTATTTTATTATGAAAAAATGTATCAATCCTTTAGGAGCGGGATGCTTGGGATGCAGGGGTATTGGGTGGGGTAGTGTTTTAATACCCAGGTATTTTTTTCTTGTGGAAAAAATCCCTGAGTATTAAATTGTAAATTCAAATCCCTAAGGATTAAAGTGTATGTGTTTTAATATCCAGGTATTTTTTTTCTGGTGGAAAAAATCCCTGAGTATTAAATTGTAAGTGACTATCCATTAAATTTTGACAAAAAAAAGAACACTTTTCAACATCAAATTACTATGCTAACCTTTAGGAGCGGGATGCTGGGGATGCAGGGGTATTGGGTGTGGTAGGGTTTTAATACCCAGGTATTTTTTTCTGATGGGGAAACAATCCCTGAATATTAAATTGTTAAGTGTCCATCTCTTCAATTGTGACAAAAAAGAACAATAGTCAACATCAAATTTCTACGCTAACCTGGGTGGGGTAGTGTTTTAATACCCAGGTATTTTTTTCTAGTGGAAAAATCCCTGAGTATTAAATTGTAAGTGTCTATCCATTACATTTTGACAAAAAATAGAACAATTCTCAACATCAAATTACTACGCTAACCTTTAGGAGCGGGATGCTGGGGATACAGGGGTATTGGGTGGGGTAGTGTTTTAATACACAGGTATTTTTTTCTGGTGGGAAAAATCCCTAAGGATTAAATTGTACGTATTTATCCCTTAATTTTTATGAAAAAAGAACAATAGTCAACATCAAATTACTACGCTAACCTTTAGGAGTGGGATGATTGGGATACAGGGGTATTGGGTGAGGTAGTGTTTTAATACCAAGGTATTTTTTTTCTGGTTGCATAAATCCCTGAGTATTAAATTGCATGTGTCTATCCCTTCAAGTTTGACAAAAATAAGACAATAGTCATCATCAAATTACTACGCTAACCTTTAGGAGCGGGATGTTTGGTATACACGGGTATTGGGTTGGGAAGTGTTTTAATACACAGGTATTTTTTATGGTTAAAAAAACCTGAGTATTAAATTATAAGTGTCTTTCAATTAAATTATGACATGAAAAGAATAAAACCCAACATCAAATTACTACGCTAGCCTCTAGGAGCGGGATGCTTGGGATGTAGGGGTATCGGATGGGGTAGTGTTTTCATACCCAGGTATTTTTTATGGTGGAAAAAAAATCACGAGTATTGCATTTTTTGGATAAAATTATATACAATCAATGTACTAAAAAATTACATCAATACAATTGTTAATAACTTTCTGTACATTTTAAATCAAATAAAAACATATTAAACAATGAATATAATATTTTAAAATGGAAAAACAAATAAATTCAGCCAGTTTACAGTGAAAAGATTTTTTTAATAAGATACCATTTATTTTAATATTTCCAAAAAGGTATCAGTTATTTTTTTAAGATGAAACATTTGTCAAACTTTTCTTTATGTGATTTATTCAACTGTTTGTCAATAGGTTTAATGGATAAAATAGTCAGTTTTCAATTAATGTAAACTTTGTAGAAGCACGCTTTTTCACATGTGTTTCAGTAGTTGGTGGTTCCTCTCAGACAGCAATGACTTGTAGTCGCAGCTCTGTCAAGTATCACGCATCAGCTGTGACTCTAACGCATTTCAGTGCAGTGGTCCGCATCACCGCACTTGGGATAGCAGCTCCTCGCTGATAACGCTGATTAAACTAAAAGAGTGGCAGCGCGCTGTGTCATGCACGCTGCTGGGCTTGGGGGCTGACAGTAACAGGTAATAGCTACAGCTTACTCACTTGGCTGCTGCTACAATTTATTAATAGAAGAGGATGTCCCTGTCCTGCATTCATTGCGACTGACGTCACGAGGCAGTGCTGTGCCCAATAGGCGCGCCACAGGACATCATGTCCTGCTTCCACTGGCTGCAGTTAAACTTGTGGCAGGCCGGCAAATGTTGGCAGGGCTGGCGCTGCTCAGCAGTAAATTGAAATAAATGACCCCACGACCCAAACCACAGACCCGGCATCCCCTGAAGAACAACAACACTGTGCAGCTGAGCTGTTCCTGCTGCTGAGCCGAAGTGAGTGACGATGATGGCCGGGCAGCTGGCGCACATTTGTAAGTATCAATGATACAGTGCAAGACGCATGCGTGCTTACCACTAATAGCCTTTACCACGCATACCTTTACTACAAGATACGTAGTAATGGCATGTGTGCTAAACGTAAAATTAAAAAAAGGGGGCTTGGGGGGTCTCCCCCCAAAAAAAGCGTGCAATTCAAAACGGGGGGTTGGGGGGTCTCCCCCCTAAAAAACGCACCTGTTTCTGTCGCGATGTGGAGGCAATCCAACCGGTGTCCTTAGAGGAAACGGAAAGACACTTCCACTTCCTATTTACGACGTGTGACGCAGGGAAGGGATATTATATAAAAAAGAGAGCTGGAGAGGGGAGGGCGCACTCCCTCTTACCTGTTTTCTCTGAGCCTACATGGGCAGGGATCGGAGATAACCTTTACCAAGAATATGCCATTATCAAGCATGGTTTTACAACGAAAATCGTTGAAAAGATATGCGTGGTAAAGGCATTTTCATGGTAAAGATTATGCGTGGTAATGGCATTCGGGTTGTAACGCATGCGTGGTAAAGGTAAAACTAAAAAAGGGGGCTTTGGGGGTCTCCCCCCCCGCAAAAAAGTGTGCAATTCTAAAGGGGGAGTTGGGGGGGTCTTGCCCCCACAAAAAAACGTTGCATGGTGAAGGCATGCGTTGCAGCAGAATGCGTAGTAACGTCATACAACCATTTATAATGTGCTATACTATTGACAGTTTTGATATCTGAGTAAAAGAAAAGTTCATTATAGAATTGCTTTTCAAGTTCAGGGAAATGTTTTCGATTGTACCTGAGGTTTGCATTTCTTAGTTCTTCTGTGGTGATGTTTTGGTTGCAAAAGTATTGTTGGAAGTGCTGCTTTAGTAAGTACTCTCTTTTCAACTCTGATAGTTATTCCTGGTGTATGTTATAGAGGTAGCTGCAATGACAAGTATCAATAATAGGATTAGAATAGTTTACTTATAAATGTTGGTTAAACTGCAAATTTAAAAAAACATTTTTAAAGTTAGTTTAACTCTCTGATAATTATTTAATATCACTTTAGAAACCTTTCAATTTTAAAGCACAATGGAGTAAGATGGTTCCTCCATTAGAGGTTTAAAAAATAGATAAGGTAAATTAAAAAGTTGTTTTATTTCTACTTGGAGATCCGTTGTTTTGTTTTTTCATGCAACTGATGTTTCAAGCGGTACTTTCTTTTCTCACTTATGGATCGATGAAAATGGCTCTCTAAGAGATATCTGGTTAGAAAAACAAAGACAAAGTATATGTTTTAATTCAACTTTAGACCTAGTCCATTTCTTTGTTGAAACTTAATGACAAAAGATACTATATTTTGGCCAACACCTGCTATGAGGTAAGTACCCAGCGGGCTAAGAAGAGAAAATCTGGCCCCCAGACACTGCCCAACACCCTCCCTGTCGTAAGTTTCCAGCAGAGTAAGAATAGACAAACGTGCTCCCAGAAAACTGAGTTAAATTGTTGCGCCAGTAAAAGTTTAAAAAATTAGATAAGGCAAATTAAAAGGTTGTTTCATTCATACCTGGAGATTGGATATTTTGTTCTTTCATGCAACTGATGTTTTAAGCTGATCTTCCTTTAACCCCCTTATGGATTGATGGAAATGGCGCTCTATGAGATATCTGGTTACAAAAACAAAGACATAGCATATTTTATAATTATAATTTAGATCTATTACATTTCATTGTTGTAACTTACAAAAGTTACTATATTTTGACAAACACCTTCCCTGAGGTAAGTACCCGGCGGAGTAAGAATAGTAAATCTGGCCCCCAGACACTGACCTACACCCTCCCTGAGATAAGTACCCGACGGAGTAAGAACAGTAAATCTGGCCCTGAGACACTGACCAACACCTTCCCTGAGGTAAGTACCCTGCGGAGTAAGAATATAAAATTTGGCCCCCAGACACTGACCAACACCTTCCCTGAGGTAAGTACCCATTGAAGTAAGAAAAGTAAATCTAGCCCACAGACACTGACCAACACTTTCCCTGAAATAAGTACCCGGCGGAGTAAGAATAAGAAATCTAGCCCCCAGACACTGACCAACACCTTCCCTGAGGTAAGTACCTTGCAGAGTAAGAGTAGTAAATCTGTCGCCCAGACACTGACCAACACCTTCCCTGAGGTAAGTACCCGGCGGAGTAAGAAAAGTAAATATGGCCCCCAGACACTGACCAACACCTTCCCTGAGGTAAGTACCAATTGGAGTAAGATTAGTAAATCTGGCCTCCAAACACTGACAACACCTTCCCTGAGATAAGTACCCGGTGGAGAAAGAATACTAAATCTGGCCCCCAGACACTGACCAACACCTTCCCTGAGATAACTGCCCTGCGGAGTAATAATACAAAATTTGGCCCCCAGACACTAATCAACACCTTCCCTGAGGTAAGTACCCGGCGGAGAGGGAATAGTCAATCTGGCCACCAGACACTGACCAACACCTTCCCTGAGGTAAGAACCCGGCGGAGTAAGAATAAAAAAATCTTCCCTGAAGTAAGTACCTGGCGGACTAAGAATAAAAAATCTTGCCACCAGACACTGGCCAAACACTTTCCCTGAGGAAAATAAGTACACAATAAAAAAAAAAAATCTATGACTGCCTCTCAGTTACTGTACGGCGAAAATGAAAACCAACCATACTCTATTATACTCTTACTCAAAGAAAATATTTCAAGGAAACTGACATTTAAAAACATACATACTTTTTCACTCAAGTTATTGACCAGTTTCTTTATTTGTTCTACTTGCCCTCTACACACTAACTTAAAAATATTTAATTGGTTACATTTACTCCACGGTTAAATGTAGATATATATCATACATCACATACATAAGGTGTCTAAAAACTGTATGACACACAATGGTTTCTATGGGAACTCAGAATGTTTGCTTTGTATGTGGGGGGACCTGCACACCTGTGTAAATGATGTTTATGCTGAGTATAAACAATTCTAACTATTTAATCATTTGTGCGTGCTATCTCGCTATGGGGTATAGCCCCCACCCCTAGGTAAGAACAAATTAATTTAGAGGCCTGGGATAACCCAAGCCTTCGAGATGCACAGCCTAAGTCCCTGCGGTTTCAGTTTTCTACACATTTTAAAACATTTTGCTTGATACATATAAACAAACTCAAACACGAATGAAGAGCGACAATCTTGCATTATTCACAATTTTGATAATACAGTGTAAATAACGAAAACTTAAATCAGTTGATCTGGACTGCAAGGAACTGGTGACAGTTATTGTTCTATGGTACCGTGTCTCTCAAACACGTAATATCAATTTAACACACTCTTATGACAGAAAGTTAAAAAAGAAATCCCCAATGCATTTCGGGTTAAATAAACCCTTCTTCAGGGGAACTTCATGACAATAGAGTAGTAGAAGCGATGTTTTAGAGGTCCTCCGTGTTGAACTACAACAGAACATAAACAAGTAAACAACTGTCGAGAATTGTAAATACAAAATGTAATTCTGCAGGGTTTGCCCATAGGTTGAAAAAAGTGCTCCCATCGTACCAAATGCACCAATGTCACCTGTTATGATATGTTTGTGTGAAACGGATAACCACTCGGTAACCCTACCGATACAAGAGACAATGGGAAGTGGATAAGCAAGATACCGGGAAAACGCGTATAGCACCCAGTGAGTTAAAGCCAAACCGGCATGAACATCTTACCCGAATGGAAAAAAACCTGAATCACGAGGTTTCTATGTAAACACAACAAGTGCAACAAGTATTGTAGACCGGATAATAGTGGATTTACAAAGAGTAAACATACGCTCAAGTATATAGAGCAAAGGTTTACTGTAATGCGTATTTGTGAGTCGCGTCGCTGCAAAATATAAAGCAGAGCGAGACAACAGGTATTTAGCCTCAATTTAAGTAATTATGAAAAACTGAAAGTCAGCATGGATGGCAAACTCGGAACGCTCACCTCGTAGTATGTTTGTGAATCTCCTCCGCTACTCTCGACTCTCGCCGCCCAAAAATTGTGCATGATTGTGGGCGCAAAATCCGTTCCGCTCGCGGAATTTGCGGATTTTCGGCAATTTCGCAATCCGCGAATCTTGCGAAATTGCAGAAAAATCTGCAAATCCACTCGCGGGCGGATTTACATTCTGGCAGGATGCTCCTGCAGAGTTATGGCAGGTAATGGCGCCGGCAAACTGCCAGCGTTCAAGTTGCTTACTTGTTGCAACTATTCTCTGACCCTGTTCTGGCCCTAAACAGCCGGGTGCCCGAGGCAGGGTCAGAGAATAGTTACAAATGGCGCCGGCAAGCTGCCAGAGTTGAAGTTGCTTACTTGCAACTGTTCTCTGACCATGTCCTGACCCTAAACAGCCGGGTGCCCGAGGCAGGGTCAGAGAATAGTTACATCTAAGCAGGTGCCCGAGTTGAAGCTCAAATTCAGTAACGCATTCATCAGCCCAAAAACAATCGTGAGCTTTGTCGAGGCTGGGCAGGTGTGCTTTCTCCCCATATCTACCGTTGAAAATTAGCTGTGATGCTGGATAGAGGCCTCTGCATCCTTCACTTTCAGGAGCTCAATCCCCATGCAGTTTCTGTGTCCAGGAGCTTCTTTCTCCTCATCTGCTGCTCTGATCGGTCTCTGACCTTTTTTACACACAAAAGGGATGTGAACTCGCATAGAAGCCCCGCCCACACACTAGTGGTGTGCACCGTTTTCCCGCCCTGACCCACTATGATGGATAGCTCATTCAAGGGACCCCGGCGCTGGGCAGGTGTGCTTTCTCCCCATATGTACCATCGAAAATTAGCTGTGAGGCTGAATAGAGGCCTCTGCATCCTTCACTTTCACGAGCGCAATCCCCGTGCAGTTCCTGTGTCCAGGATCTTCTTTCTCCTCATCTGCTGCTCTGATCGGTTTCTGACCTTTTTTACACACAAGAGGCATGTAAACTCGCATAGCAGCCCCGCCCAAACACTAGTGGTGAGCACTGTTTTCCCGCCCTGACCCACTATGATGGACAGCTCACTCAAGGGACCCCGGCGCTGGGCAGGTGTGCTTTCTCTCCACATCTACCGTCGAAAATTAGCTGTGATGCTGGATAGAGGCCTCTGCATCCTTCACTTTCACGAGCGCAATCCCAGTGCAGCTCCTGTGCCCAGGAGATTCTTTCTCCTCATCTGCTGCTCTGATCGGTCTCTGACCTGTATTACACACAAGAGGCATGTGAACTCGCATAGAAGCCCACCCACACATTAGTGGTGTGCACCGTTTTCCCGCCCTGACCCACTATGATGGATAGCTCACTCAAGGGACCCCGGCGCTGGGCAGGTGTGCTTTCTCCCCATATCTACCATCGAAAATTAGCTGTGATGCTGGATAGAGGCCTCTGCATCCTTCACTTTCACGAGCGCAATCCCCGTGTAGTTCCTGTGTCCAGGAGCTTCTTTCTCCTCATCTGCTGCTCTGATCAGTCTCTGACCTTTTTTACACATAAGAGGCATGTAAACTCGCATAGTAGCCCCGCCCACACACTAGTGGTGAGCACCGTTTTCCCGCCCTGACCCACTATGAAGGACAGCTCACTCAAGGGACCCCGGCGCTGGGCAGGTGTGCTTTCTCTCCATATCTACCGTCGAAAATTAGCTGTGATGCTGGATAGAGGCCTCTGCATCCTTCACTTTCACGAGCGCAATCCCCGTGCAGTTCCTGTGTCCAGGAGCTTCTTTCTCCTCATCTGCTGCTCTGATCGGACTCTGACCTTTATTACACACAAGAGGCATGTGAACTCGCATAGAAGCCCCGCCCACACGCTAGTGGTGTGCACCATTTTCCCGCCCTGACCCACTATGATGGATAGCTCACTCAAGGGACCCCGGCGCTGGGCAGGTGTGCTTTCTCCCCATATCTACAGTCAAAAATTAGCTGTGATGCTGGACAGAGACCTCTACATCCTTCACTTTCACGAGTGCAATCCCGTGCATTTCCTGTATCCAGGAGCTTCTTTCTCCTCATCTGCTGCTCTGATCGGTCTCTGACCTTTTTTACACACAAGAGGCATGTGAACTCGCATAGAAGCCCCGCCCACACACTAGTGGTGTGCACCGTTTTCCCGCCCTGACCCACTATGATGGACAGCTCACTCAAGGGACCCCAGCGCTGGGCAGGTGTGCTTTTGCCCCATATCTACCGTCAAAAATTAGCTGTGATGCTGGATAGAGGCCTCTGCATCCTTCACTTTCACAAGCGCAATCCCCGTGCAGTTCCTGTGTCCAGGAGCTTCTTTCTTCTCATCTGCTGCTCTGATCGGTCTCTGACCTTTTTTACACACAAGAGGCATGTGAACTCGCATAGAAGCCCCGCCCATACACTAGTGGTGTGCACCGTTTCCCCGCCCTGACCCACTATGATGAACAGCTCACTAAAGGGACCCCGGCGTGGGCAGGTGTGCTTTCTCCCCATATCTACAGTCAAAAATTAGCTGTGATGCTGGACAGAGGCCTCTACATCCTTCACTTTCACGAGTGCAATCCCGTGCATTTCCTGTATCCAGGAGCTTCTTTCTCCTCATCTGCTGCTCTGATCGGTCTCTGACCTTTTTTACACACAAGAGGCATGTGAACTCGCATAGAAGCCCCGCCCACACACTAGTGGTGTGCACCGTTTTCCCGCCCTGACCCACTATGATGGACAGCTCACTCAAGGGACCCCAGCGCTGGGCAGGTGTGCTTTCGCCCCATATCTACCGTCAAAAATTAGCTGTGATGCTGGATAGAGGCCTCTGCATCCTTCACTTTCACAAGCGCAATCCCCGTGCAGTTCCTGTGTCCAGGAGCTTCTTTCTTCTCATCTGCTGCTCTGATCGGTCTCTGACCTTTTTTACACACAAGAGGCATGTGAACTCGCATAGAAGCCCCGCCCATACACTAGTGGTGTGCACCGTTTCCCCGCCCTGACCCACTATGATGAACAGCTCACTAAAGGGACCCCGGCGTGGGCAGGTGTGCTTTCTCCCCATATCTACCGTAGAAAATTAGCTGTGATGCTGGATAGAGGCCTCTGCATCCTTCACTTTCACGAGTGCAATCCCTGTGCAGTTCCTGTGTCCAGGAGCTTCTTTCTCCTCATCTGCTGCTCTGATCGGTCTCTGTCCTTTTTTACACACAAGAGGCATGTGAACTCGCATAGAAGCCCCACCCACACACTAGTGGTGTGCACCGTTTTCCCGCCCTGACCCACTATGATGGACAGCTCACTCAAGGGACCCCAGCGCTGGGCAGGTGTGCTTTCTCCCCATATCTACCGTCGAAAATTAGCTGTGATGCTGGATAGAGGCCTCTGCATCCTTCACTTTCACGAGCGCAATCCCCGTGCAGTTCCTGTGTCCAGGAGCTTCTTTCTCCTCATCTGCTGCTCTGATCGGTCTCTGACCTTTTTTACACACAAGAGGCATGCAAACTCGCATAGAAGCCCCCCCCGTTTGGCTCCACCCACACACTAGCGGTGTGCACCGTCTTCCCGCCATTTACCCACTAGGATGGACAGCTCACTCAAGGGACCCCTGCTCCCTTCGGCGCAATGGCATAGTAAGACACACATGGTCACTGGAGACAACTCTTCTGGCACTTTACACAGCTGTAGTGTAGAAAAGCACTATACATTTACCCAACGAGGTAGCACTTACTGGATTAGCCAGTAGAAAGTACTCCAGTGCAAATCGCAAAAAACTCCGCGAGTTAGCGGGAAAATCCGCGAACTCGTGGATTTTTTGCGATTTCGCACGAATTCGCGGACCACAGAACCGCAAAATTCGCCCATACTTAGACGAGAGAGCGCGTGCACCGTTTTTAAAGGAAAATAGCAGCCTAGTAAAAAAGCGAAGTAACTTTATTGCTATATTTGACTAATGAACATCGGTTGTAAAAAAGTCTTTGCAGGTCGCAAATCACAGTCCACAAGAGGCAAAAAATTAATAAAACAGTGTGTGCCGAGTAAGAGTGCCAACAAGTGTAATCCCATGCCGATAATGTCTCCTCTTTTATAATGCTAATGTCATGAATTTATGCCCGCTCAGCAACCATATAGCTGATGCTCTGAATTATGAGAACTGTAAACCGTCAGTGTGGGTGCGTTGAAGCCAAGGTTAAGGTGTAAGGGCATTCCTCCCAGGATGCGATACGAATGCCGAATAGTAAGCCAATGGACCAGCTGGTATATAATAGTACTGAAAAGACGACAGAAGGTGAATAAGTGAAAACACGCATGTATTGAAAGTAAACAGAGGGATTGTTCTAATGCAAATCATGTACAAAACAGTATAGACATGGTAAAAACAATGATACAGTTCATCCCACTTGTGGATGATGCAGACATATATATATTGTTACATCCAAAATATTCATAAGAAACATAATAGCTCATAATGATCATTAGGCCCTCCCGGGATGATCGTGCCCAAGTATTTGATCCAAAAGGTCTCTCTACGTGCTAAAGCTGTGTGATGATCTATACCTGGAGTCAAATATATCTTTTCAAGAATGGTGAATCTGATTTGGGGAATGGTGTGTAACGTGTTCAGTCAGTGTGCAGCTAAGCAGGAATTGAGATTTTTGTTGCAAATTGTGCTTTTGTGTTCTATTATGCGTGTTTTTATTTTCCTAGATGTTCTGCCCATGTAAACGAGCCGGCATGGGCATTAAATTGCGTAATTGACGCCTTCAGTATTGCAGTCAGATGTGTGTTTTAATTGAATCTTTTTTCTGGAGTGAGGGTGAGAGAAAGTATTACCAGGGATGATGTTACCACACCGTCCGCAATTCCAACATTTCCTCATTCCTTTGTGATTCAGTGTTTCGGAAAGATGTCTGGGTTTTAATAGTTCCCTCAAGTTTTTAGGTCGGTTATGTACAAACATAGTTTTTTTGGGAACGATGTAGCAAAATCAACTTCCTATTTGATGATTCCCAACGTTTTCTAATAATGGTTTTGGTTTGAGGAGATTGCACTGAGTGTTTTAAAACAAAAACTTCACGGTACACACGCTCTCTTGTCATCACGCACTTTTTTAGGCGACGAGAGTAGCGGAGGAGATTCATAAACACACTACGAGGTGAGCGTTCCGAGTTCGCCATCCATGCTAACTTTCAGTTTTTCATAATTACTTAAATTGAGGCTTCATACCTGTTGTCTCGCTCTGCTCTGGGTTTATTTAACTCGAAATGCATTGGGTTTTATTTTTTAACTTTCTGTCATAAGTTTGTGTTACATTGATATTACGTGTTTGAGAGACACGGTACCATAGAACAATAACTGTCACCAGTTCACTTGCAGTACAGATGGACTGATTTAAGTTGTTGTTATTTACATTGTATTATCAAAATTATTATTAGTAATACATTTGTAAAGCGCCTGGTTACACTAACTAGTGTGTCCCCGCGCTATAGAAAGGCCATAGTCATCTCCTTCCATGTTGTTCTTCACGGCTGGTCAAGCGGTAGCACGGTCCTAGTCTTTGGGAAACAGGTGGGTTTTCAGTTCTTTGCGGAATACCGACTCTGATGTTTCCATGCGGAGCTTCTGAGGGAGTTTGTTCCACTGTTGAGCTGCCATGACACGAAAGGAGTGCCCTCCCATTCTCACTCTGCTAAATTTAGGAACCTGAACCTGCCCGTCCCGTTTGATCTCAGCTGTCGGGTTGGGTGGTAAGTATTCAGCATTTGTGGAGATATGTGGGTCCTTTCCCCTGTAAGATACGATGGCCAACACAGAGGGCTTTAAATGTCACATGCTCCCTAATAGGCAGCCAGTGCCAATTGTGAATAATACAAGATTGTTGCTCTTCATTTGTGTTTGAGTTTCTTTATATGTATCAAGCAAAATGTTTTAAAATGTATAGAAAACTGAAACCGTAGGGACTATGCATCTCGAAGGCATGGGTTATCCCAGGCCTCTAAATTCATTTGTTCTTACCTAGGGGTTGGGGCTATACCCCGTAGCGAGATAGCATGCACAAACAAATAAATAGTTAGAATTGTTTATACTCAGCATAAACATCATTTACACAGGTGTGCAGGTCCACCCACATACAAAGCATTTTCATAAGGAGCCCACTCAAGGACCAGCACCCATTGCCAAACATGTCATTCAAAGACATTGCCGACCTTACTACAAACCAGGCAGACACTAAAGCCTACACATCAGAGGACGCTGAGTCCATCTATTCATTGATCAATGATGCACGTACATTCCTTACCACCCCGGGAACTACAGCTCAACTACTTTGTCAATTAGAATACACCATGAGGAAGGAGATTAACCAACGTCTCCACGCCACCACGCTGATTGAATACCATAAAGTCAAACGGATTCCAAGGGGATTGAGGATTGCCCTAAAACCAATGCTCTTCAAGTTTAACAAAACATTTATGGCACATTGGTATGCTATTCTGAACAAATGTTCACTAGATTTGATCCTGCTTATCATTGAAGAGTTATCCACCATATTGATTGAACTCTCACAGGACGTCAAATTAAAAGATGAAATCACTGAACGTATGGAGCAGGAGGATTGGACAAAAGTTCTTGAAGACATTAACAGCAGACTTGATATACATGCCAAAGAAGTACATGAGCGGAAAATAAGAAAATTTAGAAGAGACACAATCGACTACAAACTAGATGAAGTGTACTCATGGGCCGAGGCCTACGCCCAGAAAAGATTCTTACAAAAACAAGGTAACACTTCACCTGAAGAAAGCGTAGCGAATGACCAAGATTTGTCTCTACAAAGACCGCCAGTATCGACCATCGCAGAGCAAATTAGTAGACTCACAAAAGAAACAGCAACTACTTCAACTGAAAAAACATCTTTTTTGGCCGAGGGCCAATCATCAAACCTACCACCAGACAAAGGAATCCTACAAAAAGACAACGCATCCGCAGGGGACAAGCCAAAAACAGTCACAGAAATGGGCAGACCTCAGAGAAACCCCAGGAAATGAGCAATCTTGTCATGAATATCTCTAAAAAGGGAACAGAGGAAATATGAGTACTTAACAAAGGAACTTCATATGTGCCCACATACACATCTAACGCACTAGAAACTGAAATATCTCTGTTCAGGTTCATGCGGAAATTGAGATTAAAATGGTTTTTCTTCACAACCTCACCACATGAGGATCAAGGAAAATCACCGGAAACCTTTCGTCCTAAGAGTAAATTCATGTCTCCAAAATCTCACAAAAGTCTTGATAGCTTTGAGATCTTGGTTAAAAGAGATTTAGGGCCAGATGCATCAAGCATCCATTTTGCGATTCCTTATTAGCGAAAAATAAGGAATCGCTAATAAGGAATAGCAAAATGGAATGCATCAAGCAATCACTACAAAAATAGCGATTCCTTAGAATTCCTTAATTGCGACTCGCAAATTGCGAGTCGCAATTAATGAATACCTCCCCATTCATTCCTATGGGCCCAGAGGCCCATAGGAATGAATGGGAAGACAATCTCAATTTGCGAATCGCAATTAGCGATTTGCAATTTGAGATTGCGAGTTCAAGGGTGCAGGGGTGTCCAAAGGACACCCTGTTGCACCCCTGATTTTGATCTGTGCACATATGTTGCGCACACACATGCCCTTAGGGCATGTGTGTGCGCAACATGAAACCTTGAAATATGCACAAAAGTGCATTTTTCTAAGTTTTAGCAAATTACCATGAAGTTGTACTTCGTGGTAATTTGCGTGCCCTATTAGTGAATTCGCTATTTTTGAAAATTTCATGCATTGCATTTAAGGAATCTCAATTTGAGATTCCTTAAATGCAAACAATCGCAATTTAGCGAATTCTCTATTTGCGATTTTTGCATTTGGGATGATGCATCCCGAATGCAAAAATACCGGTAGCAAAGGGGCAGATTCTGAGAATCTGCCCCTTTGCGACCGGTTTTTAGCTTGATGCATCTGGCCCTTAGAACAGATCAAATACATAAGACCTAAATACACCAATTTAACCAAGAAAGAATTACGCTTTCTCAATGCGTTAAGACAAGACAAGGATATAACATTTCAACCCGCGGATAAAGGAGGAGCCCTCATCGTCCTTGACACCGAATTCTATGAACAAAGTGTGAGCTACCATGTTAACAACAATAAGACCTATATCCAGTTGAACTCAGGCCCGACGAGAGAATTTATGGATCTACTGGGGTCTATCCTGAAAAAAGCAGAAGACACTGGCTTGATTAGTGCAAGCACCAGACAGTTCTTACAAATCATGACTCCCAAAACACTGCATATATCTATGCTTCCTAAAATACATAAACATGCAACCAAGCCTCCGTTTCGACCCATAGTAGCCGGCTGTGGGACGATTCAGGAACCTATTGGACAATATCTAGATCATTACCTACAACCATTGGTGCAATCCTGGGGAACATATGTTAAGGACACAACAGATAGCCTTTTAAAACTTGAAGCCATAAGACACCACTTTGAGGATGATATACTACCCTGCACCATTGACGTAGTTTCTCTTTATACTTACATCCCCCATAAAGAAGGTTTGGATGCGGTGGAGGGGAGACTGTTACAAACATCCACTGAAGATGAGACAGGCATATTCCTATTGGAGTTACTTCACTTTTCATTATACCACAGTTATTTTGTTTGGAAAGACAAATACTATTTACAAAAAAACAGGTACATCTATGGGATTTCCCAAGGCCCCGTCTTACGCTTATACCTTTATGGCGCATTTTGAGGACATGCATATTCTACATAACCCGAGTTGGCGAGAAAATACAATCACTTATCTACGTTACATAGATGATATATTAGTCATCTCAAGAATTACCGGAAGAATGCATTCAAGAACTAAACTTGTGCAATCCCAGAATACAGTTCACATACGACATTCAATCTAAATAAAATCATTTCTTAGATATTGAAATTCAAAAGACTGTGACAGGTTTGGCCACAGTGGTGTATAGAAAACCCACTGATGTAAACAACGCATTGCACTACTCAAGTGCGCATCCGTTTTCTCTCAAGAAACATTTACCAGTGTCTCAATTCATTAGAATTAAAAGAATAACATCAGAACAAACACAGAGTGAGCTTCTTGTAAAGAAACAATTTAACAGATACAGGGAGAGGGGATATCCAGAGGACTTGCTGACAGAAGCCATAAAGTCGGTAGCACAGAAAAAACAGGAAGACCTGTTAAGAAAGATGAGTAAACCCACAAGTACCCCTGAAGTTTTTGTTTTAAAACACTCAGTGCAATCTCCTCAAATCAAAACCGTTATTATAAATCTTTGGGAAATCATCGAATAAGAAGTTGATTTTGCTACATTGTTCCAAGACAAACCTATGTTTGCACATAACCGACCTAAAAACTTGAGGGAACTATTAAAACCCAGACATCTTTCTGAAACACCGAATCACAAAGGAATGAGGAAATGTTGGAATTGCGGACAGTGTGGTAACAACATCCTTGGTAATACTTTCTCTCACCCTCACTCCGGAAAAAAGATTCAATTAAAACACACATCTGACTGCAATACTGAAGGCGTCATTTACGCTATCCAATGCCCATGTGGGCTCGCTTACATGAGCAGAACATCAAGGAAAATAAAAACACACATAATAGAACACAAAAGCACGATTCGCCACAAAAAGCTAAATTCCTGCTTAGCTGCTACACTGGGTGAACACGTTACACACCATTCCCCAAATCAGATTTACCATTCTTGAAAAGGTAGATTTGACTCCAGGTATAGATCATCACACAGCTTTAGTACGTAGAGAGACCTTTTAGATCAAATACTTGGGCACGATCATCCCGGGAGGGCTTAATGATCATTATGAGCTACTATGTTTCTTATGAATATTTTGGATGTATATATGTCTGCATCATCCACAAGTGGGATAAACCATGTCATTGTTTTTACCATGTATATACCGTTTTGTACCGGATTTGCACTAGAACACTCCCTCTGTTTACTTTCATTACATCCGTGTTTTCACTTATTCATCTTCTGTAGTCTTTTCAGTACTATTATATGGAAAACAACCTTTACAACGCAACTTTTACAACACACTACTATTACAACGCAGTCATTACATCGCAACATCATTTACATCGCATGCAATTACAACGCAACCATTATGTTCTGTTATGTTATGTTATGTTATGTTACGAGTTTGTTAAAGCGCGACAGCTGCCCCAGCAACGGGGCGTCCCGGCGCTAAGAAACCATAGCATAACCTACTGAAGGGAGGGGGGTGAGGGTTTAAGACAGTGGGAACAAGTAAGCTTTTATTGCCTTGCGGAAAGCTGGAAGATTTTCAAAGCAAGGGATGTTCAGGGGAAGGGACACTACAATGCATACCATTACAACGCATGTCATTACAATGCAGTCATTACAACGCATACCATTACAACGCATACCATTACAATGCATAGTACCCTTACACTATCCAAAACGTACCCTACTGTTGCACCCCCTGGAGTTAGAATAGTAATTTTTACCCCTACACTATCCAACACTTACCCTACTGATGCACCCCCTGGAGTTAGAATAGTAATTTTTACCCCTATACTATCCAATACTTACCATACATGCAATGTAATGGTATGCGTTGTAATGGTATGCGTTGTAAAGGTAGTATGCGTTGTAATGGAATGCGTTGTAAAGGTAGTTTTTAGACAATTTCTTGTAATGGCATGCGTTGTAAGAATGCGTTGTAAAGTATGTTGCGTTGTGAAAAATGCGTTGTAAAGGCATGTGTTGTAAAGGTATGCGTTGTAACATCATACAACCCTATTACATACCAGCTGGTCCATTGGCTTACTATTCGGCATTCGTATCGCATCCTGTGAGGAATGCCCTTACACCTTAACCTTGGATTCAACGCACCCACACTGTCGGTTTACAGTTCTCATAATTCAGACCATCAGCTATATGGTTGCTGAGAGGGCATACGTTCATGACGTTAGCATTATCAACGAGTAGACATTAACCCGCATGGGATTACATTCGTTGGCACTATTACAACGCAACCAATACATTGCATGACACTACAACGCATACCATTACAACGCATGTCATTGCAACGCAGTCATTACAACGCATACCATTACAACGCATACCATTACAATGCATAGTACCCTTACACTATCCAAAACGTACCCTACTGTTGCACCCCCTGGAGTTAGAAAAGTAATTTTTATCCCTACACTATCCAACACTTACCCTACTGATAAACCCCTGGAGTTAGAATAGTAATTTTTACCCCTACACTATCCAATACTTACCATACATGCAATGTAATGGTATGCATTGTAATGGTATGCGTTGTAAAGGTAGTATGCGTTGTAATAGAATGCGTTGTAAAGGTAGTTTTTAGACAATTTGTTGTAATGGCATGCGTTGTAATGGAAGGCGTTGTAAAGGATGTTGCTTTGTGAAAAATGCGTTGTAAAGGCATGTGTAGTAAAAGTATGCGTTGTAACGTCATACAACCCTATTACATACCAGCTGGTCCATTGGCGTACTATTCGGCATTCGTATCGCATCCTGGGAGGAATGCCCTTACACCTTAACCTTGGCTTCAACGCACCCACACTGACGGTTTACAGTTCTCATAATTCAGAGCATCAGCTATATGGTTGCTGAGCGGGCATGCGTTCATGACGTTAGCATTATCAACGAGTAGACATTAACCCGCATGGGATTACACTTGTTGGCACTATTACAACGCAACCATTACATTGCATGACACTACAACGCATACCATTACAACGCATGTCATTACAACGCAGTCATTACAACGCATACCATTACAACGCACGCCATTACAATGCATAGTACCCTTACACTATCCAAAACGTACCCTACTGTTGCACCCCCTGGAGTTAGAAAAGTAATTTTTATCCCTACACTATCCAACACTTACCCTACTGATAAACCCCTGGAGTTAGAATAGTAATTTTTACCCCTAAACTAATTTGCATGCAGGTGGGACAGAATGTTGGACAGATCGCCACCGCCATGCGGGCGGTGGCGATCCACCCGACATTCTGATGGGCCCCTAAGAATTGCTCCCAAGAAGAAATAGGCAGAATTTAGAGAAGAAAGAAAAAACTAACAAACCTGTATACGAAGAGTACCAGCAGAAAGGGATGAAGCGGTAGGAGAGTTATAATAAGGATTCAGGAAGACTGGCAGAAAGTCCATATAATTGGTGGTAAAAAAAAAAAGAAATAAACAAGAGAACAAAGTGACACAGAACTAGTTAAATGAATGTGTATATTTATTGTCTTTCTTTTCTGCACTAAGCCACCCCTCTTTTCGTTTCCTCGCCCCCCCTTTATTATCTGAGGGTTAGAAGTTATAGATGATCAAAAAGAAAAAGGATAATTACCCAAAGAAAAGGGATTTTTAGCACTGTGTGAACCCGGGTGTGGTGGTGCTCACTTTTATTACTTCACCAATTGGATTGTGGTATTAGGTTTCGTCAGATCTACATACTCTGCAAAAACTCTCGAACACCATAGAATAGAAGTTGACACGGAAACTGGAAATGCAAAAGACAAGTTTATTAGGACCCCATGGGGTGGTGGTACATTCCTACAGCACCCTTTGGTAATGCAAGAAGTATCACCTTGAACATCGGTGCGTGACCTCTTTTATACAGTTTTACAGCAATAAAAATGTAGGCGGTATACTTTTGCACAGTTTAGGTACATATAAGGGCATTTTTGGAAAACAGCCAACATGTGGGAGGAGTTTTAGTACCACTGGTCAGCTTGGAGAACATTCCTAAGAGGTGACCGCTCATTAATCTAAATGTTCGAGTACGCATGCGTTAGCTTGACCAGTGCTAAAAATAGCCTGTTGCCGGGCAAAGTAAATGGTCGTTGGTACAGAGAAAGGACAAAAGGGCATGCTGACCACGAGGCAGCATGTTCATAGGAAATGGAAGCCAGTAATACAAAATGGCGTCCGCGAACATGGTCAAGCTAAAAGGGAAAAGTTCGTGTAGCTGAGCTAAATGCTAACCTGATCATTGCCAAATTACGACAGACGGCCCTTTTAGCATTTAGATGAAGCTACCTCATAATGGAAGTAATCAGGATACTCATCATCAGTATTAATCAACATGATTTTCATTATTGCTTCGCTAATCATTTGCTCATTTTTGGCAATAGCTCGCTTGGACGGAATGCAGGCAGTAATACATACAGAACATAAGGTGGGGCCACATTGAATACATAAACAAAGAAAGAAGAGTATTCCAATGATCATACACAGGATAGTCAATAATTTCCAACCCCAGGTACTAAGCAGAGTCCAGAACCAATTAGAGAATGTCCATGTACCATTTTCAGGATGAATTTCAGCAGCAATTTTGTGCAATTTAGAAATGGCATCATACACAGAAGGTGAATTATCTGGGACGTACACACAACAACTACTACCAATAATGCGGCATGCACCCCCACGATCAGCTAATACTACGTCCAGAACCATTCGGTTCTGAAGCGTTACAATTCGAGTAATTTGGAGTTCCTCAGTCAAGTTCCCTAAGGCAGAGGCAGTTTCATTAGCAACAGCTTCCACAACACGTGTTAGCCGTCTTATTTTCCTGCTATTTAAGGCAGCACCAACAAAGGAAAACAGGCCTAAATTAAAATCTACATATTGCTGTAAAGAGGTGTCAGTTTGATCAATATTATCAATCTCTAATGTTCTCTTAACCCTATTCAATATAAAATCATGATATAATACAAAATCATTATGATACATTGGCGGGGCAATAAATACAGGGGGTAACACAAAAGATATATAACAAGTTCCTAACCACCCAATGGGAAGACAGTGGTATCCTTTATTTCCACAAATAAAATAAGTATTTCGTGAAGCTACAAAGGCAATACCATAGGTGTGTCAAATGTGAGAGTAGTATTACATTCACTTCTCCCTACCGGTATAGTACCTTTATTTCGTACACATAAATCAGCTTTGGTATCAATAATTGTAATCACATGTAAACTGGACATATTTGCAATTCTTTGATTAGTGAAAATACGAGGTGTAGATACATTGTCCGGTCGATATTCTTCCCATTCAAATTTAGTTCCTTCTGCCTGTGGGTAGCCATCTCTGTCATTATAACAAACTTTATTAAGTCGGAAAAGTAGTCCACCTTTGGTTGGCCATCTCAAGGTAAAAAGAAGAGTGTACCAAGCATTACAAGAACCATTATGAGAGAGCGGAAGAGGAATAAGTGGAGTTCCTCCTTTCTTCTGATGTCCAGGCAACATTCCACATACCCAGCAGTTCGAAGTGTTCGTCATATTATGGGTATGATGTAGAATTTGAATGAAGCTGTTATTTAAATAAGTCTGTCTATGTCTCTCTTCATGATAAGGCAGAGTGAAATGAAAATGTTCAGATGGGATGGGAGTGGTAGGCAGTAAATATTCTCTTGCCGGAACCAATCGTTCAATGATCCAAAAGGTCTCTCTACGTGCTAAAGCTGTGTGATGATCTATACCTGGAGTCAAATATATCTTTTCAAGAATGGTGAATCTGATTTGGGAAATGGTGTGTAACGTGTTCAGTCAGTGTGCAGCTAAGCAGGAATTGAGATTTTTGTTGCAAATTGTGCTTTTGTGTTCTATTATGCGTGTTTTTATTTTCCTAGATGTTCTGCCCATGTAAACGAGCCGGCATGGGCATTAAATTGCGTAATTGACGCCTTCAGTATTGCAGTCAGATGTGTGTTTTAATTGAATCTTTTTTCTGGAGTGAGGGTGAGAGAAAGTATTACCAGGGATGATGTTACCACACCGTCCGCAATTCCAACATTTCCTCATTCCTTTGTGATTCAGTGTTTCGGAAAGATGTCTGGGTTTTAATAGTTCCCTCAAGTTTTTAGGTCGGTTATGTACAAACATAGTTTTTTTGGGAACGATGTAGCAAAATCAACTTCCTATTTGATGATTCCCAACGTTTTCTAATAATGGTTTTGGTTTGAGGAGATTGCACTGAGTGTTTTAAAACAAAAACTTCACGGTACACACGCTCTCTTGTCATCACGCACTTTTTTAGGCGACGAGAGTAGCGGAGGAGATTCATAAACACACTACGAGGTGAGCGTTCCGAGTTCGCCATCCATGCTAACTTTCAGTTTTTCATAATTACTTAAATTGAGGCTTCATACCTGTTGTCTCGCTCTGCTCTGGGTTTATTTAACTCGAAATGCATTGGGTTTTATTTTTTAACTTTCTGTCATAAGTTTGTGTTACATTGATATTACGTGTTTGAGAGACACGGTACCATAGAACAATAACTGTCACCAGTTCACTTGCAGTACAGATGGACTGATTTAAGTTGTTGTTATTTACATTGTATTATCAAAATTATTATTAGTAATACATTTGTAAAGCGCCTGGTTACACTAACTAGTGTGTCCCCGCGCTATAGAAAGGCCATAGTCATCTCCTTCCATGTTGTTCTTCACGGCTGGTCAAGCGGTAGCACGGTCCTAGTCTTTGGGAAACAGGTGGGTTTTCAGTTCTTTGCGGAATACCGACTCTGATGTTTCCATGCGGAGCTTCTGAGGGAGTTTGTTCCACTGTTGAGCTGCCATGACACGAAAGGAGTGCCCTCCCATTCTCACTCTGCTAAATTTAGGAACCTGAACCTGCCCGTCCCGTTTGATCTCAGCTGTCGGGTTGGGTGGTAAGTATTCAGCATTTGTGGAGATATGTGGGTCCTTTCCCCTGTAAGATACGATGGCCAACACAGAGGGCTTTAAATGTCACATGCTCCCTAATAGGCAGCCAGTGCCAATTGTGAATAATACAAGATTGTTGCTCTTCATTTGTGTTTGAGTTTCTTTATATGTATCAAGCAAAATGTTTTAAAATGTATAGAAAACTGAAACCGTAGGGACTATGCATCTCGAAGGCATGGGTTATCCCAGGCCTCTAAATTCATTTGTTCTTACCTAGGGGTTGGGGCTATACCCCGTAGCGAGATAGCATGCACAAACAAATAAATAGTTAGAATTGTTTATACTCAGCATAAACATCATTTACACAGGTGTGCAGGTCCACCCACATACAAAGCATTTCCATAAGGAGCCCACTCAAGGACCAGCACCCATTGCCAAACATGTCATTCAAAGACATTGCTGACCTTACTACAAACCAGGCAGACACTAAAGCCTACACATCAGAGGACGCTGAGTCCATCTATTCATTGATCAATGATGCACGTACATTCCTTACCACCCCGGGAACTACAGCTCAACTACTTTGTCAATTAGAATACACCATGAGGAAGGAGATTAACCAACGTCTCCACGCCACCACGCTGATTGAATACCATAAAGTCAAACGGATTCCAAGGGGATTGAGGATTGCCCTAAAACCAATGCTCTTCAAGTTTAACAAAACATTTATGGCACATTGGTATGCTATTCTGAACAAATGTTCACTAGATTTGATCCTGCTTATCATTGAAGAGTTATCCACCATATTGATTGAACTCTCACAGGACGTCAAATTAAAAGATGAAATCACTGAACGTATGGAGCAGGAGGATTGGACAAAAGTTCTTGAAGACATTAACAGCAGACTTGATATACATGACAAAGAAGTACATGAGCGGAAAATAAGAAAATTTAGAAGAGACACAATCGACTACAAACTAGATGAAGTGTACTCATGGGCCGAGGCCTACGCCCAGAAAAGATTCTTACAAAAACAAGGTAACACTTCACCTGAAGAAAGCGTAGCGAATGACCAAGATTTGTCTCTACAAAGACCGCCAGTATCGACCATCGCAGAGCAAATTAGTAGACTCACAAAAGAAACAGCAACTACTTCAACTGAAAAAACATCTTTTTTGGCCGAGGGCCAATCATCAAACCTACCACCAGACAAAGGAATCCTACAAAAAGACAACGCATCCGCAGGGGACAAGCCAAAAACAGTCACAGAAATGGGCAGACCTCAGAGAAACCCCAGGAAATGAGCAATCTTGTCATGAATATCTCTAAAAAGGGAACAGGGGAAATATGAGTACTTAACAAAGGAACTTCATATGTGCCCACATACACATCTAACGCACTAGAAACTGAAATATCTCTCTTCAGGTTCATGCGGAAATTGAGATTAAAATGGTTTTTCTTCACAACCTCACCACATGAGGATCAAGGAAAATCACCGGAAACCTTTCGTCCTAAGAGTAAATTCATGTCTCCAAAATCTCACAAAAGTCTTGATAGCTTTGAGATCTTGGTTAAAAGAGATTTAGGGCCAGATGCATCAAGCATCCATTTTGCGATTCCTTATTAGCGAAAAATAAGGAATCGCTAATAAGGAATAGCAAAATGGAATGCATCAAGCAATCACTACAAAAATAGCGATTCCTTAGAATTCCTTAATTGCGACTCGCAAATTGCGAGTCGCAATTAATGAATACCTCCCCATTCATTCCTATGGGCCCAGAGGCCCATAGGAATAAATGGGAAGACAATCTCAATTTGCGAATCGCAATTAGCGATTTGCAATTTGAGATTGCGAGTTCAAGGGTGCAGGGGTGTCCAAAGGACACCCTGTTGCACCCCTGATTTTGATCTGTGCACATATGTTGCGCACACACATGCCCTTAGGGCATGTGTGTGCGCAACATGAAACCTTGAAATATGCACAAAAGTGCATTTTTCTAAGTTTTAGCAAATTACCATGAAGTTGTACTTCGTGGTAATTTGCGTGCCCTATTAGTGAATTCGCTATTTTTGAAAATTTCATGCATTGCATTTAAGGAATCTCAATTTGAGATTCCTTAAATGCAAACAATCGCAATTTAGCGAATTCTCTATTTGCGATTTTTGCATTTGGGATGATGCATCCCGAATGCAAAAATACCGGTAGCAAAGGGGCAGATTCTGAGAATCTGCCCCTTTGCGACCGGTTTTTAGCTTGATGCATCTGGCCCTTAGAACAGATCAAATACATAAGACCTAAATACACCAATTTAACCAAGAAAGAATTACGCTTTCTCAATGCGTTAAGACAAGACAAGGATATAACATTTCAACCCGCGGATAAAGGAGGAGCCCTCATCGTCCTTGACACCGAATTCTATGAACAAAGTGTGAGCTCCCATGTTAACAACAATAAGACCTATATCCAGTTGAACTCAGGCCCGACGAGAGAATTTATGGATCTACTGGGGTCTATCCTGAAAAAAGCAGAAGACACTGGCTTGATTAGTGCAAGCACCAGACAGTTCTTACAAATCATGACTCCCAAAACACTGCATATATCTATGCTTCCTAAAATACATAAACATGCAACCAAGCCTCCGTTTCGACCCATAGTAGCCGGCTGTGGGACGATTCAGGAACCTATTGGACAATATCTAGATCATTACCTACAACCATTGGTGCAATCCTGGGGAACATATGTTAAGGACACAACAGATAGCCTTTTAAAACTTGAAGCCATAAGACACCACTTTGAGGATGATATACTACCCTGCACCATTGACGTAGTTTCTCTTTATACTTACATCCCCCATAAAGAAGGTTTGGATGCGGTGGAGGGGAGACTGTTACAAACATCCACTGAAGATGAGACAGGCATATTCCTATTGGAGTTACTTCACTTTTCATTATACCACAGTTATTTTGTTTGGAAAGACAAATACTATTTACAAAAAAACAGGTACATCTATGGGATTTCCCAAGGCCCCGTCTTACGCTTATACCTTTATGGCGCATTTTGAGGACATGCATATTCTACATAACCCGAGTTGGCGAGAAAATACAATCACTTATCTACGTTACATAGATGATATATTAGTCATCTCAAGAATTACCGGAAGAATGCATTCAAGAACTAAACTTGTGCAATCCCAGAATACAGTTCACATACGACATTCAATCTAAATAAAATCATTTCTTAGATATTGAAATTCAAAAGACTGTGACAGGTTTGGCCACAGTGGTGTATAGAAAACCCACTGATGTAAACAACGCATTGCACTACTCAAGTGCGCATCCGTTTTCTCTCAAGAAACATTTACCAGTGTCTCAATTCATTAGAATTAAAAGAATAACATCAGAACAAACACAGAGTGAGCTTCTTGTAAAGAAACAATTCAACAGATACAGGGAGAGGGGATATCCAGAGGACTTGCTGACAGAAGCCATAAAGTCGGTAGCACAGAAAAAACAGGAAGACCTGTTAAGAAAGATGAGTAAACCCACAAGTACCCCTGAAGTTTTTGTTTTAAAACACTCAGTGCAATCTCCTCAAATCAAAACCGTTATTATAAATCTTTGGGAAATCATCGAATTAGAAGTTGATTTTGCTACATTGTTCCAAGACAAACCTATGTTTGCACATAACCGACCTAAAAACTTGAGGGAACTATTAAAACCCAGACATCTTTCTGAAACACCGAATCACAAAGGAATGAGGAAATGTTGGAATTGCGGACAGTGTGGTAACAACATCCTTGGTAATACTTTCTCTCACCCTCACTCCGGAAAAAAGATTCAATTAAAACACACATCTGACTGCAATACTGAAGGCGTCATTTACGCTATCCAATGCCCATGTGGGCTCGCTTACATGAGCAGAACATCAAGGAAAATAAAAACACACATAATAGAACACAAAAGCACGATTCGCCACAAAAAGCTAAATTCCTGCTTAGCTGCTACACTGGGTGAACACGTTACACACCATTCCCCAAATCAGATTTACCATTCTTGAAAAGGTAGATTTGACTCCAGGTATAGATCATCACACAGCTTTAGTACGTAGAGAGACCTTTTAGATCAAATACTTGGGCACGATCATCCCGGGAGGGCTTAATGATCATTATGAGCTACTATGTTTCTTATGAATATTTTGGATGTATATATGTCTGCATCATCCACAAGTGGGATAAACCATGTCATTGTTTTTACCATGTATATACCGTTTTGTACCGGATTTGCACTAGAACACTCCCTCTGTTTACTTTCATTACATCCGTGTTTTCACTTATTCATCTTCTGTAGTCTTTTCAGTACTATTATATGGAAAACAACCTTTACAACGCAACTTTTACAACACACTACTATTACAACGCAGTCATTACATCGCAACATCATTTACATCGCATGCAATTACAACGCAACCATTATGTTCTGTTATGTTATGTTATGTTATGTTACGAGTTTGTTAAAGCGCGACAGCTGCCCCAGCAACGGGGCGTCCCGGCGCTAAGAAACCATAGCATAACCTACTGAAGGGAGGGGGGTGAGGGTTTAAGACAGTGGGAACAAGTAAGCTTTTATTGCCTTGCGGAAAGCTGGAAGATTTTCAAAGCAAGGGATGTTCAGGGGAAGGGACACTACAATGCATACCATTACAACGCATGTCATTACAATGCAGTCATTACAACGCATACCATTACAACGCATACCATTACAATGCATAGTACCCTTACACTATCCAAAACGTACCCTACTGTTGCACCCCCTGGAGTTAGAATAGTAATTTTTACCCCTACACTATCCAACACTTACCCTACTGATGCACCCCCTGGAGTTAGAATAGTAATTTTTACCCCTATACTATCCAATACTTACCATACATGCAATGTAATGGTATGCGTTGTAATGGTATGCGTTGTAAAGGTAGTATGCGTTGTAATGGAATGCGTTGTAAAGGTAGTTTTTAGACAATTTCTTGTAATGGCATGCGTTGTAATGGAAGGCGTTGTAAAGTATGTTGCGTTGTGAAAAATGCGTTGTAAAGGCATGTGTTGTAAAGGTATGCGTTGTAACATCATACAACCCTACTACATACCAGCTGGTCCATTGGCTTACTATTCGGCATTCGTATCGCATCCTGTGAGGAATGCCCTTACACCTTAACCTTGGATTCAACGCACCCACACTGTCGGTTTACAGTTCTCATAATTCAGACCATCAGCTATATGGTTGCTGAGAGGGCATACGTTCATGACGTTAGCATTATCAACGAGTAGACATTAACCCGCATGGGATTACATTCGTTGGCACTATTACAACGCAACCAATACATTGCATGACACTACAACGCATACCATTACAACGCATGTCATTGCAACGCAGTCATTACAACGCATACCATTACAACGCATACCATTACAATGCATAGTACCCTTACACTATCCAAAACGTACCCTACTGTTGCACCCCCTGGAGTTAGAAAAGTAATTTTTATCCCTACACTATCCAACACTTACCCTACTGATAAACCCCTGGAGTTAGAATAGTAATTTTTACCCCTACACTATCCAATACTTACCATACATGCAATGTAATGGTATGCATTGTAATGGTATGCGTTGTAAAGGTAGTATGCGTTGTAATAGAATGCGTTGTAAAGGTAGTTTTTAGACAATTTGTTGTAATGGCATGCGTTGTAATGGAAGGCGTTGTAAAGGATGTTGCTTTGTGAAAAATGCGTTGTAAAGGCATGTGTAGTAAAAGTATGCGTTGTAACGTCATACAACCCTATTACATACCAGCTGGTCCATTGGCGTACTATTCGGCATTCGTATCGCATCCTGGGAGGAATGCCCTTACACCTTAACCTTGGCTTCAACGCACCCACACTGACGGTTTACAGTTCTCATAATTCAGAGCATCAGCTATATGGTTGCTGAGCGGGCATGCGTTCATGACGTTAGCATTATCAACGAGTAGACATTAACCCGCATGGGATTACACTTGTTGGCACTATTACAACGCAACCATTACATTGCATGACACTACAACGCATACCATTACAACGCATGTCATTACAACGCAGTTATTACAACGCATACCATTACAATGCATACCATTACAATGCATAGTACCCTTACACTATCCAAAATGTACCCTACAGTTGCACCCCCTGGAGTTAGAAAAGTAATTTTTATCCCTACACTATCCAACACTTACCCTACTGATGCACCCCTGGAGTTAGAATAGTAATTTTTACCCCTATACTATCCAATACTTACCATACATGCAATGTAATGGTATGCGTTGTAATGGTATGCGTTGTAAAGGTAGTATGCGTTGTAATGGAATGCGTTGTAAAGGTAGTTTTTAGACAATTTGTTGTAATGGCATGCGTTGTAATGGAATGCATTGTAAAGGATGTTGCTTTGTGAAAAATGCGTTGTAAAGGCATGTGTTGTAAAAGTATGCGTTGTAACGTCATACAACCCTATTACATACAAGCTGGTCCATTGGCGTACTATTCGGCATTCGTATCGCATCCTGGGAGGAATGCCCTTACACCTTAACCTTGGCTTCAACGCACCCACACTGACGCTTTACAGTTCTCATAATTCAGAGCATCAGCTATATGGTTGCTGAGCGGGCATACGTTCATGACGTTAGCATTATCAACGAGTAGACATTAACCCGCATGGGATTACACTCGTTGGCACTATTACAACGCAACCATTACATTGCATGACACTACAACGCATACCATTACAACGCATGTCATTACAACGCAGTCATTACAACGCATACCATTACAACGCACACCATTACAATGCATAGTACCCTTACACTATCCAAAACGTACCCTACTGTTGCACCCCCTGGAGTTAGAAAAGTAATTTTTATCCCTACACTATCCAACACTTACCCTACTGATAAACCCCTGGAGTTAGAATAGTAATTTTTACCCCTAAACTAATTTGCATGCAGGTGGGACAGAATGTTGGACAGATCGCCACCGCCATGCGGGCGGTGGCGATCCACCCGACATTCTGATGGGCCCCTAAGAATTGCTCCCAAGAAGAAATAGGCAGAATTTAGAGAAGAAAGAAAAAACTAACAAACCTGTATACGAAGAGTACCAGCAGAAAGGGATGAAGCGGTAGGAGAGTTATAATAAGGATTCAGGAAGACTGGCAGAAAGTCCATATAATTGGTGGTAAAAAAAAAAAAGAAATAAACAAGAGAACAAAGTGACACAGAACTAGTTAAATGAATGTGTATATTTATTGTCTTTCTTTTCTGCACTAAGCCACCCCTCTTTTCCTTTCCTCGCCCCCCCTTTATTATCTGAGGGTTAGAAGTTATAGATGATCAAAAAGAAAAAGGATAATTACCCAAAGAAAAGGGATTTTTAGCACTGTGTGAACCCGGGTGTGGTGGTGCTCACTTTTATTACTTCACCAATTGGATTGTGGTATTAGGTTTCGTCAGATCTACATACTCTGCAAAAACTCTCGAACACCATAGAATAGAAGTTGACACGGAAACTGGAAATGCAAAAGACAAGTTTATTAGGACCCCATGGGGTGGTGGTACATTCCTACAGCACCCTTTGGTAATGCAAGAAGTATCACCTTGAACATCGGTGCGTGACCTCTTTTATACAGTTTTACAGCAATAAAAATGTAGGCGGTATACTTTTGCACAGTTTAGGTACATATAAGGGCATTTTTGGAAAACAGCCAACATGTGGGAGGAGTTTTAGTACCACTGGTCAGCTTGGAGAACATTCCTAAGAGGTGACCGCTCATTAATCTAAATGTTCGAGTACGCATGCGTTAGCTTGACCAGTGCTAAAAATAGCCTGTTGCCGGGCAAAGTAAATGGTCGTTGGTACAGAGAAAGGACAAAAGGGCATGCTGACCACGAGGCAGCATGTTCATAGGAAATGGAAGCCAGTAATACAAAATGGCGTCCGCGAACATGGTCAAGCTAAAAGGGAAAAGTTCGTGTAGCTGAGCTAAATGCTAACCTGATCATTGCCAAATTACGACAGACGGCCCTTTTAGCATTTAGATGAAGCTACCTCATAATGGAAGTAATCAGGATACTCATCATCAGTATTAATCAACATGATTTTCATTATTGCTTCGCTAATCATTTGCTCATTTTTGGCAATAGCTCGCTTGGACGGAATGCAGGCAGTAATACATACAGAACATAAGGTGGGGCCACATTGAATACATAAACAAAGAAAGAAGAGTATTCCAATGATCATACACAGGATAGTCAATAATTTCCAACCCCAGGTACTAAGCAGAGTCCAGAACCAATTAGAGAATGTCCATGTACCATTTTCAGGATGAATTTCAGCAGCAATTTTGTGCAATTTAGAAATGGCATCATACACAGAAGGTGAATTATCTGGGACGTACACACAACAACTACTACCAATAATGCGGCATGCACCCCCACGATCAGCTAATACTACGTCCAGAACCATTCGGTTCTGAAGCGTTACAATTCGAGTAATTTGGAGTTCCTCAGTCAAGTTCCCTAAGGCAGAGGCAGTTTCATTAGCAACAGCTTCCACAACACGTGTTAGCCGTCTTATTTTCCTGCTATTTAAGGCAGCACCAACAAAGGAAAACAGGCCTAAATTAAAATCTACATATTGCTGTAAAGAGGTGTCAGTTTGATCAATATTATCAATCTCTAATGTTCTCTTAACCCTATTCAATATAAAATCATGATATAATACAAAATCATTATGATACATTGGCGGGGCAATAAATACAGGGGGTAACACAAAAGATATATAACAAGTTCCTAACCACCCAATGGGAAGACAGTGGTATCCTTTATTTCCACAAATAAAATAAGTATTTCGTGAAGCTACAAAGGCAATACCATAGGTGTGTCAAATGTGAGAGTAGTATTACATTCACTTCTCCCTACCGGTATAGTACCTTTATTTCGTACACATAAATCAGCTTTGGTATCAATAATTGTAATCACATGTAAACTGGACATATTTGCAATTCTTTGATTAGTGAAAATACGAGGTGTAGATACATTGTCCGGTCGATATTCTTCCCATTCAAATTTAGTTCCTTCTGCCTGTGGGTAGCCATCTCTGTCATTATAACAAACTTTATTAAGTCGGAAAAGTAGTCCACCTTTGGTTGGCCATCTCAAGGTAAAAAGAAGAGTGTACCAAGCATTACAAGAACCATTATGAGAGAGCGGAAGAGGAATAAGTGGAGTTCCTCCTTTCTTCTGATGTCTAGGCAACATTCCACATACCCAGCAGTTCGAAGTGTTCGTCATATTATGGGTATGATGTAGAATTTGAATGAAGCTGTCATTTAAATAAGTCTGTCTATGTCTCTCTTCATGATAAGGCAGAGTGAAATGAAAATGTTCAGATGGGATGGGAGTGGTAGGCAGTAAATATTCTCTTGCCGGAACCAATCGTTCAATGATCCAGGCTATTACTACAATACCATTATAGTCATAACAAAAAGTACTACACCAAGAATTCTTCTATTTCTTGTCGTAGTAGGTGCCATAGTTCAAAGAACAAAAGTTTCAAAACAAAGCTAAAAAATAAAAATGAGTGCTGAGCTCCGAGGTAGCCGCTGGTTTCTTCTCCGAGATTCAAGACGGGTGTCGCTACACTGGACAGAACTGATCCCCCCCCCTTGATATTCTCGGCTTCCGTTTTCACAAACCTCAGAACGGTAACTCAACCAGTCTTGCACAAAACAACTGCTTTTCTTGGTCGTAGGTTGTATTTCGCTCCACCAGAAACTGTGTGGTCCGGGAAGGCTCCCTCCGATTCGCTAGGTGTAGTGGCTGGGCTCTTCTCAGCATCCAAGATGTCTCGATAATCAGACAGCACCGCAGGATTCACCAGGTCCGGAGAGACACGACGACAGTGAGTGGAATGTACCCACCGCTTCTTATTCGTGACTCGCACAGCTGTTCGAGTTGCCAACAACACTTGTTCAGGGCCACGCCACCTCGGTTCCAAACTGCTGGTTCTCTCGAACGAGCGGACCATTACATGATCCCCAGAACGGAGATCGTGAGCCTCTCCAATGGAATTGTCGGGAAGCGCTTCTCGAACCTGCTGATGAATAGAGAGTAAATCATTTGTTAATCGTGCCAAATAATCATTCATCATTATACAAGGCACATCATGTACTAAGCGAGGCTTAGGGACTCCCCATATATTCATAGGCCTTCCAAACACCACTTCATAAGGTGTGAGGCCAGATCGGGAATGTGGCACTGATCTAATAGACAATAATGCCAAAGGCAAAGCGTCTGGCCATTTCAAAGACGTAGATGCCACGATCTTTGCTAGCTTTAATTTCAGAGTAGCATTATACCTCTCTACCAAACCTGCTGATTGCGGGTGGAATACAGCGTGGAACTTTTGCTTAATTCCTAATCCTTTCAGGACATACTCCACTATTTTCCCAACAAAATGAGGACCATTATCATTCCACAAAAATTTACAAACACCAAAGCGCGGGAAGTACTCTTTGAGTAACACCTTAGCTGTTGTCAATGCTGTATTATCCTTCGTGGGGTAGGCCTCGATCCATTTACTGAAGGCACACACCACCACTAAGACATACTTTAGATTATTACAATGCTCAAGCTGGATGTAATCCATTTGCAGTACTTCGAATGGTGCAGTAGGTGGAACGAACCCTCCTTTAGGAGTATAAGTCCCTTTAGCAGGATTGTACTGTAGGCATATCAGACAGGTCTGCACTACTCTCTTAGCCGTGCTGGCAATCTCAGGATGCTCCCAAACTCGTGTAAGGAATTTAGTAATTGCAAGAGCTCCAACATGTGCCAGCCATGTGTCATTTGAACCATTGTTTGTAAATAAGCGGCAGGCAATTTCCATCTCTCCATATCTTTGCTACGCCAACAACCCTCATCATCCAACACTCCCTCTGTTGCCCAGATTGCAAGTTCTGCTTCAGACGCTGATTTTTGAATATCTAATATTTCCTCTCTGGCATCATGCCATCGCTCAGCCTGTGATTTTACCACATACATGGGAGAGATATTTTGTAACATGGCAGTCTCTCTCGCTATACAATCTGCAAAAGCGTTTCCTTGTCCTACTTTGTCCGTCACCTTCTTGTGTGCACTACATTTGACTATCGCCACTTTCTTCGGACATAATAGTGCATTCAGGAGATCACGTACCAACTCTCCATGCATGATGTGTACTCCATGCGAGGTCAGGAACCCTCGTTCCTTCCAGAGTAGGCCGAAATTGTGCACTACTCCAAAAGCGTAACGACTATCAGTGTAGATATTCACACATAATCCAGCACTTAACTCACATGCTTTCGTTAAGGCTATCAATTCAGCTGCTTGGGCCGATTTTTACAGTATTCGTGCTGTTTCGACCACTGTCTTAAGTGTCGTGATCGCATAGGCTGCGGAAGTCGTACCATCTGGCAACTTTACACACGATCCATCAACCCACAGTTCCCCATCTACATCTGGAAGTGGCGTATCCTGTAAATCAATACGACCCTTTGTTTGTTCTTCAGTCAGAAAAACACAATCATGATGGTCTTCCTTCTGGGTCTCAGCAACAGGATATGGCAATAAAGTAGCAGGGTTCAAAGTGGCGCACCTCTTCAGTCTAATATGTGGCGCCAATAGCGTTAGCTCGTATCCTGTTGAACGAGCACTAGTTAGATGCTGCGTTTTCGTTTGGTTCAATAAAGCATCTTTTGCATGGGGAACTAACACCAACAATTTGTGTGACAAAACTATTCCCTCACTCTGTCGTATAGCCACAGCTGTTGCTGCAACTGCTCGAAAACACCCAGGCAATCCTCGAGCCACAGGATCAAGTACTGCTGAGAAGTACGCACAAGGTCTCTGTTTATCTCCGTGTGTCTGCACTAAGACTGACAATGCGCACCCATCCTTCTCGTGTACATATAATGTAAAGATCTTTGTATAATCCGGTGTACCTAACACTGGTGCAGAACAAAGGGCTTGTCTCAATTTTGTTCAAAAGCATTCTGACATTCATCTGTCCATTCAAGGGGAATTGGTGTAGTTTTGGACAACAATGCTAACAAAGGTTTTATAATGTGTGAAAATCCTAGTATCCACTGTCTGCAAAAGGACGTTAAACCTATGAAAGCATGAACATCTTTCTGAGTGCAAGGGACTGGCGTATCTAAAATTGCTTGAATTCGGTCTGATGTCAATGCACGTCCCTCCTTAGACAAAAGATGACCGAGGTAGGTCACCTTAGGTCTACAGTATTGTAACTTCTTCCTTGAAACCTTGTGATTATTCTTGGCAAGGAAAGAAAGCAGGGAAAGAGTACTCTCCTCACATTGTTCCTGCGTGTCTGCTGCAAGTAAAATGTCATCAACATATTGAATAAGAGCCACCCCAGACTGTAAATCGAAAGAATCAAGCTGTCTTTTTAAAGCCTGGCTATAAATGCTAGGGCTTTCTGTATAGCCTTGAGGAACTCGACAAAATCTAAATGATTTGTTATTTAATGTGAAGCCGAACAAATCTCGGCTATCGGGATGAATGGGAATCGAGAAGAAAGCATTCTTCAAATCGATAACAGTGAATGTAGTGGCTGTCGGTGGAATCAAAGTAAGTAAGGTGGTAATGTCAGACACCACCGGATACTGAGGCACTACTATCTTATTAATTTCCCTCAAATCAATAATAAAGCGATAGATCTTAGTGTCTGTGTCTTTCTTTAGGATCGGAAGAATTGGGCTGTTACCAACATTATAGGGGACTTCCTCCACCACCCCTGCCATAATCAAGTCATTTACGATATGCGTCAAGGCAACTTCACCTTCCCTGGAAATTTTATACTGTGGTACACGAGGCAAAGACACTCCCTCCTTTACAGTAATACGTACGGGAGGGATATTTATTTGTCCCACATCAGTATCAGAAGTAGCCCATAAAGTGCTTGGAAGAGAAGCTAACGCATCGGCCTCCTGCATGAGGCACGATCTCTCAACCTCTGGGTAGTTCTCATTCAAAATAACCCGTACCCCTTCAGGGGCACAGCGTATAGTTGCTCGAAAATGTTTAAGCATATCAAGTCCCACAATATTATCTGGTGTGTTTGGTGATAACAAAAACGGGCATGGGGCAGTAAACTTATCAATGTGAAATATAAGGGGTTGAGACAATGGGCTAAGAGAAGGTGTTCCATCGAACTCTATTGATGTAATCGTTTCGCCAGACAGGGGAGCCCTTGGAACCAAGTGTTTGGACAGAGCGCTACGAGTAGCTCCTGTATCGACCAGAAACTGATCAGTAGAACCCAAAACATGTGCTGATATATATGGACCCCTTTGATCGACTGGTACTTCAACCGATTCCACACCCCATCCTACGCAATCCTATGCATACGTATTATCCTGAGACTCAATAGACTCTCCCTCAGCTATCTGATACTGATTCCGTCGATCAAAAATATTATGATCAGCCTGACCACGACCCCTCGCTTCAAACCTACCACGATCATTCGCTCCACCCCTCAGACCTGAATAACTATTCCGCAACCTTCCATTTCCTCGACCACGCTGATTACGCTGTTCTAGAAGCACCGGACAATCTGAAACCCAATGTCCAAACTGTTTACAGTATGCACACTGATCCTCGGAAATATCGGTACGAGCAGAAGACGCACCATACGATCCTCGTCTACCCTTGTCATTCCCTCTCGACTGCGTAGCGTAAACCTGAGCCAACATCACCTTCGTCTTTAAATCCTTCGCTTTCTTATCACTACTTTCTTTAGCCTCCAATTTCTGCCGTTCATAATACTGAGCCATAGTCAATAAAGAAGCAGGGGTTGCCGTGGTCCATGAACTTTCACTAGTTTTTAAACGTTTTGCAATCTCCGGCAGGAGATTAGCCACATACTTATCAACGAACAAATGCCTGCCCGTATCCTCTGTTAATAATTGCCCACTGTAATCATGAAATGCTTCCTCGAAACGTGAAAAAAAATCAGAGACCGATTCATCCGGCTTCTGTTTACAAGAAGCCAACATCGTCCAATCAATTTTCTTAGGGGGAACAAGCGTCTTTAATTTATTCAAAATAGCCACCGGGAGATCTAAAATTAATTGGCATGGCTTACATGCGGGTTCCCTATCCAAATCAGCTCGAGCTAAGTCCTTCCAATCTGCACCTAAAATCGCTCGATCATCAAACTTACGTATCGCTCTCCACATATCAGGAGGCAAAATTAACCCAAAGAAAAGATCAATATCGACTAATGTCATAACACACGAAGAAATAGCACCTGCCACTCCTTCATAGAAAGCTGCTGGATTTTTGCGAGGGTCAGGCAGAGCATTCTTAAGTGTCATAACATCGGTTCTATTCCAGGGCGTATAAACCCAATTATATATAAAATAACCCTTCGCATTTACAGACGTCTTATCATCATCTGTGCTTTGCCCTTTAGGAGGGACATACAAAGGCGCAGCTTCTCGCATAGGCATAACATGAACTGCGACGCTCTTATCTGTTCCAAAGATAGGGCACTCTTTGGATACTTCCGTCGATCCAGACGCCGTTGAACCCGATGTCTTTTTCGCCGCCCGTAGTCGTAACGTCTCATCCCGTAGCTGAACCAAACGCTGGAAAAACTCATCCGCATCTATAATAACAAAAGTACCTTTACGTAAGTTATCACGACCAACTGATATATCCTTAGATTCTAACTCAGATGAGTATTTTCTAAACCGTTCAACAACTTCTTCTCCAAAATGTTCTAGAAAATACAATCGTTCTTTTTCAGACCACTTACGCATAAATTCATTAATCTCTGAAACAGTAATAACATTAAGATTAAGTTTACGAGCTAACCCGCGTAATTCCGCGGATCGTTCAACACTAATCCTAGTACGAGTATCCCTCTGATTATCCTCGTCTGAGTCCACATCCGGGGTCGTAGGCGAAACATACGGAGGCGGGCAACGATCTAGCAATGAAAAATCATCAGATTCATTAGTAAGGACAGGATAAAGAGGACGTCGAATAGGAAACTGACCATTAACTTGCAAATTACGTTCTCGAGTCTCCCTCTCTTTCTGTTCCTGCAATTCCTTTTCCTGAAACTGTAAAGCTTTGTCACGAGCAGCATTTCACTGCTCCTTGTCCGCCAAGGCTTGTTCACGCTTCATTCATTCACGCACCGCTTTCTCCCACATACGCACACAATCAAACATATCCTGTCTAGACCTGCGCTGAAACAAACACTGCTCCACATATTGAACCTTTCGTAAATCAAACGACCCATGTAGTGGCCATTGTAATTCATGATCAGTTTTCGTGTATTTGTGCCACAATGTACTATACATAATAGGGGGAAGGCCGAATTTTATGTACATTTCACGATTAGGTGTCCCCTCTGGGGGAGCCGGGTGAGATTCATTTAATCGATAACTGGTACCGTTTCCAAGACAGCACATTCCTCGGAGTGTGCTTAAAACAGGCATGTCAAAATATCACGAAAACGCGATATTACAAAAATGGCACTTAACATGTTTTACACATGGTGTGCCGTTCAAACAAATACAAAGTCAGAGAAATATCTCTACATTACCTGTCTATGTGAGGTGCACTCCACATATAACTCAAATCATAGACCCAAATGTTAGCTAACTCAAACAAATCCAAAAAGCCACAGTAAGTGTCTGTAGACTACCTTACCAATCAAAAGCTTACCAAATATTCTCAAACGTCCAGGTTCCAACTGCCAAGTTCTTTAATCGAATCAGCCAAACGGGCACTGTACGACAACCCAACCGATCAGGATCTCAGTCGAGGACCGGCGCCACCTGGAAGGTCAGGTCAGAAGGAAAGGAAAAAAACACCGTGGATGCCAAGACTCGGGTCACTCAGTGGCAGCGTACGCGTCCATGGCGAGTTTCCAATCCTTCGTCGCGACCACTCCTTTGGGCATCTGAGTCGCCGATGAGTCCCTTCGTGGTCGCCAATTTGTGGTATTGGGTTTCGTCAGATCTACATACTCTGCAAAAACTCTCGAACACCATAGAATAGAAGTTGGCACGGAAACTGGAAATGCAAAAGACAAGTTTATTAGGACCCCATGGGGTGGTGGTACATTCCTACAGCACCCTTTGGTAATGCAAGAAGTATCACCCCGAACATCGGTGCGTGACCTCTTTTATACAGTTTTACAGCAATAAAAAGGTAGGCGGTATACTTTTGCACAGTTTAGGTACATATAAGGGCATTTTTGGAACACAGCCAACATGTGGGAGGAGTTTTAGTACCACTGGTCAGCTTGGAGAACATTCCTAAGAGGTGACCGCTCATTAATCTAAATGTTCGAGTACGCATGCGTTAGCTTGACCAGTGCTAAAAATAGCCTGTTGCCGGGCAAAGTAAATGGTCATTGGTACAGAGAAAGGACAAAAGGGCATGCTGACCACGAGACAGCATGTTCATAGGAAATGGAAGCCAGTAATACAAAATGGCGTCCGCGAACATGGTCAAGCTAACAGGGAAAAGTTTGTATAGCTGAGCTAAATGCTAACCTGATCATTGCCAAATTACGACAGGATAGCTCATAATACTTATCACAATTTCCTTGTGTTCTCTCCTGGTAAACCAGGGATGACGCACCCTTGGAGTTCGAACTGGAGGCCTAAGAAAAAAAGAAGTAGAAGAAGTGAAGAAGCCCTGTCGAAGCCGGAACAAATATCAAAACCAAAAAAAATAATTTTGTTATGCTTTGCACACAATTTATCTTCCTATTGTATTGACCTCTTACAATAAACGCCAAAATTAAGAAGCAAATACGGCCCTCCCAGATTCACTTTCCGCCCATCCCTGAAATGTTCAGAATCTTGGACAATCCTCCACTTCTTATTAGCTTTTTGCAAAGTCATGATGGGGGAGTTGCAGGGACTCCCAAAGACCTCCTTCAAAATTCCCTGGTCCAGCACGCTTTTAATGATTGGCATTGTGCCATCTATGGCTTTGGGCATCTGTTTGTAGGGGCATGTTTAAAGGAAAAACTGTATCGGACCGAGGGATGATCTTTAATGGGGCCGCATCTTTGATTAAACCAATTTCCTTCTCATCTCAGTGAAATCCCATACTTCTTTCCTGACTGTGGTTCTCAACTCAGTGGGCAAATCCTCTGTGGTAGGAATGGGAAAAAATTGGACTTTAGATGCTTATGAATTTAATTTTAACTCAGAATCTGTTGCCTGGGTCTTCAGCCCAACTCCACCAAGAGTACAATATATAACACAGTTAAGCTTCACAAAAAGTCTCTTCCCAGGAGATTTACAGGGCTCGAGTCGCAAATGACAAATTATTGCTAACCTCATATAGACCGTATCTTCACTGGGACAGTAGCTGAAACCTGATTGGTTTGTTGCTGATTTGAGATATCTACAACTTGGACCTCCTTTGATGAGAGGAGTAGGTTCGGGACCTCAACTTTACACACAGTTGAACGAGCAGCTCCATTGTCAATTAAAAAGGACGCAGGTGACCATTAACTTCTCCTGCTACATAGGGGCCAGCTGATGCACTGCCAGACTGCGCTAAGTATGCAAATCCTGCATTGGTCACATTAGCATCTCTCATTCCCCCATTCTACACTAGCTTGGTTTTTGCAACCATATATTGTTCCTTCAATCTCTTCTGCTTAGCTTCAAATATATGAATGAATGAATAATGTATTGTATGATTACCTAAAATCATTACATTGATAAATGAAGACTATACACTGAAGTATAAAAAAATGCAGTTAAACGAGTAAACCCATCTCAAATTCAAGAAAACTGTTTTAATTGCTTAAAGTACCTACATTGGAGTTTCTAGCATTGTACAATGGATCTAAAGTGCAAGGGCATTGTCCTACTGTTTGTGCAAACTGTCTGTGTTGTGTATTTATTAGCAAGGTGCGATTGATCTCGAGCAGTACATTGCTTTGGTTACGTACCTTGGGGCCATTGTCAGTTTCAGCGACGAGGTGCATCCTGGAATTTAAAAAGCAGTATTAACTAAGACGGGCCCTCGTGTTGCGGGGTGGGTCCCCTGTGGTTTAGCAACGTCTGCACCTGTTGCAGTGGAGAAGTGTGGCTCACTGGTTAGAAGCGGCAGACCCTGAAGCAGAGGTCAGGCCTGGGACCAGGGTTCAATTCCCGACACGGCAGGGTCTTGGGCTCAATGTCCACAGACTCGATAATTCTCGCCTCGGTGCCTACTCTAATCATGGGTCCCACTCTGCAACTCTGGGCAATAGCTTGCTTAATCTCCACAGCGGCCCGGCAGCGCTGGCATGCCTGGCTTCACCTTGGGGGATGCCATGAAGGGGGCATCTCACAGGGAAAGCCTTCCACAGCGGTATACAGTGCCAGGATGCCCCGAGATGGGGCGGCAGTGCGGTTTACAATTATACTTACATTTACATTTGCCGAATTTTGCCTGGTGCGACTGGGTTTCCAGTAAAAACAGGAGATACAGCACCTCCACAACTGTGCATGTCCCATGCACTAGTCTAGGAAAGTTGTCTTTAAAAGCCTGCAGCGGATGTTGTGCAGGGCTGGGCAGCAACATATCAGACGGATCAATGATTCGCATATGTGACATTAAAAAGAGATTTCCAGCTGACTTTCAGCTCTTTTATAGGTAGGGGAACTAATCTGGTCCACATTGTTTGTTTTAGGCACCATTTTCCCAGTCCTTGGTGTAAGTACGATTGTGTATTGCATATTTTGTAAGATAGCATTAGGGGATCATATGTGCCTTTCTGTAAAAGAGCCTTAAAGTCCGTTGCCATTGCTAGATAATAAAGCTGCTTTTTATGGGGGATTTGACGGCAGTAAATGAAATTGCCGCATTGATCCAATCTTTTTATGGCTAAATTAGACTTTTTGGCGGCTAATTTCAGATAGCTATGCCATAGATTGTCACTAGAGGTGAAGATGGCTTTTAGAGCCACTTTCAATGAATTTTCTGGCGCTCTGGGTATTTGGAAGAAGTATTTAGCCTGTGGCGCAATGCATTCTAATTTTTGTGATATTTATTTATTTATTTATTTATTTTAGAGGTTTTTTTTATAGCGCTGGCTAGACCTAGAGGTATCAGAGCGCTTTACATAATGTGAAGATAGTACCGCTACAACAACAATAATTAAATAGCATGGAATTCCAACAGTTTAATAAAAGAGACACTGTTTACGCTTATCCAGAATGAGTATACAGTCAGATAGTACAAAAGCTATTTACATATAAAACATAAAGGCGCATTTGGTAATATGATATATATGGGGAGGTATGA
The DNA here is from genome assembly GCF_964261635.1 of Lissotriton helveticus. NCBI lineage: Eukaryota > Metazoa > Chordata > Amphibia > Caudata > Salamandridae > Lissotriton > Lissotriton helveticus. The sequence continues at coordinate 1,340,098,847 of NC_136059.1, forward strand.
ATAGAGGGTTGCAGGTAGAACGAAGTAAGACATTAGACTGGGGGGTGGAAAACAGAAAGAGAAGGGGGGTACAATGGATGAGAAGAGGGTGTGTGGGGGTGGGGAGGAGCAGAGGGCAACAAAGGGGGCAAGTGCAATGGAGTCAGTGGAAAATAGAGGTAGGAGAGGGGGTGGATGGGTACAGTAAGAGAATGGAGGGGGACCTAAATGGGGGTAGGAAGGGGGGGGATTGCAGGGCGATGGTTATGACCTCCAGTAATTATTGAGTAGGTGGATTTTGACGTCTTTTTTGAAGCTGATGTAGGAAGGGTTACATCGCAGGTCTTCGGGGAGGGCATTCCAGATTAGGGGCATTTCCGGGGAAGGAGCAGGATTGTGTGCTTTTCTTTTTTAGCAGGGGAGAGACGAGGAGGAGAGCGTTGGTACTTCTCATCAGCCGTGATCTGCCTGCTTTGCTGAGTTTGTTGTAGAGGTACAGGGGGGTATTTTTATGGACGGCTTTGTGTGTAATGCAAGCAGTCTTGTAGGAGGATCTACCTTCAATTGGAAGCCATTTAAGGGTTCTGAGGACTGGGGAGATGTGGTCGGAACGCTTGCTATCCGTGACGAGCCTGGCAGCAAGGTTCAGCACAGATTTGAGTGGGGCTAGGTTGACTCTGGGAATTCCGTTGAGGATGGTGTTGCCTTAATCAATTCATGAAAGGACCAGTGATTGCACTACTATTTTAAAGTCATCATTTGGAATGAAGGGTTTAATTTTCTAGGGATGGCGGAGAGTGAAGAGGGCTCCTTTAGCCACATTTTTCATGTGGACATTGAGAGTTAGGTTGTTATCAATGGAAATTCCAAGAGATTTTACTGAGTTAGATAAGGAGAGTGAACAGTTGAGAGCATTGAGGTCGGAGATCCAAGTTTGAATGGGAAGAGACTTATTTTTAGGGGAGAAGAGAATGATTTCTGTTTTGTTAGGATTGAGTTTGAGATGGTTTGAATGGAGCAGGGTTGGACCTTAGTCAGGGTATTGAAAAGGTGTAGGACATCTGAGTGGGATTTAATCTTATAGTAGAGTTGGGTGTCATCAGCATAGAGTTGGTAGTTGATTCCGGCTTGTTTTAGAATGAGGGTAAGGGGTTCCATAAAGAGATTGAAGAGAGAGGGCGAGAGAATAGCTCCCTGAGGGACCCCTAGGGAGACCGGTGTGGGGTTAGATAGGCAGTCTTGGAGTTTGATTTGCTGTGTACGTTGTTGGAGATAGGAGACAAACCATTTTTGAACAGGACCACTGAGGCCAAAACGATCTCTGAGCACATTGAGAAGAGCAGAGTGGTTAACTGTATCGAACGCTGCGGAAAGATCAAGGAGGATAAGTAGGCAGGTCTCACCATTGTCAAGGGAGTGGAGAATGTCATCTATTACGTTTAGTATGACAGTTTCAGTACCTCAGCCTTTCCTATAGCCTAATTATAAGGAATCCAGTAAGTTGACGTTTTCGATGTGTTTCTCTAAATGGAGCAGGGCACATTTTTCAAGGGTTTTGGAAAGAAAGGGGAGGTTAGAGATGGAAATTGTTTAAGTCATTAGGGTCGGCATTAGGCTTTTTAATAGTGGGGGTGATTTGTCCGAGTTGGAGGGAGATAGGGACACAGCCTGTGGCAAGGGAGGTGTTAATGATTGTGGTCCAAGATGGAGTAATGATGTGCTTAAGGTCTTGGATAAGGTTTGAAGGGAGGGGGGTCTTTAGTGTGAGAGGACGGTTTTAGTTTGGCAATTATGTTAAGAACTTCAAGCTCAGTAACTGGGTGGAAATTATGCCAGGAGGCATTGCTTTTAAGTTGAGAGTAAGAGTGGTTGGTTTCAAGAGGTGTGTTGGTGGGTAAGTGTGGTGAGTAGTCAAAGGGGGGGGTGGTAGTAGGTAAGTGTAAGGAGTAATTAGGGTAGGTGTAGTAGTGGGCAAGTGTGAGTCAGGATATTAAACCAAACTCCAAGCGGACCAATGTATTCCGTGTGTATAGAGGTAATTTGAAGATTCACTTATACCCCATAGATTGTATTTATCTAATTGGGTCCCCAATAGGCCAGGATATGCTTCCTGGCCATAGTTAACAGGGGGCATGAGTTTTGCTTTTATCAACCACCGAATCGCTTCTGTCGGGGGACTATGGAGATTGGAATTTAATTTGCTCTGGGCATATGTGGTCGCTTTACCTTTAATCTTCATCTTTTGATGATGTATAGTGGGGTTCCCTGTGTCCGTAAACCATGCACCAAGATAGGTGTAGCTCCAGACACTACCTATCGTCTGTGATCCATCCCTCCACTTCTGGGCCTTTTATTTAGGTGGTGGCTGAAAATTACCACTTTGGTTTTGCTTGGATTGGCCCAAGGTAATTCTTTTTATTGTATTATTCAATGCATCCAGTGCCTTCTAGAGCCCTGTTTTTGTGTGGTCTAGGAGGATAAGGTTGTCTGCATAATGCATTAAGAAGTTCTTGATTTGTCCTATACTTGGGGTTTCCAAGTTGGCTCTAGATAATGCAGAGCCTAAGTCAGCTGCATACAAATTAAATAAAATAGGGGCAAGAATGCAGTGCTGTTTGAGCCCACGATCTGTTGGAATTTTCGAGGTGGCTGTTTTGCCAGAAAATTTAATATGTTCCCATGTCTTGTTGTAATGTGACATGATGGCTTTCAGCAATTTATTTTGAGATATTACAATTTTGCAGCTTCTGACAAAGTTTATCACCAACCACTCCATTGAACGCAGCGGAGTAGTTGGCGAAGCAAGCAAACATGGACAGGCTTTTGGAAGTGGCTGCTTGTTGGGCTATCTATGACAAGGTCACAATGTTGTCTACAATTGAACCCAGAACCCTCACAGAACCCAGTTTGGTAAAATGGGAGTAGAACCTATTCTGCAACCCATCCAATAGTGCAATTAGCCTGTAGTTTTTTGGGACTTCTTCATTTATTTTGCACTTCAAGTATAATGGAGAGAGGACAGCTGCCTAGAAAGAGAGATCTTCTCTAAATAAAGATCCGGGAAGGCAGTTGGAGCCTTGTGCACCGTCTTTCAGATCTTCTTGAGGGTAGTAATTACTGCTTGCTGTCCGCTCGGATTGCTCCCCGTAGTTTGTGTGTACTTATTTTGTCCTCCTTCAAAGGGCCCAGGGTGTAGTTACTGAAGTTATTACGTTTATGTCGAGGATTGCCTAGTAGAAATTAACAGAGGTTGGTGACCAAGTTGGGCCAAGGCTTGGATGAAATTCTGGGTTTGTGAGTTAGATGACCAGCCCTTCCACTGGTCTTTCAAACCTTCTATCTTGTTTGAACTTAAAGTTGTCCATTTTATTCCTCTTAGCAGTGTATAATATTCCTGGCCTTTTGTTTGTTCAATTACATGTAGCCTATCCTAGGTTCTTCTGTGTAGAGACAGATGGGCTGTCAGCACGACGTGATCGCTTTAAGGCCGCTGGGCAGTCTTGAAATCTAGTAGTGCATTGCTCATGTTGGCAACCTAAAAATATAGTCAATTGTGGTCAGGTTGTTAAACGAAGGAGGGTTCCTAGTACTATGATGATTTTTCATCACTGTAATCTGTGCTGATTCAAGGTTATGAGTTTGAAAAAAGATGTTGAACCTACAGCTTTCTAGACAAGTTGACTTTGTGCAGTTGGGATCATCACCGAGGCTGTGCATATTAAAATTGACCATTAGCATAATTTCAGATGGCATTTGCACATTAATTAACTCTTCCAGAATTATAATTAACTTTTCTATGTCTTGGTTTTTTAAAATTTAAAATATACGTTTAATATTAAAATTGGCATTTTACTTCCTTTGCCGCAATATCCTTCGATAAGACCTGCTTACAGTATATCTGATTTGACTTCTATTTCAGAGATGGTAAGTTTTGTAGAGTGTTTTACAAATATCGATATGCCACCCAATGGGCTTCCAAATAAGTGGACTTTATTTGCAGGCTTGTGTATCTCTGCAAAACCTGGTAAGAGAGTGGGTGAGGTGTACCAGGTCTCTTAGAGGCAGACCATGTTTGCATTATTCAGTAATTTAAATACAACCTTACTTTGTAGAATCTTCGTGATTCTTCTTACGTTCCATTATACGATTTTTGTTGGTATGGCCTGTTGCTTTGTGCTTTTCATGACTGTGGGGTAGATGCTAGGGGTGTTTGTATTTTTCACAGGCAAGATTTGTGGCAGTCCTCCTCCAGTCAACTGCTTGTTCTCGTGCCGTGCCTGGTATTATGATTGACCCTTGTTCTCCTGCATGATCCTCTGATCCAAACAGAATGGTTAAGGTCTTAGTGGTAGAATTAAATGGCTGACTTGAAGTTCCCCTTAGAATGCTTTTTTTTAGTAGGCTGTGGCTGGCTGGTTGACATGATCCGGGTGCACACCTTGATTCCCCTATTTACAAAATGCTTCTTCTCCCTTTTTGATGTACCCATGCCTCTCCAAGTAATTATTGTGGATGTTCTCCATTTTCCATGGCTTCGGGGAACAAATTGAACGCTTAGTATGTCTTTGCTTTTTATGGAGGCTTGTGAAGGTGATGCTGGAAGAACGTAAGAATATTAGTTTGATTGAGTACATCCTAGTTGCGCCTGGAGTCACATTGTGGAGTGAATATTGTCTTATATGGGTCCCCCTTCTCCGCTAAATTAAGGCTTTTGTGTCGTATGCCAGAGACCGTGTGGCCATTTTTGTCGAGTGGAGGCTCCCCGTCTGCGTCTCGTGGATGGCCCACCTGATGGCCATGGTTGACGCTTGCACTGGAGCTGTGCTTATGAGTGGTAAATGTATCCCTGTTGGGGGAGGTTCAAGTTCTCCTTGTCTAGTTGATGCCACGTTGTCTTTGTTTGCTTCATGTGTTATGCATTTAGGAGCTTCGAGAGTCTCTCCACTCACAGGTGGGCTGCGTATCTCTGCGGAAGGCCGGCCACCTTTTCCTATGTTGTTGAGGCTAAACTTGTGCATTTATGTGTATATTTAAGCAGTCAGTAAATGTATCAGGTAGTGAAGTGTTCATGATTTGGGCACTTGGCCCTGTTTGTGGGCATTCCTGGATCCCTATGTTCTTTATGGCATTATAGTCTATGCTAGATGTTATTGTAATCCTCCTGGAATACTCATTTACTTTTTATCTCTTTGTTAAGTTGCAGTCTCTCAACCTCTTTGTGTAATAACGTGTGGTTAAAAAGATTGGATATACAGTATTGGTCGAGCTGTCTATGTTTGTTGGACCTACCTAGGGCTCTTGCTGAGACTTTGGGGCCGATTCACAGAACTGACTTAAGACAAAATCCTAAACGTACTACTTTTGGTATTCACAGAATGCATTTAGTAGTAGTAAAGTTAGGATTTTGTCTTAAGTTTGACTTGAGTTTGACTTAAGACAAACTTAAGACAGTCTTAAGACAAAATCCTAACTTAAGTCTGTCTTAAGTCTGTCTTAACTCTGTCTTAAGTTTGTCTTAAGTCTGTCTTAAGTGTGTCTTAAGTTTGTCTTAAGTCAAACTTAAGACAAAATCCTAACTTTACTACTACTAAATGCCTTCTGTCCTTGAATCCCTGATTCAATCCATCTCTGCATACATGCATCCTGAAATATGTCTGGAAGATCCGCATTCTGTGACACTGGGGTGTGGAAAGAGTATCGACCTAAACCTACCAGTTTTTTTACCTTTCCCCATACTTTGACAACACTAGAAATAGTCTTAAATTTCACTTTTTTTAAATAGCATCGTTTGCATGTCGCCACAGACATCCAGCGCTCCCCTCACCCAGGATCATTTCTTGTGGGGTGGGTATGTTGCAGCTATCCGGTTTATCGATTAGTAGTCTTTCGCTGTATTTCAACACTGTAGCACAATAGTATAGTTTAAAATTGGGCAGGGACCACCCGCCACGCTCTCTAGGTAGAATAATCTACCTAAATGCCCTACGTGGCCTGTTATATCCCCACACAAACCGTGAAAACATGTTGTCTATATTTTTAAAAACTAATGGCGAAAATTCTAAACATATAGCACGGAAAAAATATAAAAATTTAGGAAAAAACAACATCTTTACAACATTGGTTCTACCCCCGATAGTCAGATGTAAGTTATTTAGTCGAAGTAGTTATTTCTTAGTATGGTGTATAAGGGGCTCAATATTGTCATCAACAATATTTTCAGTGTTAGCGCTAATACTGACCCCCAAATACGTCGCCTTATCAATTATCCTAGGGTCCCTCATCGTGATTTTATTGTTAAGCACAATCTGAGTCTTACTGGAGTTCAGTTTATATCCTGAGACTCTACCGAAGTCATGGGCTTCTTTTTCTATCCAGTTTGTAGCGTTTTTAGGGACCCCTGTAACAATGGCAATGTCATCTGCATAGGCCAGGCATTTTGTTTCTAGGTCACGTACTTGGATTGGGAGGATTAAAGCATTATTTTCCAGTCTATGTATAAATGCATCAATATAAATTGCGAACAGGAGGGGCGAGCAGGGGCACCCCTGTCTTGTACCCCTAGTGATGGCAAAGCTTTCAGAGAGAACCCCATTAATCAAAACACAGGCGCTAGGGTTTACATAAAGCCGCTGGATTGCTGTTATATATTTCTCTCCGATCCCACAGTTTAACATGGCTGCCCACAGGAATTTCCAGGAGACCCTATCAAACGCGTTCTCCGCGTCCATCAGTATAAGCACCATAGGGTCTCCTGTCGCTCCTGTGTAATCAAAAAGAGAAATTACTCTTTGTGTATGATCGATTGTAGATCGTCCAGGGATGAACCCGTGTTGTAGTTCCGAAACTATCTTATGAATAATAGGGGCCAGCCGTGCTGCCAGTAGTTTGGAATACATTTTCGAGTCCCCATTAGTCAAGGTAATGGGACGGTAGGAGCCCATTTCCTGGACATCCTTGTTTTTTGGGGGAAAAACAATTATTTTAGCCAGCGACCAGGACCTTGGTGGGTTCCCTCCCTCAAAAATATATTGAAAAAGTGCTGTCATGATGGTCCTAAGTTGTGGTGCAAATTTAGTGTAAAATTCGGTGGGAATCCCATCCATACCGGCTGCTTTCCCGTTGGCCAGGGATTTCATAGCTTATAATATTTCCTCCCAGGAGAGTGGACCATCTAATAGTTCTTGATCTTCTGTTCCCAGGTGATCAGGAGTGAATGGATCAAGATATATTTTGGGGTCACCACATCCATTATCTTCCTCATGGTATAGTTTCCTATAGAACTCCTGGAAGGCCGTTCTTATTTCCGCGGGTTCGGATCTTAAGCCCAGCTCTGGGTCCCTGATTTCTTTTATTGAAATTTGGTAGTGCGCCTTGCATCGCAGAATGCGATGCAGTGCGCGCTACGAAATTCGTTTTATTAATTAAATTGTTTACTTACCTGTAATTATCCATATGCTGGTTTTTAGCACCCTCCACCCTGCCCCTCCCCCTCCCTGCCTCCCTGCCCCACCGTAACTCCCTCCACGGGCCGCGGCTGCACATAACCCCTAGGATCGTTCCCCTCTGCGCCTTCTGGGATCCCCAGGAAGCGCAGGTTATTTCTCCTTGCTCTGTTTTCTTGGTCCTCGACCTTGATCAATAAGTCTTTTGTAATTCCTTCTTGTGCTTTTTTCTGACTTTGAAGACAGGCGACATCCTTCTCTTGATGGTTAGTGCGTGTTTCTACTGACACCATCCTTTCTGATATCCCTAGACAGGTGCTGCCCACTTTATTAATAGCTCCTTGTAGCTTTTGGATGGCGGTATGGTTTTTTTGGCTGTCCCTTTTAACATCTTTGTGGAATTTGCTTATGGAGCTTAGTATATCTTTCAAAGATGGCTCTGCCGCATTTCTGGTTCCATCTTGGTGTAAGCTGCTCTCATTTGATTCCTCCCTGCTGTCCTGATCAGGTTCTGTTTCGTTAGATCTTTTTGGAGTTGTGTTTTTTTGTGTATTAATTTGTTCTGAGTTACTTCCTTGATCAGTGGTTTCTTCATATGTTGATTTGTTTAGTCTTTTATTCCTTGTCCTTCTTTTCTCAAGTTGTTTCCTTGGGGTGATCCCTTGTCCAGGATCGCTCAGTTTCCTTACATCCGAGGAGTCTGATATTTCCGGGGTTGAAACAACTTGGTTTGGACCTTTGCTAGTGTCGCTTGCCTCACTGGAAGTCGAAATGCCACTTTCGTATATATCTGCATCAGATTCCTCTGAGTGTACTACAGTTTCTGACTGTAGTATTTTTTCAAGGGAGGAATTTTGGGTTGAAGTTGCGCTAATTTCAGGACCATGTTTTTGACCTGAAGCAATTGGGTAGTCGGTGATTTCCATTGTGGTTTTGGCTATGCTAGCTATAAATTTCCCCAGCTTAACGTTTCCGGTGTTTGTTCCGAGGTCAGGGGTTCGAGTAGTCATTTCCCCGATAACTGGCTCAGCCTCTATTTCAATACCTGGTTCATTGTGTCTAGTTCCACTTATTCCACAGTCTGTCCCACCCTGTGTCGTTGGGTCTTGCCCCATCTCCTGCACCACTTCCTGCCAGTTTGTACCTTTATTTATCCCCTCTTTGAGTACTGGGCTAAAGATATTGAAAATACTAGGCTGGGATGTTGTTATCTGACCCGTGGATTTAGCATTTGCCTTCAGATTTTTAATGGTTTGTAATCGCTTTGCTTTTTTTACCATTAGTTCCATCTCTTCGGTGTCTTCAAAGTCCTTCTCCTTCTCCTTGCCCTTTTCTTTCCTTTTCTCCTGTTCCATACCTTTATCTTTATCTTTATTCTTATCTTTTTTGGATTTTTCATTGTCTTCCTTTTTCTCACAGATACTCATGCTTTTATCTTTATCTTTGTTTTTATCTTTATCTATACATTTTTCTTTTTCTGAACCCTTTTTTTTCCTTTATCTTTCTCCTCATTCTCCTTCTCCTTGTCTTTCTCTTTAACTTTCTCTTTCTCTTTTCCTCTGTCTTGCTCTTGAGTTTTGTCTTTTACTTCCTTTGCTTTCGCTCCCCTGGTCTCCGGTCGTCGCTGTGTTGGCTTTACTCTTTGTGCACTGTGCATTTCTTGTTTGTCTTGTGCAATTTCATTAAGTTCTGTTTCTTGGAAGCGTTGGGCGTCTAGGGTGTCTGGGCGGAATAAGGGTTGGGACTGGGTCGAGCATTGCTCATTTAAATCCTTCAAACCACTCTGTCCCTCTCCTCCTGTTCCCATGTCATCCATTTCCTGATCTTGCTCTTGCTTTTCGTTCTGTCCGGTTGGAGTTGTCTGGGTTAGTGGTGTTGCTACTGCTATCTTTCCTGGATAGGCCACTTTTATTATGTTCAGCGCCGTATGCTGCTCGTGCGCTTGTACATATGTATGTGTATTTGGAGTAGGTGGGTTTGGTCCGAGGCTATCGCTTTTGGTACCTCTGCTAGTCGCCCCCTCTTCCTGCCGTGTATCTGAGAAGTTGGTTGCGTTTGGTATGTTTCTAGTACATGTAGTACATGTGGTGCACGAGAGATACATTTCTAATGTGGCCCCCACCAGCAGCCTTCTTGTAAAAATACTTAGGCTCCGCATATGAATCTCTCTTGTTTTCCACAAAGGCCCTGTTCTCATTGTAGACTACTCCACATAAAGGGTATTTTCGGTGCTTTTCTTTTTTTTATTACTTTTCCCTCCTTTTTTTTTAGGAGTATGCCATGGAGTAGGCCAATCTTCCAGTCTTCCAGGACCCCCCTGATCGTACTTCCTAGTTTTTTTAACTCTCACTCTTTGGCTGGGAGCTTTGGAAGTCTTTGGAAGTCTTTTTCCGGCCGATGGATTCCGGATTTAGTATTACTAGTATTACTACTAGAGCCCAGCCGAGCCCAGCCGAGCAGCCGAGCAGACGAAGTGGCAGGGGGAGTTTTAAATATACGCTGAGATTTCATGTGCAAGTGATTGATGACGGTGTGATGATGAGGATCGCTTTATCGCTGATCATGGGGAGAAGTAGTGGAACAGCGGCGCATCGGTACTCGGCACTTTAATGTTGAGCCTTTTCAAGCTTCAAGAGGCTCAAGGAACGCGCAAAAGTAAACTACTGACTGGAAAGCTACTGTATCTGGCACTGTGTCTGTGGGCTACGCTGTGGGCTACGCTACCATATGCTGCTTGAAGGTTTGCCTTTTCATTGTTTTTTGGGGCGTTCTAGGGGTCCGCTGGAGGTTGTTGTTTGTTAGCATATTCGATGGTGATGTGACCTATAAAGGTATCTGCATTCGAATCCTCTTTATCCTCCACTGCCCTGGAGTGGTTATCCCTTTCTTTCTGTTCTATTGTCACTGTTAACCACTTCCGTGCGGCAGGAATTCCAGCCCTGTGCTGGACATTCCAATTGCGGGCGTGGTCGTGACCGAACCATTCCATCATCAGCACAGCCCAACCGTGACTCATGACGGAATGGTTCCGTCACGAGCATGGAAGGGGTTAATGCCCTGAAATTATTAATTTCGCCTTCACTGCCCCATGGCTTGTGATCCTAAATGATGATAAACTTTCAAGTTGGCTCGCATTGTTAAAAGGACCATTGGTAAAGCAGACCACTTTTATACTAATTCCAAGCAGTGGAATACATTTGTTACAACCTTTTTGTTTAATTCATCAATGTTAGTGGGTATTTCTGACATTGTAAGGGCCATATACTTGCATGGTTTCCATTTGGACATCCAATTTGTGGGTCTGTCACGTCAATGCATTTGTGGCTTCCACCAACATTGAGCTAATTGACCTTAATAAGATCTCCTGATTAGGTAAACAATCTTGTAGGGAATAATCAGAGCTTTCATGTGGTGATTCAGTGAGCTCCTTGTGTATGGAGGCTTCCTTTTGAAGTATAGAGCCTACGAGGGGCACCAGATTTGACAGGGTACTGCCCAAATTGGGGCATGCAGGCTTGTCTGCCACAGATGGCTGCTGGTCTTCCACAGGCATATGCTTTTCCCCTTGTGGACCTGGGCAGTGACAGTTCTTCTTTGTAGCGTTTATTACCTTATTTGATGTTTTGGATGCTGAGAGTTGTGTGACTCGTTCATTTGTACCTCCCATTGCGCCTTCCTTAGAGACGATTGTTTGTTTGGTATTACTAAAAGTTTGAGCGTTGGACTTGGGCATGAGCTTCTGCATCTTCCTTTGCACAGGGTTTGCTCCCCGATCATTTGTTTCGCCTTGTGTGTGGCATAACTGATTGGGCTTGTCATGAGTGCAGAGAACCCCGTAATGGGAGTTTCCTTTTCTGCTTTCATGATGTATGCTATGATAACATTAGGCGGTTGCTTATTGGCGCTATTGAATCTCCTCAGGTGATCCCCAGTTCTGAGGCCCCTAGAATTTTCTGGTGCAGACGGGTGAGATTGTCTCTATGGGTTGTGCCATTCCTCGTGTTGGGCATTACCTGGGTTTTCCATGTGCAGGCCTTCCACTTGGCTTATGACCTCCTTGAGATGAATACTTTGTCCGATAATTTCCAGACTCCCGCAATAATATGCCCCCTGCTAAATCCAATTGTGAAGATGGTTATGGCTAGTGAAGCTGGTATGGCCGCATGTAGTTTTTGGGGCCTCTGAGTTTCTCATTTAGGACAGTCTGGGTTTGTCTGACAGTAAGTGCTCCTGGGGCGCAATGGCTGTTTGCGCGCCCCGGGGCACTTTGGTATTACAGAAGGGGATGCATATGTTTGTGCGTCCCCTTCAGTAAGACAGATAGCGCTGGTGCACTTAAAGCGCCAGCACTACCTTCAGGGGGCGTTCCCTCATTTGCCTAGGGGCGTGTCCTATGAAAATGAGGGAATTCCTTTACCTTTGTGCCCGCGCCATATTACAGACTCCGGCGTAGAGGCAAATAAGTACTCAGGGGGCGCTCACAGTTCCCCAGCACGGTAAGCGCATCCCCTGAGAGCGGCCCTCTGGAGGTCCTGTGGACCCACCCAGACATCCCCTTGCAGCCAGGTACAGTCACTGGCTGCATCCGCCTGCAAGGGGTTCTCTAATCCCCTTCAAAAGTGCAGGCGGATTACCACCTGCACTGTGAAAACACGTGTTTTCACATGATTGCGCTTCCCTGGGGGCAGCGCATACATGGTAATAGGGTGATTTCTATTGTGTGCGCCGGGGGCACCATTTTAAAGGTGCGCCCGAGGCAAACAATGAAAATGTGGCTGCACCATAATACGGCCCTTGGTCGTATTAATGGTGGTCGTCGGATTCTCAGGACCTTTTTCTTACTCTAATTTATCCCAGGCACGTGCGGGGGACTTGTTGGGCCTATTGGGCCCAATCAGTTAACGGCTGGATGTGGTGCAAACAGTGAGGCCAGCGATTTGTAGTCTTTTTGCTTTCGCCTTTGCTTGCTTTTTTTGATTCTTTGCCTGAAGCTTGTATGCCTGAAGCTTGTATTTCCCTTCCACTAGTCATTGTAATCCTGTTGAATTATATGGCAGTAAGAAGGCTTTGGGTAGGTCCGTGGTGCTGGTGAGTTTGAGGGCAAACAATAGGTTGATGAACTAAGTGGGTAAGGGGAGGAGCAGGCCCACAAGATGCACCCCTTCCTAGCGGGGACGCTTCCATGAGCCGGGCCTCAATCCTGTGTGCTGCAAAAGGCAACCACCCTACCATCCATCCACCACTGACCACTCACCACAATTGAAATTGTCCTGGACCTCACAAATCTTACCTGTGATCTGTGAAGTATTCTTGCAGAGACGACATGAGCCACCACCACCGAACCCACCTTTCCCCCAAACTGACTTGTACACAGGTTAGGATGATGATGGGCACGGGGAAGGAGCAAGAGGACGTGAGATGATCTTGACTGCTTGTAGGGAATCTCTCTCAGGTTGGGGACCCACTGGGTATACCTGACAGCTGTAGAGGAGAAATAAAAGCCCCTTAGTACTGGACACAAACACACAATCACCCCCTTCTATCTCTCCTAGTACACGTGTGGAAGGTTACAGTACCTGTAGAGGTTGTCCTCAGGTAACAGTGCTCCAGCGTGGTGAAGGGATAATCCAACTGTGGGGGATCCACTGTTAGGTAACAAAAATCAGCAAGGGCGCCTTAGTGTAGATAACCAAAATCAGCAAATGCGCTTCTGGCGCATTAAGGCAATTCAAAATAAACAAACGCGCTCCAGCGCGGTGTGTTAGTAACTTAGGCAAGGGCGCTCCTAGCGCATAGAAACCATAATCATCAAGCGCGCTACCAGCGCGATAAGGTATCAAAAAATAAACAAATGCCCTCCAGCGCGTGTGGCAGGAACATAGGCAAGGGCGCTCCCAGTGTTTGGAAACCAAAATCATAAAACGCGCTACCAGCGCGATAAAGTATAAAAAAAAACAAATGCGCTCCAGCGCGGTGGCAAGTCTGCACAGGCGGCTCAATGGCAGGAATGATGTGCCCCCAGAGCGTTTGCGAGACAAAGGCAAGGACGCTCCCAGCGCGTGTCAGGCACTACGAAATAAGCGTCTCTGTTTCCTTACCGGCAAACAGGTAGGGACGCTCCCAGTGCGTCGCGTCCATCAAGGGTCTGTGCGAACAGCAGAGAAGGCAGCGAGATACGGCATTTAGCAGGGAAGCCATTTACAGGAAGTAGGTTCATGCGGTAAGCGTAACGCTGGTTCCGGAATTCGAAGCACAGAGCGGGTGGAAACCATGGTCCTTATGTGGTTTCCCCCGGAAGTGCTTGTGATCATGTCCGCGTCTGGAGAGGAGCTAGACCGCTAACCCCTCCGGACCGGAAGTCGGGCATACCATGCCGTCCAAGGAAACGGACCCGCAGCCCTCCCTCAGGCACACAGTAAGCTACGCTACCGGACCATGACAGAAATAGCTCCTGGGACTGGCTTTGAGATCTCCTAGCAACTCACGCTCAGCCCCCTTCTAAGGGACACACCCCGACACTCTCTCCTCCATGCGGTTCCTCCTGTCCTTATGTTTAAGTGTCTGGGGGAGAAGAAGGTAACGTCCATGAGCAGTATGCTGGCCCAAGAGCAAAGGAGCACCCTGTGCAGCCCAGTTGAAGTACCTGTTGGCTGCCTGCAATGCCCAGGAGGGGACCCGCCTGCGTTCGGCCCAGGATCACAGGTGCCTGCACGAAGCAGCAGGAGTGGGGGTCGATCTGGAGCATGAGTCGGCTTAGAGCGGGAGGTGCCTGGGGGCAGACTGAGACTGGAACAGACCCCGGACCAGCTCTCACTGCTTCATATGCTGCAGCCTCCTCTGCTCCCCCTTTGCACCAATTCTGCTGCTGGCTCTGTTGTGCCAGAAATAGCACAGCACGTAGTGTGAATCACTTCCCCCAGCACTCATTAGCCGAAAATGTTACTGCAATGTTTGGCATAGTGTAGGATCTCATCTAAAGGCTTTGACTGCCAACAGAGTATATCCTGTAATATTTGGGAATTAATCTCGGGTCAAAGCCGATATACAAAGGGTGAGATAAATCCTACCATGTTCTCACCAAGGGGGTCATTCATGCCACTATGTTCCCTGTATTCTTTTATCAATCTCTCAAAATATTAATGGACTGATTCCTTAGATTACTATTGGATTCTGAATATCTTGGTCCAATCCATTTCCTTTTCGGGGACCTTCGTTTTAAGGTGGGTGATAACTGCATTGTATATGGTCTTCACTATCGGGGACAGGGCATATATGTTTTCTACTCTCAGGGGTTCCTGTGTCAGCCAGTCTGCCACCACCCTCTTATAGTATGCCCCCAAGTCCTTCAGGAGTGCCACTTGGAACAACATATCCCAGTCTTCCCACAGCAGCTTGGGGATAGTCACAATCCTTTCTGTCTGAGTGTGCCACTTGTCATAGTTGTCCCTTAATTTGGTGAGTGAATTTGTGAAATGGAACAGGTTGACTCGAGACCATGAAACATGTACATAAGTTCCTCCCTCAACTTTCCTTAGGGGGAACTCCAGTTGATGGCTCATTTGGAACAACATGAACTGCTGGATGCCTCACAGTTTGGGTTCAGGGGGAACCATGGGACCGAAACCTCATTTGTATCAGCAATTAGCAACATTTGATCCATGGTTGATGCAAGGCAGGCTGCGGCCTTTATGCCTTTGAATCTGCTTGCAGCCTCTGATACCATCTCTCCAACCATGCTAGTGGGTCGGCTGCAGGAACTGGGTGTCAAAGATTCAGCACTGAAGCTCTTAACATCGATTCTGAGTGACAGGTCACAGACGGTAATTGTGGAGCAGTTCTGTTTGAAGTCCATCACTTTGCCATGTGGGGTTCCTCAGGGCTCCTCCCTGAACCCTATATTATTTAACCTGCCCGTTTCCCCACTGGTGAAACTCATATGGTCTTTTGTGTTACATGCTCTGGCTTATGTCGATGACACACAAATAATTGTGTCAATTACCAAGGATATGGAAGCTATTGCCACCAAATTTAAAAACTGTATGCAGGCAATAACCAATTGATGGATAAAAATTACCTCAGACTTAATGGAGACAAGACGTAGTTCTTGATCATTGTCAGTTAACTATCCATATGGACCAATTTGTGGTGGCCAAATTTGCTGGGTACATTACCCACTCCCGCAGATTCTGCAAAGAACCTTAGAGTACTGGTAGATAAAAACCTGTCATTTGACCTTCAGGTCAATCGGACGGTCTTGACCTGTTTTTAGATGATCAAGACTCTTAGGAAGGTGTTTCCTTACATTTCCCTCACGACACGCAAGCAAGGGACTTTGGCACTGATCTCATCCAGGTTGGACTATTGTAATGCGCTCTATCTGATTATCAACAAAACTGCAACAGCCAAACTGCAGTTGGTTCAAAATGTGGTGGCAAGATTGATCCTTGATGTTCCTAAATGCCAGTCCGTCTCTGCAGGGATTCTGAAGCTCCATTGGTTATCTGTGAACAAACATATTATCTTTAAAGCTTTATGTATCATTCACAGGGCATTGCATAACATCGGGCCCTGAGGAATCAAAGCCATGTTTCAATGTTATATTCCCTCCAGACAGCTTCGATCTTCAAGCCAAAGTCTTTTAATTGTCCCTAAATACAGAAAGGCAAGCCGGGAAGGTCAAGCTTTTTCAGTGGCCACATCCAAATTATGGAACTTCCTTCCTCATTCCATCTCCAGTCTCCAGTCTTCAGTCTCATATCCCATTCTGCTAAACCTTAAAAACCTGGCTTTTTTTACTCTTTAACTGATGTTTCCAGTTCTTGATATCATGGAATTTCTATTTCCGCCTTCTTTAGAACTAACTGTTATTAGCTCCTTGATGCCTTTGGGCATTTGTTTGCACTTTATAAATATATTTCATTTAATTTTATTTCATTGTCACTCATGTATCCTCTCCCTTCACTTCCCCTGTTGTTACCTTCTTCCATCGCATCTTGGACATCTCCTTCTTTGACCATTGTTCCCTGAACTTCTCCAGATCACTCCATTCCATCAGTTTCTTCACATGTGTTCTTAAGCCCTTTAGCTTCAATGCCCTCAAGTCCCTGTCACCAACTGTCATTTGGGCGTTACTTCTCAACTTCTTTCTCTCGGTCGGATCACACCCAGACTCATACGCTAGCATCTCCTTCATTCATATACCTCATGTGCCACTCTTGCACCTTCTTTACCCAAGTAAATCAATTCATCATTAGTGTTGTGTCTCATGAAATCTAATCCTATGTTTTCCTCAATTTGGGCAATATTAATTCTCTGTGGAACTGATCCACTGGACACTAAAGTCATTCCGGGAACCAAGGCTTGTATGGGGGTCTCTGTGATTTCACCCATCAGATCTCTGGGAACTAAGACATTTTGGGACCCTGTGGCAACTACGTGACTGTTTGGAGCAAGTTGAGCCTAAGGGGCATTCAGTGTTATAGGGGCTGATAAGGAGCTCATGCTAGGTTGGGTAATGGCTGAAGGCGTATTTGAGACCAATGCGGTCTGTGTGCTTCTTGCCATGGTGTAGCTTGGGTACACGCTCACCTCTATGGGGGTTGGTGCATTATGTCTATTCTCTGAAGGATTTTGGAGCATATTTACTACTCTTGGTGTTGCATTATACGGGGACCGGCTGGACATCAATAGTTTGTCTATGAGAGCATCCTCTTAATTTCTTTTGGGGTCTAACTCTTCTTTAGACTTCTTTTGAGGGACAGAATTCTCCTTACCAAGGAAATTGTCGTCTATCACAGGGTGAGAGCCCACTGTATCAATCATGTCCTCTTGCCACCTTCTCTGCTTATCATCAGCCTGAATGTTCAGCCAAGAACAGAACGTCTTTAGGGTCTTTAGTGCAAACCTCTTTCTATGTTTCTCATTTGCCATCTGTTCCCACAGATTGAGTACTTCACATTTTATGGGTCTAGGCTGAGGCTTTAAATCATACATTCTCCTCCTCAGATCCTTAGACCTGGTATGTGGGTAGTACCACACAGCAGGGATTGTAATTCCCAATCTTTCTCAGTATATTGATGACATTGAGCCAAACACACATGTTCAATCCTTTTTTTGCCTTCATTTCTCTTTGCTGGTGTGCTTTCAAAGTGATATTTCTCTTTCTTTTCTAACTCCGATTGCTTTTTTGAGGACTGAATCCCTATGATATCTGTTCATTGCCTACTATGACCTCCCCTCACCTTTAACTCATGTCTGTCTCACTCACTGAGTACTTGGTTCACCCTCCAATCTCAGCTTGACCAAATCAAAAGATCTTTATTTGGCCATGTGTGGCCATAAAAGACAGTTACAAAGCATATGAAAAAACAAACAGGTAGTTCAAATAGATAATAAAAGTCATATAAAAACCATAAAGCGCAATCTGGTAGCAGCTTAATCGACTGGGGAGCATGTAAAATGACGGACAGCAAACTAGTAATTCCTTGAACTTTTCATTAGCAGTACCTTTTAGCTGATAGAACTTCAAAGTACATCTCACCTTAGCACACAACATAACGTCCTGATAATCTTTGAGTTACACCTAAGGTACCTTTTACCAATGCAAGCCACAATCGCAATCGTCGAAAATCCACAAAAAAATGAATGAAACAATGACCACTGACCATATGAATTCGAGAGTCAAAGCTACATAATAGTTCAATTAAAAATCAATCCACTGCATTTCAACATTTCACCTCACACCACAACTCTTAACATGCACCTCTTCTCATCTGCACTCATTTATACACGTAATGATCCCTATTGATACTCACGTCATTTTCGAACTACTGTGTCAGTCACGTCGTCTCCTCTCGACTGCCTCTGGTCAGCATTGGGATATGGAATGTGTCAATTAAGATCTCATGGCACAACCACCTATATTATGAAGGTACAGGTCTCAGTTCTATGGCCAATATACCACTGTACTGCTCTGATCAGTGCTTGATGGATCCAGTCAGAACCATCAGCTCCGCTACCAGATCCATCAGTGCGTAAACCCATACATTAAATTTCCTCCCAAGTGCTCTGGCATCGGAACAGGAGCGATGTTGTCCCTGCCAGACTTTGGTGCTCCCAGCTGGACCCATCTTTCATAGTAAGCTAGGTAGGGAACTTACAGAGTTCTCCGTTTAAGATTTACTCAATTAGTTAAAATACAGAAATGCACAGGCTGGGCCATTAAAGGTGGTAAATAAGCTTACACAAATCTTAAAAGAGTACAGCAAGAACTCAATAAAGTTCTACTGAATATCCAGCATAGATTTGCCATCAAACCATGGGGTAAGGGTCTCCTCACAACATGGAGAAATCATGTTCTTTTATAGGGCACCAGAAAAAGGCTTCACACATTCACTACATTAGTACATGATTCACATGATCATAGTGAATAGAAACTAAGTAAAAGGCAACAATTGCATCAAAATACGTTTGAGGATTTTCTCACTATACTAATACATGTAGTTCTAGTGTTCACAACATTTGTTCTCAGTACATGAAATGTTCCTTTGTATGTTATTCCGTCTGGGACAGTTGCTCTGTCCTTGAGAAAATACACTTTACTCAGGTTGCTATGGCGAATCATTTTCTCAGCTATTGAAATTCACAAGTTTTTATTATAACTCAGATTAAACATAAGTTCAAGTCACGTGTTAGATGGCAATATCACAACAGGATGGACAACAGGGCCTAAATTGTCCTAAGTTAAAGAAAACATGAATTCTTGCAATGCAAACATTGAACATTTGAGATTTTAAGCAACCTACGTTATCATTGTTGGTTACTGATTTATGACTAATTTGAATGATTTGAGTTTGCAACTTTGCTAATCTGCCAATAAACCTTCTTGGTTTGTAAATCTAACAATCTCCATCATTTCTATGGGGCCAGATGTGCTTCCCATATTTAAATGTATTGATTTGTTGTGCTAATGCCTTAGTCCAGAACTAAAGGTCTACCCTCTTGAGTGCCGCCTGTACTTAAGTTTGCACCAGAGATTTTCAAGGTCCAAAGCACTGCACAATAGCATATCCTAGAGCTCTGAGTTCTAACTCGCCCATAAAAAATGTATATAATAGTATCCATATTACGCATGACACTCTATAAAGTTTTTCTTGTAAACCCCTGAATTTCTTAAGAGTAGCAACATATTCGTTAATGGTCTCATTCCTCTCCTTCTTCCCCTAAATTAGTTTATACCTTTGTACCTATACACACACTAGAGGTAAACATAGGTGCCAGCAGACCTGATTCCGGCAGGAGACTCATGATTTTTTAAGCCAATAATGGCTTTATTTTAGGTTCTCCCGCCTAAAATTTGATCTAGTTCAATATAAGCCAAAGGGGAAAATACATTACCCCACTTTATGTCAAAATCTCCTACTTCCCAGCTCGAAATTGTGGGCGTGTATGGGTAAAGTAATTATCAAAATCGGCAATTGCTTTATCACATACATTTATCCCTTATATTTACTGACACCTTCGATTCCATCCTCGTTGCCCGATTTGAAAGAAGAGCTCAAGTTATATGTGTTTTCTAAGCTTTATTCAAAGTCTGAAATAGCTGGACCAAGAGCTCCTGCAAACTCTTCTTGCTCCTGTACTTCTAGCAGGCAACTGTTCCATTCATGCCAATCCTTACGATTCAGGTGGGAGATTTCAAGGCTAGTTTCCCGCCTCCTGATTTCTACATGCAGAAATCCGATTCAGAGTTTTGCAAAACTGCCAGAAATAAATTGTTGACGTTTGTCATGCACACTCCAATCTCCCCCTCCAAGAATTTAATCCAACATCAGAGGTGAACGCCTTTTCCTTAATTCTTAGAAGGGAAGATCAGAGCATGTGACATGCTTTGACATTTTATTTTTGGCAGTTTTACATAGTGCAAACAAAAACAGAGTTTAGAACTCTGTTTTTGTTTCCGTTATATCATTAAACTGCCAAAAATAAAATGCTGATTGTCTGTCGCCATTGTGGTGTCTTGGGCCCTAGGCCCACATGATGGGTAAAGGACCACACACAAACGGCGTAGTTTGGTACTGGAACTGGGCTCAGGGCACGTGCGCCTGGCCCTTTTTATTGGCAGAGTCACCTGACCGGTGATGCCTGTGATGGGTGGGTGTTCAGTGTGAGTGGAACACTAGAATGTATCCAGCCGAATACTACAACCCTCCCAAATTTTAATGAAAAGAAACAAACAAAAGTCCAACCTGTAAGAAAAACAAATAAGCAAAACCACCACCAAATGAGTCTCTTCAGTCCGTCTTCTGGGCGGTGTTCGAATTCTGGACCGCAAGGTGAAGACGCTTGACTCCACCTCAGCGGTGTAGTTCAGACCGGCCTGGTCTCGCGGTGTTGAAGTCTGTGTACAGAGTTTCAGTGGTGAAATCCACTTTGGTGTCGGAGACGATCTCTGTGAGTGAGGCCTTCCTGTGGGGTGTCGTTCTTGGTGACTCTCCTTACACCTGACTGGTGAGCGACGTTCGACTTGCCTCTCTCGCCTGGACTCCTCTGCCACTAGAGCCTCTTGGAGGGCTTTTCCTGCTGGCTGCCAGAGGACCATGTGGACCGTGCGGGGCTTCGCGTGAGCCGTGCGAAGGTGTCGCTGGGGAACTGCTAACGGACTCACAGCCAAGTTGCCCATGTAGCCTTCAAGGGCGGTGTCATTGTCTGGGCATCCTCGCCGTCTGTACTCAGGTTCTGCGCCTTCCTCTGGCGATCCTGTGGGTGAACAGTCTTCCGCAGTGACCTTAGTGTTTCTTACTCCTGATGTGGAGCTGCGGCCGACACATATCTCCTACTCGGACTCCCTTTGCACGGGAACTCCATTGGGGCCCTTGTCCCCTGGACTGCCACGTGACAGCGTGGGCTGTGCGTGCCGTCGGGTGGGCCACGCTTAAGGGTCGCTGCAGAACTCCCAACAGCGCCACGGCCAAGTCTTGTGTAGTCCCCAAGGGCGGATCTTCCAATGGCCGGGTGTGCTCGGCTTTGGCAGGCTGTAGGTTGACTGGGGTGCACAGACTGTTCCTGGGTGATTCGCCTCCTTGAGCTCCGGATGTTCGGGGTATGTGTGGATTCACTCGGGTGGTGCTCTGCTCCTTGGTGATGATGCACCTGGATGGTGATAACATAAAGTTGGTTTTCTTCAGTGGGCAAACATGCGCGATCTTCTGTCGGGGTGACCTTAGGGAGTGAGGAGTACTTGAGGGAATTTGTGGCACTGTTCCATTATCTTCAGGCAGGTGCACTGTGAGGTGTGGTGCTATCGATACCAAGCAGCCGGTGACAGGTGAGAGGACGGTCGAACTGCGAAGCGCGGGGCCAGGATGCAGATCTCGCTTGCTAGCGGCTTACGGTAGGTCCTCCCGCGGAGCTGTCTCCAGTGACGTCTTTGCACCCCGGTGGCTGGCTCGTGCTGATGAACACCTTCCTCAGTGCTGGTGCGAGTCCTTTGTCCTGTTGCTCTTCTCCGTTCCATCTTGCACGCCTGTGGTGGTTGTCTACCCTGTGGTGTTGCGCCACTGTTCTTTCCTCCTTTGCGGATTGGTGTTGTGCCACGCTCTTCTTCTTCCGACCAGGCTTTCACGTGGATATGGCGTCCTGCCACCTGTCTCGTGTTTGCTCCAAATGGACATCTTACTGGTAGTGTCGCTTTTGTGATGGTCTTTCCTTTTCCTTTGCGGACCTGATGCAGGCCTGTCTTGTCAGTAGGACTTGCATGTACCTCTTGGGGACTTCTATTGGCACCATCCCCTCCTCAGGGATTTCTCGGTGTCCCTCTTCTCATTCGCTCGAGGGCGTCATGCTTGCACCTCGAGGCTGCGCCGTCATGGCGGCTGCTTCTTCCGGTTCGCTGGTCCGGACTGGTCACTTTGCGTGACGAGGTTTTCACTCTTCTCTTCCATTCATCCTCCTGGTGCAGTCACATGCACCTTCTTCCTCCTGGGTGGCATCCAGCCACTTGACTCCTGTGTTTCCTTTGCTTGCTTTTCTCGAGGGCGTCGTGTGTGCGCCTCGAGGTTGCGCTGTCGTGGTGCTTGATCCTGCCGCTGTTCTAGCATGCTTGGCGGAGTTGGTCACTTCAAGTGATGTGCTCCATGTTGGCGGCGCAACTGTGGCATCCGGGCATGTGTTGCCTGATGTCAGAATGTACGTCATGGTGGCGACTTGCCACATGGGGTGTGCGACTCTTGCCTGTTGTGGATCACTAACGACTCAATCTTAGGGCAGTGTGAGGAAGGACACTCTGCTGTCCTTGGTGCAGAGGAGATGTCTTTATCTCCCAGGTGCCTGACTGTGCTGGCTGGTTCGCCGGTATGGCTTTCTGCACACCTCGTGTTCTCCATCCTTTCCCTGGGCGCCCTCTTCTCGCACTTGGCGTGCTTGTTTCTGGTTCTTGCGATGGTGGCCGTTCACCACTAGGGGCAGGTGGCACAATCTTCTTCGCTTGTTGGGGTGTCAGGAGCTACTGGGGGTTGCTTGCGCGCAGTGCACGTTCTCCTTGTGCCTCTGCATGGGGCTTGGCTGCTTTTCGGTCCTATCACCTTCACTGGACCTTGCTTGGCCCCTTGATGCTGCTCTAGGCCAGGGCAGCTCTGGGCTCTTGGAGTGCTTTGTGCTGAGCACTGGATGTGTTGGGGCAGCTGTGAGTGTCTTGTGGTGTTCCCTCGGCTAGTTTATTTTCCCTTGTATAAGCATCATTGGGGTGCCCTCCTGGTGTCTGCTAACGAAGGACAGAGACTCTGGATGGCTCGCAGGGGCATTTCCTCTGATTCTGCCATTGGTGGCAGTGTGCATTTCTTTCAGTGGGGTCCTACTTACTGGCTCTCTCTCCTCCAAATGACAGTTTGATTGACGCTTGTCTGGGCTGGGCTTCTTGGTGGGGCAGGTCAGTCTTTTTCCTTTTTAGTTTGTTAGGTCCTGTGGGCAGTAGGCTATTGGCTTACCCTTTCCAGTGTGTAAATGCAGATCACAGCATCTTGCTCAATTGAGGCTGGGGCCTTGGCGCGTTGCGATACTTCACCACTAGGTGGCGCTGCAGCCACCTCGTGTGCTGGGCAAGCTCTCCTACTGTAGGGTCGTTTTGCTTATGCGAGGGGATGCTGGGACGGTTGTTTCTTGCTGGTGCAGCCTCACAACAGGAAACAGGGTATGGTGCAAAAGACACCTGCTGGGTGGCACGGCAGCCACACTTCTCAATGCTCTGCCACTCCACCTGCTGATGTCGGCTGCAGCGGGCAGTCAGTGTGCTTAACTCTTCTGTGCTACGCTGCAAGGCTTGAGTCCATGCAAATTGCAGCTTGTCAATTACATTATCTTCAGCTGGTAGGGGCTGCCTAATTACCCAGTCGCTGTGCAGTGCACCAGGCAACCACTAGGTGGTGTTACAGCCACCATTTCAGTCAGGCTGTTGAAGTGGCTCAGGCAGAAGATGTGCAGGAAGGTGTGGAGCATGTACAATGCTGGCGAAGCCCCCTGTCTCAGTCTGTAGCTGTTCCCACCATGGCCGCCTCACATAACATGCATGGTAAGTGGTGTTGCCACGCAGGAATTAGAAATCGGCCCGGGCACGCTAAAAAAAAGTGGCATACATTTGCATATTGCCTGTCTGCAAAACACTGCTTCGGCATAGTAAGGCCACTTCTGCTAAGGCCCCCTGCCCCGCTCAGTATTATGCATACATTAATTGTCCGGCCCAACGAGAGAAAGGGAGGGATACCTCTGCCCCCAATAGGAGGTAATGGACGCCCATCTGCTTCCATAAAATCTACTTGGGGACCCATTGGGCCGCTGGCGACATCTGAACTCACCAGACACAGCTAAATCGGCCCCCAGGCTGGCAAAAAAAGCAGCCCACAGCTGGAACATCGATACCGGCCCCCCGGCCATTGCCCGAGTGCCAGTGGCGTAATGAAACTTGAGGGGCCCCCCCTGCAAAGCACATAGAGGCCCCCCCCCCCACGGCCAGGCCCACCTCCTACCACTTTGCCCTACCACCCAGAAATCTAGTATATTTAGATTTGAAACCTCCAACATTTAAATGAAATGCCACTATAATATTGTTCTTCTCTACGTTCTAATGAGAAAGCGGGAAACACTTAACATACAAGCTTTGCCATTTGTAACGATACTGTCAAAAGCAGATTATTTAACTGAGGCAGCAATCAGAACAATGCCAAGGAGCGATCCTATTGTCTCAGGAACACTGTGGCTGGAGAACAAAGAACAACTATCAAGGGTCTGAAATAAAATTGACATTAATGGGCAATAACTTGAAAATTTGAAAGACAATCCCAAACCTGCAAATCCATAAAAACTCGACTAACAACATACATGAGAAGTACACAAGATATAAAATATTAACTTTGATACTGTATCGCAGTTTTGCAATGATTTTAAGTAATTATGCATTAAATTCATTCATTCAGACAGGTATTTTTTTATGTGGGCCCCTGGTAGACACTAGCGTTTATTTTTGGGGAACGTGATTTATTTTTGACTAATAGATTTTGAACAAAAACGGAGAAAGTAATGCAGAAAATGGAGAAAATTGAGGAAAACTGACAAAAGGAGAAAGCAAAGCCTCCCTACAACCTAGAGGAATAAGGAAAACCTGCAAAAGTGACACAAAGAGAGAAGTAGTGTAGGGTGATGAAAGAAAGAGACAAAATGTGGAATCAAGATGAGACTGCCTTGATATTTGGCAACCTGAGCATTCAGAAGCTTCAGGCTCCTAAGAAAATCTTTTGCCCCTTGCACTTATCTTTTCACAAATTAAGCACTGCACGCAGCGGCAGATGCACACATACAATGACACACAAACACATGGAAACACAGTGACACGCTTATAAAAATAAACTGTTCTGTTAGCATCTGTCGATACAGGCAGGTCTGGCTACACTAAAAAGCTCTCAATGTCTTCAGGGACAGCTGTCACTTTGTTTTCTCTACTGCTCGTCAAACACGGGCATGTAAACAGCGGCGTACACAGAACCAGTGACTTAAAGACTCAGGTTTACTAAAGAGCTGCCAATGTCTTTAGGGATAACTGTCACTGTGTGTGCTCCATAGCCCATCCACATAGATACATGCATACAGTGACATGCAGACACATATGTGGCATATAGTCCCTGGTGGGGTAAAGCAAAATGTTCGGGCCCTCCAGCAGAATGTGATGAGAGGCTCCAGGGTGTGTCATGTCTCAAAGATATTCATTGGCTTCGGACTGAATGGGGCCCCTGTATAGCTGGGAGCCACAGAAGAGTGACACCTTCACTCCCAGCATAACAGGCACTTCAGAGGCCTTTATTACAACCCTGATAGACACTTGGACACACTTTCTCTGAAAGCTACCAAGGACTGCAGGAGCAGCTGCCGCCATATGGTGCTCCACTGCTCATTTCATACTCTTAGGCCTATGCACACAGTGGTAAGTAGACAATCAAGTGTTACACAGGCTCAAAGAGACACACACACTGTGGCACACAAACTTAGAGGTTCACAGAGAACAAAGTGGCAGACAAGCACGTAGACAGATATGGGCAGAAGAACTGTCAGTGTCTACAGGGTCAGCTGCAATTGGGCATGTATGCATGTGAGTGTTCTACGATGCTAACCTCACAGAGAAAGGTACAGGTAAACAGAGGCACACACAGACACACACAATGACACACAGACTTACTGTGGTACAGGCACGCAAACATGCAGGCACAGGGTGGCACACACAAAGACACACAGACAGCAATAGGCTCAGAAACTAGCATACTGTAACACCTAGACTAACAGTGCCACACACATTCGCACTGTGGTAACAAACAGTAACACAGTGTGCAATATTCACACACAACCACACACACACAATCATACACTGTAGTACTCACACATGTGGCTATACCTACCCCGGTGCAAAAGAAACAATTGATGGACGGAATGCTGGATAATGCAAACAATTGCCCCCAGTCACAAAGATCTGGGTTAATTCCATCATTCTTTTGCTCTCCACACCAACCCAGTTTGGACCCAGCCATATGCAAATCAGCCTTGACCCTGTTTCTTGTGGGAACAGCCCAGCCTGAACTGCCAAGCCAGATCCTCCCTGGACCGAAACAAGCATCCTGGGACCGTGTAACGGGGTGTACAGGAGATCGCCAGTGTGCGGCTCGTCCCCGCCGCCTGCCAGTACCATAATGCATCAGGGCGATCGGGAGTCCTTGGCGGTGAACCGCAATGCACTTTTACCACACCCCCCTCTCTCTCTTCCCTTCCCACAGGACATTGAGTCAGGTGTTGCTGATACGACGGAGGAGGAATGGCCCTTTAACTCGTGGAAGGAGGCGGAGTGGGAGGAGCCGGCCTACTACGCGTTTCCATCAAAAAGAGTTGCCTCGGAAACCCAGGTGTGCTTGTTCACCCGGAGGTCGGAAGAGAAGAGTGTTTGGAGTACGGAGGTTCAGGAGATGACGGAGTCGGGAGGAGAAGAGATCGGGAGGAGAAGAACATCGGAGGATGGAGTGGAGAGTACCGGAGGAGAAAGAGAGCGGCGAGGAACATCCGAGGCCGGGGGAGAAGAGGAGAAGAGTCACCTGCAGGAAGCAGAGTCGGCGTCTGCCAAGGACGGAGGGAAGCCAGGAGGCCACCGTTCCCGCGAGCCGCCCAGCCACTCACCCAGGGGAGGTGCGTGGCTAACACAGGTGCGTGACCGATTGCGGGGCTGGGTGGACGGTAGAGGTACACTAGGTACCAAGCCAAGGGACGCCTAACATCCCGGTACCCTTTTCCCCGTGCACTTTCCCCTACCCTCACGTTAGTGCACACTTGTACAGTAGAGCACCGGTGAATCTTCTCACTCCCTTCCCCTGAAAAAGATCCATTGAACAGTGATCTCACGGCACCCTTGTTTTCTCTTTGCCTTCTTGGGGGAGCCACACGTCCCGCCGCGACGGACTCCGAAGAGGAAGAACCGGCCCCACGAAGTCCCGAAGGGTTCCGCAAGAAGGAGAAGGTCCGCCATCGGAGACGCAGTAGAAGCAGGTCCCCGCGGCGACCCACCCACAGGAGAACGAACTGTACTGATCATTTGCTTGCTTCAATAAAACCAGCCTTAACCCGAGCCCGCTTGTTGCCCATAACTGCCCCCCTACCGGTGCCCAGCGTAACAGACTGCTTTCAGGGCATCACCCTTCATCAGCCAGGGTAGATTGAATCCAGTATTGTAGTGACATACCCTTCTCACTTAGGGCGACATATGCAAAATAAATAATCCATCATTCTTTTGGTCACCACACCACCCCAGTTTGGACCCAGCCATATGCAAATCAGTCCAGCAATTGTTTCTTTTGCACATGTCACTCTAAATGGGAAGGGTATGCCTAGACGTGGGTCCTGTGCTCACTACACCACTGGATTCAAGCTAGCCAGGCTGATGAAGGGTGATGCCCTGAAACCGGTCCCAGAACAAATCTGAGATAAAATCCTAAACGTAATACTTTTGGTGTTCACAGAAGGCATTTAGTAGTAGTAGTAGTAGTAAAGTTAGGACTCCTAACTTTATTACTACTAAATGCCTTTTGTGTATACTGAAAATCATAAAGTTAGGATTTTAGGCAGTGCCTTCCAGGGACCTTTTAAAAATTCTGTGGACCCTGGGCCAAAAGTCTTTTGGGGGCCCCTGTTTGAAACAGCTTTGATTTTATGAAGCAGTTTCAGCTCTTTCATGCCCTCTTTGTTCAAATTCTAAATGTGTGTGCGCATCTGATATTCAGGGATAGTAAAGTGTGTTTTTAGAAATGTAACACCACAGCAGCTCACTAATATTACTGCAAATAATCTCTGTCACAACCTCCCATTTCTCATTAGTGAGGTCCTGTATTGATCTAAAGAAAACTATAGATTTATGGATGTTGCATGAAACAAACACATTTTGTCTGCAAAATGTCTGTAATAGACTTTCACACATTCAAAAGAATGATAGAAACAAGCTATTTACAACAAGCTGTTAAAAAATTATTTAAAGTCATCAGGGCAAGACTCTGCAGAACATAACTGGCTCTATCAGGTGGCCTCTGAAAGGCAGGGGCCCTGGGTCAGAGCCCACTTTGCCCTTCCCTTCAAACGTCTCTGGTGCCTTCCCGAGCTGTACAAAGTGCCTTGTTTGAGTATTGAACGGACACTCGCCTTTAAAGTGACACTGACAGCTTTTGGAGCGCTTTGCTGGCTTTTGCTGTAGTCAAAAAGTAGATGTGCCATGGTGGCAAGTTGCATAATACCAGCTTCTAATTGCGTTAGTTTTGTGTGTGCTTCATTGATATGGGGCAGAGCCAGTATTACAGCATTAGATCGTCTTGTAGGCACAGGGGCGCAACTAGTCCTGAACTTCGGGGGGCTAACACTCCCAGGCAGGGCTGGCCCTAGCACTGGTTTTCACACAGTGCAACAGTCTTTTTTGGTGCCCTCTCCCCCATTCCCTCCTTTTCTATAAATTCCCTCACTATCACTCACCAACAATGCACCTCATCTCTCTATAGCACCTTTTTAACAAACATTTTTGTATAGTGCTACTCATTGTTTACTCACACTCAGTTCTGTGATCTGCATGGTAGACGTTCTTTGTAGCAGGCACATTAACCCTGTGCACTGTGTGGGTGGCAGGAGTGCCCATGTGTGCGCACGGTGAGCGATGCAACAGTGTGGGAGTTCGGTAAGAGGAGTGACTGCAGGGTGAGTGAGATGACCATAGGAATTTGGGTGTGGATGTAATTTCAGAATGGGACGAATGAATGCATGGTTAGTGCTGGGTTTGTTTGAGTGAGATTGCAGATTGAGCAGTGAGGTGGACAGGTGAGTGATGTGTCACATGAGTGCAGGGTGAGTAGTGCGCTCGAATCACTGACAGAATATCGATAGACACTTTTTCGACCTACAAAAATATCTATACAAAAATATAGATAACAATAATATCGACAACCTATACCTATCTAGAAACATACAAAAATATCGGATACACAATATCGACCTACATAAACATCGATCTCACTAAAATTGACAACATAAATATCGAAATTTTAAATATCGACTAATCAAAAATAAACACACTAAGTAATAAATACCGGCAGCAAAAATATCGACAACAATAAAATCGTTAAATTAAAAATATCGAAAAGTATTATACATTTATAATATGACTTTTAAATATTTATAAATTATATGAACACTAAAATAAACATCTCTCATTACAAACAATAAATAAAAATACATTTCACAATTAAATAACATTAAAAACTATTACTTTTTAACTAAAACTATTTAAATAAATACTATAAAATCAAATAACCACATTCTTAATTAGCGTTTGCCTTATATGGAAATTAACCACCCCAACATATTTTCAAAAATACAAACTAACCAATAAAAACACTTCAATTAGAAATGAACCAATAACAACCTAATTACTAACTCTAAACTAATATATAAACAATTAAACACTAAACACAAACCACCAGAAAAATAGAAAACAACAGAAGAAAACACTGTGGATGCCTTCAACTACACCTACACGAAATTCAACATTCTACCTAAAATTCAGTGGATTCAAAGTAAGTAACTAAATTAAACTAAATAAAAGTAACAGCTAAAACCTTTAAAACATTAAACATAATCTAAGTACTAATGCATATCTACTTTTTATTTTCTCTTCCCTCTACAGAATAGTCTACAAACAAATAACAAAGAACAGAACTCACAAAAGAAATAAACAAATAACAAAGTATCTGCAAACAATGTTATAAACACATGTAATAACTGTCAGCTCAAAGTTATAGCAAAAACTGTAACTACCACCTTGAAAATATATCAGAACAAGTCATACAAATAAATGTACTTTTTCCCCCAGATAAAGAAAATACAGAAGAACAAGAACACAATTGAACAGTAAAATACATCACAATCAAATACAGATTAATCAACAATGTAAGTATATACTGTACAAATGTTTTTTAAAATTAACTTAATATATTTATAGCAAAATCTATTATAACTATAAAATATATTTCTTATAGATTAAGAAACAGCAAAATGACAGACGGAGCAGAATTTGTAACGACTCGCGAGCCAGAAAGGAAAATTATTACTGTGCTATATGGGTTACACTTATACCCAAGAGAAACAATTTGGGAGGAAAGTTAATTGGAAATGTTGTAAATATTATTCCAACAAATGTTACGGGAGGGCAACAACTAGAGAAGCAACAGTACTTTATACTAGGGAACACAACCACCCACCAAACGTAACTGAAATTGAAGTTAGAACAGCATTAGAAAACATAAAAGAAGCTAGTACAGGTTCCCAAAAACCAACTAGTGTCATTCTAAAAGAACAGATACCCCAAATACCTAAAACAGCCACCACACAAATGCCAAATATAGTCTCCCTAAAAAGAACAATATCACGTACCAAAAGAACAACTACCACTACCACTCCACCTCCTAGAACACATAGTGAAATCATTTTAAATCCTGACCAAATTATAACTTTAAACAAAAGACCATTTGTAATTTATGATAATGAAAACAATGACAAAAGACTAATAATTTTTGGCACAGCTATCAACCTCATAAAACTTCAACAAAGCCAATATTGGATGATGGATGGGACTTTTAACATCTGTCCCAAACCTTTTTACCAATTATACACAGTACATGGTCTTTATCAAAACTGCAATAATCCTCTACTGTATGCACTACTACCAAACAAAAATAATTCCACATATATGGAATTATTACAAACAATAAAACAAAAAACGAATGACTATTCTCCAGAAAAAATAATACTAGATTTTGAACAAGCAATGCTTTCAAGTATCTTAAAAATACATCCCCACACCTGTATCCAAGGCTGTTATTATCATTTTAACCAATGTCTATGGAGACATTTACAAAAGACAACACTAAGCATAGAATATGCAACGAATTCATCTTTTGCATATCAAATAAAAAAACTGATAGCACTAGCTTACGTCCCAGAAACAGATGTGGCAGAACACTACAACCTTTTAATTGACAGCAACTTTTACAAACAAAATGAAGCTAAACTAAGTCCTCTATTAGACTATTTCGAGGACACATGGGTAGGTAGACTCCATAGATCTGGCCACAGAAGAAATCCTCAATTCTTAATACCCTGGTGGAACGTTTACAGAAGTACACTAAATGGAAAATCAAAAACAAACAACGCTGTCGAAGGCTGGCACAATGCCTTCCTTCAATCCACAGGCAGAACTAAACCAAGTTTAGAAAACTTTATTAAATGCCTACAAAAGGAACAAAGCTATCAAGAGTTCCGAATGCAACAATCCATTACAGAACTAACTCCCAAAACATCTTAACAAATCAAACAAATGCATAAATACCTAGAACAACAAGTAAAATTGTATCCTAGCACTAAAGGAATTGAATACCTCAACATAATAGCGAAAACACTACTTTAAACTACTATCACCAACAAAGCAGTAAAACAAAATAGCAACAAAATAAAAATAACAATAATTTATTTTATCTAAAAAATAATTAATGTGTGCAATATATATATGTAATATTTTATAAAAGATATATACACACATTAATAATATTTGAAATAAAATATGACATACCAATAATGATAAAAACACTACCCACCCACAATAAATAAAATTTAAAAACTTACCAATGGTATCCCAAAGGCTGTAGACTCCATTTCCACCAAAACAATCCATGTACAATAAAATGAAGCCCAAAAAAAAAAGAAAAAATACAACTGTTCCAAAAGAGAATAATCCATCCAACGAAAGTCCTTTGAAAAACCATAAAAAACCCGAACAAAGATAAAATATAGAAAAACCGCTCCAGGAAAACCGAAAAATTTAAAGAATTGTTCAAAATATATTAGTTAATAAAACTAACAAACACTTCTTTAAAAAAAAAAAACAACTCCTTCCGAGATGACGAACTCCTAAAATAAAAACACTGAAAACATACATTCCCACCCACAGAAACAAAAAAATAAACACAAACGAACACTAATACTAACATTAAATTTCACCTAAATAAACTTTAAACATCGAAACACTAAGTCTACAAACAAGCCTAGACCACGCTAAAAATACGTACATCTACCACACATAAAAACAACTTATAAAAACGCCTAATAAAACTAACTGACTTATAACTACAGTAAACATCACCAAACTACTCTCAAAATTAATATACAACACTTAAAACATATAAAACAAACCTTACCTTAAGCGACGTGAAGTGCCTCCCAACCGCGAGCTTCTCTTCATCAAAATGACACAAAACGACCTAAAGCGGTTACAAAATAAATGACCCAAAATAAATGAAAAATGTTAACATTACTAACATATTCAATAATTATTTTAAATAATGCTTTACACATAAAAAATCAATACTGTGCTAAAAAAAAGTGTTTTACTTGTAAACAAAAGCTTAACAAAATATAAATATATTGTAAAATTATAAAAATAAATATTATAAAATAAATAATATTTATTATAATTAAAAAAATCAGATAAAATGTTAAAAATTCTGTACAAATGTTTTTCAATATGTATATAAATGAACATGTGTTAAAATGTTTTCTTCATTTAAATATATATTTTTTTAAATGATTATTAATATTCTTAATATGAATATTAATTTAAAAAGACTATGTACAATCAACATGTATTACAAGATAAAAATTGTATATAAAATGTGCAAAAATTGTACTTGCTTTATATAACTTCATACAACACTTACAACTGTATTAAATATGATTTGTTAATAAAATGTACAATTTCAATTTAAATTAAAAAATGTACAATAACAATAACAATTTTTCCAAATATATGCATTAATATATTTGTATGGAATAAAAATATAATACTAATGTTTTCTGTTTCATTTTTCTTATGTTAATAAAAAAAATATTACATCTCTTTAAAAAATTGTATGAACTTTATTTATTTACATAAATAATTTAAAAATCCCACTCTAACATAGATACATTTGATATAGATGCTGTACAATAATTAAAAATAATTTACTATTCCCACCCCAGTTTACATAAAATTGAAAAAGGTGCTAGAGACTATTGAAAATAAATTTACTATTCCCACTCCAAGGTACATTAATTTTGGGTAAGTGCTGGATACTAATTAAATTTAATTTACTATTCCCACTCCAGTCTACATTAATTTGGGGTAGGTGCTGGACACTAATTACATTTAATCAACTATTCCCACTCCAGGCTACATTAATTAGAGGTAGGTGCTTGACACTAATTAAAATTAATTTACTATTCCCACTCAAGTCTACATTAATAAGGGGTAGGTGCTGGACACTAATTACAACTAATTTACTATTCCCACTCCAGTCTACATTAATTAGGGGTAGCTGCTGGGCACTAATTAAATTTAATTTACTATTCCCACTCCAGTCTACATAAATGTGAGGTAGTTGCTGGACACTAATTAAATGTAATTTACTATTCCAACTCCAGTCTACATTAATTAGGGGTAGATGCTGGACACTAATTACAACTAATTTACTATTCCCACTCCAGTCTACAATAATTAGGGGTAGGTGCTGGACACTAATTAAATTAAATTTACTATTCCCACTCCAGTTTACATAAATTTGAAGTAGTTGCTGGACACTAATTAAATTTAATTTACTATTCCAACTCCAGTCTACATTAATTAGGGGTAGATGCTGGACACTAATTAAATTTAATTTACTATTCCCACTCCAGTCTACATAAATTTGAGGTAGGTGCTGGAGACTAACTAAATTTAATTTACTATTCCAACTCCAGTCTACATTAATTTGGGGTAGGTGTTGGACACTCATTAAATTTAATTTATTATTCCCACTCCAGTCTACATTAATTAGGGGTAGGTGCTGGACACTAATTAAAATTAATTTACTATTCCCACTCCAGTCTACATTAATTAGGGGTAGGTAATGGACACTAATTAAATGTAATTTATTATTCCCACTCCAGTCTACATAAATTTGAGGTAGGTGCTGGACACTAATTAAATTTTATTTACTATTCCAACTCCAGTCTACATTAATTTGTGGTAGGTGCTGGACACTCATTAAATTAAATTTATTATTCCCACTCCAGTCTACATTAATTAGGGGTAGGTGCTGGACACTAATTAAAATTAATTTACTATTCCCACTCCAATCTACATAATATTTGAGGTAGGTGCTGGACACTAATTACAAATAATTTACTATTCCCACTCCAATCTACATTAATTAGGGGTAGGTGCTGAAAACTAATTAAAAATAATTTACTATTCTCACTCAATCTACATAATATTTGAGGTAGGGGCTGGACACTAATTAAAATGAATTTACTATTCCCACTCCAATCTACATTAATTAGGGGTATGTGCTGGACACTAATTAAAATTAATTTACTATTCCCACTCCAATCTACATAATATTTGAGGTAGGTGCTGGACACTAAGGGGCTCATTCGGATGGCGGACGGAAACGGGTACCGTCCGCCATGCTCGCGGCAAAATCACTCCCGACCGCACCGCCGAGAATCCGCGGTTGCGATTAGGATATTTAAGTCATGAAACTCCAACCGCGGCGGACGGAACACATCAAACACCGTCCGCGGCGGACGGAACACATCAAACACCGTCCGCGGCGGACGGAACCAAAAGAACACCCACCGCCGCGGACGAACATGACCGCAGGAACAGGCCCAACCGCCGCCATACCTGCGGAGGGTCCGGCCGCGTGATTAGGATAACTCCGCCATTCCAACGGAACTCACCACCGTCGTCCACCGCCGCGGAAACAATACTTCGGAAAACGGACCATGACTGCCGAAGGACCACACAAACACCATCCCTGCCGTCAAACCGATTACAAAATGGCAGACGGAAGTAAATAGAAAACACACCAAACAAAACACCCAACCACCTGAAACACCCACCCCCTGGAACCACACGCCCCAATCACACCCCCCCAAGCACCTAAAAATGCACTGAAATCACCACACCCACAGAACACCTGATTGCCAACAACCATTTGGACACCCCCACCACACAGAGTGTAAAAAGAATCCCTCCCACTACCACAGTCCTTTGCATCACAGCATAGCTGCAAGCAAGAGCCACAATACCACGAACAGCAGACACACACAAACACACATACAACCTGCACACAAACACACACACCACACAAACCCACACAACACCATCCCTACACACCACACACCTGCACAACCCACCCCACCAACACCTTGCACATCACACACCATGGCACCAAAGAAAAACCCCAAATTCACAGACAGTGAGTTGAAGGTCATGGTGGATGAAATCATCCGTGTCGAACCACTTCTCTTCGGCAACCTAGTCCAGCAGACCACCTTGGCAACCAAAAACCACATGTGGGACAGGATAGTGACCAGAGTCAATGCGTCAGGGACCGTGCCACGCACCAAACACGAGTTCCAGAGGCGGTGGCACGACCTCAAGGCAAGGGTGAAAGGCATCAGGGCAAAGAACCAACTGCGGGCACACCACACTGGCGGCGGCACTCCCCCGGAGCCCATACCATATGCAGAATGGGAGGAGAAGGTGCTGGGCATACTGCACCCTGAGAGCCTGGAAGAAATCGAGGAGGGACAAGAGGCTGGTAAGTACAAACCAATCACCACTATCACACTGCCATGGTCTGCCATGCACAACTGCCAACACACATCTGCCTGGCCCCAATCCATGCATGTGGACCACACAGACACCCAAATGTGAAGCCCTGGCCTCAAATGCACACACCATGACCAAACACAAATGTTGCCTCCTACCTTCCCAGCCTTGCATGTTGTCAAAGCAGCCAGCACTACAACTCCCAACATGCCCCCATGTCCACAGGGAGGGTGGTGGTTGGTGGGGGGTGTGAGGGACCAGCACTACAACTCCCAACAGACTCCCATGTCCACAGGAAGGGTGGTAGTGGGTAGGGGGTGTGAGAGAGGTGGGTGGGGTGTGTGAGAGACCAGCACTACAACTCCCAACAGGCCCCCATGTCCACAGGGAGGGTGGTGGTGGGTGGGGGGGTGAGGGACCAGCACTACAACTCCCAACAGGCCCCCATGTCCACAGGGAGGGTGGTGGTGGGTGGGGGTGTGAGGGACCAGCACTACAACTACCAAGAGGCCCCCATGTCCACAGGGAGGGTGGTGGTGGGTGGGGTGTGTGCGAGAGGTGGGTGGGGTGTGTGAGAGACCAGCACTACAACTCTCAACAGGCCCCCATGTCCACAGGGAGGGTGGTGGTGGGTGGGGGTGTGAGAGAGGTGGGTGGGGTGTGTGAGAGAGGTGGGTGGGGTGTGTGAGAGACCAGCACTACAACTCCCAACAGGCCCCCATGTCCACAGGGAGGGTGGTGGTGGGTGGGGGGTATGAGAGAGGTCGGTGGGGTGTGTGAGAGAGGTCGGTGGGGTGTGTGAGAGACCAGCACTACAACTCCCAACAGGCCCCCATGTCCACAGGGAGGGTGGTGGTGGGTGGGGGGTGTGTGGGACCAGCACTACAACTCCCAACAGGCCCCCATGTCCACAGGGAGGGTGGTGGTGGGTGGGGGGTATGAGGGACCAGCACTACAACTCCCAACAGGCCCCCATGTCCACAGGGAGGGTGGTGGTGTGTGGGGTGTGTGAGAGAGGTGGGTGGGGTGTGTGAGAGACCAGCACTACAACTCCCAACAGGCCCCCATGTCCACAGGGAGGGTGGTGGTGGGTGGGGGTGTGAGAGAGGTGGGTGGGGTCTGTGAGAGAGGTGGGTGGGGTGTGTGAGAGAGGTGGGTGGGGTATGTGAAAGACCAGCACTACAACTCCCAACAGGCCCCCATGTCCACAGGGAGGGTGGTGGTGGGTGGGGTGTTTGGGAGAGGTGGGTGGGGTGTGTGAGAGAGGTGGGTGGGGCGTGTGTGTGAGAGGTGGGTGGGGTGTGTGAGAGACCAGCACTACATCTCCCAACAGGCCCCCATGTCCACAGGGAGGGTGGTGGTGGGTGGGGTGCGTGAGAGAGGTGGGTGGGTTGTGTGAGAGACCAGCACTACAACTCCCAACAGGCCCCCATGTCCACAGGGAGGGTAGTGGTGGGTGGGGGGTGTGAGGGACCAGCATTACAACTCCCAACAGGCCCCCATGTCCACAGGGAGGGTGGTGGTGGGTGTGGGGTGTGCGAGAGGTCATTGATTTGTAGTGTTGGAACCAAAAACATGTCATGTCCACAGCATTGATCATGATAATCTTGTCCCTCAGGTGATCGCAACTTGACTGGCGAAAGCAGCAACCGCCAGCACCAGTCGCCCCCTCACAGCACGGATTCTCTGGGGACGAGCCCATTGCCAGCTCAGGCGCAGAGGACGTTGCTGGGCCAAGCAGACTTCCAGGGCCATCAGGCTCCCAGGACATCACTGCCTCCACCACCTCGGCCTGTGTCACCACACCAACAGCTGCCATTGTGAGCTGTGCAGCCACCACCACCACCACCTCCACCACCACCACCAACACCACCACTCCTGCCTGTGCCACCCTGCCTGACCCATCGGCCGA
This sequence comes from Lissotriton helveticus, assembly GCF_964261635.1. Lineage (NCBI taxonomy): Eukaryota > Metazoa > Chordata > Amphibia > Caudata > Salamandridae > Lissotriton > Lissotriton helveticus. The sequence continues at coordinate 1,340,136,921 of NC_136059.1, forward strand.
TGATGGACCATCAACATCCCAGGCAAGCAGGGAGAGTGGACGTGAGAGGACACAGGTGAGGGCACAGCTCACAACCAGGAGTGCAGTTGTCTGGCGAGGTGGGGAAGGACACCCACCCCATCCTGGTGCCGAAACCCTGGAAGCCATCGCCAGAGTCAATGCTTCCTATGAGCGGTCGCAGGCACAGTCTGATCGGGCACACCAAGACTCACAGGAGAGCAGTCATCTGTTGCGGTCAATTGATACCCGCATAAGCCAAATTGTGGACCTCATGGGCCAGCAAACTGCTCTGTGGAGGGACTGGCTATCCCGCGCCACACCACCACCCCCTCACCCAAGTGCCCAGCGGGACCGCTCACCAACACCAACACCACCGCCACCCACACCTGAGCCCACGGCCAGGGAGGTGGCCCCTGACCAACCTGCCCCCACAGCTGTCTCCGCTCCGGCTCCAAGACGGAGGGGCCGTCCGAGGCTGGATCCAGGTGAGAGCAGTGGTGTTGCCCCATCTACCCGCTCTAAGAGGGGGCGCCAATGACTTCACCCTTGTCTGAGCATGCCATTCACCCTGCAAACTATCCTGTCCCACAATGCCAAGGCTTGCCACACGTCTGTTGGACTAGCTGGACATCACACATTGCGGTGTCCCCACGGTGTTTCATCTGCCATGACCTTCAACTCTCACTGCCCCACCAACACTTCTTTGTAAATATGCACCAACATCAATTCACAACCTGTAAATAAACATCACGTAAACACTCAATGATGTGTGGCCTCCATGTTTTAATCACATGATTGTCTTAGAATGTAACGTTACCAGGTGCAGGGATCAATGTTGTTGAGAATCATGCCTCTGTGGGAGTGACCTAGGGATAATGAGAGAAGTAAAGTAAAGTCCACATTTGTAAAGCGCACAATCACCCGTAAGGGTCTCTAGGCGCTGGGGGCCGTCGGGAAGATTAAGTGAGCTATTGCCCAGAGTCACATGGTGCTGGGCTAATCTGCCGCCGGAGCCGGGGATCGAACCGTGATCCCCAGATTCCAGCGTCAGTCGCCCTGGCCGCGGCGCCACACCTCACAACAAACACAGCTCAGGAAAGAGATTCACACCCATCACAACACACTGTACTGCAACATCCCACAAACCACACTCATCCCCAATTAAGTGGATCACAGGACACACATATCAGGGAGCATTGCATGTACACCATCTTCCACACACTTGCAAACAGAACATACCAGAACAGGCATCATAGACCCACCACATCCACACTCCACCACCAAACATACATCACGCATTGTCTGGCTGCACAAGCGGTAGTTACTCACATTCAAGGGAAATAGCGATCAATGAGCTGACGCCTCTGGTCCACACCTTCTTCCTCACCACTATCCTCATCAGTCGACATGGGTGGAATGGGAGGCCGAGCAACCTGTTGGTCTTCAGGGTCCATGATAAGTTCAATGTTATTGCGCAAGGCCAGGTTGTGGAGCATGCAGCAGGCAATCACGATTTTGCATACTTTGCCCGGTGAGTATGGCAGGGCCCCTCCGGTTTTGTCAAGGCAGCGAAACCTAGACTTCAGCAGTCCAAAAGTACGTTCAATCACTCGACGTGTCCTCCCATGGGCATCATTATAACGCAATTCACCAGGGGTAGTAGGATTCCTGATGGGGCTCAGCAGCCACGGCCAGTTTGGGTACGCAAAGTCGCCTAGGTGGGGGGATGACAGACACAAATTTCATTACCAGGATTTATGGGAACACCATGCCACAAATACAACACAATTGTCCTCACAACACACTGACAACACATTTGTCCTTTCAGCACACTCACCTACAAGCCACGCACGTTCTGGACGCAGATTAGCCATTAGTTGGGGGACAATGCTGCTCCGCATGATGTGGGAGTCATGTGCAGAACTCGGAAATCTGGCACACACATGCGAGATGATGTTGTCAGCCAGGCACACCACTTGCACGTTGATCGAATGGTAGTGCTTCCGATTCCTATATACAGCTTCACGTGCCTGGGGTGGTACGAGACCAATATGTGTCCCATCAATGGAACCCACTACGTGTGGTAACTGGGCCAGGGTGTAGAGTCCCCTTTGACTGCTGCCAACTCTGCCGGACGTGTAAATTGGATGTAATCATCCTCGTAAAGCATCATGGCATTCAGAACATCCCGCAGTACCATGTTGAACATGGATTGTGACATCCCTCCGGCATGACCAACTGTGTACTGGAAAGTGCCAGTCGCAAAGAAATGAAGTGCCGCCATCACCTTTGCTGTGGGTGTGAAAGCTCCAGGATATGTCCTGCGTGGCTGCAGATGAGGTGACAATTGTGTGACAAGCTCCTGCAATCTCAGTAGGTCAAGCCGGTATTTGCGGATCACCTCCTCGTCAACCATGTCCTCCAGCACAGTGTATGGTCGATGCACATTTGGAGCCCTCCTGTGTGGGTGTAGATGGCAGCAGATGTCAAATGACCAACAACGCATAGCTGTGCAACACTATCACATCTTGACCAACACAATGCTAATAATACATGTTGCAGACAGTGATAATATGTGTGACCGGACCAATATATAAAGCAATACAGCTGACTACACACACAATGTACAACCACAACGAACATCCTGTGGGCTAACATGTACAATGTAACGTGCACACATGTTCAAACATCTTGCAACAACACATGACTGAGGGCACATATGTGGACAAGCGCCCCCACAGACACACATGTACGTGCACACACAACATGAAATTGGAACAAACCCTCCTTGTCTTCATGCACCCATGAACACACCTACAATGCCCCCTCAGCTGACATGCATGGGCACACAACAACAGACATGCATACACAGAATGCATGTACACACACATCATTGTTACTTGCACACACAAACCACACACTCACAACAGCTAATGAATGTGTGTACACACCCTTGCGGTACTGTGTAGATGTGTAGAAATGAAAACGTGTGTCCACAAAACCAAAACGTCAACACGTCGCCATGCACATCTGACGCAACTTGGGCACACATCACTAGCCTTTGTTAACCACTGGCAAGGTCAACAGTATGAGCACACATGCAACTAATGGACATGAATGTCGCACGTGGACACGGTCCATAGACTTCACATCAATATTCTTCCAGCATTCCGGACATGTCCTGACACACACGTACAACTAAGAAGATTACATGTGTGTGGAGACATGCAGTGTGTGTACATACGCCATCTGGGGACGCCTTCCACCAACACAGAGGATGTCCGTTTACACAGCAATTAAGCATGACATATGCTGTATGGTCAAGGACTATCCCGGTTACACCCCGCAAAAAGCATGTGCCCACTACTGCGACGGTGCATCATTTGAAATCAATCATTCACTGGCGCCGCTATGGCGGTGCACGCATTCCGCGGGGGCGGTGCAGGCCAACACATACATTTGATGATGCAATCAGAAATGGCAGTTGAGAAACCCCCTTACATTGTTATTGCGGCTCCCACCACCAGGACTGGGCGGTCACCCACCGCCAGTCCAGGCCAGTCACCCACCGCCAGTCCAGGCCAGTCACCCACCGCCAGTCCTGAAGGTGGGTGACCACCCAGTCCTGGCGGTGGGTGACCGCCCAGTCCTGGCGGTGGGTGACCGCCCAGTCCTGGCGGTGGGTGACCGGCCAGGACTGGCGGTGGGTGACCGCCCAGTCCTGGCGGTGGGTGACTGGCCTGGACTGGCAGTGGGTGACGACCCAGTCCTGGCGGTGGGTGACCGCCCAGTCCTGGCGGTGGTTGCCTGGCCTGGACTGGCGGTGGGTGACCGCCCAGTCCTGGCGGTGGGTGACCGCCCAGTCCTGGCGGTGGGTGCCGCAATAACACTGTAAGGGGGTTTCTCAACTGCTATTTCTGATTGCATCATCAAATGTATGTGTTGGCCTGCACCGCCCCCGCGGAATGCGTGCACCGCCATAGCGGCGCCAGTGAGTGATTATTTTCAAATGATGCACCGTCACAGTAGCGCGCACATGCGGTTGCCGGTGTGTGAATGTGACGGTCCGTGCACATGTAGCCAATGGGAACAGGTTACGCGTTGCACGTAAGCGCATTCAAAAATTGCAGAAGACGTGCACCGCCACACCAGTGCGAGTCATTGGCTCTTTTTGAAAGATGCATCCAGGGAAAACCAATTGCTGCAGACGTGTCCCACTGATATGAGCTCTAGGCCCTATATATGTGTGAAGATTTTCTGCACACATTCACTGCTTCCAACCACTGCTGCCTGCGACCGTCACCTCCACCTGCTGCTCCTGAGCTATCCAACAACTGCTGTCTGCGACCGTCACCTCCACCTGCTGCTCCTGAGCTATCCAACAACTGCTGCCTGCGCCCGTCACCTCCACCTGCTGCTCCTGAGCTATCCAACAACTGCTGCTGTAGTGCCACAGTCCAGGACCTTGCCATGTCGAGAGTGCAAGAGATCCGGTCACGTCCCTTCACCGCAGCAGAGCTGGACGTCCTTGTGGACGGTGTGCTCAGCAACTATGAACGGCTCTACGGTGCCCCCGGACAGGTGGTAAGTGAAGTGGGTAACATGTTGGTGGGCATGAGGTGGTCACTGACTCATTGCTTCTGCAAGGTTGGCGGTGTGCTGTGGGACCTTCACATGTGTTGTACTGCGCATGGCTGCATGAAGATACGTGTTTCTGCAATGTTTATGAATGTCAAACAGTCCACTGACGTTCCCCTCTTGTCTCCCATCCTGGTAGGTGAAGCTGCACCTTCGCAAGGCCGTGTGGAGGACCATAGCACGTGATGTACGGGCAGTGGGGGTGTGCAATAGACGGCACACACACTGCCACAAGCGCTGGGACGACATATCCAGGCTCAGCAAGAATGTTGCGGAGATGACACTGGGGATCATTCCAAGAACAGTCCGCCTTGCCCGACGCACCATGACCCCTCTTATGCACCGCATAATTGCTGTGACGCATCCTGAGCTGTCCGCCCGGCTGAGAGGGGATCAACAGCAAACTGGCGGTAAGCAGACTGTATGTGTCTGTAACTTATGAGTGCATGCATGTATCATGCTCAGACACAGTGTTGACATCCATGGTGCGTATCTTTTGCATATTTTGCATGTTGGTGGCATCAGCGGAGTGAGCGGTAGCACCCATGTCCGCCAGGTGGACATACCAGGTGATTTGTATTTGAGGGTTTCAGGACATGCCGTTGAGGTCTGGTGTCCCATGGCATCACATGTGTGGGGGCCTGCATGCACTTGCCCTGTTTGTATGATGTACATGTTTCACAGACACCCACGGATCTATGATGTGAGGATGTGTGGTAGGGGTGGTTCGTGTCTAGGATGGGTGCTACATGTCAATCGACTGTAAGGAACGGTGTGACTTTGTAACCTTCAGTACGTGAGTGTGGCACTTAGGTTCACATCTCTTCCCTCTCTCTTCCAGCTGTGGCCGAGGGCACTGACACACAGACGATGGAGATGAGTGGTGGCAATGCATCCGGATCAGAGATGACACACACGCAGACTGACACTGAAGAGGGCAGCCACGGAGAGGGGGACAGAACCGTCCCTGAGGACTCACATGTGGAGACACCATCGTCCTCATCCTCAGAAAGTGTTGGTGAGTCAGCACTGTTGTCACAGACAGGGAGTGGGCAATCAACACCTTCAGTCGGGACACAGCACACAGGGCCCACACTGCCACCCACTGCAACATGTACAGCTCGTGCTCGCCAGAGGAGGGGGAGCAGAGTTGCCTTCGGTGCAGGCACCGCGGAGCCTGCCCCTGTGACACAAAGTGCTCTTTGTGCTGAGGCAGTAGATCTGCTGCGACAGCTGTGTGTAGGGCAGACCAACATGATCAATGCAATCCAAGACCACGATAGGAAGTTGGGGAAGGTGGCGGCATTCATGGAGGGGATGCCTGGCGATGTTGCTGGTCTCCACAGAACAGTTCAGTCATTGGCAAACACTGTGTCTTCAGCCATTGTACAGTCGCATAGACAGGGTGCTACTTCTGTACCACCATCCACACCACTTGATGTTTCATGGGAGAGTGATTTATCAGACCCGGCCTCTTATTCAGGTTATTTCACTAGGAGCAGCCACAGGCAGCAAGGCAGGGCACGGAGGGCACAGACACCATCCCCTAGGACTGGGATATCTTTCTCCGAAGACGACGTGAGCTACACTGGAGTTGACACACAGGATCATCAAGGGGTGTTGGGGGAAATAGCTTCACATGCTACACAGGCGTCACCCACAAAAGGAACTCCCAAGGCAAGGGCACCTCCCAAGAGCAGGGACACTCCCAAGGACAAGGACACTACAAAGGAAAGGGCACCCCCAAAGAGCAGGGACACTCCCAAGGACAAGGACACTACAAAGGAAAGGGCACCTCCAAAGAGCAGGGACACTCCCAAGGACAAGGACACTACAAAGGAAAGGGCACCTCCAAAGAGCAGGGACACTCCCAAGGACAAGGACACTACAAAGGAAAGGGCACCTCCAAAGAGCAGGGACACTCCCAAGGGCAAGGTAGCTTCAAAGGAGAGGGACACCACAATGGACAAGTCTGCACCCAGGGAGAAGGGCACCGGCCAGTGATCAGGGACAATCCAGAGACAAGACACCTCCCACGTCCAAGGCACATCCCATGGACAAGGGTTCTCCCATGGACACGAGCTCCATCAAGGACAGGCATATATCACCCCTGGCTGCACTGAGGCTGATGTTTCAGGAACGTACAACACATGTGTCAGCGGTGGAGTCCCCCCATACCTCTACTCCCATCCACGCCCCGCAGAAGCAGAGGAAGGAGTACACTGTTGTTGCATCCCACATTACACATGATGCAGAGGGCAGAAGGCAGGCCCACAGCAAACGACAGGCAGGGTCCAGCACGTCCCCAGAGAGCAGACCACCACAAGCACATGATCCACCTTTGATGTCTGATGATGCCACTCCACTTACCAGTCCTGTCATGTCCGGGGTGCCCCTACATTTCACAAAGAAACGGAGGCACACACCAGTGACACCTGACCACCTCAATGTCGCTACAGTGCAGCTTTCCCCAGCTCCCAGGGCCACCCTGCCTCCTGGCCCATACAGCCCTGTGGCTCATCATTTCAGTGGTCCTAGTGGGTCAGCTGCAGTTCACTCTCATGTGTCAGATAGTGGCACTGTGTCTATTGTACGCTGTCATGCATCATGTAGTAGCACTGTGTCAGTTGTGCCCTCTCCTGTTGCAGGTACTGGCACTGTGTGTGTCCGCCACTCTCATGTGTCAGATGCAGGCATGGTATTTGTTGGTCAGTGTACAGGGACATGTCCTGGCGGTGTGTCTGGGTCTATGGCTCATGTGTCAGTCAGTAGATCGGTGGCTGTGTCTCACACTCCTGTTTCTGGTGCTGGCGGTGTGTCTGGGTCTATGGCTCATGTGTCAGTCACTACAGCTGTGGCTGTGTCTCAAACTCCTGGTGCTGGTGCTGGCAGTGTGTCTGGGTCTATGGCTCAAGTGTCAGTCAGTAGATCAGTGGCTGTGTCTCACACTCCTGTTTCTGGTGCTGGCGGTGTGTCTGGGTCTATGGCTCATGTGTCAGTCAGTAGATCGGTGGCTGTGTCTCACACTCCTGTTTCTGGTGCTGGCGGTGTGTCTGGGTCTATGGCTCATGTGTCAGTCAGTAGATCGGTGGCTGTGTCTCACACTCCTGTTTCTGGTGCTGGCGGTGTGTCTGGGTCTATGGCTCATGTGTCAGTCACTACAGCTGTGGCTGTGTCTCAAACTCCTGGTGCTGGTGCTGGCAGTGTGTCTGGGTCTATGGCTCATGTGTCAGTCAGTAGATCGGTGGCTGTGTCTCACACTCCAGTTTCTGGTGCTGGAAGTGTGTCCGAGGCGAGTAGTTCAAGCACTCCACCAGATTCTGTGGTGTGAGGTTTAGTTGCCATCATTCACATGTCATTTTACTTTGTGTGTAGATTGACGAATGTAACCACCCTGATATTATTATTGTCCTTGTGACGGGTCGCTTGACACACGTACTTGGGTAGCCAGTGATGTACCTGCTCTGGTGGCCACAATGCCCTGTTGCTGTTCTGATACTGCATTGTGCCCTCATGTTCTGCCTCTGATGTACCTGCTCTGTTGTAAACACTGCCCTGTTGCTGTTGTGATACTGCATTGTGCCCTCATTTTCTGCCTCTGATGTACCTGCTCTGTTGGCCACAATGGCCTGTTGCTGTTCTGATACTGCTTTCTGCCCTCTCATGTGCTGCCTCTAATGTACCTGTTCAGTGCAATGGACTGTTGATGCACTTAGCCCCTCTCATGTGCTGCCTCTGCTGTACCTGTGCCTTGCCATGGACTGTTGATGCACATTGCCCCTCTCACGTGCTGCCTCTGATGTACCTGTTCAGTGCAATGGACTGTTGATGCACTTAGCCCCTCTCACGTGCTGCCTCTGATGTACCTGTTCAGTGCAATGGACTGTTGATGCACTTAGCCCCTCTCACGTGCTGCCTCTGATGTACCTGTTCAGTGCAATGGACTGTTGATGCACTTAGCCCCTCTCACGTGCTGCCTCTGATGTACCTGTTCAGTGCAATGGACTGTTGATGCACTTAGCCCTTCTCGTGCTGCCTCTGCTGTACCTGTGCCTTGCCATGGACTGTTGATGCACATTGCCCCTCTCACATGCTGCCTCTGATGTACCTGTTCAGTGCAATGGACTGTTGATGTACTTAGCCCCTCTCACGTGCTGCCTCTGATGTACCTGTTCAGTGCAATGGACTGTTGATGCACTTAGCCCCTCTCATGTGCTGCCTCTGATGTACCTGCTATGTTGTAAACACTGCCCTGTTGCTGTTCTGATACTGCATTGTGCCCTCTCATGTGCTGCCTCTGATGTACCTGCTCTGTTGTAAACACTGCCCTGTTGCTGTTCTGATACTGCATTGTGCCTTCTCATGTTCTGCCTCTGATGTACCTGCTCTGTTGTACCCAGTGCCCATGCTCTTGGATAGTGTACGATTATACCAATATTCTGTTTAATAAAGCAAGTCAATCATGTGTCGTGGTTTGTCGTTGTCATTCCTGGTTGTGTACTTGAATTGTTGATATATTGGTGCGATCGTAAAGGCAGTTTCACAAACATGACACTCCCCCTCCCTACGTCACAGCCCTGGAAGGTATTCCCCTTCCGACGTCCATGACGGCGATCTGCTTGTGGTGTGTATCTCCGCTGTGGTGAGTCCGCCGTGTTCAGGCAGGTTGTTTTTCCGCAGCGATTTTATGTGTGTTTTCCGCTATCGTGATTTGGAGGACGGTCAGAGACGTCATTCCGTACGGCGGTGTCTCTGGATTGGGTGCGTCCGCCGCGGGGTCGGGTGTACTTCCGCGGCGGTGCGTGCTCTTCCGCCGCGTACGGAAATTTGACAGTGTTTCCCATACTAATATGGCGGACGGAGTGTCCATGGCAGGCGGACAGAAAAAGGCCTTTTTTCCGCCTACTCTAGGACGGCGGTCGTCCTTCCGTCCGCCATCGTAATCGACCCCTAAGTACAAATAATTTACTATTCCCACTCCAATCCACATTAATTAGGGGTAGGTGCTGGACACTAATTAAAAATAATTTACTATTCCCACTCCAGTCTACATTGATTAGGGGTAGGTGCTGGACACTAATTAAAAATAATTTACTATTCCCACTCCAATCTACATTAATTAGAGGTAGGTGATGGACACTAATTACATTTAATTTACTATTCCCACTCCAGTCTAAATTAATTAGGGGTAGGTGCTGGACACTAATTACAACTAATTTACTATTCCCACTCCAATCTACATTATATTTCAGGTAGGTGCTGGACACTACTTACAAATAATTTACTATTCCTAATCCAATAAGTAAAACAACATTTCTTAAAAATATTAAAATCAAATTATAAATATGTTTAAATTTAGAAATTCACTATTTAAAAATATATTAACAATTTCTACACAATAACCTTTAAATTTACAAAAATATTAAAACAAATTGACAAAATTCAAAATTATTGGATAAAATATTCTCACAATTTTAATGTTATAATTTTTTTTTATTGAATTTTTTTTTTAAATTTGCCAAAATATTGAACATTTTAAAACACTCCCCACCCTTATCCCCTATAAACCCAACATCCCACTCCTGAAATATTTTCTAATATTTCTAAATATTCAAAATTTTTATAAAATATTCTCAGAAATCGAATAAAAATTATTTTTATTTATTAAAAATTTGAAAAAATTTCCCCAATTTTTTTTTTTTTTATAACACTCCCCACCCTTATCCCCTATAAACCCAACATCCCACTCCTAAAATATTTTCACATATTTCTAAATATTCAAACATTTTATAAAATATTCTCAGAAATAAAATAAAAAATATTTGTATTTATTAAATTTTGTTTAATTTCCCCAAGATGTAATTTTTTTATAACACTCCCCACCCTTATCCCCTATAAACCCAACATCCCACTCCTAAAATATTTTCAAATATTTATAAATATTCGAAATTATTGACAAAATATTCTCACAAATGTAATTTTTTTTAAAACAAATTTTTTTTTTATTTTACCCCAAAAATATACATTTTTAATGCACTCCCCACCCTTATCCCCTATAAACCCAACATCCCGCTCCTAAAATATTTTCAAATATTATTAAATATTCGGAATTATTGTCAAAATATTCTCACAATTGTTTTTTTAATTAATTTTTTTTTATATTTTACCCAAAAAATCAAAATTTTTAATACACTCCCCACCCTTATCCCCTATAAACCCAACATCCTGCTCCTAAACTTATATATTATTTTTAAAAAAACATAACAAATTACATTGTATAAACACAATATAAAATCAATATTACAATAGTAAAAAATAAATAAAAAATACGAATTATTAATAAAAACTACATTTTATTGATATTTTTGTACAACGATATTTTTATATTTGACAATTTTATCTTCGATAATAAACTACACATACAAAAAACGATATTTTTAATGTCGATATTTAAATATTCGATATATTTTACTATCGATATTAAAACTTCGATATTTTGTCACATCGATAGTAAAAATTCGATATTCTGTCTAATTACCGTGCGCTCATGTGACTGCAGGGTGAGGTACAGGGTGTCCAGCGCAAGTGCACTGTGAGTGCAGATTGATCACTGTGAGAGCATGGTGATCGGTGTGAGTGCATTGTAATTGCACTGAGTGCAGAGTGAGTGTGGAAGTGAAGGGCGAGAATGAGGAGTGAGTTGTCTGAATGCAGGGTGCATTCCCAGACACTTGAAGTAACTCAGCATGTCATTGACAGCGGTGTAGGGTCTCAGATATAAATAAAACTATTGCTATTATAGGATTAATCAGATATTGAGGGTGTAGGAAATTAATAATGTGCTGATCCTGCAACAAACTATCAGTCTTATGATTAGGGTTGCCAGCTCATTATTTTGATGTCATAGACGGAACAAAAATAAACAGTCACCTAAAGCCATATTTTCAGCACTTATCTCTGCATACTTTGAACAGTAAATATAAATTGAAAGAACTTTTAATGGTATTCTAGGGCTGCCTGAATGATCCATGACTGGTAAAATAAAGGGAACAAAGACAGAAAAGTCACATTCCAAATGGAAACATACTTTTTTATTTGTAACCCTATTTAGGCCTCGATTCCGATCCAGTAAAATATTTCGCCGTACGATTCGCATTCGTATCCGAATCCGTACAAATGGGAAATTACCGTCCGACCAGCGAATTCCGATCCATTTCCGTCTAATGCCGTACGAATATCACCGAACCGTATGAACCACAGTCGATGACCCGTACGAATAAGCATCGGGAATCCTACCGTACGATTCGTAACCAGGCCGTACAAACACACTAGTACGATCCTGTACGAGAAGCCTGTCCGCGATTCGTACGGCCCAAAAGTGTTCGCGCATGAAGACAGATTCGTAGGGGAATATTCGCCTCACAGCAAGCGTCATCAACACATACCACATGTGTACCCCTCGCTCAAGCCTACGCAAACCCCCCCACCCACCTACGGCCCGTACAAGTCAATCGCACACACAAGAACGACACGCACACCCCCCCTACAAGCCTACGCGAAGCCCCCACCCGCCAACGGCCCGTACAAGTATATCGCATGCAAAAGTACGACACGCACACCCCCCCAACAAGCCTATGCGAAGCCCTCCACCCGCCAACGGCCCGTACAAGTCAATCGCACGCACAAGTACGACACGCACACCCCCCCAACAAGCCTACGCGAACCCCTCACCCGCCAACGGCCTGTACAAGTCAATCGCACGCACAAGTACGACACGCACCCCCCATCAAGCCTACGCGAAGCCCCCCACCCGCCAACGGCCCGTACAAGTCAATCGCACGCACAAGTACGACACGCACCCCCCCATCAAGCCTACGCGAACCCCCCACCCGCCAAAGGCCCGTACAAGTCAATCGCACGCACAAGTACGAGACGCACACCCCCCAACAAGCCTACGCGAAGCCCCCCACCCGCCAACGGCCCGTACAAGTCAATCGCACACACAAGTACAACATGCACACCCCCCAACAAGCCTACGCAAAGCCCCCCACCCGCCAACGGCCCGTACAAGTCAATCGCACGCACAAGTACGACACGAACACCCCCCAACAAGCCTACGCGAACCCCCCCGCCCGCCAACGGCCCGTACAAGTCAATCGCACGCACAAGTATGACACGCACACCCCCCCAACAAGCCTACGCAAAGCCCCCCACCCGCCAATGGCCCGTACAAGTCAATCGCATGCACAAGTACGACACGCACCCCCCCCCAACAAGCCTACGTGAAGCCCCCCACCCGCCAATGGCCCGTACAAGTCAATCGCACGCACAAGTACGACACGCACACCCCCCCATCAAGCCTCCGCGAAGCCCCCCACCCGCCAACGGCCCGTACAAGTCAATCGCACGCACAAGTACGACACGCACCCCCCCCCAACAAGCCTACGCAAACCTCCCCACCCGCCAACGGCCCGTACAAGTCAATCGCACGCACAAGTACGACACGCCCACTCCCCCAACAAGCCTATGCGAAACCCCCCACCCGCCAACGGCCCGTACAAGTCAATCGCACGCACAAGTACAACACGCACACACCCCCAACAAGCCTACGCGAAGCCCCCCACCCGCCAATGGCCCGTACAAGTCAATCGCACGCACAAGTACGACACGCACACCCCCCCATCAAGCCTACGCGAAGCCCCCCACCCGCCAACGGCCCGTACAAGTCAATCGCACGCACAAGTACGACACGCACACCCCCCCAACAAGCCTACGCAAACCTCCCCACCCGCCAACGGCCCGTACAAGTCAATCGCACGCACAAGTACGACAGGCACACTCCCCCAACAAGCCTATGCGAAACCCCCCACCCGCCAACGGCCCGTACAAGTCAATCGCACGCACAAGTACGACACGCACACCCCCCCAACAAGCCTACGAGAAGCCCCCCACCCGCCAACGGCCCGTACAAGTCAATCGCATGCACAAGTACGACACGCACACCCCCCCAACAAGCCTACGCGAACCCCCCCACCCGCCAACGGCCCGTACAAGTCAATCACACGCACAAGTATGACACGCATACCCCCCCATCAAGCCTACACGAAGCCCCCCACCCGCCAACGGCCCGTACAAGTCAATCGCACGCACAAGTACGACACGCACCCCCCCATCAAGCATACGTGAAGCCCCCCACCCGCCAACGGCCCGTACAAGTCAATCGCACGCACAAGCACGACACGCACCCCCCCATCAAGCCTACGCGAAGCCCCCCACCCGCCAACGGCCCGTACAAGTCAATCGCACGCACAAGTACGACACGCACACCCCCCAACAAGCCTACGCGAACCCCCCCACCCGCCAACGGCCCGTACAAGTCAATCGCATGCACAAGTACGACACGCACCCCCCCAACAAGCCTACGCGAACCCCCCCACCCGCCAACGGCCCGTACAAGTCAATCGCACGCACAAGTACGACACGCACACCCCCCCAACAAGCCTACGCGAACCCCCCCCACCCGCCAACAGCCTGTACAAGTCAATTGCACGCACAAGTATGACACGCATACCCCCCAACAAGCCTACGCGAACCCCCCACCCGCCAACGGCCCCGTACAAGTCAATCGCATGCACAAGTACGACACGTACACCCCCAACCAGCCTACGCGAAGCCCCCCACCCGCCAACGGCCCGTACAAGTCAATCACACGCACAAGTACGACACACACACATAACGCCAACACCAACACCAGCACAAGGACTTTGCTAACGTGTCGCACAACAACACTGAACATGTCTCCTGTGTACACACCATTGAGAATCTATGTCCTGGTCACAGCCAAACAGGCAAACAGAGGTCAACACTAACACCCACCCCATATAACACACACACCACCAATTCAAATTAAGCCACACCCACCATTTGACCAATAAAAGGGTCCAGACATACAACCCAGGATCCTTTGCAACATACACATCCTTGCGAAGATACAGACATCTCACAAACAATTGCAGCTACACACCTTCACACATACACCCTATCTCATCTACACCCACACCACCCCATTCACAATCAGACCCACACACCCTCATCCATACACACCATCACCCCCTCAATCACATACACCCCACACCATGACCACACCCAAGAATCCAAAGTTCACTAACCCGGAGAATGAGATACTTGCAGATGAAGTCATCAGAGTCGAGCCTCAGCTGTTTGGTGCATTGGTCAGACAGACCAGCATGGCTGAAAAAACACGCCTGTGGGAGAGGATCGTAGATCGGGTCAGTGCTGTTGCACCCATCAGGCGCACCAGGGGGGAATGCCAGTCCAGCTGGTATGATCTGCGGAGGATGGTCAAGAAGAAAATGGACCAGGACTACGCCTCTGCACACCACACTGGAGGTGGTGGTCCCCGCAGACCTCCTGTATACCATCCCTGGGAGGAGAAAGTCATGGCCCTGCTGCCACCGGTGGGAGTACATGGAATTGAAGGAGCCGTTGAGTCTGGTGAGTGTACAAAAAACACCAGTTACATGGGTGGACTAACAACAGTGCCCAGCAGCATGACCATGAGTCCCAGCAGGACACAACAGAAAGGGGTTAGTTGCAAGGGGGAGGCACAAAGGGTGGAAGGTGGAGGGTAGGAGGCTGCTCTCATCCCATATGTCCCAGGGACACACCCAAGCACCATGCCCAATGCACAGGGATAGGGAAATATCACACAAGATAGTAGACCACAGCTTATAAACAATGTCATTTAGCAGACACACCTTCCGGAGATTCATCATTTTGTGACACAGTAAGGCAGTGTAGCAAGCGAGCGAGCCCAAACAACCTCTCCCTATCCCTCTGTCTCCCTCCCTCCCTCTGTCTCCCTCCCTCCCTCTGTGTCCCTCCCTCCCTCTGTCCCCCTCCATCACTCTGTCTCCCTCCCTCCCTCTGTCTCCCTCCATCCCTCTGTCTCCCTCCATCCCTCTGTCTCCCTCCCTCCCTCTGTGTCCCTCCCTCCCTCTGTCCCCCTCCATCACTCTGTCTCCCTCCCTCCCTCTGTCTCCCTCCATCCCTCTGTCTCCCTCCATCCCTCTGTCTCCCTCCATCCCTCTGACTCCCTCCATCCCTTTCGCCCTCTCCCTCTGTCTCCCTCCATCCCTCTGACTCCCTCCATCCCTCTGACTCCCTCCATCCCTTTCGACCTCTCCCTCTGTCTCCCTCCCTCCCTCTGTCTCCCTCCATCCCTCTGTCTCCCTCCCTCCCTCTGTCTCCCTCCATCCCTCTGACTCCCTCCATCCCTTTCGCCCTCTCCCTCTGTCTCCCTCCATCCCTCTGACTCCCTCCATCCCTCTGACTCCCTCCATCCCTTTCGCCCTCTCCCTCTGTGTCCCTCCCTCCCTCTGTCTCCCTCCATCCCTCTGTCTCCCTCCCTCCCTCCCTCCATCCCTCTGACTCCCTCCATCCCTTTTGCCCTCTCCCTCTGTCTCCCTCCATCCCTATGACTCCCTCCATCCCTTTCGCCCTCTCCCTCTGTCTCCCTCCATCCCTCTGACTTCCTCCATCCCTTTCGCCCTCTCCCTCTTCTCCCTCCCTCCCTCTGTCTCCCTCCCTCCCTCAGTATCCATCCCTCTGTCACCTCACCCCAGCTCCCTGGGCACACACACAGTTGCACCCAAGCACTGCAGAGGCCTTATAAAGACCATAGAGCAGAGTGTTAAGGGATGTCTCCTAATTACCAGCAGTCATCTACTAAGTGCCTGCAACCCAACCACCCTTTGCAGGCGACACTGTACTGTCAGGACACACAGTTTGGAATGCTCTGTAGTACCCTCCCTCCCTCTGTCCCCCTCCATCACTCTGTCTCCCTCCCTCCCTCTGTCTCCCTCCATCCCTCTGTCTCCCTCCATCCCTCTGTCTCCCTCCATCCCTCTGACTCCCTCCATCCCTTTCGCCCTCTCCCTCTGTCTCCCTCCATCCCTCTGACTCCCTCCATCCCTCTGACTCCCTCCATCCCTTTCGACCTCTCCCTCTGTCTCCCTCCCTCCCTCTGTCTCCCTCCATCCCTCTGTCTCCCTCCCTCCCTCTGTCTCCCTCCATCCCTCTGACTCCCTCCATCCCTTTCGCCCTCTCCCTCTGTCTCCCTCCATCCCTCTGACTCCCTCCATCCCTCTGACTCCCTCCATCCCTTTCGCCCTCTCCCTCTGTGTCCCTCCCTCCCTCTGTCTCCCTCCATCCCTCTGTCTCCCTCCCTCCATCCCTCTGACTCCCTCCATCCCTTTTGCCCTCTCCCTCTGTCTCCCTCCATCCCTATGACTCCCTCCATCCCTTTCGCCCTCTCCCTCTGTCTCCCTCCATCCCTCTGACTTCCTCCATCCCTTTCGCCCTCTCCCTCTTCTCCCTCCCTCCCTCTGTCTCCCTCCCTCCCTCAGTATCCATCCCTCTGTCACCTCACCCCAGCTCCCTGGGCACACACACAGTTGCACCCAAGCACTGCAGAGGCCTTATAAAGACCATAGAGCAGAGTGTTAAGGGATGTCTCCTAATTACCAGCAGTCATCTACTAAGTGCCTGCAACCCAACCACCCTTTGCAGGCGACACTGTACTGTCAGGACACACAGTTTGGAATGCTCTGTAGTACACAATGGGCACAGGTGTAGGCAGCACAAGTCCCTCCTGTGATCATTGCAAACACAAACACCAGGACAAGGTCACACATCCTGTGCAGGAACACACAACCACGATCATGCCAGCATGCAACATGAGGGGACAGCAAAATAATGAAGGATGGACGCTTGCTAATCACACGCAAACTACTAGCATGGCCTGTCATACACCCCCCTTACAGAAACTAAACCCCTGGGGACAGGCAATGGAGTGCAACACTGTCCCAATTGTCATGTATCACAACTAAACACTCACTCATATGAAGACGCATACAACTGCTACATGCACATTGCAGATGTTCCAGTCCATTGTGCCTCTCACACAATGCACGTGCCCCATCTCATGAACGTTGTGGATGCACTTAAGTATCAACATGGACATGGGTATTGACAAGGTGATGCGTCCTGGAGAAGTGCCACGTTCCAAAGCCATGATACAGAAGTGAGTGTACAGGTCCAGGGGTGTTGACATTGGTTGGCCATCAGGAAACAGCAACACCTATCCAAAGTAGAAGATTTCATGCAATTAAACTAGCAGCCCGTCCCGACGTTGTCCCGGTTCGAAAAGTAAATTGTGTAATCTTGTTGGCAGAAGGTCCCTCCACTTAATGTCACTTGTGTTTCCTTGTTTGTCCTTGCCCCCTCCCCCGTGAGAATGTTGATGCTTCTGCCAAGGCGATATTTTATGTAGCACATGTTGATGTTGGCGAGTGAAAAATTTGTTTAAGCCCTGAAGTCAAGTTTACTCCTTAGCGGCGCAATAAGTGGGAGTGTCACAGTGGTAAAACAGATAGCGGCTAGTGAATCCGTAGCTTTGTTCTTAGGTTTAGGATGCAAGTACTGTGGTGAAAGCTGACTCACTTAAGGGCCATGCGAAAGCCTGTTTGTTGATTTATGATATCTCCGTGAGATAAATATTGCAGCTTCAGTCCGGCAGAACGCATACTCGCCTAAGCCCTGAAACGCCGTGTAAGCCGCACCTCTTTTGCTTGAGGTCTTCCCCCTGTGACAAACAGGAGCGTGTCCAATGGTGAAATCGTTACTAAAATATTCATCGCAAGGCTTGCATGTGTCATGCGAGTCATGTGGCGTGATTGGTTGGCTGTGAATGCACGCCGGGGCCCGTCCCTGATGTCAGTGTACAATGGTAATGCCCAGGTCAATGATTCTGGCTACCCGAAGATGTGTGTGTGAGTGAATATTTCATGTTTGCAATATGCTGCACTGTGATTATTGCGCGTTTGAAATACTCTGCACTGTGAGTGCGAATGGTGTGTTTGGTTTTGCACAGAGACATCTCGCATCTCAATGTTCTCCTCTCCATCTAACGCCTACAACTTGCCTCTCTGAATGTTAACGCCCACATCTAACGGCCAGAAGGGACTTCTTTACCACTGATGGCGCCCCCCCTTTTTAGTGTATATGGTGTCAATTCATATAGCCTATGTCCATCTTCTGGACCTCCCCTTTCCAACGCTGTATTGGGTGTTGTGATTGGTGGTGTACTTTTCGAGTTTACCTGGCTCAAAGGACACAGTTCTCACTTTATAATAGTAGTACAGATAATGCTCTGTCTCTTACATGAACATGCTGCATCTAAACTCTGTGCATGCTTGACGCAGACATAAGGATTAACACCGTATCCTGGATGTTGCGTGAACCTGAGCACTGCTGTATATGTGTTGTGTCGGCAAGACAAGACACAGCAATGGCTGTGTCAGTCATTGTCAAGAGAATGGAAGAATGAAAATACTCCAGAGTACATGTCAATTTACTACCACTACATACACAACTGAACAATGACATCAATGTAAAACTTGTGGAACTGTGATGGTGATAATGGATAACTAATTAAGATGTCACTTGATAGTGCATTAACAGTGTCTGTCTCTCCCACACACAGGGCAACGTGTGGAGCCCCCCCCCAAACCAGGGGGGAGAAGGATCCCAGGCCCAGGCTCAGCAGGACCCAGACCCCACCGACAGCGACGCCACTCAACGCACTGTGGATGACCCCAACCAACCTGGCTCCTCTGGATCCCAAACCCCTGCAGCAACTGTACCAGCTACATCTCTGCCAACCACCGGAACCATTCCCACCACATCCCAGCAGACAGGTCAGAGCCCTGCCCATGATCCACCAGAGAGCCTGTCTGAAAATGAGGGACACCCTTTGTCGGACACCTCTGAGGTGGCAGACAACCTCCACCCTGCCAGCACTCGGGGGGCCTGTCGATCGGATGTGCCCACAAGCGCAGGCCGTGCTCGTGTGGGTCAGGGTGGTGGGAGTGGCGCAAGGCGGAGGCGAGATTCTGGCCAGTCAGCTGCAGGGCCCGGTATGCCAGAACTGACTAACATCCTGGAGGCATACCGGCAGGACACCAGGGAGGTAAGCCAGCTAGCGGAGGCCCTCAACCAGGTGAAACAACAGCAGGCAGAGCAAATAGCCAGGCAAGACCTACATTATGGACGGGTGGAGGCAAGTCTGGCTCAGCTCTTGACGGTGCATCGGGAAATGAGCCAATCGCTACGTCAGATTGCTGCCAACATGCAGCACCCTCCCTGTGTCACCAGGCCAGCTACATCTCGGCAAAGTGCAACACCAGCCACAGGGAGGGATGAGGAGGAGGAGGAACTGTCTGACGTAGCGTCCCATGCATCGTCCATGCCTGCACGTGAGGGTCCTCCAAGGAAGGTGGGTCGTCCACGGCTAAGACGTTGAGTAGAAGTGGGCCATGCACAACTCCCAGGACACCGGACCTGGCATATTGCCCTTGGGTGCAACAGCATCACCTCTGAGACTCTCCCACATGGACTTAATGGTCACAGTCTGCCCAATGATGCCAAGCATTGTGGCCTGGACTCTGTTGACTGAAACTGTAAGGCATCTCATCTCCAGCAGTGAACTTTGGATTCCACCCCTTTCTGTACAGCACCTCTTGACGTTTCCTGCACAAGATCACCCAATAAATAATCTAAACATCATACACATTTGGTGACTTATCTTGTACCCACAGTATAAAATGATATGTGTCTGAAAATGTATGAAATACAAGGCTATTCAACAAACTGCAGCCATCCACACACTTGGATCTGAGTCCGGGTGAGGACACACATTGGTCACAAATTCCTAACCACTAGATACATGGATGGAAAGACACACCTGTGAGGGATAGTAAATGCTGGAGGGTGTTTTGGATCACATAACTGCAATAACAGCCAGGCCCAGGAGAGTCACTTTGAGGTGTATAGATCAGTGTGACAAAACTAGTTGTCCACGTAGGGAGTACCTACATCTGTGTCATCAGGTATGTGAACTATCATCAGCATGATGCTGTACTGTTGATGT
This sequence comes from Lissotriton helveticus, assembly GCF_964261635.1. Taxonomy (NCBI): domain Eukaryota; kingdom Metazoa; phylum Chordata; class Amphibia; order Caudata; family Salamandridae; genus Lissotriton; species Lissotriton helveticus. The sequence continues at coordinate 1,340,157,571 of NC_136059.1, forward strand.
GAGGAATGGCGCACAGGACAAGGGTGGCAGGACAGACTGTGGGCAAAGGGCTGTAGCACTCTACCCAAGCTCACCTGATGAGGTGACCTCCCCCTATGGAGCAACAAGTACTATACTCCTGTGATGGGTGCAACGCATCCAGAACAACTACCCACGTCTGACAATTATCTATACCAGAACGTCCAAATCACCCCACACCCAAGAGGCGTGGTCATGGTGTGTGTCCCCTGTGGCTACTTGACTGACTGTGACGGCTATGTTGAAGTGGTGTGACCAGGTTGTGTACTGCCACGTGACTGTAAGGAAGCAAATATTTCCTGCTGTGGTGTTGACAAGGTAACACTGTACAGTATTGTGCCTATGGAAGGTGTGTGTGTGCTGTACAAGGCACATGTCCTGGTGGTACGTAGACACAATGTCATGTGGCTCAGCATAGTCTTGCCAGTATGTGCTGCACACACAGGCATAGAAGCTGTAATGGCTGAGTTTGAGGCATCGTGATACCAGGAGGATGATTGTCTGGTGTTCTCTGTGTGTAGGGTGGCAGGAGCATGCTCTACAAATGGATGGAAGGAGGGGTATCCTGTAGGCGTGTGTGGTCCTGGATAGTGTGCGCTGCATTGTGGCTGTGTATGCAGCAGCAGGAATGAGTGAAGACATGCCGGCAGGAGGGGTGTGACAACTAGCAAAACAAGCACATACCACAGGGCAGTGGCAAGCCACAAAGTGACATGTGCATGTGAATGCCGGAGTGTCTGCTTCACTCAGGGTCACAGCAAATAATATGGCACAGTAATCACCAAAGATCACGGTCACGGGATCAGGCCCCTTAGGGACAAGTGGGGCACAGGACACACAGCGTCAGCAGGTATAGACTACAGCTAGTGTGTTCCAAGCTAACCAGCAGCTACACAGCCATCTACCTCACACACAATATAGTATTTTAGCCTTCACCAACACCGTGCATGTAGTCACTGTACACGTAAACACATAACAAGCATAAGCTTACTTCATGCCATATAGTATACATGCACAATAGAAGGACATGTGCGTTGCAATCAAGGAGGCACAATAATCATTTTAAATCACATGTCATGCACAACATGATGATTTACCTTGTGAGGCCATGGAGCATTATCCAACATACATGGTCATTGGCATTGACAAGAAGACAAAAAGTAAGTCTATGAATGATGTCACCTGTAATGCAGCATAACTATTCGCTACAACCCTGCCAGGGAATGGCCGTACCTTTCTTCATCAGAGTGGTGTGATGCTCAAAGGGTTCCACCTCCAAATAGCCCCTTGGTCTGAGTACAAATGACAGACACAAAAGGGTGATCAGGCGAGGGAAGGAGAGGATGGGAACTGCAGGGAGGGAGACCTGAAACAGAGGCAAATAACCATTAGGAGTACTTTCTCATGTCACTGACACTAAAAATGCCTCATGAGATACGCTGTACCAGTCACACTTGTGAAGTGCAATGACTGTAGCCAATTTGAGATCACTCATTACGCTATCACATGAGATCCAATGCTGTGACACGGACACATAAAACCCAGGACAGTCTGCCATCTATTTGAGTCTTGTGTAACGCTCACAAGTCAGCTACCATGCAATGAGATCCATGCGGACAAATAATAATTCACTGTCTCTGATGATGTGGACCCTACAAACAAATGAAAACATATGGCAATGCTACTTACGCAAATTGTAATAGCTGTATTAGATAATGTGTACCCGTAAGGGCCATGTTGGCACACTTGACATCACCCACAACAGCTGTAAGAATCACATATGATGAGGAAGCTAATGACCTACATGCAATGAAGGCACTCTGTAGGCAGTCTTTTGCTCTATCAACTTTGCATCACTATGCTAAACATGACAAGCAGTTTGAAAATGACTCAACAGCAAGTGATGTTGATCCAAGCAACATAATGATACCCTACCGTCGCACAGAAATGCTGCACGGGACAAGAGAATCATGTGAATGACCGCACTCCACTGGTGCAACAAAATATTTCACATATGGAACATCCCAACATTGTCATGTCTAAAGCAAAACATACATGGCATCATGTGATTTTAGACAGAACTGCTACTCACTGTGAAGGCTGGCGTAGCAGTATTCTCAACCTGCACTGAGGTAATGACATGACAGTGACATGACATACTGCAACAAGGGGCAATGCATCCATGCGAACAGAATCACAGGACAGTTGTCCTAACATGTGGAACATACACTGTGCAACACCTACACGACATGGTTTTGTGGTAAACTAACTGGACTGTGCCACAAGGTGGATGTGAGGAACCAGACACATTCTAATGCACACAGTGAGGCTGCAATCCACCACAGAGTCAGTGGTTGTGACCTCTAACACATTGTCAAACCATGGTATATGCAATGTTGCAGTGTCAATGTCTACACACATTGATGCATTCACCAGAGTCTACAACTACAACAGATGACTGTCAGATGGGGTGACTATCCTGTCATGGGAGTGGGCCTCCATGTAATGAGAAACATGATGTTGTAGCATGTATGCATGGTCTAACAACATGCGCATGAACATGTACCACACATTAGAAACCATACCAACGCTAAACAGCCTCATATGATTCCTTACCCAAATTGACTTTTCCACATGTCCATGCATGCTCCGTTGATTCGGCTGACGTTGCAATCATAATGAGCAATAGCAGGCTGACCACGATGACACCAACGGACAACAGGCAGGGCGAGCTGGGGATGAGAGGCACACAAGGGGTCAAGTTCCGTATAATGTCATTCTGACATTGTCCTGTTGAATAGCCTGATGTAGTAGTACACCTGTACATTCCAAGTACACACATAGCACATACGTGTGCGTCATTACATCTGCACCTATGTGACACTGCACAACAAACATCCAAGTGACATTGCATACAGTCAGTTGCATACACAGCATGCTAACCATGCAACTCTATAGTACATGTATTACCTAAATGCAACTATGACTCACCATTATGAAAAGAAGTTGCGGATGAGGTGACTCCGGATATCATCTTCACCCTCCTCGTCACTGGCATCCTGGGCAAGGCCTTCATCCTCAACGGGCGGATGTTCCAGCTCATCAGGATCAAGGTAGAGTGGCACGGCCTTCTCCACTGCCATGTTGTGTAGCATGCAGCACACGGTGAAGATGTCACACACCTTGCGTGGGCTGTATTGGAGGGCTCCGCCTGTCTTGTCCAGGCACCTGAACCGGCTCTTCAGGAGTCCAAATGTTCGCTCGATAACCCGCCTGGTCTTCCCATGAGCATTGTTGTACCGCTGGTCTGCAGCTGTCCTGGGGTTGCGTAGCGGAGTCATTAGCCACGGCATGTTTGGATATCCTGCGTCTCCTGCAAATTGACATCATGGAAATGAGTGTGTAATATGATGCAGTTCATGAAGTTGTGACATACTGACATACATAGCTGACAGAGTTTACTCACCAACAAGACATGCCCGGTGGTTGTGCAGCTGCAGCATCATCTGTGGTACCCTGCTACGCCTCATGATGAAAGCATCGTGGCACGATCCTGGAAAACGTGCAGAAACATGTGAGATAATCATGTTGGCAAGACACACCACCAGGGCATTTATCGAGTGGTAGTGTTTCCTGTTGCGATACGCTTGCTCCTGAGCCTGTGGTGGCACCAGAGTAACATCTGTACCATCAATTGCACCAATTACATGTGGCATGCGTCCCAGGGCATAGAATTCCCCCTTGACATCTGTCAACTGTTCTGGAGTAGGGAATGTAATGAATTCATCAAGGTGGAGCAACATAGCTGCCAATACATCCGTCAATACACGGCTTAACATTGTCTGAGACATCCCTCCCACATCAGCTATGGTAAATTGGAACGTACATGTGGCAAAGAAATGTAGGGCTGCCATCACCTTTACCTGGGGTGTCAGCGCAGTTGGATACCTATGTCGTGGTTGCATGTGAACCTCCAGCCTGTCCGTCAGGTCCTTGATCAACTGTCTGCTAAAGCGGTAACACCGTATGCAATTACTTTCCCTCATGGCTTCCAAGTCTGGCAACGGCCTTTCCAGAGGGGGTGCCCTGCAAAACAAAATTTTGAGAAAATGTGTTGAACTGTCTGACTAAGACAATAACAATGTACATGGCACAAGCAACACTGCTTCAACTAATGTAGACAATTTTGAGTGTGGCGTGGGATACACACTGAGGAAACGTGCCAGCTGCCAGCCACTCCTCGTTGAAAAGTAAAAGACCTGTGGTCTGTGGAATGGATATGACATGCATACAAATGATCTGATGGAAAGGTCTGAGTGAGCATGACAATGTATCATGTCAGTGACACACGTCATGAGAATGGCATTAAGAGGTTGTCTGCACATCCAGACAGCTGACAGCAATACACACACACACATCACATGTGCCATCATTTGCACAGATCTGACATATTCCTATTGCGGTGTGAAATTTCCTAAACTATTACATGGACATCATCATACAGCATAAATGTTTGATTTGTGACAAATGGTCTGTGATGCCATCACACATATGAGCGGTTCATTAGCACAAGTGGCATGGTGTGCGTACATTAGAAACACTGTCATCACGGCAAGGACCCAACATAGATGCTCCTACAGCAGATATACTGAACAGTATGAACTAGTTACTTACCTTTTGTAACGAAATATCGTTACGGTACAGTAGTTAGTAGCATATTCCTAACTTAGAATACTGTAGGCGTGGGAGGGGGGCTGGGAACGGGCGCTGGGCTGGGAACGGGCACTTTATCAGGAATAGGCTGCAGAGCAGTATATTTCTTTAGACTCGGCTTTATTTGTAAAGTACGCTTCGTTCTAAACGTTAGTCTCTCTCTGGCAAACTCCAGCTTGTCCGTGGTGGTGGTGTCTTGCGTCCGGCGTCCTGGGTGACCGCGTCGTCCTCCTCACCGGTGCAGCGGTTCCGGAACCCAAGGAGAAAGGAGACCAACAGAGGGAAGCCGTTAGTGTCACGACTGATAACGTCTTTCCCAGAGCAGGACCTAGTGGTTGCGAGGGAGCACCCGTGAACTGTACAACTCCAAACAAAGTGCTCGTGCTCAGGAGGGCGGGGTGAGGTGAGGAACTTAGGAAGGGAAGGGGGGTTGGAGGGAAGCGGTAAGGACACAGGAAAGGCACGCACTGGGGTATCTACAGTATTCACACAGGGGCGCTCTTTCTCCCCACCCAAGTTGCCCAACGCCGCTGTACCTGAGAAAGCCACACTCCTCCCTCGGGAGTGTGGCACGGCGGTTCACGGGGTCGTTGGCCTCCTGGCGATCCTCCGCTCTCGGTTCTCCCGTCCTCTCCGTCCTCTTCTTGCTTCGCTCTCGGTCTCTCCTCTCCGGCTCCGTCTCTCTCCTCCGCGGTGACGTCACACGCCGCATACAGGTCTTCCGTCTCTTTCATCCATCCAGGACCTCCTGCGTCAGCCGGGTGCGTGGTCTTGTCGGAATCATCATACGCCCACTTAAAGGCGCCGGTGTCCAGTTCCTCGTCCTGTTCCGACTGCGTTCCCCATTCTGCCCTCGCTGTGCCCTTCTGTGGGGAAGGAGGGGAGTTAGGGTGAGGGGTCCACCAGTCCTCCAGGCCTCCCGCCCGACCCTGTTACAAATACATACCAGGCTTTTTACAAAATTGCCTCAGTGGATGCCATCAATCTGCCCAGTGAGTCGGTGCTATCCAGCCCACACCGGATCAAATACCGTGGCGCTGATTGGCATTCTACAAGGGCTTGGCCAAGTATTGCCCGTACATACAACGCACACTCTGGCAGCAGTTCCACAACCGTGTCCCACAGAGAGTGTGTGTAGCGGACAAAGAGGCATGTGATGTTGGAAGACCTCAGTCCCAGACTCAGGGAGGATGATGACATCTTTCCGTACTGCTCATACCTCTTGGATACCCTGTCCAGCGGGGCAAACGGGAATGTGGTCTGTGATTTGGAGGCCTGGATGGCCATGCTCTCTGGGGTGGGGTGGGAGGACAGGAAACATGGTTTGTCCGGGGAGGGGTGTGGGCGTCTGGCAACGTGCCTATCTACAGCCAAACCTGTAGCGTGCCTGTACATGCTGGCCAATATAGATTCAGTAAATTCCGAATGAAACTGCTGCAGAGGCTCAGCGGAGCTTGACATCAGTTTAAGGACCTCAGTGAGTTGGTTGGTCCTCACGGCCGCAAAGGGGAGATGAAGGGGCAAGGCTTTGGCCGCCCACGTCAACATAACACTGTACGTTGCCCGCTCATCCAAAGACACATTTGGAGTAGAGACATCACCAGTGTCTGGCGAGGTGTCCAGACCACTCGCATCCCCCAGCCCACCTGTCCTGTTGTCTTGGGACTGACACTCACGTGTCAGTGGGTCTTCATAACCCTCCCAATACTCCTTATCACCCATTCCCTGATAATCAGGATTGTCATAAGCTGTGCCCGGCTCGTTGAAGTTTAACTCCCCATGCAGCATTAACAGCGGTGTTCTGCCGCGCAGTTCCCACGCCGGAGCCGTATAGTGTGTGGTATCGGGGACAGCAACACCCGAGGACGGCGCCAAGGCTGACACCTGGGGGACTGTTGCCGGTGAGGTTGTGAGGTGGACCAGCGAGGACTAGGATCACCAATCAGATCCTGTCTGTCCCAGCGGGGCCGGGATGAATGCGCCGCCTGCGTCAGAGCCAAAGCGAGTGACGGCATCAGGGGCAACGCACCAGACCCGCTAGTGCCCCCAGACGGGTCCGCTGGGCCAGATGCCGTCGCGTAGGCCGTTGGTGGAGTGAGGGACATCATGGCCATGAGGAAGCGCACTTAGTCCTCCTGCGTCGCATGCTGGGCAGGGACCGAAGGTCGTGGTGCAGGCTACGACGGCTGCTAATCTGACGGAGCCGCGTGGGCGGTGTCACCCGAATCCCATGCAGCATTGCACGTGCATTGTGGTGATTTTGAAGTGCGATGACGTCTCTTTGACTTTTTGGGGTTACCTGACGACTTAGCCCTGGAGGACTGATGTCAAATCCCGGGGCTCTGATGTCTCAACACCCACGCCCAGGCACTCATCCTACGTCCAGACCATGAGCTATTGTGGTGCAGGGCCAACTGCTGGAGTCTGAGTGGCTTGTGGGACCACTCACACCTGGCTTCATATGTCTGGTCCCGGCAGTCGGAGCAGCTCTTGTTGTCGTGCTTGATGTCAAAACAGTGTAGACTCCGACGGTGAGGGTCAGTCACCGACATGAGTCGTTCGCACTCCTCACAGGCTATGAAACGGACATCCCTATTGGCACCGTCCTGAGTCAGACAATCCAAGTGAAATGGTCAGAAGTGATCGTACTATGATGTGTGTACAAAATTGAGTAAGGTTACATTTATACGGGAACAGCGCTGGTGGAGTGAAAAAAGAGGACCTCACGTGAGCACGCAGAGGTGATGTATGAGTACTCAGACAACGTCATTACGGCGCACACAACGCCAATGACACACGCAGAGCCGCAGGAGATGCCTACCGACACACAAGTGTACTGCTAAGCGGAAATTGCCATATCCAGGATGACACTTGGGGATATTCTAAGGTGAGGAATATAATACTGACCTGTTCTTTTCATATGCAAACAGCATGCACAATGTCGCACATGGCACACACATGACGTGGTCACACAGGCTCATGCTGTGCGTCTATTCGACCTCTGTGACAGTGGGCATGTTGCTGTCATCATGTGACAGTTCCCTGTACTGAATGGTGTGCCATTCCAGTGTTGATGTGCCTCACAATAAGTTGCAGACGTCACTCAGGTGCGAAGTGTTGAATGTATGTGATACACATGTGCAAAATGATTAATGGCATGTCTCAACAGCTCTTCACACATCAACTGAGCCACAAGGTCACAGTCCCTGTGCTTCTTCAATGTCTGCCACACCTGGGGCATGCTGATGTAAGGATGCCATGCTGATGTATGCATCCACATCGTCAACATGAGTGTAGACTACATCCCTGCAATGTGATTTCCTGGAGTCACTCTCCCAATGGTGACATGAAGGAGGTCAGGAACGCAGCCTACACAATCGTTCACTTGAGCATGTCTGACGCACTGTACCCCAATGGTACGTGTGTGTGTACGCCTCGTTTCCCTATTGCATTTTAGCCATAGCGAGCATAGCGTACCCCAATGGTACGTGTGTGTGTACGCCTCGTTTCCCTATTGCATTTTAGCCATACGCGAGCATAGCGTACCACAATGCTACGTGCGTGTGTACGCCTCGTTTCCCTATTGCATTTTAGCCATACGCGAGCATAGCGTACCCCAATGGTACTTGCGTGTGTACGCCTCGTTTCCCTATTGCATTTTAGCCATACGCGAGCATAGCGTACCCCAATGGTACGTGCGTGTGTACGCCTCGTTTCCCTATTGCATTTTAGCCATACGCGAGCATAGCGTACCCCAATGGTACGTGCGTGTGTACGCCTCGTTTCCTTATTGCATTTTAGCCATACGCGAGCATAGCGTACCCCAATGGTACGTGCGTGTGTACGCCTCATTTCCCTATTGCATTTTAGCCATACGCGAGCATAGCGTACCCCAATGGTACGTGCGTGTGTACGCCTCGCTACACCATTGAATGGGTTGCATTAGCAACGGCAATGGCACCGTACTTGTGTGGGTATTCAAATAAATACATAGGGAACATCTAGGGGAACAGTGGAATGATCAAAATGCAACCAGGTTGTCATGGATACAGAGAGTTTTGAGCCTCCTACAGGTGTCCTAGAAAAATCAGTTGGGCAAAAGTATACAATGTTGCAAAAGTTGTTGTTCAGCTCTTGCTCATTTTTCAAACCATGCATATGTGTGTCATGGCCTTATGTGTCATGTGATTGGATGTAACATAGGATGCTAACTATGGTGGCCTATCACACACTACTCCTTGGACTCACAGACCCTCTGCAGCACAGATATAAGGCAGCATGTGGCTGTGTGAGGGCACTTGCCTGCACAACATTGTAGTGGTAACCACAGCTGCTGTCTCTGTATCCTCTGGACCCTGATTAGCTGAGCATGGAGAGGGCACCTGCATTCACTGATGGTAAGAACAAGGCCCTGCTGGATGCCCTCCTGCCTAACTACACCAAGCTGTATGGGAGACCAGAGGATCAGGTGAGTGATGTGTGCAATACCTTGGAGTGTGCACCTGTTGTGTGTGCGACATTATATCCACTGTGTATGTATAGTGGATAGATGCTATGTTGTTGGGAGTGAGTGCAAGGGTGTACAGTGTTGTTTCAAGAGAGTACCTTATTGTAGTGGGGTGTGTGACAGCATGTCACGTGCTGCAGTGCACCCAGATGTAGCATATATTGCTCTGTGAGTGCCATGCTCAAAGAGTGTTTTGCACCCCTCATGTCATCTGTAGCCTTTCAATGGCATGTAATGCAGTAGTGTTTGCTCACAGGCCACATACTCCTGGACAATGATGCAAATGTGTGGAGCATACGATGCCATATTGTCATCAAGTATTTTGTGCACATATGTGTGTCTTTGGAACATGGACCGGGTGTACTGATGGTGTTTTACTTTAAATTTGTGACAGGTCTCTGCCTATGAGAAGGGTGAAATCTGGGTGGACATCGCCAGGGCTGTCAGGAGTGAGGGGGGCCCTCGCAGGAGGCTCAGAAACATCAAGAAGAGGTGGCAGGACATCCGGTGCTGGACCCGCCGCATCGCCAGAGTACAGCTGAAGCTGGAAGCTCCACGCCGGCATGGCGGCACCCGCCACCTCACGCCCCACATGCTCCGGGTCCTGGAAGTGGTGTTCCCAGACCTCCATAGGCAGTTGCAGGAGGGACAGCAGCAAGTATGGGGTAGGTACATGTCTGTTTGTTGTCATGTGTGTCACATGCTACCTGCAGTGCTCCAAGGCATGGTAACACTCCCATAGTTTGAGTGGTGTGGTCAGACAGGCACTTTATGCATTGGCATTAAAATGTCCCAGTTTCTGCAGCTGCTTCTTTACATGCCTTGCCCTACTCCACATTTGACCTGCGCTTTGGCTGTTGATTGATTTTCACATGTACTCCTATGGTGCAATGTCTCAGTATGCATCTTCCTTTGCACATCATCATGTTGGAGGGGGGTCTGTGACACCTGTTGGTACCTTACATGTAGCACCACACATGCACTGTGTCTGCCCTTCTTCATATTTTGGCAATGATCTTGAGTTTCAACATGTGTTTTCTGCACAAGTCTGCCTCAGTGGCCTTTGGCCATGGTACACTTTCTAATTGTCATGTGTTAGCTACAGGTGCACAATGTACATGTGCACTATTTTGGGCTCATGCATACTCACACTGGTCAGTGCGTGTGTGCATATTCTACAAATATGTTGCATGTTGTTTGTAAATAATATTGATGGTCAGCCACACAATGTGGCTTTGGGTGTAGCCATCTGTGATGCCAGTGTGAGGTGATGGTACACTTGGTTCAGGTCCCAGGATGGCATCACATGGCAGTTCAGGCAGGACTTTTCCCATGTGGCACAAGGTCAATGCAAATCAAACATGACCAGGTCTGGGATTGGGTGGCAGGGTGGGCCAATGAACTGTGATGCATCATCAGCTATCCAGTTGTCAGGCAGTGGATCATCATTGTGTCTCTCATACAAGTTTTTGCCTTGCCTGTTGATTGTATCCTACTGTACATTGTGCGTTGTGTCTCTCATAATTGGCCAAGACTAGACTAGCATTGTGCAGAGTTCAGTGTCATGTGACTCATGATGCATGCCATGTTTAGAAATGTGCCCAAAAGATTTCTAGCTGATATGTCTGATGTGTACAGGTGACTGATATGTTTTTATTAATCTCCTTGCCAACAGCATCATCATCTGAATCTGGAGGAGACACAGGCGCGGACCAGGAAGAGGGACACACCGACAGTGCCACCTGCTTTGAGGAGTCAGAGGGAGGCAGTGGCACGGAGGGTGAGGAGAGTCTGCAGGCCGGACGACATGTGACTGACACATCCTACCATGCAGACAACTCCGAGTCAGACTCTCAGGAGGAGGGGGAATATGCTGCAATGGTCACTTCTTCATCTTTGGCTGGCCTCCCCATCTCCAGTACCATCTCCACCCTCCCAGTCGTTAGTGTCCCTAGGGTCCGTGCGAGCCCCCGTGTCTCCTTTGTTTCCGGCACCGCAGCCCCTGCCCCTGTGTCCCCTGCTGCCCTCAGTGCTGAGTCTGTGGACCTACTCCGGCAGATTGCAGTAGGTCAGACATCCATGTTGACAGTCCTCCATGGACATACACAACTCATTTCACAGTTGGTGTCGTTCATGGAGGGCATGTCATCGGCCATGTCTGATCTACGTCGGAGTGTGGCTGCCATAGAGTCAACACTGACGGCAGCTCTGTACACCCAGCAGCATCTGTCCCCCCCCATCCTTCAGACCCATCCACCTCTGCCTCTCACATACCTACACAACATACACGCAGACGCCACAGGTCAGACACACCCAGCACACCCACACAGCCGAAAAAGCTCAAAGCTCCACGCACACAATCTCAAGGGGATGTAGGCACACCCACAGGGAGAGGGGACACACCTCACACACGCATCCACACACCCAGAAGAACAGACTCACAGCCCTCTACCTCCACCCCCAATGTGTCCCCGGGTTCAGGTGGTAGTTTTTCCGCACTGGCTGAGGTGTGCAGCCAGGTTTTTGAAGCTACTGTCGGCGATGCACCAACCAGTGTGGATGAATCCACTACACCTGCACCCACTCCACCTGTCATTCCCTCTCCTGTCCATGCGGTGCCGGAGGATTCCACAGATGGTGCCCCCATAGTTTCCACTGCGGATTAAACTCCATGTGCAGGCAAGTTTGGGTGTGAGCACACCCATGGAGGCACAAACTTTTGAACAGACTCTTTTTGGACTGGCCATTGACCTTTTATGAGCAAGGACTCTTATTTGCGTTTTCAATTTTGAACCAGCTAAATAAAGCTATTTATTTCATTTTCTGAACTTTAGTTTGTGTGATAATGTCTGTGACTGCTGTGTGCCTGGGAGCTGGTGTGATGTTCACATTTGGGTATGTTAACATGTGTCTATCTCCTGATGGTAATGAGGTTGACAATGGTATGTTTCTGATTTAACGGCTGGCCACTGGTGGACAGTGGTGGGGGTCTTAGCCACACACACACTCTGATGCTGGGCACTGGTGGGCAGTGGTGGGGGTCTTAGCCACACACACACACACTGATGCTGGGCACTGCTGGGCACTGCTGGGCTTTGGTGAGGGTCTTAGCCACACACACACTCTAATGCTGGGCACTGCTGGGCACTGGTGGGGGTCTTAGCCACACACACACTCTGATGCTGGGCACTGGTGGGCAGTGGTGGGGGTCTTAGCCACACACACACTCTGATGCTGGGCACTGGTGGGCACTGGTGGGGGTCTTAGCCACACACACACTCTGATGCTGGGCACTGCTGGGCACTGGTGGGCAGTGGTGGGGGTCTTAGCCACACACACACTCTGATGCTGGGCACTGGTGGGCAGTGGGGGGGGTCTTAGCCACACACACACTCTGATGCTGGGCACTGCTGGGCAGTGGTGGGGGTCTTAGCCACACACACACTCTAATGCTGGGCACTGCTGGGTGTGTTTTCTACACACCTCTTACACTTACACTGACATAGCAGACGTATGTCCCACACGTCTATTACACTGGTGTTGTGCGGTGACGTACCGTACCCCGAGGTCGATGACGTAGGTGTGGCACGTCTCCGTATTACACTGGTGTTGTGCGGTGACATACCGTACCCCGAGGTCGATGACGTAGGTGCGCCACGTCTCCGTATTACACTGGTGTTGTGCGGTGACGTACCGTACACCGAGGTCGATGACGTAGGTGCGCCTCGTCTCCGTATTACACTGGTGTCGTGCGGTGACGTACCGTACCCCGAGGTCGATGACGTAGGTGCGCCACGTCTCCGTATTACACTGGTGTCGTGCGGTGATGTACCGTACCCCGAGGTCAATGACGTAGGTGCGCCACGTCTCCGTATTACACTGGTGTTGTGCGGTGACGTACCGTACCCCAAGGTCGATGACGTAGGTGCGCCACGTCTCCGTATTACACTGGTGTTGTGCGGTGACGTACCGTACCCCGAGGTCGATGACGTAGGTGCGCCACGTCTCCGTATTACACTGGTGTTGTGCAGTGACGTACCGTACCCCGAGGTCGATGACGTAGGTGCGCCACGTCTCCGTATTACACTGGTGTCATGCGGTGACGTACCGTATCCCGAGGTCGATGACGTAGGTGCGCCACGTCTCCGTATTACAATGGTGTTGTGCGGTGACGTACCATACTCCGAGGTCGATGACGTAGGTGCGGCACGTCTCCGTATTACACTGGTGTTGTGCGGTGACGTACCGTACCCCGAGGTCGATGACGTAGGTGCGGCACGTCTCCGTATTACACTGGTGATGTGTGGGAGTGTGTGGCGCAACGTACCCAGACATTACAGTCGTGCAATGGAGATGTGCGCGTGTCGCACCACGTACAGGTATGTTGTACTTCGTTGTACTCACCTTCTGCGCCGTCGTCGGTTTCTAAGTACGAGGTGGTGGCCGTACAGGATTGGGATGAGACGGACGATGGCGTTCATGTCCTGCTTGTCGCGTACCGGGGTGCGGTTCGTGCCGGAGTGTGCTTTTACGGTAGTTTTGAGCTCTCGTAGAAAAAGAGCCGTACGGAGTGTGTTTAACACGGATCGTACTTCCTGGTTCGGAAGACGCGGTCTATTTACGTTCAGACGTAGCGTGGAGCGTCAGCCGACAGCAATTCGTATGGACCTTCGATTTGTACGGCGTTGTTTACGAGGCGTACGGAGTGACGCTTTAGGTTGGGATCGTACTTGCAGATTCGTACGGGGACGCTTACACGTACGATTCGTACGGGGAAAAACGCTCCGAACGGCAATTCGGAACGCTTTTTACCGGATCGGAATCGACCCCTTAGTGTCAAGACAAGGCGTTTGCAGGCTCTTTAAACAACACATGGCCGGCATTTTTCTTTTGGCAACCCTACTTTATATTCCTTATCATGAAATGCATTCTCACACTATGACAGCAAATGTAAAATACAAATGTAAGGAATAAGGGGGACCCAGGAGGTTCTGGAACCAGAAAAAAAACATGTAAGCCTCGGTAACCAGTTTACAAAGGTGTGTAAGTATGCAAATGGTCTTTAAAGACCTGTGAAAAATTTGGGCGTGCCGGTGATAAGACTCCAGGCACTGCCCAGCTGAGCCCACAGCAGCAGCACCTCGAGCTGCAGCAGCCCGGCCTGAGACACAAGACGTGGGCGGCGGGGGGGGGGGGCTGAATCCCTTTTAGCCCTATGGGCATTGTGCGCCTGCATAGGCATCACATGCTAAGTGGAATAGGATTGTAATCAGAGGCATCCGGTATGGCCCCTTTGCTGGGAAAGTGCTGTTCACAAAGGGCCCACATCATATCTCCACTGTACCTGATAAAGGTGTGCAGTTAGGTAATAATTATTTTGTATCCTCCACGCCAATAATATTATAATGCAACATGAAGAATATTTAGGGCCAGATGTAGGAAGTCTAATACCAGTCGGTAACAGCGGAAATTACCGAATTTCGTCCGTTACCGACCGGTATTAGGCTTTTCAGATGTAGGAGGCCACTTTTCAGGATTCGGTAATTTACCCAATCGGTAATTTAAGAAATCTGTAAATTACCGAATTCTTAAAATACCGATTCGGTAAATTACCGAATCTGTAATGTAGGGAGCACTCAAGTGAGTGCTTCTGTAATTTAAGGATTCGTTATTTACCACCAACTATTAGTTGGTGGTAAATAATGAATTCCTTTTAAAAAGCAATTTTTTGCTTTTTATTCAGTGCCATGTGGCAGACATACATGCCCTTAGGGCATGTATGTGTGCCACATGTGCACCCATGCACTATTCAGGGGTGCAACACGGTGTCAATGTGACACCCTGCCACCATTGAAAGGGTTCCCCCATTACCGATTCGGTATTTACCGAATCGGTATTTACCGAATCGGTAATTCCCATTCATTCCTATGGGCCTCCAGACCCATAGGATTGAATAGGAATTACTGAATCGTTATTTACCAATTCGGTAAATACCGAATCGGTAAATACCGATTCTTAATTACCGAATCCTACCGATTCGGTAATTTTTACCGAAAAACTATCTACATCCCATTTACCTATTCTTAAATACAGAATCGGTAAAATTCGGTATTTAAGAATAGGTTAATTGAGATTACCTACATCTGGCCCTTAGACACAAATATGGAGGATGTGACTTAACGGCCAGAGCTGCTGGCTTTGGACCTAGGGAACCAAGTTTAAGTCTCAGCGTTGGCTCAACATCCTGTGATTCTGGGCAAATCACTTAATCTCCTCATGCCCACCAAAAAATGAATGTGTCCTTGTGTAAAGTGACTGGTGCTGACGTAAAGCAATCCAATACCTTAGGGTCGAGTTCGAGCTATATAAAACTGCAACCAAAAAATGTAGGACTGGAGCAAATACATTCTATTATAGCTTCCTCTTATATGCCTATGTTAAGGCACAATCCAAATACATGATTGAAGACGTGTGGCACCCTAATAACATTGAATGTCTGCAATTTGGCAGTGTTCATTGTCAAGCATGTACTGCTGAAGAGGGCAACCTTTTAGAATGCATTTGGTAATACAGGCTGGCCCCCGCAGCCCCCGCGTTGTGGGGGCCCTGGGCTCCAGGGTGCCCCCTCGCTCAGCAGCAAGCAAGCCTCTTTATGAATGAAAAGGTGCGCACGCCCGGCCTCTTAATTAATGAAATGGTGCAAGAGGCCAGGCATGCGCACCATTTCATTCATAAAGAGGCTTGCATGCTGTTGAGCAAGGGGGGCCCCCTGTAGCACGGGGCTGCAGGGGCCTGTGTTACGCCCCTGCCGTTGTGTGTGTCAGCCCGGGCTGAGGCAGCTTCCCGGGCACACACAAAGCCGCACTCAAGCACTTCACAGGTCTTTAAAAGACCATTTACTTGCTAACGAGGCTTTGTTTTGTGTTTTCACCCCTTCTTAGAGCCCCTGCATCTCCACTATGCATATTGCTGGAAGAACCAGCCCCCTCCCTACCCCCCGAAATTCTTAGTAGCTCTCCCCCTCCCCAAATTTGGCTCTAGTTGCGCCTCTGTACAGACTCACATGCACATCTCTCTTACACATACACACTCATCTACGCACATGGACCAAACATAAGTTTAAAAGCATTTTGTTTTACTTACCTCAGCTGTCAGTGAATGTCCGCTTCAGCTCCTGACAATATAGTGAATAATATATTATGCATTACTTACTTGTACAATAACAAATGGGCAGAAAACAAGGTGGGTGGAGCCCGAATGCACAAAAGGCCGAGGCACCTGTGTTCTTGGCATTGATATTACCTGCCTCTCACCCATCTCTCCTTCTCTCTGATGCCTCATTTTTCATCTACCCCCTTCCCTAATGTCTCTTTCAAGGCTGAATCTTTATCACCTCTTTCTCACACCTGTCTCACCCACTAATTCTGTCTCACTTCGCTATGTCTTTGTCACCTGAATGCTTGTCACATCTCACATCTTCCTTCCCCTCACTAGCTCTCTGCAGTCCCTCTTCTCCTATGTCTGGAGTCTGCCTTCATCACCGCTCTCTTCCGTCATCACCTCTCTCATCCGTCTCTCTCCCTCTCCTCCTATGTCTTGCAGCATCTGTCTCCTCATCTACCAGCTGTTTATCTCTCTCACTCTCTGTATCTGCCCGTCTCGGTGTCACACTCACACAAATCGTTGCTCTGTGCTTCACCTGTCTCTCTGATGCATCTTCTCTTCTGGTTTCTCTACTTTCCCTGGTCATCCCTCGGTTCTGCCTTATTTCCCGCTCTACTGACAATTCTCAGGGGAAAGCCAAAGACATTGAGACGCCCCCTCGCTTCTACGCTCAACCATCAACAATAATTTGAAGATATTCAGGTTTATTTCCCAACACTTGCTGCAAAGGCAGCTGAGGCCAGAACCACCCGAGTATAAAAGGAGGCAGCGCCGTTTCACTGCCGTGGTATGCGTGGCCGCAAACATCCTCGTTTTCTGCAGACTCCGGTGATTTTGAAAACCTCATGAGAACCCAGCACTCCTTTAACAACCTCTTAAGACAGGGGTCGCAGGAGCACTGTGCTCCAGGGGGGCCCCCTTGCTCAGCAGCAAGCAAGCCTCTTTATGAATGAAATGGTGCGCACGCCCGGCCTCTTAATTAATGAAATGGTGCAAGAGGCCGGGCGTGCGCACCATTTCATTCATAAAGAGGCTTGCTTGCTGCTGAGTGTGGTGATTTGAGGTGAGGGCGCTAGGCCCTCATGACGCAGGCATGCACACAGTGAGGCAGACACGGACACAGTAGTATGGGGATAGGTAATGGGCCATGAGCACGTGCGCTCAGCCCCTTTAATTAGCCAGGGTCATCTGACCTGTGACGCCTGGTGGTGGGTGGGTGTTAGGTGTGGAATTACAACAGGAACTCAGACACTAGACCGTGTCTTCCGTCAGTACATCCCTCCCAACCTTAGTTAAGAAACTTGCCCTAACTAAAGTCCAACCTGTGGGAAAGAATACAGTTCACCCCAAACTCATAACTTAAATCACGACGACTCACACGTGGTCTTCTCCACTGCTGGCCACGTTGATTACTGGCAATGTTGTCTCTTCTTGCCTTGGCAGACTTGCAGCTTGTAAGTGGGCTTTACAGTCTCTCTCGCTCTGTTCCACATCCTGTGAACGTGCAGAAGTATAAATGTACATTGAGTCCCAAGTGTGTTACTTTTCGCGGGACCGTCCCGGTCAAAGTGCTTGGTTCAAACGGGTGTCTGTTCCTGACGGGACCTTCAGCTGCAGGTTATCCCTCTCACGGATAGCCCTCTCTCGTGGGTGTCCCCTCTCACTGGACGACCCGGAGGCCCTTCTGCCAGGCTTCCACTGGACCGGTGGACATGCCGCCTTGCCTCTTCAACATGTTGAAGGACGTCGCTACGGGTCCTCTTCTCCGTGTCCGAGTTCGACCTGAAGGGTGTTGTTGGCACTGGTTCCGTCTTGTGCGACCTTTGGTCTTCCAGGATCTTCAGCGTGAGCTTCCACAGTCCGTCTCTCGTTGGGGATCCGCTGCCACCGGTGTCCCTGAGGCCTCTGCCCCTGGATTTCCACGGCCCTTGTGTCCGTTCCATCCCAAAGGTGGTTGTTACCAACAAACTGGCCTGCTCGCTTCTGTCCTTCCTGGATGACTGTCGGGTTCGCACGTGGATGTTTGCTTCCAGTGGTGTTACTTGTATCCCGGTCGTGCGTGTGGACTGTCGTGCACCTCTCATGTTCTCCTCAGTGTTTCCCCTTTTTGAGTGTCATAGTGTCTTGGTCCACACTCTTCTTTGCTCTCTTCTATCCTCTTGTCTTCCTGTCGTCGTGCTGCTTAGACTTCTTCTCCTTCTCCTTTTCTCGTTGGTGGTGGCAGACGTGCCACACAGACTTTCTCTTTTTTCTTCTCTTCTCCTTTGTGGCGTCGTGCCACTCCTTCTCCATCTTCCTTTCCTTTGGTGGCGTCGTGCCACTCAGGCTTCCTCTCCTTCCTTTTCGCAACGCGGTCTGGTCACCTTGCTGTCTTCCTCTTCCTAGCCAGACTTCTCCAGGCAGCGTGCACTCCACCTGCTTCCATCCGGTCTTGTCCTGGTTCACGGACACTGTCTCTTCTCGTCTGTGACTGGACCGGGCGTTGCGTTCTTCTCTCTCTCTTGACGTTACATGTTCGCTAGTCGCTGATCGTGGACTGTGTCTTGGTGTTCGAACTTCTTGGACCTCTTGCCGGTCCACTCTGCCGATGATGGCAGGCTATCTTCGGTCCTCTTGCGGGATACTTGCTGAGTTGCGGTTTGTTGACCCTTGCTTCGTTCACCTCCTTTTGCAACCGGGTGGGTCGGCTTTTGGTGCGGCCATCTGGGGTGGTCGGCTTCTCCTTCTCCTTTGCGACCAGACTGAGTGATCGGCTTTTGGTGCGGCCATCTGGGTGGCCGGCTTCTGGGATGCGTCACGTCGTGTGACCGTTTGAATTCTTCGTGTGACCGTCTGAGGGGTCGGCTTTGTGGGGCGACCATCGGGATGGTCTTCTGCGTGAGTCCTCACGCTTCGCTATCTTCTGTTTGGTCGCTGTTTGCTCCGTTCCGGTGCTTCAGCGTTGGCGCGCTTTCGTCCGCGCTTTTCCTGTGATTCATTAGGTGCGGAGGGTTACGTCACCGCTCCGAGCTTCTTCGTGATCAGGTCAGCTTCCCGTTAATTCACGGGGTGTGTTTGCTTTCGTTCGGGGACCCTGGAGCAGTGTCAGCGGTTGTCGCACTTCTTCTCGATGTCGCACTTGCTTGGTGGGGAGTCTCGTGGTGGTGCTCCTTTCTCTTCTTCCGGCAGCGGTGACAGCCTGTGGCCACTAGGCATCACCGTGCTTTCCGTTGGTGTGGCGTCAGTGCTTCTGGCGGACTGCGCCTCTGCTCCGTCGTCCTTCTCCTGGTGCTGGGGGTTTCTTCACTCCTTGCGGCGTCCTGCGCAGATTGCGCTCCGTCTTTGGTCGGGCTTGCTTGTTGCTGTGTGGTGTACCTGCGCCAGTCTGGCGTCACTGCGTGTGTCCTGTGCTTCCACTTTTCCTTCGCGGCACATCACTTCAGATCGGTGGATTCACTTGCCCGGTGCTGCTGTAGTTAGTGTTGCTGTGCTGTCCTCTGCTGTGAGCCTGCTTTGCTTTCGCAGTCACAGTTGCCTCTGTGCTAGTCCTGCGCTCTTGGGACGTCGCTGCGTAGTGCCTTTTGTCCTCACCACTGGGTGGTGCTCTGGCACCGATCTGGCATGTCTGGGTGCCTCACATTGTCCTGGGGCACGTTTAGTGCTTTGGCAGCCTTGGGCTTGCTCCAGTCTCTTTACAGGGTTTTGCAGGTGCGATTTCGACACTTGGCCATGGGGTGGCAGTGTTTCTTCCTTCCTCCGCGTGTCTCTAGCGGTGTTCTAAGTCTTTGCAGGGAAATGGGGGGGGGGGAAGAGACGGACGGTGTGCGCTCTTAGCTCCTTTCACCCCCTCGTTCATCTGCACTGCCTCTGGCCTCCATCCGGGGTTTCTTTACTTGGGCAGCGTCGGGCCCATACTGTCTCCTGGTGCATGCTGCTCCTGGCGGCAGGCTCTTCACGCTCTCCTGGCCGCGCGGGGATCAGCGCCGCTGGCAGTCCAACCGGGGACTTCGCAGAGGAGCCTCGCCTGGACGCAGGTGAGTCACTGTTGTTTTGACTGGGCATAACTTTTCGGCGTTTTAACGCGGGTGGGCTCCGTTCCTACGGGGCTCTTCACACGCCCCTTGCGTGTCAGAGCATTCGGTGCTTCTCTGCGGGCTGAAGGGGCGGGGTAGGCTCCCGCTGGCGCTCCTTGTACTGGGCCGCTTCTTTCACCCTTCCGACGGCAGCGGGTGGGCTCCGCTGCCGTCGCTGCTTCAGCTAGTGCTCTGCTACCCCCAACGCTGGCTCCTCACGTGCGGGGTGAGCTCCCACTTTCCTGCGATAGTGCCCGGCAGCCTTTCACACGCTGCGGGCCATTACACCCTGCCGCCACAGCAGCCTCTTTCACACGCTGCACGGCGGGGCAGGGATCGCTGCTGGCAGGCCACGGGTGGGCTCCGCTGGCCTGGCTTTCACCAGGGGTCGCCGCACTCGCGCCTGGCTCACCTCCGGCCCACAGGCCTTCTTCTTTGTCTGTGGCCGTGGCGAGTGGGCTCTGCCCGGCCAGCACTCATCTCCGGTGGTGATCCCTGCTGCCGCGGCCGACTCGGGTGGGCTCCGGTCGGCTCGCTTCGTGCTGGGGCACACTTTCGGCCGGCGGGCCTGTTCTACCACGCAGGTGGGCACTGCTGTGGTCGCCTCTCAGCTGGGTTAGTCGCGGCCGACGCGGGTGGGCTCCGGTCGGTCCGCTCTTCGCCGGGGCATAGTTGCGGCCGGTGCAGGTGGGCTCTGTCCGGTCCGCTTTTTCCTTCGTGGTGCTCCCACGGCGGGCAGCACTCGGCAGGGCTGGAGAGGTGCGGGGTGAGCTCCCGGTCACATCGTGTCATGAAGCAGGCCGGGGGCTCGACACATGCCCCACGGGCTTCTCAGCGGCCCGCGCCGATTCTGCGGGGGAGGGGGGTGGGCGCGATATCGCCCTGCAGCTCTCTCCTCTTCCCCCACGATGTTTCTCATTTGGCTGTGGCACGCTGGTCACAGCTCCGCCTCGTCGCCATTGTGGTGATTTGAGGTGAGGGCGCTAGGCCCTCATGACGCAGGCATGCACACAGTGAGGCAGACACGGACACAGTAGTATGGGGATAGGTAATGGGCCATGAGCACGTGCGCTCACCCCCTTTTATTAGCCAGGGTCATCTGACCTGTGACGCCTGGTGGTGGATGGGTGTTAGGTGTGGAATTACAACAGGAACTCAGACACTAGACCGTGTCTTCCGTCAGAAAATCGAGCAAGGGGGCCCCCCTGGAGCACGAGGCCCCCCCGCAACGCGGGGGCTCCGGGGGCCTGTTTTACGCCAGAGTGCCCGCTTTACCAATCCGACCCTTCTTCCACGTTACCTTCATGAATCACTGTAGTCATATGCAGGCCGTTTCTATGCGGACTGCTATTTTTCACTGGTGCAGCAATTACTAATGGGCACTAGATGGCACTGCTGTTCACCGGTCTCTTGGCAGTTTTCTTTTGTTTTCCCTATGACTGCGGGCAGCGCGAGGGCTCACCGTGCAGACTGTGTATTGCAGAGGTGGCAGGGCATCCTATTGAGCTCTGGCGTGTGCAGTGTTGCCGAGTGGGGGTAGGTGGCGCTGTAGTTGCGGGAGGCTGTCCTTTCTCAGCAGGAGGGTGAGCCAGAAGGCCTCCTAGGGGGCACTCTTCTCCCACTGCGGGCCGCTACATTTAGTGTCTTTGAATGCAGATGCGGGCCCCGTCTTCTTGCACCACGGCCTATTGGAGAACAGCGCTCTTGAATGATTGAAACATTGATTCAGTGTATTCTTGTTTTCTCTCACTGATTAAGATTGTGCATGCTACTGATTCATCTGTTCTCCCTTTGATTTCTTCTTGATTTTCTCTTAATTGTGTTCACCATTCCTTTATTGGAATTGCATCCATAATATGAACATTTTGGTATTTTGTATATATGACATTGACCAAATTTGAATATTGTGCAAATGTACATATGAAATGTACATATGAAATGTTTTGCTTCATGTTTTATGTAGTAGTGTCATAATTTTGTACTGTCGAGTTTTTGAATAATTGTGTATATATGGGATGTCTTTTTCGTCAAACTATTTTTGCTAGAAAATGAATAATTCATAAGGTATAAATAAAATTACCATACAAATCCTCAATCATCAGGTGATTTGTTACTCCAATTAAGGAGTAGTTACAAAGTATTTGTACGGCCAGCACTACGTTTTTTCTAAAGATTTACATATGGTCCAGCTGCCCGTACGTCCCAGGACCTAACTCCCTGTTTATAACACTTCCTGCACCACGGCGGCGGCAGGCAGGCAGCTTGTGGGCAATGCTGTTTTGTAGACGCCAATGCGGGGCTTTCGGTTCAGTGCTGGTGCGGACAAGCAGCCTGTCCTTTCTTCCCTCGGTCCCTGTAGCCACCGCCACATGCATGTTACTGGGTGATGGGAAACATCATTTACGATGAAACGTTTACAACGCGGTACCGTTACCACCAGGGCCGGACTGGCCATAGCGGGCACCGGGCAATCCCCTGGTGGGCCGCACGGGTGGGGGCAAAGAGCTCGGGGCACCTCCAACCCCCCCAAGTGGGGAGTGGGGGCCGGCCGAGCACTTTGCCAGGGCCGGTTGTGATTCCCAGTCCGGCCGTGGTTACCACGGAGGTTTTACAATGCAAGTCGTTACAACGACTTGCGCTGGAGGGCGCTGTAGGATAGGGAATAGTTTAATTTACTATCCAACGCCTTCCCTACTATCCACGGGGACTGGAGTTGGAATAGTAAATTAAACTATTCCACTATCCAGCGCCCCCAACGCAAGTAAAACCTGCGTGGTAACGGTACGCGTTGTAAAAGCACGCGTTGTACTGTCATACATCTGTGGGTGATAGCTTAACGTGGGGGCTATGCTATGACTGGCTTCGTTCATAGCACTGTGGGCCCACTTAGTTGCCGATCTCTGTTCAATATGCTCTAATGGGTGGCATTCGTGCTGGCCATGGTAGGGCCAATCCGCGCATGTCTCACCTGCGGGCCCGGCAGTCTCTCGCTGTGTCACACACTTTGAAACACAGTGCTGCCCTCAGGGCACAAGTCCTAAAAAAAGAAGTGGGGGGACGCTGTCACCGGAAGTGACGTCACATCAGGTGGCTTGCGCCATCGGGCTCATTGCGTCCCCTCGCCAGGGGCGGATTGGCAATGCGGGCATCCGGGCATCGGCCGAAGGGCCGTTGTCTCAGTGCCCTCTGTGGGCCGTTTTTTTCTCCCCTGTACCAGTCCACAGAGAGTGGAGTGGTGTCCCAGTCCACAGAGAGTGGACTGGGAAAGGGGAGAAAAAAACCTGGCCACAGAGGGCATGGAGACAGAAAAATGAAAGCAGCCTCGCTGTGGGGCCCTACAACAATCATCAGCTGTGGCCTCTCCTTCACCCCTGCCCTGCCAAGCAATCACGCTGAGGGTGGGGTGGGGAGGGCTGATTGTTTGCAAGAATCGGCCTCCCTGGGGGCCAGGTTTTGCTCAGACCTTTGAGCCATTTTCACCACGGGCCCCCGCAGCCCAGAAACAGTGTTAACAGTGTTAGTCTTAACACCTCGCCCACAGCCCTTCACATTCAGGGCATAGTGGGCGAGGAAGAATGGGTCTCGCTGTGGGGGCCAGGTGATATTTGGAACTCGCACCATCTTCATCTCAGCCTCCCCCTGGCTACTGTGGATGACCCAGCAGCTGTGTTTTGTGCTGCCCTGCCAGGACATTGCCCTGAGGCCTGGAGGGATGGGGAGGGCTGATTAATTTA
Source organism: Lissotriton helveticus (assembly GCF_964261635.1). Classification (NCBI taxonomy): domain Eukaryota; kingdom Metazoa; phylum Chordata; class Amphibia; order Caudata; family Salamandridae; genus Lissotriton; species Lissotriton helveticus. Next base: position 1,340,181,759 of record NC_136059.1, read on the forward strand.
CTAATTGCAGGGGCCTTACCTCTGTTAATGTGCTCCTCAGCTGAAGGTCTGGAGAGGGCTAAGTAGGTTAGTAATAGCAGGGGCTTCGCTGCTATTCAGGTGCTCCTGCGCTGGAGGGCGCAAATAATTTTGTGACAGAAAGGGGCCTTGCTGTTTTTTTTAGTTGCTCAGCATGTAGGCCATTGTCACCTTGGCCCTGTGTCCTGCACAAGAACAGTATCCTTCTACTTTCATTCCTTGTCTGTGCAAATGGTGTTTGATTTTTCTTATGCAACTAACAACCATTAACAAAGCCAATAGTCCAGGCTGCTTGTAGGTGTAATGTTACTTGTTTTACATATCTGGATGCAATGACAGAAGCACCGTAATACCAGTCGGGAGCAGGGGCTCCCGACTGGTATTACGAAAGGGCACGCCCCTTGAATTTGGGCCACGCCCCTTAAATGTGAGCCACGCCCCTTAAATGTGGGCCACTTTTTTCGTCAGTGCCCGGGCCAAATTGTGATCCCAATCCGACCCTGCCCCTCGCTCACCCCTTAGATGCGATTGCATCTGAGAAGTCAGTGCGTGAGCAGCATGCTGAGAGCTCCGAGCTCCTCGTCCCACAGAGGCCAAAGAGTGAAGTCCAGCTGTTTGGCAAGGGGGACGGTGTCCACCCAGTAAAATAAGTGGGGGGACACCGTCCACCCGCAAGGTACCCTGACTCGAGCCCTGGCTGCCCTTCATCCACGCAGGCACTTCAGGAGCATGGCAGGGGTCTGTATCCTTTGCAGCGAGCGTGGGCAGCATGAAGGCACCTCGTCCGTGGTGCTGGCTTCGGGACTCCTCCCTTTCACAAGGCTCTCTCCCCCACCGAAAAGCCGGTCAGGACAGCGACGGCCGTAGGTGCGGGAGGGAGTGACTTCAGCCAGCAGACTATAGCTTCATATACAGGCCACTGCAGGGTTACTAGCGCCGGGGGCCATACATTTGCTGCAGCCCTTCCTCTTGGCACGGATATGATTAGCTGTTGTGCTGGTGACAGGTGAAGGGGGTACCCGAGACAAGGGTTGACATTCCCCTTATGAGGATTAGCAAACGCGGGGTCCATCCCACTCTCGTCGCCATTGTGGTGTCTTGGGCCCTAGGCCCACATGATGGTTGACACCTGTGATGGGTGGGTGTTCAGTGTGAGTGGAACACTAAAATGTATCCAGCCGGATACTACAGCCATACATACCAATAGTCCTGATTCAGGCAGATTGCCTCTGCTTCAATATAAGTCAGTAGGGAAAATACATTATCAGTCCTGCCAAGTGCCACGCATCTCCGTCAGATGAAAGCATTTCCAGTAATTTTCCCACTTTACGGTAAAGCCTGAGATTGTTAAGCAAAAAAACCCTGTACTTCCAGTTTCTCGCTTTTCTGGGACTGACACATAAAAGCTGAGCTCGTTTTTCAAACGCCACCAGATAGCGCTAGTGTACAACAAGATTTGAAGACCGAAACACAAAACCATACACCCCTCTAATTAATGTAAAAAAGCACCCCCTGCTCAAATGATAGTATCAAACGGATGTGCATGTCCAGCCACAAAACAAAGCTTCTAAATACATGCCCAAACTTCCGTCTTTCTTAACTGCAATAAAAGAAGGGCCTAACTGGAGAACTGTACAGAGAGAAGATCCCCACTGAGTCCCCTCTCACATCCTGTAGTCAGCCTCAGGTCTCAAGAAGCAGGGAGCCTGGACAGACCCTGTCAATTGATCATGAGTTGATCATGCCATTAATTTGATAGCCAGGGAGGAGCAGGCTGGCTAAGGCAGGAAATGATGATCTTATATGTTAACTGAATAAAGAATCAAGATTTTACTAAGGAAAAGGAGGCTAGCGTTATGCCTTAACTTTTATTTACTTCTTCTGAGCAGCAAGCCATTAAAAGCTCCCCAAATAGAACCTTAAAACATCACAATGTGAAGAAGAATGTTCAGTCCTAACATATACTGTCTGTCCTCCATCTTCCTCTTCTTTTTATTTTTGATCTTCTTTTAAAACTCTGTTGAAAATAGCATTCACCATGTCTCTATCCTCTTTTAATTTCTATTGACAAAAAGCACATTTTAAAAAAAAACTCGCCACATTTTTTCGCCAATGTTTAATCAACTCTTACCATGAAACGTTAAAATTGAATTGAATTGAATTGAAAATTCCATTTGTATAGCGCATAACCACCCGAAGGCCTCGCGGCCTCCTACCCTCAATCCCTTGAAGGGAAGGGTAGGTGGGATAATGATAGCCTCCTTATCTTTAATAAAATCTCGATTTGTTATTCAGTTAACCAGTTTACGCGGCAAGAAGAGCAAGAACACTGACCTTGCTGCTGTGTCACTGCTCTCCCCGCGTAGCTCCACTGTTGAGGGACTGCCCTCTGAGCCCGAGTTCCGTGCCAGGTAGGTGTTCGAGGCCCTCCTCCACCTGCAGGCTCCTGCCTGCGACTCATCCCTGGTGGTCTAGTGAAAGAGCACTCTGCTCTTATGCTGTTCCACTCTGTTCTGTGTACTCTGTGCCCATTTTTCTCTTTTTGCTCTCTCTGTTTGCTCTTTCTGTTTCGCTTTTTCTCTTTTTTTCCCCTATTCTGATCCTTTTACCTGAGTTCCCCACAGCTGCTGCCCCCGCGACTTCTCCCCCCCCAGCGTGTCGCTTCCGCTCCCAACTGACCGCCCTCCCCCGACCCCTATGAATGGCTGCTGCTGCACAGCAATAAGAGCAAGACCACTGACCTTCCTGGTCAGTGTCACTGCTCTCCCCCCACTCAGCTCCACTGTTGAGGGACTGCCCTCTGAGCCCGAGCTCCATGCCAGGTAGGTGTTCGAGGCCCTCCTCCACCCGCAGGCTCCTGCCTGTGCCTCATCCCTGGTGGTCTAGTGGGATAGCACTCTGCTTTTCTGCTGTTCCACTCTGCCCGTTTTTTCTCTTTTTGCTCTCTCTGTTTTGCTCTTTCTCTGTTTGCTCTTTCTGTTTGCTCTTTCTTTTTTTGCTCTTTTTCTCTTTTTTGCTCCGATTCTGCTCTTTTTCCTGCACACTTCTGCCCCGCGGCACCCCTCAACATGTCACTCTCGCCTCCCACCTGAACGCTCTCCCCCGACCCATACTTAATGGCGGCTGCTGTGCAGCTGCGACGCTGGCGCGTAGAAGACACAGCAATGGCAAGCCCGTCTGTGCCTGTCTGCGACCTGACTGTGACCAGCACCAGGGACCCTGGTCCAGCGACCCGCCACCGACACGACCCCAGCACCGTCCTTTCCCTTAACCCCGGATGCAGCAACAACTGTCAGCTCTCGACGCCGAGCAACACCCAAGGCCAAATCATCTGCCTACACTGCTGACACACCTTCACCCATCTCCAGACACCAGCAGTAGCCCCCAGCCCACCGGACGCCAGCTCACACAAACCACTGAACTGCATCCTCCTCAATGTGCGCTCCCCGCACAGACACGCAAAAGAAACCTGAGACCTCCTCAACACTTACACGTCCGACGTCGGCTTCCTCACAGAGAACTGGACAACGCCAACTCTGCACCCGACCTCGCAAGCGCCATCCCCGACGGATACAAGATCCTGAGAAAAGACCACCTCACCCACGCAGGAGGACGCATCGCCATCATCCACACATCACCCACAAAAACTCCCTCCGCATGACAACCACCGTTGGAACATCTCCACTTCGAGATGCAGGCCAACCCCAAAACTATGCTCCGGGGAACCCTCATCTACAGACCGCATGGCCCCCACGCTACGTTCACCAGCATAATTTCTGACCTCATCGCACCCCACACCCTCGCCTCCACAGACTACATACGACTCAGAGACCTAAACTTCTACCTGGACAAACAGCAGCCCTCATCCTCTTGGACCTTCGACACTGTCTCCCATCGCACACTAGTCACCAGACTCCTTACGCCAGCATCCAAGGACAGGTCCTAGGCTGGATACGCTTCTTCCTCACAGGCAGAACACAGAGAGTAAGACTCCCGCCCTACCTCTCAGAACCAACAGAGACCAAATGCGGAGTACCCCAGGGATCCCCCCTCAGCCCCACCCTCTTGAACATCTACATGGCCCCCCTTGCAACCATCGTCAGAAACCATGGGCTCAACATTGTTTCCTCCGCCGATGACACCCAGCTCATCCTCTCCCTCATCAAGGAATCCAACATCATCAGGCACAACTTCCAAGAAGGAATGAAAGCCGTTGCAACCTGGATGAAGAACAGCTCCCTGAATCTCAACTCAGAGAAAACAGAAGTCCTCATCCTCAACTCGACCCCTCAGCTTCGGACGATGCCTGATGGCCCCCCACCCTTGGAAACCCACCCACCCCGACAGACCATGCATGTAACCTCAACATCATAATGGACTCATCGCTCGCTTTGAACCGCCAGATCAACTCCGTCTCCTCAGCCTGCTTCTACACCCTCCACATAGTCCGTAAAACATTCAAACGTATCCCTTCAGAATCCAGAAAAACGGTCACACATGCTCTCATTAACAGCAGACTGGACTACTGCAACGCCCTCTATGCCCGAATCAACAAAAAATTCCTCTGCAAGCTCCAGACCATCCAGAACGCCACATCCAGACTAATCATCGACATCCCATGGCACAACAACACCACCCAACACCACTGTGATCTCCATTGGCTCCCCGTCGAAAGAAGGATAACTTTCAAGTTACTCACGCACGCCTACAAGGCCATCCACAACACCGGACTGCAATACCTCAAGAACCGTCTCTCCTTCCACACTCCCAAAAGAAACCTCCATTCAGCCGACCTCTCTCTAGCCCCAGTCCCACCCTTCTACTGGAACATACAAGTCCTTCTCCTACCTTGCAGCCAGGACCTATACTGCTCCAGTTCAGGAACGACCTCAAGACCAGGCTCTTCAGATGACCACAACTGAGCTGCACACAATCCCCCCAGCGCCTTGAGATCCCAACGGGTGAGTAGTGCATTTTACAAACCTCTGATTGATTGATTGAGTATAAGAATCATCATTTTATGTCAAGGCAGAAGACTAGCATTATGCATGTTTGTGATTGTGGGTGTGCCGCAGGCTGGAAAAGCAGGCAAGGAGGCCGGATATAGTGGGCTATGCCGGTGTTTTATTTCACACAAGTCAGAAAACAGGTAGGCCATAAACAAAAGGGTTCCAAGGGAGGGTGTCTGGGTCTTCTTCGGGTCTTGGGTCCGGTTTCCTTTCTTCGGGGACAGGTGGCGGGTCCGGAATCGGGGAGGATCCTCGGAGGGCAATAAGAGGAAAAAAAAGGTACCATTAGTCCTGTTTGGGACTCCAGTGAGTAAATGTACCATTCACCGTCACCCGGGTAGTGAGGGATGGAAATAAGACCGTGAGGAAGGGAGGTATCGAGGGGGAAAGGATAGGTATGAAGCAAGAGAGTGTCTGGTAGGGTCATGAGGGGGAGGACTTTCTACACAGTGAAGGTGCTTTACAAGTATTAGACAGTGCAACTATCACGACGCTTGTGTCTAAGAGAGATATTTACAGGGTATTTACAGCGAGCACCTAGCGTGCTCTGAAGATGGAATTAGGGTACTCACACGGTCCACCGCAACTCTCCAGTGAGTTGCGGCCACTCTTCAGCTACCTCCTGGGGACTCCACCAATCTTTCGTCCACATGTCTTCTTCGGCGTTCGCCTGCTCTCCTTCTTCTGCTCCAGTCCGAGTGTCCTGCCACGATGCTCCGATGGCGTTCTGGTCTCTGCTTTCGGTTTTTCCTTGTTCTGGCGCTGCCACAGGGGTGGGACTTCCGGGGTCAGAGGGATGTGCTTCCTGTCGACGTCGGCCTCCGGTTGGTTCCTGCAAGACAGAGAAGGGCGGGGGTCTAATTGTCATGGTTACTGCTCCGGGGCTCGTTCCTGCCATAGGGAAATGTCCGAGGGGTATTAGTCCTGGCGGAAAGGATGGTGGTATGTGTTTGAGAGGGCTCAGTCCTAGCGGGGAGGATAGCGGGACCGTATCACAATGTTCAAAATCCTTCAAAACACATTTTGCAACATGATTCACCGCCCTAAAATAAAATCTCCTAAATGTTTCCGCAGATAGCCAATGAGCTGCTTTCAAAATATCTTGCAATCGACCACCCATCATACACACCTTACTTGCCATAGTCCCTTTGACTGAGAGAGCTGTAAACGTAGACACATATCACCCCTGCCTCCATCATAGTCAACTTTATCCACCTTGCAATTGTATCATTTGTCACTGCCTTAAACTGTTTCACATAAGAAATCAGCAGCTGCTCTTCTCTTGTCCAACATTCTTGCTTCATACTCCTTTAAACACCGTACTACACATAAACTAGGAGAATCATCAAATCTTGGATAAAAGACAGAACAAGACATTGTCTTAGTTTGCTTATAAATCGCAAAAACCACACCATCTGGCTGAAAAAATATATGTGACACCTCCAAAGCCTAACATCCAAAACCATCCGGAAAGAGACAAGACAATGCAATGTGACAATTTTCCAGGTCAACTCCATTCATTCCAAATCCCTGTTACTTGGCCAACACTAAAAAAACTGTAACATTAAATCTACATCCCACAGAGTCTGATACTTTGCATTAGGTGGCCTCTTCAAGTGAGCTCCCTTCAATACTATACAGACTAACTGTTTTCCCCACAGAAATACCTTGTCCCAAAGAGTGTCCTGCTGCCACAGCTGACCTATAACAGTTTACCATCCTGTAAGACATTCCCTTCTCAAACAGATCTGCTAAACAATTTGCTAACTCTACATCATCTGCCTCCATGGGATCCAAATCCTTCTCCATGCACCAACGTAACTATACCTTCCATGCTCCTCTATATCTCTTCATGGTCCCTGGAGTCCATGACTCATTAAGTAAATTTGAAGCTGACGCCGAAAGCCCTGTGTATTTTCCAGAACCCTTGCCATCCTCCTGACTAGTAGGTTGAGAAAACCAGACTCCACCAATGGATGTTCTTTTCTTTCTACACCCAACAACAGTCCCTTGAAGGGCCTTATCAAATATAGTTTCCACCCCTAACTCCATCACTGACAGAAACCAAGGTTGAGTCTTCCAAAAAGGTGTCAATAGTACCAGCTGACATCTCTACCACCTTACTTGAACCAACACTCTCTAAATCATCACAAAAGGGGTAAAGGCATAGCCCTTTACTCCCCTGCAGTCCTGTAAAAAAGACACCTATCTCCACTGCTCCCAGATCCGGTCTCCAACTCACATAATTTGGCAACTGATAAGTCAGTCTGGAAGCAAACAGATCTATTTCCAATGGGCCCATCATCCTCAGAATGTTTTAGAAAACGTCCTCTCTCAACTTGCAGTCACTGTAATCCTTCACATTCCTCGAAATTCCAATACGTTACTGCATTCTGCATCTCAGGCAAATACTCTGCTTTCTGATCTATTTTGTGTTCCGAACAGCACTGAACTGTCCTTTAAATTTCTCCTGAAACATTGAATAGTTAACAAACCTGCTTGCATTTCCAGACAAGGTGTATGTTCCTCCTTTTCCTTCATTGACCACACTTCACCTGTATCCTGACACAAACAGGAGGCTCCCCATCCATAACTGCATGCATTGATCTCCAACACTAACTGGCTTTGTTCCAAATATTGCCCTCCCATTGCAAGCTTCAAAATTCTCCTTACACCACACTAACTCCTCTCTGGCGTCTCTGTTTAGACAAACCGAGTTTCCATACCAAAAACCCTTCCCTAGTCCAAAAATCTTTAACTGTTGAAGGGTCGTGTAGTTCAAAGGACCCAGAAATACTGCTTGTATTGACGATGACAAGAGACCTATCACTCGTGCCAAGTCTCTCAACTTCACCGAATCACTCCTTGATATTGAGTTCACCCCATGCCTTATTTTCCTCACATTTTTCTCTGGCAACCGTAACTGACTCGTCTCAAGTGTCCACCACGAAAACTAGAAACCCCATCGACTGAGAGGGTACCATTATTGACTTGTCCACATTTATGACAAACTCCAGACTCTGTAGTACACCTATCACCACATCTAATTAATTCTGTAACTCCCTCAGATCCTGATTCATTATCAGTATATAATCTAAACAGACTCATTCTCATCCCCTTTTCTCTCAAGAATCCTACCACTGGACGCACACTTTCATGAAGCACCAAAGAGCTGATGACAATCCGAAAGGAAGACATAGGAACTGATACAACTGTCCCTTCCATCTGAACTGTAAATTACCCTGACTCTCCTTTGCTATTGGTACGGTGAAATAAGCATCTTTTAGGTCTATTTTCACCAACCAATCCAAGTCCTATAGTAAATCCCTCAATAAATGAATTCCTTCCATTTTGAAATGCTGATACGTTACATACTGGTTCAAATTTTGTTCGTTTATTACAGGTCTCTACCCCTGGTCTTTCTTCTCCACTAGAAACAAGGTAATTACAAGCCCCCTTTCTTCCCCTGTAACCTTCCAAAAAGCATTTATCTCTAACATGTGTCTTACCTCTTCCTGAACCACACTTTCTAAATCTCTCTGAAAAAACAATTCTTTTGGTTCCGATAGTTGGCACTTTTCCGAATCGAAATCTTTTCAATAACCCTCTATAGCTTCAAAAACCCATGCACCCTTTGCTATTGACTCCCACTGAGTCTTGAAAAATCTCAACCTTCCTCCCACACTTGAAGGGGTAAAACCAGAAACTGTCCTCCTACTCACCTTGCCCTTGACTGTTTGGGGGGATGTGCCCTCCCTCAATTGCCTCTTTTCACAGATATTGGCCCCTCTGCGGGTGGAACTGCCCACCTCCAGGGTTTCTCCTGTATTCTCCAGAACCTTAGTATGATATATATGTTGATATTGGAATTGGGGGTGGGGTCGCACACTACTCACACACCAGCGGAATCGCCCCCTAAGGACTGTGGTCAATGTAGTTACGTGTTCTGCGATGCATCTTCTTTTGATTATCTGCTATCTTCGCTATCTTCGCCATCCCTGGGCACGTGTTTCGGGGTATCACCCCTCGTCAGCAGGGATAGGCCGTGTTCTGGGGTTGCCGGTGGCTGCCAAATATCTGCCAGGTTTAGTACCACTCAGGCGCGCAGGTGCGGGGTCCCAGGCTCGTCAGCCAACTGCTCGAGGGAGCTTTAACATTACAATTGGGGGTGGGGTCGCACACTACTCACACACCAGCGGTATCGCCCCTAAGGACTGTGGTCAATGTAGTTACGTGTTCTGCGATGCATCTTCTTTCGATTATCTGCTATCTTCGCTATCTTCGCCATCCCTGGACACGTGTTTCGGGGTATCACCCCTCGTCAGCAGGGATAGGCCGTGTTCTGGGGTTGCCGGTGGCTGCCAAATATCTGCCAGGTTTAGTACCACTCAGGCGCGCAGGTGAGGGGTCCCAGGCTCGTCAGCCAACTGCTCGAGGGAGCTTTAACATTACAATTGGGGGTGGGGTCGCACACTACTCACACACCAGCGGTATCGCCCCTAAGGACTGTGGTCAATGTAGTTACATGTTCTGCGATGCATCTTCTTTCGATTATCTGCTATCTTCACTATCTTCGCCATCCCTGGACACGTGTTTCGGGGTATCACCCCTCGTCAGCAGGGATAGGCCGTGTTCTGGGGTTGCCGGTGGCTGCCAAATATCTGCCAGGTTTAGTACCACTCAGGCGCGCAGGTGCGGGGTCCCAGGCTCGTCAGCCAACTGCTCGAGGGAACTTTAACATTACAATTGGGGGTGGGGTCGCACACTACTCACACACCAGCGGTATCGCCCCTAAGGACTGTGGTCAATGTAGTTACGTGTTCTGCGATGCATCTTCTTTCGATTATCTGCTATCTTTGCTATCTTCGCCATCCCTGGACACGTGTTTCGGGGTATCACCCCTCGTCAGCAGGGATAGGCCGTGTTCTGGGGTTGCCGGTGGCTGACAAATATCTGCCAGGTTTAGTACCACTCAGGCGCGCAGGTGCGGGGTCCCAGGCTCGTCAACCAACTGCTCGAGGGAGCTTTAACATTACAATTGGGGGTGGGGTCGCACACTACTCACACACCAGCGGTATCGCCCCTAAGGACTGTGGTCAATGTAGTTACGTGTTCTGCGATGCATCTTCTTTCGATTATCTGCTATCTTCGCTATCTTCGCCATCCCTGGACACGTGTTTCGGGGTATCACCCCTCGTCAGCAGGGATAGGCCGTGTTCTGGGGTTGCCGGTGGCTGCCAAATATCTGCCAGGTTTAGTACCACTCAGGCGCGCAGGTGCGGGGTCCCAGGCTCGTCAGCCAACTGCTCGAGGGAACTTTAACATTACAATTGGGGGTGGGGTCGCACACTACTCACACACCAGGGGTATCGCCCCTAAGGACTGTGGTCAATGTAGTTACGTGTTCTGCGATGCATCTTCTTTCGATTATCTGCTATCTTCGCTATCTTCGCCATCCCTGGACACGTGTTTCGGGGTATCACCCCTCGTCAGCAGGGATAGGCCGTGTTCTGGGGTTGCCGGTGGCTGCCAAATATCTGCCAGGTTTAGTACCACTCAGGCGCGCAGGTGCGGGGTCCCAGGCTCGTCAGCCAACTGCTCGAGGGAGCTTTAACATTACAATTGGGGGTGGGGTCGCACACTACTCACACACCAGCGGTATCGCCCCTAAGGACTGTGGTCAATGACGAGCTGACGAGCCTGGGACCCAGCACCTACGCGCCTGAGTGGTACTAAACCTGGCAGATATTTGGCAGCCACCGGCAACCCCAGAACACGGCCTATCCCTGCTGACGAGGGGTGATACCCCGAAACACGTGTCCAGGGATGGCGAAGACAGCGAAGATAGCAGAGAATCAAAAGAAGAAGCATCGCGGAACACGTAACTACATTTACCATAGTCCTTAGGGGCGATACCGCTGGTGTGTGAGTAGTGTGCGACCCCACCCCCAATTGTTATGTTGATATTGGGCTCTGCAACATGCCAAGCCAGTAGGGTGCCAGCCCTGCCATACAAATGTCTGCTCAAGAAAAATCTGTGCATGGAGTATTGTGCATTATCCAAGCTTGTGAAGGTCTTAATGTATTTTGTAAGACCTCACCAGACCATCTCCGAAAAGTAAATCTTTTGCATCTTCTGATGATTCTCCTTTTGCCAGTTCACTTAGTTTTGGATTCATTTGCATAAGTAAGGTTTTGCGTCTCTCTGCCAATAGGCCTGCATTCACGTTGCCTACAAAACAAATTGCCCTCTGACACCTTCCTCTCAATAATGTTAAATCAACATTAGTGTCTTTAAAGAAGGCCTCTTCCATAGCATCAAAATTCTTTGACTTGAGCCCTAGGACATCCAACACTTTGTCCTGACAGATCTTAAGCGATTTCTCTAATCCCTTTCTGGGATCCTTCCCCATTTTGAACATATATGTTATCAACTCAGGATACATGTTTGGTGTCATGATCACCTTTTTTTCTATGACGGGCCTTGAGCGCCCAACCCTCATGATGTTGCGTTCCTCCTTCTCTAAGGATCTGTAAAATCTTGCCCTTATGTACTCTGCGACATTGTCCAAGGGCCACCATTCCTTGCCCCTGGATGTCTTATTTACCGTGGGTCAAACAATTTTCCTCCAAATGGATCTACCACTTTCACTGTATCCTTACTCCTAGGCTTACTTCCCACATCACTTTCCTCATCCAATCTGTCCTTATATTCTAAATAAAGAACATATCCATCTAGTTCTTCATTTCCCCTGTCTTTTTTTTCATTTCCAACTCATCTCTGAAGCCTTCACTTCTCTCAATGTTTAAACTGACCTCCCTGCATGCCGCTTCGGACACCAGTTCTTTGTGAGCAGCTCTGGCCCACTCTATTCTTGAATGAATCATCAATGTGCCTTGAGGACCTCTATTTGTGTGATCTTCATCTGACACTGAGAAAAACTTCTCCTCATCAACATCTTCACACTCTCTTTTCCTGAAAACCCGCTTTAATGACTTCTCGACAGCCTCACTCACCATCCTCGAAACATCTCTTCCTTCTTCTCCTCTTCACTCTTGCTCATTTCCATTTTTATTACTCAATATATATATTTTTTCAATTTATTTTTGTTTTCAAATTAAAACCCTATCAACAAATGTAAACCTCTCTTGTAACACAAATTATGTGCTACTCAAAACCACTTCCCAATATTTTCCAAATATTTATCTCCTTATTTTCCTCAGAAAAGCTCCCCTCAGACTAACAATGCATGTTTGACTGTTCCCGGTTAGGGAACGTGCTACCAAAGTGCTTCGTTCCCATGGTAACACCCTTACACGTCTAATGCCTGCTGAAAGAAGCCAAACTTGCTTGTGTAAACTTAATTCCTTTAAGAAAACGTCCTTGTTGCTACAAACGACTACGGAGTCCATTTTTGCTGTCTTCCACTAAAATAGTGACACTCCCCTGTAGAAACAAGACCCAGCGTCACAAAAGGACACTGGGCGGCAGCGTAATAACATGCTGCATGCTCTATCCGACCTGGCCTCTCATCAGCCTCACATGCAGATACGCTTAGGCCACAGCCTACTGCCTGAATAGATTTTAAAAGCGCAATGACGCACAGCGCTCGAGTCCCAATTCTCACACTTATCAAGAGTAAGTCATAAACAGTGCTTAATAAAACTACCCCATGTTACGGAATGTCACAGAAAATTGAAAAACATCTATTGGTATCAAACATGTTGGAATGCTACCCCAATACCAATTCCAGTGTCGGATGTACTGGAGGCTCTCCTGTATTCCGGGTACCAGCCTTTCAGGGTCTAACAGCAAGCTAGTGCTGCTGCCGACCACAGACACTTTTTTCTTCCCTGCTGCTGCTGAGCTTGAGGAGAGGAAGGCAGAACAATAGGTTTCCGGCCACAGGGAGGTGTGACTTCCTCCCACACAGGACTTCGTGTATTGGGCTCGGGTGGGGGCGCTTGCCAGCACCACCAGACTGCTTTGAAGGGCACATTTGGTGCCCTCCTCACACACTCAAGTTTGAGCCAGTTCAAGGAACACTTGCATACCGCTCTGGCATGAAACTGAATAAAGGACATAGGAGTATCCTCCCCTCTGTCCAGCCTCTCCTCTGGGCGGGATCCTTGAATTGTCCCAACCCTTTCTCTAGGGTCCGCAAGTGCTTACCAGTGGGTGGCTCTTCAGATTCGTTGTGGAACAAGATTCAAACTTTAAACCACTTCAACTCCAACCGTCTGGGCACTTGGACTTCGCCTGGAACCGAGACTGCACCAAGGAAGACTCTGCAAGTCTTCTTCATCATCTGTGCCTGTGCTTCATCCAGGTTCTTCTCCAGGCCTGTGGGCATCAAAGACGCCTAAAGGAATCTCCCTTGGAGTGAAGCAGTCGCTCGCCTGCATCTGCAGGCACCACAACAAATCTGATCAGTCTGCTTCTCCTGACATCCCACGGACTCCGAAAGGCTCAGCAACACAGGTGGTAGTTCTGCAACTTCCTCGAGGCCTGTCCTGTCCTCTCAGCAAATATGAGGTCAATATCCCTCGTCGGAACTGCTGGAACAGAACTCCTGTGCACCACATTGACTTGCCGTTGCCAAGGCTTGTTTGCTCTGTCCTCCAGCCTCTTCCTGCCAAGATGTTCATTCTCACCACCTCCTCTGCACCGTCAGCATGCATCTTTGGTGAGCTGCTCAAGCTCCTCTTGTGACTCCTGTGTCTTCGGCCTGTGGATCCTCTTGAGGGTCTTCTTTGATTTCAGTGGGCTCCCCTACATGCTCGGGCCTGCTCTGACTCTCCTGCAATTGGTGAGTCCCTTGGACCTTGCTGGCCCCAACGTTGCACCTTTTTCATTTGCCACGTCTGTTGCTGCTGCCAAGGCATGTTGGTTCTCCTGCTGGACACCGACCCCCTGGTTCTTGACTCCCGACGTGGGACAGCTTGCGAATGGCTCCTGGTCTTCCAAAGTGTTGCCTGGTCCTCACAGCTGCAGCGACAAGGTCACTCCCGCATCGTCCGTCATTAGTAGTGATGGAGCGAGGTTCAGAATGATATTTTGTTCTGACTCGCGAAGTTAAACTTCCATAATATAATCATATTAATAGGCTTGTGAGTGAATTGTACTTATCAACATATTTTAAAAATGCATTACACGACACAGGGGATTAACCTATGTGCTTTATGTTGCAAACTGCAAGTTCGTGGAAAATAAGAAACTAGCCTTGTCTATTGTCTTTGTCAATATTAAATGCGGCTGTTTTATTAAATGGCATGTGCTTATTTTGTGTGCTTATGTTAAGTCTTTTTGTCTTATATATGGCATGAGTTTGTAGACTCTATGTGCTTCAGCTTTTGCTAGGTAACATTGATTAATGGGTTAATATTTAGAAAAGGGGGTGGGTAACAGAAGGGTTTTCAATGCTCTAATTAATTGATGTTTTGTGTTAATTTAAATACTAGTTCTCCATGAGGGAGGCCTAAGGCTTGAGGCCTAGCGTTTTGAAAATAAATGTTTGGAATCCTGTCGTGAAGAGCTGAGCACAGAGAAATAAATAATAAAATTGGTTGTGCAAGATGAGCTCTGCAAGTGACAAAATCAAGGACACACAGGATGTGGCAGACCTGCCAAGCCAAGGAAGCAACGGACTGTTTCAAATATTGTTGCATTTCCGAGGAAGCTAATGGTCTCGTGAGAAAGTGGACAATGGTGTTTAAGAAAAGTATAACTTTGGATTGCAAAGGAGGTGACCTCATATGGACTGACATCTGTCAGCCAATCCGGACTCTGGATGGTTGAGAAAAGAATACTTTTAGGTGAGATTAGCTAGTTAGAAAGGTATAAAAATTGCCCCATGGGCAGGAGGGGTGCTGCTCGCATTCCGAATCCAGAAGGGCGTGACGTGCTGACGGACATTTGGCGCATGTAAGAATAATAGGCCTTAATGACTTTTCCTTTTAGATGGAGCGAGTTTTAGACAGGGAAATTAGAACTTAGGGTTTGAAGAAACTGATCATTTTGTCTAACTCATGCTAATTGATTATTCTTTGAAATGTCAGTCTAATATGCTTTTCCTCAATTAAATGCTGCTATTTTGTTAATAAAATAATGACTTATTAAAGAAATGCTTTTTCTTTGAAGAATACAATTAATAAATTAGATTTTGAAACGACAAGCTGGTCTTGTTTATTCATGGTCTAGTTACCATCAGTTGATCCATTTACCTAAGTGACTTAATTAATATGATAAATGCATTAAAACCATGGTAAGAGATGATAAACTGCAGATGTATATAAATGTGTAAATAGTTTGAAAATAGGTTCTGATTAATTAGGTCACATGATTCAGTTGCCCAAAAATGGTCTCGTTAGATTATGGGCCTTACGAGAGATTTATGATTAATGGTGAGTATTATGGTGTTGGATAGCGTTGATGAGACAGTTTTTCGACATGGGCGCTGCATCAATTTCTTGGTAGCAGAGTTACGGTTACTATGGTAACGGACATGCTACATGGTAATTACATAGGATCGATGTTTAACATATGTTGAGTTTGTTCAGTTGTTATATGTAGTCAAAAGGTTTTTTCCAGCAGTGTGAAAATTCCTGGTTGTGTACCGGTACAAGAGTAGTGTAACAGGTGAAGTTACACAGTGCATTTGTTCTGTTTCAAAATAGTGGTATTGACATATATCACTACTGTTGTGGACGTACAGCACAAGTATAGGGACTCTAGGTGTATTAGGTAAAATGTGTGGTGAGGATTGTCTATGAAATTCTAGCTTTCGAGTATAGGGACTAGGAGCCTGTTTTAAAACTAACTGTGAAAAGAGTAGTAGAATTTATCCAACCTTGAGTGAAGGGTAAGGTAGTAACGTCTATTCTTACTGGCGAGTGAGGATATCTGTGGTTGGTTAAAGTCCTGCCAAGATTTCATGTACGTATGGTTAGGGTTTTCTTAAGTCTAAATGTGTGAAAATGATTTGGTAATTACATTCGAGTTAAATTTTGAATTGTCACTTCATGTGCGTTCAGAGAGAAACGAGTTCGTTATTACCTGTTAGAAGGGTAGAGTAGTCTTACTTTATCAACGAATGAATATTCTGTGAGAATTGCGTCGTCTATTCCATGCAAAGAATACTTGTATGACTGTAAAAGCTATCACTTTATTTTAGTTAAAAAGACAAATGGTTTGTTTTTCTGGAGTTACTAATTAAAATTCATCGAAAAGTTTGGTTTAAAATGGCGCTGTGAAAATATTTTGTGAAGGAGGGGTGAGCTCAAGGAGTGAGAACCGAGAAGCTGCAGCGGCAGTGTACGTCATAAAGGTCCGCGCTGTGATTGGCTAACATACGTCACAGCAAGCATACTGATTGGCTCACGTGACTAAGACGAGCTGACAGCTGATTGGCTTATCCAGAAGGCAGTATTTCTATTGGTTGAGTAAGGTGGTGACGTAGCTTAACCCGATTGGCTTGTTGGTGTGTTTCGCGCACGGATTGGTTGGGTTTGCGGAACAACAAGGAAATATTTACGATCATTTAGAAATAAGCAGGTTTGACTAAAAACATGAGTTTTTACTACAAGAAAGAAGAAAAGAAACTTACATGGCTTCAGAAATTGAAAAATATATTTACACCTGATAAGAAAATTGTAACGCGAGGTGGTAAATTACTTCATAAGTATAAAACACCTGCAGCCTATATGGAAGGTGAATATGGTTATCATACTTGCCTTTGGTTTGATAATTGGATGGATTATACCAAAGATGATGGTGTATTAGCATGGCCAGAAGATGGATCATTTAATATGAGGGTTTTGAAAAACTTGAGAGAAAAAATGATGGCTCTTGTGCCGAAGCCTAGACCTACTCAATTTGAAGCTTTAGTTGAATGGGAGGATGAGATGTTTGAACTAGCACGAGAAAACAGTGGTTTAACAAGAGGCCCAAAGTTAGACATTAATAGGGAAACTCATGAAGATAGAATGCGTCGTTGGAGACAAGCGGACATGTGTGATGGTATGTACCCAGTAAGAGAGATGGTTACTGAAGTACAAGGTCAAAAGAATACCCAAAAGAAAAATAATAATGCTGAAGAAAGTGACTTAAAAGATTCTGTTTTAGAAGAGATTTGAATTACAAATCGGAAAAAGCCTCCTCCTTATCAACCAGCTTGTTCATGGTCTTCCCCAATGATTCCTCCAAGAATTACTCCAAGTGCACCACCTAGAGAAGCTAGTAATGAAGCATCTCCTAGGTTATACCCGAATAATGCAAATATTCCTGAAAGAATAGAAACAAGAACTAATTCTAGCATATCTGGTGAAAATAGAAATTATGCTGAAACTCCAGTTCGCAGAGATGTGAATCCAAAAAAGGTAATAAGAACAGAAGGTTTTGGGGAAATGCCAAATTCTTCAGAATATTTACGAGCAAAAGAAGAATTAATACAACAGTTAACTAAAAGCATGGAAGCGGTAACAGTTCCAGTAACAATTGGTCCTGTTCAACCTGTATTTGATCAAAGAGAAATTAGACATTCAACTTTAACTATTCCATTAAATGCAGAAATTCAGAAAGTGGCTGAAAATTTTTATTCAGATTTGTCAGAAATTCATCGAGATAGACCAATGATGATGCCTGATTTAACTTTTAATCAAAGTCCAATGGATAGAACACCAACTGGTGCAGAATCTGATGCTGAGTCACCTGAAAAGAGCATAAATAAAATAGATTTAACACATACCCCAAAGACTCCAGAAACGAAATTACTTGATGTTGCAAAATTAAAAGCAGATTTGGAGGAATTAATTATTGGCACAATTGGACCTGAGAATTTGAAGCAATATCGGGATGATGAATTATTGTTTATTTGCAAAAGTATACAATGGAAAACGAAAACAAAGTATGATCAATTAGAAGAATTAGCTGTTGAATTGGAGATTGATTTGAGTAGACAGAAGAATTTTGGAAAGAGTTACAGAGTGGATTTCTCTGAAAAAGACATTGAAAGCATGAATACCAATGGAAGAATAATCCATATAAAAGAATTAATAGTGTATTTAAAGAGATAAGGAGATTTAAGTAAATGGAGAGTAAAATGGACAAAGAAAAGAGAGGAAGAAAGGAGAGAAAGGGGTGAAGTGGCAAATCAGTTTCCAATGAGAGAAATAGCAGGAGGTGGGTATGTGCATGTCCCTTGGTCAAGACATGACATTTTATTATTCACTAATTATTTCCCTCGGTTAAGAGAAAAGCCTGTAGAATGGTATCGACAGGCGGATAGATTCATCAAAGTTTCTAAGGTTCTGTGGATTGATCTTGATGGAGTCTTTGATATTGTTGTCCCATCAGATCTATGGACAGAATGTAAAGTTTCCCTAAGTTGGCCAAAAGTAGAACCTGCACGAGATAGTGTAACAGGTGCACCATCATCAGATGTTATGGAGTTGTATGATAAAGTAATTTATTGGTTGAAAAACAAGATTCCCCCGAAAGAAGTTGATTGGGTTAAAATAGACAGAACAAATCAGGAACCAAAAGAATCAGTACATTCATTTTATGAAAGGTTACTGTTGGTCTTTTAACAGTACAGTGGCTATGAAAAATTAAGTGAAAAGGACATGAGCCACTTCATATATAGGTTTGTTTATGGATTAAGACCTGAAATTGGTGATATGATTAGAAACGGAATAGTTGGTTGGCAATCACTCTCAGTTGATGACATTTTGAGAAAGGCAAAATATTGTAGTGATGAGATTGATGTGAAGCAAAAGAAGCTAAAGGAAAACATGTGGGCACAAGTAAAAGTAGCTGAACAACAAATTGCAAATTCGGAAAACAAAAATGTTAATCAGAATCAAGGCAAATTTAAAGGCAATTATAATAAATCAAAATTTAATGTGAATATTGAGGAGTTGAAAGAAAAACTCCCATGTTTTAACTGCGGCGAAATTGGACACTGGAAGCGCGAATGTAAAAATCCGCCCAGAAATTTTAAAAATGCATCATTAAATCCACAGATGCACAATGAGATAAATCTACAGCAACAGCTACAGCAACAGCTACAGCAACCGCTACAGCGACAGGTAGTGAATCAGCAGAGTCAGATTCCACAACAACCACTTCCAAATTGTGTGAATGTGCAGAGATTCAATTCAGAGACGGGATTCTGTGGAGGTGATCAGGTAAACAGATCGCAAAGAGTGAATGTGCAAAATGTTTCACAACAATATTTGTTGAATGATAATGGAGGGAGTGATTCTGATGATTATTTATGACGGTGCCTGAGAGAGGAGGAAGAGTGTGTGCATGAAGCCACTCTTGAGGTAGACCAATCGGGTCCATTTGTTAATGGTAAAGTGAATGATATAGAAATCACTTTTCTTGTGGACACAGGTGCTACCCGTTCTACTGTTAGATCAGTGGAAATAGAAAACCTGCCTCTCTCTGGGGACACCATCCAAGTAGTTGGCGTAGCTAATCAACAATTTAAAACAGATTTAACAGATCCTGTAAATGTTGAAATTGGTAAATTTAAAGATAAACATAGATTTGTTTATTTGTAACAGCAGTCCTGTAAATCTGTTAGGAAGAGATATATTGTGCAAGATGAATTGCAAAATATACTGCTCACCTGATGGTATTGATCTTCAAACTTTAGAAGAAGATGGGCTTTACAAATTAACAATGTTTATGGTTGAAGCAGAGGAAAGCAAATTATTTCCTGTATTTGATAAGGAAAATCTTCCAGAAGAATTAAAAGAGACAGTTAATGCTAAAATTTGGGATCTTAGTGGAAGGGAAATGGGTTTGATGAAAAATGTGGATCCAGTTAAAATTACAGTAAAACAAGGAGTAGATTTCCCAAACATTCCTCAGTATAAAATGAAAGCAGAAACTATTGAAGGTGTTATACCTGTAATTGAGAAATTCATAAAACAATGTGCGTTAAAGGAAATTGAAAGTAGTCCATGTAATTCACCGATTATGGGTATCAAAAAGCCAAATGGAACTTACAGAATTGTTCAAGACCTGAGAAAGGTTAATCAAATAGTTGTTCCATGTTGCCCAGTTGTCCCTAACCCTGCGGTAATTCTTTATCAGATTTCGCATGATGCAGAATGGTATACAGTCATTGATCTCTGCAACGCGTTCTTTACTGTTCCATTGTATCCAGATAGCCAGCAAATTTTTGCGTTTAGGTTCCAGGATCGCATCCTAGCATGGTGTCGTATCCCTCAAGGGTATACAGAGAGTCCATCTATCTTTAATCAGTTGTTAGAGAAATCATTGGAAAATGTATATTTACCTGGAAAGTCAACATTGGTCCAATACATTGATGGCCTGCTAGTGGCAGCAAAAACACAAGATAACTGTGTTACTGATACCATTACTCTTTTGAATCATCTGGCAGATGAAGGACATAAAGTGTCTCCTGCAAAATTACAGTTTTGCAAACAAGAAGTAAAATATCTTGGTCACAGGATTGCAAAAGGAATCAGACAGGTAACAATTGAAAGAATTAAAATGATTCAGGGAATGCAACCTCCAAAAACACAAAGACAGGTCAGAATGTTTCTGGGAATGGTTGGTTACTGTCGTCAATGGATTAGTGGATTTTCAGTAATTGCAAAACCACTTCAGAGACTGCCAAAAGCAGACATAAAAGACCCAATTATTTTAACACAAACTGAGTTAGAAGCTTTTGAGCAGTTCAAAAGAAGTTTGTGTGAAGCACCTGCTTTGGGTATGCCAGATTATGAAAAAGAATTTGAGCTGTATTGCAGTGAAAGAGAAGGATGTGCATTGTCAGTTCTAATATAGAGACATGGAAAACTGAAAAAACCAATTGCTTATTTCTCAGCAGTTCTTGATCCTGTTGCAAAAGCTTTACCTGGCTGCTTAAAAGCAGTGGCTGCAACAAGTGTAAGCCTTGAACAGAGCGAAGGAATTATAATGGGGTTTCCTGTAAAAGTTTATGTACCCCATTCTGTTGAAATTCTCCTTACCAGAATCAAAACACAGCATCTGACAAGTAACAGATTAATGAAATATGAAAAAAACTATTCTCGGATCAGATAATGTGTCAATAGCAAGGTGTGTGAATTTAAATCCTTCCACATTGTTGCCTGATGGTACTATAACAGAGATCAGAAATGAAAACGACATTGATCACGAATGCTTGGATGTTTTAGAATATTGTACTAAACCCAGGCAGGACATTAAAGATGTTCCATCGCCAGAGTCAGATTTTGTTTAATTTGTTGATGGATCATGTTTTAGAACGGATGAAGGTATTCTGAGAGCAGCACATTCTGTTTGCACAGTTGCAGATGTGGTCGAAGCCTCATGTCTCAAAGTAATTCGTTCAGCTCAAGTAGCAGAATTTATTGCTTTGATTCGTGCGTGTGAAAGAGCAAAGGGAATAAGAATTAACATAGTGACTGATAGTCAGTATGGATACGGTGTGGTTCATGACTATGGTCAGCTCTAGTCTCAAAGGGGTTGTTTAACTTCTGCGGGATCACCTATAAGAAATGCGAAATTGATTAAAAGATTGATCGATGGCATTCAGTTACCAGAGAAAATTGCTGTCGTGAAATGTACAGCCCACAAAAGAGGCAATGAATACATAACAAAAGGAAATGCCTATGCAGATGAGATCGCAAAACACTGTGCAATAAACAATTATTCAATCAATCGGGAAAAGAACAATGAACATGTTTTGAATTCACTTATGCTAACATCTGTAGTTGAGACATGGCAAGGAGTTAAAGATTTGCAAGATGAAGCGGATGATATGGAGAAAAATTCATGGTTAAGAGCAGGTTGCAGACAGCGAGAGGAAGATGAAATTTGGGTTTACAAAGCCAACAGACCAGTAATGCCAAATTGCATGATTGCTGACATGGCTAGAATGTATCATGGCCCAGGACATATTGGAAGAGATTCTATGATCAGGTTATTTAGGCAGACATGGTTCAACCCAAAGTTCAGAATAATTGCAGAATCATTTTGTCAGAGATGCTTAGTCTGTCAACAAATGAATCCAAACAGAAAAACAGTTGTGAGCATGGGAACCATAGGACGGGAGGGTGGTCCTTTTACCAGGTTACAAATGGATTTCATTGACATGCCACTCCACAATAAGTTGAGGTACGCTCTTGTGATAGTTTGTCTTTTTTCAAGATGGGTGGAAGCATTTCCAACATGTCAAAATGATTCAGTTACTGTTGCAAAATTGCTTTTAAGGGAGATCATACCTAGGTACGGTTTTCCAGTGACTGTGGAAACTGACCGAGGCACACATTTTGAGAACAGACTGTTACAAATGATTTGTGAAGCATTGAACATAAAACAGAAGCTGCACTGTGCCTACAGACCAGAAGCATCAGGTGTTGTTGAGCAAATAAATGGTACGATCAAGAATAGAATTGCAAAAATGTGTTTAGCTACAGGAATAAAGTGGACTGACGCACTTCCACTTGTTTTGATGTCTTTGAGAAGTACCCCTGATAAAAAGACAGGTCTGAGTCCTTATGACATTGTCATGGGTAGAGTCATGAGACAAGCATTTGTTCCAGTTTTAAAACTTATGAGTATAAATGATAGTGTCATTTTGGAATACTGTAAAAACCTTTCTGACGTAGTGACTTCTGTGTTCCACCAGGTGGGAACTGATATAATTGCAAGAGACAAAGAAAAAGCTTATGATCTGTTACCAGGAGACTGGGTGAGGACAAAAATACACCGGAGAAGAAATTGTCTGGTACCCAGGTGGCAAAAAGCAAGACAGGTGATTCTTGTCACAACAAATGCAGTAAAGTGCAAAGGATTGAAAAGGTGGATTCACGCTAGTCACACCATTAGTGTGCCAACACCTGAAAATCCTGCCGAAGGTGACACTACAACTGATTCAGATTCTGAAGAAGAACCTGAAAGAAATCCAGATCCTGAAGATCGACAAGAAGGATCTACATCTGGAAAATTCAATTGCGAATAAGAAATTGAACGAAGATACTGAAGAGATTGTGATACTTGACTCAGAAGATGAAGAAAATCTGCTAGAAAAAGAAGCAGAAGAGTCTGATCAAGTGGAAATTCAAAATCAGGAGAGTATTGAAAAGCAGATTGGAAACTCTGAAGGCAGGAACGGAATTCCTGAAACTGGGAAGTTGGAAGTTATTGCAGAAGAAGAAAAAGACGAAGTTCTGAGTACCAGCTATAAGGATGATGTTCCTAATAGAGTGAAACTGCCGAGTAAAGAAGAGCCTAGATTTAGAATTGAAGTATCAGAAACAGATTCAAATGAAAGTGATGAAGATTCCGAAATAAGACATTTTAGAAAAAGAGCTTGGAGAGCAGAGTGCAATACATCTGAACCAAAGAAAAAATTAATAAGAAAAGGTGATAATTGGCCTAATGAAAATGAGGGATTAAAATTCAAATTTGTGAATAGATGAAAAGAGCAGGTGAACGAAGTTTATAGTCAGAAAAGTGACACTGATAAGAAAGTTCAAGCAGGAAAGAAAATAGAAGTGATCAGTAGTAGAGCAAAAAGAGTTATAAAGCCAAACCAAAAGTACAAGTCCCCTGAGTGGACGTACATAATCATCCCACCTGTGGTGGAGGTGAATAGTAGTAGTCAGGAAGATTTAGATGACACTAGTGGAAATGATTAAAATGATTTCAGTAAATTTGGCATAAGGCTGAAGAAATTGTGTTAGGTGACACAAGGTCGAAGAAATTGTGTTAGCTGAAAAATACATTTGATGTAAGACGCAAGGTCGAAGAAAAGCTATTAGAAAGTAGGGTTTTCTTTTTTTTTAAATTAAAAACAAGAGGGTATATTATATTTTTAGTGATTTTTTAATTTTTGGTTTTTGATTTTCTCTGTAAGGCTCTTGTTCTGAGTAAAAGATGCCTTATGTTAATTATAACTCGAGGTGTTCCATTCTGAGGAGATGTTGTAAAATGTCACTAATTTGTGTGGTTTTAATAATCTTGGTCTGGTTAATTTTAGCTGTCATTTTCCCTTTTGGAATTGACAAGGAGATATACAAGGCTAATATGACAAGCAAAGCTATGGCTAAACAAGATAATCATGGTACAGCAGGCAAAACTAACAGAGTTATTGAACACAAGCCAGAGATCCACCAAGATAGATCTGTTGGTGACTTTTCTAGTAATACTTTTTCAAGACTCCTTTCTGAATATGTTAGAGTGATGGATGTTAAGGATTGTTATATTTGTGTGAAGGTACCAGCCTCTGTTTCTGAGGGGGTGACCTATAACATGCTTCCCCTTACTTATGGCATTACATGCAGCGTAATAGCTAGTCTGTTTTATCAAACAGGTCGTTTGGAGTATTATTATTCTAACCATGACGAGATTTTTGCAAATCTAAAAGTTGACAAAAGTTTGAATAAGCATAAACAAGCGAAACAGATGAGGGAATTCTTTATTGTAACAAATGAGTTAACATATGAGTATGCTTTTAGAAACAATTTAACTTGTAAATTGAGAACTGAAGAAAAGACTTTCCTAAACTTAGTTGAAGAAAGAAGAGCGATTTATAAAAGAAATGAAATGTTGAAACAAACCAAATCAAAGTTTTGGCAAGTTGAGGATGAAAAGCTTAATGGTAGATCATCAGAAAATGTTGCTATTCACATAGATAAACCAGTTAGTGGAAAGCTTTGCATTAGAAGAGACAATGCGCTTTTTGACAATTACTTTGTGGGTGCAAGTCAATGCGAGGATACTTATCAAATCTTGGGTGGATGGGGATTCAAAGGTGGCAAAGATCCAATTTTTCCTGGAATTTATTTTGTATGTGGGGACAAGGCTTACTACAATCTCCCAGACCACTGGTTGGGGACTTGTTATGTTGGTTTAGTCTTCCCAAAAAATGTTCATGGGGAAAGAAATGAAAAAGGTTCATTTGAGATTGGCAAACATCTGAGTAGATTCAGAAGAGAAAGTTTTTCAGAAATTTTGGGAGATATTTATGGTGCAGTAATTCCTTTTGTGGGTATAACCCTGAATGCAGTTAAAATCAGAAAATTATCCACAATTGTTGACAGACTATCCACTGACACTGCTGGTGGTTTCCAGTTAGTGGATACTGAAATTAGTGCCATGAGAACCATGGTTATGCAGAATCGTCTTGCACTTGACATTCTGCTAGCAAAAGAGGAAGGAGTTTGTGGAATATTGTGATGTATTCCTATAGGTTCTGAATCGATCCCCCTATTCCTGACCCTATTCTGGTTAACAAACCAACAAGTTAACTAGCAGTCAGCCCATGAGGCAGCAAACCCCCATGATGCAGATACCGTTATCTGACGAAGCCACACTACGGCACAGGAACGTGTTATCTGATTAGGTCATAACGCTTGCGATCTAATTAGACAAGCGATATTCCTCCAGCCCCTGATAAGGCATACGGAGTTCTCTAAACAAATCAAACCTATGACAGACCTGGGAAAAACCCTGCGGCCATTGTTTTGATTTCACCGAGAACTTCAGCAAAAGAATGTGCTAACGACCTGGTCGTATGACATCCTTATTGACGTATCTATGTCCATCCTTACGTCAATCTCGGCACCTTAAAGGTATAAATATTACCGATATTGCCCTATGCAAACACACGCGGTGGTGACGAGACGGAGCAGACATACTTGCCGAAGCCCAGAGCAGAGCAGACCCCGCTGGCGCAGCCCCGCCTTCCTGACGCGCTGAGAACGAGACGCGCTGCTCTCTCCTGCCAAGAGATCCAGCACCGGCGCTTCCGGGTAGCCCTCGCAGGCAGCCTGGAATATCGAGACCAGAGAGAGAGATACCATCCCTCATTCATCCTAACTTCCAGGTACAGAACTGAATAACCCCTCACAGAGAATTCTTTAGTCAGTCACTTGGCAAAACAAACTTAACTTAAACTGTAACTTTCTATTCCCGCCCACGTATTAGGCTTAGGTCAGGTACACGGGGTAGGCGTATTTAGAAACACCAGTTGAGTACGTTTAGTCAAATGTATATGTGTATATATCTATTTTAATCATTTTAAACCTTCATATGGCTTAGAAACCATATCAATGTTTTTACAGTATTATTTTATACTTCTGCTTTTAATGTATGCACTTTACTTAACCATAAGTATTGCAATAATATCGATCCATTTCTCTTGTATGAGAAAAGAGACTGATCAATAAATAACACCTTTTATTGAACACGCCCGTCTCTTCCTTTTCTCTACAAACTGATGAGACTAAGAATGCACGTACTGACTGAGTAAAATAAATTGCCTTTTGTTCACACGACTCTCGAGATATACTCTTGATTAGGGGAGAGCAAAGTTGTCATGTTCTATGGTTGTCAGAAACTAAATCCCTTCTTGTCTAATCAGGGAAGTTAATTCCTTCCTGAACATTCGAGAAAGTTTCTAGTGAACTCTGAGCTAAGCTGGCAAACCCAAAACTTTAAGTCTAATATCGACAATAGTAGACCTAGTTAACGTCTGGTCTAGGCCTATACTATTGAAGGTATTATTCCAATGCGCAGAGCCTATTGGGATGATAGGAACTACACTACATGGCGCCCAACGCGTTTGGAAAGGGCGATAAAACTAACGTAAGACATTTAGAGTAACTCAGTCGTGCTTTCTCACTCAGACCCCTTTTCCCCACAATACTCCAAAGACGTCTGGAGTGGGTGAAAGGTTATATCCGCCAGACCTCGCAGGAGGGAACTCCTATGTATGGTTCTTGGTTTAGTCAACGTTGAAGGATACACTGTTCCAAAATATTGTGCATCTAATCTTTGTTTCCATAAGAAACCTGATCTGCAAACAAACAAAATAACCTTCCTGTCGGAAAAATGGTAAACAGCGGTGATGAAAGAGAGGCAGTTAGATTAGCAACTGAACTCGCAGAAGCTGATGCTACTATGCAGGAAGCGGCCCCGATATAATACTCATCCCGGTCATCAAAAGGAAATCTATAACCATAAAACTTATAGAAAATGGACTGACACCTAGAGGTGGCACAGTCATATTCGTAATTGAGGCACACGAATATCGGCAGACAGAGGTATACTATTCATGGATAAACTTTCCAGCAGCAAATCCTGTAACAAAGTACTTCCACTATTACAAAATAGAAGAACCTCCTGAAATGTACACTCCTTTCGAGGAGGTGGAAGTACCACTCAAATTTCAAGAGCACCTGCTCTTATTTGATGGCGCCCTAAAACATAATAATCACATCACCAGGCTCGGTCCTTTAGGTAGACCAGGAGCAACGTGGCCGGTCCTAGCCGGATACACACCACATCCAGACATCGACGGGATGTCTGCAGCAAATCTTTTAACACAGCTAAAACAATTAATAAAAATACATAGACAATTAGTCCAGTATGTGATGCGGACTTCAACAATTCAACCAGCAATTAAAATTCCACAGCTGACCCCTCACCAGGGGAACACAAATAAAATTACACCACAGAACATACAGTCCTGCCTAGGTAAAGTACCGGCTAAACGGGAACAAATACCATTCTGGTTGGCACAAAAAATCACCCAAATAGAGGCGGTGTTTCCAGACACCACCCCGTTAGAAAAACACAGGATTCTGACTATCTGTCTTCCAATGGGAATCGCACCACACATAGAGGACTGTGACACTTGGGGTACAGTCTTTGCTTCCATCTACACAAAAACGCACGGTGTTCCATCCATTTCGGTAATACCAGATGTGCTAAAACAAATTCAAGACGAATACGGTCCAGAACCCGCTTTAACTCTTGGTATGAAATTACTGAAAGACTTCAAGCAGGTCTCGGCTATATTATTAGCCAACATAAAGGGAGAAGCAGCAAACGTGGCGATCCGCCAGAGGTTAAAAGAGACAGATATAGCAGACCAACCAGCTGAAATTGCCAGAATCATAGAAAAATCCTATGAGGGACTAGGTAGAGATAGTTTAGGTGGAATACCAGTAAAACCACAACTGATTGAAAGTCCAGAAAAAATATTTTTTAATAATAATTCAACATCACAGAAAAAGAGCTGGGATGGAAACAAACAATCCAATCCTAAAGAAAAGAAATTCCAGTCCCGAGGAAGGTCTCCTAGGCGAAGAGAAAAATCTCCGAACCAAAGACACAGGTCACCCCAAAGTGACCCCTCTGGGAAAAGATATAACCTTAGAAATAGGGATAATATAAAGAAGCCTGATAGATATCAAGACATTGATACACGTCCCTCTCAATCTTTTCAGACTTCCTCGCAGAAATCGGAAAGAAGAGGACGATCAGAACAAAGAGAAGAGCACGCCAAGTCCAAAGACAAGGAACCTGCTCATCTAAAAAAGAAATTACAATTTCCAAAAAAGAAGGTAGCCAGCATTAAAATAGTTAACAATGCCGAGAATTCTGAGGACACAACTGACAAACGGAGAATGGGCTCAGACGATGCTAGACAGCGCAGCAGAAGTGAGCATAGCTCGCAAAGTCCTTATGAATCATCTGGAGACAGTGGACACAAATGAATATCTTCGAGTGGAAACTGCAGACACCAGAGTTAGCAAACCTCACAAAATATATGAAATAACATTACGTATAGAGGGGGATAAGACTAGAAAAATAAGGGGACTATTTTGGGATAATCTCTCCAAGGGCTATGACATCCTTCTAGCTGAAAAAAGACTGGCCACCAGAGTTTGTCAGGGATTGCCCTCATGGCGAAGAAATAATTATGCCTGCCTTCTCAAATCATATCCCAATTCATAAAAAATACACACTTGCTAGAAAGTGGGCAGTAGCTCAAGCTCCTGCTTTATATAAAAATCACGTAGGATGGGATGAGGACTCTCCTCCTCACAAAATCCAGCTAAAATCACAACCTACTGCACAAAGGCAGTACCCAATTAAGCAAGAAGCTAAAAAACAGGTAAAAGAAATCCTAGATCAGCTAGAATACCAGGGGGTGATTGAAACTTGCACCTCACAAATGAACAACCCTTTGTTTCCGGTCTCCAAACCAGACAATTCATATCATCTAGTTTTGAATTACCGACACCTTAACTCATGTTGCAAAACTTTTGCAGTGCAAAACTCGCATAGTGCTGCACTAATGAATAACATAGTGCGCAAAAAATACAAAACAACATTAGACATCTCTAATGGATTCTTTTGTCAAAACATAGCACCAGAGAGCAGATATTTGACTGCGTTCTCAATAAATGGCACTCAAAAACAATTCTGTCGGTTAGCCCAGGGGTACAAGAACAGCCCGGGAGTATTCTCAATTACTACAAATATATGATGATGAAGCATTATCTTATGTCGACGACATTTACTTAACAGATGATGACTTGGATACTCACTTGAAGAGAGTGAACACCATAATACTTGGGTTCGCAGCAGAGGGTTACAAATTCAACTTTAAAAAATCCAGAATTGCCCATCTGACAGTCCTGTTCTTAGGATATGAATTATCAAGTGAAGGCAAAAGCCTGGCTGACAATTTCCTAGAGAAATGTGCCGTACTCCAAGCACCTAGAACACTAAAAAACCTACAGTCAATTCTAGGCTTCCTAAATTTCGGAAGAACATACATTGCAAATTACGCAGAAAGGGTCAAACCCCTTTATGATCTGATAAAACCAGATTTTAAAAGAACTAATTGGACTCAAATACACACAGAAATTTTGAGATCCCTACAAACAGACATGCTAATTAAAACAAAATTAGAAACACGTGATAACACACGCAATCTTGTGATTCGAGTCATCCCAGGAAGATGCGGATTCACATACCTGACCTCTAATGAGGGAGAAAAGGTACCAATTGCATTCAAATCACACTTGTACACAGAAGCTGAAAAGAAGTTCAGTATTAAAGAAAACATTGTTCATGCAGTTCAAACCGCAATAGCTAGAGAAAAAGACAAAGCTGACGGTAGACATATCACTGTCAGAACAGCAGAACCAGCCTTTGAGGCACTAACAACACCTTGTAATTTACCAACAACAACATTGAATCCGGAATGGATACAATGGGTGAATTCAATTACAACGGACAAAGTATACTACTACTTTGATCCAGAACTAGAAGAGTTAAAAAATCTAGAATATGTAAGAACATTCCCTCTGCCAATCGACATTCTGCCCTTACGACAGTACGCCTGTGTAATCTATACAGACGGACATGCTCAACCCCCCGTTTGGGGAGAACAAGCATACAACCCCACATGTGGGATTACAAAAGAAGTGTGGCGCGGAGGTAAACTAAGACCTCTATTAACAAAAACACACTCAGTTGAAACTAATTCAGAACAACAGACTGAAATAATAGCATTGAAAATGGCGCTAGATAATGCGGATCGCGAATTCCCGACACTTATAGTGTCTGATTCATACTACTGCGTCAAATCATATAATAACGATTTGCAGACATGGATTCAAAACGGCTACAAAGATGACACAGATGCAACAATAAAGCAGAAACTGCTCTGGGAACAAATAGCTCTTTTACAAAAAGAACTACCAAAGACTCACGTGACACACTCACTGAGTCACCAGCGTGATGGCGTTCACGTTGCAGGGAATTCATTGGCTGAGACAGCCACAGCGGCAGCAACTAAATCGGCTTCCGTAGTTCGAAAAAAGCATACATTAAAATACATTGACGGTGAAACAGTGCTGGCGGTGAAAACGTCATCAAAAGGCGACTGCTCAGCGTTACCGATCAACTATCCACTCAATTATACATACATAATCGATGCAAACTCCGTCCCTTTTGCTCGAATCCCTGGAGTGGGGGATAGAGTGATTCCAAACATGGACAGGAGAAACTTGTTAATCGCAGACGCACATATGGGCGAGGGTCTCAGACACCTCAAACTAAAAGATTCTCTGGAAGAATTACAATCAAGGTATTGGTGGCCAGGCATGAGCCTGCATCATACCATGTTTGTAAAGAACTGCCCGAACTGCAACAGGAATCGCAGTGGTGAGAGAAACGGTGTAATACCGTGTCGTTTCACTCCAGAAAAAATCAACAGTAAAAAGCAAGGCTTGCGATTAACATATACAGGCTAGTTTCCACTTATAATGTAGATCACCAGCACTCGGCTGACGTCTGGACTGTTATACAAAGATTTGCGAGTCTAAATGGCATATACGCTAAGAGCATGCTACGTTTGACCATTGTTTTCACTCAAGCCCTCCAGCCTGGGGGGAAACATGGCCAAATGAGCATAGCACAGCGGGAATCTTCTCACTTCCTTCCTGAGGGATACGGGATGGTGTAAAGAAAAAACCAAGGCATAAAGCAATCTATAACGGAAAGGATATTAGGTTCTGGAGCTGGGTGGGTCAAACATCTAATAAGTGTCCAACGTAGTCTAAATAACTTGCCAAGAAATTCTCTGAAGGGATTCAGTCCGTACGAATTATTATTTGGAACTAGGATGTTGATCTCCGACCTTGATAGTCAGACTTCAGTGGTGAAAGAAAAAAGCTTTGATATCAAAGACCGTTTGGCTATTTTGCAGGACTTAAACAAAACAAGAAAAGACCTGAGCAACATAAAGTTGAAACAGCAGCCAACAACCACTGAAGAACCACCACCTGTCCCAGCAAGACCTGTCTGGATTCCAAAAGTCGGGGATCTAGTCAGAGAAAAGATCGCGGTAAAGAAGGAATTTGGGCCTTCTTACAGAAAAGCAGTTCCTGTCTTGTCTGTCAACGGGACAAGATCAGTTGTACTACCGCCGCTTGCTGGTAAAAAGGAGAACCGAGTTGTATCCATCGACCTGGTAAAACCACAATCATGTGGCCGATAACAAGTAGTAGGCCAAGTGGACTCCCAATAAGTAGCAGAACACCAAGGTTTGCTACCAGTACAGAGGTCCTAACTAAGAGGCTAATCACATTCGAAACGCCTACAGAAGAACGACAAGGACTATGCAACAATGCAATGGAACTTAGACCTCTGAAAACCCAAATAAAAACATTTAGCAGAGACACACCAATCTACAATGAAGTACCAAGTGAAAATGCAAGAAACAGTAATCCTGAAACAATTGGAACAATTGACAGAACTGCATCCGGCTACTTCATAAACTTCGATGATTCCTCTGAAGGCTTCAGTGAATCAAAGACACAGCCATCATCAAAAACCTTTAAAGATAAAGCTAAAGAACCTTTGAAACAACTGAAAGAAACATATCTGATTTCTCCATGGATCGAATTTTGGGTGGGTTTTGGTGCATTTATCCTCATACTTTGGCTCATCATGGTACTAACTTTGGGACGCTTCATTGAGGGAAAATATGCTAAAATGGACACAGCAAGTCAGAAAATCAACTTGATCCTCAAACCACACACATCTTCACACGTCGAGAAAAGAGAACTTTCTTCAGTCAACTTCACAGCCAATCCTATACCGGGTGGGGTAGCATGGGACAACACTGACTACGAAATATATGGTCCGGTTGAAATCCTGAAATATCCACACCAAATTAAGATCTCATTGAGTGACTTTGTAAAACCAAGCTCATTTGCTGATGATTGGGACTTCGAAAGTATAAATAATATGATGTCTGACTTAGTAATGTCTGCTAAATTTACCAAACATGATTATTTGCAGGGTTCTACAAATTATGATAGTATGTATTGTTATAACCACTATGGCAACCATTTTCTGCATAGATCTGCACAACCTAGAAATGTTTTAAATTATAATCAATGGGAACATTGTGCAACCCCTCCAAAAGGAAGCTCAAGAACCGTTTACGACAAATATTCATACTTTTCAGGTTTTAACACAAGTAATGCTGAAACATTTTATTTCAACTTGTCAAATAAGACAGGGACAAAGACCATGATAACAAACACGAAATTGATATATTCAGACTCATTCTTTGAACAAATGAATACTTTTGGTTTTGATTATTGGGACAAAAATGTTGAATTGAAAAGTGTTTGGGGTACAAAAGAATGGCAAGTACAGGGTATAGAATCTTTGTTTAGAGCCTGCATGATCCCAGAACAAATTATATTTTTAAATGACACTGTTCAACAAACTACCTGTCTTGGCTTAGCTAAAATCAAAGACTTAAATAAACCGTCTATTCCTAAACCGACAATGTACAGCAATAGCTCAATAGATGAGGAGATAGACGTAAACTATGTATTAAACCAAAACAGAACACATCCTGATTGGAAACAGTGGTTGATCTGGCCCACAGATACTAATAACTGTCAAGACAGATTCCTGAACAAAACACAGGGGTTCAAAATGACCAGGCCAGACCCTAGATATCCCCAAAGACATCACCCAGGGATAATAACAACCTACAGTGTGGGCAAATTATGCCTTCAATGGCTACAAACTTCCACACTGGCAGAAATTAAGCAACACCTATCTTTACTTACTGATGGTGCTGACTTGCGTGATTTCATTATGGGACCGCGCAAACAGCGTCAAAAACGTTTCATAGCAGCCTCTGTATATGCAGCATACAATGAGGCCTGGAAGGTTACTCAAATTGAAACAGCAGAAAGGATACGGGAAATTGACCGTATTAATTTGGAAAAATCACTTTCTGTAGTGGACAATGGGTTAATGACTCTGTCCTCCAGAATTTTTTCTTTGGACAGCATTGTGTCTTCAGCAATCGACATATTATCGCAGGACTTACTGTTGTTACAACACGGTCAGTCTCAATTGCGTTCTATTGTACAGCTTGGCTGGACGTTACAAAATCTGCGTTCAGGCTATGTGCCTTGGCGTTTAATCAACACAACGTCACTATTCCATATCTTTAACCTTACTGATAGACAAATC
Organism: Lissotriton helveticus; assembly: GCF_964261635.1. NCBI lineage: Eukaryota > Metazoa > Chordata > Amphibia > Caudata > Salamandridae > Lissotriton > Lissotriton helveticus. The sequence goes on from NC_136059.1 coordinate 1,340,215,641, forward strand.
AGTATGGCACAAAAGGGTGCTGATTATACAATCCTGAGCATTGAGAAACTTGAAAGATTACCAGTGACAATGTCAGAACGACCTGTCAGTGAATGGATAATACATGGGATAATTAATATTCCAATTTCAACCTTCAGGTTTCAATACTGCCAAAAATATATACAGGCTGGCATGTACGAGAAATTGGGAAAGGGGTACATTAAAACAACATGGAACCTGCCCTATTCACATGCATGTGTCAGTAATAAAGGACAGAAAGTGTTTCTTAGTGGCAATAATTGTGCGATGTCACTAAGCGGCACACTTCTGTGTAACGGAATTAGTTTGCATGGAGCCTGTGAAGGGAACTCAAATAACCTTTCATGTCACCAGCTAGGCGCACCTGCAACAGAGATAGAACCATTCTTTCAAAGACTCTATAATGGGAGTTACATTCTAATTGTAGATCGCAGATGTTGTAGTCTTATGCCCGGGACTCCTTATCTCGTAACTACGACTGCAAAGGTCAAGTGCTGTGGACGCTCATTGTTCCCCAGCTCCTTTCCAGACAGGGAGGCAAGGGCATGGCCCAACTTGAAAATTACTTCTATTCGAATAGATACTTTAAGCAGAATGAAAACAGTGCTTCTTCAGACGCCTACCAGGCTCACGTCATCAAAAGAAACGTATGATCTCCAAGTCGCAAGGACGACTGCAGAGATACATTCTTTGTTATCAACTAATTCCCCCATACATTTCGCGGAAATCCTGAACGAAATCTTAAATATTTCTGATACCAATGGGGTCTCAAAGGTATTTAAGACAGTATTTTCGATGGCATTAACACCATTCAAAGCCATACTGGGTATTTTTCCAGATTTCGTCCATTCGATTTTTGGCGGACTTCCCCTCATTTTAGGACTGATTGCAGGAATCCTATTCCTAGTCCTTATTTTTCGTTATGGCAAACCATGTCACAGACAAAACACCTGCGACAAGGGAAGAAACAATCCTAGCCATTGGATACCGGGACCGGATATCAAAAATCATGGGACTATCCCGGCTTAGAGACCTGAACATGACTTGGTTTCTATCCTTTCGACCAATGTGGCAACGATGTGTTTTACCTGTATTAAGGTGCCTGCTATGCGGAGAAGAATGCGTGTTGGACACCTGTCTGACGCTACAATCGGATGCGCCAATGGATGCAGAAACATTGTTGAGTCCTATCAAGGCTCACGCTTTGTGCTGCCCTCAAAGGCTACCAATCCTGATGACGGCATTCGTGGAAGCTTCACCACTACGATTAAGGGGTAGTGAAGTTCATGATGAAAGCAGCATCGATCAGGTACGACCTTCTGTCAGCAATCCAAATCAGAACGTCAATGGAGACAATCATGCGCACGAATGCATGGTCACACCTATTTCCGAGTTAGTGGAACTCTCCCAGGAAGCTGTTGACAACTTTTTCGAAAGCCTAAATGATATGATGTTCTCACCAGAGCAGAAATAGAAACTTTTGAGCAAGCTCGCACACGGCGTTCCCTGAATTTGGCCTTCAACTAGAATAGCAAAATACCATGAACAATTTTCCCTCCAGTTCACGGACAGCAATTTTTTCAGCAGCCCCAAAATATTTTTTACAATTTTTCGGGACACTTATCTTCTGCTTAAAGTAAGAAACTATTCTTAAAGAACTAAGATTTCTATTTTTAGATAGCTTATAGACATTAGCTGCCCGCTGGTATGTTCATAAATATTTTATTCTGTGATGGAATGGTCTCGAACCTTTTTTCTGTATTAAGAGCCATTTCATGTGTAAATTCTCATATACCAAATAGCAATAATGTATGAAAATGCGTGATTACTTTAGCATTATTCTACAGCTTGAGTGCATATATTGCTTATGACTGCATTTTTTTTCCGTATATTTGAAAAATTTCAAAATTGCATTTATGTATTTTGGGGTGGTAAGGTATAGACAATACTCTATAGTATGTATGTACTATGTTTACTATGCCTAGATTAGTAAATATGTCCATAGTTAGCGTGGAGTGGGTGTGATGTATTCCTATAGGTTCTGAATCGATCCCCCTATTCCTGACCCTATTCTGGTTACCAAACCAACAAGTTAACTAGCAGTCAGCCCATGAGGCAGCAAACCCCCATGATGCGGATACCGTTATCTGACGAAGCCACACTACGGCACAGGAACGTGTTATCTGATTAGGTCATAACGCTTGCGATCTAATTAGACAAGCGATATTCCTCCAGCCCCTGATAAGGCATACGGAGTTCTCTAAACAAATCTAACCTATGACAGACCTGGGAAAAACCCTGCGGCCATTGTTTTGATTTCACCGAGAACTTCAGCAAAAGAATGTGCTAACGACCTGGTCGTATGACATCCTTATTGACGTATCTATGTCCATCCTTACGTCAATCTCGGCACCTTAAAGGTATAAATATTACCGATATTGCCCTATGCAAACACACGCGGTGGTGACGAGACGGAGCAGCCATACTTGCCGAAGCCCAGAGCAGAGCAGACCCCGCTGGCGCAGCCCCGCCTTCCTGACACGCTGAGAACGAGACGCGCTGCTCTCTCCTGCCGAGAGATCCAGCACCGGCGCTTCCAGGTAGCCCTCGCAGGCAGCCTGGAATATCGAGACCAGAGAGAGAGATACCATCCCTCATTCATCCTAACTTCCAGGTACAGAACTGAATAACCCCTCACAGAGAATTCTTTAGTCAGTCACTTGGCAAAACAAACTTAACTTAAACTGTAACTTTCTATTCCCGCCCACGTATTAGGCTTAGGTCAGGTACACGGGGTAGGCGTATTTAGAAACACCAGTTGAGAACGTTTAGTCAAATGTATATGTGTATATATCTATTTTAATCATTTTAAACCTTCATATGGCTTAGAAACCATATCAATGTTTTTACAGTATTATTTTATACTTCTGCTTTTAATGTATGCACTTTACTTAACCATAAGTATTGCAATAATATCGATCCATTTCTCTTGTATGAGAAAAGAGACTGATCAATAAATAACACCTTTTATTGAACACGCCTGTCTCTTCCTTTTCTCTACAAACTGATGAGACTAAGAATGCACGTACTGACTGAGTAAAATAAATTGCCTTTTCTTCACACGACTCTCGAGATATACTCTTGATTAGGGGAGAGCAAAGTTGTCATGTTCTATGGTTGTCAGAAACTAAATCCCTTCTTGTCTAATCAGGGAAGTTAATTCCTTCCTGAACATTCGAGAAAGTTTCTAGTGAACTCTGAGCTAAGATGGCAAACCCAAAACTTTAAGTCTAATATCGACAGTAGTAGACCTAGTTAACGTCTGGTCTAGGCCTATACTATTGAAGGTATTATTCCAATGCGCAGAGCCTATTGGGATGACAGGAACTACACTACAATATTACATGTCCAGCACTGCTGCACATATATTCCTGATAAGAGCAAGAATATTGAGATGTACATCAAAAACATCACAGAGCTTCATTCAGAAGTTGTTCCATTAGAAGATGAGGACTTTTCAGAACGCTTGAGCAAAAGAATTGCAGTAATCAAAACCTGGTTTCAAGAGATAGGTAGTTCAATTGTAGGCAAAATACTGACTCCTTTACTAGTCATAGTTTTTGTGATACTTCTGTTGAAAATTAGTTGCATGCTGCACAAGAGAAAGAAATATCTGAGGGAAAAGAAGAGGATTTACAAACTTAGAAAGGCACAAGAAAAGGAAACAGAATTGGAAGAGTTTCGCAGATCACAGTATGAGAGTTTCAAGCAGACAGCAAAAACAAGTTTTTAGAAATACTAATACAGTGCAAATCAAAACATGTTCTTAAAGTTAAAATTTTTGCTAAAAATTTTGGGAGTAGTTTGGTGATTTTGAAATCACCCGATGAGGGAGTTGATGGAGCGAGGTTCAGAATGATATTTTGTTCTGACTCGCGAAGTTAAACTTCCATAATATAATCATATTAATAAGCTTGTGAGTGAATTGTACTCATCAACATAGTTTAAAAATGCATTACCAGACACAGGGGATTAACCTATGTGCTTTATGTTGCAAACTGCAAGTTCGTGGAAAATAATAAACTAACCTTGTCTATTGTCTTTGTCAATATTAAATGCGGCTGTTTTATTAAATGGCATGTGCTTATTTTGTGTGCTTATGTTAAGTCTTTTTGTCTTATATATGGCATGAGTTTGTAAACTCTATGTGCTTCAGCTTTTGCTAGGTAACATTGATTAATGGGTTAATATTTAGTAAAGGGGGTGGGTAACAGAAGGGTTTTCAATGCTCTAATTCATTGATGTTTTGTGTTTCTTTAAATACTACTTCTCCAAGAGGGAGGCCTAATGCTCGAGGCCTAGCGTTTTGAAAATAAATGTTTGGAATCCTGTCGTGAAGAGCTGAGCACAGAGAAATAAATAATAAAATTGGTTGTGCAAGATGAGCTCTGCAAGTGACAAAATCAAGGACACACAGGATGTGGCAGACCTGCCAAGCCAAGGAAGCAACGGACTGTTTCAAATATGGTTGCATTTCCGAGGAAGCTAATGGTCTCGTGAGAAAGTGGACAATGGTGTTTTAGAAAAGTATAACTTTGGATTGAAAAGGAGGTGACCTCATATGGACTGACATGGTGAACAACCTTTACAACGAAACTTTTACAACGCACTACCATTACAACGCGGTCATTACAACGCAAACCATTACAACGCATTGCGCTGGGGGGCGCTCTAGGATAGGGAATATATTTAATTTACTATCCAACACCTTCCCTACTATCCACGGGGACTGGAGTTGGAATAGTAAATTAAATAAATCACTATCCAGCGCCTAAAAGCACTATGCATTGTAATGGTATGCGATGTAAAAACCGCGTTGTAAAGGCAGGCGTTGTAATAGCCTGCGTTGTAACGTCATACATCCACTGACATCTGTCAGCCAATCCGGACTCTGGATGGTTGAGAAAAGAATACTTTTAGGTGAGATTAGCTAGTTGGAAAGGTATAAAAATTGCCCCATGGGCAGGAGGGGTGCTGCTCGCATTCCGAATCCAGAAGGGCGTGACGTGCTGACGGACATTTGGCACACGTAAGAATAATAGGCCTTAATGACTTTTCCTTTTAGATGGAGCGAGTTTTAGACAGGGAAATTAGAACTTAGGGTTTGAAGAAACTGATCATTTTTTCTAACTCATGCTGATTGATTATTCTTTGAAATGTCAGTGTAATATGCTTTTCCTCAATTAAATGCTGCTATTTTGTTAATAAAATAATGACTTATTAAAGAAAAGCTTTTTCTTTGAAGAATAAAATTAATAAATTAGATTTTGAAACGACAAGCTGGTCATGTTTATTCATGGTCTAGTTACCATCAGTTGATCCATTTACCTAAGTGACTTAATTAATATGATAAATGCATTAAAACCATGGTAAGAGATGATAAACTGCAGATGTATATAAATGTGTAAATAGTTTGAAAATAGGTTCTGATTAATTAGGTCACATGATTCAGTTGCCCAAAAATTGTCTCGTTAGTTTATGGGCCTTACGAGAGATTTATGATTAATGGTGAGTATTATGGTGTTGGATAGCGTTGATGAGACAGTTTTTCTACATGGGCGCTGCATCAGTAGTCATTGTTCTTCCATGCCCCCTGGTCACCTCCGAGTGGCATAGACTCTGTCCCCACTGCTTGCAAGTTCTTCTCTTCAAGAATCCATCCTTGGATTCCACTGGACTCTTTCACCTTCTTCGCCAGTGGCATCTTTCCTGAAATCCTCCATTGTGGTCTACAGTGGTTTCCGACCTCACTTTGCACCTATGCCCCAGGCATCCCTGGTTAAGTATCCTGGTTCCTAGGTATCCACGGGTGGGGGGACTCTCCAACCTTCTGTCTTCAATGGGGTTTCGGGTCCTTCTTCTTGAGAACTGCAACCACAAATTTTCCATTGATCTGCATTGAGACACGGCTGTGTTTCTACTCTGTACACAGCCTCTGTTGGGTTCCTGGGTTCTTATCTCAGGTGGTTCCTTGGGTCCTAAGCTCATCAGTCTTCTGGTCCAAGTCCCGACTTCAGTCACAGTTCGCATTCCACTTCTTTAGTATATGGTTTGGTCTCCCCCTAGAGACCACTGTGTATTTATGCTAACTTACCAGTTTACATTTGAAGTATTGTGAGTATTGTATTGATATCTCCGGATAGAAGATATACCAATGTGTTAGTGAGTGTGTATAATAAATATACTTATTTTTATAACTACACTGTGTGGTTCTTTTTCGTTTAACCTACACTGTATGATTTGTTCTGCTAAAACAAGCTGCTTAACACTCCTTCTGGACTAAGCCTGAAGGCTGCTTTCCACAGCTACCACTTATAGAGCTTTCTGTGGTTGTCTAAGACCACTAAAATCCCCCTAAGGGTTGTCTGGATTAGTGCAAGACGCTTCATTTAAATAAGTGTGCACCATATACGAAGCCAGCCTGTTACAGTGGTTTACAAGCTGCCACACACTCCAAAGAGGATAAAGACTTATCTATAGCAAATATGTCCTTAATAGAGTTGGCTGAGGCCTCACTTTTCTGGGCATGGAATGCCCTGGGTGAACAGTGAATTAACTAATGGTATTGCTTTAGTACCTCCTTGTAATCAATCTTCCTTTTTACACAATAGTCCCTTCACCATACACGCTTCAGGTTTTTACAACTTCCTGGAGAGAGCTAATTCTTCAGTAAACTACTCCACGAGGGTTGTTTACGTTACACCCGGATATGGGTAAGAGGCACTAGTTTATCCAGGGCATCAGTAATCCAACTCTCAATGCTGGTGTTAGCCGAATCCACATCTTCGTCTACCACTGGATTCGATTGATGGAGAGTATTTAACAGAGTCCCAATTACATTCTAGCCCATTTACGAAATTTAAAAGGTAAAGTTCTCATGGGCATAGCAGTCATTGTGGATGGCTGTATCTGAAACTGTACCATCCAATGGTCTGACCACATAACCTGCACGGGAGATTGCACCGCGATAGCAGCAACATTTGCAAAAATGGGATCCAGAGTGTGTCCAAGCTGGGTTCTGGGGCCCTGAACTAGCTGTGTCAGTTGCAGTATCTCTAAGTCCTCCAACAACGAGTTAGCTGCAGAGCAATTTTTGTCATCAAAATGTACGTTAAAATCCCTTAGCACTAACAGATGCTTATAGCGAAGCACATAAGCTGGCAACAAGTCCATCAAAGCTGAGATAAAATTAATTACTGGTCCAGGTGGACAACAGATTAAGAAACCAGCAATGGTAGACTTTCAGGGCAGGGTGAAAGTGAAAAAAAAACCTTCACAATTGGCTAAATCAAGGACCGTGAGTGAGCACTGGAGAGACTGTTTGAAAAGAATTGCAATACTGCCACCTCGATGTGAGACAAGTTCACGCCTGACTATCCCTTATCCGTTAGAGATGGTATTCAAAATATCCGGAACTGAAGAGTCAGATAGCCCGGTTTCGGTTAAGAAAAATACATCAGGAGATTGTACAGAGAGGAGATAAAATATATCCGTCTGATGTCTAGGCAATGAGCTACGGTCAATGGCTAAACATTGCACCACTTGCGATCCTTGTCCATCCTCACCTATAGCTACCGTCCTTGCAAGCTTGCCTCTTAAATTAATACTACAGTGATTACACACCAAAGCGCCCTTAGAAATATTGAGAGTTTGGTTACATCCCTCAGTTGGAAAAGAGGCAAGCAGCCGGGTTTCTCAGTATCTGATACGGCTGCAGTAGGCCCCGGACGGGCAGGGATGCTGGCCCCGTCCGGGCATGGACGGGTGCAGATGTGCTTACCTTTGGCGTGCCTTCGGCATGCAAGCGGCGCATCGGCCATCTCTAAATACCTGCCGTAGGAAGGGCAGAAATTGACAAGAATCCCCATTCTGAGAAGAAAGTGGGCGGGACAATAAAACCCCAACCAGGACCCAGCAACCACCGGCCAATCAGGAAGGCTTCCTTTCCAGCTTGATGCTTCTGGGAAATGAAAGTCAGCTAAAATCAGGGCTCGAGTCGGGGTACCACACGGGTGGACGGCGTCCCCCCACTTATTTTACCAGGGGGACACCGTCCCCCTGCCAAACAGCTGGACTTAATTATTTGGCCTCTCTGGGACGAGGAGCAAGCCACCTTTCGTGATGTCACTTCCTGTCGTGACGTCACTTCCGGTGACAGCGTCCCCCCACTTCTTTTTTTAGGACTTGTGCCCTGGCTAAAATAATAGCCCAACATAAACTGAGGAATAAACACATAAAACCAAAGATTAAAACAAGCCAGGCACCTCCCGGCACCATGTGGGAAATGAAAGTCAGCTAAAATAATAACTCAACATAAACAGAGGGATAAACACATAAAACCAAAGGTTAAAACAATCGGGAGCCAGGCACCTCCCAGCACCATGCGGCACTACAAGGAACTAAAACAGGTGGTGAGTTTGAGTACACCAAAGCACTCACAGCGCCAAAGCAAAATCATCTGACTGGAGACGCAGAGCGTGCCACACATGAGCCTGTCCCCGTAGGTTATGGGCAGTGCTATACCTTGGGATAAACGCCAACTGGTCCAAATTAATATGAAGGGGTAAATGGGGGGAGGAGAGGCACCACCAGGACACCACTTTGAATTTTAACATCTCTACTTAAGAGCGATATCAGCCTGTATGAGGATGCACTTAAAAGGTGCCTGCCGGCCTTGGTATCATGACCACAAGGGCCTCTTGCATGGAGGCCAGCAGAGTACCGATCTCCAAGACTGCGTTGTGTACCTCTAGCAATTGGTCTGATATTGCATATTTATGATAACATTCCCTTGGCAGCCCATCACTACCTGGGACCTATGCAGGTTGACGATGTCTAATTGCTTAGAGGATTTTTGCCTTTGTAATTGGGTCATCTAGGACCTCTGTGTTGTCCGAGTCGAGGCACAAGAGCATGATCCCTGCAAGGAGATCTTATAGGGCCTCCCTCGAGGGGTATATATACGCTTCGTATAGACCATGCCAAGGAGGGTGGCAAATACCTTGTTAATTGCTCGATGTGTGTATACTGGTTCACCTGCTTCCATGAGCATCTGCAGGACCGGGGCCTTAGTGGCATCTCCTTGAATCATACAGGCCAATAAAGCACCCACCCTGTCTCCCACCATGTGGAATTGCTGCTGATAGGCCCGTATGTGTATGTTTCTCCAGCCTACGCCAATGCTCCATTAACTCCTCCTGCACAGCACACCATTGTGGCAGTTTATGAAGGGTCGAAGGGAACACTGTCTCCAGCTTGCTCAATTTCGACTCCTGTACTGTAATATCTCTCTCCATCTGAACACCATAGGATGTTTTTAAATACACTCCACTGAGGACGACCTTCATGGCCTCCCAGTCGAGCACCATATAGGATGCAGACCCCCAATTGTCCTCAAAATAGTGCCCAAGTGTGTCAGTGACCCCAGCTGCAAAAGGGGAGTCCCCCAAAGCCTCCTTACGGAGGAGCCAAAGGAGTATCGGCGGTCAATGTGGTACGCCACCAAGAGTCAACAAGACCAGCAAGTGGTTTGAGAGGTATCGGGTGAGATACACGTCAAGAGCCAAGGTCACCAGTTTGGCAGAAATAGAACAATAATTAGACGTCTAAATGTACCCGTTGCTGGGGTATGACAAGAAAACAATTGTCTCCCGTATGGTGCTCACACCAGACATCGCATAACTGTAGACCACCAAACATATCTCGGAGTGCCCCAGTAAGCCGAGGTTTTGTGTGGGCCCGTGAGGGCTCCCTGTTCAGCAACCCAGCCAGGACACAGTTAAAATCCCCTGTAAAGACCACTTCTGCAACTAAATAGGGGGGTCGCCACTGCCATCAATGTGGGAAAGAAATCCGGACAATCAACATTGGGGGTATAACATTAAACAGATCTCCCATCCCTCAAGTGTCCCATGCAGAATGACATATCTTCCCTCTGGATCCATTACATGATTCAAATGTTTAAAAGGGACCCTTGGAACAACTCAAATAGGTCCTACCCTCGCAAACCCCGAATAAGAGGTAGCATAAACCTGCCCTCTCCATCACTTCCTCAGGCATGGGATTGCATCTCTGTCCCGGAAGTTGAACAGCCATGCTATGATTGCTCAAGGAGGTGCGCAAGGCCTAGGGGAGGCGCAAGGGCCTTGTGCGCTCTCTCAATAGTAAAACATGTAGAGAGGCACTTGGCGCCAGAGTGGCAGTGATCCAGTCCTACAAAAAAAGTTCAACAGATTGCCCCTCCGCTTTCTCCGGAAAGAAAACGCACCGTATTCCTATGGGACCGCCCCTTGGAGTCTTCCATGCAGTCATCTAGGCATGTTTCTGAACACAAACAACAGTGTCACAGAGAGTTTTGACCTCTTTTTCTGCTGTGATCACACATTCTGACACCTTACACAGATCAGCTTGCAAAAGGATAACACCTATTGCAACAGAGTCAACCTTATGGACCATCTTGTCGTGTGAGTTTTGTATGGTAGCAAGCAAGTCTGTGAGGGAGAGGACCTCCTCTGCTGTCTTTGGTATTATCTCTACACCACCCTCTGGCATTGCCACCTGAGCCTTCCATGCCTGGGGAACCAGCTGTGCATAATTGAGTTTTTTTTGGGGGGCTATTTAATTTCCTTTTCCCTTTATCGTCTTCAGGAGTTGTAGAGCAATAGTTACCGAGCACCCAGAAAAACCAGAATAAGGATGGCAGCAGGTGTCATGACGGGCTTCGTTCTCACCACCACGTCTCACCAGGCTCTGCCACTATTTATGTAGGCAGTGGGTCTTCACAGCAGCCCCGCACCATGCCCCCCCCGGCACCATGACGCCTGTCTCACAAGGCGCCAGGCTCGGACCACATTTCAAAATGGCGCACAATATACACCGTGCAGGGAGCACAAAATGGTGTAGTGGCCTGTACCTCTATTTGATGTTCCCAGCACAGGCCCCTCCTCTTGCAAAAGAAAACCTTTCTATCTCCCCAGGGGAGGGGGGGGCAGTAACCCCTTCTCCACCACATTAGTCCACTCCAGAGGGCCAACGCTGGAGACCTCCTCATCTGGGTTTATCATGTATCCCCTGGGGGGCTCCACAGTTGGGGCCCAGTGAGTCTGCCTCTGTATCACCACTGGTGGAAGAGGAGACTCCTGTTTCTGTCCTCCCATCGTATCTAGGGAGAGGTGTGGCCCCGCGGCCAGGATGACTGACTCCGGAATCTGGGGATCACGGTTCGATCCACGGGCCGGTGGCAGATTATCCCAGCACCATGTGACTCTGGGCAATAGTTTGCTTAATCTTCCCGACGGCCCCCAGCGCCTTGTATAGACCCTAACGTGTGATGGTTCGCGCTTTACAAATGTGGCTTATTATATTATTATTATTATCTTGCCAAACGGGTTTGTCAGCAGCAGGCTGGTCCCCGCACCGCAAGGCCTTGTCCAGTCTCCTCACAGCAGGGCCACAGATGCCCAGAACCACTGGCTTGCGCAGAGCCGGCAGCCAAGGTCTGCCAGTCGCGCAGGGAGGAGTGCTCATTTGCTCAAGCAGTGGCCCTTCGCCAGCAGGCCACCACATCTCAGACCATCCATATATGTTGGGGGAGAAACATCCATTCCTACCCCGTAGTCCCCAGGTTACCATTCAGGCAAAGAGCCAAGCCAGGCCCCCGGCTGCAGCGGCAATCATTGTTCATCAGATCGGTTCTCACAGATAAAAGGTATCATCACTGCAGATCAACTTTAGGTGGGAGGGCAGGGCTCCTTGGTATGCCCAGGGCACAGCTGTGAATATGGGGAGCAACCCAGGAAGAAATCTCAAGCAGGCTCATTCAGGATGCAGGAAGATGATGACCGTGTCGGTGGCAGACACATCTACTCCACCATCTTGCTTGGTCACGTCCCCTCACATTATGTTATATTTTAGGAATTTGAGATTTAACAAATCTAACTTCCTTCAAAAGTTGACAAATCAAAGGATGTTCTCCAGTGAGCCTGTCACCCACTCTGTAATGTTCCATTGACATTACTGATTTATAAGTGTTGATGGTACGATAGACCTTCCCCTGAGAAGCCAAGGAGGCTAGGAAATTAACTACAAGAGTTACATCCGCTGAAAAGGGATCTGAATTCCTGTCCGCACATCAGCTACACCAGGTGAGCTAGGCTGATCTGTAAAATTTAGAAATGCCAGTGGCCCAAGATTGTTGAATGGATCTGATAGCCTCCTCTGAAATTCCTGGAGTTCTCTAGGATGTGTCAAGATCCTCCAGGCAATCAGAAAAAGGGGAACTTCTAGAATCATGTTGTGTTGGTGACCCTGAGGGTTGAGGAGTAAGTCGGGGAAATGAGAGAGTCAAACGGGGAGACCCAAAGCCATCTCTAACAGAGTTGAATACCAAGGTTGTGCTTGCCAAAAAGGGGTTTTGAGGACCAGAGAAGAGTGCTGTCTGCGTTTCTGAGCAAGAACTCGTTGGGTGAAAAGAGAGGGGGAGAAGGCATAGAGAAGAAACTGTGGCAAAGACTGAAGGAACCGTAACCAAAACTGGGTCTAGGCTCACGGGCAATAAGGACAAGCCTTAAAAGTAATCACAAAAAACCAACAACGAGCACCAATATTGCCAACTACTTAAACATGGGTCACTGCTGACCACTCGACCTACTGAACTAAACAGTAACTCTCGGGAAGCTTGTTTGTCCGGAATGAATCAAAAGTTTTTAATTAGTTTTTGCTCAAACACATAAATGAGAAATTTTTCATCAACCTTAGAACACAACACTTATTTTACTCCAAAATTGACGTACAAAGACAAATTCTCTCATACAAAAGACTTTCATTCAAACATTCATACAAACAGTGCAACACAACGATATATACATCAGTTAATATACAAATTATTTACAATTTTAGAACTTGATACAAAAAATATCATAGCATTGGAATAAACTAATTCATATGTTTTGAAATATGTAACGTGTAAGGCTTGGATGGTGCCGGCTGTCTGAAGAATCTTACAGGAGCCGGTCGGCGTGGAACCCACTGATTGAGTCAGACGCATAGAGCGAGTAAGGCGCAAACAATCGTCCTCAAGTCCGCACCAAAAGCGCCATACTTGGAACACGCATAACTCAAATCTCCAAACTTCCCCTTTCAAATTTCAAGTGGTTGTGATAGCGATAACTCGCCCTATCCTCCCCAAAAAGAAATCGAGCACCTTCGAGGCGCGTGGTCCTGACGAGATCCCCCCAAAATCAGGGGCGATCGAAACGCGTAGACCCCTTGTAATCAGCATTAGGAATGTTTTGTCAAAATGTTTAATATTTCAAAACATATGAATTCGTTTATTCCAATGCTATGATATTTTTTGTATCAAGTTCTAAAATTGTAAATAATTTGTATATTATCTGATGTATATATCGTTGTGTTGCACTGTTTGTATGAATGTTTGAATGAAAGTCTTTTGTATGAGAGAATTTGTCTTTGTACGTCAATTTTGGAGTAAAATAAGTGTTGTGTTCTAAGGTTGATGAAAAATTTCTCATTTATGTGTTTGAGCAAAAACTAATTAAAAACTTTTGATTCATTCCGGACAAACAAGCTTCCTGAGAGTTACTGTTTAGTTCAGTAGGTCGAGTGGTCAGCAGTGACCCATGTTTAAGTAGTTGGCAATATTGGTGCTCGTTGTTGTTTTTTTTTTTTTTTTTTTGGAAAGACTGAAGGAAAGCGTCCATAGCGAAAGTTTGACGATCTGGTTTCAAGCTAAAAAAGGAGGGAAGTTGGGAATTCAGATGAGAGGAAGAATGACGATTGAACACTGAAGGGTGCAGTTGCCAATTGCTTGAATGCTGAAGATGCCTAGAACACCAGTCTGCTACCACTTTTAAATTCCCTTGGAGACAAAACTGCTCTGAGTGAGATATTTCGTTGTAAACAATACTCCCAAAGATGTTTGCAGAGATCTGCCAGAACCTTGGACATGGTACCCCCGAGATGGTTGATATATCTGACTGCTGTCAGTTTGTCCACTCGCAGAAGAATGGTATAGCTTACTCTTTCCTCTGTAAAAGCTGGATGGCAAAGGAACCCGCAAGCATCTCTACACTGTTGATGTGCAAGAAGGACTCCTTCCGAGAACACATACCTCCAGTTAGGAACTGACTACATCTTGTGCTCCAACCTATCCAAGTTCTCCCTCTCTAGGCATCTAAGTGCGTGAGCAACCAGAGGAGTTCTTCCTTGGACTTTGGGTCTAGAGAAACTGGGTCTGAATAGAGACCTTTGTGAAGATGTCAGATTTTAATCATTGAAGGGGCGGATAATGAAGAGGACCTGTTAAGATTGCCTGGATTGAAGAGCCAGAAGGGCTAGAGACCTGAGAGTGGAGTGAGGAAGAATTAAGGAATGACGAATATCCTTTTTAATGAGAGCGACCTAGTGCTGAGGAAGTTGAAGGACAGAGCGAGAAGTATCTATCAGAAAACCCAGAAATTCCAAATGCTGAGCAGGGACTAGAGCTGACTTCTGGATATTGATGTGAAAACCTAAACGAAGAAGAAGATCTTGGCGAAGATGTAAATGGCCGTATACTACAAAATTGTTGAAGATTTGGGGATTCGAAAGAAGACAAAATTTCCTGTTCTTCTTCTGAACTAGAAAGATGATGCTGAGAAAACATGAAGGATCGAAATAGATTGGTTCTATGGCTTGTTTGAAAAGAAGAAATTGAATCTCGTTGTATATGAGATCATCTTGATCTTGAGAAAAGGAAGAGGATGAGGAAGTTGAAACTGAACTGGAGGTTAGTAAAGCTCTATAAGATATCCCTGAACTGACTGAATTTCCCAGGGATCTGTGGAGAGAGAAAACCATGAATTTAGACTTTATGACCCTACTGATAGCATCAACCTAGAAAGGTTTTTAATATGACAGGGCGGTCCAGTTATTAAAAGTAGTTAGTGGCCTCCCTGATCATTTTTAACTCACATTATCACACATGAAAAACCAACCTAACCTAGACTCTACCTTGCACTCATCATACGGCATACCATTAAAAGATCTCTGCCACAGTGACCCTTCGGGGGACCCGTTGGGCCTTGCAGGGTGGCCCAACGAGAAGCAACAGCCCTATGATGAAGCATGACATCCCTCTGGGATGTGTGAGGGCAACATGAAACAGTCCTGTTGACTGCTACCTTACTTATGCCCCTATCTTTGATAACCTGTCGACACTCTAACTGTCTCTTTAGGAACAGAGGCCCATATGTTTGACTGTGTTATAAACCAAGGAGCACAGGCTCTGGACCTCTTACTTAGCTCAGAGTCCGCCCTTTTCCTTCCCTGAGGGAATCTTTTGATACATTATTAGCACGGCAGCATAGCAGGGGGACATTTTTTAGATTCCTGTTGGACTTGGGCCTTAGGGCAGGTTCACCCCTAATCTTTTTGCTTTTATTTGTGACCCAGTGTTAGTGATATTTGGGTCTCTGCGCACTTTTTCCCTGTATCCCAGAATAAAGTGCGTGCGTGTAGTATGGCTGGCCTGCCCTCCCATAGGAATGCATGGGGAATGTGTGTGTCCATGTTAGTTCCTGATGTGTGGGGAGTGCAGGCTCGAGTTTGGTATGTGTGAACTCGTGAGAATGAATGCTGCGCAATGGTATGTGCGGCTTGTATGTGTCTAGAAGGGAAGTGCTACTTCTGGACATTGATGTATGTGTGCAGTGAGGGTGCTGGAGGGTGATTGGCTGGAGCTGGCTGGCATGCCAGGGTCCAGGAAGTCTGGATGGGTCTGCCCGGTGGTGAGTGTGAGATCAGCATGAGTGATGTGTGGGAGGAGTGCACCTGGGTCCTGGATGGGCTGGGTTTTTCCCCACACAATGCTGGCTCCGCCCCCCTGTGGTTTGTCTAACGACCCAAGCCTCCCCAGTGAATGAAAGGGGTGGTTGGGCCATCAAGGGTACTCCCAAGCCAGCTGCAACTGGTTTCCCCCCACCCTGCACCCTGAAGACAAAGGAATTTATGGTATAAAAATGGGGCTGTGTCCCCGCAGAAATGGTTCTACTTTGGATCCTTGCCAGAGGGGGCTGTTGCTGTTGCTGGGGCCAGGAGGACCGCCACTTGGCTTGTCTCCCTGCCTGGAGACCCAGTGTGCTGGCTCTGGCCCTGCCTTGCCCCCCCTGCCTGCCTCCAGCCCTTGCTGGAGCCTTCTTTGACTTACAGCGCCTGGGAGCGCTGCCTTTCCTTGTTAGCGCTGGGAGCGCTTTATTTTTACTCCTAGCACTGAAAAGCGCTTTATTTTTACCCCTAAGCGCTGGGTGCGCTTTATTTCTATTATAGCGCTTTGGAGCGCTTTGCCAGGCATAGCGAGTGCCTACCTCGCTTTATCTTTTAATTTGGAGGCCGGTGCCCACCCGGCATTGCCCCGTTATATTTATTTTGAAGGCCGGTGCCCACCCGGCATTGCCCGTGATCACCGCCGTCCCCGGGTCGAGGAGAAGCCCAGAGAAGCTGCCGGGAGAGCCGCGCTGGGATTGGCCCAGCCGGCCGAGCCCCCGCCGCGTCATCAGAGGAGGGAGCAGGAAACGGCCAGCGCGTGTCCCTGAGGCTCCCGTGAGAAGAGGAAGCCCCGCGCTGCTGAAGAGGTGAGCCGGCAGTGCTTCCCGCCCCCCGCAGCACCAGTGAAGTCCCGGTGAGTGCGGGGGCGGGTTCTCCTAATCCTTCGAGCGGCCCCGGTTGGCAGAGGGCCGCTCCAACGCCTGCCGCATTTCTTTGCAGAGCCCCGAGAGGCTCTCAGCCCCGCATTTGTTGTCGAGCCGCCTGAGGCTCTGGGGGCAGTATCTGTGTCTGAGTCCCCCGGGAGGGACTCCATCGTTGTGAAGGGACCAAGGGGTGATAGAGCGGCCCCACTTGGCAGCGGGTCGCTCCCCCTGGTGTCGGCCCACTTGATTTACGAGCCCCGAGGCTCGAGGGGGCATTTTGTTCATTTAGAGCGCTGAAGCTCTTTAGTGCCAGCATATTTGCTTTGTGAGCCCTGAGAGGCTCTGAGGGTGCCAGTTCCTTTGCGAGCCCTGAGAGGCTCGAGTGCCCATTCCTTGTTCCTGAGCCCACGAGGCTCCAACGTTTGCCAGCTGTATTTACAACTGTCCAGCACTTAGTGGACAGTTGCTACGTTTAGGCTTTTGTTCTGTGCTGCCTGCGCAGCCTCCCCTGACATTGAGACTCAGGGCATTTCCAGCCCTTGCGAGGCCAGTTGGCCTGGGGGACAGTTCTAGTGGTGTGCCATGTGCACCCTGCGCATTATGATTTACTTGTGAATTTGATTCCTGCGCAAATGTTCTACCTGCACCTTGGAATGTGTTTTAATGTTTCATGTGCAAATGTTTGTTATTACCTTTGCTAAAAGTGACCTGCGTAGGTGATTCTTTGTTTTTATTCCCCTTTGCTAAAAGTGACCTGCTTAGAGGAATGTTTGTTTTTACCTTTGCTAAAAGTGACCTGCTTAGGTAATTGTTTGTGTTTTTATTCCCCTTTGCTAAAAGTGACCTGCTTAGAGGATTGTTTGTGTCATTACCTTTGCTAAAAGTGACCTGCTTAGGTAATGCCTTGTGTTTTTATTCCCCTTTGCTAAAAGTGACCTGCTTAGAGGAATGTTAATGGTTTATTGCCTTTGCTAAATGTGACTTGCCTAGGTAATAGGTTTTCCTTCCATAGGTCCTGATGTTAAGGTCCTAGTTCCCTGCGTGATTTCCCTACAGTGTTTAGGGTGGCGAAGGAGGTATTTTCCCTTTACCAGTAGTTACTGGTTGTATGCTACATTTTCTATTTCTGTGTTACAGTCATTATATGTTGATGTGCTAAAGTGTTATACCTACAAGTATTATTTCTGAAAAGTGCATACCCCTGACAGTGGTCCAGGTGGCCCTGTCCTGTACATAATCCCTTGTAAATCTTGCCCGTGCCTGTTGGCACATTGTAAAGTGTGTGTCTTATCTAATGTGTTTTTATTATAATACAAAGGCTATTTTTGATATAACCTTGTGTGGAGTTTCCTTTGTGGTGGGCCTAGGGTGTTGCTGCTGGGGTGCGCGCGCAAACGCTTTACACATCGCCTCCGAGATTAGCCTTGCTGCTCGCGCCACGTTACCTAAAGGGTGAGCGGGGTTATCTTGGTGTGTGACTCCCTTGCCCTGACTTAGAAATGGTGGTCTCTGACTGACGTTGGCGCAAGCCTTGGCCAGCCAGAGATCCCGTTTCTAACATTGGTGGCTAGCGGTGCGGATTGGACTTGCGTTTGCGCTGTACCACAGTGGCGACAGGCCACATTACAAAACTCTGCAATTTTAGATAACCACATTTTGGGGATTATTGTTTTTTAGGGAAGTTCAGTTTTGCTTCTCCTGAAAGGTGTCATTTTGTAATTTCTGTTCAGTACATTTGTTCCCCGCCCTGCTTCCAGAGTTTGGTACCTGTGTCACTTGTGGTCAGGTTGAGAAAATCAGGGGTGGTAGAAACTGCCTTACCAGTCCAAGGGGAGGGTGTGTGTGAATGAGTGGTGTGTTACACTGGACAGAGGAGTGCAATTTTGATTTTCTGGGTTCCCCAGGGAGGGTTGAATCCAGTGGTGGCAGCTATTTAAGTGTTAGTGTAGACAGTCCCACTCCCAGTTCCCCGAGTATGTTGCCTGCTTCCCCCGCAGAAGAGTTTGGGTTGAAGTTCAGGAGACTTAGGAAACAGCCTCATCAGTCTTGGGAAGACTTTGAGGACGAATGTTGTGGAGCACTGTTTGATTGGAGAGAGGCTCACGTGAACGACAAGTCTGGCAGTTTATTTAGCATGGTTGTCACAGAGCACCTGCTCAGTTATTGTTCACCAGGGTTGCGCCAGCACCTGTTGAAGTTTGGATCGTTTATTGCATGTGAGCTTGCAGCGGAAGCAGATCGCTGGGACAGTGCGAGAGGTTCTTTAGAGTCACTAGTGAGTGATTCCAACAATAGTGGGTCAGGTGTCTTCCAGCCCAGTGTGGTGGAGGAGGGTGAGAGTAGCCCAGCTAGATCCCTGGTTAGTGAGGAGGGTGTAGGGGCTGACTGCCTGTCTCAGTGGAGCAGGAGTGAGTGTGTGACCGAGAGTCCCCAGATGCCCGAAGCCCTGTCACAGAGCCTGGATGGTTTCTTTAGGGAACACCAGGATGGGAACCTAAGCTTGCCTGTTAGTTCACTTGAGGGAGATCTCCTAGTGTGTAGAGGACCTGGAGCATCTGTAAGCGGAGCTTCTATGGTTCTAGAGTCTGGCAGTACCGCTCCAGTAGGGAGGGTACAGGAGTCCAGCGAAAGGAGTGATTGGGGGATAGTATGTGAGTCCCCAGAAGTCCTGGAGTGCCAGGCATTGGTTCCACCAAAGGTTCTAGACCGGAGGTTGGAAGGCCAGGTTCAGGATCAGCCTGACCTGAAGGGTGGGACTACTGTAATCAGTGTCCTGACCAGTTCTTTTTCCAGAAGTACCGCCCCGGTTGGGAGGGAGCAGGACTCTGGAAGGGGGTGCAGAGGGTGGGAGAGCCCACCTCTGACCCCGGTGCAACCTGAGGGGTTAAACCCTAGGTTGGGAGAATGGTGTTTAGAGGGGACCCCTCGCAGGAGGAGGAGGAACCCTAGGAGAAGAGGTAAGGGGAGGAGAGCCTTCCCTGAGACTCCTGGTCCGCCTGGGGTTGTAGACCCTAGGTTGGAGAACCAGTGACAGTCTAGCCCTGTCTTGCAGACAGGAAGAGTGGAGCATGGCTATTATGTGCCAGCGGTTACTACCCCCCACTTTGTGAGTAGGCAGGATCCAGTGGCACCTGGGTGGCCTAGGGCCTGGTCCTGGCCGAGGGCAGCTGGAGAGTATCAGTGGGGTACCCCAGTTAGTCCCTACAGTAGTTTTAGAAGGAACCCTAGGGGTTCACCGTGGCGTAAAACAGGAGGGTGTCCCTGCAGTTGTGGGCCCGCGTCCGTGTTTTATCGCCCCAAGCAGGGAAGTCCATCACGGTGGTGATTGGTCTGCCCTGCGTTTTGGCTGGAAGGGGGTCGTGTTGGACTTGGGCCTTAGGGCAGGTTCACCCCTAATCTTTTTGCTTTTATTTGTGACCCAGTGTTAGTGATTTTTGGGTCTCTGCGCACTTTTTCCCTGTGTCCCAGAATAAAGTGCGTGCGTGTAGTATGGCTGGCCTGCCCTCCCATAGGAATGCATGGGGAATGTGTGTGTCCATGTTAGTTCCTGATGTGTGGGGAGTGCAGGCTCGAGTTTGGTATGTGTGAACTCGTGAGAATGAATGCTGCGCAATGGTATGTGCGGCTTGTATGTGTCTAGAAGGGAAGTGCTACTTCTGGACATTGATGTATGTGTGCAGTGAGGGTGCTGGAGGGTGATTGGCTGGAGCTGGCTGGTATGCCAGGCTCCAGGAAGTCTGGATGGGTCTGCCCGGTGGTGAGTGTGAGATCAGCATGAGTGATGTGTGGGAGGAGTGCACCTGGGTCCTGGATGGGCTGGGTTTTTCCCCACACAATGCTGGCTCCGCCCCCCTGTGGTTTGTCTAACGACCCAAGCCTCCCCAGTGAATGAAAGGGGTGGTTGGGCCATCAAGGGTACTCCCAAGCCAGCTGCAACTGGTTTCCCCCCACCCTGCACCCTGAAGACAAAGGAATTTATGGTATAAAAATGGGGCTGTGTCCCCACAGAAATGGTTCTACTTTGGATCCTTGCCAGAGGGGGCTGTTGCTGTTGCTGGGGCCAGGAGGACCGCCACTTGGCTTGTCTCCCTGCCTGGAGACCCAGTGTGCTGGCTCTGGCCCTGCCTTGCCCCCCCCTGCCTGCCTCCAGCCCTTGCTGGAGCCTTCTTTGACTTACAGCGCCTGGGAGCGCTGCCTTTCCTTGTTAGCGCTGGGAGCGCTTTATTTTTACTCCTAGCGCTGAAAAGCGCTTTATTTTTACCCCTAAGCGCTGGGTGCGCTTTATTTCTATTATAGCGCTTTGGAGCGCTTTGCCAGGCATAGCGAGTGCCTACCTCGCTTTATCTTTTAATTTGGAGGCCGGTGCCCACCCGGCATTGCCCCGTTATATTTATTTTGAAGGCCGGTGCCCACCCGGCATTGCCCGTGATTACCGCCGTCCCCGGGTCGAGGAGAAGCCCAGAGAAGCTGCCGGGAGAGCCGCGCTGGGATTGGCCCAGCCGGCCGAGCCCCCGCCGCGTCATCAGAGGAGGGAGCAGGAAGCGGCCAGCGCGTGTCCCTGAGGCTCCCGTGAGAAGAGGAAGCCCCGCGCTGCTGAAGAGGTGAGCCGGCAGTGCTTCCCGCCCCCCGCAGCACCAGTGAAGTCCCGGTGAGTGCGGGGGCGGGTTCTCCTAATCCTTCGAGCGGCCCCGGTTGGCAGAGGGCCGCTCCAACGCCTGCCGCATTTCTTTGCAGAGCCCCGAGAGGCTCTCAGCCCCGCATTTGTTGTCGAGCCGCCTGAGGCTCTGGGGGCAGTATCTGTGTCTGAGTCCCCCGGGAGGGACTCCATCGTTGTGAAGGGACCAAGGGGTGATAGAGCGGCCCCACTTGGCAGGGGGTCGCTCCCCCTGGTGTCAGCCCACTTGATTTACGAGCCCCGAGGTGGCATTTTGTTGATTTAGAGCGCTGAAGCTCTTTAGTGCCAGCATATTTGCTTTGTGAGCCCTGAGAGGCTCTGAGGGTGCCAGTTCCTTTGCGAGCCCTGAGAGGCTCGAGTGCCCATTCCTTGTTCCTGAGCCCACGAGGCTCCAACGTTTGCCAGCTGTATTTACAACTGTCCAGCACTTAGTGGACAGTTGCTACGTTTAGGCTTTTGTTCTGTGCTGCCTGCGCAGCCTCCCCTGACATTGAGACTCAGGGCATTTCCAGCCCTTGCGAGGCCAGTTGGCCTGGGGGACAGTTCTAGTGGTGTGCCATGTGCACCCTGCGCATTATGATTTACTTGTGAATTTGATTCCTGCGCAAATGTTCTACCTGCACCTCGGAATGTGTTTTAATGTTTCATGTGCAATTGTTTGTTATTACCTTTGCTAAAAGTGACCTGCGTAGGTGATTCTTTGTTTTTATTCCCCTTTGCTAAAAGTGACCTGCTTAGAGGAATGTTTGTTTTTACCTTTGCTAAAAGTGACCTGCTTAGGTAATTGTTTGTGTTTTTATTCCCCTTTGCTAAAAGTGACCTGCTTAGAGGATTGTTTGTGTCATTACCTTTGCTAAAAGTGACCTGCTTAGGTAATGCCTTGTGTTTTTATTCCCCTTTGCTAAAAGTGACCTGCTTAGAGGAATGTTAATGGTTTATTGCCTTTGCTAAATGTGACTTGCCTAGGTAATAGGTTTTCCTTCCATAGGTCCTGATGTTAAGGTCCTAGTTCCCTGCGTGATTTCCCTACAGTGTTTAGGGTGGCGTAGGAGGTATTTTCCCTTTACCAGTAGTTACTGGTTGTATGCTACATTTTCTATTTCTGTGTTACAGTCATTATATGTTGATGTGCTAAAGTGTTATACCTACAAGTATTATTTCTGAAAAGTGCATACCCCTGACAGTGGTCCAGGTGGCCCTGTCCTGTACATAATCCCTTGTAAATCTTGCCCGTGCCTGTTGGCACATTGTAAAGTGTGTGTCTTATCTAATGTGTTTTTATTATAATACAAAGGCTATTTTTGATATAACTTTGTGTGGAGTTTCCTCTGTGGTGGGCCTAGGGTGTTGCTGCTGGGGTGCGCGCGCAAACGCTTTACACATCGCCTCCGAGATTAGCCTTGCTGCTCGCGCCACGTTACCTAGAGGGTGAGCGGGGTTATCTTGGTGTGTGACTCCCTTGCCCTGACTTAGAAATGGTGGTCTCTGACTGACGTTGGCGCAAGCCTTGGCCAGCCAGAGATCCAGTTTCTAACAATTCCTCTAGATCTTTCCTACTCTATATATACCTCACACATAGACACGTTACAACATGGACACCAACCGTGGTCTCAGCTTCGGTGAAGACATCATTGCCGAAATTCGGAGAACACTGTCACTACTAAAAAAAAGACGGCAGCTCTTCATCTTGCAACAATCAAGGTGATTGGAACTCTATCACTTCGGTAAAGAAACAACAGATGAAGATAGCACTACATGGAGCCATAGTGACTGAGTCGGTAAGAGCAAACACAGCACCTAACAGTCAGCTAGTGAATATAGCACTGCGTCTATTTCTAGAAGATCTTATATTTAGACGAGAATGGAGCAAAATCACGTGGAAATATACACAGGACTAGCTACTCCTGATCTTCAGCACAGCAAAACATCTTTCTAACGCCCTAATCATAAAGATTAACATTGCTGAGCATGTGCTCAAGACTAGCATCAGCATGTAATATAATGTAATGTAGCCATACTTGTATAGCGCACTGTCACCCCTGGCACTTAGATTACCAGTCAGCCATTGCGTGTACTAACCAAGATAGACAAGGAACTAATCTCTGGGAAACAATCTGGTCTTCAGTTCTTTCCTAAAACGTGACAACATATTCAATTGTCTAAGCCCTGAAGGCAGGGCATTCCAAAGTCTGGATGCTGTGAAACTTAAAGATCTGCCACCCATGCAATCTTTATTGACGCAGGGAACACAGACCAAATTAACCAAGGAGGAATGCAGGTGTCTAACAGGAGAGTACCATACGAATTTCCTTTGCAGCAACTTGGGCCCAGTTTTGTGTGTAGCCCTGTAGACAATATAGAGTGCCTTGAATTGGACTCTTTGCGCAATGGGCAGCCAGTGTAGATCCTTTAGGGCAAGTGAGGCGGAGGCAATATGTGGCTGGTTAAGCGCCAACTTAGCCGCCATATTCTGTACTCTTTGTAATTTTTTTATCAAAGAGGCTGGAGTACCCAAGAAGAGCGCATTACAAAAATCCACTCTGCTTAGGACAATACTCCGTACCACCTGAGGTCTAGCTGAGGTACGTAGAAAAGGGAGTATCTTCAGAAGAGCCCGAAGCAGGGATAGACAGGTATTCACAGTTTTATTTACCTGAGAGTCTAGTTGTAAATTACTGTCTAACATCACTCCTAAGTTGCGTACTGTCTTAGCGGGCAGTAGAGAGTAGTTAACCAGGCTGGGCCAGAAATCTACTGGAAGGGGTCGCGGAGTTTTACCTGCAGTACAACACAGGACTTCAGTTTTTTCCCCATTAAATTGTAATGAGTTTTCTCTCAGCCATTCTGCTGTTCTATGCATGCAGCTATGGAATTTTTCTAAAGACACTGCTTTATTACCCTCAACAAAAAAGAGAAGCTGGGTGTCAACCACATAGTTAATGACATCAATGCCAAAGGATTTTATCAGAATAATAACTCGGCGGAGATAGAGGTTAAACAAAATAGGACGAATAGCCGAGCCTTGTGGAAACCTATGTTTAACATCCTATTCTGAGAGATAAATGGCAACAAGTTCACTGCCTGCTGCCTATTCGAAAGATAAGAATGCAGCCAGTCTTGTACTCTGCCCACCACACCCAGCTCCTCCAATCTCTTAATCAAGTCCCGGTGGTTAACCGTATCGAACGCTGATGACATGTCAAGCAGCACTAAGAAAACTGTCGGACCACTGTCTGCCCGCATTCTCAGGTCATCCAAGACTGCTACCAAGGCAGTCTTGGTCCCATGTGCAGGGCGGAATCCAAATTGGACTTCGTCCAGCAGCTAATTATCTTCAACGAATTTTGAAAAAGATTTACTCACTACTTTCTCCAAGATCTTACTCGGACATGGCAGCAAGGAGATGGGCCTGTAATTAGAGGGACACTGGGGATCCAATGTAGCTTTTTTTTAGCAGTGGAGAGACAACTGCCTTTTCCCAGCAGTCTGGTACTACGCCATTGGTTAGGGACTGACAGCAAATTTGATAAAGATATGGGACGAGTTCACCACCAAACAGTTTCCAAAACTTGTGTGGAAGTGGATCCATAGAGGAACCAGAGGAGATGCCCGCTGCAATAGCATTAAATTCCTCTTGTGAGGGAACTTGGAATTGATCCAAAAATATCATATGTTCCCTGTCATTTATACTACAGTTTGTAGGAGTGGTAGGCTGGTACGCATCATCATTCGTAGAGGATTTTAGCCCATTTAAGATTTTATTAATTTTTTCCTCGAAGAAGGTTGCTAAATCATCACACAGTTCTTGTGATGCCAGAATTTTAGCTTTTGCGCAGTCTGGATTAGACATGTCTCTTACAATGCTAAACAAAGTTTGAGATTTATTAGTAGACTGTAGAATAATGTCTTCAAGATATTTAGCCTTGGCTTTGCCTATTGACTCTTTATAATTGTAAAGTCGATTTTTGAAGGCTACTTTATCTATCTCTAAGTAATTCCTCCTCCATTTCCTTTCTGCTTGTTTACAGCTGGTCTTCATCAACCTTAGTTCTTCATTATACCAGGAGGCAGAAGGCTTTTTACAACTTTTAATTTTCCTCACTGGAGCTATCCGATCCAGAGAATTAGTAATTTGATGACACAGGTTTTGATAGTTCTCCTCCACTGACTGGTGAATATTGAATCTGTCGTCAACAAGCCGGGGAAGATCCACTAATTTTAATATTTTAGAACATTCTTGTCCGTTTGACAGTCGGATGGGCAGCTTGTTTTGATGGTTAGCTACCTTTAAGGAGAAAAGAAACAAAAAGTGGTGCGTCCAGCTCAAAGGAAGTATCTCCTTAACAACTGCATCTTTTTCACCAGAAGATCCAGCACCTGGCCCCTCTGGTGAGTAGGACATAGTACCAGCTGTTGGAGGTTGACATTCTCACAAGCCTGACAAAGCTCTTTAAAAGCTTTGTCTAGGGTACCATTCTCCCAGAGATTAAAATCTCCAAGGATCAATAGTTTAGAATGAGAGTGCAATAAGTTATATATTGCATCAATCAGTTCTTGATAGCCATTAGCTGCTCCACCTGGTGGTCTATAACAGAGTAAACCTGTACATAAAACACCACTAGTATCTTTAAGTGAAAACCCAAGTGATTCAATCCCCGGAATTTCCTCTACACAGAGTGGGGTGAGATTCCAAATATCTTTACAGATAAATCCAACTCCCCCCCCTCTCCCATCCACCCTGGGTTCATGACAGATTTTATATCCAGGAGGGCAGGCTAAGCCCAACTCAACTTTTCTGTCTGCCCGTGACCAGGTTTCTGTAAGAAACAGGACATCCAGGTTATGATCTTTCAATAATATATACGTTTCCAAATGATGTTTAGCGAGAGATCTAACGTTAATCAATCCATAATTAAGCGTATCTAGCGTGGCTTTCTTAGAAATAATCTTACCACAGGTGCCGCTTTCATTATGCAAGGTCCTATCCATCCGAGTGTTAACCAAAAGACGCTCATATCTAGAGTAGACCAAATGGGGGGCAGTAGGGGCAGCATAGCTGGCGCTGGTCGCGTCCGGAACGCGGACGGGCGCAGACGGGCTTGCCTTTGGTGGACCTCTGGCACACCTCTGGTGCGCCCCCTGCGCGTGTGCTTGCATCTTGTCTGTTTAAATAGGGAGAGTGCAACTAAACAACTAGAACGCTACCCAAGATGGCGATGCTTCCTGTGACTCGCTCTTACAGACGAGTACACCTGCACATCAAGGGAGCGTTGAGCCTAAAGTGCAGCAGGAGCAAAATCGGTCCAATCACAAGTAAAATGCTTTCATTAAAAATGTTTTTTTTAAATGACACTAATGCCCAACAGTACTTATTTAACAGCAGTTAAAATTTTAGGGCAATCACGGTGATTAGATGTCTCAAATATCGGTATTATGACGCGCAGCGGTAATCTCTTGGCTAACCGCGCGCTTGCATCTCGTCCATTTTAAATAGGGAGAGTGCAACTAAACAACTAGAACGCTACCCAAGATTGCGATGCTTCCGGTGACTAGCTCTTACAGACGAGTACACCCGCACATCAAGGGAGCGTTGAGCCTAAAGTGCAGCAGGAGCAAAATCAGTGCAATAACAAGTATAAAAATGTTTTTTTTTAAGGAAACTAATGCCTAACAGTAATAATTTAACAGCGGTTAACATTTTATGGCAATCAAGGCGATTAAAAGTCTCAAATATCGGTATTAGGACGCGCAGCGGTAATCTCTTGGCTAACCCCGTGCTTGCATCTCGTCCGTTTAAATAGGGAGAGTGCAACTAAACAACTAGAACGCTACCCAAGATGGCGATGCTTCCGGTGACTCGCTCTTACAGACGAGTACACACGCACATCAAGGGAGTGTTGAGCCTAAAGTGCAGCAGGAGCAAAATCAGTGCAATAACAAGTAAAATGCTTTTATTAAAAATGTTTTTTTTAAATGACACTAATGCCCAACAGTAATTATTTAATAGCGGTTAAAATTTTATGGCAATCACGGCAATTAGAAGTCTCAAATATCGGTATTAGGACACGCAGCGGTAACCTCGTAGCATCACTGCCTTTAAGTCTCGTCTAGCAGAAATCAACACCAATCTTAATGAACACAAGGATTACTTAATGAAACAGAAGATACAGAAACTCCAGAAGGATATACGGAAATTTGACAAGGAAAAGATATATCCTTACACAAATGAAGAGTACCAACCATCTGGCAGTAACCAGTCTTCTGATTGTGACACGACATCCTCTCACAAGACATAGCAGTCATCCTACAGGAACTCCAGCAATGAGAGCCAAGGTAGCAACAGGAGCCACCAAGGACTACTTCCAACACCTCCTATGTATGGGTTCCAAGCACCACCTTTCCAAGGCACCAACCAAATGTGGGTCCTTGGTTTTCCTGGGCAGCAACAAGCGTAACTGCCCTTCATCCAAAACCCTATCCCTCAACCTTTTTGGAACAGAGACAGGGGCAGAGGAAGAAGACGAGGCAGTAACAAAAACGTGCGATGGCAGGAGACTGAAACTCAATGCCAGACCAGGAGCCAAACAGCCCAAAAATAAAAATTATCAATTTATCTGAGAGGCCGTTGAATGAAGACGAAAGCAAGGTCCTACAACTTGGACTCGGCTTTGTCCCAACCCCCCATGAAGATCCATTTTTCCTTACTGGCGAACTACACCAATTCTTTCGAAAGATCCGACTGGGTTCATTTTTTAACGACGCACCAGGTCCTACCCAAACCGACACAGGGTTAACAACTAAATCAATCTTTACTCCAACAGCTGCTATAACTGCAAGTGAAATTTTAACATTTGAAAAGGCAGTTCTAAAGGACGTGGGAGGACTCTGACAAACTAGACCCTACAACAATCTTTCTACTAAACTAAGAACATCCCTTACCAGTTTGATGCAAGATGAGGATATCATAATAAAACTGGCTGACAAGGGTGTAGCTACCGTTATCATAAAGACAGAAGATTACAACCATGAATGCCTGAAACAGTTGGCAAACACGAGATACTAAGAGGAAGTGAACACAGACCGTACCAGCATCCTTATCAGGCAAATCAGGATTATGGCCAACTCAGGGGAGAACCAAGTTTGGGTCTCGAAGAGTGAAACTCCCTTCTTGGTAAATGAAACACCTATCACACCCTACTTCTATGTATTACCAAAAATTCATAAGGAAACACGTCCACCTCCCAGTAGACCAATTGTTGTTGGGATTGGGGCAGTACTGAAACCTCTGAGCCAGTTTTGTGCCCACTTCCTCCAACCCCCGGTCCAAACTACTCCGTCCTTCCTTAACCCCTTCGACTCTGATGACGGAGCGGTTCCGTCATCAGCGTCGGTTGGGCTGTGCTGATGACGGTACCGCTCCGTCATCAGCACAGCCCTCGGGGGGAGCGCTGGCGCTCCCCCCCTGGGGCATCGATTGTTGCGCTTTTCCCTGAGGTGGCAGCGGAAGACTTTCCGCTGCCACCCCTTGGCCCCCCACGCTTCCTGGTGACGTCAGCGCGCAAAGCGCGCACCGACATCATCAGAAAGCGCTGGACGCGCTGGAAGCCATTGGTTTCCAGCGCGTCCAGCAGGAAGGGTGAGTCTTTGTTGCTCCGGTGGGACGGGGGGCCCGTTTCTCGTTGCCTTGAGGCATCGGGGGGTGGGGAACAGTGTTTCATCTCCCCTGATGTCCAAATGCAGGGCATTCCTGGTGCACGATCGCGCACAGCGTCACGATCGTGCACCAGGAATGCCCCACTAGACACCAGGGATTTTTTTTTTTTTTTTGTGTGTGCAGGAAGCGACCCCTTGGGCAAGGGTCGCTTCCTTTAGGGGATAATTACTTTTCAGACTTTTCTGCCTACCCTGGCAGATCGGCCATTTTTTTGGGCGAACTGCACCCAGGGGGGGCAGAAAAGCCCACTAGACACGAGGGATTGTATTTAATTTATAAAGGAAGCAACCTCTTGGGTAAGGGTCGCTTCCTAGGGGCCCACAATTTTTTTAGCCTTTTCTGCCCCCCCCCCCCCCCCCCCCCTGGGGGCAGTTTGGCTGTTTTTTAGGCCTAATGTGGACCCAGGGGGGGTAGAAAAGGCCACTAGACACCAGGGACTGTTCTTTTTTTATAAAGGAAGCGACCCCTTGGGCAAGGGTCGCTTCCAGGGGGCTAAATAATTTTGTAGACCTTTCTGCCCCCACTGGGGGCAGATCGGCCGCTTTTTGGGCCGAATCTGGACCCAGGGGGGGGGTAGATTAGCCCACTAGATACCAGGGATTTTTTTTTTATAAAGGAAGCGACCCCTTGGGCAAGGGTCGCTTCCAGGGGGCAATATAAATATTTTAGACTGTTCTGCCCCCCTGGGGGCAGCTCGGCTGTTTTTTTTACCGTTTCTGGACCCAGGGGGGATAGAAAAGCCCACTAGACTCCAGGGATTGTTTTTTTTTATAGGAAGCGACCCCTTGGCAAAGGGTCGCTTCCTTGGGCCCATTTGTTTTCAAAAACATGTTCTGCCCCCTCTGGGGGCAGATTAGTGTCTTTATTTGGCCTCTCTGCCCTCCGTAGGGTAGCTTCCAGGGGGCCCACGTTTATAATGATTTATATTCTGCCCCTCATGGGGACAGACACCCAATTTGTGACATACCCTGTGACATAGCCTGTTGTAATGTGTGTTGTTTTTGTTTCTTCTAATGTGTATTGTTTTATTTTCTCTTTAGATTGTTGCAGTGTGCGCTTTCCGTTACTGGTGGTTCTGTTGTTCTGCTGTTTGTGTAGTTGCATGTGTTTGGTAAGAGACCTTTTTTTGTTCAATTGTAATGTAATTGTTTTTTTTGCAAAGTGTGTAATAATACGAGTATGTTTGGTTTCTGTTTTTTGTGATTGTAAAACATGTTTTGCATTTGTTCTTGATGTGTACTTCTGTAGATGTAAGTTTTTTTGGTTTTTTTCTAGTGGGATATCGTTGCCTATTTGCTGTGTCTTTGCAGAGTAGGTACTGGTGAGTGTAGCTGTCTCTTGTATGCGAATTGTATATTTTTTCAATATATAGATATTTGTGATAAAGGTTTACATTTTTTTTACTTACTTTGCCCAGTGTTGGGGTTGTTGAGTTGTTTGTGCAGACTCCTTTATTTGTAAGGATAATGGCTAGCCGCCGGATTACTGCTCAGCAAGTTGTTGGAATTTTATTTTATTTTATTTTATTTATTTGAGATTTTTATTGCGCGACAATTACCCGTGGGTGTCTCGGCGCATATGATTACTCAGATAAGGACCAATACCCACCAGCTTACTGGTCAAATAACCAGGTTTTAAGGAGCTTACGGAAACCTACCAAGTTGGGGGCGGTTTTAATGATCAGAGGGAGGGTGTTCCATAGCTTGGGTGTTGCTACCATGAAACGCCTGTCTCCTCAGATCACTGTTTTGGTTCGAGGGACTGAGAGCATGCAAATGTTTGCAGATCTGAGCTGTCTCTTTGGGGTGTGCAGTTTAATGGCCTCTCTCAGAAACCTGGGTCCTATATTGTGTACGGCTTTATAGGCAATACATAATGCCTTGAATTTAATACGGTTTTCCACTTTTAGCCAGTGAAGCTGTCGAATGGCTGTAGTTGTCGGATGGCGTCGGGGAATACCGAGCAGAATTCTGGCTGCCGCATTCTGTATGGACTGGAGTTTCATTAGGACTTGTTTTTGAGTGTTCAGAAAGAGGGCATTCCCGTAGTCCATCTTCGAGAATACCAAGGTAGTAATGAGAGTTTTCCCTGCTGATGCTGGAAGATAGGGCATGAGTTTCCTGATTTTCTTCAGGACATAAAAGGCGGATGATACTACCTTGTTTACATGATGGTTAAAGACCAGCTTATTGTCAAAAATAACTCCCAGGTTTCTGACCTTGGCAACTGGGACAGGCTGGGGTCCCATCTGGCTTGGCCACCAGATGGGTGACCATTCCGAGGATAGGTTGCCAAAGGTCATAACCTCGGTCTTATCCGAATTAAGTTTCAGACAATTTGTTGACATCCAGGAGCAAACGACCAGCATTGCTTCTTGGAATTTTGCTGCCACCACTGGACCATCCTTATGCACCGCCAGGACTAGTTGGGTGTCGTCTGCATAAGATGTCAGACGCAACCCATGGGTTTTTATTACCCTCGCTAAGTCCGCTACATAGATGTTAAACAGCGTCGGACTTAGCGAGGAGCCCTGGGGGACCCCACAGGGGATTGCGGAGACAGGAGAGTAAAAATTACCTAATTTCACTGTCTGCGTGCGACTGTTCAGGAAAGATGAAATAAGATCTCCAGCCAAGTCGACAATCCACAGGGCTTTGACACGGTCGATCAAGATGGCATGATCGACCGTGTCGAAGGCCGCGGACAAATCCAAAAGAATAAGGACTGCCGCTCCTCCTTGGTCCATGATGGATCTAATTTCATCAGATGCTTTTATTAGTGCAGTCTCGGTCCCATGGCCCTTTCTGAACCCGAACTGAGTATTGTCTAAAAGATTGTGGGAGTCGACGAACTCAGAAAGCTGTTGGTTCATTAAAGCTTCACAAATTTTTGCCGGAAAAGGAAGGCCCGCAATTGGTCTATAATTGGCCGAGACTGCAGGGTCCAGAGATTGTTTTTTAAGCAAGGGATTTATAACCGCATTCTTCCAGCCATCTGGATATATGCCAGTTTGAAACATGGCATTGCATATGTCTGTGAGAGGAGAAGAAATTGCCTCATTGTGGAACAGACCCCTCCCCTACCTCTCTCAGGCGGTGGCTCAGTACCGTTTCCCTGGGCTCCGACGATACTCCCACCGCGTCCCTGGCAATCCGGCATATCCCCCTTTCTCTTTCCATGCAGGAAACGAGTACGAGGGACGGCGAACCGGAAGTACCTGTCTCCAACCCCGGAAGTCCCGCCCACGATCCCGGACCGGAACACGGAAAAGGACGCCACAGAGAAGAAGCGGAGTTCTTGAAGGCGGACTCGTGGCAGGAGACAGCAAACCGAGAACTGAAGCTGGTGGACGGAGAGCGTGGAGAAGAGGAGAGCGGAGGCGAGGAGGACGAGATCTGGAGCGAGGACTGGTGGAGTCCTGTGGAGGTGGCTGGAGAGCGGCCGCAACTCGGAGAAGAGTTGCGGCGGGGCATGTGAGTACCCTGTCTCCTGAATTGCAGGCTGACTTGTATCATAGTGTAGATATCGACTCCTCTCACTGTATAGCACTCCTAGGAGCACTGTATATATGCGCACTTCCTGAGACACCCTAGATAGTTCATACCGCCACCGGAATCCTCACAACTTGCACCCTTTCCCTTCCTGCTTGAGTTCCATTCCATCTTCTACCCTTCCGACCCCCCCCCCCTCACGCTCTCTTCTATCCCCTCACAACCCGGGTGTTGGTGTCACCAGTTAGTACTCGTGACCAAGGACTAACTGCCCTGTCATTGTCTCTCTTTACCTCCGAGGACCACCGGACTACCAAAGACGGAGAAAAGGAAGACCCCCACACCTGCTCACCGCGGATCCCGGCTCCCTGACGACTACCATCCGGATTCCCTCTCCATTCTTCTGTTTCCTCTGCCCCTACGTACTATAACTGTCACTGTTAATAAACAGAGCTACAGAAATTGCTCAGTACATACGGCCTCCAAGCCTGTTATTCCGGTCCGCCCATACCCAAAGCCCACAAGTGGTGTCAGAAGTGGGATACACCGGAAGCATGGAGGCGGCAGTGAAGAAACTGGCAGAATCCCAGGAGCAGATGGGAAGGATCATGGAACAGTTCCTAAAGACGGCCGAAGAGGACCGCGGGCAATTACACGACGTCCTGAAGGGTCAAGGCACGGCCCAGGACCATGCTCTAGGAAAACTGACCGACGTGTTGGGACAACAGAGGCCCGTGACATCCCTTCCGTCGGTAGTGCTACAAAAGTACGTTCCAGGCGAAGACCCTGACTTTTTCTTTACTAATTTTGAGCGCTTGGCCCAGGCTGCTGCATGGCCAGCCGACCGTTGGGGTCACTATTTGGGACCTTTGCTTACCGGGGAGCTACAGGCAGCTTACCAGCAGGCCAACGTTCAAGGACAGACCCCGTATGCCGACATAAAGACATGCATTCTGGAACGCCTAGGGATCGACGAGGACACCTATAGAATACGCCTTAGACAAGTAAAGGAAGGGCCACAAGAAAACCCCAGGGCTCTTTCTTTCCGTATCCAGGACTTGGCTAATCGGTGGCTGAAACCCGCCACCTCCTCCAAAGATGACATCTTAGCCAAAATATATCTGGAGCAGTTTTTGGCTTCCTTGCATCCCTCCACGCAGAAGTGGGTACGCCAACACGCACGCCTAACACTAGAAACGGCCGTGGAAATTGCCAGTGCTTTCAATCGTGCCCAGGAGACACAAAGGATTAAGGATGAACACCTAACCCGAGGACATCACCCCTCTCACATCCGAGCCCAAAGACCTCCCCCGCCAAGAAAACCCGAACCAACTCCCCTTTTTCCTTACCCTGTCCTACCACGACCACCGAACCCCGGACCCCAGTGCTACCATTGTGGAGGTTATGGCCACATCGCCAGGGTTTGCCCCCAGAGAGAAGAGCCTATGGAGGTGGGGCTGGTTAGAAACCTGGTGTGTGACACCCCGGAGATGGAACCCCCTCGTTTTCACTGTCCAGTGATGATAGACGGCCAACCATTGAGCGCTCTAGCAGATTCCGGTTGCCGGCAAAGCGTACTGCGCCCTCAAGAACTGCCCACTCGCATAGGACCCGTGACCGGTACTGTCGCCATCCAATGCGTACACGGCGACACCAAGACATATCCCACCGCAAGGGTGCGGGTACAACACCATGCAGACCAAGGAAGCCTTCTGAACGTAGGTTTGATACCCACTTTACCGGAACAGATTATACTGGGCAGTGATTACAGCGGACTACCTCACCTCCTCCAGAAAACGACTGACTCACTCGAGAAGTGGTGGGCAGAAGCACCGTTTCCCCAGGCCACTGCTAACCCGAGCCTCCCGGACAAACCCCACAAAACCAAGAGCCAAAAGAAGAAGGAGAAAAGAAAGCACGCAACTGCATATCCCGTGCAAGTGGACGACCACCCATGGGAGACCGACAGGGAGTTCCGAGCGGCTCAGCAAGAAGACCCCATGCTACAGAATGCCTGGAACCAGGCTTTGGATAACGAAGACCCTCTTCATGTAGGTCCCTACTTCTTTAAACGAAACGGGCTGTTGTACAGGAAGGGCAACCCACAGCAAGCATCACAGTTGTTAATCCCTGGGCCCTTTCGGGAGAAAGTGTTGTTCCTGGCCCACAGCCACCTATTAGGGGGACATTTCGGTGATATAAAAACGGGACAATCCATCCTTGACCGATTCTATTGGCCGGGGGTTCATCAGCAGATCAAACGCTACTGTCAGGAATGTCCCGTTTGCCAGAAAAACAGCCGATATCGCCCTCCCCGAGTTCCTCTCATGCCTATGCCCCTCATAGACGTGCCCTTTAGTCGGGTTGGCATGGATCTTATCGGTCCTATGCTTCCATCCAGAAGTGGGTGTCGGTATGCTCTGGTTCTGGTGGATTATGCCACTCGCTTTCCCGAGGCGGTGGCCCTAAAACAACCCACCACCCAGAACATAGCAAAAGCACTTATCACCATCTTTTCACGAGTAGGTTTTCCCCGAGAGATCCTGACGGATCAAGGGACCCCCTTTGTTTCCTCCCTCATGAAACAGGTTTGCACCCAGCTGGGTGTCAAACAGATAAGGACTTCTGCATATCACCCACAGACCGACGGCCTGGTAGAACGCTATAATGCCACCCTAAAGACCACACTAAAGAAACTGCTGGCCCTCGAAAGCAAAAGGTGGGAAGAAATGCTACCCCTAGCATTATTTGCTATCCGTTGCAAAGTTCAACGAAGCACCGGTTTCTCCCCATACGAATTGTTGTATGGAAGGGCTCCCCGAACCCTGTTGGACATGGCAAGAGAAGCGTGGGAGGCCGCACCTGATCGCACCAAACCCCTCCCAGAATATGTAGCCAACCTGAAAACCCATTTGGGACAAATACGGGAAATTGTACGTCAGAACCTGTTGGCGGCACAAGCCTCTCAAAAGCGTCAATATGACAAGGGAACTAGGGCCCGTTCGTTTAATCCAGGTGATCTCGTACTACTCCTTCTACCATCCTCAGACCATAAACTTCTGGGTCAGTGGCAGGGTCCTTTTTCAGTCCTACGTCAGGTAACCCCTGTGACCTACGAAATAGAGATGGATCCCCAACGAGGGGTCTCCCAGATTTACCATATAAATCTCCTGAAACGGTGGGAAGGACCCCGACCTGTTCTGTCCGGTCTTGCGACTCCTACTGTCCTCCCTTTTGAGATCTGTTTTGATCCCGACTTGCGGGAAACCCAGAGAGCAGACCTAAACACAGCCCTGACCTCCCTTCAGCATGTGTTTTCCTCCCTACCGGGCCACACCACGGTGGTAGAACACTGTATTCGGACTGAACCAGGGAAAACCGTGAGACAACGGCCCTATCGAGTCCCAGAGGCTCGAAGGACGGTAATCAAGGAGGAAACTGACATGATGCTACGAATGGGCGTCATCGAACCGTCCATCAGTCACTGGAACTCCCCTATTGTATTAGTACCGAAGCCGGATGGCTCGGTACGTTTTTGCATTGACTTCCGGGAGGTCAACAAAGTCTCCTGCTTTGATACATACCCATTACCCAGGGTCGATGAAATGGTGGAACGCATAGGAAAGGCTAAATTCATCAGTACCCTTGACCTCTGTAAAGGCTATTGGCAAATCCCACTCCGCGCAGAGGACAAAAAGAAAACTGCCTTTTCAACCCCAGATGGCCTGTTCCAATTTAAGGTGATGCCCTTTGGCCTTCACGGTGCCCCCGCCACCTTTCAGAGGGCAATGAACCAGGTCCTCCAACCTCATTCACGATACGCCGGGGCATACCTTGATGATATCATCATCTATAGTGACACTTGGACCCAACACCTACAACACTTGCAAGAAGTCGTTTCCTCACTAGGAAACCATGGCTTTACCATCAACCCCTCCAAGACCACGCTGGCCGCTCAAACCGTAAAGTATCTGGGGTTCCTCCTGGGCGAGGGGGTCATCAGACCACAAAGCAAAAAAATAGAAGCCATACAATCCATCCCCTTCCCGCGAACAAGAAAGGAATTAAGGGCTTTTCTGGGTCTCCTGGGGTACTACAGGAGGTTCATTCCCCGTTTTTCCCAAACAGCTGCTCCCCTGACGGACCTCCTTAAGAAATCCACAAAAGCCGAGGAGGCCCTCTGTCATCCAAACCCGGAGGTGCTCCAGGCCTTCAGCCAACTGAAGCAGGCCCTGGTTTCCGAACCTGTCCTGGTTAGTCCCGACTACACCAAGGGATTTATCCTGCAAACGGATGCATCAGACCAGGGTATAGGGGCCGTGCTGTCGCAGAAAGATAGGGACGGACAGGAGAGACCCATCCTCTACCTAAGTCGAAAGCTCTTTCCCCGGGAACGGAATTATGCAGTCATTGAAAAAGAGGCCTTGGCTATCAAATGGGCTATAGAAAGCCTTCGTTATTATTTGGATGGTCGCGAATTCACCCTATATACGGATCATGCACCATTAGAATGGATGGCGAGAAACAAGGGACACAATGACCGTGTTCTACGATGGTTCCTGACTCTTCAGCCCTATAGATTCACAACACTACACCGCAAGGGTGTGGAACAGGGAAATGCGGACTACTTGTCTCGTTACCCTCCCCCAACCAACTCTAGTAGAAAGATGGCTAGGGGAAAGGGATGTGGAACAGACCCCTCCCCTACCTCTCTCAGGCGGTGGCTCAGTACCGTTTCCCTGGGCTCCGACGATACTCCCACCGCGTCCCTGGCAATCCGGCATATCCCCCTTTCTCTTTCCATGCAGGAAACGAGTACGAGGGACGGCGAACCGGAAGTACCTGTCTCCAACCCCGGAAGTCCCGCCCACGATCCCGGACCGGAACACGGAAAAGGACGCCACAGAGAAGAAGCGGAGTTCTTGAAGGCGGACTCGTGGCAGGAGACAGCAAACCGAGAACTGAAGCTGGTGGACGGAGAGCGTGGAGAAGAGGAGAGCGGAGGCGAGGAGGACGAGATCTGGAGCGAGGACTGGTGGAGTCCTGTGGAGGTGGCTGGAGAGCGGCCGCAACTCGGAGAAGAGTTGCGGCGGGGCATGTGAGTACCCTGTCTCCTGAATTGCAGGCTGACTTGTATCATAGTGTAGATATCGACTCCTCTCACTGTATAGCACTCCTAGGAGCACTGTATATATGCGCACTTCCTGAGACACCCTAGATAGTTCATACCGCCACCGGAATCCTCACAACTTGCACCCTTTCCCTTCCTGCTTGAGTTCCATTCCATCTTCTACCCTTCCGACCCCCCCCCCTCACGCTCTCTTCTATCCCCTCACAACCCGGGTGTTGGTGTCACCAGTTAGTACTCGTGACCAAGGACTAACTGCCCTGTCATTGTCTCTCTTTACCTCCGAGGACCACCGGACTACCAAAGACGGAGAAAAGGAAGACCCCCACACCTGCTCACCGCGGATCCCGGCTCCCTGACGACTACCATCCGGATTCCCTCTCCATTCTTCTGTTTCCTCTGCCCCTACGTACTATAACTGTCACTGTTAATAAACAGAGCTACAGAAATTGCTCAGTACATACGGCCTCCAAGCCTGTTATTCCGGTCCGCCCATACCCAAAGCCCACACTCATTTATGGCGTTCATCACCATCGGAGGATAGGGGTCAAGAGGGGAGCCTGCCTTGGTGGTGGCATTAAGCCTGCTAACCTGGTCAATAGTGACTGGATGAAAGGAGGGGAAGGTGGCATGTCCACTGTTAGCTTGATGGCTTGCCTCCCTGTTCTCCCCTCTGGGGTTTCCGGTAAAAGATGAATAGATGTCAGCAACCTTAGTAGAAAAGAACATAGCCAAAGAGTCACATAATGTTTGTGAGGGTTCAATTCCAGGTCCTGAAGGGGGGTTGGACAGAGTGTTTACCACCGAAAACAGCTCTCTGGCTGAATTATGAGCGGTCTCAATTTGAGTAGAGAAGAAAGCACTTTTTTGAACAGCGATGGCCTTTTTATAGAATGCTTTTTGATTCTTCCTCTGACCATGGTCCAGAGACTGACTCTGATTCTGAGCCAGAGGTGGGAGGCGAAGATTCAGGTAGTGAGTTTTCTCTACACATGGCGTCATCTGATGATGAAGATACTCTGAGTGCTGATGAAGCTACTTTTGGTGTGGATGAAGTGCCTGTGGTTGCGGAGGACATTGCTGTGCCAATAGTGCGGCAAGAGGCATCTGGGCTGCAGCCTGGGGCTGCTAGACTTCCAGTTGGTGTAGTGAGACAAGAGGCAGCTGGTCAGCAGCCTGCGGCTGCAAGACTTGACGTTGAAAGTTCTGACCTCTGGGTTGCACCAGGCATGGTGCAGCCGGCATTGCCTGAATTTACTGGTGTTCCAGGGTGTAGGGTG
Source organism: Lissotriton helveticus (assembly GCF_964261635.1). Classification (NCBI taxonomy): domain Eukaryota; kingdom Metazoa; phylum Chordata; class Amphibia; order Caudata; family Salamandridae; genus Lissotriton; species Lissotriton helveticus. The sequence continues at coordinate 1,340,254,692 of NC_136059.1, forward strand.
AACACTGAAAACTTTTTGCCAATTGATTTATTCAAGTTGTTTATGGGTGATGTGTTTTTGGCTGAGATTGTAGAGCAGACTAATTTGTATGCAGAATTTTTTTTGAGGGTGAACAGTGCCAGCCTTAAGCCCCACGCTAGAGCTACCCGGTGGACTCCCACAAATTTGGAGGAGATGAAAAAGTTTTTGGGTTTAACTTTTTTGATGGGCTTGCTTAGGAAACCATCAATGGCTTCATATTGGTCTACTAGTCCCTTGATGGCAACAGCTATTTTTCCGGCAGTCATGAGTCGCGATAGGTATTTGCTTCTGCTTCGGATGATGCATTTTGTTGACAATAGTTCTGCTTTGGCACGAGATCACCCTGATTGTGACCGTCTTTTCAAGATTCGGCCTGTCATTGATCATTTTGTTGATCGATTTCCTGAGATCTTTTATCCTGGGAAAGAAATTGCAGTGGATGAGTCTTTGCTGTTGTTCAAGGGCCGCTTGGTATTTCGGCAATACATTCCTAGTAAGAGGGCACGCTATGGAATTAAGCTTTATATGCTGTGTGACAGTCTGACTGGATATGTCTCTAATTTCAGGGTGTACACCGGTAAGGAATCCAGGATTAACCCCCCTGGTTGTCCGTCGACTTTTGGAGTGACTGAGAAAATTGTGTGGGAACTTGGTGGTGGATTTTTTAACAAAGGCCATCATTTATATGTAGATAACTTCTACACTGGTGTGCGGTTGTTCAGGGAATTGGCCAAAGTGGACACTGTTGCTTGTGGCACAATCCGCTCAAACCGTAAAGGTTTCCCAAAAGAACTTGTTTGTCAAAAGCTTGCTCGGGGACAGTGCAGTGCATTGCGTTGTGAGGAGCTTCTAGCTGTGAAGTTTTCAGACAGGAGAGATGTCTACATGTTGACTTCCATACATGATGAAAGCACTGAACCGGTGACTGTTTGGGGTCAGGTTGCAGAAGCACGCAAACCTGTGTGCATAATGGACTATAATAGGCACATGGGTGGTGTTGACAGAGTAGATCAGATGTTGGAACTGTATGCTGCTCTTCGTAAGGCTTACATTTGGTACAGGAAGTTGGCTATCCATCTTTTCCACTTGGCAACCTTTAATGCTTTTGTTGTGTTCCAGAAATCTTGTCCCCAGTCAACGATGACTTTTGTAAAGTTTCAGGAGTCTGTAATAGGCAGCCTTGTTTTAGTGGAACAGGCAAGTGTTCCTAGAGTTGGAGTGGTGGAGGATGTTGCCAGATTGAAAGATCGCCACTTTCCTGATCAAATTCCTCCTACAACCTCAAAAGACTTTCCCAGTCGGAGATGTAGAGTCTGTTGGCGAAGAGGTTTGCGGAAGGAGGTTCGTATGTACTGCCCCAACTGCCCTTCAAACCATGGGCTGTGTGTACCTGCTTGTTTTAGATTGTACCACACACAAAATAATTTTTGGGAGCATCCATGAGTGTTAAAGTGAACTGGTTGGTCTTTAATCTTTAAAACTTATTGTTCAGTTTCAAAGTTGGCATTTGTGTAGTGTTTTTAGATTTAGATGTTGTGTTAGTAGTTTTGTATCAATTTGCAATTTGTTTATCTTTTTAAAAAAAAAACTAAAGTATGATGTTGGTTTGCGTGTAGTGTCCATTGTCTGACGGTGTGCATGGTTTGGCGCTTGGCTGGCGGTGTCGGTGGACTGGTGCTTGCCTGGCGGTGTGCGTGGTCTGTTGTTTGGTTGGCGGTGTGCGTGGTCTTTCGCTTGCCTGGTGGTGTGTTGAGATTGGTGCTTGGCTGGTGGTGTGCCTGGGCTGGAGCTTGGCTGGCGATGTGAGTGGAGTGGCGCTTGCCTGGTGGTGTGTGTGGACTGGTGTTTGGCTGGTGGTGTGTGTCGTCTGGTGTTTGGTTGGCGGTGTGCATGGTCTTGCGCTTGCCTGTTGGTGTGTTTGGATTGGTGCTTGGCTGGTGGTGTGCCTGGACTGGTGCTTGGCTGGCTGTGTGTGTGGAGTGGTGCTGTCCTGGCGGTGTGTATGGACTGGTGCTTGCCTGGCGGTGTGCGTGGTCTGGTGTTTGGTTGGCGGTGTGCATGCTCTTGCGCTTGCCTGGTGTTGTGTTTGGATTGGTGCTTGGCTGGTGGTGTGCCTGGACTGGTGCTTGGCTGGCGGTGTCTGTGGACTGGTGCTTTCCTGGCGGTGTGTGTGTGGACTGGTACTTGGCTGGCGGTGTGCGTCGTCTGGTGCTTGACTGGCGGTGTGTGTGGTCTGGTGCTTGGCTGGTGGTGTGCATGGACTGGTGCTTTGCTGGCGGTGTGTGGGAAGTGACTTAATGCTGGTTACTACACACAGTGCTAGTTGAGCGCCACTCCATGTAATCCATGAGTATGTGTTGTTGCTGTGTCAGGAATGTTGGGGTGTGAAAGTGATGGGCCCTTGATTGGCGTTGTCTGCTGGTGGAAATGTAGTAATGTGATGGGTCCGCGGCTGGCGGTGTGAATGTTCTGTATGTGTCACATGTATGAAAAGTAAAAGTAAAGTAAAGTCCACATTTGTAAAGCGCACAATCACCCGTAAGGGTCTCTAGGCGCTGGGGGGCCGTCGGGAAGATTAAGCGAGCTATTGCCCAGAGTCACATGGTGCTGGGCTAACCTGCCGCCGGAGCCGGGGATCGAACCATAGTGCCCAGATTCCAGCGTCAGTCGCCCTGGCCGCGGCGCCACACCTCTCCCAAGGTGTATGAATGGCCTGTAAAGCGGTTGGTGCCTTGTCGTGGCTTTACAGCTCACGAGCTGTGAGTCAATGGTTCAGTTTCTTGTCCTTTCCATTATTAACAGTGTATTTCATTTTTTGTGAAATCACTTGCTAATACAATTGTATATACTGAACCATCAATCACCCTCGTGCCAAATCTAACCAGTATGTGTGTGTGTTTGAAAACTTGATGTCAGTTTTTTTTTTGTTTTGTTTTTTGAAGCAGGACGCACCTTGTCACTTTTTTTGTAAATGTTGTGATGTGTTGATTTTGTGCCTGGTGGTGTGAATGGTCTTCTGTGTGTCAGGTATGAAAGGTGTGTGAATGGCCTGTAAAGCGGTTGGTGCCTTGAAGTGGCTTTACAGCTCACGAGCTGCGAGTCATTGGTTCCGTTTTTTTGTCCATGTAATTGACAGTGCATTTCATTTTTGTGAAATCTCTTGTTAATAAAATTATATATACTGAATCATCACTCGCCCTCATGCCAAATCCAACCAGTATGGGTGTGGGTTTGAGGAATGGATTGGCTGTGTAGGGATCTTCTTTTTCTTAGTCTCTGTGCCAAGGTGTACATTCCGCTTATGACTAACCTGCCAATTGTAGATATTCTTGAAAACCCATGGGACTACATGGTGATGTCTCTCTGGTGAAATCTAGCAATTAATTGTATCCACAATATCCTGCAAAACGTACAATGTTCGTCATATTTTCCAATATTGCGCCCAAATTGTCACGCTGCACAAGTAAACAACTAATTTTGTCAAAACTAATTGGTTTAGCTAGGGGGGGTCACATGGGTTTTTCACTCCTTCCTCGGTTACCATCTAGGGAAACCTAGCATACCCACACATTTTTGGAAAGTAGACATCTGGGGGCTTTCAAGGGGGTATGGCTTGCATGGATCCTCCAACGTTCCTTTTCTCAGAATCCCTAGCACACTTTAAATGTAGCTGAAATAATTTATTTTTTTCAAACATCTCTGTGTTTAAAAGTGTGGCATCACTGGGCTCACACAAATTTTCACCCACCCGCGTTCCCCCTGGTCTCCTGAAAAAAATGATAACTCACTTGCCTGGGTCTGCCTAGTGCCTGCGACAGGAAACAGCGCAAAACGCAACGTGGACGCACCGGAATTTTCGCAGTGAAAACGGGCCCTTTTGTGGTAAAGGGCCTACCTTTCGTTTTTGAACCCTAGCTCTGCCGGCACCTAGAGAAACCTAGCAAAACTATACATTTTTTAAAACTAGACACCCAGAGGAATTCAGGATGGGGTGACTCAACTGCCTCCCACCAGGTTCTGTTACCCAGAATCCCTTGCAAAGCTAAAAAATTGACCAAAAAAATGCATTTTCCTCATATTTCTGTGTTGGAAAGTTCTGGAATCTGCGTGGATCAACAAATTTCCACCCACCCCGCGTTCCCCCAGGTCTCCCGAAAACAATGGTACCTCACTTGTGTGGGTAGGCATAGTGGCTGCAACAGGAAAAGGCCCAAATCGTATGGTGGAGAATTTAAAATAACCTATAGCAAAATTACCTTCTTTTTTGGGGGCGGGCACCTGAGTTTTTGGCCCGGGGCTCGGCGGCAAACTTGTGAAACTACCAAACCCAAACAGTTCTGAAAACTAAACACCCGGGGGAGTCCAGGGAGGTATGGCATGCGTGGGTCCCCCAATGTTTTCCTACCTAGAATTCCTTGCAAACCTTAAATTTAGGTAAAAAAATCACTTTTCCAAACTTTTTTGCGTGGGATCTCCGTGCGGGCACAAATGTCCTACCACCCAGCGTTCCCCTTGTTCTCCCGAGTAAAATTATACCTCACTTGTGTGGGATGACTAATGCTTGTGTGGGATGACTAATGCTTGTACAGCAGGTTTGAAGTCATTGGGGGAAGGAAGGGTTTTCATTTCATAGGATGCTCAGTTGGAAGTTCGCTCCTTTGGTAGATGTACTGATGTGATCCTGCATGTTCAAGTTCTTATCCAGCATTATTCCCAAAGATCTAGTAGAATGTATGATGTGTGGTGTGCAGTTGAGAGCAGAGAGATTTTTCACACATTGCTCCACGATGGGGGCTTGCTTGGGTGGTGAGATAAGGAGGAATTCCGTTTGGAGGGCGTTCAGTTTGAGATGGGTAAAGGTTAAACAGTTTTGGGTTTTGTGCAGGGTTCCATTGAGTGTCTTGATATCGTCAGGAGAAGAGATTTCCATGTACAACTGGGTGTCATCCGCATACATGTGATATTGGATGTTAGATGCTTTGAGGATTTTAGTAAGAGGTTCAATGAATAGGTTGAAAAGTGTGGGTGAGAGAGAGGACCCTTGGGGAACCCCCAGCGTGCAAGGACTGGAATTGGATAGGGTTTGATTGTTTTTGACTCTCTGAGTTCTGTTATTGAGAAAAGAGGCAAACCATTTTAGTACTGAGCCTGAGAGACCCATCCTACGTTCCAGAAGGCTCAGGAGATTGTCATGTTTGACAGTGTCAAAAGCTGATGAGAGGTTGAGTAGGATTAATAGGCAGGATTTTTTCTGGTCAAGCATTGTAAGTGTTGTCAACTATATGGGTGATGGCTGTGTCGGTCATGTGGGCCTGTCGGAAGCCCGATTGGAATTGATCAAGAAGTTGGAATTCCTCAATGTGGTTTTCACAGTTGTTCATCAACACATATTTCAAGGAGTTTGCCAAAGTAGGGATGTTTGTGAGTGGTCGAAAGTTATTCAAATCTTCTGGGTCAGCCATACGTTTTTTGAGAATAAGCAAAACCAGACTGGACTTCAAGCAGTCAGGGATCTCACCTTGAAGTAATGAGGCATTAATAATATTCGTCCAGAGTGGCACTAGTGACCTTATTATTCCTTTAAAGAAATTGGGGGGAAGGGGATCGTTGAAGTGATTAGAAGGTTTCAGGGTAGAAAGAATGTTGAAAATGGATGTGTCATTGAAGGGTGAGAATTGACTCTAAGAGGCATTGTTTTTGGGGCAGAGACATGGAACAATAAGAGGCAGTGAGAGTAAGGGGAGTCTGGTGAGAGTGATAGATTGATCAGGGCAGACCTTAGATCAGATTAGATCTTGTTAGACTTTTCAAGGAAGAAGGCGGCAAAGTCCTCACAGTTTGGTTGTGGACTGGACATGAGTGGTGATTGGTTGGTAATGTTATTGCATTGAAATTTAATCAGATCAAACAGCATTTTGGGGGGATTTTTGCATTTGTCTAGTTTTCTTCTGAAGAAGGTCACTTTCGCCTTTCTGATGTGTTTGTTGTACATACTCCTTCTCAGTCTCAAAAGCTTAAGGAGTTCAATAGATGGAGAAGATCTCCAAGAGAGTTCTGCTAGTCTCCGATTGCGTCTGTCTGAGTTTAAGCTGTCATTGTACCATGGTTTGGAGTCTTTGTTGCACTTTCTTTTTAGTTGTAGGGGGGCAATTGCATCCAGGGCTTTCAAATGGAGTTGTTGTAGGTCTCAGTGAGTTTGTGGACGTCGGACATGTACGATGGAGGAGGCAGGGACAGATTGCAATGGGATATGAGCTCATTCACGTTTGTATTTTGCAGCGATCTTTTCCAGTGTTTCATGGGTTGGGAATCTTTTGGTGTTCCATTGTTCTAAGATTAGGAAGGTGATATAGTGATGATCCGACCAGTAACAAGGGTCATTCGATTCCAGCAGAAAGGAGTTGGGATTGGAGGTGATTAGATCGAGAGTCGAGCCTAAGTTGTGTGTTGGGCTGTCACAAAATTGAGTCAGGTTGAGGTCAGCTAGGAAGTTTTTAAGACTATTCACAGCCTGATCATTCGGGTCACTCCAATGTAGATTGAAGTCACCCAAGGATCGATGGAGACCCAAATTGGATGAGATGGTTTCCATAGTTTGTTCGACCAGAGGGACGTTGTCTCTAGGAGGGTGGTAATTTATCTACTCAAATGCCCCTGCCAAATGTACTATATAGGGATGACAACTAGACCCATAAAAATAAGGAGTGAGGAACATAAGAGCACCATTAGATGTGGACGCAACGCGACAAAGATGAGTACCCACTTCACTGACCTTAAATACTTCATTAATGATCTGAAGTGGACAATCCTCAAATCCAACACATAATGGACCCCAGCAGCATTATTCAGGCGAGAACAGTACTGGGTGTTCCGCCTTCACACCGACCGGGATGGAATGAATGATGACATCCCATGGATCGAGCTGTAGACCTACATCTCTGAGCTACTTCGTATGGAAACTATACAGGCAGACAGCCAGGTTGATATGTTGATATACTGGTAACCACCTTGTGCTTCCTATTGAACATTTGATCATTAAAAGAATTGCGATTCTCCTATTACCCTGACTAAAGAATCTGGATTACATTGAAGACACAGAAGCTGACATTATGCATTATTCTTTTAATGCAGTCCAAGCAGCCACATACATCACAATATTAAAAGGTTCCAGAATAGAACATTAGCAACACATAAAAGGCATGAGCCATCAACAATCTGCCTCTTTTAAATGTGGAGGAGGATAAGTTCATGAAACTTGAAACTTCTAAACTTCAAAACTTCAAAACAATCTTCTGATGAACAAGATGAAGGAGAAGGAAGAATGAAGGTAAATCCAAAGGATAGATGACTCGCAGTTAAGGACGGTTACCTGAAAAGAGAGAGAAGTAAATACCTCCTGAACGTATGTATTGGAAATGGCCCTTTTTGCTTCTTCCTCCCTTGTTTTTCCTGATCTGTAGTTGTTGGCAATAGGACTCTGGGCACTTTACCACTGCTGATCAGTGCTGCTAAAGTGCATATACTCTCTGTATAAAGTGCTATTGTGATTGGTTATCCATGATTGGCATATTTGTTTGACCAGTAAGTCGCTAGTAAAGTGCACTGAGTGTGCCATGCTGGTGATTCAAATGCTACTAGTGGGCCTTCAACACTGGTTGTGCCACCCACATGAGTAGCCCTAAAATGGTGTCTCAGGCCTGCCACTGCAATGCCTGTGTGCAGTTGCTGGCTGCCATGCTCACCTGACCAGTGCCCCCACTGGCCATGCCTAACCCTTCCCTTTCTGTACATATTGGACACCCCTATGGAAGGCCCAAGGTGTCCCCCTGGGCAGGGTGCAGTGTTTGTGAAAGGTAGAGCATGTACTAGTGTGGGTGACATGCTCTGGTAGTGAAATACTGCCAATTTTGTTTTTCACTACTGAAGGGCTATCTTGCCCGTAGGCTATAATGGGGAATGCTGTGTATAATGCTTGCCCATGGGCTATAATGGGGAATGCTGTGTATAATGTTTACCTGCATATCTTCCCATAGGAGCAAGATAGAAAATTAAAGTTTGGTATCCCTGAACTCAGAATTTAATAACACATATTTTAGGAAGGATGGTTTTTAAATCCTGTGTTTGCAGGCCTGCCAAGAACCACGGATCATGCGTTAGACTAACGCATTTTATTGTGGTAGTCCGCATTACCGCACTCAAATGCATTGTCACACATATGCAGTATCTCAGCAGCTGCAACGGGTGGCCGTAGGAGGCGTGCTCTATTAGGTAAAGCAGCATGAGCGTGGTGCGCTGCTGGCAGCGTGCAGTGTACTATCTGACTACAGCCTGCTGCATACATACTGGGAAGCACTGCAAACAAATTTGTCATTTATTAGAGTTGCCACTCAACTCACCGCGCTGCATTCTAGGGGATGGCTGCATTCACTAAGCCGAGTTTCACTCTCAACACGGCTGCAGGCGCGGCGCAGCCTCATGAGTCGTACAAAGCCAATCAGTAAGAAAACCACCCTGCAGCAGGCCTGCACTGAATGAATCGGGAGGCAGCGCTGTGCGTGTTTGGATTTCCGTCAATTGCCGCCGCCCCTGCGCACTATCAGTGTTGGGAGTATAGCCAATGAATGAGTGGCGGGCAAATTGAACTCACGTTTATTTATTTTTATTTCGCTGCAGATTGAGAGTGCGTGTGAGGCTTTCCTTCTAAGGTCCATGTCCATGACACGTAATTATTGGAAATGCACGCGCTCTGTGTGCTAATGTAAAGAATCCTTTACAGGTTGTTGGCGTGCGTGACTAGCACCCCCTGTTTTGCTATCTAGTCAGGAAGGCATCACTGCTGGTTAAGGTGGGCCCGCGGCCGGAAAACAACACCCATCTCGGTTAGTGCCACTGACAACTTTTGGTTTCCGCCTGACGCTTAATGTGCAGAGGATCACAATGGGCCGACTTTCTATGTCAAATTGGTGTCCTCCGCTAGAGTGGGGCGGATAGCGCCTGTCAGGTGATTCACTGTTCAGCGTGAACAGACTCTGTCTGACAACGCAGCAGGGTCCGGACTCGTCGCAGGCTGCAGCAGCATGATTTGGGTTCTTTTTCTGCCAAGACCTGGGCCCCCAAGAACAGCTGCCACCAGTAGGGTGGTTGAACTGTCCTCCCTGATCTCGACAGAGGTACACTTCAGAGCAGCCGGACGCTCTCTGCAGCACAGAGTTGTAGGGCCTAGCTTTTTAAGTGAAGGTTACTGCAGGCTTTCATCAAAGTGCAGGGTCCACCGTTTCCCATAGTGTTTAAGTTGTTTCAACTTCTAAGGTAGGAACAGTTAAAAAAAAGAAATAGGATACTGTTTGTTACAACTGTTGTGGTGCAGGGGCCAGTGCCTTGTATAATAGGCCAGGTTTCCCTCTACTGAATGTGTTTTCAGTTGGCTTTTACTTTACGTCATGCAGTGCAGAGGCCCGTGTGTTCTGTGTTTTTATAAGCAGTTAAAGCCAGTGCTAGGACCGCTTACTTTTGATTTGCTGGTTCCGGCTGCTCGTGAGTGTGACATGTGAATTGGTCCTTTTAACTACGACGATGTGGGGCTGCCTCTCTCCTCAGGTGCTGTGTTCTCAAAATAAAAAACACTTTATGCTGATTCTTGTGTGTCCAGGAGTTTTCGGGCAACAATTCAAATCATGCCAACATAACTCTGTGAATAATGTTCCTGCTGGAGGAAGATCGGCGTTTTGTATAGTGGCAGTTTTCACCCTTCCTGAAGCAGCACAGAGGGTTAATGTGCCTGCTGCAAAGAATGTGTACGTGCAGATCACTAAAGTGCATTTTATGTGGGTAGCTCAGTGGGTTACTGATTTTCTCACAGAGATCCTTTTCTTAATCACACTTCATAGGTTACAATCCTAAATTACAATCCTAATATAGCACAATTACTTATGAACTGCACCGAAGGGTCTGTATTCAAACTGCGCGATAGGTTAGAGCTGAGTGCTAATTTTTCCCCTCAGACTTTCATTATCCTAATGTTGGTAAAAGGTTTAGTTTGGGTAGAAATATATATATATTTTTTTAAACAATTTTTATTATGAACCAAAGCAACCTCTGTGCAAACATAGAATCATTTTGTGCATACATAGAGATCGGCATATATTAAATCTTGATACAGAAACATACGATAAAAGGCATGTCAAGTGAAGCATGTGGTTACAATACGTGTCCACCCGTAATACCCCCACCCTCAGACATCGTCGGAGGATCACATATATACCCCCGGTATTCATTCCATGCGCTCCAAATCCTGACCCATTTCTGCGAACACTTTTGGTTCAGATACACTGTTCGTTCTGACAGCATTGCGAGATCAAGGTCTGCACACCAATCCCTGAGTGTCTGTATTGTTGGAGACCCCCAGTATTTAGCTATATTTCTTTTTGCATACATTATTCCCAATGTCATCCTGTCGTGTATTTCTATAGGTTCTGAATCAGTCCCCCTATTCCTGACCCTATTCTGGTTAAACTAACTATCAAGTTAACTAACAGTCAGCCCATGAGGCAAGAAAACCCCCATGATGCAGATACCGTTATCTGACGCAGTCACACTACGGCACAGGAACGTGTTATCTGATTAGGTCATAACGCTTGAGATCTAATTAGACAAGCGACATTCCTCCAGCCCCTGATAAGGCATACGACGTTCTCATAACAAATCAAACCTATGACAACCTGGAAAATCCGTGCGGCCATTGTTTTGATTTCACAGAGAACTTTAGTAAAGAATGTGCTAACGAGCAAGTCGTATGACATCTTTATTGACGTATCTATGTCCATCCTTACGTCAATCTCGGCACCTTTAAGGTATAAATATTGCCGATCTTGCCCTATGCAAACACACGCGTGGTGACAAGACGGAGCAGCCACACTTGCCGAAGCGGAGAGCAGAAGCAGACCCCGCTGGCGCAGCCCCGCCTTCCTGACGCGCTGAGAGACGCGCTGCTATCTCAAGCCGAGAGACCCAGCACCGGCGCTTCTGGGCAGCCCTCGCAGGCAGCCTGGAATATCGAGAGCAGAGAAAGAGATACCATTCCTCATTCATCCTAACTTCCAGGTACAGAACTGAATAACCCCTCACAGAGAATTCTTTAGTTATTCACTTGGCAAAAACAAACTTAACTTAAACTGTAACTTTCTATTCCCGCCCACGCATTAGACTTAGGTCAGGTACACGGGGTAGGCGTATTTAGAAACACCAGTTGAGTACGTTTAGTCAAATGTATATGTGTATGTAAATATATTTTAAATCATTTCAAACATCATATGGCTCAGAAACCATATCAATGTTTTTACAGTATTATTTTATACTATTGCTTTTAATGTATGCACTTTACTTAACTATAAGTATTGCAATAATATCGATCCATTTCTCATGTATGAGAAAAGAGACTGATCAATAAATAACACCTTTTTATTGAACACGCCCGTCTCTTCCTTTTCTCTACATTCTGATGAGACTAAGAACGCACGTACTGACTGAGTAAAATAATTGCCTTGTGCTCACACGACTCTCGAGATTGACTCTTGATTAGGGGAGAGCAAAGTTGTCATGTTCTATGGTTGTCAGAAACTAAATCCCTTCTTGTCTAATCAGGGGAGTTAATTCCTTCCTTGAACATTCGAGAAAGTTTCTAGCGAACTCTGAGCTTAGCTGGCAAACCCAAAAATTAAGTCTAGTATCGACAGTAGTAGACCTAGTTAACGTCTGGCCTAGGCCTTTACTGCTGTAGGTACTATTCCAATGCGCAGAGCCTATTGGGAAAATAGGAGCTACACTACATGGCGCCCAACGCGTTTGGAAAGGGCGATAAAACTAACGTAAGACATTTAGAGTAACTCAGTCGTGCTTTCTCACTCAGACCCCTTTTCCCAAAAACTCCAAAGACGTCTGGAGTGGGTAAAAGGTAATATCCTCCAAAACCTCGCAGGAGGGAACTCCTATGTATGGTTCTTGGTCAAGTCAACGTTGAAGGATAAACAGTTCCAAAATATTGTGCATCTAATCTTTGTTCCATAAAGAAACCTGATCTGCAAATAGACATAATACCATCCTGTCTGTAAAATGGGAGACAGTGATGAAGAAAGAGAGGCAGTTAGATTAGCTACTGAACTCGCAGATGCTGATGCTACCATGCAAGCAGCAGACCCGAATATAACACTCATTCCGGTCATTAAAAGGAGATCTATAGCCTTAAAACTTATAGAAAATGGACTGACACCTAGAGGTGGCACAGTCATATTCGTAATCGAGGCACACGAATATCGGCAGACAGAGGTATACTATTCATGGATACATTTTCCGGCAGCAAATGCTGTAACAAAGTACTTCCACTATTACAAAGTAGAGGAACCTCCTGAAACATACACTCCTTTCGAGGAGGTGGAAGTACCACTCAAATTCCAAGAGCATTTGCTCTTATTTGATGGCGCCCTAAAACATAACAATCACATTACCAGGCTCGGTCCTTTAGGTAGACCAGGAGCAACGTGGCCGGTCTTAGCCGGATACACACCACATCCAGACATCGAAAGAATGCCTGCAGCAGAGCTGTTAATACAGCTAAAACAACTACTAAAAATTCATAGACAATTAGTTCAGTATGTAATGCGGACTTCAACAATTCAGCCAGCGATTAAACTTCCACAGCTGACCCCTCACCAGGGGAACACAAATAAAATTACACCACAGAACATCCAATCCTGCCTAGGTAAAGTTCCAGCTAAACGGGAACAGATACCATTCTGGTTGGCACAGAAAATTACCCAAATAGAGGCGGTGTTTCCTGACACCACCCCATTAGAAAAACACAGGATTCTGACTATATGTCTCCCAATGGGAATCGCACCACACATTGAGGACTATGACACTTGGGGTACAGTCTTTGCTTCCATCTACACAAAAACGCACGGTGTTCCATCCATTTCGGTAATACCAGATGTGCTAAAACAAATTCAAGATGAATACGGTCCAGAACCTGCTTTAACTCTTGGTATGAAATTACTAAAAGACTTCAAGCAGGTCTCGGCTATATTATTAGCCAACATAAAAGGTGAAGCAGCAAACGTGGCGATCCGCCAGAGGTTAAAAGAGACAGATATAGCAGACCAACCAGCTGAAATTGCCAGAATCATAGAAAAATCCTATGAAGAACTAGGCAGAGATAGTCTAGGTGGAATACCAGTAAAACCGCAACTGACTACAAGTCCAGAAAAAATATTTTTTAATAATAATAATTCACCAAAAAAGAACTGGGATGGAAACAAACAATCCAATCCTAAAGAAAAGAAATTCCAGTCCCGAGGAAGGTCTCCTAGGCGAAGAGAGAAATCTCCAAACCAAAGACAGAGGTCACCGCAGAGTGACCCCTCGGGGAATAGATATAACCTTAGAAATAGGGATAATATTAAAAAACCTGATAGATATCAAGACATTGATACACGTCCCTCTCAATCTTTTCAGAATTCCTCGCAGAAATCGGAAAGAAGAGGACGATCAGAAGAGCACGCCAAGTCCAAAGACAAGGAACCTGCTCAGCTAAAAAAGAAATTACAATTTCCAAAAAAGAAGGTAGCCAGTATCAAGGTAGTTAACAATGCCGAGAATACTGAGGACACAACTGAAAAACGGAGAGTGGGCTCAGACAATGCTAGACAGCGCAGCAGAGGTGAGCATAGCTCGCAAAGTCCTTATGAATCATCTGGAGACAGTGGACACGAATGAATACCTTCAAGTGGAAACTGCAGACACCAGAGTTAGCAAGCCCCACAAGATATACGAGATAACATTACGTATAGAGGGAGATAAGACTAGGAAAATAAGGGGACTATTTTGGGATAACCTCTCAAAGGGTTATGACATCCTTCTAGCTGAAAAAGACTGGCCACCAGAGTTTGTCAGGGAGTGCCCTCATGGCGAAGCAGTAATTATGCCTGCCTTCTCGAATCAAATACCGATTCATAAAAAATACACACTTGCTAGAAAGTGGGCAGTGGCCTTAGCACCTGCTTTATATAAAAATCATGTAGGATGGGATGAGGACTCCCCTCCTCACAAAATCCAGTTAAAATCACAACCTACTGCACAAAGGCAGTACCCAATTAAGCAAGAAGCTAAAAAACAGGTAAATGAAATACTAGATCAGCTAGAATACCAGGGGGTGATTGAAACTTGCACCTCACAAATGAACAATCCTTTGTTTCCGGTCTCCAAACCAGACAATTCATATCGTCTAGTTTTGGATTACCGACACCTTAACACATGTTGCAAAACCTTTGCAGTGCAAAACTCACACAGTGCTGCACTAATGAATAACATAGTGCGCAAAAAATACAAAACAACCTTGGACATCTCCAATGGATTCTTTTGTCAAAACATAGCTCCAGAGAGCAGATCTTTAACTGCATTCTCAGTAAATGGCACTCAAAAACAATTCTGTCGGTTAGCCTAGGGGTACAAGAACAGCCCGGGGGTATTCTCAGCGAGAGTAACAGAATTACTACAACTATATGATGATGAAGCATTATCTTATGTCGATGACATTTACTTAACAGATGATAACTTGGAGACTCACTTGAAAAGGGTGAACACCATAATACTTGGGTTCGCTGCAGAGGGTTACAAATTCAACTTCAAAAAGTCCAGAATTGCCCATCTGACAGTCCTATTCTTAGGATATGAGTTATCAAGTGAAGGCAAAAGCCTGGCAGACAATTTCCTAGAGAAATGTGCCGTAATCCAAGCCCCTAAAACACTAAAAAACCTACAGTCAATTCTAGGCTTCCTAAATTTCGGAAGAACATACATTGCAAATTACGCAGAAAGGGTCAAACCCCTTTATGATCTAATTAAACCAGACTTTAAAAGATCCAATTGGACTCAAACACACACAGAAATTTTGAGATCCTTACAAACAGACATGCTAATTAAAACAAAATTAGAAACACGTGATAACACACGCAACCTTGTGATCCGAGTCATCCCAGGGAGATGCGGATTCACATACCTGACCTCTAATGAGGGAGAAAAGGTACCAATTGCATTTAAATCACACTTGTACACAGAAGCTGAACAGAAATTCAGTAATACAGAAAAAATCATTCGTGCAGTTCAAACCGCAATAGCTAGAGAAAAAGAGATAGCTGACGGCAGACATATCACAGTCAGAACAGCAGACTCAGCCTTTGAGGCACTAACAACACCGTGTAATTTACCAACAACAACATTGAATCCAGAATGGATACAATGGGTGAATTCAATCACAACGGACAAAGTATACTACTACTTTGATCCAGAACTAGAAGAATTAAAAAATCTAAAATATGAAAAAACGTATCCTCTGCCAATCGACATTCTTCCTCTACGACATTACGCCTGTGTAATCTATACAGACGGACATGCTCAACCCTCCGTTTGGGGAGAACAAGCATACAACCCCACATGTGAGATTACAAAAGAAGTGTGGCGCGGAGGTAAACTAAGACCCCTATTAACAAAATCACACTCAGTAGAAACTAATTCAGAACTACAAACTGAAATAATAGCTTTGAAAATGGCGCTAGATAATGCGGATCGCGAATTCCCGACACTTATAGTGTCAGATTCATATTACTGCGTCAAAGCATATAACAAGGATTTGCAGACATGGATTCAGAACGGTTACAAAGATGACACAGATGCACCAATAAAGCAGAAACTGCTCTGGGAACAAGTAGCTCTTTTGAAAAAAGAACTACCAAAGACTCACGTGACACACACACTGAGTCATCAATGTGATGGCGTTCACGTTGTGGGGAATTCATTGGCTGAAACAGCCGCAGCGGCAGCCACTAAACCGGCTCCCGTAGATCGAAAAAAGCGTACATTAAAATACATTGACGGTGAAACAATGCTGGCGGTGAAAACGTCATCAAAAGGCGACTGCTCAGCGTTACCGATCAACTATCCACTCAATTATACATACATAATCGATGCAAACTCCGTCCCTTTTGCTCGAATCCCTGGAGTGGGGGATAGAGTGATTCCAAACATGGACAGGAGAAACTTGTTAATCGCAGACGCACACATGGGCGAGGGTCTCAGACACCTTGAATTAAAAGATTCTCTGGAAGAATTACAATCACGGTACTGGTGGCCAGGCATGAGCCTGCACTACACCATGTTTGTAAAAAACTGCCCAAACTGCAACAGAGATCGCAGTGGGGAGAGAAGCAGTTTAATACCTCGTCGTATCAAGGCAGATAATATTACCAGCAAAAAGAATGGCTTGCGATTAACATATACAGGCTAGTTTCCACTTATAATGTAGATCACCAGCACTCAGCTGACGTCCGGACTATTATACAAGATTTGCGAGTCTAAATGGCATATACGCTAAGAGCATGCTACGTTCGACCATTGTTTTCACTCTGGCAATCCAGCCTGGGGGGGAAACATGGCCAAA
Source organism: Lissotriton helveticus (assembly GCF_964261635.1). NCBI lineage: Eukaryota > Metazoa > Chordata > Amphibia > Caudata > Salamandridae > Lissotriton > Lissotriton helveticus. The sequence continues at coordinate 1,340,271,199 of NC_136059.1, forward strand.
TGAGCACAGCCCAGCGGGAATCTTCTCACTTCCTTCCTGAGGGTACGGGATGGTGTAAAGAAAAAACCAAGGCAGAAAGCAATCTATAATAGAAAGGATATTAGGTTCGGGAGTTGGGTGGGTCAAACATCTAATAAGTGTCCAACGTAGTCTAAATAACTTGCCAAGAAATTCTCTGAAGGGATTCAGTCCGTACGAATTATTATTCGGAACTAGGATGTTGATCTCTGACCTTGATAGTCAGACTTCAGTGGTAATAGAAAAAACCTTTGATGTCAAAGACCGTTTGGCTATTTTGCAGGACTTAAACAAAACAAGAAAAGACCTGAGCAACATACAGTTGAAACAACAGCCAACGACCACTGAAGAATCACCACCTGTCCCAGCAAGACCTGTCTGGATTCCAAAAGTCGGGGATCTAGTCAGGGAAAAGATCGCGGTAAAGAAGGAATTTGGGCCTTCTTACAGAAAAGCAGTTCCTGTCTTGTCTGTCAACGGGACAAGATCAGTTGTACTACCGCCACTTGCTGGAAAAAAGGAGAACCGAGTTGTATCCATCGACCTGGTAAAACCACAACATGTGGCAGATAACAAACAGTAGGCCAAGTGGACTCCCAATAAGTAGCAGAACACCAAGGTTTGCTACCAGTACAGAGGTCCTAACAAAAAGGCTCATCACATTCGAAACGCCTAAAGAAGAACAAGAAGGACTATGCAACAATGCAATAGAACTCAGACCTCTTAAAACCCAAATAAAGACATTTAGCAGAGACACACCAATCTATACTGAAGTACCAAGTGAAAATGCAAAAAACAGAAATCCTGAACCAATTGGAACAATTGACAGAACTGCATCCGGTTACTTCATCAACTTCGATGATTCCTCTGACGGCTTCAGTGAATCAAAGACACAGCCATCATCAAAATCCTTTAAAGACAAAGCTAAGGAACTTTTGAAACAACTGAAAGAAACATATCTGATTTCTCCATGGATTGAATTTTGCGTGGTTTTTGGTGCATTTATCCTCATACTTTGGCTCATCATGGTATTTACTTTGGGACGCTTCATTGAGGGAAAATATGCTAAAATGGACACAGCAAGTCAGAACATCAACTTGATCCTCAAACCACACACATCTTCACACGTCGAGAAAAGAGAACTTTCTTCAGAACTTTCTTCAGCCAACTTCACAGCCAATCCTATACCTGGTGGGGTAGCCTGGGACAACACTGACTATGAAATTTATGGTCCGGTCGAGATCCTGAAATATCCACACCAAATCAAGATCTCCTTGAGTGACTTTGCAAAACCAAACTCATTTGCTGATGATTGGGACTTCGAAAGTATTAACAACATGATGTCTGACTTAGTAATGTCTGCTAAATTTACAAAACATGATTATTTGCAAGGTTCTACAAATTATGATACTATGTATTGCTATAACCATTATGGTAACCATTTTTTACATAACTCTGCACAACCTAGAAATGTTTTAAGTTATAATCAATGGGAACATTGTGCTACACCTCCAAATGGAAGCTCTAGAACCGTATATGACAAATATTCATATTTTTCAGGTTTTAACACAAGTAATGCTGAAACATTTTATTTTAAATTGTCAAACAAGACAGGGATGAAAACCATGATAACCAACACAAAATTGATATATTCAGATTCATTCTTTGAAAAAATGAATACATTTGGATTTGAATATTGGGACAAAAATGTTGATTTGAAAAGTGTTTGGGGTACAAAAGAATGGCAAGTACAGGGTATAGAAGCTTTGTTTAGAGCCTGCATGATCCCAGAACAAATGATATTTTTAAATGACACTGTTCAACAAACAACCTGTCTTGGCTTAGCCAAAATCAAAGATTTAATTAAACCGTCTATTCCAAAGCCAACAATGTTTAGCAATAGCTCTGATACAGATGAAGAGATAGACGTAAACCATATACTAAACCAAAACAGAACACATCCTGATTGGAAACAATGGTTGATCTGGCCCACAGATACAAATTACTGTCAAGATAGATTCCTGAATAAAACACAGGGTTTCAAAATGACCAGGCCAGACCCTAGATATCCCCAAAGACATCACCCAGGGATAATAACAACCTACAGTGTGGGCAAATTATGCCTTCAGTGGCTACAAACTTCCACACTGCCTGAAATTAAGCTACACCTAACTTTACTTACTGATGGTGCTGACTTGCGTGATTTCATAATGGGACCACGCAAACAGCGTCAAAAGCGTTTCATAGCAGCCTCTGTATATGCAGCATACAATGAGGCCTGGAAGGTTACTCAAATTGAGACAGCAGAAAGAATACGGGAAATTGACCGTATCAATTTGGAAAAATCACTTTCTGTAGTGGACAATGGGTTAATGACTCTGTCCTCCAGAATTTTTTCATTGGACAGCATTGTGTCATCAGCAATCGATATATTATCGCAAGACTTACTGTTATTACAACATGGTCAGTCACAATTGCGTTCCATTGTACAGCTTGGCTGGACGTTACAAAATCTGCGTTCAGGCTACGTGCCTTGGCGTTTAATCAACACAACGTCACTATTCCAAATCTTTAACCTTACTGATAGACAAATCGGTATGGCGCAAAAGGGTGCTGATTATACAATCTTGAGCATTGAAAAACTAGAAAGATTACCAATGACAATGTCAGAACGACCTGTCAGTGAATGGATAATCCACGGAATCATAAATATTCCAATCTCAACCTTCAGGTTTCAATACTGCCAAAAATATATACAGGCTGGCATGTACGAGAAATTGGGAAAGGGGTACCTTAAAACAACTTGGAACCTGCCCTATTCACATGCATGTGTCAGTAATAAAGGACAGAAAGTGTTTCTTAGTGGCAACAATTGTGCTATGTCACTAAGCGGCACGCTTCTGTGTAACGGAATTAGTTTGCATGGAGCCTGTGAAGGGAATTCATACAACCTTTCATGTCACCAGCAAGGCGCACCTGCAACTAAAATAGAACCATTCTTTCAAAGACTCTATAATGGGAGTTACATTCTTATTGTAGACCGCAGATGTTGCAGTCTTATGCCCGGGACTCCTTATCTAGTAACTACAACGGCGAAGGTCAAGTGCTGTGGACGTTCTTTATTCCCCAGCTCCTTTCCAGACAGGGAGGCAAGGGCATGGCCCAGTTTGAAAATTACTTCTATTCGAATAGATACTTTAAGCAGAATGAAAACAGTGCTTCTTCAGACGCCTACAAGGCTCACGTCATCAAAAGAAACGTATGATCTACAAGTCGCAAGGACGACTGCAGAGATACATACATTATTATCAACTAATTCCCCCGTACATTTCGCGGAAATCCTGAGCGAAATCTTAAATATTTCTGATACCAATGGGATCTCAGGGGTATTTAAGACAGTATTTTCGATGGCATTAACACCATTCAAAGCCATACTGGGTATTTTTCCAGATTTCGTCCATTCGATTTTTGGCGGACTTCCCCTGATCCTGGGACTAATTGCAGGAATCCTATTCTTAGTCCTTATTTTTCGTTATGGCAACCCATGTCACAGATCAAACTCTCGCGACAATGGAAGATACGATCCTAGCCATTGGGTACCGGGACCGGATATCAAAAATCCTGGGACTCTCCCGGCTTAGAGACCTAAACATGACTTGGTTTCTATCATTTCGACCAATGTGGCAAAGGTGTGTTTTACCTGTACTAAGGTGTCTGCTATGCGGAGAAGAATGTGTGTTAGACACCTGTCTGACGCTACAATCGGATGCGCCAGTGGATGCAGATACACTGTTGGTTCCTACCAAGGTTCACGCTTTGTGCTGCCCTCAAAGGCTGCCAATCCTGATGACGGCATTCCTGGAATCTTCACCACTACGATTGAAGAGTAGTGAAGTTCAAGATGAAAGCAGCATCGAACAGGTACGACCTTCTGTCAGCAATGCGATACAGAATGTCAATGCAGACAATCATGCGCACGAATGCATGGTTACACCTATTTCCGACTTAGTGGAACTTTCCCATGAAGCTGTTGACAGTTTTTTCGAAAGCCTGAATGATATGATGTTCTCTCCAGAACAGAAATAGAGACTTTTGAGTAAACTCGCACACGGCGTTCCCTGAATTCGGCCTTCAACTTTAAAAATAAAGTTACATGAACAATTTCACTCCAGCTCACGGACAGCAATATTTTTTAGCAGCCCCAAATTATTTTTCACAAATTTTTCGGGACACTTATCTTCTGCTTAAAGTAAGAAACTATTCCTAGAGAACTAAGATTTCTATTTTTAGATACTTTATAAACTTTAGTTGCCCGCTGGGATGTTCACAAATATTTTATTATGTGATGAAATGGTCTCGAACTTCCTTTCTGTATAGCTATATTAAGAGCCATTTCATGTGTATTTCTCATATACCAATAAGCAATAATGCATACAAATGCGTGTTTACTTTTGCATTTAAACCATAGCTTAAGTGCATACAATATATATGACTGCAATTTTTCAGTATATTTGAAAATTTCGAAATGCATTTATGTATTTTGGGGTGGTAAGGTATACACTATACTCTATAGTATGTTGTACTATGTTATACTATGCATAGATTAGTAGATATGACCATAGTTAGCGTGGAGTGGGTGTCGTGTATTTCTATAGGTTCTGAATCAGTCCCCCTATTCCTGACCCTATTCTGGTTAAACTAACTATCAAGTTAACTAACAGTCAGCCCATGAGGCAAGAAAACCCCCATGATGCAGATACCGTTATCTGACGCAGTCACACTACGGCACAGGAACGTGTTATCTGATTAGGTCATAACGCTTGAGATCTAATTAGACAAGCGACATTCCTCCAGCCCCTGATAAGGCATACGACGTTCTCATAACAAATCAAACCTATGACAACCTGGAAAATCCGTGCGGCCATTGTTTTGATTTCACAGAGAACTTTAGTAAAGAATGTGCTAACGAGCAAGTCGTATGACATCTTTATTGACGTATCTATGTCCATCCTTACGTCAATCTCGGCACCTTTAAGGTATAAATATTGCCGATCTTGCCCTATGCAAACACACGCGTGGTGACAAGACGGAGCAGCCACACTTGCCGAAGCCGAGAGCAGAAGCAGACCCCGCTGGCGCAGCCCCGCCTTCCTGACGCGCTGAGAGACGCGCTGCTATCTCAAGCCGAGAGACCCAGCACCGGCGCTTCTGGGCAGCCCTCGCAGGCAGCCTGGAATATCGAGAGCAGAGAAAGAGATACCATTCCTCATTCATCCTAACTTCCAGGTACAGAACTGAATAACCCCTCACAGAGAATTCTTTAGTTATTCACTTGGCAAAAACAAACTTAACTTAAACTGTAACTTTCTATTCCCGCCCACGCATTAGACTTAGGTCAGGTACACGGGGTAGGCGTATTTAGAAACACCAGTTGAGTACGGTTAGTCAAATGTATATGTGTATGTAAATATATTTTAAATCATTTCAAACATCATATGGCTCAGAAACCATATCAATGTTTTTACAGTATTATTTTATACTATTGCTTTTAATGTATGCACTTTACTTAACTATAAGTATTGCAATAATATCGATCCATTTCTCATGTATGAGAAAAGAGACTGATCAATAAATAACACCTTTTTATTGAACACGCCCGTCTCTTCCTTTTCTCTACATTCTGATGAGACTAAGAACGCACGTACTGACTGAGTAAAATAATTGCCTTGTGCTCACACGACTCTCGAGATTGACTCTTGATTAGGGGAGAGCAAAGTTGTCATGTTCTATGGTTGTCAGAAACTAAATCCCTTCTTGTCTAATCAGGGGAGTTAATTCCTTCCTTGAACATTCGAGAAAGTTTCTAGCGAACTCTGAGCTTAGCTGGCAAACCCAAAAATTAAGTCTAGTATCGACAGTAGTAGACCTAGTTAACGTCTGGCCTAGGCCTTTACTGCTGTAGGTACTATTCCAATGCGCAGAGCCTATTGGGAAAATAGGAGCTACACTACAATCCAGTCCTGGGAGCAGTGAGTGAGATCATTGGGTTCCCAAATATTTAAAAGGCAGCACTTAGGGTCCGGTACTATTGAGTCGATAACTACCTGTGACATAGCCCTCATTACTTTATTCCAATACTCTGCAATGTATGAACAGTTCCAGATTGTGTGAAAGAACGTCCCTTCCTCCCCACACCCTCGCAAACAATATTTATGGTCGGCCCTCCCAATTGCATGTAGCGTGACTCTAGTATAATATACCTGATGCAGTACTTTTAATTGCACTAGGCGAACTCTGGAAGGGATAGCTACCTCCCGAGGGGAGGAAAGTGCAGTCTGCCAGTCTGACTCGTCTAGTTCTCCCACCTCCGCAGTCCATTTGTCCTTTAATATCAAAGTCGGGTCTGGTAGATTATTGACGAGCTTACGATAGACGTATGAGGTCGCTTTTTTGGGCATGTGCTCTGTAAGAAGCCAGTCTTCTAACGGGGTAGATTCCGGGATCTCATCCCCAGGCCGGATAAGTGATCCGAGGGCGTGACAAATTTGCAAATATCTAAACCTTTCAGTGGGGGCCAGGTCGTATTGTTCCGCAAGCTGTTCAAATGGTAATATGGCCCCTCGTGTCCAGAGATCCCCCACTGTAGAAATACCAATGAGGTCCCACGCCTGGAACCCCTTACTGTTACACAGACGGCACATCCTGCGCGAGGACCAAAGTGTAGTCATCTGTGTAATGACGTTCTTACATTTAAGTCGGACCTGGGCCTCATACCATAGTTTGACCGTGGGACCAAGCAAAGCAGCGGCGCCTTTTTTATCATAGAATGCGGCTAGCACTCCCCCGCTACCGAGGTCGTACCTATCAGCTTTAAACGCCGGCTCTGACTGGGGCGCATGCAGCCATTGATTAATGTTCTTCAACTGAGCCGCCCAATAATACAGTCGGATATCGGGGCGAGCCACCTCACCATCGTACCAGCTCCGGACTAGCTTCTGTCGGGAGATGCGTGCCGGCTTATCTCCCCAGAGGAGACCTGAAACCAGCGCGTCTATGGATCTAAAATATTTTGTAGAAACGGAGAAAGGGGCGTTTTCAAGAATATAGAGCAGCCGGGGCAGTGTCTTCATTTTGTATAGTGCCGCTATCCCCAGGAGGGTCAAGGGCAAGGTAAGCCAAAGATGTACGTCAGTGCGAAAGCGCTACAAAGGGGGCGCGAGGTTACGGCGGAAAAAGGCCTCTTGCGTAGGTGTCACCCAGATCCCCAGATATTTAATGGGCTCTTCAGTAATGATCAGCGGGCAGTCTGCAGGAAGTTGTGGTGGGGGACCCTTAAGGACAAATAAAACCGACTTGGACCAGTTAATAGTCTACCCCGAGACTCGGCCCAAAATTTCAAAAATATTAAGCAAAATTATAATAGAGCGTCTGGGCAAGGTCAAATACAAGAGGATATCGTCCGCGTATAATGATAAGAAATATATTGTTTTAAGTAAAACCAACCACTGTGGTACCTTTTAAATCATGAGTTTGTGCTTTTCCAGACTAAACACTCTTAAAATATGCTGCTTACTAGTATGGATGAAATGTGATTCTACAACTTGTCATCCTCGCTGTTTTATGTAACATGTCATTAAGACTGATTTACACACATATCTACACATGTCTGTCTATAATGTGTGCATGATGTAAAGTGCTCTGACACCCTAGTACGAGGAGAGTAATAAAATAAATGAAAACCATGAAAGAGAGCGATTAGTGCCTTTCCATTTCAGGTGCTTTGTAACAGTTTCTCGCTGCTCATATGGGTGTAACTTCTGATATTTATCTGTCTCCATGGACTTCATTGCTTGATTTTACTCGCAAGAAAGTATCATTCTTAAGTGTCACACATTGGTCATTGAATGTCACTCATAAGTACACTGAAACTATGAAAATGTCACACATAAGCAATCTCAAACCTTGGCAGCTATGCGTTTGAAAAACAGCACTTTTAGAAAGTGACTGTTTTCTTGTCTCACCTTTCTGTGTGCCTTGGCCTGTTTGTAAATTGACTGTCTGGTTTGTGAGTGACAGGAGCTGGGGTGGCTCCCAGAGGCTGAGTGAGTCATCTCTAAGCTGAATAGCTCCATCTGCATCTTGAGTGGTGGGAGGGGATAGCACCTGTGCCTGAATAGGGCTGTGCCTGCCTTCCGTAATTCTGGCTCCACCTCCTGCTGGGCGGCTGACGACCTGACCCTCTCTCTCAAAGGAAAGAAGAAGTCAAGTAAACAAAGTGCTCCAGGACTGACCAGAACTGGTTCTGACTAGGCCAAGGCCTCTCTGCCCTCAGAGAACAAAGGGAAAATTGGTATAAAAAGGGCTACCCAGACTTCAGAAAACTAGATCATCCTGAAATCAAGAAGGAACCTCTGCCAAGGAGAAAGCTGGAAGACTGAAGAGGAAGGACTGTCCTACTGTGTGCTTGTGGACTGACCTGTAGTTGCTTTGCTGCCAAGGAGATGGGAAGGACTTTGCTGTGTGCTGTGTCCCCTTGCTTGAAGAGATCTCCAAGGGCCTGAGGAGAGCTGGCCTCCTGTTAAGAAGTCTCAGGAACAAAAGGACTTCACCCCCAGCTTCCCCCTGAACTCTGCTGTAGGAGTTCTGCCCTTCCTAGAGTGCTTGATCCAATTGTGGGGCCTCTGGAAGTTGTGCCTGCTGTTTGGGAAGCTGGACAAGGAAAAAAAGAAGACAATCTGCAATTTTAATGCACCGCTCGCATCCCCCACAGTGCAAGGATATTACCGCCATCGCAAAGATCGAGATCATCGCAGCGCCTGTTGCCGCTGCAAGAACCGACGCATCGTTCACTTGCGGAACGTACCGCCCCGGTGCGGGAAGTTTCCTGTCGCTGCGAGTATTGTCACAGAGCCTGTCATCGCTGGTTGAGATCGCCGCACCGCTTGCTTGTGGACCGCATCACGTCGCTGCGAACATCGTCGCAGAGCCATCGCCTCGAGGGGCCGCGAGAGGAGAAGATTGATGCTGCGCCACACATCCCCGCCGCACCTGAGATCGTCGCCGTCCCGAAGATCGTCGCATCGTGCCTGTGCAAGACGCTTCCTACCGAACCTGCGCACCGGAATCCATACACGGTATTGCATCCCTCCCCATACAGACCGGATTCATCGCAACATGCCCGCTGCGCCCAGCGGGGCTGTCGAATCGCCTCCCCAGGGTCACAGGAGTGACGCATCGCTTGTTTTTCAACGCTGCAGCTTCCATTTGGAAGTTTGTCGCATCTACAGGTACTTTGGGCTAAACGCAACGCAACTGTGGATTATTTTAACCCAAACCCTAGAACTCTTTGAAAATCATATTCTTGAACTGTGTATGTTGGATTTTTGTGGTTTTGGTCTTGTGTAGTTTAGATAAAGATACTTTAGTTTTCTAAACTGGTGTGGAGTCCATTTGTGGTGTTTTCACTGTGTTACTGTGAGTGTTGGTACAAATACTTTACACATTGCCCTTGATAAGCCTGTCTGCTCGTGCCAAGCTACCAAAGGAGTGAGCAGGGGTTATCTAAAGAGTGTATCCCCCTTGCCCTGACTAGAAGCAAGAGTCCCTGTTTGGACAGTGGTACCTACCTCTGCCAACTAGAGACCCTCAGATCTAACAGTAACAAATAGTATAAACGTATCAAGCTAATAGAAGATGTAAGAAATGATTCAAGTACTGTTAATAAAAAGTACATTAATTCACTGTAATAAAAAGAACATTAATTCATTGTACGACCACCAAGGGGTGGGATGGGAGGGATAATGTCAGCCTCTGTGGCTTTAATGAAATCCAGATTCTCTAGTCATGTTAATAGGAAAAGTGCAATTTCATTACAAGAACGGAGGCTACATTATGCATGTTGGTAGCTTTGTAAAACTACGTCAGACATATGTTCGATAGGTTTGCAATAGTGACGTGCAAAGGTGCTAGCATTTGAGCAGTCAGCCGCTTTGAGAATGTCATCCAACTTACCTCCAGACCAGCGAGATTTACTGGCCATAGCACCTCTAAGTGAGTGAGCTTGAAATGTCTTTAAGTCAATACCTGCTAAACTCATAACAGTCTTAACCCATCAAGCAATAGAGGTTGAGGTTATACCTTTGTGGGGTTTAACAAAGGAGTTAAGTAATTGGTTCACCCCCTGGGGACGAAGAGCAAACATTCTGCGATCATACTCTGTTATGCAGTCCACAACGCAAAGTTTTGAGCATAAATCAAAATGTGGGTAAAAGATTGAATCAGACATAGTCTTTGTTCTTCTATAAATCTAGATCTATTCGTAATCTCCAGGTCTTTGACATCAGAGACCCTTCTGCATGAAATTAGGCATAGTAGAGTATCCAGCTTAATGGAAAGGTTTTTTCTATTTAGGAGAGTATTAACAGGCCAGTTATTGAAAAGATCAAGGATTAGCTTGGCATCCCAGAGACTTTCATATTTAGGTTTAGGAGGCCTTCTTAAACGAGTGCTTTTCATCACTCTGCAAACAATGACATTTTTACCTACCCGTTTACCGTTGACAGGGACATGGCCAGCAGAAATAGCTGATCTATAGCAATTGATAATTCTTAATTCTATAGCTGAGACCTGTTTCAAATTGTTCAACAAGGAAGTTAACTATGTCGACAATAGGTGCCTACAAGGAATCCAGGTTCCTTTCCAGGCACCAATGTACCCAGATTCTCCATATGTTGTTATATCTGTAGTGAGTGCCTAGGGCCCAAGACTCTCCGAGGAGAGTTGCAGCTGTTGCCGAAAGTCCTGAGATTTCATTGGATCTCCTGACACTCTCCAGACAAGAAGAGTTAAACTCCTGCTCTGAATTAGGGGGTGACCTCCTTCGTCTACGTTTGTAAGAAGATTCTCTAGGGTAGGAATTAAGAAGAGGGATTGCAAGATAGTTCTAGAGTGGCGGGGAACCATGCCTGAGATGGCCAAAAGGGAGTTATTAGGAAAAGGAAGCACTGATCCTGTCTCACTTTCTGAAGAACTCCCTGAATCATGGCAAAGGGAGGGAACGCGTACGCTTTGGCTCCTTTCCAAGACTGTAGGACTACCAGAGCACCCAGGTCGGGCATCCAGCTGAAGTAGTTCTCCAATTGAAAAGTTAGTCTGCTCACAAATAAGTCTATCTCTAGGGGACCCCAGATCTTGTTCAGGGTACTGAACACGGCAACATTGAGTTTCCAATTGCTGTGATCTAACAGGAATCTTGAGTTCTAGTCTGCAGAGATGTTCGATTTCCCCGGGAGGAATTCCGCTTTGAGAGCGATCTTGTGTTCCAGACAGAACATCTATAGTTTCTTTGCTAGATTCGAGAGGTCTGCCGATTTGGTGCCTGCCAGACTACTTATATTGGCTACCGCGGACATGTTGTCCATCTTAAGAATGACTGACCTCCCCTAGAGAGAGTGTTTGAAGCTCATCAAGGCGTAAAGGCCAGCTATTAGTTCCAAATAATTTATGTGGTGAGAGGATTCCTCTTGCGACCGGATACCACCAGTGTTCTGACTGAGAAGGCAAGGTCCCCAGCCATGAAAGCTCGCATCTGATTCTAAAACAAACTCTGGTTTAGACCCAAAGATTGCTTTTCCATTCCACACGTCTAGGTTCTCGAGCCACCAGGCTAGTTCCGATTGGGCTTTCTGATCCAGACAGATCCGATCTCCGTACCAGAGACCAGATCTTAGGGCTCTTGCTTTTACCCTTTGGAGTGCCCAAGGAACCAGGAAAGATGGCTTGGATGGAGGAGGAGAGGAGACCCAGTAGTCTGGCTAGCTCCCTCAGAGATAAATCTTGTTGTTTCAGGACATATCTTATTTCCTTCCTGAATTTTGTAATTTTTTAAAAAGGGAGTAAAAGGAGACATCTTAAAGTGTCTACTGCGAAACCTAGGAACTCCAAAGTTTTTGGAAGGGGTCAAAATTGATTTTTCTTTGATTATGATGAATCCTAAGCTTTCTAAAAGATCCATCACAGTCTTCAGATCTTTGACTATTTGTGAAAGGCCTTGTGACATTATAAGAATGTCGTCTAAGTATATGATTAGACGAATGCCCCTCACTCTTAGGGATGAGGTAACAGTTCTCATGACCTTGGTGAAGCACCATGGGGCAGAAGAGAGTCCGAAGGGGAGTGCCTGAAATTGGTATAGATTGTTTTTCCACACAAATTGAAGGAAGGGTTGTTGGGTTTCGGCCATAGGAATGGTGAAGTAAGCATCCTTTAGGTCCAGTTTGACTAAGCAGTCTTCCTCTAATAGTAGATCCCTCAGGATGTGGATACCCTCTATCTGTGCCTGTAGACCAAGTATTTGTTTAGTTCTCTTAAGTTTATGACAGGTCTCCAACCATTGTCCTTTTTTTCCACAAGAAAGAGTGTGCTTATAAATCTTAACGCTTCTAAGGGGACCTCTATTATCGCTCCTTTCTGAAGCATGAAGGAGATCTCCTCCTCTACAATTTTTTGTTGATCTAAAGAGAGAGGAAAGTCTCTCGAGAAAGTGGTTTGAGTAGGTGTATGAGTAAAATCTATCATAAATCCCTTGATGGTGTTTAAAACCCAGGGGTCTTGAGTGATCAGTCTCCAATTGTGAATAAAGTGTTTGAGTCTGCCACACACTTTTAGGGGGAAAGAAAGGGAAGGGAGAGTTCTCACTTGTAGGGATATTGGAGTTAGGAGTTCCGCTGGATCTAAATCCTCTGCTGCATTGTCCACTACCTCTCTGGGGGTAGAATTGAGGTACGTTGTAGTGATGGTACCATCTTCCATAACCATGGGGTCACGAATAGGGCCTTTGATTAAAGCGACTGGAAGAGAGGCCCCGTCTTCCTGCCCGTTCAAAAAGGTTAGGGTTAAACACTCTGTGCATATTTTGTTGTGCCTTATCCAAGGCGGTGAATGTGGAGACGTATTTCCCCAAGGATTTAATGAGATCTTCACCAAAGAGTAACCCTTTGGGGCTTTGTGAGAGTTCTCTATCCGCCATATCACTGAATTTTGGGTTTATTTTGGTCAGAACGACTCTACGTCTTTCTGCGTTCATCCTTGCGTTGGCATTTCCCAGTAGTATTACTGCCCTCTGGCTCCATCTCCTGATGAGGTCGGTGTTGAGAGAAGTGCCATTGATATAGCTATCTTCAGCGGAATCTAAGATTCTGGCTAATAGACCCAGTACGTCGAGAAGATGGTCTTGGCACCCTTTCAGGGTTCTTTCCAGCCCTTTCCTTGGATTGTGTCCAAGTTTAAAAAGGAATTTAATCAGTTTGGGTTCCAAGTTGGGGGTATCATAGGACTTTTTTTATTCTTTTTATTAACAGTTCAACAAAAGAAAGACATCAGGTGAGTTGGCCAATTACACATTTGTCCGTTATACAGATCCATACTTCAAACAAGACATACAAGATAGTGATCAGGGGATCATGGGGACTCCGGTGCCTCCTCTTCTTCCAGACAGATCAGGGGCATACATATGTCACCTCTGTAGCTATTCCAGTCTGCCCATACCTTACCCCACTTTTTGGGACAACCTCTGGAAACATAGATCGACCTCTCCCTGAACATGCCTGCGTGATACGGCTCTGTGGCTTAGGGAAAATTCGCTGCAATTTAACGCCTCAAAAACGGAGGTGTTGTACTGCTCGACGCAAAAGATCCCACCGACGTTGCCCTCCAATTTCTGGCCATCGGAGACCCCCAATGCGGTCCGGCCTGTACAGACCGTGCGCAATTTGGGGGTGATGGTTGATGACAAGTTAACCATGGAGGTGCAAGTGACTAAAACCGTGGGTTGCTGTCTATCCATCATCAGATCCTTGCGCAAGATTCTCCATCTGCTCCCCCCCGACGCAAGTAATCTAATTACTCAGAGCACGATCCTCAGTAGGCTGGATTATTGCAATGCCCTCCTGCTCGAGTGTCCTAGAACTCTATTGGATAGGTTGCAAAGAGTCCAGTCTTCGGCGGCGAAACTGGCGCTTGGTTGGCCTAGGAGAGCTTCATCTTCGCGGGCTCTTGCCGAGCTTCACTGGTTGCCAGTGAAGCAGCGCATTCAGTTTAAGTCACTCTGTATATTGTTTAAATCCTTGCATGGAGCTGGCCCGGTTCCCCTGCAGAACAAGTTTGACTGCCAGACTGTTGCGCTCGGCTGAAGCAAAGCTGGTGAGGGTACCAAGATTCAAGAAGGTCAGAGCTGGTGGTAGGTCCTTCGAAAATACCCTTCCACTGAGCGATGTTGCGCTTGGCTACCATGCATGCCAACGTCACCCACTGTCTCTTGTACACACACAAATCCGTGGGTTCCCAAACATTTAAGATACACCTACGAGCCTCTGGCCGTATCTTCATCCCCAGGACATCCCGTAATCTATCATGGATCTCTACCCAATAGGTCTGTACCTCGCTGCAGTACCACAAAATATGCATGAAAGTTCCAAGTTCTCCGCACCCCCTGCGTCATTCCCCACTCGCTGATCTATTCATTCGAACCAGACGAGGCCCTGTGATGTATGACCTGTGGAGAATCTTTAACTGCACTAATCTGAGCCTCATCTGTATGGCCACTACACGTGGGGAGGAGAGCGCCTCCCGCCAACCCTCGTCGTCTAACTCCATCCCATCTGCACTCCATTGTGTCCTGACTAGCACAAGCGGGTCCTCCATATTATTGATGAGTTTTTTATATATCAAAGAGATGGTCTTCTCTTGGAGGAGACCATCTAACACCCGGTCTTCAACCAAGGAAGCGTCAGGAAGTGGGGTGCCTATGGGGACGTGCGTGAGCAGTGCATGTCTGATCTGGAGATAACGGAAGTGCTCCCTATCATGAAGGTGATATTGCTGCTTGAGGGAATCAAACGTGTAAACTGTATCTTTCCCCTAGACGTCCTTGATCTGTGTAATCCTGATGAGTTCCCATTTGTCGAACCCCTTGGACTTCCATAAGCTTCCCAGTCTCTCCGAGCTCAATAATGGGGTGGCAAGTGTTAGCTTCCCCTCCCACTTGAGATGTCTATTGGCCACATGCCTCACCTGTACTGCATGTGCTGTAGGACCTGCGAGGGGAAACCGGCCCGGCCTGGCATACAGTGCCTTGGTGAAGTCTCCCCCGGGCACCTGCCAGCGGTCCATAGCGTACCCGGGGTCCACTGGGGCCCCATATATGACGTGGTTCACCGCCGCCAGCTGGGAGGCCCAGTAGTATTTACGCAGATCCGGCAACCCTATCCCCCCGTCATACCAGGGGAGGGTGAGCTTGGAGAAGGGTATACGGGGCCTACCATCCCAAAGAAGCTGCCTCTGGAGGGCCTCTATTTCCTTGAAATAGGACGTTGATACGGGGTCCATAGCGTTCTGGAGCGTGTATAGGAATCAGGGAAGAGCCATCATCTTCAAGAGTACTGCTCAGCCCAGAAGGGAGAGTGGTAGTGCCCGCCATCACGCCACGTCTCCTTTAAATCGAGTCATAGGGGGGCCCAAATTGTTAGCAAATCATAATTTTGGGTCGAGTGTGACATAGATACCGAGGTAACGAAACCCTATCGGTTCAATTTGTATTGGGCAGGTTTCCGGGATCACCGCCTCTGAGGACAAAAAGCACTGACTTCGACCAGTTGATTGCAAACCCGGAATACCTCCCGAATATGGCAAGCACATCCAGGAAACATATCAAGGAGCCCCTAGGATTGGTGAGATAAAGCAGGATATCATCGGCATATAATTAAATGTTATCCTCCCAATCCAGCGTCCACCTCAGTCCTCGGATAGACCGGTCCCATCGAACCCAAGGTGCCAGTGGCTCTAACGCTAAGGCAAACAGGAGTGGGGACATGGGTCATCCCTGCCTCCTGACTCTGCCAAGGGGAAAGTCAGCAGACTTATGATTACTTACCTCTGCCCTGGCGACAGGGTCGGCGTACAAAAGACGCACCCAATCGATGAACTCTGGTCCAAAGCCCATCTTTCGCAAGACTGGGAACAAGTAAGGCGACTCGACCCTATCAAATGCCATAGTGGCATCGAGCGACACCAGTACCGCTGGTTCCTGAATCATCGGGGATCTGCCCAACACTCCATGTAACCTGCGTAGGTTAAGAGCGGTGTTCCGATGTGGCATAAAGCCGGACTGGTCTGGGTGTACCAGGGTAGTAATGACTTTAGCAAGTCGAGTCGCCAGCAACTTAGCTAGAACTTTAGGTTCAGCGTTTAGTAACGAAATAGGCATATAGGATGAGCAGAGTGTCCTTGGCTTACCTGCTTTGTGGATGACCGCGATGTTAGCCACTCGCTGGTCATATGGGAGCCGACCCCTCTCCTTACTCTCTATGAACATGGACCGAACAAAGGGGGCCAATTTGTTGGTATTCAGTTTATAAAGTTCTATAGGGATTCCGTTCCGGCCCGTAGCCTTTCCGGAGTGAACTCCTCTAATTGCCTGCGCCACCTCATCGTTTGTGAATGGGGAATCTAAATATTCACGATTGTCATCTGACAGTGCTGGCATCTGGATGTCCTTGATCATCTCTGTGTTGTCTGCCTCCGAGTATATCCCATCGGTTGAGTATACCCGCTATAATATACCGAGAATTCATCCGCAACTGCCTGTGGGTCCCTTATCATACTGGAGTTTCACCCCTGTAATTCTGGCACAAGCCGCGACGCCATCTCCCCCCTTTCAAGCCTTGCTATTAATTTGCCGGCTTTGTCGCCATGCTCATAGATCCTGCTTTGCGTCTCATCATTTTGTACTCTGGCCCTATCTCCAGCGGGGCCCCTATATTCGTCCTGGCGCAGCTTTAATCGATGCATATTCTCTGTGGCTTCTGTTCGCGACACCTCCGCCTCCAACCTCATTACCTCCACCTCTACTCTGTCTATTTCTGCCTACCGTTTCTTCTTTTTCCCGGCGATCAGGGACACTACCTCCCCAAAAACCACAGTTTTGAATGCTTCCCACAGGGTCTGTGCCGAGTCCACCGTGCCACTATTCTCTTGGAAATATCTTTCCGTGATTTTAGCGACTTCTTTCTTGGTGGCCGGGTCTTTCAGATGCCACACATTAATTGGGGCTACTCTCCCTACATCAGCTAGGCCAGTCTCTGCCCAGAGCCAAATCGGGGAGTAGTCGGAAATTCCCCTTCCCAGGTGCTGCACCTCACGCACCGTGGCGGTCTGGGCTGCTGGTAACAGTAAATAGTCTATTCTAGACAAGCTGTAATGCGCAGTGGACATGTGGGTGTAGTACACTCCACTCGGATTACTTATCCTCCACCCGTCGACAAGCCCCGTCATTTACAGGAAGTCGGGGAGCCTTCTCTGCACCAGCCTCAGTGTTCGAGCCAGGTGTCTGTCTAGCTCCCCATCCACCACTGCATTGAAGCCCTCCCCATCACAAGGAGACCTAGCGGCAAAGTGAGGAAAATCGTGCCCAGTTCTCGGAAGGTGTCCGCTTGAAGACCAGGCAGGACATAGATGGACATAAAGGTGACTACTGCCCACTCCCACTGTCCCGATATCCTGATATAGCGTCCTCGCTGGTCCGACCATGTGGCCTGAATGCTAAGGGGGAAGGAGTTCCTAACCAAGATGCCGACTCCCCTAGATCCCGTGGTGAACCCAGCATGTGCAACCAACTTATAACCCCCTCTGTGCAGGGCCATACAGAGGCTACCAATAAGATGAGTCTCCTGAAGTAGTACAACATCTGGGGAGTGCCGTCTAATCAACTGGTTCACCATTCCTCTTTTAAGTTTATCCCTGATGCCGTTCACATTCCAGATAAGCGCGGAAATCCCGGATCCCTTTCTAACACATGGCATTGAAACGGTATGGATACAATGCAATCATAGCTCTGTCCCCTGATGTGAAATAAAAAGGAAAAAGAAAATAACATCTTTCAAACAACATTCCCAACCCCCCCCCTTCCCTGCACCCCCGCTCATGGCTTTCGCCTAATCCCAACTGGCCCCCCACCCTGCACCCCTGCTCATGGCTTGCGCCCAACCCCAACTGGCAGTGTGCCTGTCGCCTCATAAACTAAACTACTGACTAACTAAAAGTAGAAAAAGGAGGAGGTCAGGACCCCATCGCCCCCCCCTTCCCCTTGAGTAACCATCCCGCTCTGTGTCAATGTCCAACCGTAGTCCTGGGACCAAAATCAAGACAGAACACGTGGGTTGAACCCACTACCTGACACTTTCGAAAAGGTCCCAGATAGCCTTCGGCCACCATCATTCCTCTTCCGCCAGTCCACCACTTTCATCACAGTCTTGCCTGTCCTGTCCGGCTGGGGGACGGCTTTCCAACCAGTTCGAAGCCACCTCTGGGATGTCAAAGAACCAAACTCTCCCTTCAGCTTCCACTCAACCGGGCCGGGAACATCATCGCGTATTTCAGTCCTGCATCTCTGTGCTTCTTCTTTACTCCTAGTAAACTTTGGCGCTGCTTCTGTACAGCCTGGGTGAAATCTGGGAAGAAAGAGAGCGTGGTATTTTCAATTCAATTCAATTCATCTTTATTTCGGCAAAAATTGAGCCATAAAAGATACATGAATAAACAATACATATTAAAACCATTGTTACCAACAATAACAGAAAACAAGAATGACCTCAGTATAAAATAAATACAAAGCAGAAAGGGGTCGGAGAGTTTAAAATTACAATATTAATGTGTTGTTAGCAATTTATACAAAAAGGATAGTAAAGTAATATGGTCGCATATACTTTTACAATTTACAGCCGTTCCTTTTGCGAATAAAGTTTATAGATAGGAGAAATCTACTGATGCTGAATACAATAGTTCTTCTGGTGTCAGACTTAATAATTCTAAGGGCCTCTTTACAGGTTCTTACACCAAGAAGGTTACATAGAGGCTTAATCCATTTCCTCCTTGCTAACGCATAGGCAGAACAGAAGAAGAGAATATGTTGATCATCTTCCTTTGAGTTTTGTTGACACATAGTACAAATATCACTTAGCATTGGAACACTTTGCTCTACACTGCCCTCCCCGGCCCATCTAGACAAAGTTGCATTATGCATGAGGTTGCCATACCTAAATTTAATAAATATGCTTTTGGCTAGCGGTGGTTCAATCTCGTCAAGGAACGTCTCAAAAGAGGGACTATCCTTGAAGGTCAGGAAACAATTAGTTAATGTTCCTCCCTTATCCTCATTTGCCACAGTATGAGCAATGTAGCCCCAGAAAGCAGACTTAAGTATTTTTTTTAGCGTTTTTGGGTAATTTTTCCGGTGCATCCCAAAACTGAGGCAGACCAATTTTCTTGAACCAAAGACAAACATGCTTGAGCCAAGGATTAGCATTTGAAACGTCCAGTCTCATTATTTCGGTTAGGCCATCCCTATAATCAATAAGTTCAGGAATAGACCATAGCCTTACCCAAAAAGTTAAGGGTCGCAAGATGGTAAAATGATCTGTACGTTTCACATTTAAATCCATCATCAATGGAACTAAAGGAGTGCCTTTCGGCATCTTCACAAGATTTCTCAAGAATTTGTTTTCATGAATTGCAAATTAATTCTTGGACATTGGTCCCCAAATTTCCGCCCCATACAAAGCCGCGGACTGGGATTTGAATTTAAATATTTCCAATGCAGGTGCTACAGCTTTGCTAGTACTTTCACCATGTTTTTTTATGATTGGGATCGTATTCTGTGTGAACATAAGTTTGCTATTTTCTACTTGTGTCCTCCATGTGAATTTAGAATCAATGGAGACCCCTAAATAAATAAAACTCTGAAAAGCTTCTAGTTTTTGACCATTAAGTACCAAGTACGTTTTACAAGATTTATGGGGGTTTAGGGCCATGTATTTAGTTTTATTTACGTTTATTTCCAACCCCTTTTTAATCGCAATATTTTTTAAATGAGTTTAGAAGTGCCTGCAGACTTCTGGGAGTTTGGAAAATCAGTATGGTGTCATCCGCGAATAACAACGCGGGAACCTTCCCACCATTCAATTTGGGGGAATCATTGATACAATCTAAAAGATGTGTGGGGATATCGTTCACATATAGTGAAAATAGTGTAGGGACCAACACACATCCCTGTCGGACCCCTCGCTCGATTGGTATATTCTGTGTCAATTCCCCGTTTAACCCACAACGTACCTTCGCAAAATTCCTTGCATGTAATTTTATTATCTGGTCAAGAAGGGGCGATGGTAGCCCTTGTGCATGCAGAGAATCCCACAGAAGATCGCGTGGAACCAGGTCGAATGCTGCCCTAAGATCTACGAACGCAACATAAAGGTGGCCCTTCCTTATGTGCACGTATTTCCAATAGAGACAGCAGAATCTAAAGACCTGGTCCACGGTGCTTATACTACTTCTGAACCCTGCTTGAAACTTGGTAAGTATTGAGTTATCCTCCATCCATATGTTCACTCTACCTAAAATGTGTCTAGAGTAAATTTTCTGAAGTATGTCCATTAAACTAATTGGGCGATAATTGGATGGATCAGACCTATCACCCTTTTTAAAAATTAAAACAATCTCCGCACCCCTCCAACTCTCTGGAAAATCTGCTCCAGATGCCAATGTATTGCATAAATAATTAATATATGGTGACCAAACACTTAACTCGTGT
Organism: Lissotriton helveticus; assembly: GCF_964261635.1. Classification (NCBI taxonomy): domain Eukaryota; kingdom Metazoa; phylum Chordata; class Amphibia; order Caudata; family Salamandridae; genus Lissotriton; species Lissotriton helveticus. The sequence continues at coordinate 1,340,291,858 of NC_136059.1, forward strand.
TTATACAGATCGCGGGGGACTTTATTGAGACCTGGTGCTTTACCATTTTTAACAGCAGTAATAGCTGTTTCTGTCTCATCTAAACTAAATTCGAGTTTCGTATCAGAAGGAATGAGTCACGGGGCATTTTCTCTGGTCAATATTGGCAGGTCAGGTTTTTTAAATAACTTGGTAAAATGGGTGACCCAAGTTAGTTCATTTAAGTAGACATCTTTTACTACTTTTCCTACACACTTCCCATTCGCCACCAGTCTCCAAAAGCTGACATTGTCCTTTGCTTTGGCAGCTACCAGCAGGTCAGCCCAGCTGGCTTCTTCCCAGGCTCTTTTTTCAGCATTCTGAATTTGCTTGTGATTTTTTCTAGCCTGCCTGATTTCATCCGGGGTCTTTCTTTTTACTGCCACTAAAAGGCTAGTTTTTGCTAGCCTACATGATTTCCCAAACCAGGGCTTATTATGGGATACATTATTTAGCTTTTGGTGGGCTTTTTTCGGCATTTTTGTAACTAACGATTTTAAAGATGCAAAAAATTCGTTATGGATATCTAAAAAGTTAACTGAATTTTCATCCTCTGATGGGACGGTTACATAAGGGGAAAACGTGTTAGTAAAAAGTAAATACATTTCCGCCAATATTTCACCGTGCTCCAATATATGAGCCCACTTTAGAGTACGCCTATTATTACTCACTAAGATTTCCTCACGTCTTTCAGTTTCACAAACTATGGTGCTACCAATATCAACTCCATTAAACAAGCTGGGGTCAACTAACAGATCCAATGGGAAGTGGTCACTTTCAGACCTATCCTTAACCTCCAGATCAACCATATGTTGCCAAATGCCCAGGGAAACAATTACAAAATCAAGATTACTTTTTGATTTGTTCCTTACAAAAGTCGGTCTTTTTACTATATCAGCAGGAAGACGACCATTGCATGCCCTTAGGCCATGTTCCACAGACAGCTTCATTATTTGAATCGCCAGAACTGAGCACTGTACAGAGGTTACAGTGTCTAACGAGGAGATATTGTTCGCACTATCCTCCTCTTCTAATATTTCCTCCAAGCCTAAAATCGGCTCGTAGCTACAGTTCAGGTCTCCAGATATGATTACTGGTTGTTTATTTACCGTTCTGTTTAGGAAGAGATACAACTCCCCAAGCGTCACTGACTCCTTTGTTAATGCAGAGGGTCAGTTATAGACGTTAATTAAATATAGCACCTTCCCATCATGTGTACTAACTTTAAGCGCCAAAATATCCATAGAGTTAGTATCTGCTACTTCGATATTTATTTTCAAGATGACACTGACCCAAATAATTAGGCCCCCTGAAGGTCTACCTCTTACGGAGGGTAATGCGTTGATTCCAAAGGTCTTGCATCCTACTCTATGGGGACATTTGAGTGACCAGGTTTCTTGGAGAAAGCAGCACATGCTTGTCTCAATATAATTAGACCACTCTGGATCACTCACATTTTTCCCAAGCCCAGCTATATTCCATGATATTAATTTAATGTTTTGAGCCTGACTATTATAATTGTTTTGTTGTCCCTGGGTTTTAGAAGCGTTCCTCCCAAGCATAAATCCTGTACGTGTATTAACAAGTGGGTCTTTATCAACTAAAACGCTTTTATTCATACCTAGACTATTACCGCAAGGCGCCATTGCTAAGCATAGATCTGGCACCTCCGTACGCATTGCCCTTTCCTGGATTTGTTATTGTTATTGTTAACTCCGGTTTATATAGCGCAAAATCACCTGCAGGTCTCTAGGCGCTCAAGACGGATGACAGACAGCAATGATTCAAAGCGTAAGAGAGGCCCACAATACAATACTATTTAAGTGGGCCAAACGCCTCCTTAAATAGAAGCGTTTTTAGCAGCTTCCTAAAACGCAGGAGATTTGCTTCTCTCCGAAGCGGTTCTGGTAGTTTGTTCCATATCTGTGGAACCAAAACCGAAAAGGATCTCCCTCCCTTAGTTCATTGGACACAACATCTCCCTGTGGGCGGTCTACCCCTAATCTATCCCCACCAGGTTCAACAATTAAATAAGGATGTCCTCCAACTGAACATGAGTAATTGGGGTTGCATTGACCTTGGGTGCCCGCTTCAGCTATTACAGCTTTTGAACCATGATTACTCTTAAGGTTTTGCAAACATGTATCTTTATGGGTACCAGTTTCCCCCCGCTTGGACTTCTGTAGTAAGTCTACCGATTCTAGACAACTAAATCTATTGAATGTTGGTGCCCCTCCCCAACTATTGATAAACCTATGGCCCCCTTGTGCCGTCCCACCTCTTACACGGTGGGTAACACTAGTCCAGCTCCCTCCACAGTCAGATTGCTCCTCTGGCCTATAAAAGTAAGAGAAAGTGGTCTAGCTACTACAGCATTACCGTTATTTTGAGGACCCCACGAACAGATATGACCCACCGTCAGTGGGTCCTCAAAATTCACAACCACACAGTCCCCATGTATGTTTTTCCTAGTATACCCCACCCAGGGCACCCTACGTACCATTAGGATTTTACTCATTAAATTTGGTGGTAGGGGGTGATTAATGTTAAGCCAGTGGGATACCTTATTTTTTAATGACCAAAACGATTCCATTGTTGACATTGCCAATTCCGGGACCCCTGTCAAAACCACTACATAGGGACAGCCTTCCGGAGGTAAATTAAAAGTACGTCTGCCCTTTGGTACCCTCTCTACCGAATCCTTATCAGAATTTGCGATAGGGCTATTTAAGCCAGCAGATTTTTTACTATGATGTTCGTTGGGTACCGCAGGTTTTACAATTGGTTTGTTACCTGGAGCATTAGGGGGATTAGATATTGATTTTTTCTTCAATGATGGACACTTATTTGGTAGCTGTACTAGGGATGTGTTGGCCAAGGGGACTTCATGGTGTACCTTTCCCACCCTGATATTTGTCAGAGTTCTTATACCCTTCTCCAGGTACTGTAGCTGGTTTTCTATAGAAAGTAGCCTAGCTTCCAAGGGCGTAAGGAAGGTTTTAAGTAGCTTCCTCAAGATGTTTACCAGAGGATCAGCCATTTCATCCCTTACGCCCAAGCTGTTTATTGCAGTGTCGTCTAGGACTCTTTGGGCAGGGATTTCAGCCGATATATCAACCAGCACAACCTCCTGCCTGATTGCCAAACCCTGACCTTGACCATCCCCTTCTTTGCTACAGTTATCGCTATTGCACCCTGCTTTAGCTACCTTGGCTTTTCTAGTACCGGGGGCTTTGTTATTAACTCGCTTGTGTTTTGGAATAGCTCCCTCCCGTCTCTCCCGCAGTTGTCTACCACTGCTTCCATCTTGCGTATCTGTCGGTGCATAGGGGGGTCAATAGAGGCCAATACTTGAAGATCAGGTTGGTCAACAGGCATTTCATGTACTACAGCTTGGGACTGTAAAAGATTCGGTCTACTTGTGTTTTCAGGCATGCGTACCGATGCAATGTGTCCCATTGATGATCTTTTAGCCATTGCTAGATCTTGGGACACCCTACGTTCTATCAAATTTATACCCTGATCTATAACAGAGTTAGCACGTATAATAAAATTGTCCAAGGTGCCTATTAGCTGTGGCCCACCCAATGCAACTTTGCTCCTGTTCTCCCGTGTGGACATTTTCTTGTACCTCTAAGAGGGTTGCCAGGCTTCCTATGCTTTTTCAATATACAATGGTATACTTACATGCATACATACAAATATGAATCAGTTAAAAAGGGGAACAGATGAAAGAGGGTGGGCCCAGTCCGGTCTTGTGCGGTCTTTAACGGGCTTAAACGGGCCCGCCCTTGGCCCGGGCTTTGTCCGGCGCGCGCCCGCGCACGTCCCGCGTTGCGCAAAGGGGGCGTGATTATGTAGAGCGAGTGGGTGGGCAGGCTGCGGGAAGAGGCACCAGGTGTGTTACCGCTCAGAATCCTGGTCCTCGCAGTCCCGCAGTCGTCGAGGAAATCCGCGCCCTGATGAACTAGCACACACCTTCCGATGAAAAAGCAGGGGAAGAAAGTCCCTTCCTGAAAAGCACCAATGTCCCACTGCTGCGAGCGGCTCCCGCGGAGCGGGGGCCGCGAGTAGTTTTAAAGGCTGCAGGCGAACGGGTGGGCAGGCTGCGGGAAGAGGCACCAGGTGTGTTACCGGTCAGAATCCTGGTCCCCGCAGTCCCGCAGTCGTCGAGGAAATCCTGCGCCCTGATGAACTAGCACACACCTTCCGATGAAAAAGCAGGGGAAGAAAGTCCCTTCCTGAAAAGCACCAATGTCCCACTGCTGCGAACGATATTTTCATATCGGAGGGGACCTCCCGATCGGGTAGCCTGCAGGATAGCGTCTCTGTCCCTAAAGTTTAACACCCTAGCAATCATTGGGCGGGGGGGCCCCGGCTTGTGTCTTTCACCCGGCACTCTGTGTGCTCGCTCGATCGTGAAGAAGTTGCTTAGTCCCTTGGGCTGTAGATGGGTAAGGATGATCTCGACGAATAGGTCTGGGGTTGGGCCCTCTGCCTTCTTGGGAACACCAATAATGCGGACATTGTTGCGCCGAGCCCTTCCTTCATCGTCGTCCAGTTTCTGGTTGGTCAAGGCGCCGGAGGCCTTGAGGTCTCGTACTTCCTGCTGGAGCAGAGCAACGTCATCTGTTAAGCTGGCGGTCTTGATGTCCAGAGACTTAACTTTCTCACTCGCCTTAGTGAGGTCAGCTTGCATGAGATTGACCTCAATGGTGACTGCGTTCAGCTTATTGTCCAGTGACTCAATTTTTTGCCCCAGGGAGGACTTCACACCATCTATGGCCGGCATCACATCGGTCAGGGTAGGTTCAGTCGATGGACCCACAGACTCCCCTCTGCTCGACTGAATCTGTCTCGAGTCTGGCGGCGACCCCTGAGGCATCGTGTATCGGTCAAGTTTGTTGGTCTGGACCTGCCGAGGCCCTTTTGAGGTTCTGGACTGCTGCCTATCACCTTTGGATTTCGACGCCATCTCATTGGCTTCCTTGGTGGACCCCGGGTCACTCCACTCCGCCCCGTGTGACAGTGGCTCACTAGTCACACAGACAGAAGGGGGCGGGCAATCTATTGGTATCTCCAGCCGGTTTGGGTCCCACTACAGGTGATGAAGCAAAGCTTCGCATATTTTGCGACTTGCCGTATTCATGAACCTCGTATACGTGTAACAAGGTAATCACATGTACGTTTTACTAACGTTATTTTATGTTTGAACGAGGTTTCTAGATGCTTGCATATGTGTTTTACTAAAATAATTCACTCGAGTCACTTAACATGGCCGCCGCTTGTATTCAGTTACTGCGCATGCGTCAGTCACACTCACGTGTCCTGACGTGTCTGCAGAATTGGAGGGAAATTTATGCGCATGCGTAATAAATAGCTTTGCCAATAATGTGGTACTGCTCGTGCCACTGCTCTTGTGTCTGTTGATATGTAGCTAACATTTAGACTGCATAAGTATATTACTAAGTGATAAGTTGAAAGTATAAACCCGGTGATGTGTTTTCATAATGATATTTCTATGTATTAATTTGTTTTCGCTTACTTTTCATGTACCGCGGGGAATGGGGGTCTGACTGCATCAAAAGCCATTTTGGAGGTCCCTTCTACGCATGTGCGACTTCCTGGGGCACCGACAACCTTGGCTGATGGAACACCGCCAGTTGGCAGTGATGGGCAAGATGCTCCTGAGAACTGACCTGCAACCCTAGCAGGACGGAGTCACATGTTCTTATTCCGAAACAATGTTAAATCTCTATTGTATTTCTCTGCAGTTTCTCATGGGAACCCCAATCTCGCTAGGCGGTACCCAGATATGTAAATGAAGCATCCAAATAGAGTGTTATGATTGGTGTATTACCCAAATCCTACCTTTGGACCAATTGAAATTGGGGATTCTGACACTTTGCAACATTTGGGGGGTGGTACCCTGTCCCAAAACAGTATATCTACCCTGGGTTCACCTAGGGAAATTGTCCGACTTGTCTGGTTTAGCTGACCATGTCACTGACCCATCGTACTCAATAGGTGACTGAAGATACAGAGCGCTGCGGAGCACTCTGTCCGAAATTGACCATAGACTAAGGTTCTACTGAACCTTAAAGTGCTGGCGAAGCACTTTGCTGGGAGTTCGCTGACCCAATCGGGGTCTTGATCGATAGCTGCAGAGAGGGTGGAGCGCAGGCGTTGCTTCCAAACTGCGGGTGCGGTCCTGTCCTGAAGCGGTCCTGTCCTGAGGGTTTGCTGTCCTGTCCTGAGGTCCTGTCCTGATTCCTAATCTGAGGGTTTCCTGTCCTGTCCTGGGTGTCCATTCTGCACCTGCTGTCCTTTGAGGGGTATCCTTCCTTGAGGGTTTCCTGTCCTTAACTGACCCGTGGCCAGGGTTTGGTTTCCACACCAGTCTAGGTAAATACTGCTCTAAGTTCTTTAAACTTGCACCTTTCTATTTTTCTGTCTTTTGCTTTAATAAAGACACCCCTTTGCACATGTTGATTTTTCCATGCTTTTGCCGCAAACTATTGAATCATAAAGTCAATTGCATATATACTTAACTTGTTCCTATGATATCCTACCTTTTAGAAATCATATTTTGCATTGCAGTTTGTCATTTCCTGATATGGTCTAGAACAGCCTTACTTAAATTGTCTAAAGAATTGTTGCCTTAAATTCATAGCGTTTTCCCTTTGCATCTCATATTTGCATTTAAATGGTAACCCTGACTTTATTTCTCTATAGTTATGTACTTTTCATTATCTTAGTTGTTGATTGCCTTATTCTTGTAAGTTTGATGCTTGATGAAAACGAACTTTAGATAAAGCTTTTAAAACTTCCAGTTGTCCGTGGTCATTTTACAACAGTATTAAATGTCATTTGAATTTGCATTTGCTGCCTTTCCTTTTACAGCTAGGCCCCTGATCCGTTGAGGTCATAGGTACCCGTGTCGGTGGATGGTAAGTCGGGTACACTGAGTAATAACAGTAGGGAACACACACAAATTGGTAGCAGCCCGTGAAGTCGCCCTGTCAATGAATAGTGTGAATTGAAAGTATATGGGCCCTGAAGCCGGAAACGGCGGAATCATTGGCTGGGTGACCTCGCGCGCTCTATCAGTTTTCTGGTAGATCAGAGGATGGTTAGGGACTAGCTAAAGGTTAGGTAGGACTAGTTAGACTAGTTAAGTCGGTAGCTGCTAGTACATTAATGCTGCTATAAGAGCGGCTGTTCCGAGGGACCCGATCACTCTCTTGTGAATACGCTGCTGAAAATCAATGAATTGTTTTTTCATTATTATTCTTGTTCTTATATTGTTATATGTATTAATCCATGCATTTGTAAACCGTCTCGTATTGTGTTGTCCGAACTCCCCGGGGAATTGAAAGGGCAAGTGGTGAATAGAATCCATTGTCCTGAGGTCACAGGCTTAAGGAAAGTTAGGTGCAGGTTAGGATGACCGGGAAGCACTAACTAGGGTTTTTCTGAATACATGTGTGAATAAATGTCAGTAACGAGGTTCATTGGCAAAATTCCCATAGTGGGGTAACCTAGTAAGGGTCACATCGGAAGAGTAGCAGGTTCCTCGGAACTAGGGTGAAAGCAGAGGGGTCCGCTGGGAAACCTTAGACTCGGATATATCCCGGAGAAGTGGATGAGTTTAGGGAAATAACAGGTGCACCGATGCTAGAGTGAAGGGTAGGCGGAAGAGATCTACCCGCAGCGCGTGAAAAGTAAATGGAAGTAGTTTACTTGCAGTAAAACAAAGCTATCCTGTCTAGACACTTGAGCACTGTGGCGAATGTATATTTGTTGTAAATTAACTAAGCACTGAGCACTTTAAAAGGAAAGAAAGTTTCCGTTACCTCGTGAAGGGAGGGAGTCAGTCGCGAAGCGCCTCTGACGTCACTCCGTGCCGCGCTGGGATTGGTAGAAGCAGCGGGCGGGTAGCGGGGCTGGAATTGTAAAGGAGGGGTGAAGCGCCGGAGCGTGAGAACAGTCTCACGAAGAGGCCGCGCACCCATTGGCCGAAAATATTTGAACGCGTGCACCTCATTGGTCGCACGGAATTGCAAGACGCGTTCCGATTGGAGGTGACTTTGTAAACAGAGTTAAGCGTAGAAATCGTATGTGGCACTCGTATTGTCCAGAGACTAGACCCGATCCAAGAAACCAAGGGTTTGAAAGGGATCAGTGGAAAGCTAATAGATACGATATTATGTACGGAGCAAAGAGAAAAATGTCCCTTGTAAGTAGGGTAAAGAATTATTTCAAAACGGACAAACCGATTAAGTCTAGAGAGGGCGTTACTATCCCGCCACCGAATACTCCCGCCTCATTCATGATGTTTGACCGAGGGTACAACACCTGTGTGTGGTTGGAGAATTGGGTAAAGTACACAAAAGATGACGGAATATTGGCTTTTCCGTTAGACTGTACTTTCAATGGCAGAATTTTATTTAATTTGAGAACCCGAATGAATGAGTTGCATCCCAGACCAAGACTAACGCAGTATGAGGCATTAGAGGAATGGGAGATTGAGGCTTTTGAAAGAGAGAAACCCCGAATGGACAAAGGTCTGACTAAGTGGTACCCCAGGCTGAAACAAGAGACCAGGGATAAGAGGATGAAACAGTGGAGGCAGAGCATGATTGTTGAGGGTCTGTATCCCATGATGCCAGCAGGTAACCCTTCTGGGGAGGAGAAAAGGACAGAAAAGAGTAAGCATTGGGGGGCCCTTGGGGAGTCAGACGATGAATTGTTAGATGACATCTTTACGAGAAGTCCGCCCCCTTATAATGAGGGAGCCCGACCTTCCAGTGCAGGAGAGAATCCCCAGCGTCCATCTATTAAAGAAGAGGACAGATCCCTATGTAGGGGGGGAGGTGGCCAGGTACTGCCCTATTTTGAGAACCCCGGACCCACAGAGGTACGCGATATATATCCTAGAATGCCCGTGAGCTCGGAGGAAAAATATTCCCGTGAAAGAACGTTTTTCCCCAGACCTCTTTATGAAAACGAAGAAAAGCCATTAAGTTCAGGAATGCCCTTTTTGCAGCCTCCATATGGGGAGGAGCGCAGGTCATTTGGCACAGGAACTTTGTTCCCAAAACCAAATTATGGTGGGGGACCAAGTGAAACGCATCCTACTGCCCCGAGTCTTACCCCTCACCTGACCCCACAGATGATACCTGACCGGACATTAGGAAGAGTCCTAGATGAAAGGGAGCAAGAGGCCCTAGCTAGACAGAGGACAGAAATAATTCAGAAAATCTCCCAGTTAAATACCAGTCCAGAGGCTTTGACTATTCCGGTAACAATCGGACCCGTAGTTCCGTTGTACGGGAATAATCAAGGAGGTCCGAACCCTCCAGTTATGAACCCGATAATGGCCCCGCCGAGGCAAGAGCCCCTACTGATAGACGATCAGTCCAGTGAGTGCGAGTCCGAAGTTGTGTTCTTGGACCTGCCAAACAAACAGACCGGGAAGGGAGTGCAGAAGAGGCATAATCCTTTTGATGCGAAAGAAATTAAATTAGAATCAGCAATGGGTACCAGGAGTGTTTCTTTGGTAACCCCGGAAGAAATCGAAAATTGGAGTCGTGAATTAGAAAAACAGGCTCCGCAAACGAAACCTTTAGACCTCTACAAGCTGAGGGTAGAAATAGAGGAATTGATGGCAGGATATGTGGGATTAGATAGATTAAATACCTATTCTGAAGAAGAATTGCTGTTTATGTGTAAAAGCCTTACCAGAAGTACCCGAGTGCTCCACGAAAAGCTGACAGACACCGCAGCTAGTATGGGGGTAGATATTTCAAGATCCAAGCCCTTGCAAAAACCTTACAGAGCTGAATTCTCAGACAAAGATTTAGAGAACTTAAATGTGGCAGGGAAGAAGGTGCAGATTAAAGAGTTGCTTGCAGTTTTGCAAAAATGGGGAGACGTGGAAAAATGGAGAAGTAGGTGGGCACGAAAGAAAGATGAGGCTCGATCCAGACAAACTACCCCTGAGTTCCCTTTGAGAGAAGTAGACAAGCCTGAAACGTTGTGCCCCATGCGTGAAGTGCCAGGTGGGAGGTATGTGCACGTTCCATGGTCCAGACAGGATATTGTGTCCTTTACTAACGATTTCCCGAAATTGCGCGAAAAGCCAGTTGACTGGTACCGACAAGTGGAAAGGTTCGTAAAGGTGCAAAAATGCCTGTGGAAAGACCTGGATGGGTTTTTCGACATTGTGGTCCCGGTCGATCTATGGACCGAGTGTAAAATAGCCATAGGCTGGCCTAGTGAGGAGTACCCGAGGGACTCTGCCACAGGGGAGCCGTCAATTGAAGTAATGAAAAAATATGAACAAGTGATTCAGCATTTGAAAAATAAAGTGCCAGCAAAGGAAACTGATTGGACCAGGATAGATAGAACAACGCAGGAGAGAGAGGAGACAGTGCACTCCTATTATGAAAGGCTGTTGCAGGTGTTTAAGACATACAGTGGTATAGATAACATCGAGATGAAGGATATGACGCATTTCATTTACAGGTTTGTAAACAGTTTAAGGCCCGAAATTTGTCAGTGGATAAAGGATAATAAAATCTGTTGGCATACCAAAAAGGTAGACGAGGTCCTGAGGTACGCAAAGTACTGCGAGGACGAGATGGCAGAAAAGAAAAAGACTCTCAAAGAGAAGGTCATGTGGGCTCAGGTGAAGCTCGCAGAACAGCAGGAAAAACAGTTGAGTAACATGGTCAAGAACACTCAGAACCAAGGTACTGGGGGTGGGGGAGGAGGTAAGCCCCGGCCCAAAATGAGCAGGGAGGAGGCTATGAAGAAATTTCCCTGCCATCAGTGCGGCGAAATTGGACACTGGCGTAACGAGTGTCCTTACTTGCCAGATGATAACCCCAAAACACCTGATTTAACTCCACAGACGCAGAAAGAAAGGCCAAGAAAGACTCAACCACAGGTAAAGACGGTTCAGGTGCCCCGAGCTCCTAAGCCAGTACATAGGGGGAAAGGGGCAGAGGGGGGTGAGATAGAAGTCTGGGAAAGCAATGAGAACAGAAATGCAGCAACTTCGCAATATCTATTGAATGATACCTTCCTTTGTGATGACCAGTACTGACGGGGCCTGAGAGGGGAGGACGAGGAGTGCGTACTTGGCGCCTCCTTGCCGGTAGACCAGTCCGGACCATACATTGAAGGAAAGGTTGACGGAAATGATGTCACCTTTCTGTTGGACACTGGCGCTACCCGTTCTACTGTGAGAACAGTGGACGTTCCAAACCTACCCCTCTCGGGAGAAGCCATCCAAGTAGTGGGTGTATCTAATCAATTGATTAGTACTCCCGTTACCAAGCCCATGGAGATCTCAATTGGAAACTTTAAGGAAATGCATAGATTTGTCGTTTGCGACACCAGTCCAGTGAACTTACTGGGACGTGATTTGCTGTGCAAAATGAACTGTACCATCTTTTGCACACCAAAGGGTGTTGAAATTCAGACCCCAGATGAAGACGGCATTTTTAAATTAATGTTAGTCAGACCTGACTCGGAAATTAAACGAATGACCATGCAGGATTTGCCCAAAGAACTTCAAGAAGCAGTGAAGCCAGAGGTGTGGGACTTTACTGGGAAAGATGTAGGGTTAATGAAAAATGTGGACCCCATACAGATAGCAATCAAGGACAATGCAGTATACCCCAATACTAAACCCTACAGAATGAATGCAGAAGTGAAAGCTGGTGTTACTCTAGAAATACAGAAATTGCTAGAAGGAAACATCATACAGGAAGTAATGAGTAGCCCATGCAACTCCCCGATTATGGGCATCAAGAAGCCTAGTGGCAAGTACAGAGTAGTGCAGGACCTACGAAAAGTCAACAAGATAGTAGTCCCCTGCTGCCCTATTGTCCCGAACCCAGCAGTGATTCTGTATCAGATTCCCTGGGATGCTGAGTGGTTCACTGTGATAGACCTGTGTCATGCATTCTTTTCCATTCCCTTACATCCAGATAGCAAATTTCTTTTCTCATTTGCCTTCAATGGTCACGTGTATTGCTGGAACCGGGTCCCTCAAGGGTACACAGAGAGCCCCTCTATCTTTAATCAGATCTTGAAAAAATGTTTGGAAACTTTGGTCTTACCTGGGAACTCTGTCTTAGTACAATACATTGACGACCTCTTGGTGGCGTCTAAAAGTCATAGGGATTGTGTGATTGATACCATTGCCCTACTGAATTACCTGTGTGAAAAGGGACATAAAGTGGCCCCTGACAAGTTACAGCTCTGTGCAAAATCGGTGAAATATCTGGGGCACCAGATAGAGAAAGGTGTCAGAAAAGTGACATCAGAAAGAGTGAGAATAATACAAAAGATGCAGTTACCCCGTACTCAGAAAGAGATCAGAATGTTCCTGGGAGTGATAGGATACTGCAGACAGTGGATTCTGGGATTTGCAGTCCTAGCTAGGCCTTTGATAAAAATGACCAAGAGAGGAACACCAGAAATTGTAGAATGGGATGATGAAAGCTTAACAGCCTTCACCAAACTGCGAGATTGTCTGTGTACAGCCCCTGCATTGGGAATGCCAGACTATTCTAAAGAATTTGCCCTATTCTGTGACACTCGCGATAATTGCGCGTTGTCAGTCCTGACACAAGATCATGGCACAACGAGAAGGCCTGTGGCATATTTCTCTGCCACCCTGGATCCAGTGGCTGCTGGATTACCAGGTTGTCTGAAAGCAGTAGCTGCTACCTGTGCAAGTTTAGAGCAGAGTGAGTCAATTGTCATGGGACATCCGGTAACTGTGTATGTTCCACATGGAGTGGTAATTTTGTTGACCAGAACAAAAACTCAGTATCTCACCCCTAGTCGGCTGACTAAATACGAGAGGATTCTTGTGGGTGCTGCAAATGTAAACATTGTTAGGTGCAGTATTCTGAACCTTACTTCCCGACCCAATGGATATGGAAGGTGGGGTGGATGATGAGCATGATTGCATTGATTTAACAGAATTCAATACCAAGCCACGTCCAGACATTAAAGAAACACCATTGCCTGTGCATGACAAGGAATTATTTGTGGATGGTTCCTGTCTAAGACATGAACAAGGAGGTCTGAGTGCTGCCTATGCAGTAGTCTCCTTAACCAAAATTGAAGAAGCAGGTTATTTATATCACATAAAGTCTGCACAAGTAGCTGAATTGATTGCTATGATAAAAGCTTGCCAAATTGGGAAGAACCTACGCATAACAGTGTATACTGACAGTCAGTACTGTTATGGGGTTGTGCATGACTTTGGCCAGTTGTGGCTACAGAGGGAGTTCCTGACTTCATCAGGTACCCCAATTCGAAATGGAAAAGTTGTTCAAGACCTTTTAGAGGCAATCCAGTTACCCAAGGAACTGGCAGTGGTAAAGTGTGTCGCCCATAAGAAGGACCTGGACACTGTATCACTGGGAAATGATTTTGCTGATCGAGTGGCCCAATGGTGCGCCAGAGATCGGTATATCGTAAATCCAAAGCGAGGGGGGCCAGGAACCAGCTGCCAACTTCAGGTGTTTGAAGAAGTGCCTACATGGGATGAAGTGAAAGAGTGGCAGCAGGCGGCACCTTGGCAAGAGAGAGAGAAGTGGAAGGACGATGGGTGTAGACCAAGACGTGTGGATGGTGTCATCATAGGTCCAACTGGTATGCCTGTGTTACCTAGACACTTACTTAGCACAATGGCGAGATTGATACATGAGGGATCACACATTGGTAGGGACGCCATGATTCTAGTGTTCCAACAGACTTGGTACAGTAAAAAGTTCAGGAAAGTAGCAGAGTCCCTCTGCCAGAGGTGCCTGACATGTCAAAAGATGAACCCAGGGAAGAAGACGGTGGTTGAACTGGGAAAAATTGGGAGGTCCGGGGGTCCCTTTGTGAGAATACAGGTTGATTTCATCACCATGCCCCGTTGTGAAGGGAAGCGATATGTCCTTGTCATGGTCTGTTTATTTTCAAAATGGGTGGAAGCTTTCCCTACTCCCCAAAATGACGCAAAAACAGTAGCTAAGTGTTTATTGAAAGAACTGATACCTAGGTTCGGGGTTCCAGTCACTATTGAATCAGATCAAGGCTCACATTTTCATAATGAAGTGATCGACGAACTCTGTAAGGCCTTTGGAATTTCACAAAAGCTTCACTGTGCCTACCGTCCAGAGGCTTCTGGAGTAGTGGAACAAATAAATGGAACTATCAAAAACAGACTAGCAAAACTGTGTGATGCATCTAAATTGACCTGGGTGAAGGCCCTGCCTCTGGTCCTGATGGGACTGAGAAGTGTTCCTGATCGCAAGACAGGCCTAAGTCCCCATGAAATCATTATGGGAAGAGTGATGAGACAAGCATGGGTGCCAGGAAGCAAACTGTTGAGTATTACTGATGATTTGGTGCTTGAATACTGCAAGAGATTGGGTGACCAAGTGCGTTCTATCTCTCGCCAGATCGGAGAAGACGCCATCCTCAATCCAACGACTCCTCTCCACAAACTGGTCCCGGGGGACTGGGTGAAGATAAAGAAGCATACTCGGAAGAGCTGCCTGGAGCCAAGGTGGGGAGAAAAACGTCAGGTGATCCTGGTAACTACCACAGCAGTAAAGTGTGCAGGAGTTCCACGCTGGGTACACGCCAGCCACACCCAGAAGGTACCACCAGACGAGGTGCCTGAAGCAGAAGGACGTCAAGCAGAGGACTCTGCAGGAGTCAGACCAGAAGTAGCTGACGACGTACAGCCCAGTACCAGTCGAGCTACAGAATTAGCAGACGTTGGCCCAGGAATAGTTGATAACGAACTACCAAGAGCCCAGCCTGCTGAAGGGGTCCAAGAAGCTGAGCCAGAAGTAGCTGAAGACGAGCTGCCAAGTATATGGCCAGAGGAGTGGATTCCCTTGATTGATCTCACCGAAGACCCCATTCGAACAAGTGAACGACTTTGGGAAGGTAGAGAGTGGACTACAGAGGAAAAGCAAGGCACAGGCGAAGAACCTCAGAATCTTGAGATTCACATCAAAACTGAGGAAGGAGAAGGTCAGACAGGGACAGAGCACGTGGTTAATACAGAACAAGTGAATGCTGCAGAGTCGGTGCCCGATACTGAACAAGTGAAGGATACTGAACAAGTGAGGAATACAGAGCAAGTGATTGATACTCCTCCACTGACACCTGATATCGGGAAGGGACAGACTAGACATAGTGTAATAGTTCGAACAGAAGAAAGTCCAGAGATCGAAGTGCTTGAACAGGATCAGATAGAATTAGAAGAACGTGTTCAGGAAACAGGGTCAGAGACACTTGAAGAGCAAACGCATAGTTTACCTGAACAAGGCCAGATTAGTAACAAGGCAGAAGAAACAGATGCTAGCCCTGGAATTAGACAGATAGAAGCAGAAGAAACTGAGACAGAATTGCCAACAGTTAATGAGAACAAAAGGGCAAGAAAAGGAAACGAGGTTCAAGTACCAACCAAAAGACTTAAGAAAAGAAAGCATCTTGAGCCCAGATTCGTAAAGAAATTGAGACTGAGAATAAAAACGGTAGAAGAAAAACGTGCAGAAGAAAGGAGAAGTGCTCGCATAGCAGAACAACCAGAAGACACTTCCAGAAGAAGGAGTGATCGAATAAAAGGACAAAACAAAAAGTACAAATCACCTGAATGGACACTTGTGTTGGAAGAACTTGAAGATCTCGATATCACTGACGTAAGCGACGGAGAGCCCGTCCCTGAGTACTCTGACGAAGAAGAAGAAGAGTCACCGTGAATTTGCACAAAGTAAGCTACTCGTGTAAAGTCACAAAGAGGGGTCGAGAAACTTCTTCTGAGCCAAAATGTCTGATTCAACCGTGAGTGGTAGACCTAGTCGCAGCTGTTGCAAAACATGCTGCAAGGTATGTGTCTGTAGTATAGTTGTTCTGATATTACTTTGGATAGGACTAACAATTTTTATTCCCTTTGCTGTAAGTAAAGATACTAATATTGTCCCTACTGAAATTGTAAATACTGACAGTGAAGAGCTGACAACACAGAGTGTAGCAAGACATGAGAGAGCACTGAGACAAACAAAACAAGACTTAGAAGCATCAGATGAGGGAGGACTACATTTTCATGGAGTTAAGAACAGGACACACTTAAATGTTTTTGCAAACTTGTTAATACATTATGTAGAGACTATGGAAATTGAAGATTGCTATGTCTGCATGAAGCTACCTACCTCTGTAGCTGAAGGCGTGACATACCATCACTTACCGCTGACATATGGAATCTCCTGTAGCATTTTAGCTAGTTTATTTTACAAAAGAGGACCGTTGCAGTACTATTACTCTAACAATGACGTGATCTTTTCTGAACTTCCTATACGTGGGAACTTGAATCCTGTACATACCAAAAGTGACGTAATACGGTACATGGGAGACTACTTTCTGACTATAGGTAATATCGACATAGCTGACGCACACAGAGATAACTTGACTTGTTCTTTGCGTGACCAGGAAAAGATGTTCCTGAACATGGCAGAGAAAAGGAGAATTAAAATACAAAAGAAGGCTAATGACGAAAGTCAGAAAAAGCCAAAATGGGCAGAGAACATGGAAGGCACCTCAACTGGTGGGGCGGGTCCTGCTCTGTTGCTGGATTTTGAAAAGAAAGGCAAGCTATGTCTTCACCGCGAGAAGACTAGCTATTATAATAACATTTTCATTGGTTCCAGTGAATGCGAACATAATTACAAGGTAATTGGAGGTTGGGGTTTCAAAAATGGGTCAGAGCCTGTGTTTCCTGGAATTTATTATATTTGTGGGGACAAGGCTTATTTCAAATTGCCGGATCACTGGTATGGAAGCTGCTATTTTGGCATTGTCTTCCCGAAAATATACCATGTGAATGGAGTTGCTGGAAGCAGTGAAAATACTAATGGCTTAGTGCGTAGTAAAAGAGAAAGTATAGGTGAAATTATGGGTAGTATTTTCAGTGCACTGATACCTGGAGTGGGAGTGGTTCTGAACACTCACAGAATTTGCAAATTGTCCACTATAGTGGATGTGTTGTCGACTGAGACAGCTCATGGATTTCTGCTGGTCAATACCGAAATGGTAGCGATCAGATCAATGGTTTTGCAGAATCGACTTGCTCTTGATACCTTATTGGCGAAAGAGGGCGGAGTCTGCCGGATGTTGAAGGCGCAACATTGTTGCACTTATATTCCGGATAAAAGTGTACAGCTCAAAAGATATGTGAAAAACATTACTAATTTGGCAAAGGAACTCAGACCACTCGAGGTTGATAGTGCCTGGAAGAGACTGGTAGATGGTCTCTCAAATGTAGGTCATTGGTTTGCTAGAATAGGTAAAGGCTTATTGTTCAAGGTACTGATGCCAATTGGAATTATAGGTCTCATCCTATTTTTCATATTTGTCTGTTGCAAATGCCGTAAGCACACCAGAAAGCATGAAGTGAATGCAAGAGGGGTGAAACGAAGTGTGGATGAGCTTGAATTGGAGGAAGTGAATAATCAGATCTATAAAAAGGTGAAGAATTCTCACCCTACAAAAACTGAGAGAGAAAAGCTAGAGCGATTGCTGGAAGAGATAGAGCTGTATAAAGTGTGAGAGAAAAGTTGGCATCTGGTTCCATTAAATTTTGTGATGATAGTAAATATCATCAAAGAGGGGATTGATGAAGTAAAGCTTCGCATATTTTGCGACTTGCCGTATTCATGAACCTCGTATACGTGTAACAAGGTAATCACATGTACGTTTTACTAACGTTATTTTATGTTTGAACGAGGTTTCTAGATGCTTGCATATGTGTTTTACTAAAATAATTCACTCGAGTCACTTAACATGGCCGCCGCTTGTATTTAGTTACTGCGCATGCGTCAGTCACACTCACGTGTCCTGACGTGTCTGCAGAATTGGAGGGAAATTTATGCGCATGCGTAATAAATAGCTTTGCCAATAATGTGGTACTGCTCGTGCCACTGCTCTTGTGTCTGTTGATATGTAGCTAACATTTAGACTGCATAAGTATATTACTAAGTGATAAGTTGAAAGTATAAACCCGGTGATGTGTTTTCATAATGATATTTCTATGTATTAATTTGTTTTCGCTTACTTTTCATGTACCGCGGGGAATGGGGGTCTGACTGCATCAAAAGCCATTTTGGAGGTCCCTTCTACGCATGTGCGACTTCCTGGGGCACCGACAACCTTGGCTGATGGAACACCGCCAGTTGGCAGTGATGGGCAAGATGCTCCTGAGAACTGACCTGCAACCCTAGCAGGACGGAGTCACATGTTCTTATTCCGAAACAATGTTAAATCTCTATTGTATTTCTCTGCAGTTTCTCATGGGAACCCCAATCTCGCTAGGCGGTACCCAGATATGTAAATGAAGCATCCAAATAGAGTGTTATGATTGGTGTATTACCCAAATCCTACCTTTGGACCAATTGAAATTGGGGATTCTGACACTTTGCAACATTTGGGGGGTGGTACCCTGTCCCAAAACAGTATATCTACCCTGGGTTCACCTAGGGAAATTGTCTGACTTGTCTGGTTTAGCTGACCTGTCACTGACCCATCGGACTCAATAGGTGACTGAAGATACAGAGCGCTGCGGAGCACTCTGTCCGAAATTGACCATAGACTAAGGTTCTACTGAACCTTAAAGTGCTGGCGAAGCACTTTGCTGGGAGTTCGCTGACCCAATCGGGGTCTTGATCGATAGCTGCAGAGAGGGTGGAGCGCAGGCGTTGCTTCCAAACTGCGGGTGCGGTCCTGTCCTGAAGCAGTCCTGTCCTGAGGGTTTGCTGTCCTGTCCTGAGGTCCTGTCCTGATTCCTAATCTGAGGGTATCCTGTCCTGTCCTGGGTGTCCATTCTGCACCTGCTGTCCTTTGAGGGGTATCCTTCCTTGAGGGTTTCCTGTCCTTAACTGACCCGTGGCCAGGGTTTGGTTTCCACACCAGTCTAGGTAAATACTGCTCTAAGTTCTTTAAACTTGCACCTTTCTATTTTTCTGTCTTTTGCTTTAATAAAGACACCCCTTTGCACATGTTGATTTTTCCATGCTTTTGCCGCAAACTATTGAATCATAAAGTCAATTGCATATATACTTAACTTGTTCCTATGATATCCTACCTTTTAGAAATCATATTTTGCATTGCAGTTTGTCATTTCCTGATATGGTCTAGAACAGCCTTACTTAAATTGTCTAAAGAATTGTTGCCTTAAATTCATAGCGTTTTCCCTTTGCATCTCATATTTGCATTTAAATGGTAACCCTGACTTTATTTCTCTATAGTTATGTACTTTTCATTATCTTAGTTGTTGATTGCCTTATTCTTGTAAGTTTGATGCTTGATGAAAACGAACTTTAGATAAAGCTTTTAAAACTTCCAGTTGTCCGTGGTCATTTTACAACAGTATTAAATGTCATTTGAATTTGCATTTGCTGCCTTTCCTTTTACAGCTAGGCCCCTGATCCGTTGAGGTCATAGGTACCCGTGTCGGTGGATGGTAAGTCGGGTACACTGAGTAATAACAGTAGGGAACACACACAAATTGGTAGCAGCCCGTGAAGTCGCCCTGTCAATGAATAGTGTGAATTGAAAGTATATGGGCCCTGAAGCCGGAAACGGCGGAATCATTGGCTGGGTGACCTCGCGCGCTCTATCACAGGCAAGCTGACAAGCACAGTCTCGAAACTGCCGCCCCCCCAAGGGCCAGGTAAACCTCTAAGCACCAGTCCTCAATCCCAGGGGAAACGCTGGGCCAGAGAGACGGTGTGCCATTTATCTCGAACTGCTGTGTCCTGGGCCCCCCCGGGCAGACTGGCCTCCATTGCCACCTGAGGATTATTATTAAGTCCAGTATTGGCGCCCCAGTCCCATCCGCTGTGCCACCTCCACTGCTCACCCCGATCTCTGCCCCTCCTGGCGCCAACGTCAACCGTGCCCAACCAGTCCAGTGACAGAGGCAGATGTAGGTCTCAAACTCGAGGGGCCCTGGCCTCCATACGCTCCCACTCGGTCAGGGGGAAGCCCTGTATGCGTCAGTTTTACGTCTGGAGCCAGGCGTCTCTCATGTGTCACTTCCTTCAAAGCTGCACACCGGTGGCCCTTTCAGTCAGCCGCGGGGGGGTCGCAAACCCAAGGGATACTTTGCCAGGATATCAAATATTTGGTGCCTGTAGATACACTTGGGCATCGGAGGGTGTCCTCCTGCACGCTGCTCTGAGCCTGCAGCCGGGCTCCCCAGGCCGTCATGTCTCTCCCCGGCACAGCTCCCGGGTCGGACGTCTCACAGCCTCTACCCCCACAGCTTCATAGCTGCCCGCACGAAGCCGTACGGGGGGGGCCTCACCTCAGCGCACAGCTTTCTCACCACCTTCCGTTGGACACCGGCAGCAGCAGATACGCATCGGGGCCCGACCAACGACTTCCGGTCCAGGGCCCCGGTGTTGTGACATTCGCAGCCGGCTCCCTCGCCAACATTAGTCCCCGGCTCCGGATGGCACCCAGGCCCCATAGGGCACGCCATCTATCTCCGGCCCCCAATGTCGCAGCGGGGTCGGAGCAGCAGAGGTCGGCACCGCTCACCTTCGTACGATTAGCGGTCGGGTCAGTAGTCAGGATTTATGCCAGGATAGTTGGGGATGGGGGACAGGTCCGGAGGAGCTGCAGCTTCACGTGGCCATCTTTGACTGACGCGAAGCTTCTCCTCGGTATCGTAGGTCTTGTCCTCAATAGAGGGTCTAGAGCATTTGGCTCTAAGAATGTTACGAGTGTCCCTCTCTAAGAGGTTTCTTACCCATTTTTTAATGAATTTTGCAACATGGTCTTGGGGTCACCACTCGGAACTTCTTGGGTGTTTGAGTTTTAATGGGGAAAACATTTCTTCTCCCAAGGGGTCAAGGATAATGTCCTTTGAGGATGATGGGAGTTCCTCTTCCAGATTGTAGAATTCTTGATCGTCCTCGTCAAGATCAAGGACATACTCATCAGGTATGTCTGAGGACTTGACATCATTAAATTTGTTATCTCCCATATTGTAAAGAGCGTTATGATATTTTGTGCCGCTAAGGCCACCCAGATGTTTTGTGCCACCAGGGACACCCAGATAAGTTGTGCCGCTAGCGACAACCAGGGAGTTCGAGGTGCGGGGACCTCCATTAGTCGTTGAGGTGCTAAGACCTCCCTGATTTGATGAGGTGCTAGGACCTCCCATATTGCTCTTCTCAATATATTTACTTTTCTTTAGTCTTTTATCCCTTAATTCTGAGGCATCATCAGAGTAGTGGGGGTTCAAAATGTATGTGATCTCATCCTCCTCAGGGAGTGACCTTTTTGAGGACATGATCTGACTCAAGGTCTCACTCATACAGGACCTCATTTCCTTAAGAAGGATTTTTTGTAGCGCTTCATTTTCTATGTTGGGAGTAGGTGCGGAAGCGTCATCTGAATCGGAGTCAGACATGGCGCAGATTAAAAGGTTTGTATGATTTAGTAAATGGGCAACTCAAAGCTTGACAGAGTTCGCGTAGGGTTTTCCCCTTTAAAATTAGGAAAGGAACAAATTGCATTGGGGCTGCTGACTGCGCGACAGGTCCTGCTGGCACGCTGGGGTTCCCCGGATGTTCCAGATATGCGTGATTGTTTGATGCGCTTATGGCATACCCTGGCGATGGAGCGCCTTTCCCTAGACATAGATGGCAGAGGGTCCGAATATGCTGCCTTGTGGGCCCCATTTTTGTGACTCCTGTCCAAGGAGTTTAGAGAAGTTACATGCCCAAAGTACCTTTAGGTCCTACAACTTATTCCTCTAGACCCGATGGGTGCTGTGCCAGGACCCTAGTTTTTAGGGATGGATCTGCCTGGATCGGAGTGATAGGTGTGATGCACCTCCCAGGGCTGATGGTTGATGCGGATGAGTGAGTTTGGAGGGTGGGGGTTGGGGGGGGTTGAATTGGGGGGGATGGGTGGAGGGAGGGGTGGGAGGTGTTTCTATCATTTTTCTATTTTGTTCTTCCTGGTTTTTCTCTTTTATGAAAATTGCGGACCCCGCTACACCGGTGGGGAGTGCCTTTGGCTTTTGCTATGCAGGACCGCCCTCCGGGCTGTGGGTCCGACTGCTGTGTTTAACCGCTGCTTGCTTACGCCCTGCCGGCGAGTCGATGTAGGCAACTGAGCTGTGTATGATGCTAACTGACCGCATAATAAAATGTTTGATTCTAAAATTAGTAAAGGAAATGCCAGAATAGGTTGAGGAAATGCCAGAGTAGGTACGGAAATGCCAATGTAAAGTAGATTTCCTTTTAAAAGGGTACAAATTCCATTCAAATGCTATGTATTGCAGGGTACACAGTAAAAGAACTTTATCTTTCTTTAATCCCAGTTTAAAAATGTTTTTTAGAGTTGTTAAAAAGAAGGCACTGGCGGTAATTTTAGGAGCATCAGCTGATAGCGGTTGCATCGAGTAACTGACACTCGCTTGCTCGCATTCAGCTGGTGCTATGTTTTCATGGTGTAATCCGTTCTCGATCGTGTTCTCAGTCAACTGGAGGCCGGGGAACAACGTTGAGAAGAAAGGCTCCTGGCAACGGGTGGACGTTGCGTCTCCGTTGCCAATGAGCGTTCCTCTAATCCTCGAAGCGATGGAGAGCCGTGCTAGAGTCTGCGGCCTGCATCGGGGAAGAGAGGTGTTTACTGAACTTCAGACGCAGTGATTAAGAAAGAATTATGGCGTTAGTGCTTGACTAGACAAGCATTAATAACCAAGCAAGGAAGTGGGAAAAGGATTAAACAAAGTAAGCAGACATAATAATAACTTAAATTGGGTGAAATTAACGGTAGTATATTCAACTCTGAAATCTGTTACATAAAGGGCTAAGCAAGTACAAACAGATTAATCTGGAGACCGCTGGGGAGGGGGGTGATGTGCCCACACGAGGTTGGTACTAGGGAAAAGAGTGCAAGGAAGTCTCCGTAAATTGGAGAGCGGTATACAGGCAGTGGGGAAGGAGGGTAGGATTAAGCCCCACACCAGGGATAACAAATGATTATTAGTATGAAGAAAAGTTGAATTTATCAGCTTGGAGCTGCATTTAAAAGAGGCAGATTGTTGATGGCTCATGCCTTTTATGTGTTGCTAATGTTCTATTCGGGAACCTTTTAATATTGTGATGTATGCGGCTGCTTGGACTGCATTCAAAGAATAATGCATAATGTAGCCTCTGTTCTTGTAATGAAATCCACAAACGATCATGACACCATATAAAATGATTTACAACAGACACAGGACGTCTGTTAGATTCACAAGACTAGACCATACCACCCATTATTAACGAGTTACCTATTAATAAAACATTATTCTGGTACACTGTTTAATGATGGTCTTTTCACAAGCTACCTTGACAACAGTATAGTGACCAGCACCATGTACACTTTAGTGCTGTCACACATTACAGCACTTACTGCTGACACATATCTTCCACTTTTTTTCTTTTGTGAGGGCTGCCACATATTTGTGATGAAATTCTCCATAGAATTGCTCTGTCTCACACCGGTACACCACTTTGTGATGGCCGCCACTCATGTCGACAAACTTCCTTAAACATTTACACTTTGTTTTTACCATTTTTAAATGGCCGCCAGACATGCGTAGACACCCATAGCCTTTTGCACACCACCACTCCAAGATGGCCGCCACATATGAGTGCTGATGCACTTCCAGGTCCGTTTGGATTCTGGTTCCAGCTCGCCAATAATTCCTTCTTAAAACAGGTACCCTAATTCATCCGCATCCAGATTTGGGGCCAGCAGAGGATGAGGGTAGGTGCGGCTATGTGATCGCACCCGGAAACCGTGAGTACCGAATACCGGTCTTTGCACCCGTATACACTGATACAACATACGTGACCCTTTGATTAATATCTCATTCACTTACCTCGCTCCCTTGTTCCCAGTCTAGCACGACTGGGCGCGGTACCTCTGCCGGACCATAAGGAGTACTTTCATTTCTCGTTGGAGGCAAGATTGCGTGCTTAACTATGCGTTAGAATGGATAGCATGGGATACACAACCACACTCCCCTTTTTAACAGTGTGTCCATTTGGGTGATATCAGCACTCATTAAGGTTATCTCTTTAACATAATCATAAAACAGCCGATTGCTTCACTGGCAATCCACACTTTCTGGACAGTGGCATTGGATGGATGTAGACTGGTGCCAGTTACATATTGAAATCCTATCCATTTCACACTGCATGCTGATTTTTATCATGACCAACATTGGATGGACGGAGGTACCTGCCTTGAATTCTTTAGGCTGGGAACTCCACTGAATGAAATCTTGTAATTATTGTTTTAATGCATGATACTCTTCAAAGACCAGCTTTTCATATTCGTTCATGTTGTATGTGTCTTGTAGGCGTCTTTATGTATCTTCACCTGTCTGGGAGCTACTCTAGCACCGGACGAACAGTTGTGTGCCATAATAATGGACCTCCTAGTTAATAAGATATTCTTATGCCAGGAACATGAGAATTCTGTTTCACTTTTTTCTTCTGACAGGTTGAAAAACCAACTCCAAATAAGTAGGTACTACTACAAGGGCACCTTTTTTTAGGTCTCGGAGACTTAGCGCTGGAGCACGCATGCGCTCCTCGCTCTGCGAGGGTTAATTGTCATCAATACATTTTGAGAAGGGGACTTGAAGCCCCGCCCCTCATTCCCATTGGCTTGCGTCATAGTTGAGGGTAAAAGCTGGCTTTCTATTGTAAAGAAGGCTTTTTAGTCCCTTTTTGTTATCACCCTGTCCAATTTTGGCCCCGCCCACCCGGACTGGATGTTTTACTTGCGGCGTTACACGTTCGGAGTTGTATACTCCGTACGCACTATTTTCTTTCAGCTGCTCAGCAGCCCCATCGGTGGACCGCTGCAGTGCGCGTGGCTCGCTGGCCGGAGGTGCTGCTGTGAGTGTCTGTTCTTGTTATTAATTTATCTACGTGACTTTGAAGAAAGGGGTGAAAAACACCACCTGAAAGAGGGACATTAACCAGTGAGATGCTTCCAAAATCACTCACTCACTGAAGTCTGTGATTACAACAAAAAATGGCAAATTTTTTATAAAACGGGAATGCATATTTACAAGCCTGTTTTTATCTGCTGAACTGGCAGCCGACTACAAGAAAGGACTCCGTAGAACCTCCACAAATGATCATGAATACCAAAACGGAGTGCCTGTGATTCAGGCAAGGCCTCTATGACCTGGAGAGAGTGTTACAATAATGATTGTCACATAAGAGTGCGCTCATCTCCCGCTGCAATCCGCCGGCTGCTCTTTTTGTGGTTACGCACATTACATATTAATGTTGTCTTTTCTATTGCAAATAGTAAGCTGCGAAAGACAACGTGCACTTCCGCGAGACTGTTTACAGCACATGCGAAGTCACAACTTGTGTTACTTCAAAAGACCACTTCCTATGGCCGCCGACATTACACATGAAGTGTTCTTTTTTTCTAAATACATATAGTGCATATGGAATGCAGCTGAAGGACTTCTCGTCATTTGAAAGTACTCCTGTTTCTGTTATGACTTTCCCTGCACTTAGCATAACGCTGGTGAACTTCCAGTACTCTCAGACAGTGCACACAGAGTGCACTTGTTGGAAATACGTAGTGTACATGGTTTTCAGCTGCAGCTACCGATATTTAAGACGACTACACTTTCGTGGCCGCAGATGGTACATAACAAAGTGCTCTTTCCCCATTACACATACTGTAGAGGGACTTGAACAAAAACCCTTCATGCAGTTTACTTTTTGTATTTACATACAGCTTGATGCAATTGCTGGGCTTTCTGTGACTGTATTTAGTGCACACATACTGCCCTCGTTTGTTATTATGTAGCTCATGTGAAGTGCACCTTGTGCACTTTCACCACAGGTGAGAACTTGGTGCCAGTACATACGATTTGTATTTCTCAATTTTCCACAAGCAAAGCTACACAAAGTGAGCAAGGGTTGGTCCCCGCTTGGAGAGTTGCACGAGTGTGATGGTGTGGTGGCGTTAAGAAAAGGCGACTACGTGCACCTGAAATGGCGCATCTATACGTGATTTATGTGTCGGCTGCCACGTTGGAGTTAGCAGTGCAGGTGTGCCTTTTTAGGTGTGCATATCAGACACGTAGGTTGCAGTGAATGTTTGTTGTGTAACTTGTATTTTTGTGACAGCACAGGTGTGCCGGTGCAGATGATGGGCACTTTTTGTCTCTGGTCCTGTTTTCCTGCCTCACTTTCTCTTCCATCTCCTGCCCTGCTCTGTCCCTCCCTCTTTTCTCCCTTGCCTTTTTCATTTCCTACCTCATCACCACTGAATATGGCGTGTTTTAATGTATTCCCTTATAGTAAGAATCACCCGGAGTAGTCGCCAATGTCCGGGTTGGATGGGAGGGGGGCGGCTGCAGGGACTCTGGGCTCCCCGGTCTTATCATCAACGCCTCTCTCACCTCAGGCTGTGTCCCAGACTCCCTTCAACTAGGGCAAATCACACCCATTTTCAAGAAACCTGGGGCTGACCCTAATGATCTTAACAACCTCTGACCTATCTCTAACCTCCCATTCCTTGCAAAAACATTGGAGAAATGTGTTCTCTTCCAACTCAAAATCACATTGATGAGTTCAACCTCCTTGATGTCTTTCAATCTGGTTTCAGAAAAGGCTGTATCACGGAAACAGCTATGCTCAACGTCGCCGACGACATTCCCAAGGCCCTAGACGAAGGTGATGCCTGCCTACTCATCCTTATTGACCTATCTGCGACATTCGACACAGTAAACCATCCAGCCCTTTTGGAGACCCTGTCGAAACGGTCCGGCATTAATGGCACAGTACTAAAATGGTTCACCTCCTTTCTTCAACACCACTCGCAACAAATTAAAATGAACTCCTGTCTCTCAAAGCCAACTAAAGTCACACTTGGGGTCCCGCAAGGCTCGATCCTCTCCCCGTCCCTCTTCAATCTCTTCATGGAGCCGCTCACAATCATATTGGAAAAAGCTGGAGTGAATTACCACCTTTACGCGGATGACACCCAAATCTATTTCAGGATCAAGTCTCCCAGAGACAGCCAACTCCTCAATGACACCCTTACCGAGATCCAAACTTGGTTCTACGTTAACCACTTAAAGCTCAACCCTGACAAAACGGAACGAATCCTATTCTCTCCAAAAAGTAACCATCGTCCAATCCAAGAGTGGCTCAAGAATCTGGTTGCCATAAACTGCCCCCTTACCCCATCCGACTCAGTTAAGTCTCTAGGCATCACCCTTGACAAGAACTTATCAATGGAGGCTCACATCAAAAACTCTGCAAAAAGTGCTCTCTTCTCTCTAAAACACCTCAAGAAACTGAAACCTTTTCTACCCCACGATGACATCAAGACAGTAGTACAATCCCTAGTTCTCTCTAAAATCGACTACGGGAATGCCATCCTTACAAGGACTCCAAAAGCTCACCTAGCCTCTCTAAGAGCAGTGCTGAACATGTCCGCTCGACTCGTATCTGGAGTTAAAAGATTTGAACACATCACGCCAGCTCTTAATTGCTTCAATTGGCTTCCCATGGAAGGGAGATGAATCTATAAATTGGCCTGCATCACACACAAACCCCTTCACTCTCCTGACCCCAACTACCTAAACAACAAACTGAGTAGAGCAGGTCAATCCAGAACACTAAGAAGCTCCAACTCACTCCTTCTTATTCCTCCAAAATTGAAAAAGAAAACCACCCAATACCGATAGTTTTCTAGCAACGCTCCGAGGATATGGAACGCTCTCCCTGAAGTCCTCAGATGCAACCCCTCCTTCTCCTGTTTCAAAAGGGACCTGAAACTCCATCTCCTAAACAAATACTTTCATGACCAACGTCAACTAACCTAGACTTCTTTATATAAGTTGTTTCCTCTCTCTCTGGACATTCAAGGATAGTGGGTGACCGGACTATGTCACTCTCGCCTTTTCTTTTATTGCTCTCTCCCCCTCCGCTGCACTGCATATTTATCTCCCATGCTGTATTTTTTTCTGTGGTTTGCTTCCTTACTGACGGCCTACCATGTAATGTAATGTCCTTCTGCGGTTTACTGTGTGTATGTAAAGCGCTCTGATAGTTACGGGTCAAGCTAGGGCTATATAAAACTTTTTAAATAAAAATAAATACCACCAGTTCTGGTCCAGCAGAGGGAGGTAGGAGAGTGGAGGGTGAGACGATCAGTGGAGGGGTGGGAGTGACTGGTAAACCTGCAGGAAGTGGTTATTTTCTAGACAGGCCAAAAGAGCCGGGAAGCAGCATCTTCCAATTAAAAGTTTACTTTGCAGCAGTTGAGTGTTGTAGTAAGAGTGGAGAGGTTATTGAGAGCCAATGTGTTGTTAGATGCTTATTTGCAGCTAGTTGTGGTAACCAATAGAGTATACAGTTTAGAGGGAACTTAATCATGTCAGTTGTTGATTATTATCATAACTATAGTCTGCTTAAATGATGATTTCTGTGCAATAATGCATCCCAGTGTTTTTATATTAAGTGATTTTTGCATGTTTTCTACACCGAAATAAAATGTAAATATATATTTTAAAACATTTCCAAGCTCTCAGTGATGTGCAGCCAACTCGACCCAGCCTTCCTGAATTAGAACCTGCCAATTTATTTTCTGTCTTGTAACATTCCCTTTCACCAGCCTTTGAAAGAAGTATGCCTGCACGTATGTCCAACTGTCCTTTCAAAGCCGCCAGCCTTGCCCGATGTGTGGCTCCTTTTCAACCTTTCAGTAACACCATTCTCTGTGCAAGCATTGTGACTGACCCTGCCAATGCCCTACTGGCCTTTCAAAGATTCTTGCCTCTGGTGTGATCTGTGGCTAACCCCATGCCAGCCTGTCGGAGACACCGGTGTTTGTAAAAGTCCTGTGACTGACTCTATCATTTGCAATGCAATAGGTCTCGCATTTATGCGAGTGTAAACTATTGGCATTGTAAATGACAATGCCTTTTATTTATGTTTTAAAAACAAAAAATAAATAAAAGGCATTGTTATTTGCAATGACAAAAGCTCAAATTTGCGTAAATGCGAGACCTATTGCATTCCAAATGCTTGTTATATTTGTGGGGTAGGAGGATTCACTAAACGATTCCTGTCCTGATGAAGCGCCACGGATCCTCCTGACCACAAGCAGCGCGAAACATGTTGGCCAACTAGAGTTGTACCCCAATGAGGCAACGCACATCTAGCCTACCAAGGGACTTTATAACCCTACTGGTAGCATCTACCTAGAAGGGTTTTTAATCTGACAGGGCAGTCCGGTTATTAAAAGTAGTTAGTGGCCTCCCCGATCATTTTTAACTCACATGATCACACATGAAGAACCATCCCATCTAGACTCTACCTTGCACTCATCATACAACATACCATTAAAAGATCTCCGCCAAAGTGACTCTTCGGGGGACCTGTTGGGCATTGCAGCGCCGGCCCAACGAGAAGCAACAGCCCTGTGATGAAGCATGACATCCCTTTGGGATGTGTGAGGGCAACACGAAACAGTCCTGTTGACTGCCACCTTACATATGCCCCTATCTTGGATAACCTGTCCACACTCTAGCTTTCTCTATAAGTAAAGAGGCCCTTATTTGTGATTGTGTTATAAACCAAGAAGCACGCTCTGGACCTCTTATCTACCTCCGAGTCCCCCCTTTTCTTTCCCTGAGGGAATCTTTTGATAAACATTAAGATAGGACAAGCAACGGGATAAAGTCTGTTTCTCCCCAACAAGATTCCGAATATTATACAACACTATCATCTCATTTCAGCGTAGTGCAGGGCGCGTACATATTCCAAGATGGCCGACGTTTTGTAGACAAATTACGGTCTAATGGCAGTCTGCTGTTCAGCATGCTCGGTCTCTTTTCTATGTCTTCGCCGGCTGTTTTACTCCCGTGCCATCCCATTTTCGCCCCCTTTGCCCCTCCTCTGCCCCGTCACAGAGCTACGCCTGTGCATCGCAGGGCTGGAGGCTGCTGCTGGCAGAGAGCTCTGAGCCGGGAGCTCCGGGGGAGCCCAGAGTAGCCATTGGAACTGGATGAAGGTGAGCGAAACAATCCCTCGATAGGAGTAAGCTGGTGCCAATGCTGTCCTCTCAGTGTCTGCATCCTCAGCACCTGGGGTGAGGAGGCGGTTCTTCGATGTACTACCAAGAACAAATAAAACGCACTTAAAGTGAAAGCAGCCAAGCGCTTGCTGTCACAGTACTGCAGACTATTTGCCATGTTAATATTTATTACGTGGTCGCTATTCGTTTAATCGACCTCGGGGGGATGAACAACTGAAATGGACCCATTAAGGATGTAACCTGTGCTTTCCTTCACTCCGCCTTTGTACACCGGTTATTAAGCATTCTGCTCGCCCTCGCTTTCGTGTTGTGGCATTTGACAGGCGGGTTGGGGTGTCAAAGCAATTGGCTAACGGGTACTTGGCTTCCGTAATGTTTCATGCTTTTGCATTTCAGTATACTGCTTATCTGCTTATCATACTAGCAGACATTAGATAGCATTTGATACTATAACAGACCGCCCCACAAGCTTCCCTCCCCAATCGTCAACCAAACCATGATTAGCTTATAGATGCCATGCTGTTGTCTATGTAGAAGTGATCCGTTTCTAATCTCCCTCAGAAGGATGAAATGTTTAGTCGGTATGCTGGGATTCTAACGTTTGACAGACCAGTTACTCAGGGTTAACCTCACTGAACAGTTGTATTACGTTTTTAATAAACGTTGCAGTTCTTATACATTGTTGCACCTCTTTGCATTATGTATGTATTTGCTATACTTACCCGGCTACGGTGGACCCACATTTTATTGTCATCAGTAAATCCAAGAAGCCAGCCTTCCTCCGTTTTATATTGCTAATAGCAACAATGATTACTATTTGTGCATAAGTACGACATAGGTTGCCTCTTGCTGCTTATCAAGTGACCTTCATTTTCTCGATCTCAGAGAAATCACAAAAATGTGCAAAGCGTCCTTTGGAAGGCACTCGTCTGTAATACAATTATGCAACTGGTGCTCACGTAAAGCGCTTTGATACCTTCAGGTCAAGTTCGCCCTATTTAAAACTGCAAACAAAAAGTTGAGATATTTTTAGTGATTAAGAGGTAGATGGAAAGGGTTCTATAACGCTGTAGTCCTCTTAAAAAATATGCTACTGCTTCCGGTATATTTGTGTACAGTTTGCTTCTTGTGCACATGGGTATCCTTAATTGCAATCTATAATGTAAACTTATGCGGAGCATCATTGCCTTTGTTCCTTTTTGCCAAGAAATGCTGCATTTTCCATATCTCTTTGTAGACTACAACATAAAATAACAAATGTGCCAAGTGTTCTGTGAAAGGTGTTGTGCGCACCTTCTGGGGGTCAGTTGGGCTTGCGGGCGTATGCGAGGTGCGCAATGATTCACACCACACATATATGCAGGGGCAGAAGTGACGCCCTCGAGCGGGACCCTCCTTTTATTTACGCCCCGCAGGCCACATCTGACTTGCGGATGTGGTGCAATCATACAGCGGCAGCTAGACCACTAACTACCACATCCCTATCCAACTCAATCCTTGAAAACAAATGCACGTTCAAACATTTCACTTAACAATAAATACAGTCTCGGTACTTGTGTGGACCTTGAGATGCAGAGGTCGGATGTCCTCAACAAATGAAGTCCCTCAGCCGTTGGCTTGGACGGGGATTCGGCCTCAGGCTGTACCGCTGGGGACAGCCACGCAGAGGCATGCCATTAGAGTCTAGGCCCTCGTGATGTGGGCCAGACTGAGGTGAGGTGGTGGACTCTGAGGTCTCCCCGTCTAATCCGCTGCCTGGTCTTTCATTGCAGTTCCGGCGCTGGAATGGCGGTAGAACTTGGATGGTCATCGAAGGACCTCCCGGGGTGTTCTACCCGGACAACCTTGAACCACGAGATGTTCCGGGACACCTCTTCTCCTCCTCTCAGCGCGGTTATCATGGTTCCGCGGTTTGCTGTGACTGCCAGGTACCTGGCTCGTAGCTTGTTCGGAACTTCCCTCCAGGACGACGGTCCCGCAGGATGACGGTGGCCCCTGTGTGGAGCGTTCTGGGGGTGGCATGGCGGCGGAAACTTGCTTGCTGGTTGCGGCGGGCTCTCCTCTCCTGAATGTCTTCAGCTTCCAGTGGGGGTGGTGTCCACCCTGGGCAGGTGGGAATCCGGTCTCTTCTCGGGCCATGGAGGATTATTGCCCACAGGCTTCTCTGGGTTGTGCTTTGGGGTGTACTCCGGTATTCTCTCAGGAATTTGTGGAGCCTCTGTTCTGGGTCCGCCTGTTCAACCACTGCGATGCGGAACATCTTGTTCAGGATGCGCAAGGATCGTTCAACATCACCGTTGGCCTGGGGCCATTGAGGGGTGACTCGTCGGTGATAAATCCCTCTCTATTTTAGAAACGTGGCAAATTCGACCCCTTGAAACGGCGGTCCATTTTCGCTGCGCACTTCGCAAGGGAATCCGAACACCTTCTCTAGAATCGGTCCCACTTGGCTGAAGGCAGTGGATACGACTGGCTCCACTATGGGGTACTTCGAGAATGCGTCCACGATGACTAGCGTGTACTTTCCTCCGGGACTCCCGAAAACCACGCTCACCTTGGACCATGGGGCAGTGCAGGGTTCCTCGGTGATCACTGGGATTGGTCTCTCTGGGGCACTTGTTAGTTGACACGGTGGACAGCGGCGGACGTATTCTTCGACCATGTTCTCCAGCTCGGGGAACCAGACTTTTTCCCTCACCCGTGCTTTCATTTTGGTCACTTCCTGATGTCCTCCATGGGCTATCTGGACCGCCCGGTGTTTAAGCGCTTGCGGTAGCACCAACCTGGACCCCTTCAGCAGAATCTTGTAACTTGTGGCGCTGAGTTCATTCCGTACCCGCCATATCTTCGTCAGGTTATCACGGTCTTCTGGCCTGGCGCAAGTAGTTCGACCACGATCCCGCTCGGACAGCTTGCAGGGTCTTGGTGTACACCGCGTCGGTGGCGGCAGCTTCTCGGATGTCGTCCAGGGTCATGCTCTGCGGGCATGCCGCTAGGGACATCATGTGGGCATAGTGCTCGACATCGTTGGTGTCTTCTGGTGTCTCTTGCGGAATTGGGTGCCTTGATAAGAAATTAGCCGGGTTCTTGGCTCCGGGCCGGTATACTACTTCCATTCCGTACGGTTGCAGCTAAACTGCCCTGCGCTCAATGAGTGGGGGCGGATGAGGCGCCGTCCCTTTGAAAAGGGGACCGAGGGGCTCGTGGTCGGTGACCATGGTGAACAGCTGTCCTTTGAGGTAGAGATGGAAATGGCTACATGCCCATTTGATGGCTAATGCCTCTCGCTCGATTTGAGCATACCTCGTTTCGGTGCGTGTTAGAAACTTGCTGGCAAATGCTAGGGCGGCCCAGTGACCGGGTTCGTGTTCTTGAGCTAGTACTGCCCGAGTCCTACCGGGCTTGCGTCGACTAGTGCCTCTGTTCGCTTTGCCGGATCGAAGTACGCTAGCGTTGGTTCTCCCAGAAGGGCATCTTTTATGCCTTGGAAAGCGTCTTCCTCCCTTTGGCCCCACTGCCAGGTGGCATCCGCTCTTGTGAGGACCCGCAGTGGTTCCTCTCAGGTGGCCAGCCAGGGATGAACCTCCCGCAGTACGTGGCCTTGCCCAGAAAGCTCCATACTTCAGTTGGTGTTGTCGGCGCGGGGGCATCCTTGATGGCCTGCGACTTCCTCGGGTCGACTGGGATCCCTTCCTGGTTGAACACCTACCCGAAGAGCTCGAGGGATGGTTGAAAGAACTGACATTTGTCTTTGTGCAGGGTTGCTCCATACTCGCTGAGGCGGTATAGTGTGTCACGGAGTTGTTTGTGATGATCTGCGGCTGTCGCTGAGTGGATTAGGATATCGTCACTCACGTTTAGGACTCCAGGTAGTCCCGATAGCAGCTCTCGTATCGTGTTTTGGAACACTATGGCTGCCGAGGATATTCCAAAATTCAGCCGTTTATACCTCCGTAGTCCGAGATGGGTGCTGAAGGTGGTGATGCAACGGCTTTCCTTGGATAGAGGGAGTTGGTGATACTCTGCGTTCAGGTTGATTTTTGAAAACCATTTGGACCCATTGACATCTGCGATGAGGTCATCCATCATTGGTGTTATGTGGCGTTCCCTTCGAATGGCTCTGTTCGTCAGCCTCATGTCGCTACAGAGGCGTATGGCTCCCAGCTGTTTCGGCTTTTCAGCGATGACCATTGGGGACACCCAGGGTGTGGGTCCAGATACCTTTTCAATGACCCCTTGTTTTTCCAGGGCCTCTAACTCCTTTTCTACCAGCGGCCTCAAATGGAACAAAAGCGACTAGGGCGACTGTCTTGTCAATGTGTAGCTTGATGGGGTCACACTTGATGCGCCCAAGCCTCTGGAAGAGCTCAGGGAATTGGCTGAGTAGCTCATCTACTTGATAATTCTGGATCCTCCTTGCGAAAGAGATTAGTCCGAGGTCTTCCGCGGTGTGGCTGCTCAGTAGGGTATCTACTTCTCTGTCAATGACATGGATTGTCGCCTTCACTTCAAGATCATCGGCCTTGATGGGCACAGAGATCTTTCCTTTGAGTGGGAGAGGTGTGTCTGCCCCGTATGCATACATTCTAGTTTTGGAGAGCATCACTGGCGGGTGAGGCCGCAGACGGGGGTATTGTTGGAGGCCCAGGACGTTCACTGTTGCTCCCGTGTCAATAACCGCTTTTATTTCCTTTCCTGCGACGTGGACCATGCATGTTGGCTGTGGTCGGCGGCATAGCTTGAGCTCCCTCGCAAATGATATTAGGTATACTCCCTCCTTGTCCTCTTCCGAGGAGTCTTCCACCGTCTGTAGGTGTCTCCTACTCTTCCGCTGTGTGTCTTCAGGTGGTGTGGGTTCTGTCACGGACAATTGCCGTATAGCCCGTGTTGGGGGCCTCTGATTGCAGAAGTCACGGCCTCTGGTGCGTCTCCGGCATACAGTGGCAAAGTGATTGGGTATCCCGCAGTTAGTGCAAGTCTTCCCTTGTGCGGGGCAGTCTTTCGCGGCGTGTGTCTCATGTCCGCAGTACCCGCATCTTGGCTTGGAGGTGTCCAGCTTTGGTTTCCTGAATGGGTCTCCTTTAGGCTTGGCTCGCAGAGCATCGGCTCGTTCTGTCTTAATGGTGTCGGACCTTCCTTGGGGCTTGATTAGTGCTTGGTCCATCTTGTTCGCCCTGGCTGCAGACAGGTCTTGTGATCTAGCCAGTATTAGCATGTCTTCGAGCGCAATCTGCGGCTGGCGTAGGATGAGACCTCTCAAGGTCTTCTCAGGGCACCCCTGGATTAGCTTCGCCCTGATCTCTTTCGGTTGGTCATCCTCGGTGCACGTGCTGGAGAATTCTTGCAGGGGGGCGTAGAATGTGTCCATGGACTCTCCCTTCCTCTGGCAGGCTTGGCGTAGTTTGAACCTTTCGAAATCTGGGTTCAGCTGTGGGTCAAAATTGGCGTCTAGCGCGGTCACCGCCACGTTGTAGTCGGTGCCCACACCTGTGTTGGGCAGGTGTTTGAATAGCTTGAATATTTTGTCCCCAGCGTAGTGTAGCAGTAAGGACCTCTTTACCGCTACATCTGTCTCTCTGGTTGCAACTAAATAGTTGTTGAGGCCGTTGCAGGATCCTCTAGTTTGCTGAACGGGGGTAGGACCCCCGATGCTGCGTTTTGGAAGGGCGCGTGGGCCGGTGCTGCTGCCTGGTCATTGTCTCCCATGGTGCTTGGTGGCTGGCAGTGGTGGGTGTGCTGTGATGGGCACCTCGCCTTCTATTTCCCTTTGTGAGTTTTGTAGAGGTGGTGGTGCACCCTGGCTTCTGTGTGCCTGTAGAGGGTGCTGGCTTCTTTTTCCAGGGTGTATTTCCCTTTCGCTTTTGGTAGGTGCAGGCTATGCACGCTATTGAGGCCTTCTACGGGGTCGGGGCTTAGTTGCTGTTGCAGACTTGGGCCCTAGTTGTTAATTAGCGATGTGGCACGCACTGATCTCCGTTTTCTTTTGCTGCTCCCCTCGTGGCCATTCGTGCAGCAGGGCAAAGTGCGCTCTGTTCTCTTGGGCTCTTGCACGCACCCGATGTCGCGTGGCCGCGTCCGGCGTCTGTTTACTTTGCCACGGTGTGGAGCGCGGCGTGTGGCAGGCGAAGGTCTCGATTCCCCCACTCATCGCCAGTGTTGTGCGCACCCTCTGGTGGTCAGTTGGGCTTGCGGGCGTACACGAGGGCAGAAGCGCGGTGCGCAATGATTCAGACCACACATATATGCAGGGGCGGAAGTGAAGCCCTCGAGAGGGGCCCTCCTTTTATTTACGCCCCGCAGGCCACGCCTGGCCTGCGGATGTGGTGCAATCATACAGCGGCAGCTAGACCGCTAACTACCACATCAGGCACTCGCCTATAACACGCCATTTCTGCTTGTTGAAATATGCTGATAGCCGGGTTGGCCAAGGGTGGCACTGTGCTGGTGGTAATGTTCGATCTGTCTTTACCGTTTGATAACGTGGACAACCCAATCTATACCATATCGATTGAGGATTGTGGCTAAAGCATCCAAGCAGACAGTCAATTGGTGGTTCTGGTTTCTAAAGGACAGGTTGGCTTTTCATCGATATCAACACATGGCATGCTACTTAGTTCTCCATTGTCATCTGTTTGGTAGTTAGGGAGAATTTACGTGGATACCTTATCGCAGGGGTGTCGAGTGTAGGACACAAAGCCACATTTGCAAATCTTTCTGGTTACCCACTGAATATTTAAACTAGTTTTATTTAGATTAAATGTATATACAGTTATCATGTCTAAATCTAGAAAACCTGTTGCATCGCAGGGGTATCGAGTGTAGGACAGAAAGCCACATCTGCATACCTTTCTGGTTACTCACTGAATATTTAAACTAGTTTTATTTAGATTAATTGTATATACATTTGTTGTGTTTATATCTAGAAAACCTGTTGCAGGAAATCCTTTCTGCTGCTAAGTTAGCAATCCCTGCCTTATTGGGTCAGTACTATGCAGTATGACTCTATAGCCGCCAAATAGCCTGCTCTGAATGAACTGAACTGCATTGATTATGGGCCCTCAAAAGAGACTCAACCAGCTTACCCTACAATTTCCCTTTGTGGAAGAATACGTTTGGGTTAACACGGTATTCTAGGCTGTGGTTGGAACATCAAATTAACACGTTGACTTAAAATTGCATCATTAAGACTAACCATTTTTATTGGAGGAAGAGGAAGCCACTTAATTAAAGCAGTGTTTGGCTCCATGTTGTGTTATGGCAACACATTCTATCTTGTCCTCATTAAAAAGCTGTTGATACTCTTGACAAAATACTATTGTAGAATTGTGTTTGAGTCCAAGATGAAGCCATATTGAAAGTTGCAGTGCAACCAATTTGACAACAGATTCATGTTTAGTTTAAGGCTCTATCCCTTTGTAAAAAGTTAACGACATCGCTGCTAATTGGATAGAAGTAACTAGACATCGTTAAATGTCTTTCCTGTAATGCCTAGATGCTGTCAGTGTTTCTGCCTATTTTAAGAAAAATATTCTCTATTTTATTTATTTATAAGGTTTTACCGTGTGTACACAAAACCCAGTGGATTGCGCCAAATGATTTGTTTATGTGGTCTTTTGAGGGACCATCACTGGGATTCGCTGGAAACACCAACTGAAAGTGGTCAGTCTGTATACAAGATCTCTTCATAAACACCATCTTGATATCTTCACCCTCCTCCAAGATGGTGATATTGATATTCTAACCTTAACTGAGACGTGGCTAGATAATAATTCGGCCCCAGACATCGTGGCCGCCTTGCCCAGTGAATATGATGTTGTCTGGCATAACCGAGCTAATAACTTGCGAGGTGGAGGAGTTGCAATCTTTTTCAAAAGGCATTTGACAATGGAAAATTTGATGGCTGACTCGATAGACCTGGCGGATATACTTGGTGTCAAGTTTACTTTCGAAAACTCTTGCTGGGTGATTCTTACCATCTATCGTCCCCCTAACTCCTCGCCTGCTTTTAATGATCTCTTTTGTCCCATCATATCCGATATCTGTTCGAGATACCAAAAAGTGGGGGTTACAGGTGATTTTAACCTTCATTGGGAAAAATCCCCCAAAGTATCAGTATCTCGACAATTGGAGGAAGTCATGTCCTCAATTGGTCTGACACAGCTGGTGGAATGCCCTACTCACATTAAAGGACATACGCTTGATTTGATCTGGACCTCAGACCCTGTGGTCACTATAGACAGCGTTTTACCTTGTCTCTGGTCAGATCATTTTTTCATTTACTGTACTAAAACTGAAGCGAGTACGCCAATGGAGGAATGTTAACTCACAAGCACTGTCGGACATTCTTCCACAATACCTTGCTCCGCTCAGCGGAAATTTAGATGAGGACTATCTGGGTTTAACTCAGACCATCTCCCAGGCAATCGATCAGATAGCCCCAGAGAAATTACAACGAGTAAAGGGTCTGGGGAAGGTGTAGAAAAGTCAGCCCATAACGCCCCGGATGCCCAGGCTGCTGGCGCAGGGCGACTCTTCGTTTCCATCTTGAATAATTGCCAAATAAAGAGACGGGCACTGGAAGTAGGAAAACAAGAACAGGGTTTATTACTCATGAGGAGAGCCTGTCCTTTGGGACACTCGCATAGTGTCTTCGGTAGGTGCTCTAACAAGTTTCTCTGAGGCTTCGTCTTTTATACACTGGTTTTAGACATGTGACCGTCTTTTAGTACAGCAAGGACATTGTAGAGCATGAGAACGACATCACCGGCACCCCCCCCCCCCCAGTTCCGGCCCCTTCCAACACATGACAACAGTAGGGGCCCTTTCCCCTCATATGATTGGGAGGGGGTCATCACGCAGCTGAGTGTTCTGCTGATTCCATTGGAATGTGTGTGCCTGATCGAGTCTTAGGGGGTGGGGTGGCCATGATCAATAGTGGCCTCTTTCAGGAGAGGCGAGTGCATACAGAAATGGGCAATAAACTGTATCCTCAGGCTAAGGGATGACCATTGGTTCGTGCAATCATTCAGGCTCAGAGGAAGAGGTCATCAGAAGGAGGGGTATTCATAGAGGGACAGGAGGTGTTGGTCAGGCGCGGGGTGCGATTCTTAGGGACAGAGTCATGCGGGAGGGGTGGGCTCATGACTCGCGCATGTGGAAGATGGGCAGCCAGGGTGCATGGGGGAAGCTTGCAGGGTCAGGGAAGTGCGCTGATGAGCGATCGGGAACAGGGAAACCATGGTACCTAAAATGGCTGTCGTGTACGTGTGTGCATGGGTCTATGCTAGTGGGACAACGCAGTCAGAGTTTTAGCGATATCCATTCTGTTTACACCAAGGGGCACTGTGAACATAAATGAACGCCGCTCATGTACATACGTATTGCTATTTTTAACAGTCGCCGCTTTTTACATAAGCACGTTCAATTTCTACGCAGTCGATGTGATAGGCAGAATACAATACATGTTAATTTACATCTGCTGGGTTCTTTATACAAGCCTAGAAATCTGCATAATATTTAGTCGGTGTAGAATCAAGAAAAATGTTCCGACATATAAAAATCAAGTTCACATTTTCTCTCCAGTGACATCATATACAGAAAGAACGCTCTGATACCTTCCGGCTTGTCAGTACTGTAGGGGATCTTTGAAAACTAACCACATGAGTGACCGATGAAACATTTCTTAAAAGGCAATACAAAATGGTTGAGGGAGGTATTCAATTCGATACAAGTAATTTAGTCAAAGGGCGAATAGAAAGTTCTGGAAAGGGGGGAGGGTCTTTGTCGCAATGTCTTTTAACAGAGTCCTTCTTCTTTTGTTGGCGCTGCTGAGCACCGGCGGTGGAGCTATAGGTCCAGCTCGGATTCGTCCTTACACGTGGCAGGGTGCGATCAGTCCTCTGCTGTTAGATCACAGTCCTGTTTCCTAACTCATTTTCTTAGGGGTGCCTTATGCTGGGCACCTGCGTGTCTTTCTTTTTCCGTGACAAAATCTCAGTCCATAGTCAAATTTTGTATGAAAGTTTGTTGAATAATCAAGGGAGGAGAGGGCGGAGTGGGGCCAGATCTTCGAACACACCAAGGGACCAAGGGAGCAAAGGACAATGAGCAGGCAGGCCCATCAGTTGGACTAAAAAGGGACGGGGACTTCAGGCACGAGTGGGTCAGCAAGTCGAGGGCTTCAAGGCAGCCCCTTATTTCTTCATCAGCTGAACTTGAAAGTGGTGCCTCGTCCCGCGTCTCGTTGCTCTGCGGCTCCACCTTTGGTCGTCACACGTGCTCCATGATCTGTGGCCAGGCTGTGCGTCACGTCCAGCTCCTCTCCTTTGGTGATTGTATCTTTGAATGGGTGAAAAACAAGTTTTAGAAAAACTGGTCGAGAGAATAAATATGCATCTCAATCCATCCCCATGCCTGAGTAGGTGGGGGATAGGTTCATCGGTCACAGTCAAAGGTCGTCACTTATGGAGTCTGGAGAAGGCTATTGCATATTGAATTCATAGATTTGTTTGGCGTTAATTCGCGACATATGATAAGAGAAATTGAACCTTTGTACACAATGTATTATGTTACATTAAACATCGAGTCCTTATGCAGAGACTCGTCCTTCCCTTTAACCCAAGTATCGACAATCTTACATCTCCCTTCGGGGTCGGCTAATTCTTGCAAGCAGGGGCGTTATCGTCATGAGGAAGGGGGAAGGGGCAGATGTAAAACATGGCTTTCCTGGGGAATGACCGTTAATCAAGGTCATCAATTACGTTTCGTGGGTAGCTTGACATGAGGCGAGGGTTGATCGGGGGCGCGTGAGTGCTTTGGACAGGGAGCCGGGGTCGATCGGGAGAAGTGGGGTACTCTGGACATCCGCACTTAGGTGTAAGGGGGTGGGGCAATCGGGGCATTTGGGGATCGCATTTCTAACGAACTGAGAAACAGAAGGCCATTGACGTTATAGTTCCCTTATAAAAGGCCAGATTAGGGGACATTCGTCGTCTTACCTGTCCTTTCCTTCATTACCAACTCGGGTTCTATCGTTTGCAGAAAGGAGAGGTAGTAATATGGCAAGTCACAATCGCTTTGGTTTTGGTCAATTTTGCTGAACATCTTTGCGTTCGAAAAAACCCAATAATGTTTTGTGCCGGAGGGGCACAACGTCTTTATACTTGAATAGAGGAAACGGGGTTTTTTGGAAAGAGAGAGAGAGAGAGAGACCGCACCCTAAATGGTCCATTCGGTACACGTATGACATGGGGAGAGAAAGAGAGGCGTGTACAATAATGGACCGTTCAGTGCGCGCGCAACACAGGACAACAGGGGTTAAGTAACACGGAAACACAGACAGAGGGATGACGTAGATTCATGCATCACGTACACACAAACTCAGACGGGGAAGACAGTACATGTATTATACACAAAAAATCCAAGACAAAACATAAAACAGTTATTGGCCACAATTATCCTTTTCTGTTTGCTGGGCATCTTTATCATCCTACGCTCTTTTTACCTTTTTCTTATCCTTTTATTCGTTGGCTACCTCTTACTGGTGGTTTTGATTGTACACACTTACGTCTTTGGCAACTGGTCATGAACTAACCTGGTCGGGCTAATGCTCACGGAGGTTCATTCGAGTCATTTTTAGCAAGTGCGTTTCCAGGTTGAGACAACAGTTGGTGACAATTGGAGAGCAATGGGGCAGCTTTTAGTTATGAGCCTATGAGGATGCGGAAAAGGAGGTAGTAGGTTTTCAAATATTGGCAATATCCCTAGTCCTCTCGGCGGAGGATACTTGTATAACCCCTACCTCGAAATATACCCTAAACTTTTCCCTATTTAGTTAAGCGTAAGAATGCTTAATCATGTGATTCTTTTTGCTCTATTCGGGGTTTGTCGCGGTTAGGTACTATAATCAGACCCCTTTTTCCGTCTCTTCGTCTGTTGGATCACCATTTTCGTCGGCATTCCGGGGTGACCTGCAGAGAGGGGAAAAGGAGGGAGGGGAGAGCAGGGGGCTACATTGATAGACACACTCGAGCGCATAAACCCAGAAAGGCTTTTACTTACTGCGTACTCGGCCTATTTCCACAGGATGTAGTCCCTGCCAACTGGGGCGTTTAAGCCCAGGTGGACCGTTAGTGTGATTTTTCTTATACAGGTAGCATATAAAGTATGGGCTAAATACCTGGATCTTCAGCGGTTGCTTTTGGCTGTATACACAACTAAAATTCGACCCTTCATATTTGCAATATTCCTACCTGCTATACCATTTCAACCCTTTCTCTAATCGGGCTTAGTCATTCCATCTATATTTCAGTTATATCGAAAAATAGGGATTATTCATTCAAGACTTTATCAATTTACACGGACAACTATAGTTGCTTTCTCAAAAAACATCTTTAATAAGAATGTCGGTGCATAAATATGGGCCTACAACCCCGTGGACCGGCCACGGAGCAGGCTGGAGCTGTAGATGTGGGGATACTTTATTAGTAAAACTTTAGTGGAGTCGGTGGTCGTTTATTTCATAAAAAGTGCGCCAAGTGCAATAAAAATCATGTTGAATCTTTAGTGTGAGCGAATATCATAAGCATCGAAATTTCGAACTTTCAATAATCATGATGCGCCAAATTCAACAACAATTCATTGTCCGAATGTTCAATTAATA
Source organism: Lissotriton helveticus (assembly GCF_964261635.1). NCBI lineage: Eukaryota > Metazoa > Chordata > Amphibia > Caudata > Salamandridae > Lissotriton > Lissotriton helveticus. Next base: position 1,340,334,720 of record NC_136059.1, read on the forward strand.
CCCATCTGATGTCAATTTACCGTCTGAACACATAACCAGTACCCATCCAATATCAATTCTTTGTTCGAACATATAACCCGTACCCATCTCATATCAATTCATTTCCCGAACTGACAGTACACATCCTATATCAATCCATTGTCCGAACTCATAACCAGTGCACATTCTATATCAATCTATATGTTTAAAAAGCTTACTACATATCCTATGACATCAAGGCTGAGCAATCGGGGTATAATAAGGAGTGTGAGTTTCATTTGCATCGGCGCCATTTTGGGTGCAGTCAGGCAGAACCAGGCATAGTCTAAATGTCTATTAACTCGTGGTTGGCTCAGAGCTTCTCTTGGTAGTCCAAAAGTTCCGTAAAAGAGCAAAAGAAAGGATCGGTGGTTTGAACCATCAGTCAAAAGGGGAGGGAGGCAACAATCTTTTTCTACCGGGTCATACTGTGCTTTCGCCGGAACTGATCCGAACTGTAGTCTGCAGGATTCTAGTCATTCAACCTGAGGCTGGCGACAGCATGGGAGCGCCGACGTCCTGCGGCTACATTACCGTCGTTCCGAGGGCACTCATGGCAGTCACTCCCCATCGGGGGTATTTGCGGGAGTCGGGGACTCCCGCGGCTCCTCTAGAATCTTCAAGGTTGTGGAGAACTACGGTGGTGGAGTCAACTGGTGACCGGGCCATTCCTTCGTGCTGGGCCCGCTCTTGCCAGGTCGATCGCCATTTTGAGAGTTCGGCAACTACCGGTGATCGCGGGGTCAAAGGAGCGGACGGGCTCCACCCTGTCGGGCGAGGTGTTGCAGCATCGCCACAGTGGAAGAACCCTTTTCCGGGCGCCTGGAGCGCTGAGGGTGCAGCTGGGAAGCCTCCACCTGGGGAGGCGGGAGAGGCCTGTTCGCATCGTCTCTCCCTCCCAGTGCACCCCACGGCGTCTCGCTTGACATTTGTTATGGCCGGACCAGGCGATGAGGGGGGGGGGGGTCGGAGGCATGTGCAAGGCATCCCCCCCCCCAGGGTTGTCGCAGCCATTATACAAGAAAGAAGTGGCGCCTGGCGTGTTGTTGCTGCCATTACGGAAGAAAAAAGAAAGAAGTGGCGCCTGGCGTGTTGTCGCTGCCATTACAAAGGAGAAAAGGAAAAAATGTCCCGTCCTTCTTTGGGCCGGGCTTCCGGTGGATGTCGGCCGGACGCCCCTTGCTCTGGCCCCATAAACGGGTTCCTTGGCTCATCGGCTCCAGCCGGATCCCGTTGGCCCCAGCCCCCGGCCGTTGGTGGCCGGACCGGAAGAGCATGTGGCGGGACTATCTGCAACTCTCAAGGGCCACCGCGGCCGGACTGGGAGAGAGAGGGGAGGGTCGAGGACATAGACATTCCCCCCCCTGCAACTCTCCGGTGTTGTCAAGGTAATCCCCTGGCCGGGTCCCGCTGGCCTCGGCCTCTCCTCCGGCTACACCCTACGTGATGATCTCCAGCCGACTGTTGGCAGCAGGACCCGCCCTATATGTGTTGTTTCCGGCTGGGCGTAGCCGTAAACTTGTTGCACTTTGGAAGTTTCCAGAATGGGGGCGGATGTTCTGCTGACTTGCATTTTCTACAGTTTACCGTTCTTATTTCTAACGTTTCTTGTTTCTAGGGCATTAATAGGTTTTATTATTACGTATTGTTATTGTTTCTTTGTTCGTTATTTAAATAAAAATTCATGTTCATCAGTGGCCTACTGATTTCGTTTTCCTATTCCTCTCTTTCCAGGTCGTTTCATGCTAAAGTTTCTGTTAACAGGATACAGTGATCACTTCGCTATTATTGTATATGTCCTTTTTACTAGGGGTGCTTTCTGGTCGGGCCAGATGACCTTCCTCTAGTAAATGGTCCGGGTGAAACTGGCGTATCAACCAGTGGGGAGTAGATAGGCATGACAGATTACAACGGGGGACAAAGGTCCGCATTACCTACCCTTCACTACTTGCAAAGACTAGAGTATGGCGACTTCTGTGCTTGTTTGCAAAATAGAGAATACCTCCAAAAAGAACCAATTCCCAAACAGTCAATGTTCGGGCAAACAATCAATCAATGAGGAACGAAATAGGTACGACGTGTTAAAGGGTTGCGTTACCTACCCTTCACTTTCTGCAAAGGGAGAGAGAATATTCCTATTCTTCCCCGTTTGCAGGCAGAGAAGATTCCTAAGAGAACCAACTTCGAACAATTCAATGCTCGATTCAATCAATCAATCAATGGGGAGAAAAATAGGCACGACGTGTTAAAGTTTTGCGTTGCCTACCCTTCACTATCTGCAAAGACTAAACAGAGTCTGGTGATTCTGTGTTTGTTTGCAAATAGAGAATCTCCCAGAAGCAATCAATAGGCAATACTAGTATTTTCAAACAATCAATCAATCAATCAATTTCGCAATTTTGTCGTGTGTCACGACCTTGACCGGACCATGTGGGCAGTTCTTCGCCTTCCTTTTTCCAGCGCCCGATCGTTCTCTTTCTCCATGTTTTTACCGCAGCATTCCTGTGGGGTTCCAGTCAGGACAATAGGTCACTTTGAGAGAGGTCCGTTCGGAATCGGTGAAGTTCATTCAATCGGCAGCCGGACGAGGGCCCTCTCAAGGCAGGTATACTCCAATCATTTAGATGTTCACCCCATCGTCTGGACCTCTCTTACCGGACCCTATGTCGCTGATGGACCCCGCGTTGGGACGCCAATTGTAGAAAAGTCAGCCCATAACGCCCCGGATGCCCAGGCTGCTGGCGCAGGGCGACTCTTCGTTTCCATCTTGAATAATTGCCAAATAAAGAGACGGGCACTGGAAGTAGGAAAACAAGAACAGGGTTTATTACTCATGAGGAGAGCCTGTCCTTTGGGACACTCGCATAGTGTCTTCGGGAGGTGCTCTAACAAGTTTCTCTGAGGCTTCGTCTTTTATACACTGGTTTTAGACATGTGACCGTCTTTTAGTACAGCAAGGACATTGTAGAGCATGAGAACGACATCACCGGCACCCCCCCCAGTTCCGGCCCCTTCCAACACATGACAACAGTAGGGGCCCTTTCCCCTCATATGATTGGGAGGGGGTCATCACGCAGCTGAGTGTTCTGCTGATTCCATTGGAATGTGTGTGCCTGATCGAGTCTTAGGGGGTGGGGTGGCCATGATCAATAGTGGCCTCTTTCAGGAGAGGCGAGTGCATACAGAAATGGGCAATAAACTGTATCCTCAGGCTAAGGGATGACCAGTGGTTCGTGCAATCATTCAGGCTCAGAGGAAGAGGTCATCAGAAGGAGGGGTATTCATGGAGGGACAGGAGGTGTTGGTCAGGCGCGGGGTGCGATTCTTAGGGACAGAGTCATGCGGGAGGGGTGGGCTCATGACTCGCGCATGTGGGAGAGGGGCAGCCAGGGTGCATGGGGGAAGCTTGCAGGGTCAGGGAAGTGCGCTGATGAGCGATCGGGAACAGGGAAACCATGGTACCTAAAATGGCTGTCGTGTACGTGTGTGCATGGGTCTATGCTAGTGGGACAACGCAGTCAGAGTTTTAGCGATATCCATTCTGTTTACACCAAGGGGCACTGTGAACATAAATGAACGCCGCTTATGTACATACGTATTGCTATTTTTAACAAAGGGGGCACCTTGGTATACCCCCCTCTGGGAGTACTTAAAAAAAAACTTTGTAGTATGGAAAGGCGATGGAGGAAATCCAAGGAGGAATCTGACAGGGAACAATATAAAACCCTTTCAAAAGATTATAAGAAAAGTCTGTTGGGGGCTGAAGCTGAATACTTTGATATCCGCATTAAGCGTGCACATAATGTGCAGAAAGAAACCTTCAGTATTTTGTCAGAGCTGACAAAGAAACCAACGAACGCGGTTACAAAGATTGAGTGTAATACTTTCCAACATTACTTTTTAGAAAAAGTTGAGACTATCCTCTCTGAGATCAAGAGTAACACGGTGAGTGGCCTTTATGCACCGCAGTTGATCGAAGTACCGCAGGATTGTACTATCTCAACTTTTCCAGAGTTGGACGTCAAAAGGCTTGAACACCTTATGTCCTCTATAAAATCTGGCTCACCGGCAGATCCATGTCCTCAGACTATTTTCCGAGGAGCATTAGCCTTGATGTCAGACCATATTGTCTCTTTTTTAAATAGCTCATTACAAACGGGCTATCTCCCAATAAAGCTTAAAGAAGCTCGGGTACGACCCTTGCCCAAAAAACCAGGAGCTGAACAAATCAATCTGAAAAATTATTGACCAATCTCTCAGCTGCCGTTTATGTCCAAGATTCTTGAGCAGCATGTGTTACAGTCGATGTCTGCCTTCCTGGAATCACACAATCTTCTCCAGGGATGCCAAGCAGGTTTTCGGGCACATCACAGCACCGAGTTGGTGATGCTCTCGGTGCTGGAGGAGCTCAGGGACATGGCTGACAGTAGGAAACAGAGTGCCCTGATACTTTTGGATCTGTCAGCGGCATTCGACACTGTCAGCCATGATCTGCTCTTGGACAGACTGGCGAATTTTGGAATAAAGGACACAGCCTACAAATGGCTAGAGTCCTTTTTGACAGGGAGGCAGCAGAGGATTCAATTGGGAGAGGAGATTTCTGAGTTGGGCAGGATGAACTGTTGGGTTCCGCAGGGATCCGCGTTATCACCGTTACTTTTTAATCTCTACCTGCAACCCCTTATTGAGTCCTTGGTACAGATGGGTTGTCAGGTGTTTAACTACGCAGACGACACCCAACTGCTCTTTAACATCGAGAACTCCAAAGTAGCACAGCTACATACACAGGAGGTCCTTAGGTATACAGTCAGCTGGATGAGTGACAATCTGCTGAAAATTAACCCCGAGAAGACGGAGGTTTTGGTGGTGTCAACTGGCATTTCACCTTGGGGAGATCTGTTTTGGCCAAAAGAACTTGGGCCCACCCCAACACCAGTGCCCAATGTGAAAAGTCTGGGCATAAAGATTGACAAGGATCTGTCGATGGTTACCCAGATTTCTACTGTTGTGGGTACCTGCACTGGCCTAATTAGGCAATTGCGTAGACTAGTCCCTCTTTTATCCGAATCTATGCTTCGGACGGTGGTTTCGGCCACCATATTATCAAGACTGGACTATGGCAATGTCCTTTTATTTAGGTCTACCAAAGAACTTGATCAACAGACTGCAGGTCGTTTTGAACGACGCTGCACGCCTAATTTTTAAACTTCCGAGAAGATCTCATGCATCCCCCTTACTGTCTAAGCTTCATTGGCTTCCTATGAAGCAGAGGGTAGAATTCAAGAGCCTGTGTATCGCACACAAGGCAATTCATGGGCCAGCTCCTGTTTATATTAAGGATCCTCCAATGCCTTACAACCCGAAACGAACCTTAAGATCATCTGATGCCCTACTGATGACTTGTCCCCGCTTTAATTTGGCCGCGGAAGGTCCTTTTCCATACTTACCCCACTGTTATGGAACAAGTTACCAGTTTCCTTACGCAAGGAGTCGAATCTTCTTTGCTTCAGAAAACAGCTGAAAACGATTTTGTTTAGGGAGGCTTTTGGACATACAGGTTAACCTGTAATTTGCTGTAATTTTCTGTGAGTAAGAATAAAGTGTGTTTTCTTTGGTCTGGAGCGCCTTGAGACCTGTCGGTGAGCTGGCGCTATATAAACCAAAGTAACATAACATTAGTTACAATTAAACCACCACAGTGTTTCCTGGATGGAACCCTGTTAGGATGTCAATTGAAGGTTACATTCACGAAAGGCAGTAAAATCAAAAAATAGTTTGTTGCCATTTATTTGCTTACATGTGTCAGTTGTTAGTCAGTTGGTCAAGGCCTCTTCTGCGAGCATGATCACGATTACAACAGGAATTTGGGTGCACCCCTTTGTTTCATGTATTATTAATGATAAAAGTTTGTTTTTTGTAGTCTCTCATAATGATTGTGTGCCATTTACTAACCCTTGTAAATAACGGGTAGCAAAGTGAACTGTTTGGAATCTTGTCAGTGAAAGCTCTTGCATAAGGTGTTGTGTAAGGCCCAGGCAAAAATTCCACTACGTGGGTGTAATCTGGTGTATTTTCAGTAATTTCATGTTACACCTGTTACATGAAATTCCCAAAATGACTCTATTCCTAAAATGATTTTATTACACCATGCGTCATAATTCCGTGCTATTCACGGCAAAAACAACGCAAAAGAACAAAGCGTGAACAATCACAACATGAACGGTTGCAGTTTGCTGCTCTTGTCGTTTTTTGGCTGCACGTACTCATTCTGTGCTAAAACACAGCATTTAAATTCTGTTTTTGCATTTTGTGAAATTTTACTGAAATGTCACATAATTACAAGGATTTCGCACCCCACAAATACACCTGTTTATGCGACCAGGAAGGAGCGAGGTTTACAAGCGGGTGAGCTGCATGTTTTGTAGGACTGTTCTGTTTTGCGTTAAACAGCTGAAAGCCATGGCCACATCTTTCTCTAGGTCAACGCCGGAAAATATAAGCTGCAGAAGTTAACAGATTCTTTTTGTATAATAATGTTTATCTTGAAGGCCATGCTTAGATATTTATATCTGTGACGCATGAATTAACTGCTAAAATGGATGTACCACAGTTTGCATTTTACTGCACCATGGAGCATACAGTGATGATTAGCGTGGGATGTAGTGGCTTGTTAAGTTCTGCGTAGTAGGTACTGACTGTAGACGAAACTAAAAGTCTGTGTCAAAATTAAGACAGCAAGCAGGTAGCAGTATGTACCCGGACATATGTGATATTTTGTCTTGAAATAAACTGCGTCATTCTGGAGCGTACCTTTTGAGCTTATTAGCTGTAATTGAGATTTTCCTAGCCTTGGTGTTAGGCTGGATTTTATTGAAGACTCAGAGGTGAGTAGTATGCTATCTTTTCTTGCTATTTCATCATCATGATCTTTATTTCGGCAACATATGCCATAAGAGGTACAAATAACATTGCATTTGGAACAACTAATGATAAAAATATAAAAAAATATATTAAAACATATAAGATCAATGTACAGATATAGGGACCAGCCATTAAACATACTGATATTGCCATTGTCATATGTTTATGATTTTAACAGTTGTCATACATCCCCAACTAAAAGATATCTCCTCTTTTGCCAAACTATCCCCCAAATATTTAGCTAATGCAAAGACTATATGCCCAGATAGGTCAGTCTTAAAGACCCTATATGCATGCAAACAATGAGAGAACCCCAGATTTTTACATACTGGGACAATCCATTTCCTCCGCGCCTGCGCACAAGCGTTACAAAAGAACAGTATATGCAAATCCGTTTCCTGTTCAAATTTACACCCTGGGCAATGGGTCGGGGAAGATTCGGCCCATTTACTAGTATAGGCCCGTAATGGCAAACTGCCATACCTCCATTGGAGATAGTTTCCTAATAGCTGTTGGGAATAGGACATCTAAAACAGTTTCAAACCTATAGCTGTCCTTAGTTATTAAAAATGATGCCGTTAAAGTGCCTAGGCCTGTTCCTTGTAGGTGTGTGGCACGTTTGTTTTCCTGATACTGGGTGATGAGCTGCCTCCGTGTGACCCTGGGGCATGATGACAGTGGGTCAGACCATAGGATGGACAACCCTAATTCCCCTAGTTCTTTCTTTATGTAATTTAACCAGGGAATTTTCCCAACGTTTGGGAGGGCAAGAATTTCCTGCAGTTCTAGCCTGTAGTTAGCTAGCTCTGGTACAGACCAAATCCTGCGCCAGAATATTAAAGGTCGTAATCCCAGATCTTCATCAAGGGGTCTCAAACCCAGGTCGAGTCTCATTGGCAACAGGGGGGTGCTAGGGGGAAGTGATAGAAGCTGTCTAATAAATTTATTCTCTATTGCTACTAGGTCACGGTTGCACATGTAGCCCCAGAGTTCACTTCCATACATGACCGCACCCCTGGCCTGTGCTCTGTAGATCTCTAATGGGGGACCAACCGGCTTAGAAGCAGATTTATTTTTGGTAACCAGTTTAATAATTCCACCTGCCATTTGGGCCAGCTTTAATTGTGATTTCTCCCTTTGGTGACCCCACGACATCTTTTCGTTTAGGGTGATTCCCAAGTACTCGAAGGTTCGAACCCTCTCTAGCCTGTTAGCACCAATGTATGGATTAGGACGAGTTTTTGATGGGGGGTCGAAGACCATATATTTTGTCTTCAGTGCATTGATCTCGAGGCCATGATCTTTACAAAATGCCTCGAAACCATTGAGAACTCGCTGAATCCCCATTGGCGACTTGGACAGCAGCAGGGTGTCATCTGCGAACATAATCGCCGGCACCCTCCTGCCTCCAAGTTTGGGAGCATCGCTATTTTCAACCCCATTCAGATGGGCAATTACCCTGTTGACGTAGAGGCAAAACAGGGTCGGTGCGAGCACACAACCCTGTCTTACCCCCCTGCCAACGGGGAATCTATTGGACAGTGATCCCTCCCTGCCACATCTGACCTGGGCATAGTTATCAGTGTGTAATCTGACAATCATATTTAAAAGATGTTGCGGAACCCCCAGGCCAGAGAGCACGGACCAGAGTTTCCTACGAGCTACAAGATCAAAAGCCGCTCGTAGGTCAACGAATACAGTATAGAGGCTGCCACCCTCCAACTGTACCGTTTTCCAGAATAAGATGGCAAGACGAAAGACTTGATCTATAGTGGATACTTTATTCCTGAAGCCGGCTTGATATGGGCTCAGGACTGAGTGGTCTAGCATCCATTCTAATAGGCGATCTTTTGGGGGACGTCGATTAAGCTGATGGGCCTATAGTTGACTGGGAGCAGGGGTGAACCTTTCTTAACGATGGGAACAATCTCTGCCCCCAGCCAAGTAATAGGCACCGGCATCCCCTCTAGGATTGCATTGAATAAGACCTGTAGGTAGGGAGCCCAATTTTTAAATAAGTCACCAGGGAGTTTGTCCAACCCTGGGGCTTTTTCTGGAGCAAGTCTGGCAATGGCTGCCCCAACTTCTGCCACAGTAAATGTATCCGTTTCCAGAAATGGCGCAGGGGTCAGGCCTGCCACAAGGTCTTCTTGGTCCCCAGAGAGATCTACGTTGGTCAGGATATACAGAGATCTAAAGTGATCTTCCCATACAGTGGGTGCGATATTAGCCTCTACTGCCGGAGTGGGATCGGCCGAGCCATTTTTGACAATCTGCCAGAATTTCCGGGCGTCTCGGAGCTTGAGAACGACCGTCCTATCTGTCCAGTTATCGTTATCCCTTTTAGTCTTGGCATTGCAAATAATGTGTTTATACTCCTTCCTCTTAGTTCTAACCAGAGAGATGTTATCATGTTGTTTCATAGCCGCTAGTAGGTTGGCTTTGGCCTTTCTACAGACGGCGTTGTACCACGAGGCACGCGTCCCCTTACCTTTCCCTTTCTTTACCCTCTGCACAGGGTTCAGCACATCAGCTAAGGTGCTACACAACTCCAAATGAATTGCACCAAGTTCTCTATGGCTCTCCTCAGACGGGGTTGGTGAATGAGGTTGTCAACTTTTTGCAAGACTGAAACAGTCTTTGCGTACAGCCTCTGGATATCCTATAATTTTAGACCATCGAACTCTACGCCGATTAGTGGATAAGATGATGCTCAAGTCCGTAGGATCAACCCCACCCTGCGTAGGAAAGGTAACGCCCGGGACCGAAATGTTTAGAATCCGCGCGTTGTGATCGCTGTCAACTCGAGGAATTACATTAAAATCTACAACTCTGGCCCATTCAGACATTTCCACAAGTATGTAGTCCAGGTGAGAATTATGCCCCGGTTTGTTAAAGGTTGATTTGGGGGGATATCTCCACTTCCCCGGCCATTACAGGCCCTTAAAGAATTTGCTAAGGTCAGGCAGGTAATTTGTGTCGCTAGTGGTGACCAGGACTTCACTGGCAGGCCAGCCAGTTTAGGAATTCCCCATTGGTCATCCTCCTCAGTGGTTGCACCTTCCAAAAATAGTGGGAGAGGCTCAAATTGGCAATTGAAGTCTCCCCCAACCACGTACGGGGTACCATGGGGAATAGTACTCAGAAACAGGACTAATTCCTCGATGGTGCTAGAAACTTTTGCAGTGCCCACAGGTCTTGAGTAAACATTAATCAGTGCCAGTTTTACGGCATTAGGCCATTCCAGGAGTACACATTGGACATCTGGAGAATTAGTTACGAGAGCCCTCGCTTTACAGCCCAGATGGGAGGCCACCCAAATGAGTAGCCCACCAGACGGGCGTCCCTTCCCCTTCCAGTTCGCCCAGATTGAAAATGTATCAAACCCTGCACGTCGATCGTCTTCTCTAGCCCATGTCTCCTGAAAAAGGCAGACGTCCTGTAAATCTATGAATGCCCCCACTCCGGGGAGTCAAGCTTATTGGCCAGACCCGCCAGATTCCAGGAAACAATGGAGATGTAGCCCCTATCGTGCAGGTCTACATTGGAACAGTTATCTGGCCCATTTACTGCTGGATCTACTAAGTCCCGCGTGGTCTGCAAACAATTACGGTCACAAGGGATGGGAATCCTCTTGATGGTATAAGGGGAGGATTTCTTGCTTGGCCTGGGTACAGTAAACTCACAGTGCCCATTTACCCCCCCCCCCCCCCCCTTGGGGCTTCAAAGTCCATCCTCCCACCCTCTGATAAGCTGATAGGATTTGACTGTCAGTCGACCAGCTCTAGGCAACTGAATCTATTAGCAGTCGGAAAGCCACCCCAGTTATCCCTAAATGCTTGATCTCTAAAGCCCCGTGTCCCCCAGGTCCCCCAGTCTCCAGTCCTTACACAACGCCCTACAGTGTGCCAATCACTATCATTGTTCCAGTCACGTGTCGATCCACTCCTGGAGGGGTAAAAGAAGGAGAGGCGTCGAGTTGTGATCCCCTCATATCTATCCTGTGAATTCCAAGTACATACGTAGTCAGCTGTATGAGGGTCCGTAAAGTTAACCAGGATGCAATCACCCTGGACTGTTTTCCTTTCATGGCCCACCCATGCTACCCTGCGTACCGTCAAGATCTTGCTTGTTTGGTTAGATGGCAGGGCCGATTTGTGTTGAGCCAATGTTGGACTTTGTTTTTTAGGGACCAATTGGCTTCCTCATCGGCCTCACTCAACTCTGGGACCCCTGTCATGAACACCACATAGGGACTTGCCTCGGGGGGCAAGTTCACCGGTCGTCTCCTATGGGGTCCTCCGTCATTGTTATTCTTATTTGGTTTTAGTTTTAGGTGCGATTAACTTCGCAGTAGCCGAAACAGACTTAGGTTTTGGGTTAGTCACGGGTGCTGATGGTTTTTTAATGGCAGGAATTGTGGCAGGAATAGTGGGTTTGTCTAAATTTGAATTAGTTCCCCCTGTTTTGTGAGTCCCCTGCGGGTTTAGTTTTTTTGGGGCAGCACAATCAGCTATCTGTTTTTCAATATGGGCTAATCTTGTCTCAATAGGGGTGAGGTAGAGTTTAAAAAGTTCAGCAATCCTAGGTAGGAGTGAAATGTTAACCTCATCATCCCTAACACTGATCCTATCTGAAATATCCGGGGCCTCTGCATTCACACTAGACGATGCCTCATTTGTGGGGACATTACTAGGAGGATCAAGAGCTGTAGTCAGGTTTGGGATAAGAGCCCCAGCAGCCTTTTTCGATTGTTTACCCCTCTCCCTTACGTTTTTTGACTTGGGTTTTTTGGGGATGGCTCCCTCCCTCTTGCCCTTCAGCTGGGTAGTACTCAAGTCAATAGGTGAGGTGATAGCGGCTAGATCCGGGGTTTTTTCTAGGTCTGCACTTAGTTGTGAGTCTAATGAAAGATGGGACACTGAAGGTCTACTGTACCGGGCAGACTCTGTCTGTGGACATGTATGTCCGCGTTAGTTATTACAGGGGTTTCTAGCTATTTATTCACAGCAGCCAAGCAAGAGGAAAAAACTACATTACGCATTAAAAGAACTACAAACACTGACGTCATAATATCACACCCAATGGAACGTTGGGTAACCCAATAATTTTATTACAAGACTGGAGGCTCCTATTATGCTTGCTCAAAGCATTGTAATAGCAGAATCACATACATGGGTAATTATTGGGTTCCTCGATGGTTGTGCTATTGCCATTGTTTGTAGTACTTACCAGGTTTCCTGGGTAATGTAGTTTTTTTCTCTTGCTCGTTTGCTTTGAATAAATAGCAAGAAAATATAGCATAATATGATCCTCCAGTCCTGTAATAAAATCCCCGTCCTCTTCTGATTCTTGCCTTGATTTAAATTATTTAAGCAGGTATTTTTTTTTTTTTTAGCAGGACTGTTAATTCTCCTGCATGATGTGTATGCTGTACAGAATGGAGTATGCTTTGTATTGTCAATCTTAAGTGTGGAGAGAGGCCATGATTCATAAGAGGCGAAGCCTCAAATGAATGAATGAATGAATGAATGAAGCAGCATATCGAGCGTGTAGCTACCCGTCTGCATCCCAGCGCTGGGGAATAACTGAGGCTTCAAAGAATCACTTATGAAAAAGCCATGTTTTCAGCAGCTTGCGGAAGCCTGTGTGAGTGGGTTCTTTTCGTAGCTGAAGAGGAAGGGAGTTCCAGAGTTTGGAAGCATAATTTGAGAATAGCCGGCTGCCGCTTCTATCTCTTTTAATTCTGGGGACGACTGCCAGGTATTGCTCGTCCGAGCACAGTCGCCTATTAGCTCGAACGGGCTTGACCATATAGGAGATAATCTCTGGTCCTTTCCCTCCTATCATCTTGTGGGTGATGCATAAGGCCTTAAAGTGGACTCTCTCCCGGACGGGGAGCCAATGGAGAGCTTTCAAGGCCGGTTTTGCAGACTGCCGGCTCCAGTGGGTTGCGGTGCACCTCTCCTTCCTCAACAATGGTAATATCATACTAAACTCCACAAATCTGAATAGGGATTATGCCACAGCAATTTCTTCATGTGTATTTATTTTTAAAAGGGTATTTACCCTAAATCACGTTGTGTTAAAATTTGTGCTGGTCAGAAAAAACACATCTAAGAGGCCTCTGATTATTAGGAGAGTTGTTTTTCCATGTAAAGTCCTTGTAATGTGCAGTCTGTGATGCAGTAAACAATGTTCTCTCTTTTCATTTTGCTATATAATAGTAACAAACTAGAATTTGACCTTTGCATTATAGTAATAAATGTGTGGCTGCGTTTAGCCTCTCTAAATGTATTCGACATCGTAGTTTACTCGGGTATTGACCCTTAAACAAAATAAGCTGCAGAGTTCATCACCTATATACAGCAATTAAGTAATAGCACAATACATAAATAGAATATTTTTGAGCCACATTTATTTTCTCTACTAGGGCATAAATATATTTATGCCATGCCATGGAAAATAAATGTGTTCCAATTGCATATGTTTTTTCGTCACGAGTATACTCTTGTCGTTTTAAAGGCGTTATATTTACAAGTCTCTTTTATATTGGATATGAACTTGTGCATTGTCCTTTTTTTATTTATCTGAGCAGTTCTAATGACTGCATGGTTATTTAACTCTTACCAGATTATTTTACTTTTCAGGTTGCCTTGATGTTTTTGTTGTAGCTGTTCTTAAGATGGGAAAGTCATGGCGAATGTTTTCATAGCACATGATGAAGTGTGTGTATAAACGGGTGTATGCAAGCCCACTGTAATTCAAAACAAAGGGAGCTGGAAAGGTCTTGTGTTAAAAAAAATTCTAGAATGTAAAGTTGAAACCAAACTGCAGCCGAACAGTTGGGTACTACAGCAGAATGAGTTGAACATCTGGAGGCCTGTGAATCTTGTGAGAGGGTTATTTGCTGGTGGGGAATTTGCCAACCCATTTCTCAAGAATATTTATTATGCCTTATGAGTATTTCAGTATTTACCAGCTTCAGGATTGTACATAGGTTAGGTTAGTTTTGAGATTCCCCTTCCATTCTCATATGTTTGCACTGGTAGGAACACACACGCATATTCTTATGAGTATTTCAGTACTTACCAGCTTCAGGAGTGTACATAGGTTAGGTTAGTCTTGAGATTCCCCTTCCATTCTCATATGTTTGCACTGGTAGGAACACACACGCATATTCTTTCTTGTTCTTCTCCCTACCCTTATTGCTTGTTCCACATAGGAACAGACTGTCTTTATCTGATTGCTTAGTAAGTCTTTGCCAAAGTATACAAAAATGTGAAGGGTGGAATGCTTGAACTAAACTCAGCCATTGGTAATTACTCGGACCGTATTCCAGTCTGTTGTTAATTTGAGCCCAGCCATATTTAAATCCATCTTAATCTTGCTTCAAAAGGAACAATCCAGTCCGAACTGCCAGGCCAGGCCCCCCTAAACTAGAACACAAACAACTCAAGACATGTTTTGCCCTGATTGGGGCTATTCAGTTGGGTGTAGCTTGGTTCCAGTGGTAGAGTGAGTAAGGGACCCACGTCTGGACACACCCTTCGTACTTAAGGTGTAGCACTGAAGTACACAAAAAGGTGATGGATGGGAATGCTTGAATGAATCTCATCCACTGGTAATTGCTTGCGGCTGTGTTCAAGTCCATTGTTATTTTGTCCACCATGCCACCTTGGTTTTGACCCAGCCATATGCAAATCAACAATGACCCTGCTCCAATATGTTAGGAAGGGAAACAGCCTTTAGAACACGGGCATTACAACACAATGGTAGGTAGTTATAGTTAAGTCTTCTGATCCATAGGAAAAGTGTTTTTTGTGTTGCACTAAATCCCTGTGCATTTTCCATAGACTTCTTTAAGATGGGCTACAGCAACAACTGCTGAACAGAACTTGTATTAAAATGTAAAAAAATAAATGGAGTGGGGCAGGTTAGGGACACCCTGAACCCCTAGGCTCCATGAAGGGGACCCCCCTCCCCGTGGCCAAGAAGGAGAAAAAATTGGCAAAAAATGTTGCCATCCAGCGGGACAACCGTGAGATCAAATAACCCAAAAACAAAATGGTGGCTGGACAGCATTTACTGAGTTTTTATGCCCCATTGAGGCCTCGCCCGAGGCTGTATTCATAAAGGGGATGGGGTTGCATGGCTCCCTTCTAGACCCTCCAGAGGCCAAAATCGGGTTATCTGGTGAGGGGGTCCCTTGTCCCCTCTCCCTGAGCTTCGAGAGATGCTGGGGCCAAAATCAGTTTATATGGGGGAGGCTACACAGGCCCCCTCCCCGAGCCTCTAGAGGCACCGGGGAGCCCATCCTGGGACTGAACTTTGACAAAATGGAGAGGATGGCCGTGTGCCTCACCTCTAGGGCCACACACCCCATCTCCCTGGGCCATTAATGGCTCCTGGGACCCTATCCCCCGGGCGGGTTTACTAGCTATGCCCCGGGAACGCACCCACGGATCAAAGCAGTTTCCCCTTCACACGGCAGGGAAGGGGAAACCTGTGTTTGCTCTTGCTTGGCAGGTGTATTTTCAAAACTCCTGTCAAGCGGGAACAAACATGCAGTCTGATACCAGCGGGAGGGATCTTTGAAAATGTTCCTGTCCACAGGGAGCAGACTTTTGATCTGGTTCCCTTCCCTCACGGTAGTGGGCAGGAAAACAGATAAGAATATTACTCCCGGCCAGAGGGAGCAGCATTAATAGCTGCTCCCTCCGAGTGTGAGCCATGCTGGCTCCCGCTGCACCCACCATATACTTTGTAGGGGCTGCGGGGAAAGACGACGCTCCCACTGCCCCCAACAAGTATATGGTTGGTGCCCTACTTCGGGCATCCACTTTTTGAAAGATGAGGGCCCTGAGGGATTAGTTAAACTCTGGGCCAGTGACGCCTTCTAAATCGTTAGATTTGTTCTATAATATATACAAGTAGGAAGAGGTAATTTTATTATCTCTTCTACCTAGCTTTCAGCTATTTGTTCTGTGGCATTATTGTTTTTTGATATATACTGGTAGTATAATCTTTAGCACCTTCAAACATTGCTTATTTTAAGCAAATAGTGTCTTTTTTGCCTAGTGTTGCATAGAGTGTACACTTAGTAGTAGATACTTTGTAATACTCTGTGGTGTATTTCTCAAGAGTTTCACTGTATGTAAACAGGGTGGTACAGTGGTAATTTTCTCTTCTCATATTAACTTAATTTCTCTTTCTAGGTTTGGTGACTATCGGGTTTGATACAGATAAATGCTGGTTCTCTCTGAACAGTTGTATACATATTGAACACCATATTCATTGAGGGTTTCCCATATATTTCTGGTTGATTGTTAATGTGAACTACACTACCCATGACGTGTATGGTATAGGGTCAATGTGGCACATAACCCATGCTTTCTACACCTGAGGGAGTTGGTTGTTTCTGTAATGGCATTAATGATGCCTAATATTCTTCTCAAATGCAAAGAGAACAATTGATGGACAGAATGCAGAACAATGTCATACATTCACCCCAGTACAGAGATCTGGGCCTAAATCTATTGTTTTTTTGCTCACCATTCAATTCCAGTTTGGACCCAGCCATATGCAAATCAGTCTTGACCCTGCACCCAATGGCAACAGTCCATCCCAAACTGCCAGGCCAGGTCAGCCAGGCTAAATGGATCCAGTGATGTAGCAGGGCTCGAAAAATTCTCTCAACCGCTCGCATTTGCGAGTGAGATTGATTAAGGACGAGCTATTTTTAGGTCCTAATCGCCCTTTCTAGCGAGTAGGAATACAAACTTGACCTCTGCCTCTGAAAGCAGAGGAAATGTGACAAGATAGGAAGATTTAAAGGCATCTTTATTGCTCACAAAGTAAATGAGCAATAACAATGCTTTTTAAATTTTGTTAACTTGTCACATTTGCTCAGTTTTCAGAGTTTGAGGTCAAGTTCATTTAAGTTAGGTCGAGGAGATTTTGTAGTTTACTAGACCTGCAGGTCTAGAGCATTTTTTATGATTTGTCGAGCCCTGTGTAGTGAGCATGGGACCCACGTCTGGACATACCCTTCCCACTTAGGGCGGCCTATGCAAAAGAAACAATGATGGACGGAATGCTGGACAATGCAATCATTCACCCCCAGTCAAGTGATCTGGGTTAAATCCATCGTTCTTTTGCTCACCATGCCACCCCAGTTTGGACCCAGCCATATGCAAATCAGTCTTGACCCTGTTCCTTGTGGGAACAGTCCAGCCCGAACTGCCAAGCCAGGTCTTCCCTGGGTATGCCCAGAGGTGGGTCCCGTGCTCGCCATGCCACTGAAATCAAGCTATCCTGGCTGAAGAGGGCTGAAAGCCCGAAACCGGTCCCTGGATGCTTGTTTCCGGTCCGAGGAGGACCTTGCTTGGCAGGTCGGGATGGACTGTTCCCAAAAGGAACAGGGTCAACACTGATTTGCATATGGCTGGGTCCAAACTGGGGTGGTGTGGTGAGCAAAAGAATGATGGATTCAACCCAGATCCTTGTGACTGGGGGTGAATGATTGCAATGTCCAGCATTCTGTCCATCAATTGTTTCTTCTGCATAATATTCTTCTCAGCTATTTTGTACTTCCTTTTGGAACTTTAATGCTTTACTCGTTTATAGAGCAATGTGCACGAAAGAAGTTTGGATGATGTCATCACTGTCATAAATGACATCATAAAATGTTATGAGTGATGTAATATGTGAGGTCATAAGCAGTGCATGGCAGGGGCACAATATATAGTTAGCTCTGCTAACTATATCTGGTGAATTTCTGTGTGTGTGTGTGTGTGTGTGTGTGTGTGTGTGTGCATGTTTTTCTCTTTTTTTTAGCTCAAATTATTGTTACCACTGACCAATTCACCTAACTATATTACTTTACCCTTTTGGTTATTTTCAGTGACTTTCTAAGTTAAAAAAATTAAATAAAAATAACAGAACTTTTTAATCACACTTAACTATATTGTTGCACTTAACTACTAGACAGGCCAATATCCTTTACCGCATTGTGTGCCCTCCCTCCTAGTCCGCTATATTCCTTTTTATTTTATTACTCTCCTTGATTTGATTGTCTGGGTATTATGTGATTATTCCTTTTGCGTATTCTTACTTGATGTCGATATTGGATTTATGTCCTTCCTTCCATTCTTTTGTAAAGCGCTCTGATATCCTTCGGGATCATGTTCGCGCTATAGAAAACTTTACAAATAAATAAATAGAATGCTGCACTTAACTAGAACATTACACTTAACTAGAACGTTACTTTAACCTTTGTGTTTTTCCGAGAATGTGAAAAAAAAAATATATATGTATATATATATATTCGGAAGATTTTCAGTAGAAATTGGAATCTGGTTAAGAGAGATCCAATCATCGGCAATCTGGTCCCCATTAAGCCGCAATTGACTTTTCGAAGGTCTCCGTCAATGGCAAATGCCTTGGTAAGCAGTATTTTGGACAAGCCTCTTTCAGGGACCTGGATGGACCTCAGCAGAGGTTTTAAAAGGTGTCCTTTCTGTAAGGCTTGCCGGCAAGGTGTTAGTAAAACCCACTATTCCATTCCCTTCCATGACAAGCCCATCGCTATCAAGCACAGACTCACGTGCAAAACTGAATACGTAGTCTACGTGCTGCAATGTCCATGTGGGCTATGTTATGTGGGCAGCACCTGACTGCCCGCCCGCAAACGGATCTTGCAACATCTCCGAGCCATCTCAGGTAAAGATCCAGCTTACCCTGTTGCGCGACATTTTGAGCAGATCCACAACAGTAATCCAGATGGATTGGTCTACTTTTTAGTGGACACGATCCCGCCCCTCAGAAGAGGGGGCAACAGAGATGCTCAACTGCGGTTATTGGAGACAAGATACATTCTGGAGTTCAACAGCAAGGCCCCGGGAGGCCTAAATGCCACTGAGGATATGTATACTTGTCTATAATGAGAATGGCTTGAATTTATGTATATCAGTCCACATGAGAGGTTGGGTATCAACTCTTTTTGGTTAAAATATCTGGGATCAGATAAAGCTAAGACCAAAGAGCTGAGTGCTCAAATCCCCGATTGAAACTAGAAAACTATCATCAAGTTTTTAAATAATTTTCACATTTATTCACTTTGGGTAATTTTTCCCAGTATGCTTATGTAGGGTATCTATATATCTAACAGCTATGCAGTTTAATATGAACTTAGACATTTTAGATGGATGGTAGACCATAGGTAGGGGACAAGGGATTGCGAGGTGGGAGAGCAATTGACCTTGAACCTTCCACTCCTCCCCATTTCCTCACCAGGTCCTATACCAGTGCAGCAAGACCAATGTAAATATTGAGGTTATATGAAATACTTGTTTACATGTAAATATGACTTTCTTTTAATTGGTTTTTTAACAATATGTAAATATGAATGTTAATAGATTGTCTATTTTTCTACATATTTATTCATTTTGTATATAGCATATATTTTTCTAAACATTTGGAAAGTATATTTCTATATGATGTTGGGCAATATGCCCTTTAATCTTGCTGTTTGCTGCTAAGTATTTCCTTTTTGGCAGTATATCCATTATGTCTATGGTTTCTTTTTTTTTTTTTAAAAATGCACACAGCTGTAATCGGTTTAAATTAACCACTATACTATATATACCCTCATCTATGTCTGTGACACATCATGTGATCAAGCCTCTGCGAGAGGCGAAACGCGTCATGGCATTTGCTGGCTGGAATTTCATGCACGAAATAAAGCACTGAAAATACTGCACGTACTTGTGGTTTCGTTCCGACGTTATTTGCCCGTGAGGTGAAGGAGCGTGATGGATGGCGTCTTTTGAACATTATATATATATATATATATATATATATATATATATATATATATATATATATATCCACGCTCCATACAATAAACACCAGCACTCCCAGGGGGTAAATCCTCTTCTGGTTATCAATGGCAAAAAATCAAAACAGCAAACGAGTTTCAGTGGTACGCCTTCCTCTGTGTTTTTCGGCCGCCGCGCACAGACCTCGTAATTTATACGTCATTACAAATGGCTAATTGAGGGTCAGGCAGGTATTCGACATTATAAATGGGAGGAGCGAAGTTTCACTCCTAAACCAGGTGCACAGCTTTAAATTGGGGTTATCCCACTTTTATATCCACAACTTTCCAATTTTGCCGAAAATTAATCTCCGTACTCCAACTTGTTTGTTCTGTTTCATTTATTTTCTTCATTTCAATCACACGTAAAAAGCTTATACGTTTTACAGCTTCTAATGATCCAGATATGCTTATCCGAGCCTTTTTCTGGTCACGCCAAAACACATAAAAACATCCTCAGTAGCAAATCATGTTATACCCAATGCATTTCGGGCTATTCGTAAGCCCTTCTTCAGGGGTTCACTACAATAAAAGAATATTGAAATTAGAATATGGCTTCATACCCTGTGGTTGACAGCAAATATGTTAAAAAAACAGTCTTATTGCCCAGAATGTTAACAACGTTTTCCCTCTACAACGGAGCGTAATGCCACCGCTACAATGCCTGAAAAAACACCATTCGTCCACTTCGAGTTTTAAACCTCCCCGCAAATGTAACATCACAGTTCTGTACTTATCCATGTTCTCCTTCATACTACCCATTGTTTATCTGCTATATCTTGACTCTGTTTTGCTCGTACCTTCATTGCTTCTTGCCACATCTGTCTCCCTTTCACAACGGTTCCCCTCGTGAAACAGTACTGCTCTGCACATCGTAACTCCCCTCTGTTTTAAATCATGTGACATCACCCTTCTTCTGGGATTAACCTATCACCACCTGTTGTTAATCATACATCACAGTGTAATCCCTTGTAAACTTCATGACCCATAATGCACCTCTTCTTGCATAGCCAAAACACGGAGATATCTCATGCTAAACCAGACCCAAAAGTTCCCCAGACATTTAAATACTATTCCCCGCCCTCCCTTATGTTGTTTTCACTATCACGCTGTAACAAAGATGTTCAATTGAAATTAGACTGTGAAAGTTTGTAAAACATTTTCGTTCGGTACGTAACGTTTTCCATGAACTGCTTTTCCTGTCTGTCAACTAGATGAAACCGACTCTTAGTTCACAAAGTTCCTTCTATTTCAAGAATGTGCGAATCACGTGTGTGCTCACTTCCGTTGGATTTATTTTGCCATTTCTTACGCACTGTGGGTGCAACTTGCAGGTAGGGCAGACAAGTAGAAGAGGTGCATTATGGGTCATGAAGTTTACAAGGGATTACACTGTGATGTATGATTAACAACAGGTGGTGATAGGTTAATCCCAGAAGAAGGGTGATGTCACATGATTTAAAACAGAGGGGAGTTACGATGTGCAGAGCAGTACTGTTTCACGAGGGGAACCGTTGTGAAAGGGAGACAGATGTGGCAAGAAGCAATGAAGGTACGAGCAAAACAGAGTCAAGATATAGCAGATAAACAATGGGTAGTATGAAGGAGAACATGGATAAGTACAGAACTGTGATGTTACATTTGCGGGGAGGTTTAAAACTCGAAGTGGACGAATGGTGTTTTTTCAGGCATTGTAGCGGTGGCATTACGCTCCGTTGTAGAGGGAAAACGTTGTTAACATTCTGGGCAATAAGACTGTTTTTTTAACATATTTGCTGTCAACCACAGGGTATGAAGCCATATTCTAATTTCAATATTCTTTTATTGTAGTGAACCCCTGAAGAAGGGCTTACGAATAGCCCGAAATGCATTGGGTATAACATGATTTGCTACTGAGGATGTTTTTATGTGTTTTGGCGTGACCAGAAAAAGGCTCGGATAAGCATATCTGGATCATTAGAAGCTGTAAAACGTATAAGCTTTTTACGTGTGATTGAAATGAAGAAAATAAATGAAACAGAACAAACAAGTTGGAGTACGGAGATTAATTTTCGGCAAAATTGGAAAGTTGTGGATATAAAAGTGGGATAACCCCAATTTAAAGCTGTGCACCTGGTTTAGGAGTGAAACTTCGCTCCTCCCATTTATGATATTTAATTCAGCGTGATACCAGGGTAGATCACGCAACTCGGGGAGCACGCAAAAAAGAGCAAGCAAAACGAATTGGCAAAATGAAGGAATAAACTGAAGAATGAAGGTGTGCACTGCAATCTTTGTGATGTAAGGTATTCGACATTACAACGCCAGGCTTACGGATCGCTTTGCATTTTGTAACCGTGGAATCGCAGTACAAGCAAGTAAATTCATTGCAAATAAATGGCAACATTTAAATAACGGAACAATGTTTCAAGTCTAATTTCATAGCATATCGCGTGCGGACCTTCACGGCATTTCAATTTCCGTTAAGTCACAGATTTTAAGCTTGCACGCCATGCTTCCACATTTGTTCCCTAAATGTGCAAAAAACTTTCTGTGTTGCGCACTACCTTCAGAGTGAGATGGATGAAGAGAAACTCACGATTATTAACCTGACACCCAAAGAATTGACACAGGTGGAAGAATCTGTCCTTAAACTGGGACTTACATTTTGTCCTACCAGCAGATTTGAATACGCCTAAACCAGGATCGACGTTTATTAATTCATGAGGAAGATTAAACTATTTTTTGTGTCATTAAAATCCGGAAGAGGATTTACCCCCTGGGAGTGCTGGTGTTTATTGTTTGGACTGTGGAGATTGTACCCGAGTCTGTCATCACGTACCGAGCACCCGCTACTGAGTGCGTGCGTTGATATATTTTTATATATATAGATATTTTTATATTATTGGGTAGGGGTTTTGGGTGGTAAGCGTGTTTTTAGGCTTATGGGGAGGGTAGGCGTATTGGGTGGTAAGGGTGTTGTTTAGGGTTTAGGGGTGGGTAAGGTTATAAGGTGGTAAGAGTAATTTAGGCTTTAGAGGTTGCTAAGGGTATCGGGTGGTAATGGTGTTTTTAGGCTTTGGAGTTAAGTGTATTGGGTGGTAAGTGTTTTTTTTTAGGTTTTAGGGGTGGGTAAGGATATTGGGTGGCAAGGTTGTTGTTAGAGTTTAGAGTTGGGGAAGGGTATCTGGTGGTAAGAGTGTATTTAGGGTTTAGGCGAGTAGGAGAATGGCATGGTAAAGGTAATTTGAAAAATGGGTATGTTTCGGGGATAAAAAATCGGCTCTCAGAGGGTAGGCACATTTTTCTTGCTTCCACCATCTGGGAGCAGACTTACTGTATGCTCTTGCTTGGCGGGAGCCTTAAAATTGCTCCCGACCAAGTGAGAGCAAATAGTCTTTGTCCCGGAGGGGTATCCACCCGGGGCATAGATGGAACGCTGCTCTGGTGAATGGGGCCTCCAGGGCAATTGATTGCTCCGGGAGGGGGGTGGGGCGAGGTAACCTCCCTTTTCGTATCCATGGCCAGGACCCAGGGGATAGGGTCCCTAAGGCCGAACAGGGCCCGGGCGGTAGACTGCGTGGCCCTCCTTACCATATTTTAAAATGTTTTATTATAAAGTACAGGCCTTGGGGTTGGAGTCCTCGGGACCGAATGCGGCCCGGCAGGGAATTCGTGCAATCCTCATCCCCTTGTTCTTATTTGCCGGTTGCTGAGGGGGATAGGGTCCCCAGTGCCAACATCGGCCTGAGGAGGGGGTTAAGTGGGGCCCCCTCCTCCTTATTATCTAACTTATTTCCCACTCGGGACCTGACCCACCCAGGAGAGCAAAGAAAAGCAAGCGCGTGCTACTGCGCTTTCTTATTTTATTTGTTTTGCTGCTAATTTGCGGATCCTCCACTAATATGCAGAAAAATCAGGGGGTAACGTGTTTGGCTCCTGGCGAGGTGCCTGTGGGACCCCACCACCAGGCCTAGGGATCATGGTATTTCTACCCTGCCCCCTTATGGTGTTTTCCCCCTTTTTTGTTTGGACTCAATCTTTATCTTGTAGTGCAGAGCTGCACTACCTATTTTTCCTAGAATGTTAAAAGGCTGAGGTAGAATGCCACTGATGCTCTATGGACTGTACCTTAGCAGGTAGGCCACTCTGGGAGGTCAGCCTCTCGTACCCCATTGAGAGACATAAAAACATGCAATGCTTTCCAATAAAACAAGCTGCTTTAAGAGTCTGGGACCAGGAGGTGGTCAAACCGCGGCTTACAAGTTTTCCTTAACTGTACATTTGATACTGGGTAGCTCAGCATTTATCCTGTGCCTTGAAGGGAAACCTTTCACAAGTAAGGAAGCATCAAGATGCAGTAAGCTTGGGGATACGTTGGAGCTGCAATCAATATGGCTACTTGGGCAACTCCAGGCAAGTTGTGAGCTGCGAGTCGAGCAGATATGACACTGCGCCACGAATCCTGTAATTAATGCAGCAGAGAAGCTATTGCAGAAGGTAAATGAGAATCCCCACTTAGTCTGAAGGGAGAGGAGACTTGTAAGGGTTGTTCAAGAACTAGGGCACACCTTTTCAGAAGATCTTTAGGATTTATCTTGAAGGGAATATTGTGGGCAGTCGAGAAGATCGCAGAGTTAGAGGTGCCACCTAACACCTGTAGTCTTCTGTTTGGATGGGTGCCTGATGTCCGGTGGTGAGCTAAAAATAATATATCATTTTTTACTGTTCAATGTAATGCCTTTTCCCAATAGGTTTGTTAAGGTGGGGGAACAACGTTGTTGTGCATTGCCCTCGCTAAACACTAGGGAAATGTGATACCAGAACATGATTTTACTTTAAACGTGCGCTGTTGATTTATATGGAGATAATTGGAACAAGCATTTGCAGTGCAATAGGTCTCGCATTACTGATAGTTTGACGTATTAGTGTTGCAAATAATAAGACCACGCCAATAGCTCATACTTTCAGTAATGAAAGACCTAGTGCATTGCAAATGCTTGCGTAGTGACCTAGAAACTAGCATTGTATGTCTCTGCACAGTACCCCAAGCTGCTCCTTTAGGTCCCTAGTGAGCAAAGCACCAGCACTGCATGTCTCGGTGCAGTACCGCAAGCTGATCCTAGAGGTCCCTAGTGAGCTAGGCAGTGCATGTCGAGGTGCAGTACCTCAAACTGCTCTTAGAGGTCCCTAGTGAGCAAGGCACCAGCACTGCATTTCTACAAAGTTGGAGTTATTAACATTATAAATGGCAATGTTTTTACCTAGCCATGTTGCAGGGTTCAGTACCATATGTGTCCAAAAGGGGACCTCCTTTTTGTCACATATGGTACTGCACCCTGCAGAAGATTTGGTAAATCCACCCTACCCATTGCATGCAAGATAGTACTCTGAGTACATGCAAATAGCTAAGTCAATATATACAATTAGTAGCTTAGAAATGTGACAAAAGAATTATTAAATTAATTTCGGATTAGGTTGTACTCTGTGTAGAGCTGATGAAGGGGAATTTATGGACAGTCTCCTATAATTGTGAGATCTTCTAGTGAGTGAAGTAACCACTGCCAGCCTAGCTTAAGACCAAGTTTGTGTCCTGCCTGAATCCTTTTAAGGAAGTAGTGCCTTGAGACTGTAATTAAAACCTAGGGAGTAACAGGGGGTGTCCTCATGGGAGGTTACAAGAAGAGACAAGGCGGGAATAAAGAGGGACTACTACGCCTATTGACCAATGAAAATACACCATTTACAAAGGACAGGGACAGGAGACAATTGAAAAGATGGGCAGAAAGTGAGTGGCGCTTTATGCTCATATCCTGAATAAACTGGGGTAGCATGGTGAGCAAAAGAACGACGGATTTAACCCAGATCTCTTGACTGGGGGGTGAATGTATGATTTTTTTCAGCATTCCGTCCATTATTTGTTTATGTAGCACTTTTCACCCTAAGTGGGATGGGTATTCCCAGACGTGGGTCCCTTGCTTACTGTGCTACTGGATTCAAGCTAGCCTGGCTGATGAAGTGTAATACCCAGAAACCGGTCCCAGGATTTTATTTATTTATTTGTAAAGTTTTCTATAGCGCGAACATGATCCCGAAGGATATCAGATCGCTTTACAAAAGAATGGAAGGAAGGACATAAATTCAATATCGACATCAAGTAAGAATACACAAAAGGAATAATCACATAATACCCAGACAATCAAATCAAGGAGAGTAATACAATAAAAAGAAATATAGCGGACTAGGAGAGAGGGCACACAATGTGGTAAAGGATATTGGCCTGTCTAGTAGTTAAGTGCAACAATATAGTTAAGTGCGATTAAAAAGTACTGGTTTTATTTATTTAATTTTTTTAACTTAGAAAGTCACTGAAAATAACCTAAAGGGTAAAGTAATATAGTTAGGTGAATTTGTCAGTGGTAACAATAATGTGAGCTAAAACAGAGAACAAAACATGCGCACACACACACAGAAATTCACCAGTTATAGTTAGCAGAGCTAACTGTATCTTGTGCCCCTGCCATGCACTGCTTATGACCTCACATATTACATCACTCATAACATATTTTATGATGTCATTTATGACAGTGATGACATCATCCCAACTTCTTTCGTGCACATTGCTCTATAAACGAGTAATGCATTAAAGTTCTGAAAGGAAGTACAAAATAGCTGAGAAGAATATTATGCAGAAGAAACAATTGATGGACAGAATGCTGGACAATGGAATCATTTCGGTCTGGACTGTTCCCATGAGGCACAGGGTCAAGACTGATTTGCATATGGCTGGGTCTAAACTGGGGTGGCATGGTGAGCAAAAGAACAATGGATTTAACCCAGATCTCTTCATTGGGGGTGAATGTATGATTTGCATATAGCCAGGTTCTGAGCTGGGATGGGGCAGTGAGCTAAATAACGGTGATGGATCAAGCCCTGATCTTTGGACTGGGTAAGAGTGGTCTGCTTAATTCAGACACTCTGTTCATCACCACCCCCTTTTCTGAATGGTTTTTGGCCACTATAGGTGTGGCAGGGTATACTCAGACATGAGTCCCTTGCTCACTGCTCCATCAGGATTCAAGCAAGCCGGGCCGACGAGGCTGAAATGCCAGAAACCGGTCCCCGGTAGCTTGTCTCCTTTCTGGTGAAGAATTGGCTTGGTAGTTTGGTCTTGTAGTGTAGCTCCTATTTTCCCAATAGGCTCTGCGCATTGGAATAGTACCTACAGCAGTAAAGGCCTAGGCCAGACGTTAACTAGGTCTACTACTGTCGATACTAGACTTAATTTTTTGGTTTGCCAGCTAAGCTCAGAGTTCGCTAGAAACTTTCTCGAATGTTCAAGGAGGAATTAACTTCCCTGATTAGACAAGAAGGGATTTAGTTTCTGACAACCATAGAACATGACAACTTTGCTCTCCCCTAATCAAGAGTCAATCTCGAGAGTCGTGTGAGCACAAGGCAATTATTTTACTCAGTCAGTACGTGCATTCTTAGTCTCATCAGAATGTAGAGAAAAGGAAGAGACGGGCGTGTTCAATAAAAAGGTGTTATTTATTGATCAGTCTCTTTTCTCATACATGAGAAATGGATCGATATTATTGCAATACTTATAGTTAAGTAAAGTGCATACATTAAAAGCAATAGTATAAAATAATACTGTAAAAACATTGATATGGTTTCTGAGCCATATGATGTTTAAAATGATTAAAATATATTTACATACACATATACATTTGACTAAACGTACTCAACTGGTGTTTCTAAATACGCCTACCCCGTGTACCTGACCTAAGTCTAATGCGTGGGCGGGAATAGAAAGTTACAGTTTAAGTTAAGTTTGTTTTTGCCAAGTGAATAACTAAAGAATTCTCTGTGAGGGGTTATTCAGTTCTGTACCTGGAATTTAGGATGAATGAGGAATGGTATCTCTTTCTCTGCTCTCGATATTCCAGGCTGCCTGCGAGGGCTGCCCGAAAGCGCCGGTGCTGGGTCTCTCGGCTTGAGATAGCAGCGCGTCTCTCAGCGCGTCAGGAAGGCGGGGCTGCTGCCAGCGGGGTCTGCTTCTGCTCTCGGCTTCGGCAAGTATGGCTGCTCCGTCTTGTCACCACGCGTGTGTTTGCATAGGGCAAGGTCGGCAATATTTATACCTTAAAGGTGCCGAGATTGACGTAAGGATGGACATAGATACGTCAATAAAGATGTCATACGACTTGCTCGTTAGCACATTCTTTACTAAAGTTCTCTGTGAAATCAAAACAATGGCCGCACGGATTTTCCAGGTTGTCATAGGTTTGATTTGTTATGAGAACGTCGTATGCCTTATCAGGGGCTGGAGGAATGTCGCTTGTCTAATTAGATCTCAAGCGTTATGACCTAATCAGATAACACGTTCCTGTGCCGTAGTGTGACTGCGTCAGATAACGGTATCTGCATCATGGGGGTTTTCTTGCCTCATGGGCTGACTGTTAGTTAACTTGATAGTTAGTTTAACCAGAATAGGGTCAGGAATAGGGGGATCGATTCAGAACCTATAGAAATACACGACCCCACTCCACGCTAACTATGGTCATATCTACTAATCTATGCATAGTATAACATAGTACAACATACTATAGAGTATAGTGTATACCTTACCACCCCAAAATACATAAATGCATTTCGAAATTTTCAAATATACTGAAAAATTGCAGTCATATATATTGTATGCACTTAAGCTATGAATTAAATGCAAAAGTAAACACGCATTTTTATGTATTATTGCTTATTGGTATATGAGAAATACACATGAAATGGCTCTTAATATGGCTATACAGAAAGGAAGTTCGAGACCATTTCATCACATAATAAAATATTCGTGAACATCCCAGCGAGCAGCTAAAGTCTATAAAGTATCTAAAAATAGAAATTTTAGTTCTCTAGGAATAGTTTCTTACTTTAAGCAGAAGATCAGTGTCCCGGGAAAAAATATGTAGAAAAATATTTTAAGGGGCTTGCTGAAAAATATTGCTGTCCGTGAGCTGGAGTGAAATTGTTCATGTGACTTTATTTTTAAAGTTGAAGGCCGAATTCAGGGAACGCCGTGTGCGAGTTTACTCAAAAGTCTCTATTTCTGTTCTGGAGAGAACATCATATCATTCAGGCTTTCGAAAAAACTGTCAACAGCTTCATGGGAAAGTTCCACTAAGTCGGAAATAGGGGTAACCATGCATTCGTGCGCATGATTGTCTCCATTGACATTCTGATTCGCATTGCTGACAGAAGGTTGTACCTGTTCGATGCTGCTTTCACCTTGAACTTCACTACTCTTCAATCGTAGTGGTGAAGATTCCAGGAATGCCGTCATCAGGATTGGCAGCCTTTGAGGGCAGCACAAAGCGTGAACCTTGGTAGGAACCAACAGTGTATCTGCATCCACTGGCGCATCCGATTGTAGCGTCAGACAGGTGTCTAACACGCATTCTTCTCCGCATAGCAGACACCTTAGTACAGGTAAAACACACCTTTGCCACATTGGTCGAAATGATAGAAACCAAGTCATGTTCAGGTCTCTAAGCCGGGAGAGTCCCAGGATTTTTGATATCCGGTCCCGGTATCCAATGGCTAGGATCGTATCTTCCATTGTCGCGAGAGTTTGATCTGTGACATGGGTTGCCATAACGAAAAATAAGGACTAGGAATAGGATTCCTGCAATCAGTCACAGGATCAGGGGAAGTCCGCCAAAAATCGAATGGACGAAATCTGGAAAAATACCCAGTATGGCTTTGAATGGTGTTAATGCCATCGAAAATACTGTCTTAAATACCTTTGAGACCCCAGTGGTATCAGAAATATTTAAGATTTCGCTTAGGATTTCCGCGAAATGTACGGGGGAATTAGTTGATAATAATGTATGTATCTCTGCAGTCGTCCTTGCGACTTGTAGATCATACGTTTCTTTTGATGACGTGAGCCTTGTAGGCGTCTGAAGAAGCACTGTTTTCATTCTGCTTAAAGTATCTATTCGAATAGAAGTAATTTTCAAATTGGGCCATGCCCTTGCCTCCCTGTCTGGAAAGGAGCTGGGGAATAAAGAACGTCCACAGCACTTGACCTTCGCCGTTGTAGTTACTAGATAAGGAGTCCCGGGCATAAGACTACAACATCTGCGGTCTACAATAAGAATGTAACTCCCATTATAGAGTCTTTGAAAGAATGGTTCTATTTCTGTTGCAGGTGCGCCTTGCTGGTGACATGAAAGGTTGTATGAATTCCCTTCACAGGCTCCATGCAAACTAATTCCGTTACACAGAAGCGTGCCGCTTAGTGACATAGCACAATTGTTGCCACTAAGAAACACTTTCTGTCCTTTATTACTGACACATGCATGTGAATAGGGCAGGTTCCAAATTGTTTTAAGGTACCCCTTTCCCAATTTCTCGTACATGCCAGCCTGTATATATTTTTGGCAGTATTGAAACCTGAAGGTTGAGATTGGAATATTTATGATTCCGTGGATTATCCATTCACTGATAGGTCGTTCTGACATTGTCAACGGTAATCTTTCTAGTTTTTCAATGCTCAAGATTGTATAATCAGCACCCTTTTGCGCCATACCGATTTGTCTATCAGTAAGGTTAAAGATTTGGAATAGTGACGTTGTGTTGATTAAACGCCAAGGCACATAGCCTGAACGCAGATTTTGTAACGTCCAGCCAAGCTGTACAATAGAACGCAATTGTGACTGACCATGTTGTAATAACAGTAAGTCTTGCGATAATATATCGATTGCTGACGACACAATGCTGTCCAATGAAAAAATTCTGGAGGACAGAGTCATTAACCCATTGTCCACTACAGAAAGTGATTTTTCCAAATTGATACGGTCAATTTCCCGTATTCTTTCTGCTGTCTCAATTTGAGTAACCTTCCAGGCCTCATTGTATGCTGCATATACAGAGGCTGCTATGAAACGCTTTTGACGCTGTTTGCGTGGTCCCAGTATGAAATCACGCAAGTCAGCACCATCAGTAAGTAAAGTTAGGTGTTGCTTAATTTCAGGCAGTGTGGAAGTCTGTAGCCATTGAAGGCATAATTTGCCCACACTGTAGGTTGTTATTATCCCTGGGTGATGTCTTTGGGGATATCTAGGGTCTGGCCTGGTCATTTTGAAACCCTGTGTTTTATTCAGGAATCTATCTTGACAGTAATTTGTATCTGTGGGCCAGATCAACCATTGTTTCCAATCAGGATGTGTTCTGTTTTGGTTTAATATATGGTTTACGTCTATCTCTTCATCTGTATCAGAGCTATTGCTAAACATTGTTGGCTTCGGAATAGACGGTTTATTTAAATCTTTGATTTTGGCTAAGCCAAGACAGGTGGTTTGTTGAACAGTGTCATTTAAAAATATCATTTGTTCTGGGATCATGCAGGCTCTAAACAAAGCTTCTATACCCTGTACTTGCCATTCTTTTGTACCCCAAACACTTTTCAAATCAACATTTTTGTCCCAATAATCAAATCCAAAAGTATTCATTTTTTCGAAGAATGAATCTGAATATATCAATTTTGTGTTGGTTATCATGGTTTTCATCCCTGTCTTGTTTGACAATTTAAAATAAAATGTTTCAGCATTACTTATGTTAAAACCTGAAAAATATGAATATTTGTCATAAACGGTTCTAGAGCTCCCTTTTGGAGGTGTAGCACAATGTTCCCATTGATTATAATTTAAAACATTTCTAGGTTGTGCAGATTTATGTAAAAAATGGTTATCATAATGGTTATAGCAATACATACTATCATAATTTGTAGAACCTTGCGAATAATCATGTTTTGTAAATTTAGCAGACATTACTAAGTCAGACATCATATTGTTGATGCTTTCGAAGTCCCAATCATCAGCAAATGAGTTTGGTTTTGCAAAATCACTCAAGGAGATCTTGATTTGGTGTGGATATTTCAGGATCTCGACCGGACCATAAATTTCATAGTCAGTGTTGTCCCAGGCTACCCCACCAGGTATAGGATTGGCTGTGAAGTTGGCTGAAGAAGGTTCTCTTTTCTCGACGTGTGAAGATGTGTGTGGTTTGAGGACCAAGTTGATGTTCTGACTTGCTGTGTCCATTTTAGCATATTTTCCCTCAATGAAGCGTCCCAAAGTAAATACCATGATGAGCCAAAGTATGAGGATAAATGCACCAAAACCCACCCAAAATTCAATCCATGGAGAAACCAGATATGTTTCTTTCAGATGTTTCAAAAGTTCCTTAGCTTTGTCTTTAAAGGATTTTGATGATGGCGGCGTCTTTGATTCACTGAGGCTTTCAGAGGAATCATCGAAGTTGATGAAGTACCCGGATGCAGTTCTGTCAATTGTTCCAATTGCTTCAGGATTTTTGTTTCTTGCATTGTCACTCGGCACTTCATTGTAGATTGGTGTGTCTCTGCTAAATGTCTTTATTTGGGTTTTAAGAGGTCTGAGTTCTATTGCATTGTTGCATAGTCCTTCTTGTTCTTCTTTAGGCGTTTCGAATGTGATGAGCCTTTTTGTTAGGACCTCTGTGCTGGTAGCAAACCTTGGTGTTCTGCTACTTATTGGGAGTCCACTTGGCCTACTGTTTGTTATCGGCCACATGTTGTGGTTTTACCAGGTCGATGGATACAACTCGGTTCTCCTTTTTTCCAGCAAGTGGCGGTAGTACAACTGATCTTGTCCCGTTGACAGACAAGACAGGAACTGCTTTTCTGTAAGAAGGCCCAAATTCCTTCTTTACCGCGATCTTCTCCCTGACTAGATCCCCGACTTTTGGAATCCAGACAGGTCTTGCTGGGACAGGTGGTGATTCTTCAGTGGTTGTTGGCTGTTGTTTCAACTGTATGTTGCTCAGGTCTTTCCTTGTTTTGTTTAAGTCCTGCAAAATAGCCAAACGGTCTTTGACATCAAAGGTTTTTTCTATTACCACTGAAGTCTGACTATCAAGGTCAGAGATCAACATCCTAGTTCCGAATAATAATTCGTACGGACTGAATCCCTTCAGAGAATTTCTTGGCAAGTTATTTAGACTACGTTGGACACTTATTAGATGTTTGACCCACCCAGCTCCCGAACCTAATATCCTTTCTATTATAGATTGCTTTCTGCCTTGGTTTTTTCTTTACACCATCCCGTACCCTCAGGAAGGAAGTGAGAAGATTCCCGCTGGGCTGTGCTCATTTGGCCATGTTTCCCCCCAGGCTGGTATGCCTGAGTGAAAACAATGGTCAAACGTAACATGCTCTTAGCGTATATGCCATTTAGACTCGCAAATCTTTGTATAACAGTCCGGACATCAGCCGAGTGCTGAGGATCTACATTATAAGTGGAAACTAGCCTGTATATGTTAATCGCAAGCCATTCTTTTTACTGGTAATATTATCTGCCTTGATACGACGAGGTATTAAACTGTTTCTCTCCCCACTGCGATCTCTGTTGCAGTTTGGGCAGTTTTTTACAAACATGGTGTAGTGCAGGCTCATGCCTGGCCACCAGTACCGTGATTGTAATTCTTCCAGAGAATTTTTCAGTTTGAGGTGTCTGAGACCCTCGCCCATGTGTGCGTCTGCGATTAACAAGCTTCTCCTGTCCATGTTTGGAATCACTCTATCCCCCACTCCAGGGATTCGAGCAAAAGGGACGGAGTTTGCATCGATTATGTATGTATAATTGAGTGGATAGTTGATCGGTAACGCTGAGCAGTCGCCTTTTGATGACGTTTTCACTGCCAGCATTGTTTCACCGTCAATGTATTTTAATGTACGCTTTTTTCGATCTACGGGAGCCGGTTTAGTGGCTGCCGCTGCGGCTGCTTCAGCCAATGAATTCCCCACAACGTGAACGCCATCACGCTGATGACTCAGTGAGTGTGTCTCGTGAGTCTTTGGTAGTTCTTTTTTCAAAAGAGCTACTTGTTCCCAGAGCAGTTTCTGCTTTATTGGTGCATCTGTGTCATCTTTGTAACCGTTCTGAATCCATGTCTGCAAATCCTTGTTATACGCTTTGACGCAGTAATATGAATCTGACACTATAAGTGTCGGGAATTCGCGATCCGCATTATCTAGCGCCATTTTCAAAGCTATTATTTCAGTTTGTAGTTCTGAATTAGTTTCTACTGAGTGTGATTTTGTTAATAGAGGTCTTAGTTTACCTCCGCGCCACACTTCTTTTGTAATCTCACATGTGGGGTTGTATGCTTGTTCTCCCCAAACGGAGGGTTGAGCATGTCCGTCTGTATAGATTACACAGGCGTAATGTCGTAGAGGCAGAATGTCGATTGGCAGAGGATACGTCTTTTCATATTTTAGATTTTTTAATTCTTCAAGTTCTGGATCAAAGTAGTAGTATACTTTGTCCGTTGTGATTGAATTCACCCATTGTATCCATTCCGGATTCAATGTTGTTGTTGGTAAATTACAAGGTGTTGTTAGTGCCTCAAGGGTGATTCTGATGTTCTGACTGTGATATGTCTGCCGTCAGCTATGTCTTTTTCTCTAGCTATTGCGGTTTGAACTGCACGAATTATTTTTTCTGTATTACTGAATCTCTGTTCAGCTTCTGTATACAAGTGTGATTTGAATGCAATTGGTACCTTTTCTCCCTCATTAGAGGTCAGGTATGTGAATCCGCATCTCCCTGGGATGACTCGGATCACAAGGTTGCGTGTGTTATCACGTGTTTCTAATTTTGTTTTAATTAGCATGTCTGTTTGTAAGGATCTCAAAATTTCTGTGTGTGTTTGAGTCCAATTGGATCTTTTAAAGTCTGGTTTAATTAGATCATAAAGGGGTTTGACCCTTTCTGCGTAATTTGCAATGTATGTTCTTCCGAAATTTAGGAAGCCTAGAATTGACTGTAGGTTTTTTAGTGTTTTAGGAGCTTGGATTACGGCACATTTCTCTAGGAAATTGTCTGCCAGGCTTTTGCCTTCACTTGATAACTCATATCCTAAGAATAGGACTGTCAGATGGGCAATTCTGGACTTTTTGAAGTTAAATTTGTAACCCTCTGCAACGAACCCAAGTATTATGGTGTTCACTCTTTTCAAGTGAGTATCCAAGTCATCATCTGTTAAGTAAATGTCATCGACATAAGATAATGCTTCATCATCATATAGTTGTAGTAATTCTGTTACTCTCGCTGAGAATACCCCCGGGCTGTTCTTGTACCCCTGGGCTAACCGACAGAATTGTTTTTGAGTGCCATTTACTGAGAATGCAGTTAAATATCTGCTCTCTGGTGCTATGTTTTGACAAAAGAATCCATTGGAGATGTCCAAGGTTGTTTTGTATTTTTTGCGCACTATGTTATTCATTAGTGCAGCACTGTGTGAGTTTTGCACTGCAAAGGTTTTGCAACATGTGTTAAGGTGTCGGTAATCCAAAACTAGACGATATGAATTGTCTGGTTTGGAGACCGGAAACAAAGGGTTGTTCATTTGTGAGGTGCAAGTTTCAATCACCCCCTGGTATTCTAGCTGATCTAGTATTTCATTTACTTGTTTTTTAGCTTCTTGCTTAATTGGGTACTGCCTTTGTGCAGTAGGTTGTGATTTTAACTGGATTTTGTGAGGAGGAGAATCCTCATCCCATCCTACATGATTTTTATATAAAGCAGGTGCTAAGGCCACTGCCCACTTTCTAGCAAGTGTGTATTTTTTATGAATCGGGATCTGATTCGAGAAGGCAGGCATAATTACTTCTTCGCCATGAGGGCACTCCCTGACAAACTCTGGTGGCCAGTCTTTTTCAGCTAGAAGGATGTCATAACCCTTTGAGAGGTTATCCCAAAATAGTCCCCTTATTTTCCTAGTCTTATCTCCCTCTATACGTAATGTTATCTCGTATATCTTGTGGGGCTTGCTAACTCTGGTGTCTGCAGTTTCCACTTGAAGGTATTCATTCGTGTCCACTGTCTCCAGATGATTCATAAGGACTTTGCGAGCTATGCTCACCTCTGCTTTTCAGTTGTGTCCTCAGTATTCTCGGCATTGTTAACTACCTTGATACTGGCTACCTTCTTTTTTGGAAATTGTAATTTCTTTTTTAGCTGAGCAGGTTCCTTGTCTTTGGACTTGGCGTGCTCTTCTGATCGTCCTCTTCTTTCCGATTTCTGCGAGGAAGTCTGAAAAGATTGAGAGGGACGTGTATCAATGTCTTGATATCTATCAGGTTTTTTAATATTATCCCTATTTCTAAGGTTATATCTATTCCCAGAGGGGTCACTCTGCGGTGACCTCTGTCTTTGGTTTGGAGATTTCTCTCTTCGCCTAGGAGACCTTCCTCGGGACTGGAATTTCTTTTCTTTAGGATTGGATTGTTTGTTTCCATCCCAGTTCTTTTTTGGTGAATTAGTATTATTAAAAAATATTTTTTCTGGACTTGTAGTCAGTTGCGGTTTTACTGGTATTCCACCTAGACTATCTCTGCCTAGTTCCTCATAGGATTTTTCTATGATTCTGGCAATTTCAGCTGGTTGGTCTGCTATATCTGTCTCTTTTAACCTCTGGCGGATCACCACGTTTGCTGCTTCACCTTTTATGTTGGCTAATAATATAGCCGAGACCTGCTTGAAGTCTTTTAGTAATTTCATACCAAGGGTTAAAGCAGGTTCTGGACCGTATTCATCTTGAATTTGTTTTAGCACATCTGGTATTACCGAAATGGATGGGACACCGTGCGTTTTTGTATAGATGGAAGCAAAGACTGTACCCCAAGTGTCACAGTCCTCAATGTGTGGTGCGATTCCCATTGGGAGACATATAGTCAGAATCCTGTGTTTTTCCAGCGGGGTGGTGTCAGGAAACACCGCCTCTATTTGGGTGATTTTCTGTGCCAACCAGAATGGTATTTGTTCCCGTTTAGCTGGAACTTTACCTAGGCAGGATTGGATGTTCTGTGGTGTGATTTTATTTGTGTTCCCCTGGTGAGGGGTCAGCTGTGGAAGTTTAATCGCTGGCTGAATTGTTGAAGTCCGCATTACATACTGAACTAATTGTCTATGAATTTTTAGTAGTTGTTTTAGCTGTATTAACAGCTCTGCTGCAGGCATTCTATCGATGTCTGGATGCGGTGTGTATCCGGCTAAGACCGGCCACGTTGCTCCTGGTCTTCCTAAAGGACCGAGCCTTGTAATGTGATTGTTATGTATTAGGGCGCCATCAAATAAGAGCAAATGCTCTTGGAATTTGAGTGGTACTTCCACCTTCTCGAAAGGAGTGTATGTTTCAGGAGGTTCCTCTACTTTGTAATAGTGGAAGTACTTTGTTACAGCATTTGCTGCTGGAAAATGTATCCATGAATAGTATACCTCTGTCTGCCGATATTCGTGTGCCTCGATTACGAATATGACTGTGCCACCTCTAGGTGTCAGTCCATTTTCTATAAGTTTTAAGGTTATAGATCTCCTTTTAATGACCGGAATGAGTGTTATATTCGGGTCTGCTGCTTGCATGGTAGCATCAGCATCTGCGAGTTCAGTAGCTAATCTAACTGCCTCTCTTTCTTCATCACGGTCTCCCATTTTACAGACAGGATGGTATTATGTTTGTTTGCAGATCAGGTTTCTTTATGGAAAGAGAGATTAGATGCACAATATTTTGGAACTGTTTATCCTTCAACGTTGACTTGACCAAGAACCATACATAGGAGTTCCCTCCTGCGAGGTTTTGGAGGATATAACCTTTCACCCACTCCAGACGTCTTTGGAGTATTTGGGAAAAGGGGTCTGAGTGAGAAAGCACGACTGAGTTACTCTAAATGTCTTACGTTAGTTTTATCGCCCTTTCCAAACACGTTGGGCGCCATGTAGTGTAGCTCCTATTTTCCCAATAGGCTCTGCGCATTGGAATAGTACCTACAGCAGTAAAGGCCTAGGCCAGACGTTAACTAGGTCTACTACTGTCGATACTAGACTTAATTTTTGGGTTTGCCAGCTAAGCTCAGAGTTCGCTAGAAACTTTCTCGAATGTTCAAGGAGGAATTAACTTCCCTGATTAGACAAGAAGGGATTTAGTTTCTGACAACCATAGAACATGACAACTTTGCTCTCCCCTAATCAAGAGTCAATCTCGAGAGTCGTGTGAGCACAAGGCAATTATTTTACTCAGTCAGTACGTGCATTCTTAGTCTCATCAGAATGTAGAGAAAAGGAAGAGACGGGCGTGTTCAATAAAAAGGTGTTATTTATTGATCAGTCTCTTTTCTCATACATGAGAAATGGATCGATATTATTGCAATACTTATAGTTAAGTAAAGTGCATACATTAAAAGCAATAGTATTAAATAATACTGTAAAAACATTGATATGGTTTCTGAGCCATATGATGTTTAAAATGATTAAAATATATTTACATACACGTATACATTTGACTAAACGTACTCAACTGGTGTTTCTAAATACGCCTACCCCGTGTACCTGACCTAAGTCTAATGCGTGGGCGGGAATAGAAAGTTACAGTTTAAGTTAAGTTTGTTTTTGCCAAGTGAATAACTAAAGAATTCTCTGTGAGGGGTTATTCAGTTCTGTACCTGGAATTTAGGATGAATGAGGAATGGTATCTCTTTCTCTGCTCTCGATATTCCAGGCTGCCTGCGAGGGCTGCCCGAAAGCGCCGGTGCTGGGTCTCTCGGCTTGAGATAGCAGCGCGTCTCTCAGCGCGTCAGGAAGGCGGGGCTGCTGCCAGCGGGGTCTGCTTCTGCTCTCGGCTTCGGCAAGTATGGCTGCTCCGTCTTGTCACCACGCGTGTGTTTGCATAGGGCAAGGTCGGCAATATTTATACCTTAAAGGTGCCGAGATTGACGTAAGGATGGACATAGATACGTCAATAAAGATGTCATACGACTTGCTCGTTAGCACATTCTTTACTAAAGTTCTCTGTGAAATCAAAACAATGGCCGCACGGATTTTCCAGGTTGTCATAGGTTTGATTTGTTATGAGATCGTCGTATGCCTTATCAGGGGCTGGAGGAATGTCGCTTGTCTAATTAGATCTCAAGCGTTATGACCTAATCAGATAACACGTTCCTGTGCCGTAGTGTGACTGCGTCAGATAACGGTATCTGCATCATGGGGGTTTTCTTGCCTCATGGGCTGACTGTTAGTTAACTTGATAGTTAGTTTAACCAGAATAGGGTCAGGAATAGGGGGATCGATTCAGAACCTATAGAAATACACGACACGACGATGCACTGGGCCAGGGACAGACTAATTTGCATATAGCCAGGTTCTGAGCTGGGATGGGGCAGTGAGCTAAATAACGGTGATGGATCAAGCCCTGATCTTTGGACTGGGTAAGAGTGGTCTGCTTAATTCAGACACTCTGTTCATCACCACCCCCTTTTCTGAATCGTTTTTGGCCACTATAGGTGTGGCAGGGTATACTCAGACATGAGTCCCTTGCTCACTGCTCCATCAGGATTCAAGCAAGCTGGGCCGACGAGGCTGAAATGCCAGAAACCGGTCCCCGGTAGCTTGTCTCCTTTCTGGTGAAGAATTGGCTTGGTAGTTTGGTCTGCCCTGTTCCCATGATGCACTGGGCCAGGGACAGACTAATTTGCATATAGCCAGGTTCTGAGCTGGGATGGGGCAGTGAGCTAAATAACGGTGATGGATCAAGCCCTGATCTTTGGACTGGGTAAGAGTGGTCTGCTTAATTCAGACACTCTGTTCATCACCACCCCCTTTTCTGAATCGTGTATGATTTACTCAGCATTCCGTCCATCATTTGTTTGCGTAGCACATATCCTGAATACAGCATGTATCGAAGAGACAGCAAAAGCTGCCTAGGTGAGACCCAAAAATCTATTCTCAGTGGACTTCAATTTCTCTATAGGTTGCTAGGGAAGACATTTAGGTCTTAAAAATAAAAAAAACAATAATTGAAAATCAATTCAGAACAAATTTGACGAGCTAAAACATACCTTTTGGCATTTAAACAAATGCAATAATAATTTGCATTTTCCCATAAAACACGTACTTTTTTCTTCTTCTTTTTTGCATAAACCTGTGCTGTAGACCGAATAAACCACTCACAATATTACACGAGACTAACTTTGTGCAATGTATCAAACAATAGTTGAGCTGCAGGCAACTTTGGAACCGGCACACTGAGACAACCTTTTTGTGCAAAGTTGCAGAGTGACTAGTCTTAACGCACCTTTTATTGGATACTGATTTTAAAAGGCATTTTGAGAAATGCGGTATAGTTTGACAGATGCATTCAATGCCCAATTAAATTTGCTCGAGCCTTACTTACAGTAGTAACGTGCTGCAGGGTTATCTGCGGCACACACTCAATCAGTCCTGCTCATCCTGTGGTTACTATTCTCAATGCAAGAAGTACCTAGAGGTGTCTTTGGTTTTTGAATTGCATGTAAATTATTCTGGAAAGATTGCGCCTCCAGTACTTGAAAGATTGATGGGCTTCATTTATGGCCAACAGCAGAAAGTGTGATGTGCAAATCATGCTATCATTACAGGAACAAGCTGCAGTTCTTCACACTGTGATTTCCAGTTCATGGCATTGTACAGTCAGCAGCGTTCCCCACAGCGACAACCGTAGCAGTTCTATTTATCTGGATCATTGCTATGACCTTCCAAGCACTACAAAGAGTATGCAAGAGAGTTGGAAGGCAAATGCGACTACGGTAGACTTGGAGTCGCCAATTTCTGCAGTTATCCTGCATTGTTGCCCAATTGTACTATAGCAACAGACGAAATAAACAATTATTACAAGCTTTGGCATTTTCGGCTTGGCATCTACTCATAAAACTATTATTTTCTATTCATTTTAAACATAGACTATTTTATTCTACACTGATCCAGGTCTTTCTAAGCCAGCTAATGTCCATGATGTGATGACTGTTTTCCTCGCTGCAAAAATTAACTTGTGGCTCCTTCTCTTTGTCGATTCTACCTCTCCATCAATATCACTCCTACTCCACAAAAAATGTTTTACTACAGGTCATGCCAAGACCATTTGGCTAGTGTACCAATAGCATAGTAGGGCCATCCTATTAAACTAGGAATGATTTCAAACATGTTTTGTGGATTTTTAACTCCTTGGGTGCTCATGACGAGGTCAGCTCGTCATGAGCCAGCTAGGTCAGCTAGGACAGCTAGGTCAGGGAAGGCAGGGAACATACCAGAACTCCCTGGACTCTTCCAGAAGCCCCTGCCCCCAGACCCTTCCAGAGACTTCCACCACTTTCTAGCCCCTAGACTAAAAAGATATATAAGGGAGAGTCCTGGCCTCACATTCTTGTTACACTGCTGGACCTGGAAGAATCCCTGCTGGAGTGAGGACTGCTGCGCAAGAGGATTGCCACTGGGAAGGAGGCTGACTGCTCCAAGGAACTGCTGCCCCACAACCTGCTGAGCTGCCCTACTGTCTGCTGATCCTGCCCTGCACGGGAGACTGCAACATCACCCCCAGAGTGTCTCCACAACATCCCAAAGGAACTACTTTTCTTTGAACCACCTTTTAAAGATTGCCTTTTTGGGACTGCACCCTTTTTAAGCTAAAGGAAACGACCTGTCCTTGGACCACAGCGTTTTAAAGACTGCCCTTTGGAACAGCAACAACACTCTCAAGATTTGCCCTGCAACGCTGTGCCTACCCTCAGCGCTGCTTGCCCTGTGATCCTCCCGAGGGCTCTGTGATTGCCTCTGCTTCTGGCGCAAGCCGACTGAAACTGGCCCTGAGGTCACCGCCACTGGGACCGGAGCGCGCTGTGTAGCGCTGAGAAGCGAAGCGCTGTGTGGCAGGAGGCTCCGTCGTTGCCCAGGACTTGGAGGCACTGTTAAACGCTGTGCTAAAGGAGCGCTGTGTGGCTGTGACCCCCACCCGTGCAGCGCCTGCTGAGCCCAAGGCCCCAGGGGGAGAGGAGCCTCGCACCCGCGCCCGCAACCACCACCCCAGGTAACGCCTCAGTGCAACCAGGCTGATGTGAGGGGGCGGGGTGCGGGTTGGCCGGGTACCTGGAGTGTGAGCTTGGTACTTGGCTGGTAACATCATTTCTATGAGAGGCACACTTATTACGCTACAAGGGACCTTTGGCCTAAGAACCTTCCCACAGTGAATTTTGACCATAAGTACCTACCTCAAGTGAACTTTTTCCATTCAAGGACACTGTGAGAAAGACATTACCAGCAGGAGCCCTTGGGACACATGAGCTTTTGGTGATTTGATCAGGCCTGGGAACTGGATTCATTCTTATTGATCTTGCTTGGAAACTGGAATCCTTTTTATTATTGATCAGGCATGGGAACTGGATTCATTTTTTATTGATTATTGATCTTGCTTGGAAACTGGAATCCTTTTTATTATTGATCAGGCATGGGAACTGGATTCATTTTTATTGATTATTGATCTTGCTTGGAAACTGGAATCCTTTTTATTATTGATCTTGCCTGGAGCTGGATTTACCTGCTTTTGGTTCTCGCATAGTTTTTAGATAAAGAAATTCTTATTCTTGTACCAAACTGTTGTGGTGTTCCTCTTGTGACTGTTTTTACTGTGTCATCGCCGTTGTGTGTTGCACAAATACTTTACACGTTGCCTCTGAAGTTACGCCTTTGCTGCTCTGCGCCAAGCTACCAGGTCGGAAGCGGTGGTCCCTACTTGGACTAGGGTGCATACCCCTGCCAACTAGACCCCCCGGTTCTAACATTGGTGGCAGCGGTGGGATAGGACTTGTGCTTGTGTAACACCACACAGTGACGCAGTGTACACCACAACCCTACACCTGACTCTACTGAATTTTTGTCTACCCTCTCCAATTGGCATTTTTGAATTTTTTTCAAATTCTCCCTGACTGGCTGCTCTTTTTAAAAGTCCTTCAGCCTAAGTTCCATTCGGTTTTCTCTACAAACGTCCGAGACCCCACCTAGCAACATGGAATTCGAGCTGGCCAATCTGGAAGTTTACACAGTGGCGCAACTCAAAGAGTTCTGCGAGGAGAAAGGGGTGCCCTTCAAGCGAAGCGCCAAGAAGGCAGAGCTTCAGAAAGCTTTGAGAGCATGGGTGACAGCCCACTCAGAAGGAGATCGGGACGAGCAAGGACCAGAGCATGACGCCACAGGAAACCTTGACCTACTGCACTTGGCGGAAAATGGTAATTTGTTACCAGGTACAAAGGTCCCTTCCAGGGCAGGCAGTAGTGTGTCAGTGAAGAGCCTGTCCGTAGAGGACCTGGAGGACAGGAAGGAGGAGAGACAGCTCAAGTTGGAGCTTGCCAAGTTGGAGAGAGAGCGGGAAAGAGAAAGATGGGCCATGGAGCAGGATCGCGAGAACAAGCGACTGGCTATGCGGGAAAAAGAACTTGCCCATGAGCTCAGCCTGAAGGAACTGGAAATCCGGGCCCTAGAAGTAGGGGCCAACAGCAACAAGAATGGTGGCAGCGTACCTATGGAAGCTTCACGTGAGTCCAGGGTCTTTATGCCTGTGATGGCCAGTTTTAAGGTGGGGGACAATATTGATAAGTGGTTAGCCGCCTATGAGGTGTCTTTAAGAGCCCATGGGGTCCCAGAGAGTTATTGGGGGGGTGGTTTGTATAAGTACTTACCTCCAGATGTTAGGGACACCCTCCTTTACCTAGAGAAGGAAGACCAGACTAACTATTCTGTCATGAGAGCTGCTTTGCTTAAGAGGTTTGCTCTTACCCCTGAGAGGTATAGGCAGAGGTTTAGGAATAGCCACAAACTTCCCACACAGAACTGGGTAGACTTCCTGGACTACGCTAGTAAAGCTTTAGATGGCTGGGTGCGGGGCAGCAATGTGCATGACTATGAAGGGTTTTATGACTTGTTTTTAAGAGAGCACCTTCTAGAGAAATGTTTTCCAGAGCTGCGCCAACACCTGGTTGACCGCAAGTTGACCAATCCTAGGAAGCTTGCGGAGGAGGCGGACACCTGGGTCAGTACCAGGGTGTCCAACAAGGGTTCTGGGGGGACTCCCAAAGGGGTGGTCAGGGTTCCTACCAGAAGAAAGAGGGGGGAGACAAAAAAGAGTTTTCCAAAGGCCCCCAAAATAATTCACAAGGGAAAGGGTCTGGGTCCCAGCCCCAATCTGGCCACCAGAAGCCCACTTATCCTGACAAAGGTCAGCAGCCCAGAATTGTCCGGTGCTATGAGTGTGGTGAACTTGGACACTACAAGGGGGATCCCAAGTGTCGCAAGAGAGCACCACAGCCCACTGGAGGTAAAAACCCCGGGGTGGCTAGTGTAGCGCTTGGGGAGGAGCTGTCCCTAGATGATTGGAGTGAGGGGGCAGGGCTTGTCCTAGTGTCTCTGGAAGACCGTGAGATTGTTCCTAAGGTCCATGTGCCCTCAAATACTACCAAGTATAGGCAGTGGGTCACCCTCAATGGTCGGGGGGTGGAGGCCCTGAGGGACACCGGTGCCAGCATGACTATGGTAAGGAGTCAGCTGGTGTCCCCAGAGCAAATAATTCCTGATGCA
This sequence comes from Lissotriton helveticus, assembly GCF_964261635.1. NCBI lineage: Eukaryota > Metazoa > Chordata > Amphibia > Caudata > Salamandridae > Lissotriton > Lissotriton helveticus. The sequence goes on from NC_136059.1 coordinate 1,340,378,994, forward strand.
GTCCATCCAGTTGTGATGGCTAACAACAGGGGGGGTCACTATCCCATAGCACAGGTTCCATTTGAGTGGGGAGGGGTTTCAGGCCTTTTAAGAGTTGCTGTGAGCCCTGCCATGCCAGTGGACTGTCTGTTAGGGAATGACCTAGATCATACTGCCTGGAAGGAGGTAGAGCTTAAAGCGCATGTGGAGATGCTGGGGTTGCCGGAGTGGATTTGTGCTACCACACGGTCTATGGCTGCCCGGAAAGGGAGTCAGCCAGGGCTGGAGCCTGGAAAAATGGCCCAGCCAGCTGCTAAGAAGGGAGGAGCCCAAGGGCGTGGGAAGCTCACCCCGGGGCAGTCACCCCGTGAGATGGATGGGCCACCTGAGGAGGTTGCACCGGAGTTCACGGAGGGGGACGTTGCTCCCTTGGGGGACCTACCTACCCCTGCAGGGTGGCAGGTGGAAGGAGGGCCCACCAGGGAGGAGTTTTGCCGGGCACAGAAGGAGTGTCCCACCCTTGAGGGCATGAGGCGACAGGCCGAAGCCCAAGCACCAGGCAATGCCTCCGCGAAGTATCATATTTACTGGGAGGATGGGCTCCTTTACAGTGAGCCCAAGGCTCCTGTGCATGGGTCATCAAGGGCCTTAGTGGTCCCCCAGTGCTACAGGGCCTTTCTTTTGGAACTGGCCCATGAGATCCCTTTGGCAGGACACTTGGGCCAAGACAAGACCTTTGCTAGGCTTGTCCCACATTTTTATTGGCCGCAGATGAGGGTCTCCTCAGATACATTCTGCAGGACCTGTCTGACCTGCCAAGCTAGTGGGAAAACAGGGACTAAACTGAAGGCTGCCCTGGAACCACTGCCTGTCGTTAGCACCCCCTTTGAGAGGGTGGGCATCGACATTGTTGGGCCTATGGATCCACAGACTTCTTCTGGTCACAGGTTTATCCTGGTTCTGGTGGACCACGCCACCCGGTACCCAGAGGCTATTCCTCTGAGAACCATCACTGCACCTGCAGTGGCACGGGCCCTGATGGGGATTTTTACAAGAGTGGGTTTTCCCAAAGAGGTGGTGTCCGACAGGGGTACCAATTTTATGTCTGCCTACATGCAAGCCATGTGGAAAGAGTGTGGGGTTACGTATAAGTTCTCCACCCCTTACCACCCACAGACCAATGGTCTCGTGGAGAGATTTAACAAGACCCTAAAGGGCATGATCAGGAGTCTGCCTGAGGGCCTGAGGAAATAGTGGGACATCCTCTTGCCCTGTTTGTTGTTTTCCTACAGGGAGGTACCGCAGAAGGGAGTGGGCTTCAGCCCCTTTGAGCTTTTGTACGGTCACCCTGTTAGAGGACCTCTCAGTTTAGTGAAGGATGGGTGGGAGAAGACTCCAAGGAGGCTTCCCCAAGATGTAGTGAGCTACATGCTGGCCTTCCACAGCCAAATGGCTAAGTTGTGGAAGCAAGCTTCTGACAACTTAGAGGCCAGCCAGGCGGTGATGAAGGAATGGTACGACCAGAATTCTCATCCTGTGGAGCTAGAACCTGGACAGGTGTGGGTCATGGAGCCTGGAGAGCTTAGTGCCCTCCAGGATCGCTGGACTGGCCCTTATGAGATATTGGAAAAGAAGAGTAAGACCACTTACCTAGTGGACCTTAAGACCCCCAGGCAGCCCCACAGGGTGCTACACGCCAACCGCCTCAAACCCCACCATGAGAGGTCTGAGCTCACCTTACTGATGGTGACTGATGGGGCCCAGGAAGAGGAAAGTGAACCTCTCCCGGACCTCTTTGCTTCCAAAGAGAAGGATGGATCGGTGGAGGGAGTGGTCCTCTCCCCATCCTTGACTCCTGAGCAACAGAGGGACTGTCGCCAGGTCCTGGGGCAGTTCGCCTCAGTGTTTTCCCTTATCCCCGGGATTACCCACCTGTGTACCCATGATGTGGACACAGGAGACAGCCCCCCTGTCAAGTCCAAATCTTACAGGCTGTCAGATAAGGTGAAGGCCAGCATCCAGAGTGAGGTCACCAAGATGCTGGAGTTGGGGGTGATAGAGCCCTCCAACAGCCCTTGGTCCAGTCCGTGGTTCTGGTACCAAAAGCTGCCCCACCGGGCACCACACCAGAACTTAGGTTCTCTGTGGATTACAGGGGACTGAACTCTGTGACCAAGACTGATGCTCATCCTATCCCTAGGGCGGATGAGCTCATTGACCGACTAGGGGCTGCCCGATACCTGAGTACCTTTGACCTCACGTCGGGGTACTGGCAGATCGCCCTAACAGATGGAGCTAAAAAGAGGTCCGCCTTTTCCACCCCAGAGGGCCACTACCAGTTCAGAGTGATGCCCTTTGGACTGAAAAACGCTCCTGCCACCTTCCAGCGGCTGGTGAACCGGGTCCTCTCCGGTTTAGAGGCCTTCTCTGCTGCCTACCTGGACGACATCGCTGTCTTCAGTAGCAGCTGGGAGGACCATTTGGGTCACCTCCAGGAAGTGCTTCAGGCTCTGCAGCAGGCAGGCCTGACTATCAAAGCTAGCAAATGCCAGATAGGGCAGGGGTCGGTAGTCTACCTAGGACACTTGGTAGGCGGGGGCAAGGTGCAGCCCCTACAGGCCAAGATAGAAACCATCCTGGCCTGGGAGCCTCCCAAAACACAGACTGAGGTCAGGGCATTCCTGGGCCTCACAGGTTACTACCGCAGATTTGTCAAGGGCTATGGCACCATTGTTGCCCCCTTGACTGAGCTAACCTCTAAGAAATACCCTAGGAAAGTGATCTGGACAGAGGCTTGCCAAAAAGCCTTCGACTCTCTAAAGCAGGCCATGTGCACCGCTCCTGTGCTCAGGGCCCCTGACTTCTCCAAAGAGTTCATTGTCCAAACGGACGCCTCAGAGCATGGCATAGGGGCGGTACTTTCGCAACTCAACGAGGAGGGAAGGGACCAACCAGTAGCCTTCATCTCCAGGAGGCTGCTCCCCCGAGAACAGCGGTGGAGTGCGATAGAGCGAGAAGCCTTCGCGGTGGTCTGGGCTGTGAAGAAGCTGAGGCCATACTTGTTTGGCTCCCACTTCCTGATTCAGACTGACCACCGGCCCCTCAGGTGGCTCATGCAAATGAGGGGCGAGAATCCCAAATTGTTGAGGTGGTCCATTTCTCTACAGGGGATGGACTTCAGGGTGGAACACAGACCCGGAGTAGACCACGCCAATGCTGACGGTCTCTCTCGGTTTTTCCGCCTTAGTGATGAGAACTCCCTGGAGGTTGGGTAGTTCTCCCCACTTTCAGCTGGGGGGGACACGTGTTAGACCTGTCAGCCTTAGGGTGGTCTCCCCTACATTTTTGCCCTTTTTGCCTCCCATTTTTATCCTATATTTTGTTGGACTTAGGCCTCTGGGCGCCTCACCACTGCTAAACAGTGCTGAGGTGCCGGTGCTCTCCCCTAAAACCTTGTGAGGCTGGCATATCTGCCACAAGCCACTGCTACTGCAGTAAGGCTAATCCTCCATAGGCTAATATTGGGAACCTCTCCTTATGGAATAACTTCTGACAGGGACCTAATAAGTCTATCATGTTTGGTCTTGTTTGACTCGGGGCGGGGAACCCTTTCCAATGATATATAGGGTTTGGGCACTACTACGCTAGGGATCCCACTTTTATAAAGGGGACCTTTTCCTGCCTACACTTAGATTAGGCTCTGCAGACTCCCCCCTCCCCTCTGCATACTGATAGCCTGCCTGGGTTGGGAGGTGGGAGTGGTGATTCACACCTTCTTCCCTGGGATGAACTGTGATGGGCTGTCCACTGTAGCCTTAATGGCCTGTCTCTCGTCACTTTGACAGCTAGGTCAGGGAAGGCAGGGAACATACCAGAACTCCCTGGACTCTTCCAGAAGTCCCTGCCCCCAGACCCTTCCAGAGACTTCCACCACTTTCTAGCCCCTAGACTAAAAAGATATATAAGGGAGGGTCCTGGCCTCACATTCTTGTTACACTGCTGGACCTGGAAGAATCCCTGCTGGAGTGAGGACTGCTGCGCAAGAGGATTGCCACTGGGAAGGAGGCTGACTGCTCCAAGGAACTGCTGCCCCACAACCTGCTGAGCTGCCCTACTGTCTGCTGATCCTGCCCTGCACGGGAGACTGCAACATCACCCCCAGAGTGTCTCCACAATATCCCAAAGGAACTAATTTTCTTTGAACCACCTTTTAAAGATTGCCTTTTTGGGACTGCACCCTTTTTAAGCTAAAGGAAACTACCTGTCCTTGGACCCCACAGCGTTTTAAAGACTGCCCTTTGGAACAGCAACAACACTCTCAAGATTTGCCCTGCAACGCTGTGCCTGCCCTCAGCGCTGCTTGCCCTGTGATCCTCCCGAGGGCTCTGTGATTGCCTCTGCTTCTGGCGCAAGCCGACTGAAACTGGCCCTGAGGTCACCGCCACTGGGACCGGAGCGCGCTGTGTAGCGCTGAGAAGCGAAGCGCTGTGTGGCAGGAGGCTCCGTCGTTGCCCTGGACTTGGAGGCACTGTTAAACGCTGTGCTATGAGAGGCACACTTATTACGCTACAAGGGACCTTTGGCCTAAGAACCTTCCCACAGTGAATTTTGACCATAAGTACCTACCTCAAGTGAACTTTTTCCATTCAAGGACACTGTGAGAAAGACATTACCAGCAGGAGCCCTTGGGACACATGAGCTTTTGGTGATTTGATCAGGCCTGGGAACTGGATTCATTCTTATTGATTATTGATCTTGCTTGGAAACTGGAATCCTTTTTATTATTGATCAGGCATGGGAACTGGATTCATTTTTATTGATTATTGATCTTGCTTGGAAACTGGAATCCTTTTTATTATTGATCTTGCCTGGAGCTGGATTTACCTGCTTTTGGTTCTCGCATAGTTTTTAGATAAAGAAATTCTTATTCTTATACCAAACTGGTGTGGTGTTCCTCTTGTGAGTGTTTTACTGTGTCATCGCCGTTGTGTGTTGCACAAATACTTTACACATTGCCTCTGAAGTTACGCCTTTGCTGCTCTGCGCCAAGCTACCAGGTCGGAAGCGGTGGTCCCTACTTGGACTAGGGTGCATACCCCTGCCAACTAGACACCCCTGTTCTAACACTAACACAACAAGCATTTGCAAGATGAACTTAAAAAAAAGTAGGAAAAAAAATTGCAGAGATTCAAAAAAGAAGGAAAAATGAAAGAAGACTAATAAAAGCTGAAAACAGAAAACGAAATAACTTCCCTGTGAGCCTTGGCATTAGAAACATACACATTTTCCAGTAGATGTGCACATGTGATCCGATGAAATACCAATCCTTTAAGGGCAATATAGTTGGCGGACCAAAGTGGATTGACCCATTACTCCTTCCTTTATGCTGCCATCAGTGCAATCGGAATGTGAATGATTCATGAGTGCTGTAGAGGGCTGACCCAAATGTCCTCTATATACGCATGCATTTGTTTTATAAAATCTTTCGAGAGCCTACCAGCTAGAGCTGTAAGGCCAGAGCTAAAAAATAACCTAATACACACACAGCAAAATGATATGCATGAATTTACAAATGTACCAAATTACAATTGGTAAATCAATATATAACTTCTCCTAAGAGGGTGTAGCAAGGATTGTAATACTGCAGAACGCCTTCCTATGGGTATTGCCAGAAGTTATAACCAGCAACAAAACCTTTGGCTATTTGAGAAAGTAAGACTATATTTAACAAAAATAATGTCTGCATGTTCCACTACAGTGTAATAACTAACCATCATTAAAAGTCCTTTAACATGTGCATTTTGCAATAAACGGGTTGTCTGCTACCTATTGTCTTAATTTTTCATAATAAACACATCAAACGTATTGCATCTGCGTAACTTTTCAGAACGGACCAATCGGGCCCACCGCCTTCTCATTGGTTTGTCACCATAACCCACTTGCCGTTACTTTACTGAGCATAATCTTTGCAATACAAGCATTTCTCTTCAATGGGTGATCCCAACTTAAGGTCCAGTTAGGAAGGAAGTAGGAAGGAAAATCCACCTTTTGGGCTTTACCAAAGCCCCTCTCTCCGTAGTCTTTCTGAATGCCCTGTTTCTACTGGTCAAATATGGTCTGGTGATCACTCTGTTTCTCCAAGTTTTTTTCAATTTTCTTGGGTCCCATTATCAATCTTTCTTTTTTTGAAGAATCAAAATAGTCTAATTTCATTGTCTTTTCCTTAAAGCAAATGGCTTAGATGCATGCTGTGGAAATGTTCTGGGTTGGAGGGTAAGGGGTGGATAACTCTGTAGGGGCTCTGAACATCTTTGTACAGAGGTTGCCTTGAGTAATGTTTCTCTGTGTCCTGACAGTTTCCACTCTATGATCATTTTCTTTCTTCATACATTCTCTACCACGTAGGTGTGGTGGTGTGCATTCAATCATATTGTTGCCAGTTCTTTATAAGTGTCGTGGACTTTGACTCGACCCAAAGGATTATTTCTCACTTTCTTCACGTTATTGGCTGTTTGATGCAGTGGTCGAAGTGTATTAAAATAAGTACGGGCTTTGTGCAGGGTGAGTGAGCATGGGGGCGGGGTCAAAATCATGGTTAACACAACAAACCATTCTGTACCTTTTTGTGTCTTTCATCTTCTGGTACTAGATATAAAATAATTCACAGCTTGAATGAAAAATAAAGTTGTTAATCAATGAGTAATGTACCGTTGTGCAATATGAAACCTCTATCAGTTCATGCATTGCAGAGGTGTGTGTCTGTAACCAGGGAGCCACAGAATTGAATCTTGGTTGATGCAGTGGAGAATAGTGGTTTGTGCGTGTTTAGTGCTACGAAGTCCCAGTATGTGACAGAAAGGACTGTGAGTATGTAAGTCATTATTTTAAACTTGTATTATATACAAAATAAGGGAGACTGCTACAAAAAATGTGCAAAATGTTTTCAAGATAGAGTGCTTCCAATATATAGATTTTAGTCATACCCAACATGCACATGGTGCAGTTTAAAAAAAAATACACAATTCATAGCTCAGCTGATTGATAACTCCCTTACAATACCAATCAAAAAGAATAAATCTGGCTAATCAGGAAGCTTCAAGTGATTCCATCATTGAAAGCCAATACCGGCTTCCAGGCACCCTTTACATTTGCAGATGAACCAGTTGTGCATATTTACATTTCTTTCAGGCAAGCAGGCACCCTGGCAAGAAGGCTTGTTTAGCTGTCTACACCTCTCTCGATTTCAAAGCACAGGAGACTGTGCCTTTTATTTTATCTGCAGCATTTCAGGTCTCTGAATTAACCATTCCGGGACGATTCGCTTTTCACAAAAAGTAGGGGAATTATTTTTCTTAAATTAGAAAAGTATGTGCACGACGTGACCCTCAGACCCCGCCTACTTTGACCACTAGTTTGATGTATCATTCCATTGCGTATGGAATGCTTGCATTGTGATACGAGAGGGACTATTTTATGTATCAATCCAGCTGCTTCAAACACAGAACATTGGTAAAACCAATCATTTCAGCTTCCTTGTGGCACTGGTATGTACAAACACAATTTGTGTGCATTATCACATTCAATCCAGGCCTGCTGACGTGACTTCGGCGTGTTCAAGTTGTGTCTTTCCTAGCACTGGCATTTAGAGGGCGGTCTGCATGTGCATTTACTTTTGTTTTGCAATGTTGCCACTAATTTTCAGTCCGCCAGAGTCTGTGAGTTTCTTGTGGCACCTTTTCAAAGAACTGCGGTGACCGCTTTCTTCTACGTAATGAAATGTTTTTTGTTAGCGTCTTAGAGCAGTGGGTCTTAACCTGTGCCTACACAGGGGGTCAGTGACTGTTTATAAATTCAATAATGGCTAATTAATAAAGGGGGTAGACCCAGGATCAGCGCTCTAGTGCTCGAGAAATTTAGCATAAAAACAGATGGCTACACCTCCGCGCAGCGGACGCGATCAGCGGACGGACGCGCCATAGTCGCGCCGAAGTCAAGCCAAAGTCCTGCCCGTCTACGCCTGTCCGCGCTAAGGACGGGTTTAGGGCTAAATACTATACCCCATCAATTATCTGGTCAAGAGAGGAGCTATTATCCCTAAACACTTTTTCCAAACACTGTCAGCATACCATCAGTGTGGACTCCTGGCGAGGCCCGACAAGCTGTCAGAAGTGTAAGTTAACACTTTTTTCCTACTGCAAACCTAAATGGAATGTCAAATCCATATCTATAAAAGGGGGGCTAATTAATGCACGTTCTATGTGTAAAAATGCCCTCCACATCCATGACCTTATCACAGAAAACGCCCTGGACTGTTTATTTATTACGGAAACATGGCTACGTGAATGGTCGAATCCTGATATAGCCTATGCTCTACCCGCCGGCTATTTAATTCAGAGGCAGGATAGGCCAGTCCACCGTGGCGGTGGTTTGGTAATTATACACAGGGATAAGCTCAAATGCACAACGACAGAGTTGACTGACATTATAGGAGCGGAAAGCCTACGTTTTTGCATTAAAATAGGAGACTCCTTTTCCTTTGCCGGTGTACTACTTTACAGGCCTCCAGGATATGCCAAGCAATTTTTAGAAACTATAGTGGAAGCACTTAGTGGCCAAACTCTCAGGTTCGCGAATCTTACTGTATTAGGAGATTTAACCTCGGAACCTACTCATTTGGCAGGACACATACTTGATTGTATTGGTACCAATATTGAGATGATGACTGTGAAATCCCCGTTACAACAAACATGGACGGACCACAAATTCATTGAATTTAATTTTAGCACTAAGGAAACAAAGAGAAAGAAGAAGGATATAAACATTAAGGATAAACTGGTACCCTGTTGGGGCAAAATCATCGAACATCCCGATCTTCAAAACTGGGCTAAAGATAATAAACCTATTTTCACAGGAAATATACACACTGACAACCAGAAATTTGAGGACTGCATGAATGAAATAGGCAACAAGATTACTACCACAAGAGCAGGCTCTAAATCCAACAAAGGAAAGCATTCAGCACCATGGTTTACAGGCCCTCTCAAAGATATGCTGATCAATGTGAAAATCTTAGAGCGAAAGTGGCGACGCCACTATGAACAAGAGGATAAAAGAACATATAAGATAGGGCGAAAACAATATCATGCCGCTATCAAAAATGCTAAAGCAGAGTATTATACGGCACAGATTGAAGCGACAGGCAATAAACAAAAAGAAATATTCAATATTGTGAATAGTTTCAGAAATCCCAAGGCATTAGCACAAGATATCCCACCTTCACAGAATCTATGTGATAAGATAGCTGACTACTTCTTTCAGAAAATAGAGACCATCACGAAAGATTTTCCAACACTTCAGCAAGAGAAATTTGAGGTCAAGGATAACTCAAGCATTCAAAAACCCAGTTGGGAAACCTTTGACCCCATTAGTCTGGAAGATACGCATAAGGCGATATCGACTATGAAATCTGGATCCCCTTTTGATCCGTGTCCACCTACGTTGCTGCAAGCAATAGTAGAAGAAGTAAATCCTGGAAATAAATTCCATTATTAATGCCTCTCTCGCCTTTGGCGAGATCCCTTCAAATTGGAAAGTAGCAGCAGTCAGACCTCTACAAAAGAAAGCTATCAAAGATCCAGCTACTCTTACCAATCTACGCCCTATCTCGCTTCTTCCAATTTTATGCAAACTGACCGAATTCTGTGTAAATAAACAGCTGATGACTTTTCTGGAGGAGAATGAAACCCTTCATCCATTCCAAGCGGGTTTTAGGGCACACCACTCCACCGAATTAGCCCTTCTTTCTACCACCGAAACCATTCGAGCTGCATTGGATCAGGGCAAGAAAGCGGTCCTGATCCTTTTAGATCTCTCTGCAGCATTCCACACGGTATCCCATGCTATCCTTTTACATCGCCTAGCAAATGCGGGCATAGCAGGAACCGTTCTCGAATGGTTCAGAAGCTTTCTAGCACACAGGCGTCAGGTCACTATGCTGGGTCAATTCCGCTCTGAGGAGAAAATGCTGACAACAGGGGTTCCGCAGGGCTCAAGTTTGAGCCCCAGATTGTTCAACCTTTATATGGTTCCCCTGATCAAACTAATCTCCTCGTTTGGCATTGACTCGATTGCATACGCCGACGATACCCAGTTAGTTTTAATATTGGACAAAGATGATTCGAATGCTGAAATCACTCTGAAAGAATGCCTCTCGGCAGTATTCGCATGGATGACCAGCAATCATCTAAAATGTAATTCTGCCAAAACAGAAATAATACCTTTCGGCTCCAATAACCGTTTTTCTCCACAGTCCTGTTGGCCCAAGGAGGCAGAGGCACCACCCAATACTGTCAATGTACTGAGAAATCTGGGGGTTAAATTTGACAATACTTTGTCTTTTAACCAACAAACCAGAGAAGTAGCTGGAAACTGTTTCAATATCATCAGAGGTCTGAGAAAATTCTTTAAGCTGCTCCCTCTGAGTGCTAGACGGACTGTTGCAGTAGCATTGATTACATCCAGATTGGACTACTGCAACAGTCTGTATGCAGGGCTAAATAGATCTGCCCTGCATAGACTTCAGATGGTGCAGCATGCCGCGGCTAGGCTAGTTTTAGGTTGGGCAAGAACATCTTCAGCCTCTGCCGCGCTAGACGCACTGCACAGGCTCCCAATACAAAAGCGTATTTTGTTTAAAGTCCTGATAATCTCTTTTAAAGCTTTTCACCACCAAGGCCCAGCCTATCTACAAAAATATTTTAAACAATACCATCCAGTACGTGAACTGAGATCATCCTCATCAAATCTGCTTACCGTCCCCAAGTTCAGGCTGACGACGAAGGGAGGAAAATCCCTATCTGTGATTGGCACTAAAGCATGGAATAAGTTACCTCAATCCCTCCGTGCAGCGAATACAGAACAAAGCTTCAGGAAACAACTAAAAACATGGATCTACTCACTGCCAGACACAGTATGTAAAACCTTAATATGATCCTTGCCCAGCTTCTCGAACGGTCTAGATACGGTCATCTGCTAGATACAGGAAGTCTTAGTGCCAAGATACTCCTCGGAGTGGTAGTGCGCTATAAAAGAATCCAATCACATCACATCACATCACATATACACGAAAAAGCTCAATTGAAAGGTATAAAATGCTATTAAGTTGTGAAGGAGTTTGAAATTGAAAGCTAAAAATTAAGTTGGTAACCTAATCTTGATTTGTGGGAGCAGTGCAAATACAGGAAATGGAATCTTGTATGGACGATTGATGGCTTCAATTGTACCAGCACTGGTATCCCCTGACAAAAAGAGAACACTCATTGTGAGCAAAAAGACAAAGTGATAGGCTAGAATCCGACATATTGCTTTGTATTATAAATAAAACTAAATTGTAAAATGTTCCAGCCTTCCCATTAAACTTACATTTTCAATCTTTGCATATTTTACGTTTGTGAACTAAATAAAATAGTTGTGTATCTGCGTTATTGTACTTATTTCTGTATTTGAATGTGTTGTTTTGTGCTTCAACTTATAGATTTTGATCAGGTCGAGGTCCCGAATAACTGTATTTATTCACTGGGCGTCCACAGAAACCAAATGATTAAGAACTGTCTTAGATCATTCTTTGTTCCGTCTTACTTATCCCTTTCTGTTCACGTATGTGCAGCTGAAAATAATCACCAAGATAACCTGCATTCCACAAACATCTATAGAGACTTATCAAAGATTCCACTTAGAACCAAGGCAGCAGGAGATGGTGTGGGTCTCTAATTTTTGCAACCTCAGTAATTACAAGAAAATGCAGTATTAATTGGTTGTATAAAGACAATACCAAAGGCAAACCTCTCCCAAACATGAAAACATAGACTGAGAGCATATGTTTGCATTCTCTGTAAAGTGGACTTAAGCAACCCCATGTTGAAATAATGAGCATTGTGTACAGGGGTTTGTCAAATGTAAACTTAAGTCTTAAATCCATAATTGGTGGTACATTTCCTCGTGTAATGCTTCGTAAGCTTTTTCATGATGGCCAACATCTGTCCTTTACTATGGTAGGCATGCCTGTCCTACAAGAATTGTCTGTCTTTGTTTGTGGGTTGATACCCAAAAATATTGGAAGTAGTATTTAAGAGTACTCTTTTACGTGCTCTTATATAAGTTTGTGATACACGTCCCATTATTAAACATGCAAAGAGAGCATGTCTTTTCTACTTGTAGTAGTGAATTTGCATGAGTTAACTAATTTGCAAAATTGTACCTGTACTTCCTGCTTGCTTCGACCGCCCGGTCGATCCCAGCTGTGTGCCATTGTGTGGAGGGTGTGGCCGAGTCAGTCGCAGGGCATCAGCGCAACACTTCCGGTGTCCACTCAACGGAGTCGGCATTACTCCTGGACACTGAAGCATTGAGAGAACATGCAGACGAAGGACAAACGGCCGCACTGATCCGTTTGGATCTCAGTGCGGCTTTTGACACCGTATCACACAAGCTACTCCTCCAAAAACTCGAAGCTTGTCGCATCAGGCGAAGTGCTCTAAAATGGATGACATTGTTTCTTTCCGGACGGAGCTTTCAAGTGTCACAACAAACACGCCTATCGGAGAGTATTCCCTTGTCCCAGGGGTCCCACAGGGTTCAATGTTGAGTCCCACTCTATTCAATCTTTTTGTAGGACCACTGGCTGAACAAGTGGAGCAACACAATGTGTCGATCGTTTCCTACGCGGATGACACACAGCTAATTGTGCTGCTGTCTCAAAACGAGGATCAGGCTGCACTCCGCTTCTCCAAATGTTTAAAAGTGGTGGTAGACTGGATGTCAAATCACTGCCTCAAACTAAACGGGAGTAAAACGGAGGTAATTATTGTGGGCAAGGCATCAACCATATGGTCATCTGTGTGGTGACCTGAGTCATTAGGCCAAGTACCCACCCCAAAAGCAGAAGTAAAAAACCTTGGAATATGGTTTGATGCTGAGTTGACATTCGACAGCCAGATTTGAAAAGTAGGGGGCAAATGCTATGAGACCATGAAAATCCTGAGGAAGATACTTGATCTTCTACCATCTATGGCCAGGCAAACAATATTACACACGGTAATAACCTCCCAATTGGATTATGGGAATGTGCTATACCTTGGCGCCACAAAAAAAGGACTGTTCAAACTACAGAGGGTGCTCGATTGGTACTTAGTCTACAGAGAAGAGCTAACGCGAAGAAAGCCCTGATAGGATTACACTGTCTGTCAGCGGAAAAGAGTTATGTTTAAGGCAATGTGCCACTGCCATCGCATTCTTACAAACTAACTGTCCAAGATACCTTCAACCACTGCTAACCCAATACATCCCAGGACGGAGTCTAAGATCCATGGGGAAAGCTCTGGTGAAGGTTCCAAGAATATATAGAGCAAGAATGGGGGCTCGCTCCTTCAGATACCTTGCAGCAAAGACCGGGAACACCTTACCAATAGCCCTGAGAACAGAGCCATGTGAAAGCAGATTCCGCAAACCGCTAAAGACCTGGTTGTTTGCTAAAACGGAATAAGTGCTACAACAGGTTTTCTGTACTTCCTGGTAGGTAAGCAGATGATAGTTCACCTCCTCAGATCCGATGTCTCAGCACGGGGACACACCGCCGGTGTAACCAAGCGCTGTATGAATAAATAAATAACTAAATAGTAATTATGTAGGAATATTCCATTTTGGATGCATTACAGCCAATTTGCAATAACATACGCGTACGTATCATTGCAGTACCAATGATGCTAAGGTGTTAATCCAAAATTTTACTTTATGTATCATGTTTATTCTTCATCATTTTGATAACCTCTCCTTCACTGACTACAGTCTGAATAAGAATAACCTCCAACACGTTTCAACCAGGTAGGCTTTTTTAAGGCATTGCGTTTGTAGCAAGATATTTAGACATTGATAATTTGTTGCTAGATGAGCCTGTTCTGTCTTGCTTGGTCTGTGTATCTGTGAAGTCCAAGTTATTGTCCATGCTGTTTTCATCAAGCAGTTAAATACCTATTCAGTCTTAATTTCCTGTGCTTCATATGTGTAGCATGGTTCATTAAGTATAAGACAAGGGAGCTGTTAACAGTTCATGAAACCGTTCTAGCTTTCCATATCTTTATTATATTCTTCAACGTGTCAGTGTTCGATGTGAGAAACTAAATGGGGACAACATGACAGAAGTAATCAAATGAAGGTGAAATGTTCTTGAACTAATATGGGACTATATAGTGCCTACTTGTCTGGATGCTTGATTGGTGGAAGTGTCTGCTATCATTTAATCCGCTTAGGGTCTCCTTGCACACTGTGCAGTTAGATTCTTTACCTTCTAACTGTGAAACAATATGTTAATGTCCATCCTACTCTTAGATAAATTATTGTAATGAGTCGTATACATTGAAATTGCATATGTACTTCTCCTTCATGTCATGTTATTACCAGTTTCTGGTAATGGCACATGATGCTTTGTAGTTTCTGCTGCCTGATTATTTTTTTGTTTGTTTTTACAATGTAATTAATAAAATGAATTGAATTTGGCTGTTGAATCCAATTATTTTCAGAACAAAATGCACCAGCGTCTGGAATCTGTAATTCTTTTCTCTGCCTCACACAACAAGGCACATTTTTCATGTCGTAAGGTTTGTCTTGGGCAGTAGCTGCCATTTTATATTTCATTTATTTTTGTAAGCTTTGTGAAACTTTAATTTGATTTAAAAAGGATTCACTCTACCGTAGCACGTTTTTCGTTATTAATTTAGAAATTGTTTTGGTTATGGCTGCGTTTAATTCGTGTTATTTCTGTAACATTGTGATTTACTATTTGGTGTTGACTAAGTCAGAACTTCCCTTCTGCCGCTAGTGGTACACTAACCGACACCTACACAGGAGTCCACATAGCTGTTGAAAAGGCATAGGTGAACCTAGCTGATACTAAGGAAGCGCAAGACTGTTGCTTAAGGAGGGATGCTTTTTATTAGCTCAATGGTTCCTGCAAGACTTGGAAGTGACCTAGCCTCCTGGTCGGACAAAAACTGGACTGTCATCTTGGATTGTGGATCTTGCGTACTTTGCACACTAGGTCTTATGAAAGATGGCTGCATTTTTTTTGCAAGTCTCATTCTCTATAGAGTCGGGTTCCATTTGCTCTCTAAGAAAAGGTGCATTTGAGTGATGTGATTTTGTGCTCTCGAGAGTGCTAGGTTAAAAAGGTGCATCAACTGCAGATTCAGTGTCCTGCAGTTTGGGGTGGCTTTGTTGTTTGACACACAGTTTAAAATCCGTGTTAAGCGCTGGCTTATGAAGATTTCTACATATATTGTCAGCAGCTATTATTCTGCTGCATTTTGTTAATCACAAAATATAAAGGTATCTCAGATTATCACGGTCCTTGTACCTCTGACGTGTTGCCAGGCCTGTACTTCTGGTTACAAAAACGAAGTGTGGGTTTGCAGCAGCGGCATTCGAGGTGACTGCCTGCAGATAGACGTTTTCCATAAGAACTAAAAGTTAGGGGGTGTATATTGGGATGGGGAGGGTGCAAAAAAAGCTGTTTCCTTTAGGTACATTTATAGTGTTTTGTACTCGCTTTTAAAACCGATTTAAGGTCTGTTATGCTACTCACTTCTAGTTTTAAAGTACTTAAATACTGAGTCGTCATACTCCGTTTGAAATCTGTGCCCGGCAGTTTGAACATAAGATTTCTCCTGTTCACCCTTTGTCCACATTGGAAGTCTTTCTCTGCTCATTTGTATTGGCCGCTCTGTCCCCCCTTTCTCCCTGCCTAGAATCTGCTGTCTCGGTTTCACCTATCTCACGCTCTTCTCACCTCACTCTTTCCACATGCCCACTCTGTTGCTACCTAAAATAAAAATATTAAGATAACACGGAAAGGATATATCTCAGCACAATTAAGCCAAGCGGGTAATTCCACTAAGGAATCTATAAGATTCTTAAATCATTTACGTCCCTATGGCCTACGCCAAACCAATCCCGGTCTCCCAAGTTTTAAGTGACAACATCTCCAATTTTTTTGAAGAAAATTGACAAAATCTATGACAAATGTCCTAGGGACTCCAGTACTTCAGATACCTCCATCCCATTTTCACAGTTCCCACAAAGAAAGACGCCATCTTAACAAGCTTTCCACCCCTGCAGGTTTCTAAAGTTGAAGAGATGCTAAAAACGTCTAAGTCAGGTTCCCCTATTGACATTATGCCAGCCAGAGTGTTTGCCCTATTAGCCAAGCATCTCGCCCCTTCAATATGCACACTATTAAACCACTGCCTTGAGCGAGGGGAAAGTGCCCCATGTATGGAAAGCAGCTCAAGTTCTTCCAATTTGTAACAAGCATTTACAATGCAATGGTTTCGCCTTTGGAAAAGTTAGAGCTATTGGCATTGCTCATGACGTTTCTTTTTTTTTTTTTTTACCTATAAATAAATGGCATTGTTATTTACATTGCAATAGGTCTCACATTTGTTGGAGTTGGAGCTACTGGCATTGTAAATGGCAATGTTTTTTATTCATGTTTTTTTGTTTGCAGTGGAGTGATTTTTTTTTTTAAAGTGTACACTATACCATATTATAAGCTTTTATAGCAACTATACAGTAAAGCTATAGCTATTTTAACGTAAAAGGGTGTAAATGGATGAATACAAATACAAAAAAGAATCTTAAACTGTATGGTGGAATGTATAGCAGGTGACGGAGACTACCGATCACAACATACGTACTTGAAGTGATTGTGGGTACCATATGTAATAAAAAAAATCGGTAGTATGGGGTGTCAATGACGCTTGTGCAAATGATGCTCAGCTGGTGAAGTGGTCAGCTCTGTTTGCAGATGCAAAGTGGTGAAAGGTGAAGTATTCAGCTCTGTCTGCAGGCACAAAGGGATGAATGGTGAAGTGGTCATGCTCTTTACTGTTGCTCATGGGCATCAAGAGAATCTGCCAGGTCTGAGTCATTTCAGACACCTTATGTGAGGGCTGGGGTTTGTAAATGCACCTACATTAAACACCACTAAGAGATGAAGCGATTTCTGTGACATCACGTGATTTTTCTCCAAAATGTTTTTTTTTTCACTTTCACTTTTTGGGTTTTCCGGGAGGCTCTGGCATAAGATTCCCGGTTCCACCATGATTCATTTTGTACAATAAGAAAACACAATAACTAAAAATACTCTCAAACTACGGTTTTTCTGTGTAAAAAGCACCTCACCATGGACCAAGCAGGGGCACGTGCCCCTAATCCACAGCAGGATTGAGACACTTCTCCGACAGGAGTTGTGCCAACCCACCTGCAGCCAACGCCATGGGTCACGGGAACATGAGATAGAGAGAAGGGGGGGAGAGAGAGAGAAGGGGGGAGAGAGAGAGAGAAAGGGGGTACATGGAGAGAGAAATGGGAAATAGGGGAGAGAAATGGGGGCAGAAAGAGAAATGGGGGACAGAGAGAGAAATGGGTGACAGAGAGAGAACGGGGTAAGAGAGTCTGGAAGGGTGAAAACGAAAGGGAGAGAGGGCGATAGTTAGGGGGGTAAAGGAAAGGGGCAGGAGGTGGACAGGCAATATACATTTTAAAAACAAGAGGTAGATTTGGAAGAGGAAAGCAAAAGAAAGATAGGGCGAGTACAATGTATCAATGGAGGATGGGAGGGAGAAAGGAAAGGAGGGGGCATCCTAAATGGAGAGGGGTGTGTGAGGACAACGGTGAGCGGGCAGGAGGGACGGCGAATGGAGGAGGTTGAGCTAGTCAGTGTGCGAGGAGAAGAAAGAGAGGGAAAGGCAGAGCGAGGAAATAGAGGGGAAACGCGAGAGGGGACGGCTGGGGCAGAGGGGTGAGTGAGGGCAGAAGAGAGGGAAGGTAGGGGGACATTTAAAAAAGTGTGAATGGGACTGATGAATGGGGAGGAGCTGGGGAGGGAGTCTTATGGGTGAAGAAGACGCGAGGGACAGATAGGAAAGAGGACGAGAGAAGAGAGCCAACGGCGGGCAGAGGATGGGGACGGAGTGAAGACAAGCAGGAAAGGATGAGATCACCAGGGAAAGAAGAGAGGACAGTAAAGGGAGGGGACGAGATTAATGAACAGAGGCCACTGGGGTAAGAATAAACTGTTGGCGAAGTGTAAGCTTACAAGAGAGGCGGAAAGGAGTGCGGGGGAGATGACGAGTTTTACTCCGCCACACCAGGCAAAACATTCGTAAACCCCCAACTCCACCTGGGTAGATCCTGTCAGAAGGGACACCAGCTTACTGGGTGCCACAAAGGAAGTTACGGCGTGGAAGGGTGCAGAAAGAGGCGCGTGTATATTTCTGAAGATTTATCAATATGCAAACAGCCCCTCCCACAAAACATTAACGCCTCTCCCTTTAAACGGATGCATGTTTACGTAGTAAAGCACCCTAGCCCCTGGAGCCTGATGGGTCCCTGTAACAGGACAGACAGCAGCGCTGTGCACACTCCTGCAGTTAATGCAAAGCACGAACCGCGCAGAAATGAGAACAAAACCTTAAGTAAACCCGCCGGCACAAACTAAACAGTGTGTATTTTGGGTGATTGCTGAAGAAATCTGTATTTTGACCCCCTTTTAAACCAGTCCTTTTAGTAGACGTACATTTGAAAGTCCTTCTCCTGGGTGGGAGGGGAAATAGAAGGTCTGGGAGCCGATTAAGACAGCTGTTGGCGCTGGGTCTCCGAGACAACAGCAAAACACACATTCTCTCTCCGCCAACAGTCGAGAAGGAGACGCCGTTGCTATGCTCGCTGTGCGAATCCACATGCCACGAGACAGTGCTTTTGGGGGGCTTATTTCTGCTGGGCGTGTCTTGTCTATTTCGCGTGCCCCTGGCCTCTCAGAGACCACCCACGGGTAGCTAGTGATTCCCTTAGTTGGGGAGAGCTCCCTCTGACCCTGCACCCGCCAATCATTAGAGATAATAAAAATTACTATTGGCCATAAATTACTCAGACGATTGTCATGGC
The DNA here is from genome assembly GCF_964261635.1 of Lissotriton helveticus. Classification (NCBI taxonomy): domain Eukaryota; kingdom Metazoa; phylum Chordata; class Amphibia; order Caudata; family Salamandridae; genus Lissotriton; species Lissotriton helveticus. The sequence goes on from NC_136059.1 coordinate 1,340,397,969, forward strand.
TGACAGAATTATTGGTGGGGAAGAAGGTGGATGGTGCACGGATAGACACAAACATCCGTGCAGTAGATAGATACACAGCAAAACAGCCAGTGTGAAAACATGCATCGTTTGATTACTGATGAAGGGGCGTGTTCCGTAATTTGAATGAGGAGTCTTCTGGCATTTGGGGAATTTCCCATGGATCCCCCGGGGTTACCGGGGTTATAGGTCGGTACACAGGGAACGTCAGAGGTGGAATTTAGGTCTTCCTAGGGTAGACTTCATTATCCCATATTTTTTTCCTATTTAACGTGGAGAACTAACCAGGCAAGAGTCCATTCCCAAAACAGCGTACCACAGAGAAACACAAATAGAGGGATGGAGCAAGTCAAAAGGACCCAGCGAGAGAGGCGGGACTTGACGGGCTTCCGGTCTGTCCCTTCCCACCGCTGGCCACAGTTACCAAGCGAAACATAGCAGTTTTAAACTCTGCTCATTGAGACATAAATCCGCCTCGGCTCCAAGAATGGCACAGATGATCTGATACATATGTGTGATATAATAACCCCGACGCCCGGACCCTGCCCGCAGCTGCGCCACTGATTATCGGACGGATGCCCGGAAGCCGGGAAAGAATGGGTCTGAGGGGGGCAAGCGCTGCCGTCTACCTGCAGGCTCCTCTTCCAGTGAATAAGTGACTCATTCAGATGAAATATGGGGCGGCGGGAAGAGGAGGCAGCAGGCGCGCAGTGGGGGGGAGCAGGGCAGAAGGACGTTACTGAGAGCAGGGTCAGAAGACGGGCGCTGTGGATGCACTCAGGGTGGGGAGGTGAGAGGAGGGTGTGAGCAAGGGTGGCGGCTGGACCCGAGGTCGTGGGGATTAAACAAGCATTTACAAGTGTTGCGGGAGCGGGCACACGGAGAGCGGGGGGGGGCAGGGGCGGCAACGGGCACACGGAGAGCAGGAGGGGGGTCGGGAACGGGATAAAAACAAAAGCTTACCTGATCAGCGGCCTCAGTGCACAGCCCACCCCTGCAAAAGACACGGTGGAAATGAAGAAAACATGGCGAGACCAAAAAAAAAAATTGCACACGCCCACCGCCGCAATGACGATCGGAAAGGGGTGGAGAGGGAAGAAATCGCGGGAACGCCCACGACTCTGGTCTGGCCATGACGGACAGATTACTGTTCCAATGGCTTGCCTCCATTTATGGAGCTAGCCAATGGAACAGAGGGCGGATTCCCAAGCCACTCTACTGTTCTCATTAGGTTTTCACCTGAGTGAAAAGCTGCGCAGTGCGCAGCTTTCACTTAGGCGAAACCTAAAAAGGTCAATGCTCCCTTCACAGAGCAATCTAACTATCGCCCCATTTCACTCCATCTGCTCATGAGCAAACTCCTTGAAGGATATATGAACACGAAGCTCATGGAACATATTGAATCCCAAGTTTGTCTTGACTCCTCACAGTCTGGTTTTAGACCAACATACTCTACTGAATCTACCCTTATAGGTGTCACAGACTTTATTAAACTTTCTCTTGATAATAATATGGTGGTATCATTAGTGCTGCTGGACTAGATCCTTTAGCCCACCATAAGCTATGGCAAAGACTCATTGAAATTGGTATGATGGGGCCGGCCCTTAAATGGCTCTTAAGCTTCTCAGAGCAGTGTACAGACAGTTAATTTCAATCAATCAATCAATCAAGAAATGTTTATAGCGCGCTACTCACCCGGAGGGTCTCAAGGCACTGGGGGGGGTCCGCTACTGCTCGAACAGCCAGGTCTTGAGTTGCTTCCTGAAGTAGAGGTGGTCTTGGGTAAGACGGAGGTGGATGGGGAGGGAATTCCAGGTCTTGTCTGCCAGGTAGGAGAAGGATCTTCCTCCCATGGTGGCTCTCCGGATGCGTGGAACGGCGGCGAGGGCGTGGTTGGTCGAACGTAGTTGGCGGGTGGGAGTGTAGAAGGTCAGACGGCTGTTGAGGTACCTGGGGCCTAGGTTGTGGAGGGCTTTGTGTGCGTGGGTGAGGAGGCAGAACGTGATTCTTTTGCTGACGAGGAGCCAGTGCAGGTCTTTCAGGTGTCCGGAGATGTGGCTGTGGCGGGGGATGTCCAGGATGAGTCGTGCGGAGGCGTTCTGGATGCGTTGGAGTCTTTTCTGCAGTTTGGCTGTGGTTCCGGTGTAGAGGGTGTTTCCGTAGTCTAGTCTGCTGGTGACAAGTGCCTGGGTGACCGTCTTCCTGGTTTCGGTGGGGATCCATCGGAAGATCTTTCGGAGCATGCGTAGGATGTTGAAGCATGAAGACGAGACGGCGTTGACTTGTCTGGTCATCGACAGGGAGGAGTCCAGGTTGCAGCCCAGGTTGCGTGCGTGGTCCGTTGGTTTGGGTGCGCTGCCTAAGGCCAGGGGCCACCAGGAGTCGTCCCAGGCAGATGGTGATGATCCAAGGATGAGGACTTCCGTCTTGTCCGAGTTCAGTTTCAAGCGGCTGTTCTTCATCCACTCGGCTACTTCTTTCATCCCTTCGTGTAGGTTTGTTCTGGCGGTTGCGGGGTCGTTGGTGAGGTAGAGGATCAGCTGGGTGTCGTCGGCGTAGGAGATGATGTTGAGGCTGTGTTGGCGTGCGATGGCTGCGAGGGGGCTCATGTACACGTTGAAGAGGGTGGGGCTGAGTGATCAGCCTTGTGGTACGCCGCAGATGACTTCGGTGGCCTCAGATCTGAACGGGGGGAGGCGGACTCTCTGGGTTCTTCCGGCGAGGAACGAGATGATCCACTCCAGTGCCTTCTCTTGGATTCCAACGTTGCTGAGGCGTTGTACTAGGGTGCGGTGGCAGACAGTATCGAACGCTGCGGAGAGGTCCAGGAGGATGAGGGGCGCTGTTTCCCCGTTGTCGAGCAGGGTTCGGATGTCGTCAGTGGCTGCGATGAGGGCGGTCTCGGTGCTGTGATTGGCTCGGAAGCTGGACTGTGAGTGGTCGAGGGATCCGTTCGTCTCGAGGAAGGCAGCCAGCTGTCTGTTGACGGTCTTCTCGATGACTTTGGCAGGGAACGGGAGCAGCGAGATGGGGCGGTAGTTCTTGAGGTCGGTGGGGTCTGCCGATGGTTTCTTCAGTAGGGCGCTGAGTTCGCGTGCTTCCAGCTCTCCGGGAAGGTGGCGGTGTCGAAGGAGCAGTTGATGATGTCCCGGAGTTGGGGTGCGATGACGGTGTCGGCCTTGTTGAAGACGTGGTGCGGGCATGGGTCGGTTGGTGATCCGAAGTGGATGGTGTTCATCGACCGATGGTGTCTTCGGTGTTGACTGGGGTCCAGCCGCGGAGGATGATGGTGGGGGGCGTTGGTTCTGTGGTTGGGTGCGTGGTCTGTTCGCCGAAGCTGTTGTGTATGTCTGCGATCTTGTTGTGGAAGAACGTGGCGAGTGAGTCGCAGAGGTCTTGTGAGGGAGTGATGTTGTTGTTTCCGGCGCTGGGGTTGGAGAGCTCTTTAACGATGCTGAAGAGCTCCTTGCTGTTGTGCGCGTTGTTGTCTAATCGTTCCTTGAATGCTGTCTTCTTGATGGTGTGGATCAGCTGGTGGTGTTTGCGGGTGGCGTGCTTGAGGGCGGTCATGTTGTCTGTGGTCGGGTTCTTTCGCCAGGCTTTCTCGAGGGTGCGGCAGTTCTTCTTGGAGTTCTTGAGGTCGTCGTTGAACCACGGGGCTTTCTTCAAGGCCTCTTCAGGCCCTGTGCTAGATCCCTTACGAAGGGGCTACCCCAGGGCTCGTGCCTCAGTCCCACATTGTTTAATATATATGTTATCCCCCTTGCAAATATCATTAGAGAGCGTGGTTTTGTTCCCTTCTCGTATGCAGATGATATACAACTACTTCTTTAGTTTGATAATAATTTGGTGGCAACAAAACAGCTCATTGCGGAAGGCATGCGAGCCATTTCTGACAGGATGACTAAGAATTTTCTCCAGTTGAATGCCGATAAAACTGAAGTTCTGCTGACGGGCAAAGCACAAATTTTGTGGCCCCCCAATAGGTGGCCATCAGAATTAGGCCCTGCTCCCACCCCTACAACCAAGGCACAAAACCTGGGAGTTTATCTGGATCACTCCTTATCTATAAAAGATCAAGTTGCAACCATGTCAGGCACCTGCTTTCATATGCTGAAGCTTCAACGGAGTGTTCCATTTTCTCTCCCTATCAGTGCGCAAGACCTTGATCGAAGCTCTGGTAGTCAGTTGACTCGACTACTGTAATGCACTTTTGGCAGCTGCAAACGATACTGTGCTAAATAGGTTGCAAGTGGCAAGAACATGTAAGCACGCCTGGCCCTCAATATGCCTCCTAGAACAGCCAAGCAGATCTCTGCATTCTGGAGAGAGGGTTCTGCTGGTCATCCCCTGGTTTAACAATCGCATGCCGGTGGCAAAACCTTTGCCTACTTGGCCCCTCGATACTGGAACTCGCTTCCTGTCCCCTTATACAAGTGCCTGAATTTTCTCAAGTTCAAGGAACTACTGAAGATTTTACTTTTTAGCAATTGATCGCCTGCTCCCACCTCTGTTCCTCCGTTGAGAGTGCTGAGATACCCCTTCGGGGGTGATTCCAGCACTCTACAAATCCTTCATTCATTCATACCTCTCTTGCCGTTTCTTGTCAGCTTAGCTTTACTTCTCCTCCACTGCCTTGTCTTCCATCTCCACCAGACACACTCACTCTCTTCGCGAAGGCTGTTCATTGATGTGAACGTATTTTACTCCTCCATCATAATCGCCAAGGGCCTTCCTACAGGTTAGGAAGTAGTAAATTAGTCTGGATTACATTACTCTGCGTTTTTAAACACAACTGTGGTTTTATCCCAGCTGGTGTTCCAGAGGAGATTTTTTTTCTTTTACTATTTCCAGATACTTCACTGGATTCTAAAAGCATAATATGGTGTTGGGTTGAACTCTCTCTAGTCGTTGCCTCCATAGTTTCAATCAATTTTAGCATCCGAGTGGTTTCAAACCTGGCTACTAATCTCTGTGTCCCTGAAACGAATTTGAAATCTTCGTAGTTTTGTTGCTTTTGTTGTGGAGGGATCAGAGCACATTTGTAGGACGTGACAAATATTGCAAATTATTTTGTTTTAGTTTCAACAAGATTTGTAATATCTAATAATTCTAAGGCAGTCTTGGTAGGATGGGTCTCCCAATGTTTAGGTTTGTGAAAATACATTCTATTAAAATGGCCATTTTGCTTGCAACCAGGTCAAAGACGTCCACAACATCATTGTCTTATTATTTTCTCTTAGGTCAGCTGAAACTATCCCTGGTCTGTTTCCTGCAAAAGCAGCAGGTTAAAATTGTGCATATCTCAAGGTAATAAAAATATATAGTTTTAGTAAATCATTTTCTTTAGTTTTGACATCTATAGTATCAACAAGTTTATTTCATTGGTGGCCACGCAAAACTCAAGTGGAGGGGGTGGGGGGGGGAGGGATGGGGGAGATTAGGGAAATAATAAAAATCATTTTTTAACTGTACCTGTTATGCTGCTGACCCTGACTGCCGCCTCAGTGCTCTTCTTCTCTTCTGTTCCTGATGATGTCCCCGCAGAGCCGGGGACACCAACTCCGACTCCCCACCCAATCCAAGGGCTGCTCTCAATAGCATGAGAACAGCACCAGGATTGGTCTGTGCAGCCTGGTTTCCGTTCACAGTTCCTGGGAGTCTGTGCTGTTTCTTCAACCCGGCTGTGCAACACAGCTGGGTTGGAGCAACCGAAGTGCACATGTCTGTTTTGCTGGCCTAAGACAGCTGCCCACACCAACATTCACACTTTACAGTGCACCTACCACTCCTCCTCCCTGCCATGCCTGGCCCGGCCCCACCGGCTGGCTCAGTCAGCGTGGAAAAAAATTATAATATTTTTTTATTATCATTTTATTTTTCACTGACTGACTCAGTGGGGCGACACTCCTCTGCCATTACAGAAAAGCCACCCTTGGTTTATTTACAACATTTGAAGAAGTCTTCAACTAAAGAGACAAGGCTACTTTGATGGTAGGCTTGAAGACATTTTGATGTTAACAGGACGGTTTAATACAGTCACCAGTGCAACAATTGGGGAGAAAACTGTAAATTCTGTTTCTTTGATGTCACCGGGTAGCTTTGAACGTGTGTACATTTCAAGGCTTTGGTCTTGTCACAAAATGGAGAATTTGTGCCGGATGCTGTAGCAGAAAAAGATACAGAAGCCAGTATTGTTGTCTCCTGTGATGACAATTGCATCATAAGGTCATCCTTTGGTGTAAGTGAGTAAGGGATAATTATTTTCAAAAATATGTAATGGAAATATTTTAAGCTTTTATTTGAATTAAACTTGAGTAATGGTCTTTAATGAAATTAATGTGGATGTAAAAGTAGGTGTCCTGTTACTTAACAATGGAAAATTATATGAATGGCCGGTCAGACTTAGAGCACCTGCTGGAGTCTTCATGAATACCACCTGCATTCTTCCTTCAGTGTTTGAAGAATTGAATTATGTTTTGAACAGGCCTTGTTGTGTCTGTTCATCAAACACTTTGATTTGAAAAGATGATGCTGTTTTTGAAGTTGTAAAGAGGCACAGTCTGGGGTCTGGCTGTCAAGTCAGGCTCTAAAACAAGCTTTAGCGAAGCGAGTAGGCCTCTTATATGCCAAAGCCATGATTTACATCAGCACTGCTTAAAGTTAGTGGAGTGAAGTGTAGAGTAGTGTCATAGAGTAGCTTAGAGTGTTTGGAGCAGTATTGTCTAATTGATTAAAGTGGAATGGTGTTGTAGAGTGTCATGAAGTGGCACAGAGTAGAGTATCGTAGTGTCATGGAGTTGTGTTGTAGAATGCCATAGAGTGGATCGTCCTATAGCGGAGTAGCGTAGAGTGGCGTAAGTGGAGAGTCATAGAGTGGAGTGAAGTGAAGTGGAATAGAGTGGTGTTTTATGGAGTGGAGGGATTCATGTGATGTGGGCTAGCTCGAAACTTCTGTCTGTGTGTGGATGAAACTAAAATCTGTGTGTGATGGGGTGTCTAGACCAGCCGGGGAAATGTAGCCAGCTCACCTGCCACTGGCTATTAAGATAAAAGTAGTGAGGGTGATGAAGACCACAACCAACTATCCCTTGTCAGTGTCCTTGCGCTGATGCTGAGTTGGTGCTGCACTGGTGGTGGTGCACTGATGAGGTGTTGCTGTGCTGATGCAGAAATGGTTGGGTGCTGTGGTGGTGCTGTGCAGATGCTGTGGCGGTGGTGCTGAGGTGGTGCTTGCTGAGTGATGCTGAGGTTGTGCTGAGTTGGTGCTCAGGTGATGCTGTGCTGGTGCTGTGGCGATGCTGTGTTGGTGCTATGGTGGGGCTGCGCTGATGCTGAGGTGGTACTGTGGAGATGTTGAGTGATGCTGAGGAGATGCGCTGGTGCGGAGTGATTCTGATGCTCAGGTGGTGATGCTGCACTGATGAGGTAGTACTGCACTGGAGGTGGTGCTGCGCTGGTGCAGCGGTGGTTCTGTGCTGATTTGGAGGTGGTGCACTGGTGCTGAGGTGGTGCTTTGCTGGGGCTGAGTGATGCTAAGGTGGTGCTGCGATGGTGCTGAGGTGGCACTGAGTGATTCTGAGGTGGTGCTGAGGTAGTGCTGTTCTTGTGTGGAGGTGGGGCTAAGGTGGTGCTCAGGTGATGCTGCACTGGTGCTGAGGCAATGCTGCGCTAATGCTGAAGTGGTGCTGCACTGCTGCTCAGCTGGTGCTGCGCTGGTGGTGGTGCACTGATGCGGAGGTGGTGCTGTGGAGATATTGAGTGATGCTGAGATGCGCTGGTGCTGAGGAGGTGATGCTGCACTGATGCTGAGGTGGTAATGCTGAACTGATGTGGAGGTGGTGCTGTGCTGGTGGTGTGGTGGCGCTCAGGTGCTGCTGAGTGATGCTCAGGTGGTGCTTCAGTAATGCTGCTGAAGTGTTGCTGTGTGATGCAGACTGGTGCTGAGGTGGTGTTGCACTATCTACTTGAAGGATATATTGTTAAGTAATCTCACATTACAAGCCGCGTTTGGAGAGCATGAGGAGGCATCCCTTGATTTTGGTTTTATTTCACCACCGATTGAAACCTAAAAGAAAGCATCAAAAAGTTTAAATCACGCCACTTAAAGTTGCTTCCATTTTCATAAAAGGGAGCAATAACAGCATGTTTACCTCTTTATTCGTATCCAAATAATCTTGCTGTCAAAAGCACAAAGTAAATAAATTGATGCTACTGTTGGCCGTCTTCTTAAACTACACTTCCATTAAGTAAGTATATTATTTAAGGTTTGGACATTGGAGCTTATGAAACCAAAATACTATAGGACGAAAAACAACATAGCCTCCACCTAAAAAAGCGCTTGTGAAATCAAAGACAGTAAAAAAAAAGAAAAGGACCTGATTTGCAGCCCTCAGCTGAGCGCGTTTGGAAAGCCAAAACAAGCCCAGGTAAAAACAAGCATTGGCATAGCCAATAGGTCTCGCATTTACGCGACTTTGAACTATTGGTATTGTAAATGACAATGGCTTTAGTTTTGTTTTCGTATTTTTGTTTTAATAACGAAAAAATAAATAAAAAGCATTGTTATTTGCAATGTCAATAGCTCAAACTTGCATACATGCGAGACCTATTGTATTGCAAATGCTTGTTCAGGAAACAGACGAGAAAGAATGAGCGGAAGTGAAAGCAGAGCGAGGCCAACAAAGGGAGGGGCAGGGCTCCTTAATGGAGCTGGGATGGGGGGGGCTCTTCTTAGTGAGGTGTGTCAACAGCAGCACTTCAAGCAAACAGTGGTGGCCAGCTGTCCATACTGATGAGCTATCACATTTCTTCAGTTGTGATCCGAGTTTATAAAGGGCACTGGTAGATCAGACGAACAGTGATGAAAAGTGGTTGATATTTTTAACAAGACCTGTCCTTCTAGTTAACAGCACTATGTATTCTCAGATTTATAATACAGTGTCTTTCAAGAAACACTCTTACTACTATTGTCCAGTAATCCCAGATTTTACAGATGTACAGTGTGGTAGCTGAAGTTCCATTCAACTTTAAAAAACACTATTCTTTGAGGAACTTTTTGGAGACCACTATCTTCAAGGGCGCCTTTCTCCCTCTCAGAAATGCTATAGAGGACATTTACTAAATTTATGTCTGACAGCACAATTTCTGCAAATTCCTTAACTCCACTGGTGTTCCCATATCAGTGACTCAACTATTCGTGTCATAATATTCAAGAACATGGCTCTGTTGTGTACAGTACCAATATAAATACCATTCATTAAAACGTGTTTTCTGCCTCTGTTACTTGTGTGCAACAATCTATGTTATACAGCACAATCACTGTCAATTGCCCAGTGCGCATCAACTGAAACACACAAAAAACTCAAACAAAATACAAAAATATTCTCTTGCTTAGGGAGGGGGAGGGGCGGGAGGTTCTGGAGGTAGGGGAATGTGCAGCCCAGTCCGGTCCTGTCAATAAATCCAGACTATGTCTGGCCTATTATCTCGCCACCCTGAGGCTGCTGTGAAGTAACACCACAAACTGATGTCATATATTGTCCGATTTACTATCCCAACTGGTCTATACTTGTGTATGGACATTCTACTTCTTACAATAAATCTTAAATCTGGCAGCAAGTAACGGCATAAAGTGCAAAAATAAAGCTCGTACCGTAATGTCACATCATAAGGCACCCACTGTCAAGAGATAATACTAACAAACACTGGGCAGTTGGTGACATCGTTTAGTACATTCAAATACGGAGGATGTAGCTGCAGAATACGTGGTGGTTGGCGGCAATAGAAAGCACCCAAATTCCACAGATAAATCTACAGGTTAACCTGGCAGCAGCTGATAAGGTAGCATAGGGCACTAAAATAACGCTAGACAAAGGGTCGATATATGTAGCAGACACAACAAGTAGGTAAAGACTGTTTTACAGAGCAACAGACCGAAAGGGCTGCTAAGATTCATTTGGGAAGGACCTGATTTGTTGCCCCAGACATCTTTCCTCCCCACATTACCCTCAAGAAACAAAATGGTGGGGGCGTGGCTTGCAGCCACCGAGAATATTTATGCCACTTATCTGCACCAAAACGATGGTTGTGCTGGTGTGGGACTACCCCCTCTTACTGGTCGATGCTGGCGATTATCAAGACTGCTGTGCAGAGATTGATGCCCCTCTCTGCAAGTGACGCTGTAAGGGCTGTAGTGGCGGCCTCCTGAAGCGGCAGATCAGGCCTCGGAGGTGGCGGCGGAAAACTGATCCGGGAGTGCGTGGGGGGGGGTCTGGAGGTGGCGTGGACTGCAGCGGAGGCTTGACGGCTGGAGTGTAGTGAGTGGGTCTGAGCCGCGAGCACCGCAGCTGAAGGCGGGGTCATATCGAACAGCCTGAGGTGTGTGTGATCCTTCGTGGAGGTGGCAAGGGGACAGAAGAGTGAAAGGGCTGCAAGGAGGTATAATAATAATAAAAAGAGAGCCACAATGGATCAAGGGAGCAGCAGGGCAGGGGGAGAAAGGAGGGGTGATTTTGCGAGGCTTCTGGCGGGGGGGGGAGAAAGGAGGGGCAGCGGAATGCGTGTGAGGGGAGGAGAAGTGTGGCAGGCAGATGTGCGGCCTGGTGAGGGGGCGGGAATGCGAGCCTGGTGGGGGCAGGCGGATTAGGGAGATGCTCGTGCTTGTGTAGTCACGTGACCCGCTTTGTGGCCACGTGACCTCACATGCACTGTGAAGAAACGCCAGTGGTTTCACTAGACGATCGAGCACTTGAATTCGATCCTATCCATTCCTGCGGAATGGGACAGGCTCGACCTAAAAAGTAGTGCACAGAAACTAACTTATATGGCCAATATTGAAGTGATCCGTGTAACAGGACCAGTCTCCAGGGCGTGACCAAAACAGCAAAAGGAGGCGTAAATGTAAAGTATTCAACAAAAAGAAAGGAATTTGGAAAGGCACATAAAGGAACGAATTGAAACCTTAAGATTGTGAGTTAGATGCTCTTTCTTAAAAGGGTGGTCATTGTGGCTTGGTTTAAAAGTAATTTAGTGCTATACTGTCGTTTGTGATTAAATCTACAAGCCACTGCCTGAATGCTATTAAAGTCGCTACTAACATGGCAAGAGCATGAATTTGAAGGTAATTAAGTGTACTGTAGTATTCCATGTTAGAGTTGTAGAGTAGTATTCTGTGTTAGAATTGTTATCATACATTTCCACTGTAACATTCCATGTGGTGTGGATATTCACTTTCTACTGGGCTTCTGCTGAAGGTGGTTGTTCGAGCTGTCTACTACAATAAACCTACCAACTTCTACCTGAATCTCTTGTACCTCATTACTACATAAATTTGGCGACGATCGGGATCTACTATTAATCATCAAGGATCTGCAATTAATTTTTTAAGAAAAGAACCCGCTTTTTCAAGGATTCATTTTGGTGAAGTTAAAGGATATTGACAGCGTTCACCTTTACAGCTAAAAGAATATTAAGGTATTTTTCTTCCTATGTGTACAAAGATTGCACCTGCGGCTGTTTGTCCCTTTCCTGTGCTTTGATTGCACCAGCGGGAGTTGGGTCTCATTCGTGTTTATTTTTTTCTCTTCCCTCGTGAGAAATGAATGCTATGTTCCTGATTTTCTTTCCCAAACTGACTACCACCGTTGTATTATCTTTTCCCCTCTAACGCGATCGTTTTCTGCCAACGCGTTATATTTTTGTGTTTTTTTTTTTCTCAATTTCACAATAACTGTTCAGTTTCATTTGCATCATTTGAAGACTCACCGAGCGAGCGCTGCAGCCCGTGCCTCGTCAACGTTGACTGTGTGTAGATTCAACATACACGTCACTTGCCTACCGTCATCACGCACGTATCACGCTCTTGCGTGTGCGTTCCAGCGGCCATTTTGTTTTCTCTTTGTTTCCATGGAAACAACCACGATCGTTTTATACTAACGATCACGATCGTTCCTCAGTGATTTGCCTCATTTATACACCTCGTTTGATTACAACCTTCTACAGTCCTCACGGTACTAACTTAACTCTGCCTAATATACAACTTTTACCACTTCATTTTTAAAAAAAAATAAAAATAAAAAAAAAAGCTGGAAGAAAGAAAGACTTGGAACTCCTTTGTGACTACTACTTTACTGACAACGGTGACTACTTTTATTATTTTGGGTAATTCTTCCTTGTTGTTTTCTATTCAAATTTTTCTCATCTATGGGAAATTATATGTGTAACTAATTTACAATGTCAAACAATATTGCTTCCCCTGCACACTTTTTACCCACAGCAGGAGATCCAAAGGTAGAATGGGATCTTTGGTACCCCACATTTTAGCTTATGTAGATGTTGTTGAGGAGGATGGTTGTTCTCCAAAAAGAAAGTTGGCGTTACTAAAGAACTGTTTAGGTGGTGCAGGACTCAAAGAATTACAAAGTTTACCTCCTATAGAAAATACAGGTGGTGGAGATGTAAACATTTTTGAAATTGTCATAAAGCAACTAAGTGCTAGGTTTGGAAGAAAAATTAATATTGTAATGGAAAGGTTTAAATTCTATTCCAGAGCACAAAAAGACGATGAGTCTATTGAAAACTATGTAGCTTCCTTGCGCACTTTGGCCGGGTCTTGTGCTTTTGAAACCATTAATTTTGAACAGGTCTTGAGGGACCAAATTATGATGCGCACTAAAAGTAAAAAAATCCAAGAACGTCTTTGGATGGGTACCGATTCTTCCCTTAGTGCCGTGTTAAATATTGCCAAAGGCATTGAACAGTCCGAATTATTTGTGAATGAAATCAGAAGTCAAGATACTAAATCTAAGGTAGTCATTCCTGAAGTCTCATTAGTTAAAAATTTCAATAACTTTAAGAAGACTTTTTTTCCCCCAAGAAAGGATTTTTCAGGAAGAGAAAGTACATTTCCTGTGAAAAAATCTCAGGTTATTTGTTATAGGTGTGGCGCTAACGATCACGTAGGTAACTACAGAGGTTGTCCTGCTTGGAGCAAGATTTGCATAAAATGTAAAAGATCTGGTCACTTTAGCAAAATGTGTAAATCCGCCCAAAGAGTAAATTTTCTGTTTTACGAAGAATATGATGATACTGAACAACCTTCTGAGATCAACACATTGTTATGTGTGGGTGATTCGAAATGTAAAGGATTTCCTACTGATATCATCACTATCAATGGTAAGGAAATCTCCATGTTGATTGATTCTTGCGCCTGGTACACCATAATTGGCAAAAATGTTTTTAACCGATACTGGCACTCGACCAAACTATTACCACCAGATGTACATCCTGGTGGGTATACGGGTAAGAAAATTGATATAGAGGGTTACATGTGGGCAGATATCAAATTTAAAGATAGAACCACTAAGGGAAGGTCTATGTCTCTTCCAAAGGAGCATCCATTTTGTGTTGGCCTCATCAACACGATCTTGGAATTAAGCTTGATCCCAATGCTTCTCCTCCTGTATACGTAATCCCTCCTGAAAATGATTTCATTACCCAATTAAAGAACAAATTTTCATCCATTTTTTCAGATAACTTGGGAACTTTTGTGAACTTTAAACACCACATTATCCTTAAAGATTCAGCTTTATCCATCCGGCATAAAGTAAGAAATGTTCCTTTGGCATATCGAAAAAAATTAAAAGGAATTTTGTCGGATTTGGTTGATAAGAAAATCATTGAGCCAGTTGAATCTTCTCCATGGGTTTCGCCAGTGGTTTTGTCACTTAAGAGCAATGGCGAACTTCGTCTATGTGTTGACCTGCGTAGTTTAAACAAGGAGATTTGGATGGATAGACATCCATTACCCCATATTCATGAGCTCATTTCTACCCTGTCAGGTGCATCAGTATTTTCCACTCTAGATTTGACTAGTGCATACCATCAAGTTTTTTTGCATGAAGAGTCCAAGTTCTTAACGACGTTCATCACTCCGGAAGGCATGTTTCAATACTGCTGCATGCCTTTCGGTTTAGCCAGTGCAGCCTCTGTGTTCCAAAGGCTTATGAAAACTGTCTTAGAGGGTTGTTTGGGTGCCATCGCATTTCAGGATGATATCCTTATTTATGGTAAGAATTATGAGGAGCACGATGTTAATCTAGAGAAAGTGTTAAAGTCCGTCCAGGAAAAAGGTTTAACGTTGAAATTGTCTAAATGTAAATTCAGACAAAGCAAAGTAGAATATCTGGGTCATGAGATTTCCTCAGAAGGTATTAAACCTAAGTTTAATCACATACAAAGCATTTTGAAAGCACCGGCACCGTCAACCAAGGAACAGTTAGTTTCCTTTCTAGGTCTGACTGAATTTTATAGCAAGTTTGTTCAGAACTACGCCTCTAAAGTAAACTCTTTAAGATCTCTGTTAAAGAAAGATGTTAAATTCATTTGGTGTAATGACCAGCAATCTGCTTTTGACGTTATGAAACAAGAAATAGCAAATGCTCCTTTTCTCAGACCATTTGACCTGGGTAAAGAATGCATAGTATGTGTGGATGCAAGCAATACTGGTTTGGGTGCTGTGTTAATCCAGAAGGGTAATGGGGATGAACATGTAGTTTCTTATGCTTCCAGGACATTGCGTGGCGCTGAATATAACTACTCCACCATAGAGAAAGAGCTTCTAGCATGTACTTGGGCTTGTGAGCATTTTAGGCAGTTCATTTGGGGGACCAGGTTCCGCTTAAGAACCGACCACAAACCTTTGATAAATATGTTAGCAGCTGGTGGTGGCAGAACTTTAACTGCACGCTTGGCCCGCCTAGCTGCGAAACTGCAAGAGTTTCAGTGTATTGTGGAATATATTCCTGGTCGCTTAAATGTACATGCCGACTGCATGTCCAGGTTACCGTTAGTTAATTCTATTTGTCCCGACCTATCTGACTCTGATGTAGTTTTTAACATTGATGATGTCAATGAATGTAACAGTACAGGTCTGTCTACTGGCATATCCGAGATTGCTTGGAGAGAAGCAATGTGTAATGATACTTGTTTATCTGGCGTTGTGGATTATTTACAACATGGTTGGCCCCAAGAAAGGTATCTGTCTGGTGATGTTCTCTCTTTCTTCAAAGTTAAGGATGAACTTATGTTTAACCAAGGTTTTGTGATTCGAAGTGACAAGATTGTCCCACCTTTTACCTTGAGAGAAAAGATTGTCTCTATGGCACATGAAGGCCATATGGGTATGTCCAGCACCAAAAGACGTATCCGTGAATTTTACTGGTGGCCCGGGATTGATAGAATGGTTGATAAGTGGGTAAGTTCTTGTCCTCCGTGTGCCAAGAGTGACAAAACTGTGAAACCCCTATCCACAGACATTTCTCCCATCGAGTTTGTCACCTGTCCCTGGAAAAAAGTTGGTATTGACATTGTTGGACCTCTATGTTTGTCTCCGAATAAAGAGGTTTTTGCTTTAGTCTTAATTGACTACTTTTCTAAATGGCCGGAGCTCAAGATTGTGGACAAAATTGGTTCTACACAGGTTGTTCAGTTTCTGGACGAAGTCTTTTGTAGGGAAGGAATTCCAGCTGAAATTGTATCTGATAATGGTCCACAATTTGTCAGCAAAGAGTTTGGGTCTTTTCTTGAAAGGTGTGGCATTGCCCACAAAAGGGTGACCAATTACAATCCCCAGGCCAATGGTCAAACGGAACGCTTCAACAGGGTCATCAAGGAATCCATCCAATTAGCCGTTAAAAGCAACCTGGATTGGAGGAAAACCCTGTGTGCTACATTATTGTCCTATCGAACCTCCCCTAACTCGGTTACAGGTTTGTCTCCTTTTGAGATGCTTAAAGGTAGGAAACCTGGTTCAAAACTCCTCCCTTGGTGGATGAAAATTAAATTCCCAGTTGAAACTTCCTTTGACTGTGATGAAGTTAGGGATAGAGTTTTGAAATACCAAAAGAAAATGAAAAACAATTCCATGTCTTTAAGCAATTGCAGTAGGAAGATCAGTGTTGGTGATTTTGTACGTGTCAAGTTTGGAAGGTCTGTTGGGAACAAGTGGAACAAATGGTCTGATCCTTGCAAAGTTATTGAAATTTTCTCAAAAGCTGTTCGTGTTGAAGGGGGTAAAGTATGGAATTTCAGAAGAGTTTCTCTGTGTAAAAACCCGAATCTGTTATCTCCCCTTCCTTCCCACAATTCCTATCTGGATAACATACCTAAGAACCCCATTACCGAGGATCATGTACCTTACTCTGTTATGGTTGACACTTTCATGCAGGAGAATCAAGATCCAAATGTTCCTGTTCCTGTGGTGGGTATTTCTCCTCAGAATGTTTCTCCTACACTTGTTAATGAAAGCAATGCTGGCAATTCCAGTTTCCAAGAAAATGTTCCCATGTCTCAAAGTCCTGCTGCTCAAGATAATGTTGTTCCTGACTTTATTCCAAGGAAGAGTTCTCGAGATAAGCAGATTCCTGTGAAGTTACAGGATTATTTGTGTTGAACTCTTCCTTAATTTTTGCTCCTCTCTTTTTTTTTTTTTTTTTTACTTTGTTTTTTTTAACTTCTTTCCCTCATTTTGTCTTAGTTTTTTTTCTTTTTGTTTTTTTAAGGGGGGAAGGTGTGTAGTATTCCATGTTAGAGTTGTAGAGTAGGATTCTGTGTTAGAATTGTTATCATACATTTCCACTGTAACATGCCATGTGGGCTTCTGCTGAAGGTGGTTGTTCGAGCTGTCTACTACAATAAACCTACCAACTTCTACCTGAATCTCTTGTACCTCATTACTACATGTACCTCTTCCGAATTCTTAAGTTGTGGTCGCAGGTGAAGGAAGGCTTTCATTTATTTTTTTTTTTTAAATATTTTTATTGTTGCAGTGCAGTAATCATGAAGAACTGTATCGAAAGGCATCAGTGTGGCTTCAACATTCAGCCATAATTAACCATGAATGCACTTTACATTTTCTGTTTTAATAACTAGTAACTAAGAAAAAGGTCACTGATTGGATATCTGGCATCATTTCTAACAGTCAACATCTCATTGTATAATAGCTAAGCAATAGTACAATCTGTATGTCTTACGATTTTCGTGAAAGGTATCTCCTTCAGGCTTGCACATACTGTTGTAACCCACCCACGACCAGTACCTCATCTACCCCCTTCAACACTAGTTTTCCTCGTCATCTTCCCCCGAGCTATCCATGTCGTCTTCCTCTGGCAGAGGTTCGCATATATCCCCCCTATAGGTATTCCAGGGTAGCCATAATTTGTTCCATTTGCGTGGGTTAGATCTTTGTTTATACACCACTCTCTCCGTTACCATGGTTATATCCATATTCTTACACCATTGGGCCATGGTAGGTGTTGCCTCCGCCCCCCACTTTTGCGCTATATCGTGTTTTGCCAACATCATACCTATCCCTACCCACTGCCTCCCATACGTCGACAGATCAGTAGGGCCCCACACATTGAGTAGGCATAACCTGGGTTCAGGCACAATGGTCACCTGTAGAGTTTGAGCCATGGTGCGTGTGATTCTCCTCCAGTATGTCATTATTGGAGGGCATTCCCAAAGTATGTGGAATAGGGTCCCTTGTGCTCCGCATTGGCGCAGGCAGTGCGGATGATCGGCTCTGTGTATTTTGTGAAGCAGAGTGCGCGTGTAGTAGACTCGATGTAGTATCTTAAATTGCACTAGTCTAAACCTTGCTGATATTCCGGCCTCTCTGGGGGATGCCAGTGCGGTATTCCAGCTAGTCTCATCTAATTCCCCAATCTCCTCCTCCCATGCCTCTTTTAGTTTCTGCAATGGGTCGGGCAGGTTGTTTATTAATTTAGGATAGGTGAGAGAAGTAGCCTTGTTCTCCATGTAATCTGTCAACAGTCGGTCCTCTAGGGGAGCCGATTCTGGGACTGTGGCGCCGGGTTCTAGTGCTGCCAGCAATGCGTGCCGGATCTGTATGTAACGGTAAGTCTCAGTTGCCCCCATGTCATATTGTTCCCTGAGCGTTGCAAATGGTACCACTCCCCCTCCCACCCACAGGTCCCCAACCGCTGAGATCCCGATGGTGTCCCATTGGTCAAATCCCTTGCTGTGTCGTAGGCTACCCAGGGCTTTGGAGTCCCACAACGGCGTCATGCGCATGATCACCCCCTCCCACTTCAGTCGTGCTTGGGCTTTATGCCACAGTGTCACCGTGTGCCTAGTGGGTCCTACCAGTTTCTTAAGCAGCCCTTTGTCATAGAGTGGGGCCAGCAGGGTGGTAACTCCAAGCTGTTTCCTATCCGCTAATAGTGCCGGGTCATCCTGCGGGCTATGTAACCACCGGTTAATCACCTTAAGATGAGCCGCCCAGTAGTACAGTTCCAGGTTTGGGAGTGCTATCCCCCCACTATACCAGTCCCTGATCAATTTCAATTGTGCCACTCTCGCTGGTTTGGTCCCCCACAGTAGGCCCGATATTTGATTAGAGACTTGCCTGAAGAACTGTACCGGGACTATCGCTGGTGTATTCTCTAGGACATAGAGGAAGCGGGGCAGCGCCATCATCTTGAACAGCGCTGCTCTGCCTAACAGCGTCAAGGGGAGGGTGCTCCAGTGACGCACATCTGATTTCAATCGTTCGAGCAGTGGTCGAAGGTTCTGGTTTCGGAAAGTACCATGGTCACGTGTAACATGGATCCCCAGATATCGGAAGGATTCGTCCACCAGTAACAATGGGCAGCTGTCGCCTAAGTCAGGCGCCGCGCCACTGAGCATGTAGAGTATCGATTTCGTCCAGTTTATTGTATAACCCGAAGCCTTTCCATGCTTTTCGCACAGCGCCAGGAGTGCTGGTATACCTATTGGCAAGTCCATCAAATAGACCAGCATGTCATCCGCATATAATGACACCCTGTCTTCCCAACCATCCCCCCATTGCACGCCTCTCAGCAATCGGGTAGTCCTAAGGACTGTGGCCAAAGGTTCCAGGACCAAGGCAAAAAGTAGTGGTGAGAGCGGGCAGCCCTGCCTCGTACCCCTCTTCAACGATATTTCTCTGGAGAGACGGCCATTAGCCAATACTCGCGCTACTGGGTCCTGGTACAGTAATTTGATCCACCCTATAAATTTCGGGCCAAAGCCCATATGTTCCAAGACCGCAAACAGATAACTCCATTCTACCAGATCAAATGCCATCTTGGCGTCGAGTGAGAGGATCGCCGCCGGTTCTGTCAACATCGGCGCCCGTGCCATCACCCCATGCAGGCGCCTCAAGTTCATCGCCGTGCTTCTATGAGGCATAAATCCTGATTGGTCAGGATGGATCAGATGCCCGAGATGTGGCAGTAGCCGATTGGCCAGTAATTTTGCCAAGATTTTAGTCTCGGCGTTCAAGAGAGAGATTGGGCGGTAGGAACTGCATCTCTCGGGCGGCTTGTCGGGTTTTGGAATTGTTACTATGGTCGCCGCTCGCTGGTCGGGCGGTAGTTGACCCCGTTCCAAACTGTCTTGAAACATATTGAGGAGGGGCGTAGAGAGCGTGTCTGACATTATCTTGTACCACTCTATCGGTATCCCATTGGGACCCACAGCCTTTCCCGAATGCAGGGCAGTTATAGCCGCTTGGAGCTCACCAGAGGTCAAGTCCATCTCCAGTTCATCCACGTCGGCCTGTGACAGAGTGTGGGTGGGTATCCCCTCGAGAGATGTCTCTGCCATCTCCGGGGTAACCTCTGTATCGGGTGTGTAAACCGTGTGGAAATGGTCAGCCATCAGTTCAACTATTATAGAAGGTTGTGTTTGTAAAAAACCCTCGCGATCTTCCAGATGCAATATGGTCCTTTGTCCGTCTCTTTTCCTGTCCAACCAGGCCAGGAGTCTGCCGGCCTTGTCGCCCACTTCGTATATTCTCTGTATCTGAAAGAAACAGGTTAGTATTAGATTCCTTACCTTAGAATATCCCCAGGCGTCAGTCTGGATCCGGAAACTTTTGCGTAGCAGTACCCCTGCGCGTCGGTAGGCGTCGTCTGCAGGCGTCCCCTGCGGCTCCGCGTCGTCGGCGTCGTGCGCCGTGATGACGTCGCTGGAGTATATAGACGCCGCCTCCGCGCGCTGACGTCAGTTCTTCTTTTTTCCGCGCCAGTTAGCGCAGATCCGAAGAGCAGTACTCCGGTCTTTTGACCAAGTGTTTGTAAAACTTAATCTTTCTAAGGTGCCGGTAGGATGCCTGGGTTTAAGAGCTGCGACGAGTGCGACCGCATGATGTCGGTCACCGACCACCATCGACTCTGCCTGCGGTGTCTGGGCGCGGACCACGACGTGGAGTCCTGCGTCGACTGTCGGGCCTTGACTGGAAAAGCTAGGCGGGAGCGGTCCCGCAAGCTTCTCGAGCTCCGAGTGTCGGCCCCGCGTCGAGAGCGGTCCCGGTCCGGTCGGAGGTCGAGGGAGCGGTCGAGGGAACGATCGCGGAGCCGCCATGGGCGCTCCGGGAGTCGCCACCATTCCTCCGGTTCGTCAGGTAAGCACAAGAAGTCGGGGCGTCGCCATCGCACCCCCGACTCCCCCCGACGCCCGCGTGATGCGGCCGGGGGCTCGGGGGGCCCCACCCCCGCGGGCCCGCGTGGGTCACCGACGCCGTCTACCCCATACCCGTCGGTCCCTGGGGAAGGCGCGTCGCGTGAGGAGATCGAGGCCTTCCTCATTGCTATGAGGGCGAGGTCTCCTCCGGCGGGGCCTACGGCGCCTGCGGGGCCGTCGGTCCCGTCTGGGGGCCCGAGCGGTTCGGGTGCTTCTGCCCCGACGCCGCCGGTGGCTCCGGTCCCGGCGCCGCTGGGTCCCTCAGGTTCGTCGCCGGCTGGTCTCCCGGCCTCTCCGGCGTCGGTTCCTTTGGGCCAACCCGTGGTACCGCCTCCGCGTGGTGCAGCGACTCCGCCGTCGGCTCCGGCCGGCGTCGGGTCCCCGGCACCGACGCCGCGCGGCGCCACCCCCATTCCCTCCCCGACTCCGGACACGGAGTCGGACCGGCGTCGGCCGACGCCGGATCCGACGCCGATGGGGCCCGTTGACCCCGATGTCTATATCGTCGACCCAGAATATGGGTATGATGAGGATGAGTATGGTGAGGGTTGGGAGGGGTCTGAGGACCCTTTATCCCGTGCCTGCCAGTATGATGTGGACTGGGTAGGTGATCTGGGTGATGCCAGTGGCCTGGACGAGTCGCCCAACCCTGGGTTTGTCTCCCCGTCCCCTGTGGCGTCTGAGGCAGGTGCTGCCTATTCAGTGGTCCTGATGAGGGCTGCCAAGGCCTTACACCTTGAGCTCCCCGTCGCGAAGGTCAAACCGAACATTCTGACCGAAGTGTTTAAACCGCAGTCATGCCCCCAGGAGCCTCTGCTGCCGTTTAATGAGGCCCTGACGGATGTCCTTTTGGGCACCTGGTCCAGGCCCGCTTCCGGTGCACCGGTTGACCGGAATGTGGCAAGGCGTCACCGTCCATGCTCGGACGACCCTGCCTTTTTATCCACCCATCCCTCCCCGGAGAGTCTGGTGATCCAGGCCTCCACTTCGCAGTCCGCATTTCCGTCGGCTCCGCCCGATCGGGAATCAAAGCGGTATGACCAGTTTGGTAAAAAGGTCTTTTCCTCTTTGAGCGCTGGACTGCGGTCTTGTAATACCGCGTGCCTCTTGGGCCGCTACACCCACTCCCTGTGGGATACGGTCGAAGAGTGTTTGCCGCAATGCCCCCAGGAAGTGCGGGACAAGCTCACCCGGGCCTTGGTTGAAGGCCGGGATGCGGCGCGGTACTCGATCCGTTGTGGTCTGGACACAACCGACTCCCTGGGACGGGCCATGTCCACGACGGTGGCGATTCGTCGCCATGCTTGGCTGAGATCTGCCAACTTTTCGCCAGACGTCCAAAATACACTCATGGACATGCCATTTGATGGCAGTCGCCTGTTTGGTGACAAAGCGGACCACGCGCTGGAGCGCTTCAAGGACTCCAGGGTCACGGCCAAGTCCTTGGGTCTTTCGACCCAGCGCCAGCAGACGGGTTCGTTTCGCCCCTTTCGTGGCCAAGGGAGGGGCGGTCCCACACGTGCTGCCAGCCACGCGCCGCAGAACGCTCCCCAGCGCGGTGGCGGCCGTGGTTTCCGCCGTGGTGGCGGTAGAGGCCAGCGGCGGGGTCAGTCCACGCCTCCCTCCGCTGCTGCATCCAAGCCTTCCTAGTCCGAGCTTTCGGGCTCACGTGACGCCAGTGGGTGGCAGGGTTCGCCATCACCACTCCCGCTGGCGCGCGATAACTTCGGACAGGTGGGTGCTGCAGCTCGTTCGAAGGGGCTATGCTCTCCCCTTCGAGTCCACTCCTCCAGCCATGCCACCGCAGAACCACCGTGTGTCGGGGGACCACTTGACACTTCTGCAGGAGGAAGTTACGGCCCTCTTGGCCAAGGGGGCCATCGAGCGCGTTCCTGGGCCAGAAGTAGGGTGTGGTTGCTACTCCCACTACTTTCTGGTACCCAAGAAGGACAAGGGAGGCCTGCGTCCTATCTTGGACCTGCGGAACGTCAACGGCTTCCTCCGGAAGGAGAAGTTCAAGATGTTGACTTTGGCTCAGGTCTTGGCTGCTCTAGACCCACAAGACTGGATGGTAGCGTTGGACTTGCAGGATGCGTATTTTCACATCCCCGTCCTGCCGGCCCACCGGCGTTACCTGCGGTTCACGGTAGGCCACGAGCACTTTCAGTTTATCGTGCTCCCATTCGGCCTTACCAGCGCCCCACGGGTGTTCACGAAAGTGATGGCGGTGGTCGCAGCTCATCTGCGCCGGTTAGGGGTTTCAGTCTTCCCCTACCTCGACGACTGGTTGTTGAAGGCGGGCTCGCCCCAGACAGTCGTCCACCACCTTCAGACGACGGCAGACCTCCTGCACGAGCTGGGGTTTTCCATCAATGTGCCGAAATCACACCTGTGTCCCTCTCAAAAGCTCCTTTTCATCGGAGCGGTTCTCGACTCGGCGCAGTTTCGGGTTTATCCCCCGGAACGGCGGGTCCGGGATATTCAGGCTCTGATTCCCATCTTTCAGCCGTTATCCCGGGTTTCGGTCAGGTTGACGCTGCGGCTTCTGGGGCTGATGGCCTCCTGCATCCTACTGGTGCATCACGCCAGGTGGCGGATGCGGGCTCTGCAGTGGGACCTGATGTTTCAGTGGGCCCAGCATCAGGGCAACCTATCCGACCATGTCCTGATCTCGGAGGGCACTGCGAGACAGTTGCAGTGGTGGCTTACGGACTGCGATTGGGTCAGAGGCAGATCCCTCTCCCTTCCCCAACCGGAGCACGTGGTTGTGACGGACGCGTCCCTCCAGGGCTGGGGTGGCCACTTGGGAGAGGCGGAGATCAGAGGCATCTGGTCTCCGGCGGAGTCCCGGCTCCATATCAACATGTTGGAGCTACGGGCGATTCGCCTAGCACTGAAGGCATTCCTCCCCTTTGTCAACGGGAGTGTAGTGCAGGTGTTCACGGACAACACCACCGCCATGTGGTACTGCAACAAACAGGGCGGTGTGGGGTCGTGGACCCTTTGCCAGGAGGCTCTGCGTCTCTGGCAATGGCTGGAACGTCAGGGCGTGACTCTGACGGTTCAACACCTGGCAGGTTCTCTGAACGCCAGGGCGGACGAACTCAGCCGTCGGTGCTCGGTGGATCACGAATGGCGTCTGAACTCGGACGTGGCGAGAGGCCTCTTTCAGCAATGGGGAGAGCCTTGGTTAGATCTATTCGCCACAGAAGAGAACGCGCAATGTCATCAGTTCTGCGCGTTGGAGTTTCCAAGACGGCACTCGCTCGGCGACGCCTTTCGGCGCGAGTGGAGTTGCGGTCTGTTGTACGCCTTTCCGCCTATACCACTTCTGCCCAGAGTGCTGAAGAAGATCAGGCGCGACCGGGCCCAAGTTATCCTTGTGGCTCCGGACTGGGCTCGAAGGTACTGGTATCCCGAGCTACTCAGCATGACAGTCGGTCCCTCGATCCGCCTGCCCCTTCAGGAGGACCTTCTGTCGCAGCAGCAGGGGACGGTCCTCCACCCGAACCTGTCCAGTCTCCACCTCCATGCTTGGAGATTGAGCGGCGACAGTTGAGGCCATTTGACTTGCCTCCTGAAGTCTGTGATGTTATTCTGGCAGCCAGGCGTCCCTCCACGAAGTCGGTATACGCCTGCCGGTGGAACAGATTTGTGGCATGGTGCACAGCAAAGGCTGTGGATCCCCTTTCTGCCCCTCTGTCTGAGGTTCTCCTCTTCCTTCTTTCCCTTGCCCAGCAGGGCTCTGCTCTGGGCACTATCAAGGGCTATCTTTCTGCCCTTTCCGCCTTCTTAAGGCTACCTGATCAGCCATCTTTATTCAAGTCCCCTATTGTATTACGATTCTTGAAAGGCATCACGCACATGTATCCACCTGCTCCGTTCGTGATGCCTCAGTGGGACTTGAACCTGGTTCTGACTTTCCTGATGTGTGCTCCCTTTGAGCCTCTTCATTCCTGTCCTCTCCGTCTTCTCACTTTAAAGACGGCCTTCCTGGTTGCCATCACCTCTGCCAGGAGAGTGAGTGAGCTCCAGGCCCTTTCTGTTAAACCTCCTTTCTTGTCTGTTCATCCTGACAAGGTGGTTCTTAGGACTAGACCTTCTTTCCTGCCCAAGGTAGTCTCTGCTTTTCACATTGGGCAGTCCATCACCTTGCCCTCCTTCTTCCCGCCTCCGCATCCTTCAAAGGATGAAGAGCGGCTCCATCGTCTGGACCCAAAACGTGCGCTTTCATTTTACATGGATCGCACACGCCAGTTCCGGGTGGATGACCAACTGTTTGTTGGCTACGTGGGTGAGAAGAGGGGAAGGGCGGTACAGAAACGAACCATCTCTCGGTGGGTCGTCCTGTGCATCAAAGCATGCTACTCTTTGGCTCGGAAGGAGCCTCCTGTTGGGCTGAGGGCCCATTCCACTCGGGCTACGGCGGCTACTACTGCCCTGGGCCGGGGAGTCCCTTTGCAGGACATTTGCCAGGCGGCTACGTGGGCCTCGCTGCACACCTTTGCGAGGCACTACTGCCTGGACAGTCAAGTCCGGAGGGATGGCTTCTTTGGCCGTTCGGTCCTCCAGGACTTTCTGGTGTAGGTTGTATTGGTTCGCAGACCCACCACCGGGGTTGGTATTGCTGGGGTATCTATTCTAAGGTAAGGAATCTAATACTAACCTGTTTCTTTCAGATGAACAAGTTACTTACCTTCGGTAACGATATATCTGTAAGAAACAGTAGTTAGTATTAGATTCCTTACCGCCCCACCCATCCTCCCCGTTCTGCGAACTGATACCTAGGGTTAAGGACATCCCTTTCAGGGCCCTAGTTTCAAATGGCACCAGTGTTAGTTCTCACATGGCTCTGCGTGTTCTGGCGCGGAAAAGCTGTGTGCAAAGAACTGACGTCAGCGCGCGGAGGCGGCGTCTATATACTCCAGCGACGTCATCACGGCGCACGATGCCGACGACGCGGAGCCGCAGGGGACGCCTGCAGACGACGCCTACCGACGCGCAGGGGTACTGCTACGCAAAAGTTTCCGGATCCAGACTGACGCCTGGGGATATTCTAAGGTAAGGAATCTAATACTAACTACTGTTTCTTACAGATATATCGTTACCGAAGGTAAGTAACTTGTTCTTTGTGGCCGCTAAGTAGATAATCAGTGTGACGCTGTTGACATAAGTGTAGTGCATGTCGCGTGTCTGCGGTCGGGTTAGTTGCATGTTCAGCGTTGGCACTGTCCAGGTCGTTCTCTAGGACTACAAGTTCTTGCTTTTGTGTACGTTTGTGACTAGCTATAATGGAAATGGCCTGTCCCCTAAGGACCGTTTTATAGGCCTCCCATAGGGTGGTGGGAGATTCCACTGATCCCTCTTTGTTGGTAAAGTATGATTTAGTACCCTCCCTCAGCTTTTTGGTTATCAGAGGTACTTTAAGGTACCCAGGGTAGATGGGGAACATGCGTGTTCTGGTCCGCTCGGGGTTAGAAACGATTAGTGTCAATGGTGAGTGATCTGAAACTCCCCTGGGTCTAATATGTACATCAGTAATAGTGAGGAGGCTGTGTCCCAGTGTTAGGAGATAGTCAATCCGCGACAGACTGTCATGGACCGCCGAATGAAATGTATATTGTTGAGCCTCCGGATGAAAGTGCCTCCAGAGGTCCACCAAACCTTGTGCTTCCAGGAAGCCATGCAAGCGGGAAGGCCCAGGGTCCTGCGCACGCACCGGAAATCTATCATGTGTATTATGTGCCACTGCATTAAAGTCCCCCCCCAAGATTAGATCACCCTCAGGCAGTTCCAACAGAAATTTTCCTAAATCGGGGAGGGCAATCGCGTGCAGTGCCGGCGGAATATAGACCGAGACTACATTCAATGGCCTCCCCTCCCATTGACCATGCGCCGCCGCAAAATGGCCTTGCGAATCCGTTTTCGTGGATTGAACGATGAATCCGGAGGAGCGGTGCATGAGGATTCCTGCGCCCCGGGAACCCCTAGGGAACTCTGCATGGGCGATCATACTGTACCCCTTCCTGTCTAGGGCCCGCGTGGCCGTGCCCGTTAGGTGTGTTTCCTGCAGTAGGACCAAGGCTGGATTAAAGCGTCTTATACATTGCAGTACTAGCCCCCTTTTGACTTTGTCCCCTAAACCTCGTACATCCCATGACATGACACCCAATTGTGGCATCCGCCTCACTACCGTGTCTCCCCTCCCAGTATCAACCCGAGACAGTCCCGCCATAGAGTACGTTCCTGAATTCACAATCGCTGTGCTCTGATGGAGCCCGATCGTGTTGCCTGATACCTGCTAAGCGACATGCATATGCCATGTACTTCCAATCTGTATCTGTGTGACCAACCTGAAAACTAAACCCCCCCCCCCCCCCAACTCCCCCCCTGCCCTGCCCCCCTGCTCAACGGACTCAAAACTGCCCGCCCCCCCAACTCAGCAGAGTGCTTGGACCCTTCCCCAAACATAGTACTTGCACGCTGGGGTGAAGGACCCTCCGTAGTCAGCGACCCCCATTCTCAGTTCCGGAGGTCCCTCGTCCAGTGTCCATGGCGGCACGCACGGCCAGCGTAGCAGTTGAACTGTAAATGTGTTTGTGCGGCTTCTTTATTCTTCCGTATTGTCTGTTTCCGGAATGTCGTGCAGAGGTGAGTGGCGACCAGTTTCCCCTCCCGATGCCTGGGAGTTCAGATGGGAATCATCGTCGCTGTGCATGGTCGTCCTGTTGGAACGGCGCGGGCGGGTCACCGGCCTCCACCCTTCTAGCCATTCCAGCGCAGTTTCCGGTGAGTCAAAGAACCATGTTTTATTGTTCGCCACAACCCTGAGTTTAGCTGGAAATATCATGGAGTAGGGAATTTCTCTGGCTCGGAGTTCTTTTTTTACTTCAAAAAAGGTTCTTCGTCTTCGTGCGACCTCCGCAGTATAATCCGGGAAGAATGCCAACGTAGTGTTATGGATGCGGACCGGTGGGGAGTTCCTGGCCGCCTGCAGGATCGCATCCCTGTCTCTGAAATTGAAGAGGCGAGCTATTATCGGTCTTGGGGTAGCTCCCTGTTTGGGGCGGCCTCCGGGAACCCGGTGCGCTCTTTCTACTGTGAAAAAGGTAGAGAGTCCTTTCGGTCGCAAGTGTTTTTGGATAAGTTCCTCTACATACAAATCCATAGCTCTCGTACCCTCCGATTCCGGAACCCCGATGATGCGTATGTTGTTCCGTCTTGAGCGCCCTTCTTGATCATCCAGCTTGTCGCGTAGGGCCTTGTTCTCCCTCGTGACCCTTTCCATGCTCGTTTGTAGTTCCGCGACATCCTCCACTAGCGATTTGGTCACCACCTCCATTGATTGCACTTTCTCTGACATCTTATGGAAGTCTGCTCTTATGAGTGTGATTTCTGACGATATTGATCCCACCGTCAACTGTACCTGGGCAAGGGCCTTCATGACATCATCGATGGTCGCCTTCTTGGTGCCCGCCGTCTCCATCGTCTTGCCCGGCGGTGTCTTGGGATCTTGTGAGGAGGAGGAGGCCCGGTCGTAGGCATATTTTTCCAGCCGTGCTTGCGCTGCTCCGCCTTTAGCGCCCTTACCAGCCATCTCGGTGTTTATCCTTGACACGATGTGGACGGGTGGGTAGACTTTCTTCCCGTGCAGGGCCTCTGGCAGTGTGGGATCAAAAGAGACGTCACTCCCGTGTCAGCCTCCGGGGACGTGCGGATCCGAGTTGTATCAGAGCTGCTATACTGAACCAGCTGGGTCTGTAGTGTTATATGTATTCCCTTTAATCGCCCACTGGTATTACGGGGGGGCAGGCTGTGGGCAGCCGAGTGCGCACGTTGCGGGGCCCGGTGTACCACCCCAGCCCCGGGTCCCCTGGTACAGGCAGTCAAATCCGGTATCTATTCCTCAGTGTCCCGGTGGCAGGCGCTGTCAGAGGCACGAGCTATGTGTATGCTCGAGCCCTAGCGGGGATGTCCTTGCCCGGCCATTCACTTGTCCTGTGTCGCGCCGTGCGACCCGCACTTCCACCGTGCCCCTCTGCCCCCAACTGGACACGGGGCTCCTCGGACCTGTGTATGCCCCCAGGGGACAGCACGTGGCGACTGCGGCGTGCCGAGCGCCGGTTGAATGTGGCGGCGCAGTGGATCCTGTTGTCCGGCAGCACACCCCTCCCCCACAGGGACGTCTGTCTCTCAGGCAGTGGCTTCACGCTCCAGAGGCCGGCGGAGGACCACAGCGGCCCGCGCCGCCTGTTGATTATACGAGTCCCACAGCGGGGCTGGCACTTAGGGCAGCGTCTCCGGCTCCTGCGCCCGCTCGGTCGCAAACGCCAGTATCATGCGGTCAGGGGAGCTACTTGCTGTTTAGGATCTTCCAGCGCCGGAACCTGCAGCCTTTCTTCCGCTACTCCTGAGAATCCGGCGCCGCAACCGTCTCCCGGCCTCCTTTAAGTTCATTGTCCCGTCTCCGAGCGGGCACTTCTGGTGGCGTCTCTCTCCCTGCGATGGACTTCCGGTCCGCCCCTCACTGCAGGCGACTCCCCGGCTCCAGCAGGCACCAGCGGCCCAATCTGGTCGCTCTTAGAACCGACTGCCACACCGTCGGATTTTAAAATCGCTGGTCTCCGCCTGCGCCGCCCGGTCCTGGGTGTCGGTACCTTCCCGGAGATGTCGATTGTTAGGCGGATAAATGTTCGGATATTCAGGGAGGCCGCTTCAACTACGGAGCTTGCCTTTTACACAGCCGCCATCGTTGGCTGCTGGCCACGCCCCCCAAGGCTTTCATTTTTGACCTGTATTAGAAGGAGCGTCTGTCTAGTGTTCATATTTATTCCATTCATATCCGTCATCGAAATTTCTCTATATATTTGTTTGTCTAAAGTCTGTTTTCTAACTAGTGCGAGATAACCGACTCCTCGGTTGTAGAGAATCCACAGCTGTGTGGAAAACTATTTGCCACGACTGGCAATAATTACAACATAGGTTGGTAAAGGGAAGCTGCATTTTATATTTACTTAAACAAGCAAGAGGTAAAATACGTATTCAAGGAGCGAGTTCTTACCAGAAACAGAACTTCCTGAAATTCTGTTGCTATGGTTTCTGTGTTCCACTGTTTTTGTGTTGTCATTTCCTGTTTCGAGCAGAGTGGTTTGCCCTGACATCCCGGACGGCAATGAACAAGCGTCTCGTGCCGGGGTTTGCCTGCCCTGTATAATGCAAGCACTAGCGCGACAGTGGTGAGGGTCCCCGAACCTATAAGACACGTTTATAATTTGGTAAGTTAAGCATTGCTTCCAGAGTCGCCTGAAAATTGACTAAATTTATTGCATCAAGCCTATGCCCACGGAGCTGTTACCTGTTTATCCACTGTAGGAAAGTCAAGGAAGGACACGAAGTAAGTTGAGATCAGAGACGGAGTTTATTAGGTGCTCACGTCTTAAGGTTCAGGTTAGTAATGCCAGTTCAACAGATGTGGTACAATGATAACATTCTCGATGTTTCAAAAGATAACAAGGTGGTACAACAACACGAGCTTGTCACGAGCAGCCAGACATGCCTGAACGCTCGTGACAGCTCGAGTCAACAAGAATACATTCCCAACACACCTTCCCCCCTTAAAAAAAAAAAAAAAAAAAAAACACATAAAAAAAAACTAGATCAATTCATCACAAAATCATTAAACCTAACAGGTAAGCGATGTGAGCGTAAAGCTTTGGTGTTGTTAAAATCACACACAGCTTGAGGACATTCGCCATTATCACTCATTCTTCCAACATCATAGAAAACATTGCTGTCCGAATCTTCCACCGATTGGAAAGGACCATTAAACAAGGAAACCCTGCTCAAGTTCCAAACAGAACCACCATCAAGCCTGACCGCATTTCTAAAAAACTTCAACAACCTTCTTGGGATTTGACCAAACAGGAAAACCCTTATTTACACCCTCTTTCTTTTTAATGCGAACGAGATCGCCCACCTTGATAGAACGACTAGACGTAGGACCCATTCTTTTGACCATATCGCGTTTCATCCTTTCCTTATATGACTGAACCCTGTGTAGAACAGCTTCAAAATCAACTTTATAACAATTTTCAAAACCAGCTAAATTTTTCTTTATCCACCAAGGGACTAACTTGGTGCTGGGCTTCCGCCCTCTCAGAAGCTCAAAAGGAGTAACTAAAGTCACAGAATTGGGAGAAGTTCTATAAGCCAATAACATGGATTGCAAGGCATTCCTCCAGTTTAGATTACCTTTAATAGAAAGCTGTATAGCTTCTTTGACCACACGGTTGAAGCGTTCAACCTGACCATTCGCTTCAGGATGGAAAACCGCAATCTTCCTATGTACAATACCACATTTAGTAAAGAAAAGCTCTATCTCCTTACTCACAAACTGTGGGCCATTGTCAGTCACAATTTCCTGGGGAATCCCTTCCCTACAAAAGGTCTCATCTAAGAATTCTATAACTTGACTCGAAGTAACTTCCCTAACCATTTTGACCTCAGGCCATTTAGAAAAATAGTCTATGAGTACAATGCCGAAAGCCTCCTGCTTTGGTAAACAACTGAAAGGTCCAATGATGTCTAATCCCAATTTTCGCCAGGGACCTAAGGGTAAATCAATGGGACATGGCTCAGGACGTAAAGCGACTGCTGATTTATCGCTGTTAGAACACTGGGTACACTTTCGCACAAAATGCTCTACACACGAGTCAATGCCTGGCCACCAGAAAGACTCCTTCAAACGCCTTCTGGTAAAGGAAATCCCCAGATGTCCTTCATGCGCAATTTCAAGTAGAGAATTCCTAAGTTGAAAGGGTGGAACAATCTTGTCGCCACGAAGAATCAAACCATTTTCCACCGCAAGATTCTCCTGAACCTTAAAAAAACCCATCATGTTCCCGGACAACTTCCTCTGTTCAGGCCAACCCTGTATAATGTACTTCTTCACACTGCTTAACTCCAAATCTTTATCCATCTCTTCCATCCAAACATCCTCCTGTAAAGAAAATCGTTCGCTACAAACAGAATTGACATCTTTAAAATTGAAAGCAACCTCACACTCTTCTTCATGCACAACTCCCGAAACATCAGATTCGGAAATCAATCTGGACATGCAATCTGCATGAACATTCGCCTTTCCTTGAACATATTCAATTGTATATTGAAAAGACTGCAACCTAGAAGCTAATCTTGCAAGGCGTGCTGACATAGTCCTTCCTCCACCTGGAGCCATGAGGTACACCAATGGCTTATGATCGGTTTTTATCAAAAATTTAGTCCCCCACAAAAAAGGTCTGAAATGTTCAGCACCCCAAACACATGCCAGTAACTCCCTTTCTATAACGGAGTAATTCTTTTCAGCATCACGTAAAGCCCTTGATGCATAGGCCACAACCCATTCTTTTTCACAATCTTTCTGCAAGAGAACTCCACCTAAACCGGAGGAACTGGCGTCCACCATGATGATGCATTTCACGCCAATGACAAAAGGTTTTAAGCAAGGGGCATTCACAATAAACAATTTTAAGGATTCAAAAGCTTGTGTCATTACATCAGTCCAAACAAACTTTGCGTTTTTCTTCAAAAGACATCTGAACGGATCAACTTTCATTGAGAAATTTGGGATGAACTTAGCGTAGAACTCAATGAGACCTAAAAAGGCCACAAGTTGCTCTTTTGACGTAGGCACAGGAGCATCCACAATGCTCTTAACATGATTCTTCTTTGGTTTGATTCCCATTCCACTAATAGTATGTCCAAGATATTCTACCTCCTTTTGCCTAAATTTACATTTATCAAGGCGAAGTGTAAGGCCCTTCTGTGCTAATGCAGCGATCACACACCTTAGATTATTGTCATGCTCATAGTCATCCTTCCCATGCACTAAAATGTCATCCTGGAATGCTATGGCACCACTCAAACCTTCCAGGGTATCTCTCATTAGCCTCTGGAACACGGAGGCAGCACTTGCTAGTCCAAAGGGCATGCGACAAAACCTATATAACCCTTCAGGTGTGATAAAGGCAGTGATATTTCTGGACTCCTCAGCAAGTACAACTTGGTGGTAAGCACTGGCTAGGTCAACACATGAAAAAACTTGTGCACCAGCCAATGTCGACACCATCTCATGGAGGTTTGGTAAAGGGTGTGAATCAACCCAAATAGCATTATTTACACTGCGAAGGTCAATGCATAGCCTAAGTTCATCATTGGACTTAATCGAAATAACAATCGGAGAAACCCAAGGTGACGACTCTATAGGTTCAATGATGTTCTTCTCACATAAATCCTTTAGCATATCCTTAAGTTTAACTCTATAGGATAAAGGAACATTCCTCACTCTATGTCTTACAGGAATGGCATTCTCATTCAATCTGATGACATGTTCAAAACCCTTGTACCGACCCAAGGTACCACTGAACACAGTGGGAAAGGATTGGCGTAAATTCTCAATAAGTAAAGAACTGTCCCCAGTGACACTAGATACACTCACAGGTTGTACCACATACACGGGAGGATCAGCCCTGGGATCAATTTTCATCCCCAATTGAAATTGGTGTGGCCAACTCAAAAGTGACAGACCAGATCTTGACACATAAATCTTCCCTGAAATGTGGCTCCCAGAAAATTGTATGTCTGCTATGAAATAGCCAATTAAGTCAATTCTGTGACCCGTATAACCACCAGGGGAAATATCTGAGTCAATTAGACTCTTATTCGGAAATTTATCTTTAAAGACATTTAAGGAAATTAAAGTGTACCAAGCACACGAGTCTACAAAAATTTCTAAACTCACATTATCAATGGTTATAATACAAGATGGAAATTTTGTGCAATTTCCATCTTCACAAACATTGATAACGGTGTTGACTTGAAAAGTTCCTTCGTCATCTGATTGAAACTCTTCACAGCATTCGTGTACACAATTCGTTTTCCCTGGTGTGGATTTACAATACTTTGTAAAATGACCTTTTTTATAGCACTTTGAACAAGTTTTGCCTAGAGCAGGACAACTCTTACTATCTGCTAAATGTCCATCACTTCCACACCTAAAACACAATAGTTTAGAGGTTCTCTTGTCATTTTTCTGATTCTTATATTTATCGGTCCTAGAAAAAAAATCATTTCTCTGCGAAAAACTCTTCTTAAACTTGTCCCTGTCTTTAGATACACTGAAAACATCACTCTTATCATTACCCCTGATTTCTTTAACAAACTTCTCTGAATGTTCTATAGACTTTGCAATATCTATAGCATTATTGAGAGACATATCAGAGGTTGTCCAAAGACGTTCTTGTACTTTTTTGTTATTAGTTCTCATTAAAATCTGGTCCCTTAATACTTGTTCATAAGAGATATGTTCGAAATCACAAGTTACAGCCAATGATCTTAAGGCTGATACAAAATCCTCAACAGGTTCATCAGAACGTTGTTTTCGAGAGTAAAATATAAACCTCTCCATGACCACGTTCTTCTTTTTCCCATATCTCAAACATAACTGTTGTGAAGCATATTCATACACATTTATGTTTCCAGGATTCACTAAAACAGGTAAAGTTTTAAATTCCTTCAAAGCAATGCCGCCTAAACAATGTTTTAATAAGGACAATTTCCTTTCTGGTTCACACTCCCCTTCTTCTAACACATCAACATAGGCTAAAAAGACAGGTTCCCAAATCTCCCAAGCCATGGGTGGCTCTCCAGGTGCTGACAAAAATGAGGGTGGTGGTACAATGCCAGACATGTTACCTTAATTATTTATATACTATGAGGAAATTGATATGCACATATAACTATTATTGAAATATCCCATCCTCGTCGCCAGTGTAGGAAAGTCAAGGAAGGACACGAAGTAAGTTGAGATCAGAGACGGAGTTTATTAGGTGCTCACGTCTTAAGGTTCAGGTTAGTAATGCCAGTTCAACAGATGTGGTACAATGATAACATTCTCGATGTTTCAAAAGATAACAAGGTGGTACAACAACACGAGCTTGTCACGAGCAGCCAGACATGCCTGAACGCTCGTGACAGCTCGAGTCAACAAGAATACATTCCCAACATCCACTTTTAGAAAAACATGCTCCAGTTAAAAATACATATTTTGAAGCCCCCGACAGCACCACAGCAACCATTCAATAAAACTGAACTGCAGATAATATGGTGACTAGATAAAGTAAAGCAAGAGAGGTGGTGTACGGTTACATAAGCTGATGCCACGTTTCTCGTGCTGTGCCTAAGTAGTAAAGTGAGTAGACTGCACAGTGCATGCAAACCTAAATGGTTGCCTACTTACTTTAGAGCCAGAAGGGTGTCTGTCTGCCTGCAGTTTGTCTTGCTCTCTGTCTCTGTTGTGTTACCATTGGTGACATTTCATAATTGGAGTCGGCCGTGCTTTAAGAATGTCAGAAATCTTCAAGGTATCCTCTGACGCGCACAGTTCAGGTGTCTGTAGGATTCCTAAGGTGCTGCTTTTAACCCAGATAATCGGGTATCTTGCCCTTGAACCCCCTCCACCCAACAAGCATTGGTTGAGCGCGTGATTTGTCTAGCTATCCAGAAATTCCGAGCTTCGCGATCACTTACTGGTGGAGCATCATCCTTCAATAATATCACATATGCCATCATTTTTTAATTGTATTTATTTGCAGAGTTTTATAAAGAGCGGGCTAGACCCGCAGGTATCAGAGCGCTTTACAGGAGGATCAGTGAGTTACAAAATTGCATCAGTTACAGTTACAAGAGCCTGGTCAGTCACAGGAAAAAAAGTAACACAAGGTTATACTAAAATATGTGATAATATAGCATAGTTTAAGATATACACGCGTCCAAAGGAAGAATGGGAGAAGAAAAAGGGTGGAAAGAAGATCGAGGTTAGGCAGAAGTGGCGTAAAAGTACTTCAGGGGCACAAAAAGTCAATGAGAAATTTACAGCAGACCGTCTTGGGATCCGCAATCATAAAACCCCGGTTTTATCATCGTCCTATCTACAGGATGCGAACACCATTTCGCATTAGTTATTGTACTCTGTTCTTTAGTCACTGTTGCATACAGAGCTTCTTTGCCACAAAGTGGGCCAAGAAATGCTGCTTGCCTTTGCAAGGCCCTCTAGATTAGCCCCCTCGTTATTGGCGATTTGCCTTTAAAATATTATAGCCCAGCTGCACCAGTTCTGGGGTGATAATTTTGGATGTCATGTTGGCAGAGCACGCCTTACCCTTGGTGCTGTCTTTTTGGTTAAATTTTTCTCTGCTTTTGCTTGCCTGTAGGCGGTGATGGCAGGTGAGAATTTACTACTTGCCATTGCTCCCAAGCCTTCTACTCGGTTATGACTCGGGCTCCCTAAATAATTTTTCTTGTGCTGGGCTTTCTCATTTGTCCCCACTCTATCCTGGAAATGGCCTTTTGCCAACAGAGGGGACACGGGAGATACTCTTCCAAGTTCACATTATCCAGGGTCCCTGACCTGAGGCGTCGTGGTACTGATGACGTGGCATCAAAGTGAAGTGCCCGTTGCCCAGCAGAGGGTGCTTAAATGTGCCTGCAAATTATGCTCTGTTTTTCGGGTGCGGTACAAAAGGGGGTGGTGATGGACGGAGCATCTGAACCAATCAAACACACACCCAGTCAACAGATCTGGGTTTAATCCATCACCGTTCTTTAGCCCACTCTGCCACCCCAGTTCAGACATGGCCATATGCAAATCAATCTGACCCTGTGCCTCATGGGAACAGTCCAGCCCGAACTGCCAAGCCATGCCTTCCCTGGACCAGGTTGGACTGTTCCCATGAGGCACAGGGTCAGACTGATTTGCATATGGCCATGTCTGAACTGGGGTGGCAGAGTGGGTTAAAGAAGGGTGATGGATTAAACCCAGATCTTTTGACTGGATGTGAGTGTTTCTCAATTTCTTTACTGAAAACACAGCAGCCAATCAGTACGCAGTAAAGAAATAACAAACTACATTACCCATAAACCCAGGGTAACCATAGAGTATGTGAATGTATAAATAGGGTCATAGAGGTGAACACTTCCTCTTTCTTTGTCCATAGTCAATAAGTAAAGGATCCAACGTAAAAACTTGAACAATCCATCAAAGGAGTCCCCCGGAGAGGTCATTATCCGGCTGAAGTGGAGAAGGAACCTCCCTGAGCCACAGGAACAGCAACAGACCAATCAGGAGAAGAAAGTCTCGGCACACTTCATTTAAGGTCGGAGCCTGAGGAAAAAAGAGACAGAAGCCGTAAAAACTGTTCCCCAAAGAGTTGAACACAGTAATCAGGACAGGGAGGGAAACATTTCATAAACAGTAACTAAAATTGTACAGCATAAATGCAGTATGCATAATATAAAGACAATAATGAAATAAGGGTGGGATAATTCTCGCCTCCTGTCCTTAATAGAATTGAATATTCTTGGCACGAATGTCAGCAAATTTTTAATTCTATGGCAGGACGGAGGCTCCGATTATGCTTGTTGAAAGCTCCTCCACCACAACAGATGCAACATCTACAATTGGTTTAAAATAAAAGGTTTTGAAAACAGACTCAGATGACCAATCCGCAGCTCTCATGATATCATGAAGGCTAGCACCCATGGAAAAAGCCTTGGAATCCATAGCTCCTCTCGCAGAATGGGCATCAAAGATGGAGATATCAATGCCTGCTTCCTGCATGAGCCAACGTAACCAACGTGCCAACGTAGCAGGAGAAACAGGCTTGAAAGGCTTCTGTAAAGCGATAAGCAATTGACCTTGTGAATCAGAACGAAAAGGTGAAGTGCTTACCTCATAATCCTTTAGGCATTGGACTACACACAACTGAGGGTTGTGAGGAAAACAAGGATAAGTTAAAAAAAAAAAAAAAAAAAGAACGGTGATGGATTAAACCCAGATCTTTTGACTGGATGTGAGTGTTTGATTGGTTCAGATGCCACCCCCTTTTGTACCTTTTTTCCGGTGCAGCTGCAGTCACAGGGGGAACAAGAATTTGTAATGCAATAGGTCTCGCAATTGGGAGAGTTTAAGCTATCAGCATTGTAAATGACAATGCCTTTCATTTGCCTGTTTTGATAATTAACACATAAAAAGCATTTTAATTTACAATGCCAATAGCTGAAACTCTTGTAAATGCGAGACCTATTTCATTTCAATGAAGCCGCCACCGTTGTTCCGGGCTGCTTGGAAAGTGAAAGCGCGCATGACGCACTGAATGTTGCAGGAAAGCATATTGTGCCTGAAGTAGGAGAAACTCAGTAAAGAAGATAGTGCTTACAGACTAAAGACATACCGTGTAACAACAGAAGTAAAAGGGCCAGTCCTCTTGGAGGTTACAAATCCAGACAAGAAGGGACTAATGAGGCACTAATAAGCCTATTAACGAATCAGAAGCCCGCATTTACAAAGGACAAGGATACAAGCCAATGAAAAATATGGGTGGAGAGTGGGTGGAGCTTCAAGTCTATACCCGGATACAGCATGACTCGCAGAGCAGCGCATGCGCTTAAACCATCTCCTATTCCAAGCATAATGCATTGTTTGAAAAGAAAGTTGCCACCCAGTCAGATAGGTGCAGTACCAGCTAGGTTATTTAGAGGCACCAACTATCTGGCTCGTCGCTTAAGGTGCACCAACTATCTCTGGGTTATGGGCCGATGCTCCGACGTTTATAAGACATCCCCATTTTGTCGAATTGTTTAATAATTTGTTGTTATCGGTGACCGATAAAGTGAACTAATATTTTCTAACTGTGATAAATCAAAAAATCTAACCAACTGGTATGAGTCACACCTGAAGTATGATTGCTTCGAGACTGTTAAAAAAGAGCAGTGTTGGAAAATGATTTCAAGTAGAGGCAGGCAACATTAACATTTTTAGGTCCCGCACAGGCAGCGCCTGCGTTGTCTCTTCGAGACATGCTGTATGGACTTGAAGCGCTGCACATTTTCTGCCCATCTTTTCAATTGGCTCCTCTTACTGTCCTTTCTAAATGGTAGCTTTTGATTGGTGAATAGCCTTAGTAGTCCCTCTTCAGTACCGCCTTTTCTACTTTTGTAACCTCCAATGAGGACTGGCCCTTTTACTAGTGTTGCTACTCAGCAGGTTTGATTAACAGTCTGTGGGCACTATTTTCATAAAGGACTTTCTCTCCCCAAGCTGTTACAGGTAGGACACACTCTCCCGCAACCGCTTGTTTCTATTTTACCATCTTTATTAACGGGCTTTCCTCCAAAGCAGACACCTCCCACATGGCCGCGCACCTTTAATTATTTAATAACCGTTCCGTGTGCTTTGGTTGACTTATCTCCTAGGCTGACTCTTCTTCCTCCTCCCCCTGCTTCTTATTTGAAGGATGGTACTCCTTAACACTCCAGCAGGCTCGCTCATCTTCTCAGCTGCCTCCTCCTTCCCCCTGCTTATTATTGAAGGGAACGTGCCTTTTAACAACACTCGAGCAACGCTTGCACACAACTGCTGCTCGCTTGTCCGTTCGGGTGCCTCCTCCACCCCCAATATGTCCCGCAAAGAGGAGCAACCTAGCCTGCTGGCATATTACTTTCAGCCAATCGGGGAGAGTCTTATTTAATTCACACCCATCGCGCATGCACCTTAAGCGATGAGCCAGCGTTGTTAGGCACGTTAGCGGTGTAATGAACCGAAGGAGTGATGGTGAACTTGAAACTGCTTTCCAAACCCTAACCTAAATAAATATTTTGTATTGGTTCAGCCAGGCCTGCTTTTTACAATTGTTCAGTCTTATGTCTGTGGTTTCTGTTGATGCGGCGGCTGAAACGCAAATGCCTTGCACAGTGCAACGCTGTCACAAAACATGCAAACATCTTGCAAGCAGCTGCGTGCCTGGTTCGTTTGTCTAGGAGTTGACCAACGCACAGTCCCTTCCAGTGGCTTTCAGCCTGTTTTATCTAGATGGATTATGAGGAGACCTGAGTGTGTTATCTTTGTTTCCACGTTTCTGCCTGTCCTTTCCTGCTCTCTCCTAAGGAGCTATGTGGTCTGAGAACTATTACACTTGTTTGCTTAAAATAAAGAAGGAACAAACTGTGCCCTGCCTTCAGACACACCTAGGATTTGCATAAGCATCTGTAGAACGCTTATAAGAATTTGGTCGTGACTATGCAATTGTTCCTAGAGACAATTTTTCTGATAGCCTAAAGTCCACTTCTCTTGCTGCCTTGCAGTACACTGTGCATCAGAAATGTCCCTTTTGTTTGCGGCTTCATCTTTAACCACGTGCCCAGCAACGTGGTGACGTACCCAGCAGACTTGCTCGAGACCAGTGAAACGTAATCACAGTATAATGATACATTTCCGGGGGGCATTCACACTGCCTAGTGATAATTTTCTCACTTATGTTTTCAGAAAACCAGACTATTTTTATATCTACACACAGATGACAAAGTGCATCAAAAAAGTATGGGAACTGTGATCCCACGTGCTACGGGGGCACAGCCAGTGAGTGTGGGGCAAGGTCAAAGGCTTCTCTAAAAATAACAAAATATTCTATAACTATTTTTCTGGTATTTCATGTCGTGATTTTATGTAGAAAAACACACACCCCTTAAATGAAAAATTAAGCATAAGTTTAACTAATCAAAGAGAAATGCGCTATTTTACGTTATGAAATTGATACTGTAAATTCGAACACTGCAGCTGTCTGAGGGTAATCAGAGAGCCACAGAATGTATCCTTGGGCTACAATGGGGAATATTGACCTATATTTTTAGTGCTACAAGGTCCCGGTCTGTGACAGAAGGCAATGAAATGAAATTGGATTTCTATAGCACATAGCTACCCTGAGGCCTCCTAGCGCTTCTGGACCGGACAAACAGAAGGCACAACATATTAATGCGTAGTACTGAAAAGGTGGGTTTTGAGAAGTTTGTGGAAGGCCAGTAAGTTTGGTTCCCCACGAAGAGTAGGAGGGAGAGAGTTCCAAAGATTTGAAGCATTCAGGGAGAAAGAGCGTCCACCCCATCTGGATCTTCGTACTTTCCTTGGGGTTGCAAGGAAAGCGCAGCTAGACCGAAGATTCCTAGAGGGTTGGTATGGGGTGACCAAGGACTGAATAATGGCTGGGCCAGATTTCCAGATGGCTCTTTGAGCCAAGCACATGGCCTCAAACTGTGTCCTAGCCCGGATTAGGAGCCAGTGAAGATTCCTCAATGCCGGTTTTGCTGATTGTCTCCAAGGAATCTGGAGAAGTAGGTGGGCCGCACAATTCTGGATCACTTGTAGTTTATAAATTGTGGACTGAGGGGCGCCCAGATACAGCGCATTCCCATAGTCCAGGTGGGACAGTATGAGGGCTTGCACCATAATTCTTCTCGCCTGGAAAGGGAGCAGGGGAAGGATCTTTCGCAGCATTCTCATTAGGCCAAAGCACTTGGCAGAGAGCTTAGTGGCTTGATGATTAAAACAGAGGGAGCTGTCAAGCCACATGCCCAAGCTCTTAATCTGCTGTTTTGGAACTGGAGTAGGGCTGAGACCGGTCTGCCATATGAATGTCGATAAGGGGGTGATGGAGGTTTGCCCAAAAACATCAGTTCGGTGTTGTCCCCATTTAGCTTAAGGTGAGATCGTTCCATCCATTCAGCTACCGCCTCTAGGCAGGTACCTTCAGTGCAAGATGATCCTTCGGGGTAGTTTAATACCATGTCCTGTTGGGTATCCTCTGCGTAGGTAATGATCTTTATGCCTAATGGAAGGACTATCTCTGCCAGGGGAGCCATATAGGTGTTAAAGAGCGTGGGGCTCAAGGAGGAACCCTGGGGAACCCCAGAGCTAAGAGGCCATCAATTTGATGAGGCAGTTCCCTTGAAGACTTGAAAGAACCGATCCCTTAGAAAGGACTTGAACCAGGTAAGTGCATTATCTGTCACTCCAAGATTTTTTAGTCGCTCAAGCAGGATGTTATGATCAACCGTGTCAACGGTGACACTGAGATCTAAAAGAATGATTGCTGCTGAGCCGCCCTGGTCCAGAAGTCTCCTTGCCTCCTCTGTTCCTGCTAGGAGGGCAGCCTCCGTCCCGAACTGAGGGCGGAATCCTGTTTGAGAGACATGGACCAAGTTGTTGGATTCCAAGTACTGTACCAGAGTGGTATTTATGTGTCTCTCAATCAGC
Organism: Lissotriton helveticus; assembly: GCF_964261635.1. Taxonomy (NCBI): domain Eukaryota; kingdom Metazoa; phylum Chordata; class Amphibia; order Caudata; family Salamandridae; genus Lissotriton; species Lissotriton helveticus. The sequence goes on from NC_136059.1 coordinate 1,340,439,640, forward strand.
TTGCTCAGCCAGGGAAGGTGAGAAATGGGTCGATAGTTGGCCATATTAGAGTGATCTAATTTAGGTTTTTTCAAAAGGGCTCTAACCTCAGCACACTTCCAGGCCAGGGGTGCCGGATGTGATCGAGGAGTTTAAAATATCTAAAATTACCAGGCGAATGGCTTTGATGACTAGCGAGAGACGCTGGGTAGGAGCGGGGTCCGCGGGGGTGCCTGAGGTTACCCTGGATATCAGTGACTCCGGGGAGTCAGCGTCTACCAGAGGAAAGTCTCCTACAGAGCACTGTAGTTCAAGGTGTAACCTACGGGTACTGAGAGCTGTGGAATCAGTCTTTGAGGGAGGGAAAGTCAGACAAATCAATTGAATTTTTTGATGTAAATATTCAGCCAGGTTGTTACATCGGTCTGGTGCTTCCTCCGTATTAGGGGGTTTATGCGGCATGGTGGAAAGAGGTTTAACATATGAAAAATCTATTTAGGTGAGTTAGCAGCTGCACTGATTCTATCCTCATAGAAAGTGGTTTGGGCGGTTTTGATTTCTGCAAAATTCTGTCTCCACCTCTTTTCCAAGCTTCTGCAGGTTTGCTTTAGCTCCCTTATTTAGGGGAGAACCAGGGTGCCGTTTTTTGTTTGAATCTCTTGTGAATAGATTTTTTGGGAAGTATTGTATCAATGAGCTTTGGATCCATAAATTGAAGTTATTTGCCCACTCCGGGTTAGGATCACTACAGGGTCTGGTAGTGTCAAGAACTGTAGTCCATTGGCTTGTGGAGAGATTTGACCATTTTCTTTCTAGCGTCACCGTGGTGCTCTGGGGGGGCAATAGGAACCAAAGTCTCCCAGGCCAGAAGAATTAGCGAGTGGTCAGTCCAGGGGAGGGAGATGGGAGTGCCTACCGAAAGATTCTGCTCATTGCTCAACACAGGATCGAGGAGATGGCCCTTGACATGCGTAGAGGCAAATCCTTTCTGCCTAAACTGGAGTGCTGAGAGACTTGTTGATAACTCATTGGCCAGATGGTTAGATGGGTCATCCAAGTGGACATTAAGATCCACCAGTATTGTAAAGTTGGCTGAGGTTAGTGCTAAGTTAGCAACAAGGGGTCCTGGGGTTCGATAGAGCAGTAAACCAGAGAAGGTGCTGGTGGGTGAAAATTCTAGGGAGAAGTTCATGCTCTCGCAGTCCTTCTGAAGAGGACCGGCAGAAGAAGTTGTCTTTGAATATTATAGCTAGTCCCCCACCTCTTCCTGTCTCACGGTCCACCCTGTGTATTAAATAGCCAGGTGGAAGGGTTTGGGTAATGACTGGGTCAACTTCATCTTGTAACCAGGTCTCAGTCAGGAATAAAGCGTCTGGTTTAAGGTCTTCTAAATAGAGTGCTGGTTCGACTGAGTGTTTAGGGAGGGAGTTTGGGAGGAAGAGTTTTAGGGGAAGGCAGAGTGAAGGTGTAACCTTGCTGTGGGGATGAAACTTAAAATTGCAAAAGGGGCAACAGGAGGGACTATCGGCGATGTTCAGTGAATGTAGACAGTTAATGCAAGTGGCCCCGCTCATGTCAGAGTCTGAGCGCTATAACAGAGACTATTTTTCTGAAATCTGCCAGGGGCCATGGGCCCTGGCCCTGGCCGGGTGCAGACAGGCTTGCCTTTGGCGCGCCCGCTACGCGGAGGGTCTGGCATGCTGCCTAAGTACTGCCTCAACTAGCACGCTGACCTACTCAACCGGGGGGCACTGTGCATATGCAAGCCTTTATTTTAAACTTGCATTGCACACAGTATAAAATAGTATGCTGCAAAAAGAGTTTGGTTTAAGAGAAAGTGCTTTTAAAATCTAGTTGTTCGTAACAGACACACGGACAGTACCTAGTTCAAAACTTTTTTATACATTTATATTAAAAGCGGCCATCGGCTATCAAAGCCGTAACATTACCTCTTTGCCATCCTGAAGCTTCAAGTGATTCCAAGACCTAAACCCCATACTGACTTCCAAGCAGCCTTTACTTTACAGATGACTAATTGTACACATTTACATTTCTTTACGGTAGCAGACCTCCTGCAAGGGGGCTTGTTTCTCCTTTTGTTGACTGCCCATCCACAGCACGTCTCCTTTCAGGCGAAGCATCTCATCTGTTGGAATTAACCATTCCGGTACGGTACTCTCTTTAAAAAAAAAAAAAAAAAAAAAAAAAGTTGGGAAACATTTTTTGGTTCAATTAAAAAGTATGGGCACATTGTTCCCCACAGATCTTGCCTACTTCGACCTCTGTGTACACAGAGTTCTTGAGCACCTGTGTTGTGCTTTAAAACCGAGATGTGATTTAAATCCAGATTGTAGCTAGTCTGGTTCTTAGGGAACATAATACAACTATCTATAATAGTTTGCAGGCATTTTCTCTACGAACATGTGCAAAGAATTGCTACTGCAAAATCGTATAAGGGTGGATCCTTTTTATCAAGGCTTGTTCAGTATATAGTTCTCTGACTCCTGAAGACCTAACTTCTCTTACCAATCCTGGTGTTTGATTCCTCCATTACACCCACCCCTCTCCCTGTCATGCTCCTCTCTCTCTCTGCCACAGAGTCATAGGCTCGTGGCTCATAGTGCTTCACAAAAAATTATTTTACAATTATTTTCACAGATTTTTTTATTTTATTTGAAAATGAAGTTGCTTTCAACCAACAACCATTTATACAAAATTGTAAATTGAACTTCAGGAGCAGTAGCTATTGTTCAAACATCCACATACATTACAGTTTTTCATTATTCACCGCTTTATACGTCAGAGGAATCTCATCTTAGGTTGCCAAAGCCCAGAGTGTTGTCAAGGCATCTTGTCCTTTATTTATCCCTGTGCTGTGTAAAGATTACCCATGGGGCCACATACAAGAGTATCGGGTAGGTCTAGGAAGGGGGTACCATTGGGTTAAAATTGCTTCCCCTGGTACTGCTTAGTAAAAATAATCGTAAAGATAGTGAAACAGCTTATTATATAGGACATCTCAATAGTCTGCTGACTATAGAATATTTGTTTACTGGAAATGTTTAGCTTGATGTAATGAGGATGAGCACATAGAGGTTACATACTGTCAGAATTTTCTTCAACCAGTGGATTGTCAGCGGACACCTTCAGAGTAGCTCACAACCTTAAATTCAGTTTTGAGAAAAGCACAGGGATACATTTTTATTTTAAAGTTGAGGGAAGGCTGTGTTTATTTAGCATAATTTTCTTCAGGCTGCAGATAGGCAGTTTTAAGGCCCTTTGCACGGCCTTCAAAGCCCTTAACGGAATAGGCCCTGACGATTTGAGGCAAAGGTTTAAATAGTATGTTCCTAGTAGGAATCTTCGGTCCACAGAGCAAAACATGTCCAAATAACTTCATTCAAAAAAGCCAGTTGGGGAGGTAGGCGCTTCATCACCTGCCCATCCAAGGCCTGGAACGACTTGCCGTTCCACCTGAGGAATGCTGCTGATCTCCTTTCCTTTAGAAAGGGACTGAAGACTTGGCTGTTCAGTCATTGTCCTTTTTCTTTCTCCGCTAACTGACCGGCATTGCATAGCGCCAGGACACCTCAGGGTAACCGCTGCGCTCTATAAATCCAATTAACATAACATAGCGGGGCCTGATATTGAGCAGTGCTCTAGTCGAATTGAAGCACGGATGTATTTAACTCTTTAACTTCTCTGTGTCAATTCAATATTGGAGTGTGAGAACAAAATGATGTTCACAAATGCTTTTAATGGTAGAAAATAAAATGATTAAGTTCACCCTTCATTTCAATTTTCTCCCATTTCAAAGTCTCACATTTACAAACGGCATGCACTTTGCTCCCAGATGCCAGTAGACACTGTGTCATATTTATAGCTGAAAAATACAGTCCTTTCTAAATGGGAACAATTTAAACTGAAGAAAAATATTTCTATGAAACATCAAGTTTTAATGTTATTCTCCACTTTCAATTAAGGCAATTATGTCTTAATGTTTTGTGAAGCATGCTTCGTCACTTTAGATTCCTCCCATTTAAGCAATGACTGTATTTTTGTGTTTTAAATATGACACCTAGTCTACAGGCAACTGGGGGCAAGAAGCCTAGTGTTTGTAAATGTGACACTTGGAAATAGAATACATTGAAATTATGAGTTTTATGGAATCTATATAAACAAATATAACTCTTCAATGTAATTTTCTTCCATTTCAAAGTGTCGCCATTAGAAACAGCAGGCATCTTGCTCCCAATAGCTGGTAGATACGGTGCTATATTTTTAACTGAAAAATACAGCCTTTGTTTTAAGTGCGAGAAATTAGACGTAAAGTCCCTGGAGCTGGCCGTTACGGTGTCTGGTAACAAAGCATAAGTTGCTTAGCCTTCAGTAGCTTGCAATGATTTTCACTGATCAGAAGTAGCTCTCACTACAGAAAAGGTTGGAGACCCCTGTGTCAGATGCTGCCTTTAACTCAAGCATATACAAAGCCTCACGGAAAGTTGCTCAGCAGGTTGTTTGTTGTCAGGTGAGTGTACAGTTGCGTGCATAGTTTATATAGTTGTTGGAAGTCAGGGGATCACGAAGATGGACATGTAGTTCATCAGAATTTCTAGATTAGGGTTTGCTTTTTTCCATGATCAGCATAATTACATGTTTGCAGTTGTCTGAACAACGTAACCTGTAGTTGTGTGTTAATGACTAAAAAACACAGTACTGCCGACTCTAGCTGGATTGCCTTAGGACTTCAGTTATATTTGATTGTACTGTGAATGGGGTGGGGGGGCGGGGTGAAATGCTGTAGGCTTAGCCTTTCCATTGCAGGGTAACCATTATTTGGTTTTTTTTCAGGATACCAAATCTATTATTTGTTCTATCACAGGGACATCATGTTTCTTATGTGTCTTCTTTTTAGATTTATTATCTCTGTATGTGTGACCACTCTTACAATGGGATGGACGTTTTTGTGTGTGATGTAATGTGTTACAGAATAATCAGGGGGAGGGGGGACACGGAGCTGAATATAGGTCCAGTGACTCATCCTCCTGAAAACTAGAATTGTATTCTGCGAGAGTCACAGTTCCTGTAAGGGAGACGTAGAGCGTAAAATAGAAAGCTGTAGTCATTCTTAAGTTATAGTGTCTGGGGACAGTGTGTCCTGGTCTTGGTGCCCTCATACACCCCAAAGGATGTCATGCTTCATTGGGCAGTGCTCCTCATCTGGCCGGCGCTGCAATGCCCTACGGGTCCCCCGAAGGGGCACTTTGTCGGAGATCTTTTTAGAGATAAAGCCGTAAGGGTGTGTGTGGGTCTGAGTGGCAGTGGTGTCCCAGTGTGAAGTTAAAAGATGGGTGGAGAAGTAGCTAGGGAATTTAATAAGAGAATAACCCCTCTGTAATCAGTAACAAACCAAAAAGTTGTGCTGCTTAAGGGTGATGATGGCCCTTGGTAGCTAGACAGATAACATACCCCGAATAGGCATGTAGAAGGTCAACATGTTTCACACAGTGAATTGTCTCTGGGGAAGATCCCAAGCGCTTCTTCCGGACCAAGGTAAACTTGCAGTGAGTGCTAGTGTAGTGGCCTCTCAAATAGACGTAGTGCCACTAATAAGGAGACTGATCTAAATAAATCCGGAAAGTTGCCCCATGAGGTGCGGCTGAGAGAATCCTTGTGATAGTTCTCATAGGGATTGGAGGTCTGACCACCTTGAAGCGGTTTGCCTATCTGAAAGGCCATATGCATTCTTCTTTTACAAACTCTACCCTTGAGAACAACTAAAAGTCAGATCCTTTCATCACAGGCTTTCATTTAACGTATTTCTTAATTCTGTAATGTACAAAAGTACTGCTTTTACCAAGCTTTGGTTTACGTTTTTAGGTCTCGCCTAAGGCAGAGAATGCGCTGTAGCTTGCAAAACATTACTTTTATTTACAGTAGGGTTAGAGCCGCTCATTGCTTATAATTGGTAGGCTTCCTTGTCACTCCCATTTCTTTGCCTCCTTGGTCAGTACGGACTGACTTCACTTCTTCATGTTTGTCCCTCTCATAGAACATGGCCCAAATATTGCTTCCTTACCCAGAACCTTTCACTGTTAGCGCTTTTGAAGCTACTTTTTTTTAATCTTTTAGTTGCAGCACGCCATAAGAGTGCATGTGTTTCCTGATTATTTTCAGTGCTTCTTTTTGCTTGCTCACCTTTGCTGCTTACCCCCTCCCACTCTTTGTTGCTTTACCCCTCCCACCCGCATTGTTGCTTGTCTGCATTGTTGCTTTCTCCCCCCCCCCTGCTGTTGCTGCATTGTTTTACTTGTCCTCTTCTACACCAGGGGCGGCCATTTTGAGGTTATTTTACATTGCAGCCTTCTCACTACCAACACGCACGCAACGCGGAAGGGAGGCAATACGTATACCGGCTCCGAAAACTCATTACTTGTTCATCTGAGCCACGGAGAGGTATTGACCTGGGCGAGTAAGCAGCTTTGACAAAGTGAGCATGGCATAGCCGACCCCGAGACAGCAAGCTTTTTTCTGTCAAGATTAGACAAACTTGATTTTCAATGCTCTTTGTCCACTACAGTGTGTGACTACAACCTCCCGTGATAATAGCTCATGGGGCTATAGTGTGGTAATAATAGTGTAGGTTAACAATGCTTTTCCATTATTTTTTCAGACACTTTAACTTTAGCATTGCGATGTGTTTCACCCGCATTTTATAAACACCGTAGAGGTTACAAAACTCTGTGATATGGATCATAAAAACTTACAGAACTAAGGAATAGAGTGTGTGTTTTATGTTAAATGTAGTGGTGTCTAGTATGGTATCATATGTCACTTTCAAGGGCAGCACGGCACCCACTTATTCACGAGCTGTGGTACACCTAGTGAAAAAGATATCACTTCTAAAAACCTTCCACAAAAATGGTGATGTGGATCAGTAAATATTATATTACTGCATTTAACCATGTTGTTTCTTTATCCTTCCAGATTAACTTATGAAACTATACCAACCTGGTATAGTATTAAGTGCATGTTATTTATATGGATTATACTCTGCTAGATTGATTAAGCAGACCACAGTGTTGGTTTCATCTTAGAGTGGTGTAGGGTTCATTTTCTTGGTCCTGACGAGAAGCCAAGGGGGTGGCTTCGAAACATGTAGACTAAGGAGGTAGTAGCCCATCACAGCACATATCCTCCATTCCCCGTTTTTAACAATACCAGCTAGAGGGAGTATTAACTTTTAGTTTTCCCTATAGTCAGGTATTTTTTAACTCCACTATTTTCACTATGACCCTTTCACTCTCACATTACACATAGTATTTCACTCCTAAGTGCTCCCACGTCTCCGTTGGTCGTAGCACGCCCCGCAGTAAGGCGGGAAGAACCCAATGATGAAGCATGCCACCAATGGACCCTTTGGTGGGTGAGGGTTATTTTAACAACACACTTTGTTTCCCTATACATTGTTAGGGTAAACATAGTTCATGAATACTGTAGAACAGACTGAGGAAGGATATTACTATTCTGTTAAGGTGGATTTTTTTTCACGATATATAGAGGAGGGCAAGTCCACCTTTGTTTCAACCTCTACACTCCCTCTCTTGTTTATAAGTACTCTTCTACACCCTCTTATACAGTGTGGTAGGTGTGTGTAAAAAGCGCACTATGACTCCGTCCACGCTGGCAGCTTTATTGCAAATTGTTTTCTTATTGCTGACGGGACAGTGCGGTGGAAGACATCTATACTCTTAGTGTTGCATGCTCTTCATCCTTCCGGGATGCCTTCCACCAGCAATTTAAAAAGAAAAGGGTCATGAAGCTGCCATTGCTGGCTATGTCTAAAGTGGTGTGTGGATCATTATTTTTTATATTAACCATGGTGCACAGCAGCCTCACTGCTGTGCAACATGTCTAAAACATTGACAAAGGCAATAGCTCACATAGGCGAAGCCTATTGACTTTGCCAATGTTTCTAATAATGGTGACAGTATTTCAGCAAGGCAGCTTAACAGGTAGATCTTGTTGGATCAATCCAAATCCCAAATGTAACTGTAAATTGGGTGCCTCAGTCGTGAACCAAAACACTTTCCTGAGACACTGACTTTTAGCCATGCTGAACAGCAGCCTCAATGGTGTGCAGTATGTGTAAAACACATTGGCAATGCTAATAGCTGTTGCATAGGTGAGACCTATTGGATTTGTCAATAGTTGTTTCATAACTGCATTTTTTGGCAGCAGCCTTTTCACCTTCATGTTTAGTCGACATGTAACATTTTGTTAACGGCGTTCTCTAGAAAAATTTGTTAAGGCGAAAAAAGGTTTAAAAAGTCATGCCCGGACTGCCGACATGGTCTTTGATGCTTTACTAATTGCAGATTATGTGCTATGCAGGTGCTCGCTAACCGTAGCCAAAAGTTAGTCTTTTCTGCTGATTATTCCTCCCAAAAGTCATAGCATCTCCATGCTTCCCCTTTATGATTAGAGGAGAAGCATGGATAATACCCCCAAATATTAAAATCTACTTTTGTAATTCCAGTCCTCAAATTTATGCAAAGTTTAAGGTTTCCCCCGTAGTTTTGCAAACAGTGTTTCGAGATAAAGGCATGCCAGTGCGCATGCGTGAAATGTGAAAGATTCTTGGAGCGGAGGGCTGATATAACCTGCGACACTGGAAATTTGCAGCAGGGAGGACCAAATTATGAGGTAGAGATGGCTAAATTATGCTGCAAGAAAAGATCCATTATATGGCATTACGCAGAACATGTTGTAATGGTATTCCCTCCTTGGTTTGTCAATTTTACACAGGTGAACACTGTCTGGGGAAAGGTTTTGCCTCACTAGTAGCAGGTTAACTCCCAAATAAAGCAATAGGCAACAGAAATGAAACCAGTCAACCTTTGCAAAGGGCCTCACACTGTGCGGCAACATGTTTTGTAGTGTTTTAAGTAACTTTTGCTCCATTTGACCTAGAATGTTTTTTTTTTTTGTTAAAATCTCCACACTATCCCATAGCTGTTGGATTGTGGCAAATGTTGCAATACCATAATAATTATGCAGAAAACGCCACAACCGCACAATCGCATTATTCTAGCGGCCCTGGATAGAACACACATTCCAAAACCATTTCTGCAAGGAGCTTACTGCAAGAAGTGTTAGTTTTAAAAAATATATATATATATTGTGTTTTTAATAAAGGATGCATTTTCTGATTTTTTTTCAAGGCAAATGATTTTTAGGGAGAGCACCACCACTTCTGTTAAGTCGCTAGTACCCATTGAGAAAGCACATGTATCGTCAACGTTTTTGTACTTAAGTGCCCTTACACTGTCATTATGAACACTGCTTATTCATAATTGCGTTGTGTTTGACTTCAAGATGAGCGAGATTTTGGAAAATTGTTTACACAGCGGGTTCTTCTTGTCTTCGTGTTAATCCATAATTCTGCAAACAATAGTATGCCAAGCAGATAATCGTAAATCTTTATTGCCAAAAGAGCATGCTAGATAGCATATCTTCCATCTTTATTGGCCAGGGAGTGTGGCTTTCAGTGTTTCATATTAGGAAGGGAGAACACGGAAGTGTCTGGCTGGAAGAGAACTACCTTCAATCCAAGGGGTATATGGCATTACGGCAGAACTGCCGATTTTGGACCTAGCGGCCGAGGTTCGAGTTACAGCGTCGGCCCAACATCCTGTGATTCTGGGCAAATCAATTTATCTCCACGACCTAAAAAAATAATGTGGCCATGTGTAATATAATTGGTGCTTATGTGGGTCTCGTTCTCGCTGTATAAAACTGAAAAAAGTATGTCCGTGCTTTCATTTTATATCCTGGCGTTAATTAAACTGTTAGTAAGGTTGACACGGGTTCCAGTGATCAAAACTAGCTCATTTATGTTATGTATATCTCCTGGCGTGGTTGTGTCGGTCACCACACAATCATTTCATGTCGTGATTTTCTTTGTCGTTATTGGTTCAGTTATCATGTCGCACGTCTTCTTATGGTGTCATAGACAGGACAAACACTAGCCGGAATAGTTTTACCTTGCTGTTATTTCTTTGCTGGTTGATGTGTAAAGTAAAAAATACTGTCCCTGATCTTGTGGTTTAGCATTCTTCCTATTGTGGATGATTTGGGGAACTGGTAAAATGGTCAAGTCTCTGCTTGTACACAGATTAATTTAAACTAAATTGAAGGAGTCTGGGTAGTCTCGTAAGCGGCAATTTATGCTGAAAAAAACAAATAAAGGGGGCAAGTTTATCAGTATTTCACCAGGCACAGCAAGGTCCACCTTGCTGCGCTGGCCTGCGAGAAGGGGAAAGGGCAGGAATTGACCATATTTAACATTATACAGAGCATTCTTATTCTTCTCTTGTGCTGGAGCACAATGTGCTGCTTATGTCTTTTGGTTTATTTACAACAAGGGGTGGTGATGGACAGAGTCTCTGAATTAAGCAGAGTACTCTCACCCAGTCAAGAGATCAGGGCTAGATCCAACACCGTTTTTTAGCTCATTTCACCATCCCAGTTTCAGAACCTGGCTGTATGCAAATTAGTCTGTCCCTGGCCCAGTGCATCATGGGAACAGGGCAGACCAGACTACAAAAGCCAATTCTTACACTGGGAAGGAAACAAGCTCCCGGGGACCGGTTTCTGCCATTTCAGGCGTCTTCGGCCCGGCTTGCTTGAATCCTGATGGTGCAATGAGCAAGGGACTCACATCTGAGTATACCCTTCCACGCTTAGGGTGGACAAAATTATTTACAACAAGGGGTGGTGATGGACAGAGTCTCTGAATTAAGCAGAGTACTCTCACCCAGTCAAGAGATCAGGGCTAGATCCAACACCGTTTTTTAGCTCATTGCACCATCCCAGTTTCAGAACCTGGCTGTATGCAAATTAGTCTGTCCCTGGCCCAGTGCATCATGGGAACAGGGCAGACCAGACTACAAAAGCCAATTCTTACACTGGGAAGGAAACAAGCTCCCGGGGACCGGTTTCTGCCATTTCAGGCGTCTTCGGCCCGGCTTGCTTGAATCCTGATGGTGCAATGAGCAAGGGACTCACATCTGAGTATACCCTTCCACGCTTAGGGTGGACAAAATTATTTACAACAAGGGGTGGTGATGGACAGAGTCTCTGAATTAAGCAGAGTACTCTCACCCAGTCAAGAGATCAGGGCTAGATCCAACACCGTTTTTTAGCTCATTGCTCCATCCCAGTTTCAGAACCTGGCTGTATGCAAATTAGTCTGTCCCTGGCCCAGTGCATCATGGGAACAGGGCAGACCAGACTACAAAAGCCAATTCTTACACTGGGAAGGAAACAAGCTCCCGGGGACCGGTTTCTGCCATTTCAGGCGTCTTCGGCCCGGCTTGCTTGAATCCTGATGGTGCAATGAGCAAGGGACTCACATCTGAGTATACCCTTCCACGCTTAGGGTGGACAAAATTATTTACAACAAGGGGTGGTGATGGACAGAGTCTCTGAATTAAGCAGAGTACTCTCACCCAGTCAAGAGATCAGGGCTAGATCCAACACCGTTTTTTAGCTCATTGCACCATCCCAGTTTCAGAACCTGGCTGTATGCAAATTAGTCTGTCCCTGGTCCTTGGCTTTTGTAGGTTGGTTTGCCCTGTTCCCATCATGCACTGGGACAGGAACAGACTAATTTGCATACAGCCAGGTTCTGAAACTGGGATGGTGCATTGAGCTAAAAAACGGTGTTGGATCTAGCCCTGATCTCTTGACTGGGTGAGAGTATTCTGCTTAATTCAGAGACTCTGTCCCTCACCACCCCTTGTTGTAAATATTTTTGTCCACCCTAAGCGTGGAAGGGTATACTCAGACATGAGTCCCTTGCTCATTGCACCATCAGGATTCAAGCAAGCCGGGCCGAAGACGGCTTTAATGCCAGAAACCGGTCCCCGGAAGCTTGTTTCCTTCCCAGTGTAAGAATTGGCTTTTGTAGTTTGGTTTGCCCTGTTCCCATCATGCACTGGGACAGGAACAGACTAATTTGCATACCGCCAGGTTCTGAAACTGGGATGGTGCATTGAGCTAAAAAACGGTGTTGGATCTAGCCCTGATCTCTTGACTGGGTAAGAGTATTCTGCTTAATTCAGAGACTCTGTCCCTCACCACCCCTTGTTGTAAATATTTTTGTCCACCCTAAGCGTGGAAGGGTATACTCAGACATGAGTCCCTTGCTCATTGCACCATCAGGATTCAAGCAAGCCGGGCCGAAGACGGCTGTAATGCCAGAAACCGGTCCCCGGAAGCTTGTTTCCTTCCCAGTGTAAGAATTGGCTTTTGTAGTTTGGTTTGCCCTGTTCCCATCATGCACTGGGACAGGAACAGACTAATTTGCATACAGCCAGGTTCTGAAACTGGGATGGTGCATTGAGCTAAAAAACGGTGTTGGATCTAGCCCTGATCTCTTGACTGGGTGAGAGTATTCTGCTTAATTCAGAGACTCTGTCCCTCACCACCCCTTGTTGTAAATATGTCTTTTGGTTTAGCGCCAATGCAGACACCCTTGCGCCGTGGTGCTAGAGTGCCTGCGTTGCTGATATGATTGATTTTTTTTGTTGTGCAGGAAGGTACGCCTTCCTGCACAAAACCAATCCTCTGAGTCCTTTTCCTCTTTCTATGTGTGCTACAGAATGAGAAATAAGCATTTCTCCTCATTACGCCTCACTGGGGAGGCGTAGCATCTTGACTGATTCCCAGGTCTACCAGTAATGGTAATTCTGGGAATGCACCAAAATCCATGGGTGGATGTGTGGAAACACCCACACTCCACCCATGGAACGGCTCCCTTTGGGCAGGGTAACGCAGCAAAGTGATTTGCATTGCTTTGCGTTACTCTGTCTTTATCAAGACATGCTGGGCCATTCAAGGTGGCCGCCATGCATGGCTTGAGAAATCTGACTTTGTCGTTGTGTCGCCCTTTCTCCTCATTGCGTAGCGCAAGGGCACCGCAACTCGTTGATAAATCTCCCTCAAAGTATTTAAGGAGGATTCTTGAAGAAAGATGATGAAAACAATCAGATAGTGATTTGTTCATCTGATGATGTGATGGCTCGATTCACCACCAGAGGGCGGTTGGGTTCAGTGCCAACTTTGCCCATCCTTTACACGTCACAACTTCATAACAAGATACACGGTATGAATGTGCATTTGCCACATGATTCTTATACGGTCTAACAATATTAAAATAAATGTTGCATTTTGACCTTATTACCACAGTGCATTTACTACACAACTTAATGAGAAATTAATAAACCACCTGTGTTTAGTAGACGTGTACTCAATATAAAGATGAAATTCGACTTTCATAATGTGTGCCTTAATACCTTGAATCAAATTAACTGTTTATATAATTAGATTGAAACCATCCTCTTAAATGTAGAATGTGATTACACTTGAAACGATAGAGAGTTTATGTAATAGGTGCATTAATATGTCCCTGATGCCATTCCTCTACGTGTACTTGTGACTTTATAACCTCTTAATGCTATTGTTCAACTATGACTCTTATAAATTCCCTCGCATACATCTTGTAAACTTTATCACACAACATGTAAAGCGTTCTGATACCTTTGTGTCTAGCTAGCGCTATATAAAATTCAAAATGAAAAATAATTATAATAATCTAGAGGCATGAGGCAATCCTGGTGGGGCAGCATTTATCCTCGCCAGGGTCTGTAATGTTTTTTGTCTTGCTTCTTTTGGTCACACAATGTTTGGATATTCATTATACCTAAATATAAAACATCTAAATTACAGTTAATGATGCTAAATAGTCTTCGGAGACCACTCTGCGGCTCGTTGCATCTCTTTGAACCTTCTCCCAGTGAAAGCTTTAGAAGCCTCTCTGTCTGATCCACTTGACAACAAAATCAATAATAGCTAACTGCATAAATCATTGTTTCCATCTGGCTCTTAAGTGTTCCCCTGCTGATGTACATGACTTAGCAACATGTTTCTAGGGCAAGCCTCTAGATGGCACATACGCTGTCTGTTGTGAGGCGTGTTATGGCTTACCATGGAAATAGAGGGGCTTCAATCCCGCCCATGGCATACCATGGATAGGCTTGCCTTGTTCCTCTGACTTACCTGCTTCTTATTGGGGCTGCTGGATGTCAATCTTGCATCTGTTCTGTGCATGGAATACTCCCTCTTTACTTTTGCTTTGATTGGCTGACATCTGGGCTTCCAGTGCTTGCTTTTCAAAGGACTACCATGAGAGTGCAGGAGAGTAGAACTAGTGTTGTACAGGCATTGCAGGGTCGTGATTTATCAGTACGCTGTAGGGAAAACCCATCCCAGAGTTGTAATGGGGCAAGCAGAGGGTTGGGGAGGATTGTGGTGTGAGTAACAATTTTAGGGGTTTAAGTATACTTTTTAGATTTGTTTGCAGTGCTGTCTCCTTGTATTAATATTGGCTGTGCAGGGTGAAAAGGTACAACTAAAATAAGCAACACAGTTTATTTTTCCTAACGTACACAAAGTGCTCTCTAAGCACTTTGCCTGTTGCGCCGTGAAAATAAAAGCTGGCAAATGAAGTGCACAGAGCAGTAACGTGATCAAACTGAACTTTGCAGGAGGCTACATGACCGTAATCCGTACAGTGAACTTGAAAATGTTCCACAGTGTGCATTTTCTTTGTGTCGATACTGATAGTGTTCTGCAAAGTATTCAAGTTCGCAATACCACTTCACTTGTTTCAGGTTCAATGGCATCCGACGATAACACCTTACTTTGCAACACTTTGAAAGCGCCAGACTGAAGCAATAGTCTCTATAAAATGCTGCGTTATTTTTTTTTTTGGGGGGGGGGGGGGGGAGACAGAGTAGATTGGCGGACAAAGATATATTTTCTGTACAACACACAATTCTTGTGCTAGCCATTTCATAGCTCTGTAATCTATTCACCAATACGGGAAATTAAGCACGGGAAGGGATTTTGACCAGGATCACACAATTTGGCTAGTGAGAAAGGTGGCATTTAAACCCAGTCTTATGATTTCACATTCAGTAACATACTCATTAAATGTCCTCTCTTCTATAATATTAAGCAATTGTTTAACCGTTTTACTGCTGGTATGACTGCAGAGCGACAAAATAAGAGTCCTGTTTAGTGAGGTGAATTCAGATTAGTCTGTGCTTCTCACATGCCCCATCCCTGTGCATGGGAACCACTCAGGAAGACTCCAAAAAGAAAGTAAGGGTTAGTTTGAGTGAGTCCGTCTTGTTGGGAATCAGCAGCTCTCACAGATAAAATCATTTTTTTTTTTAGGTCGAAACCCACCAGACCGCCACATCTGTCTGGTTGTAAAGACATATTGGGGAAGCTTACCTAGGAATGCATCCCGCCCATTGCCTTTGTGTTTTCTCACTCACAATTGCATGGTTTCTATTCGTTGGCTTCATTTGGTTTGGCTAAATGTGGACCACGGAGGATGGAAATAGGTGACGCAAGGGATTACTGCATTGACAAATGTGTGCTGCAGAAGTTGACCCCCTCATATGAGGCTACTGGAACCCTTGTTCCCTAAATGATAGAACAACTTTTACACATTTAACTAATACAAGAAGACCTAGTCTTATCTTCAACACACTGAGGATGATGACTCCTGTTCTGGCATCTGGTTGCCGGCGGGAGAGACAGCAACTCCCAGATGCCTTAGCAGCCAACGTGCCGCCAACGACTCTGTTCCTACGCGCCTGGAGACGCTGTAAAGGCCCGGGGGCCTCCCGCAGCGCGGGACGTTCGTTCTGCCATCTGGTTGCCAGCGGGGGAGACTACAACCACCAGATTCCTTAGTGGCCTGCGTGCCGCCTACGACGCTGTTCCTACCTGCCTGGAGGCGCTCTTAAGGCCCGGGGGCCTCCCGCAGCGTGGGACGCGCATGGGCGTCCCCAGGCCATGCCCAGGCGAAGCCCTGGCCAAGGGCGGGCCCGTCTGCGCCCGTCAGAGGCTGAAATAGGCTAAAGCTAAAGTGCACAGGAACTCTGCCTCTGTTATCTCATATCTAACTTCTACAGTGGGGGCATAAACTCAAGAAATTCAAAAAGCTAAGGACCAGCTGGGTTTGAGATGATCAGTCTGGGTTGAGCATCCCCCTAGTTGCTTCCCCTTTGAATGTAATTCCTAATGTGATCCACGTCAGCCCCACTACACAGGGGAGGCCAAGGGAGGGTTCTCTGGTTCTGTGCGGGGGGTCACAACCTGCGGAGGTAGAGACCTAGGGATAGAATGTATCCTCACCTCAGGATTTGCCCGTACGCTCAGCAAAAAAAAAAGGGGAAAAAGAGAGGCACTAAATTGGGCATGGCAGCTGCTGAACACACCCAAAGTCACAACGGTGGTTTAGACCGAGGCCTTGACTATTCCATCATCTCAGCTGTTAGACAATCCACGGAGGACTTACTTAAAATGCGTCTGGAGCCACTTTTTTCTACTGGTATTAAAGACATCTCCAATCTTTTTAAAACGTTGGTAAATGGGGTAATGGGGAAGCTAGAGCGCTTAAAGATTCAATTAATGGACTTGACTAACAGAGGCCTGTGGATCAATAAGGGTGGTGTACTGACCTCACGATCCCGGACTGTAAGCCAAAAAGGGGAGGGGGCAACAAGGCAGGAACATTTCCTTCTTCACTGTTAAAAGTACCCTATTCCCCTGGCTGTAAGGGTGTCGCTATCAAATTTGAAACACAGGAAAATGTGCAACCAGATTCTACTCCCTTAGTAGCTTTTCTTATAGGTGTTCTCCCCCCCGCGTAAAGAAAACTGTATAGAATCTACCCAGAAACTCATACGCAAAGCTAAGTTCCGGTGTAAACTGTGTTCAGGGCACGGCGCGCTGGCTTCCACCCACATCATAACGACAATACGAGTTGGTTGGGTGGGATTTAGGCCAAAGCAGGTAGAGGGAGACTGTATCAGGCAGGAATAGCAGGGAAGCTGTTCTAAGATTATATTAATGAGGGTCCAGGGGGTATAAGGGTCTTACTGCTGGGGTACTTTTATCCACCACCACCAGTAGGGCTACAGGTTTCCAGTATGAGTGAGCGGGGGAATTCCGCGCTGGCAAATGTGAGGGTGTGTCCATTGCCCAGACCAAGCTCTAGGGACAGTCAGCTTCTTAACCCAAACCCCCTCATTGCACCGGACACCGTCAATATTGCTAAAAGAGCTTCCAGGGGAGGAAGGCAGGGAGAGTAGCCTAGTGTGTACAAACAGATTCCTCCCATTAAGTCTCTTGGACAATAATGATTGACTGGTGTCTTCTCCCCAACAGCGGACTCATAGTAGAGTTAGATCAAAGGATGTCCGGGCACATGAGGATAATGTCTCAAACGTAAGATTCTCAGCTGGAATATGGCAGGGTTAAGAAGCAAAAGAGATGATTCCAGGTAGGTTGATCTTTTTAGACAGTACGATATAGTTGGCTTATGAGAGACATGGGACAGGGATAATAATTTATGGTTGGATGGCTATAATTCCTTTGGTGAGCCAGCAAGGCCGTCTTCAGCAGGAAGAGCAAAGGGGGCTCTCCTAACATTAATTTCACTTAAATTGTTGGGTACACATTGTGTTGTGGACTCCTATTCTTGTAAATGCCTAACAATAGAAATCACCCCTACCAACACAGCAAAATTGTTGATTTGTTAATTTTTATAATTCTTTTGAAAGTTATTTTATAAATGAACATTTATGTAACCAGAAAGTTTTTTTTTTTTTTTAGAGGACTATAGATTGAAACAAACCACTTTTTATTCAATTATAATCTTGGGCGATTTTAATATTCGTTTATGTACTAGGAACTGTCATGTTGTAGATTTGTTTGGACCAGTTAATTCCTTTAATGTGCATTTTGAGCACACACAGCCAGGGGAATATTTGGAGGATCTCCTGGCTGAAGTAGACCTCGTTCAACCTACTATAAATGCTTATGAGGTGAGGATCCCCACTTTTAAGGCGAGAGGGCAGAACGCTATAATAGATTTGATCTTTATTTCCCCAATATTGTCATAAAATTGGGGGTGGGGGTACTCTCTGCGTTTGAAAGTATTTGTGTCCAGGTAGCGAAAGGCCTTACCCTGCCCAGTAGAAGACGCAAAGATACAGGCGAGAGATGGTTTGATAGCAATTGCTCTGAAGCACATTGAAAGCTTTTTAATGCCCTGAAACAGGTTCTACAAGACAAAACCTCCATAGCCACGCTAAGAAAGCTATATAAGTCTGCCTTGAAAACTCGCAAAAATTAAATCAAAGAGGAAGCATGGAATGACTTACTTGCAGTCGAGTTTCTTAAGGATAGTGCCAGATTTTGGGCAATAGTAAATAAACCTTTTTTCTCTGGTACCAATAATTCTCCTCTGGAATGCAATATCATGGAGGATCAATGGCTCTCCCATTTTAAACTTTTATATGAGGTCCCGGTAAAGTTGGGATCCTCCGTACCGCTAGTTCAAGATATGGGCCCTTTAGTTTTGGTTTTTATTGAAGGAGAAGTGGAGCTAGCAATTAAGCAAATGACTAGCAATAAGGCCCCAGGCCCGGACGGTGTCCTGGCTGATTTGTACAAACCTAATCCAACCCTCCAGGCAAAAACTTTAACTAAAGTTTTTAATGTGGCTAGTCAGTATGGATTCCCAAGGTCATGGTCCCACTCCACTATTATTGTTGTTTTTAAAAAGGCCAGAGAGGTGACCCAGGCTGCTATAGACGATTTCCCTGATTGACTGTGCTGTAAAAGTGTTAGGGAGAGTGATACTGGTTGGATGACAGTGGTATGCTGTCAAATCTCCAATATGGTTTTAGAAAAGGAAGGAGTATACTAGACCAGTGTTTAAATCTGCACCTATTATCCAGGAAATATACAGTGGCCCAGGCTGTGACCTTACAGCTGGGCTTCATGTACCTCTCCTCTGCGTTCGATCTAGTTAACAGGTCGAAACTATGGGCTCTACCGATTGACATGGGACTGGATCACTGCATAGTTAATTTTTTGGCTCACTTACACAGGGACCTCTTTGCGAGGGTGAGAGTCGACCAAGATGGCAAATGCACTTAAGTATTGGTAGAGGGATCAAACAGGGCTGCATTTTAACTCCCCTTCTTTTTACATTATATATAATCAATTTGGGCATCTCCCTAGGTTCTGGCAGCCAAGATATTCCCCGCATAGGGGACAGAGCTATCCCTGCCCTCCTATATGCGGACGACGCAGTATTGTTGGCTCGCACAGCAGTAGGGCTCCAGAGGCTCTTGGATTCTTTTGGGACCTTTAGGCGGTCTTTGGATTTAATTGTTAACATAGCCAAATCGCATAAAATGATAATGGGCCAGAGACCAAAAAAGTTTAAAACTTTTATTGCGAAGGTGCAGACCTGGCTAGGGTGACCTCTTTTACCTACCTGGGGGTATTGTTTGATGAGAATGGCTTGTGGGTGCCCCAACATAAGGCTAAAAAGCATGCTATGGCAAGATCTATAGCAGTTGTCCATTGTTTATCACAGCAACATGGGGCCAAGCAAATCGAAGCAATGCTTAATATCTAATGATCCAAATGTATTGCCATCGCGAAGTATGGGTCTGCAAATTGGGGTTATAAATCAGAAGAGGGTTTACAAATAGTTGAAAATATGAAAATAAGTGTTTAAGGAACTTGCTGTGGGTCCCTCAACCCACCCCCACATATACTATACATCAAGAATTAGGCACTGGCTATGCCTCTTACTTGGTAGGTCTGGCCCCAGTTGTATGCTGGCTAAAGCTCTGGACTAATCCAGAACTGGTGGTGGATCGAGAGATTGAATATCCATGGAGAGAGCAAACTGTATCCTGTGGTTATGATATGTCAAAACAATTCTTTAAAAAACTAGGACGCCCGAACTCTTTGATTCTCCAGAAAATATCAGGAAAAAACACCTGGCCTGGGTTAAAAAGCACTTTTAGTATATGTTTTTAGAGAGAGGCGAGTGAGGTATTGAAACTAAAGGTGAGAGAGCATATCTCCTGCATAAAACTTCCCCAAAAACAGAACCCTATTTGAAAATTGTCAGCACGCCTTATAACCGCTTTCTTTTAATTAGATTTCGTTTTAACCTCCTTCACTGTCTACTAGCATAATTAACTAGGTTGGAGTAGGGTAAAAGATTTAGGCCCATGTGCATGTGATAATTTCTCCAACCAGGATACAATGCACTTCATAATGTTCTGTTACCATTTCAACGATATGCGTTGAAAGCTTTTAATTCCCATTTTAATTGGAAAAGGTTTTACGCAGGCCAGACATGCATCATTATATCTGCAGATGCTGAATGACCATAAGGGGATTTTTAACATGGCAAGTTTTTTAGTGGCTGCGGTGAGGCAAAGGAAAAAACAGCATCTTATGTGAAGTTACCCGGTTGCTCCGGTATGACTAAAAGAATTCTGTTTTAATGTGTGATTTTCTACCTGAGAAGCGTTGTTGTATAATATGTACAACTTTTAACAGGCTTTCCCCCTTAATGTGAATTATCGGTAGCTTGTTTTATTTGTTTCCTATGAATTCTGGTAAGAACATGTTTTATGGTACCCAAGATTATTTCAGAAATTTTCAGATTAAACTTTTTTTATTGTGTACTTTTATGGTTTTAATTAACTAGATCAAGTGGTTTTGACTGACTTACACAACAAGGATTCTGTTAAACCTGATTAGGGTACAAAACTCTTTTGGGCTGTAAAAAAGACCGAAACATGTTGCTTAGAAGGATGAGGAGACATAATGCCCCATCTCATTCACCCATTATTTTTAATCCTGCATGGTGTACCCTTTAATAAAGATATTTCTTTAGGGCTAACATTGAGGTTGTTTTATTATCCAATCTGGATCCCTCCCTTATCAAGAACTAAGTAAATCTGTAAGAACTCCATCCTCTTGAGGTTGAGACCACTTTGGCAGTACTGTAATGGAATCGCCTATGATGAAGGATGCCACTAGAAAGTGGGTGAGGCATTTTCGTCCATTTTTATGATGCTCTTAGTAGGTCGTTTTGGCACTGATTGAATTGATTTAGTGCCTAGGTTGCCCACCATACCTTTTGTGTGCATCTTTATTTGTTTTAGCCCATTCAGCTTGTCTTTGTTCCTCCCCTGGAACATAGCCTCTTCGCCACCTGTTTGATTGGCTTCTTCATTTCTTTCATGCATGCTTACTTTAAAGGTTTACTTTTTTTTTCTTTTTCCTGAAGCACTCAATGACTCTGCATGTTTTATCCAGCAGTCTCCCTTGTGTGGTTCTTTATTCTCCCAAATGCCGCTCTTAAGCCCAGTGTGCTTCTGTGTAACCCCCATGTTCTACATTCCTGTCTAGCCCGTGTGTTTCTGTGCACTGAACTCCCACCCCATATGACTCTGTCTTGCCTGTGTGCGTCTGTTTTGTTTTTATATAGCTCAATGCCATGGGAGTTCTTTACATGAGCACCAGTTACATTACACTAGATCATATTAATTGTTTTAGGCCCTAGGGAGATTAAGTGATGTGCCCAGAATCACAGGATGGTTAGCCAATGCTGGAACTTTGGCCTGGCTACCTAGTTTTTGTCGGCAGCAATAGCCATCAGTGATAATTGTTGCTTTCCATTAACAAATTAATTGATATTAAGACACCCATGCTGCCCATGAGCTTTCTCATGGGTGATGTTCTAACTGTGGGATAGAAAATCTTTCATAACCTGCCTATTAAAGTGCATCCAGGCTCCAAGATTCTGGAACTCCTAGTGTATCAAATCAGTAGCCCAGTGCTTCTCCAACTTTTTAGGATCACAACCCAATTTTTTGAACCACAAACTATTTTGACCCACCTAGCTTTCAAAGACATGAGGCAGGGTGATTTGTTTTTTATGTAATAACCGTAACTGTTTGTAAAAATCAGAACCTTGACCACACACTTCGATATCACACTGTGGCTACAATATTGATCTTCCCATACACGTGCAGATGGTGAACTGCACTCGGGTCTGGAGCCGAGAAAGTTTACAAAGTTGAGTGCTGGCCTGGGGCAGCCGTTCACTAAAATCTCAAGGCTTCTTAAAAATCATGGTGTTGAATCCATTGATTTTAGCTAATTTGATAAACTCCTGCAGCAGAGTATGGGGTAAGACCTCCTATCTATTTTTGTGTAGAAACGAGGCCCATTGATTAATTTTCGTTATACATATTGTGCAGTCTTATTTAGGAAACAACGGCCTAAGGGCATTGGAGTACTTTAATAAGCAACAGATTACGTTGCCCAAGTTCAGATTCATTTTATTATAAGCACAGAAGATTAAGTGATTTTCCCAAAATCAAACGAAGTTAAGCCAACGCCGGGACTTCAACCTTGTTCCCCCTTCCAAAGTTGGCCCCTCTGGCCACCAGGCCACATCCATATCATCAATCTATGTGGGAAAATCATACACAAATGGTATGGGTGCTTGTGATCCCATATAGGAGAAGACCCTCTCTGTTGATGGGCTTCAGGAAGTAAAAAAAAAAACACATCAGAAACAAATGCTAGTAGGTTCACCGGGTGTTTTGCTTGGGAATACTCGCAAAGGTTTGTTTAAAACTGGGCTTTCAATCACTATTCACCACCTTTGTACTGGGGTACGAACAGGGCTATTCCATTTTGAAATATTACTTACATATAGATCAAGTGCTTCGTGGACCACAAGTGGGTCCTGACCAAGAGTTTGGACAAAGCTGCTGTAAATGAATGTTAAATTATCTTAGCTTCCCACCTCGCACAATTCTACACGTAAATATTTATTCAGTTTACTTTCTTAATTTATGTATCTTATTTTATTTGAAAAGTTTTATATAGCGCTGGCTAGACCTGGAGGTATCAGAGCGCTTTACATGAGATAGGACATGGTTTCAGAACATTCTTACATAGTTAGATCAGTTACAGTTGCAGTTACCAGTATATGCTTAGGAGAATGTCTAATCCAAATATCTTATATTTCATTGCAGTACATTAACCCCTTGGACGCTGGTGACGGAACCACTCTGTCACCAGCCACGGGTGGGCTGTGCTAATGACGAAGTGGTTCCGTCACGGCCCCGCCGCCGCGCCTGCGTGGCATTATTTCTGCGCCTGCGCTGAGTGTTCCATTGAGCGGGCGGGACCGTGACGGAACCACTGCGTCACAAGCCCAGCGCGCTCGTGGCTGGTGACGGAGTGGTTCCGTCACCAGCACGGCGGCGACAAATTACTGGCAAATATCTTTACTGGATATCGAAGCAAAGTATTTTGCTTTCTTACTCCTCCAATATCTGGCGCACTGGGCCTCTGAGCACAAGATCTTGTCATTAAACTAAAAAGGCTTCTGGAAAGATAGGACACACTATCTAACCTGATGGCCCTTACACTAATAGACAAAACCCTGAAGAACTATGTACTGCCTATATCTTTGTTGACTTCAAGTCTGCATTCGGCTTGATACCCATAAACATCTTTTGGGCCAAACTCTCATGAATGAGTTTTCTGCAGACTTTATTAAAAGGATTTATTCTACTAAACACCTGGATCTCTGTAAAAATGGGTGACTGCAATATGGTATATGCAAAGATCTATAACTCTATGGGATTATGTGTTAGCACTATTGCTTTTTAATATCTTTTTATTAAATTCTTTTTATCAAGTTTCTCTTGCGGACATACAAGTAAACAAACATGCGAGGCATACCAGTCATCATACAGTATTGAAATTATTCAACAGCACTTCACACACTTTCAGTGTAGTACAAATGATCCACTATCTTGCAGACATCGCCTGCCCTCCCTCCACCTGCAGCAAGTTCTCCATGTCCATCCCTTTCTCCGTACCCCCTCCTTTCAGCTCTACAGTGGTGGCCCAACATCTTCGGTAGCTTTCCAGGGTCCCAATATTTTTTCAAATTTTTGTGGCTACCCTTAGCCTGGTACACTAATTTCTCCACCCTCATGCACCAGCCTACTTTCGCTTCCCAGGTGCGTATCAATGGTAATCTATCTTGCCCCCAATTTCTGACCAAGTCTCGGCAGCATAAGAGCGACATTGCAGAACGAAGGCGGTCCAGTGTCTGTTCCTCACATATGCCCAGGTGATTAGTTGCGGGGGAGTTCTAGTGTGACCTCTAAGCCTGCCAAGATCCTGTAGCCTATTTTACCCCAGAGCACCTGTATTCTGGGGCAACCCCACAGTGTGGATCTGGCTGCCCCTCGTCCCAGATCCCCTTAATAGGATCCGAGTCAATTCATCCCGTATCGAACAATCTGGTCCTTGTATAATATGTCTATGCAGAATTATAAGCTGGATTAGGCAGAAACCTGAAATCCTATGGCTACCTCCCGGGGCTGGCGATATGCCATCCCTAGTCATCGTTCTACACCCTGCCGAGGTTGCACTCATATTTATCCCAGAGTCCCTCCTGTGGAGGAAGGCTGTTACTCAAGAGGGAGGAGTATGGATGGGACACTGTGTGACTTGTCAGGGGGCACCCAAGACTGTTTTCCACATGCATCTCCTCCGGCACTCCATAGCATGTTCCTATGATCCTAACGAGAGAATGTAGTTGCTGGTACCTGCGATACTGGCTGTCAGCTCGTATTGTTCCTGCAGTTCAGGGAAGTGTATCACATCCGTACTCCTGCCAAATATCACCTACTTCTGGTATCCCCAACTGGTCCCATTTCATATAACCTTCTATAACCTGCAGTCTCTTCAGAAGCTCTGAATCCCACAGCAGGGTTTCCATAGCCAACTTGCGTTTCCAGCGCAGGATGCTTTGCTATATTCTGACCACCACCGCAGTAGGGGTCGGCATGGACGCTGCCCCTCGATCACTGTAGAGGCAATGTACATATTGCTCCGGGTCGATAGCTTTTTTTTATCAGCTAATACTGAGTGCTCCTGCTGGTAGGCAAATACCCAGTCATTGATAGCCTGTAACTGTGACACCCAGTAATACAGCCTCAGATCTGGGAGAGTAATTCTGCCCTCCAGCGGCTTTCTAGTGAGAAAAGACTGTGCCATCCTCAGTGGTCCTAATCCCACAGCAGACCACGTGTCACATAAGTCCGTGCCTGAACTAAGGTGTCTGGAACATCAAATGGGGTATTTTTCAGCACACAGAGGAGCTTTGGCAAATGAATCATTTTATAATGGGCTGCTTTGCCCATTGGCTCTGTATGACTCCAGGATTTTAACTAGATGTTCCATGTGGAACAACTCCCAGTCCAAGTTACAAAGATTCCCAGGTACTGGAAACCTATAAGTTCTCACTTCTAGGGGCGCATCCAGCTCCCCACTGCTGCCCTCTGAGGGACTGCAGTTGATTTGTGACAGTGAATCCCCAACTAGGTGCCAAATAACTTCACCATCTTGAACACTCTAGGAATGGAGCGATCAATGTGAGCCAGGTATAGCATTACATCATCTGCATAGAAGAAAACCGCGTCTTCCCACTCCACGTCACATTGAATGCCCCTCATCAGTGCATCCTTCTGTATCAAGTGCACCAAAGTCTGGATTGCCAATGCGAAGAGGAGATGGGACAGTGGTCATCCCTGCCGGGTGCCTCTGTGGAGTTGGAATTCTTTGGTGAAAGTCCCATTTGCCTGAACTCTTACAATGGGGTCTGTGTATAGCAACCTCACCCAACCCTGGAAGGAAGGCCCTAACCCCATGTTTTGGAGTAGTGCCATTATATAGGGCCATTCCACAGAGTCCAATGCCTTTTTGGCATCTAACGATTACAGAATAGCTGGCACCTCAATTCAGTCACACCAAGCCAGACAACCGGCCAGTCTATGCAAGTTATGCCATGAGGCTCTATAGGTCATAAACCCAGATTGATCAGGCGCCACCAGTGTGTCTACTACCTGCAGTTGGCTAACACCTTCGCCAATACTTTGGTTTCAATACTGAGGAGGGAGATAGTCCTATATGAGGCACAGACCTCTTGTGGCATTCCCTTCGTATGGATTATGACTATTGTTGCTGGTTGCAGATCTCTGGGCAGAGCACCCTCCTGGTTAAGATTGCCTGGATCGGACCCACTATGGGATTTGACACGTTTGAAAAATTTAAATGGCAGGCCATTAGGGCCCGATTTGGCACTTTTATATACCCAAGGCGTCAGAAATGTCCTTTTCCGTTGGATCCCCTTTGAGGGAGCAACTTGCTTTATCCTGAAGTTTGGGAGTTGGAACATCTGTGATGAACCTATCTAGGTTGGACTGCTCTATCCGTCTCGGCATCCGGTGCAGGCTGGGCCTGGGCCACTGGCGCTGTGCTTTACCCCATCCCACTGCTTCCAGCTCAATACCAGATATCCACCTTTGCTCTTCCTCTCTCTTACCCAGCCACACAAACAATTTACCCACCTTGTCCCCCAGCTCATAGAGAAGTTTGTCCTTGCGCCCCACTAAATCAGGTTATGTATGTCCTCCCTCATTCCCTCTACCTTGGTGGCCAACATCGGAATAGGGGCTATGGCATATTCCTACTCTTTTTAGCAACTTAGATTACAATTCCTGGACCTCCCTGTCCCTTTCCTATGTTTTCCCACTCCATATGCTATCAGTTGGCCTCACATTACAGCCTTATAGGCCTCCCACAGATCGATCTTGGATGCCACTGAACCATTGTTTTACTTAAAGTATCGGTCTGTGGATTCCTGAATCAGTTCCTTGTGGCACATTCGACAGCTCCCAGGATCCAGCCTCCCCTCCTCCCTGTCCCCTCCCCCATTGACTGTTATCAAATATGTCAGTAAGGATGAGTGGGCTAAGATGCCTAGGGGCAAGATATCTGTACTGCTAAATCCTTTCCGGTGTAGGTTTGGTGTCAGGATGTAGTCTAGTCTGGACATTGTCTGCAGTTGATTGGAAGCATAGGTGTATGGTTTCGTCCCAGAGTATCTCTCCCACCACACATCTGCCATCTTCATGGAGTCTAGGAAGGAGATTATACTGGAATCCGGACAGAGTCTAGCCAGGCAGTGTTGTCCTGTCCACATCTGCACGTATGGTTAAATTAAGATTTACACCAATTAGGGGCAGAACCTCCAGTTTCCCTATCCATCTTCCCAAACTGTCTATCCCCTCAGTCTGCTGCCCTGGGGGAAGTACCAGGACGCCAGCAACAGGTTTTCCCTGTTACATTGTACTCACACTGCCAACTGGCACCCCAGCACGTCCACCCACGTTTGGGTCACTAGGAATGGTAAGGATTTACACACTAGAATGCCCACTTCCCGGGAGCCTGTTAAGAACTGTGCATGAGCCAGCAGAGTACACCTGCCGTGGGTCAACACCTAGCAATTGTCGCATGCTAGATGGGTTCCCTATTGTAGGATTACATCTGGATTTTGCTGCACCAGATATTTCCACATGACTCATTATTTTGATGGTATGCCCAGGCTTTTCATGTTCCAGGATAATACCTTGAGAGTTTGCCCCGGGTGGGTGGAACTTAGTGAATGCATCAGCATGTGAAACGGTCTGTGTTGTGGATCTATAAGTAAAGTCTGACTCAGTATGCCTCTAGAACTCGCCCCTCGCCCAAAACCCCCTCCCAAGATTCTCATCCCACAGATCTTTAACTACCTGCCTCCCCAACGCCTGTGGTGTCAGTCGCCCCATCATATAAATCTGAAACTTCTATGCACCACCCAAGAGATTCGGTCCGGGATACTGAGGGGGCAAGATCCCGTGGCAATGTCACTTTTGCCGACCCTGGTGGGATTCACACAGTCAGTCCCACTGGGTCACCTGGTCTAGTGCCCCACATTAGGCTCCAACCAGCAACAGTCAAACTTTAGACCATGTCTACTGTAATTGGGGTGACGACTGGCATTGCGGTGTCTTCCATTCTGTCTCAAGGTTCCTCTGACTCGCTGGACGCCTCCTCCGAGTCCTTCGACAGGGCCGCCAATCTGTTGCTCGTGTCCAGGGAGCGATGGTTCGGTCTGTTGACCACCACTCTGGCCCTTTCGGTCTGCGCTTGTGCTTTGGTCAGAGCCGCCTTTGTGTGTTTGCGTAGCCTGTCTTTCGCTTTCTGTTGACGCCAGTTCGCAGATCTAATAGTTTCCTCTCTGGGAGCAGGAAGCCTGTGCCTCAGTACAATCCCATGCTGCATGGACATGAGCACTCCGGCTTACCTGGAGCTCCGAGCAGTCCACCGGCATTTCTCGCCAGGCTAAGTATCTCCTCACCACTTCTCCTCTCATCCTGTGCAGGTTCCCATGGCTGCCTAGGCGTCCACTGGATGTTGGAGGTAGGGAAGCCTGCCTTCAAGTCCTACCTCCGAATTCAGCCTCTCTGAGGCCCGGCACTGGTCACAGGCATTTCACAGGCTCTCTGCTATGGGCCCCTGACCGGTGCTCTGGGCCCCATGGGGTAGCGTCACACCTCCGCCTGCTGCCCGCCTCTCTGATATTTGCCCTTTTGGGGACTTCACTGTCCGGGGACTGCTGCAATCTCTCAGGCCAGGCTCCTGGCCGTGTCACCCCTCTGGAGTCGGGGATCCTCGATCATGTCATGACTGCCGCCATCTTGCAGGAGCCGCACGGCAGCCGAGTCTTCATGCTCCCTCCATGCTGAAGGCTGCCAGTACCTGCTCACTAGGCCTCCCTGGGCTAGTAGCTTCCCCCAGATCACCGCACTGCCAGACAGCACTAGTGTCCCTCTGAGGGGGCCATCTTTACCAGCGTAAAGCCGCGCCCCTGCTATTTAATATCTTCCTGGCAGATCTGTCCACTGCATTATCTATACAAACCCCCACCCTCCTAAGCTTGGTGGCAGCCCGCTCCCAAGTCTATTTATGATGTCCTGTTAATGAGTAAGGTTAATTTTCGTGTACAGCATTTAATGAACACCCTTCATAGCTATTCTCTCTCAAACAAGCTAAAAGCGAACCTCTGCAAAACTAAAGTCCTGATCCTGGAGGAAAAAAATCAAGAAACATGGATATTGAACCTGAAGGGTAGCAAAGTGAAGCCGAATACAAATACGTGGGCTTGCTTATTAATCATCGAGGCTCCGTTTTACCCCAAAAATGTTATATGAAATATAAAGCCTCATCCCTCCTGTTAAGGCAACTTTCTGGCCCCATGTTGGCCCCAATGCTTAAAGTAATTCCGGCGAAATTACTCTCTACTCTTGCCTATGGTTCGGAAGTCATGAGGGGCAGAGAGACGAAACTGCTTGACAACTTCACTACAACGATTTACAAGAGATCATTACGCCTACCACAACATACCTCAGCAGCCCAAATTTGATTCGATTTTGGCCTATTCAAGCAATCGATCTCCTGTAAAGGGGCATTCTTGAAAATGTATATTAAACTCAGGCAGACTCCGATGCCCTTATTAGAACACAAGCTTTGGCTCAAATTCGGGAACTCGAGAGAAAATGCCTGCAA
Source organism: Lissotriton helveticus (assembly GCF_964261635.1). Lineage (NCBI taxonomy): Eukaryota > Metazoa > Chordata > Amphibia > Caudata > Salamandridae > Lissotriton > Lissotriton helveticus. The sequence goes on from NC_136059.1 coordinate 1,340,469,073, forward strand.
AGTGTTCTCTCCATGCGTCACTAGCCGACCTGCAGACAGGAAGGCTGTGGAACACCACTGTGATGTTTGGATCTTTCAAAAAAAGGCTTTCCTGGAACATCCGTTCATTGTCCCCGCTAAGAACAAGCAGGAAGTGTCAAAACGTGCTCTCGCTTGGACTGTTATCAACAGCTATCCAGTCTTCTCCAGACAACCTTATCTAGGAATTTTCTTTGGAAAAGTTATAAAGCATAATCTTTTGCTAATGCCGCCTGGGAGGACTCCCCAGTTTGGTAGGACCTACTGCACAAGTGGCACAATCGCACTGACTTGCACTGTAGACTGTGGTTATTTCAAGAAATACATACAGCACACTGTATGTGTCTGGAGACGAGCTTGGCTAAAACACTTGTTATTTGTATGGTTTTTCGTTCCTACAGGCACGCAGTAGAAGCTTCAATTCAAGTCACTAACATTCGCCTGGAAAATTCATGAATTATGTAGAAAACTCTGCCAAAGTATGTAGCAAATTAATTATTTTAGGGTATACAGTCGTTTCAAAGCCATGATTGTGAAAACTAGTTTTTTTTAATTGTTTTATCGATGGTTTTAATTAGCTAGCATAAAAACATTCATTTGAATTAAGAGCACAACATAACTAGTCAACTTCCTTTGTCCTTCTTACGTTTGGCTTTACTTTGCAATATTTCGTCTCCCCTCTGTCGATTTCTCCATTGCCAGTAGCTCCCATAGCTTGTGCAGCCTGTCTAGTCACGAGGGGGCATCCTCTATACCCCAACAAGACAGTAGCGCCTGCTTGGCCGCACCCAGTGCCAGAGTGATAGCTCAGCCTCGCTTTGATCTCAAAGGATAAGTCTGTGCATTGGGACGGCCTCATAGGATGTAACTAGGAAATCTAGGTAGGTCCGTGTTGAATATATTGTTTATATCCCTTAGAACTTCCGACTAAAACTGCTACATCTTGGGTCAATGCCAAAGCAAGTGCGTCAGACTGCGGGTCATGCCTTGGGTTTCTTAAGTAAGGGAGTTAGCGTCTGAAATCTGGTGACTGAAGGTCTGATTTAGTGTCCGTCGGGGTTGAGACTGATGGAAAACCCTGAGAAGCTGCTATTGCAGCACAACATATCTGGAGCTATTGTTTCAGACCCTAGAGATCTTATTGATTTAAAGGTATGGCCGCTCACCGAGAGGCTGGCATCATGTCCTATACATTTCCAAGTAGGGAGACAATACAAGAAACCTAGTGTGGGCAGATACTGAGATGTCACTAAAATATGAAAATAGCAAACAATACGTGACCAGTCCTGTGAATGTCCCTGCGTGGACCAAGGTGATCGTGGCAGAGGGTTCGGTGAAAGCAAATAGGACCCTACGAATGATAACCACTGTCTTGAAGAGTATCCAAAGAGGGAGCAGGTTCATTTTCACGGAATGAAAGACATAAGATTGTATTTCTGGAAACCACCAGTGAGCCTTTCAGCTTCATTCTGCCTCAGCCTGCAGTTTAAGAATCAACAAGCAGGAGAACGCCATTGCTTAATTGTTGCCAGTCCTGGGCCTCAACTCATTTTTGGAGACCAGGACTTATTTTTCATTCTCCGACTTTGACCTAGAGAAATGGAGAGGAAGACCGAAGAGGTAGAAAGATGGAGAAAGAGAAAGATAGGAAATTGGTGATAAAGTACCTTTAACAGTGAGATAAAGAATCTGGCAATGTGGTGTTGTCAAGAAGTGTAGGATCTAGACTAAGCAGCCTTTGTATTCAGAAAACCTGGCATTCGGCATCATCAGTGGTGAGCTCCTAATAAATGTATTTATTTATGCTTTCGGCAGTTAAACACTGTAGAGTGCCACATGGTGGTTGACCAGTAAGGAGCAATACATTGAATAAGAACCATTCTTACTTGGATGTAACTTAAAGCCCCGCATCCACTATCTAACTGTAATGAGGTAGGAAGTAAAGGCTACCAAAGCTCGCTGCGTGGGGTTTCCTACGTGACATGTGCTGTACTGTTTAAGGATATCTATTCTGGCAAAGAGAGGGCACTCCGGTGAGGATCAAGTTGGAATGTGGAATTTGAAACTGGCAATCATAAAATATAAAGTGAGGTGTATCTTTGCTAGCTCAAAGTGATTCTTGGAATGACATCTAGCAAAACAATATTCTTTTATTCCATACTCCCCCTTCCCCTCTCCCGTATGCTGAGAGGCTCTGAAAACTTAGATCAACTTTTTGTTTGCTAGTTTACCAGGGTGCAAACTTTGATGGTTCAGACACTTATTCTCAATTCCACGAACATGCATTTAGTCATCTTATGTTACTATTGGGAATCCTTCTTCTAACGATTTTGTGGTTTCACCTGGAGTACTTGATTGTGGGAGTGTATGGTCAAATCTTTAATATATTTGGACTAGTGTGAGTTGAGATCTATCTGTATAAATTCCTTGTACCCTAAAATGCATAATTAGAATACACCATTTATTCTAACAGCACAGTATTGATTCTTCTAGCAACATACCTCCATGGATGTCTAACTGGCCAGGGACTGCAAGTCGAAGTCCTCATTGTTTTGGTCTGTCTGACAACACAGCTATCTTCTTGAACTACTGTTTTCAAGTCTGTGGCGCTGTCCCCTTTAGTCATTGCATTGATCTTTTGTGAAGCACACCTCGGATTAGCCTGATGATTATACATCTCTCATCCTCAAACTATGTTCTGTTGACTATCTTTCTACTTCCTAGAAGTGATTTCATTGTAATACATGAGAAACTGTTGTAAATATGAAAAGCACATTCAGTCATCACACATACGGTATCTTATCTCATACATGCATTGCATACAGACTCAGGGAGCATTGTTTGAATCTTGTAAAGAGAGGGAGGTCTGGTCATTTGTGGGTGAGACCACATATACGTGTGTGGGTACACACACTGCCAGTAATAAGACAAGTTATGGCTAAGCCTGTTTGATGGTCTTGCTTTCTTAAACTCAAACTGTATTTCCTCATGTTTTTGTCCGAATTACCACGTTAAGGCGAGACCTACTGGCTTTGCCAATGCTTGTTGCTTGGTGTGTTGGAACCCACTTTTGATCTTCTATAAAAAAAATCATTATTGTGCCTCTATTCTTTTTAATGAGTTAATTTCTTAACATTTTAAAAATGCATTTTCACCTTTGATAAACTGGAGTTCTGTCCATGTTGCATTTGAGAAAGCCTGAATTTGCCTTGGAAGCATCTAATATTATTTTTTTATGCAGGAAAATGGATCTTCACGAAAGCTGTGACTACTTAAGTTAGAAACAGCTCACTTTTCGCCATTTGTGTTTCTTCGTCTTCTTCTTTGGAAGTGTTTCTCAAGAGAAAATTCTTCTAATGGCTTCACAGTCCATGGTCCCTGAAAAACCAAAGGCACAGTCCATTAAAGGAAAGCGACATCTGCCCCAAGACCAGTCAGTAAGCTGCGACGGTGAAGGAGACGGCCCCTTCGTGTTTGAAGCCAATGAAGCTTGGAAGGACTTTCACAATTCACTGCTTCACTTCTACGAAGCTGGAGAGCTCTCAGATGTCACCCTTAAGGTAAGTGAATGAGATGTCTTCCCAGCGCCAATTTGTTTATTCGTGTGTTGGCACAAGTCGATCATTTTTAAAGTGGCGTCTGTAATAAATCACAGTTTGAGTGCTAATAGTGATTTCTGGAGTGCATTAACTGCGCTTTCACTGTAAATATAACGGTAGTGCATTGAAGACCCTATTCATCATCCTTTATTGAACTGTAGTCTGCATTCTAATCTTCACACTCACTGATCCGTAAATCGAACAGGTATTTGCATTTGGTGGTAGTGAAATTGCGGTGATGCTGCTTTACTGTCTTCCAAAATCACGAAAACCAAATACATTCTGAACTTTCCGTTGCTTGAGCCAATAATGCAAGCTGTTGAGTCTGCTAGTTTAAGAGAAATCGATTTTCATTGCACCAAAATATATTGTTCCTTATTTGAATATCATTGACCGCTTTAGAACAGATTTGGTTGAAGTGTCTTTTACAAGCTGTTAATTTCTTTTAATTTCAACATATTTTATTGATTTTTACAACATATGGTTAAACCCTCAGAGACCACAAACCATTCTAAAGACGCCACCAAGATTTATTTTCACCTTTACATATGTATTTATAAAGCTGTCTTTTACTCAAAGGGTTTCTTGACACCAATCTACTCTTAACCAAAATAGAGGATTTACGATTTGAGATGTTCTTAATGTCTAGGAAGAGTGAATTCCAAAGTTTAGATGCAAGAAATGAGAAGGATATGCCCTCTTGTCTGGATAGTTAAACCTTAGGGACAGTTGAAGGATTAAGGGTGATTAAAAGCAGATGACATGCTGGAGTGTACCAAGAGCATGTCTCCCTGATGTAGCTTGGTCCTGAATTGTGTACAGCATATGGCGTTAAACATTGATCACGTCTGCGTGGGAAGCCAATGGAGTGCTTCCAGATATCTTAAGATGGAGCATTAACGGGTAATGTTAAGGATGCAGTGGGGGCTGCATGTTGTACCATCTGAAGGCGGTGGCTAAGATATTCAGTGGTTCCCAGGTACAGTAAGGTTTTATAATTCAGTCATCTGCTCATTCCTACGGTTCTCTCTTCCTCCCCATTTCCTGGTAAGACGCTCTTTCCCTCCCCAACTCTCCACTCCACCTTGTCTGTGCCTTCAACTTAATCTGTTCGACCAGACTCTTAATTTGTACTGAAGTGGCTTGAGTTAAGAGAAACCTCTGATATCTGCTTAAGAGACACAATGAACTGTCCACAGGTGAGGGGAGTATGTTTTCAGCCATTTATAGTCTAAGTGAGCACCAAAGAATGTTGTATTGTGTTTCGCATTTGTATAGTACTTTCCTTTCTCTTGAGAGGCCCGAAAGCAGTGGTATAGCTAGACGTTTTGCCGAAAATGGCGGCCCCTGCTTATGCCGCAACAGCCGCAGATAAGACCCAAAATTTGTGCTGCCCGGGGCAGACCCCCTCCCCTCCCTCCCCCTTGCTATGCCACTGCCTGAAAGTGCTTTTGTGGTGCTTGAGATAGTAACTACTCTACTTGTAACGTTTCAGAAGCTTGCCTTTTTACATTAAATTCCTTGACACTATTCGGAGTGCACAGTCCTGCCAAGCGTCACGCAACAGGTGTGACGCTCACGCATTTCAGTGATCCGCATCACCGCACTGAAATGCATTGTCACGCATTTTCGACCTGTGCCAGGTGCGCCAGCGGCACTCCTGTGCCCCGGCTCTCTCTGCTGTGTTCTGAGAGAGGTGCTGCCAGCCGAGTGCCGTAACAGTTAACTGAGACTCTGCTGCAGCTCTCAGCTCTGAGAGCGGCGCGCTACAATGTATCTCAGTCTGTGCTGCCTGCTGTCCAACTGAGGCTCTGTTGCCCTGGAAACCGATTCGCAAATCATGGTACGGCACCAGCGTGGCTACTCAGACTCCTCAAAGTGTGCAGGGGGGCCGGGCTGCCCTCTGAGTCGATACTCAGAGATGTCCATCACCGTGTGGTGCCGCACGAGGGGGCCGGGATTAAATCCGGATGTGCCGGCCGCGATAGGGCCATCACGTCCGGAGGAGTAGGGTCAAGTGCAGAAACGGCGGGAGATTAGCGAGTGCAGGCTGCGCACGAGACGCTGTCTCAGACTCTCAAGCGCCATGATGGCCGCGCGCCGCGGCCCCCGATTACACTGCAGCTGCACACCGCACCTTGACCACCTCTGGCAGCTCCTCAGCAGAGCCCCGGCGACAGACTCACAGCTCTGGCAGGAGGAATGTCCGTCGCAGAGCAGCCTGGATGAAGCAGGCACAGCTGGCCGCAGAGTCAGAGTGGCCAACATCGTGGCTGGATGGGCAGCAGCTGAGCAGGTCACTAAGTAAGTGTGAGTGTCAGTCAGTGTGCACGCTGCGCACGCGACGCCGGTCAGTGTCACTGTTTATTTATTTATTTTTATGTATGCACTTTTCAGCGTCAGTGACGCGGACAGTTACCCCGGGTGTCAGAGAATTATACGAACAGACAGACAGTACTGATACATGAGGAGAAAGTTATGAGGCAACAAATTATTACACAAAAAGCAAACGTGTTAAAAGTGACAATCGTGAACAAACAAAATACAAGAGGTAGCACAAACGCATTACAGGAAAAAGTGGCATGCGACGCGTGCAAGTTATTAAAAGCGTGCACAGTAACAAGTATAGCCTATAATAGTGCAATAAATGGCACACACTCCACAAGAACAAACGTAACGTTACGTAGGTAATGGTGGCACTGGTGCAAGTGGCTAAAGCAAACAAAATGTAGGAGGTAGCAACCAGTATGTTGAGAAAAAAGTGACACTCCGCAAGAGCTCAAAGCTGTTAACTTCTTTGTAGCCGCTTGCCTCCCGTGACATGCGTTTATTTTTTTTTTAAAAAAGGCAGAAAGCCTAGGCTGCGAAAGTAGGAACAGTAGTTTTCAAAGAAATTGGGTACCGGTAGGCCAGCCAGAAGGTGAGACACTGTCACACAGCAGCACCTACGCAGAGAGGTAAGAACTAAGCCTTCAGCATTATTACAGCCCATTCCCCTTGGACCTTCTACAAAGAGCACTGCGTCAGGTATTCTACTTGCCTGGCCGTAGCACCACCGTGACCTTTACTAACAAGAGTCATGATGCAGTGAAACAAAATAAATTCACATACTAAAAAGCATCGATCTGCAGGGCTGCTCTGTCTGATCATCCTTCCGGAGCCCGAGAGCCTGCTGCCTTTAGTCCTGGTTTCGTTTTACCTAATGCCTCTGCAGCACATGTTATCACATTAGCAGCTGCTCTGAGTGTCATTTAGGGCTGTGAATAGTGGGTATTATCATCAAGTCCGAAGTCGGGTCAGTGCATGGACATTTACACTCTCTTCAGTGTTCTTCACAGGATCAGTGTCTTTTTTTCTGATTTGTGTAGAGGCCTGCCCGAAACACACTGAGTCACGTAGAAAGAGTCTCCTTCCATTGCTGGTGCTCTGCAACAGTTTCAATAAGTTCTTGGAGTTTCTTGTTGCTCAATTGGCTGTAATTTCTGATATTTATAAGTTTCCCTCGCCTTAATTGCATGATTTTTGCTCGTGAGAAAGTGTCACTCATAGTCGTTGAAATGTCACTCATAATTTCACTCAAATTTTAAAAATGTCACACATGGCAATCTGAAACCTTGGCAGCTATGACATTGATCCTTCTATTGCACTGCATAATGGATATTGACCTCTTTCATCTTCAAATTTTGGCTTTTCTACTTTAGACATTATTTAAAATGTGATGCATTTGTCAATTAGAATGGGTCTATCGGGAACTGTTCTCAAATGGTTTTCGTCCTTCCTTCACAATCGGTCTCAGAAGTTCAAGATCGACAATGTGCTATCTTCACCTGTGCCTGCAGATCTAGGTGTTCCACAAGGATCCTCCCTCTCCCCCACATTGTTCAACCTCGTCATGGAACCGCTCGCCACCTTGCTCCAAGCTTCCAATGTTCAATTCCATATGTACGCCGACGACACACAACTGTACCTAAAGCTTCAATCCCCGGAAGATATCAAACATCTGAATTCCACGCTTATTAACACTCAATCTTGGCTAGCCGATAACCACCTCAAACTAAATGCTCTGAAAACAGAGTTCCTACTCATCTCACCCCCGGCGAAAATTTCCACCACCCAAACATGGCTCAACAACCTAACAGCACTCAATGTCCAACCCACCATCGTGGACTCAGCGAAATCCCTAGACATCACACTGGACGCCAAGCTCAACATGCAGCAGCACGTCAGCAAAGCCACAAAAGCAGCTAATTTCCAAATCAACACATTGAGGAAAATTAAACCCTTCCTCCCTGCTGAAGACTTCCAAACTGCTGTACAAGCATTAGTCATCCCTCGAATAGACTACGGAATTGTGGCCCTCAGCGGACTCCCGCTATCCACAACAGCACCCTTAAGAGCCTCCCTGAACGCTGCCGCGAGACTCATTACTGGCTCAAGAAAACATTCGCATATATCCCCAGACTTAAAGTCCCTAAAATGGCTGCCTATTGAAGCCAGAATACAGCTAAAAATTGCAGTTATGACACACGCGGCCGTGCACCACAATGCACCCAACTACCTCGCTCAAAAGTTGTCTATATCAGGAGGTTCGAGATCCAATAGAAGGTCAAAAAATCTACTCCTGAAACCTTGTAGATTCCGGAAAGAGAACTTACAAGCGCTCCTTCTCAGGAATGGCACCCAGGATCTGGAATGCGCTCCCTCCTGAAACCAGGCGTATCTCCTCCACGGCACTCTTCAAGAAAGAGGTGAAAACCATCCTACTGGCCAAGATCTCCTGAACCTTATAGGTGCTGGATCAGAGACCCTGCATTGCACTGTGTCAATGCACACCTTGTCTTTTGGCATTATACCTCTACTTGATGGGGACACTACTACGCTACTTTCATACTACCGACCAATATATGATACACGTTGGGTCACTGATTCACTCTCCCGATGCCCCCACTCAGTGCTCCCTCTATACTAAAACATTGGTATAAACCTTCCAGACACCCAAGGTGTACCTGAACACCTCTGTAGTGGGGTCAATGACTTGTGCTGTCTTATATTACTTCTTTACCTGATTGTATATTGATATGTTTTATGTATGTTATTATTATCCTATCATGTTAGTGACTACTACGTTGCTCCCATTACCGCTGTTCATTCCTACTGCCCCTACCCTGTCTTTGTGAAGCGCTCTGATATCTGTAAGGATCTTGTTCGCGCTATATAAAACTTTGAATAAATAATGGAACATTTGGTGTTCCTTTCAAAGAAGAAACTACCAATTCAGCCCCAAAACACAGTAGGTTTTACACAGAGCCATTCTGGCCCTGCCAGCTTTCGGCCGAACTTCAAACAGTTGCTAAACTCTGTATGCCTAGGTTAGCAAAATCAAATTGTGGTACGTGCTCACCGCATAGATTAAATCTTTATGAGCAAAGAAGCATGATTGCTAAGAAGTTGACAAAGTCATAGGTCGCACCTTCTCGGGTTGCCATTCTTAACCTATTGTCCTTGCTAATGGTGTTTGTCAGCGAAATTCAGCAACAGCAAAAAGAGCAAGAATTGACAAGGCCAATAGGTCTTGCTGTAGAGCATTGGTAGAAGGCAAAATGCTTTTGCCTGTGCTGTGCAGCAGCAATAACAAGAGAAGTGTGCCACGCTCATAGTGCATAAGCATCATGACTCTACTGGTGCCATTGTTTAGTAGGCACGTGCATGCTTGATGACGTATGCACATGCATCACCAAACATGGTCATGCTTACGATGATGTGGGTGGCATGTTATTTACCAATCTTAGATGCCGGACGCTGCTTGGCGTAGTAAAAAAAAAATTCACATTGCAGCAAGCGGAGCTTCTTGACAGCAAGTGTTTTTACATTAAAAGATGTGAAAAAATAAATATTAAAAGGAATGCAAGTGGGGGTAAGCAACGGGTTGCAGAGGGAAATGAAAAAGGTAGGTTGATGTTGGGAGATTGGAGAATGGAGGGGTAAAGCAGCAGTTAATGAAGAGAGCAACACAGGATGGGAGGGGATTTTGTGGGGAGATGCTCGTAACTAAGAGCAACACACAAGGGAGAGTAGCACAGAGCGGAGAAGGTGACGCACACAAGGGAGCGAGCTGGAAACACATGCACTCTCATGGAGTACTTGACGAAAAAGAAAAAAGTTGTTTCCTGATAATGAGTAGTAGAAGGAAATAGTTCAGCTTGTCAAACATGATGGCAGCGTTATGCTTCAAGGGAGAAAAAAACACAAGAAGGGGATGGCAAGCCATCAAATAAGCAAACAAATGTGCCACAATAAAGCCAACCAGTGGTAAGCAATGGACTGGCTATAAGCCCTCTGTAAGCTCTTGGTATGGGTCACAGGGGGCTTTCACTTCCAGACAGCTAAAAGTTGTCTGGTATTCGAGATGTAAAAATAATTATTGCCGATGCTGAACATTGCCAAAAAAAGCACAGTGATGTGCACGCATGCTCACTTATGTGTCTTGATGCTACAGTGCGCCACTTTCAGGAAGTGTATGGACAAACACGTCTTGAAGTACCCACCTTTTTTCTTTTTTTCTTCCTTTTTTCCTTTTTAGTTTATTGTTTCAAGATTGTAGATGCCCATCATGGAGTTGTAAATTAAAAAAAAAGACTAAAATGTGCACAAAAGCACGTTATACAAAGGAATGGCCTGGTAGCATATTGAAGCTGCCAGGCCCTTCCAAGAAGGTATTATTTATTCTTTTAATAGAGGGTAAGGGAGGAGTAGATTGAGTGGGAGTGTGGGAGTATAACAACTAAATGCTGCTAATGAGCGATGGTGAGCAGGGAGTGGGTGAGCTGGAACAGAAGGTGCTGGAGTATAATAAGAATGGGCGGCCGGATGGGGACATCAAGGGGAAGCAGCGGACAAGCTGGACAGCGGGAGAGAAAACGGAGTGCACGGGTATCCAGCACATACGGGAGACTGGGCGAGAATAAAAAATATAGCACATGCCCTCCCATTGAATGCTAAAAGCAGAGTTTAGTTCCTGGAATGGAATCAGTTGAAGGATAAAAGCTGTCCAATCTAAAGGATTGTAAATAAACTATGCTGTGAGAAACAAACACAATAAGAGCAAGGAACACCATTGAATTATTAGCAAGCAGATGAGCCTGACTGTAAAGCCAACCAAATATAACCAGTAGACTGACTCAAAGCCCTCTGCAAGTGTTGGTATTGTCCTCAATAGATCTAAACACTTGAAGTACCAGCTGCACAACTCTAATGATAGGGACTTCTCCTTTGAGTCGCACCATTTTTCTTACACATTTCCTGTTAATCTATTTTGGGACCTATTTTTGTATTTGTGTTCTACGTTACCACAACAAGAATACAAACGAGAAGGCTGCTTAGCGACATTTCTCATGAATGTCAACTCGTAAGCCCGGCCAGTAACAATAAGGGACTTGAAGAGCTAGACGGGTGAAGTTTGTTGGTTGATACCATTTTTGCAGTTGTAGGGTAAGACACAGGGTGTGCACCTTGCCAGTTTTTTTTTACTTGTCAGTATTAAGTCCAGGCAGGTAAAAGCAGTGAAATCTGGTATTTTCTTTCTCTTCTAAAACCTACACATAAAACGGCAAACGCAAAAAAAATCTGTTACAAAGTATATCCTAGAGCTGCCCAAATTGTTTCAGAATGCAAACAGTTAACTGCTGTATTAAAACATAATCCTGACCATTTTACACATTGTTTTTTTTGGCTGTTTTAGAATAGCTAAATGTAAATAAATGGCCGGTAGGGTGGTAACCCTAGGAGGAGATAGCAAATCTTTTTTTTTTTTTTTTTAATTTCAAAAACCTTTATTGCTCCATTCGTTGATAACATCTTGCCATACCCCTACAACTCGGGGGCCGGCGGCATTAGAGGAGAAGGATAGGACATAGAGTTGCACTTTCAACACAGCCGTTTAGCCGACAACCCTGGGGTCCGGCGGCGGGTCAAACTTACTGTCATGCATCTATCACTTCGTTATCAAATCTAGTATGTAGATCCTCTCCTCTCCTGAGAGTTACGTGGATTCCTGACTTCCCTCTCCGCCCCTATCCAAAGCTGTGTCTACCTTCCCGCATTCTCCTGGCCGGACCCTTTGTCGTGTTGTGAGTGAGCAAACTGAACCCCCCCCGCCCCCCTCTACCCCAATCCGCACACACACTGCCCCACCTCCCACAGACCTCTAATGTAGCAGCCACAGCCTAAGCGTTTCAAACATGGTGATAGCAACCGCCTGAACCAGTACCCTAAGCCTCTGCCGTTCCAGTACGTGGCCTGAGCCTGTTCACTCAACAATCTAAGTGTCTTGAAGCTGCTATGAAGATCCACAGGAGTATCACACACCTAGCATCGACCTTCCACTCCCCACCTCTGCATATTCCCCAGGGTTCCTTTGGGTCTCATGTCGGGCGTGTCCCCCCCCCATAAAATTGACATCTAGTGAGTTCCTGAAGCATTCGATTCCCCGGGCAGCGACTCTAAATCCAGAGTGTCTTCCACCTCGGTGGTCCCAGCGTCATCCGCCCTCAGCCGCGTCTGGTACAGGGCCCAAAAGTTCTTTGGCCTACTGGTCGGGGGCAAGCAACTCACTATAATTCTCAGATTGCGTGCAGCAGTATAGCAAATCGCGCGTCCACCTCTTAACAGTCGGAAGTAGACCTCTCATGCAGCAGCATGCCACTAGACGTCTAGCCATTAACATCCCCATGTCTACAAGCCGTCTGACTGCCACCGGTAGGCCCCTAGAGTGGCCCAGCAGCGCCAGCGCTGGGTCCAGGGTCAATTCAAGGTCCAGTGTTGCGTTTACTGCTGTGAATATACTGTCCCAGTATTGCTGTATCCCAGGTCAGCGCCAGGCGAGGTGCTTAAAGTCGGCTACTGGTTCGTGGCACCTCTCACATTGAGACGACTGTCTGAGGCCATACCTATGGAGTCTTTCGGGGGTGTAGTACACTCTCTGTAGGAATTTAAAATGCACTAATCTGTGCCTTCCATTCAGAGAGATCATTTTAGTACTGGTGCAGCAATACCTCCACATGGTGTCGTCTATTGGGACCTGCAGGTCACTTTGCCAGGCTTTTCTGGCTTTCATGAACTGTTGTTGTCGGTGCATCAATGCCAATTTGTATAGGTTAGTTATTCGTTTTCGGGGCATCTCTGTTTTGATGACATACGAGAGTTCCAGAACCTCCGGTGGCTCCGCCATATCTGGCCCTAGCAGGTCGGTAAGGGCACTTCGCACCCTATGGTATTGGAACCGGAGCAGCAGTGTGTCTGGTGTTCCTTCTGCAGCTGTCTGGTCCCAGGTCTTCACCTTGCCATTTAAGAATAAGTCACCGGCCAATCGCATTCCCATTGCGTGAAGAGCTTTTACCACCCCCCTTTCTCTAACCGGTAGTAGCCAAAGGGCCCACTCCAGGGGCATGTTTGGCGAGTATAACAGAGCACCATTCTGCGCCTGCAATAGAGAGTGCCATGCATGATTTGTGGCCGTGATGGAGTCCAGTATGCCCGTCCGTTGGTCCACTGGCCTGAAGACCGTGGCTGGGAGAGGAAGCGGGTCCGCGAAGACCCGTTCCATGCGCACATGGGGGATATTTGCATCGCCATGTATCCAAGTGTGGAGATGTGCGGCCTGCGCCACCCTGTAATAAGTCTCAAGATCTGACGCTCCCAGCCCGCCATGCACGGCAGAGTGAGGGTCGTCCATTTCACCCTAGGTTGTTTGCCTGCCCACGCCAACTTAATCATGAGTTGCGTCAAAGTTTGGAAGAAGGCTTTCGACAGCACCACCGGAATGGTGCTAAATAGGAATAGGAATCTGGGCAGGACCACCATTTTCATGATAGCTATGCGTCCCATAAGGGATAGTGGTAGTCTGCTCCATACCCCCACATCATCTTCCAGCCTGCTGAATGCGACCCCACAGTTTTCTTTGAGTAGAGTGTCCGAGTCCGGGTGTAATCGCACTCCTAAGTACCTTACCGGTTCCGTGGTCCACTGTAATGGGAATTCCATCTCAAATCTGCTGGTCGCTGGCGTTAGGGGGAAGGCAACTGACTTCGACCAGTTGACCCGCAGTCCGGATATCGCTCCGAACCTGACAACTTCGCGGCGCATAGAAGACAAGTTATTCTCTGGGTCTCTAACGTACAGCAGGGTATCATCTGCGTATGTTGAGACCACTATTTTATACGTTGGGAAGCTCACACTCTCATTACTATGATATTCCCGCAGCGAGCATGCGAGCGACTCTGCGACCAAAGCGTACAGTAAGGGGGATAACGGGCACCCCTGTCTGGTACCCCTACATATTGGGAAGGGTTCCGTCACTAAGTCGCCCAGGCGGAGTCTGGCCATCGGTTTATGGTATAGGGCACCCAGCATCTGCATAAACGGTTCTCCAAGACCCATGCGCCGCAGCACCTGACTCATGAAGGGCCATTCGACCGAGTCGAAGGCCTTCTCCATATCAAGGAAGACCGCGATAGCTTTCGCGTCCTGTTTAACGTGCTGCAGAGTTCCTAGGACTGTTCGTATGTTATATGTCCAGTTTCTGCTGGGAATGAATCCCGCCTTCTCTGGAGCAACCAGCTTGGGCGCCAGTAAAGCCAGATGAGTCGCAAGTACCTTGGCATATATTTTGGCATCCACATTGAGGAGTGAAAGCGGCCAATACGAGCTGCACTCGTCATGCGCCTTATCAGGTTTAAGGATTGTAACTATAAGGGCCTCCCTCATGGACCGCGGCATACTGCCCTCCTCGCAAATGTCGTCGAACAGTGTGGAAAAGTGTGGGATCAGTTTGTCCTGGAATGCTTTGTAAAATCCAACCGTGAGTCCATCAGCCCCCGGCGCGCTTCCTGAGCGCATGCTCGCTAGTGCCTCCACGATTTCGTCTCTCTCTATAGGTTGCATCAGGAACTCACGGTGGGCGTTCGTTAGCATAGACAGATCTATATGCTCCAGATAATCTAAGATTTCCTCTGCCACATTGCCACCCCTCGAGGAGTATAGTTCTGTGTAATAACTTCTAAACTCATGTGCTATGCCGGCGTCATCAGTAACCACGTGGCCATCTGGTCTCCTCAACTCTGTGATGTGGGATTGTCTCCTATTACCCCGTAGCAGTCTAGCTAGAAAGGAGCTTGGACGGTCCCCCTCTCCGTAAGTGCGTGCCGTGGCGTATTTCCCCATGTGCTGCACTTCCCTGTCCGCCTCCTTGTTGTATTTAATTACCAGGGACTTTATTTAATCAGCTATTGTCGTGTCTGGGGAGTTCTGCTGCTGCTACTCCAGTATCGCTAGTCGTTTCTCTTACATTGCCAGTCTCTGTCTAATCGCTTTAAGTACACTAGAGTGCTTTGACATTGCAATACCCCTGATGTATACCTTAAAGGCTTCCCAGACAGTTTAAAAGCTGTCCACTGACCCCATGTTAGTCTCGAAAAGGTGTCAATCGCCTCCGCCAGCTCACCCCTGAACAGTGGGTCGAGCAACGAATATGGGGGGGAAGCGCCAAGTGAAAGGCGGGATTCTCTTCGAGGGGGCCTCCAGGGTCAATAGGAGTGGGGAATGGTCAGATAGCATGCGGGTCAGGACTGCGCAGTCCTGTATGCGTCCCAACAAGGAGGGTAGAGGCTAGCCAGGAATCAGTTCTGGTGTGGATGTCATGGAATGTCGAGTAGTGTGTGTAACCTCCCTGTGTAGGGTGCCTGTGTCTCCATACATCCGCCAGTTCCATACCAGTGAGTTCTGCCAGTAACGCTGTTCGTCAGTCCCCCGGCCTCAGCTATCAGCCCCCCAGCGTTCCTGCAGCCGTCTCTCGACCAATCCTTCAGGGCCTGCCGCAAAGCTTGGGGGTCCGTGAACAGGTGGGAGTGGCCCTGTCTATTCACTCTGAGTTTGGCAGGATATAGCATCGCGTAGTCTAAGCCTAGGTCCCTGAGCTGCTTCTTGTGAGGGGCAAAGAGTTTGCGGGCTTCCTGCACTCTGGCTGTGAAATCCGGGTATAGAGAGATCTCCGAGCCTTCGTAACGGAGCACTTTCTTGTCCCTGGCCTGTCGTAGAGCAGCATCCCTATCCCTGTAGTTGAGTACTTTGGCGATGATCGGGCGCGGGGGGGGCGCCCGGCTTTGGTCGTTGTCCCAGGGAACGGTGCGCTCGCTCAATCACGAACATGGAAGAGAAAGTTTCTTCTCCTAGCAGGGAAATTAGCAATTTTTCAACAAATCTCTCCATGTTGCCAGTCTGAGTTGTTTCTGGAAGGCCCGTAATTCTTAGGTTGTAGCGCCGAGACCGCGCCTCCAAGTCCTCAGTTTTATCCTGCAGTACTTGCATTCATTTCTCAAATTTTTTATGGCCAATGTCCAGCTCCATGTGTGCCTCCTTGACCTCCGTCAGCCTCCGCTCAGACATATCCAGCCTTTCAGCGTGTTTATCAATCCTTTCGGCCATCCTGTCCATTCTGTAGGTGAGGGCATCAATTTTTTTAACCCAAGGTCGCAATGCTATTCTGAAGGCCCTTTTCCATTGCTAGTAGCATGGATTTTATATCAGTGGTCTCTGTGGCACCCTCGTCGTCCTGCAGCGTGTCATTTTTCGAGTGCGCGCTGTCTTGGGATTTAGAGCGCTGTTGCTCACACAAGATTTTAGGTTGTGTCTTGTCTCCTCGGCCCATCTTGTATGGCTCAGGCTGGAGCCGTCTCTCCGTGTGGTACGTGCGCTGAGGCCAGGCACACTCCGAGCTGTGCAGAGCACCCGCAATGGCAGCCGCTATCAGAATGGTAGTGTCGTGCTCTCACCGTTGTTAGTGAGTAATTCCAGACTCTCCGGGGCAGCTCGTTCCTCCGCGACGCGATCCAGGTCAGTAGCAACCACTGCAGCTAGGCGGCCCGCAACCTCTTATGTTAAGCAGGCAATCAAACCTGCCACCGCAGCACGCACGCAGCTGGGGCCCGCACTGCAACCTTCTGTGCTCTCCGGATAGATAGACGCAGGAGCGGCCGTGCCCTTACACCCCAGCCCCGTCGGTCTGTAAGTTTAGGGCGGGCGCCGCTGATAATGTTGTGTATGGACCGCAACGCCAGTTGTAACTCCTCAATGCGCACCAAAGCGCCCCAGTGTGGTCTCCCCCGCCGCACCATCCCCGTAGGGGCAGAGCCAAGGTCGTATGGGTATAATCTTTGGCCTTACCGGCGGGCTTATCCAGTCACTCCACCGCTCCCACAGGCACCACCTTGCCTCGTTGGCTCCAGCACCCCGTTCCGTTCTGAATCGTCAGGGCCCAGGTCAGCAAGACGCCGCACACGCCGTGAGGCCTCCCCCGGCCGTCTCCGTCTGTAGCCGCAGTACCCGCCCAGCAGCGTAGGAGAGTAATCCGGGCTCTCGGGACTAGTAGAAACAAAGCGCTCGCCCCTGGCGACATCAGCAGCGACCCCAGGTCAAGGACACAGATCGGGTCCGAACAGCGCAGACGGGCACTAGGCTTGCCCGGGAGCTCGTCCTCCCCAGGCCGCACGCACCGGCACGTCGCCCAGGCTCCGCCCGCACTCAAGGTCGAGGCTCCGCGGCCGCGCTCCTCGCCTCCGTCGCTCCGAGGGACCCAGAGCCGGTTCAGTGCCGGGAAGGAGGGGCTCAGCGGGTAGAGAATGCTACGGGGCACCATCCGTGGTGGTTTAGGTTGTTTTCCTCCGGTCTCTTGGGGTCCATCATATTAGGGGTCTGCAAGCTGGTTCAAGCAAAACCCTTTTCTGCACTCTACTTTCACGCTCGGAAGGACGAGCTATTTTTTTTCCACAAGTCCTCCCGTGGAACTCGATCAAAGGCAGACTTGAGATCTACAAAGCAGACAAATAGTTGTGTTTTTCTTGTTTTGGCCTATGTTGCTAACCGTGTCAGGGCTGTTAGATTTGTTAAAGTCCCCATTCTTGCCCTAAATCCTGTTTCTAGTTGGGGCAAAATGTTGTTTACTTCTAGACACAATTTCAGGTGCTTTGAAAACAGGCTGCATATTGCTTTGCCTCAACATCTGTTTATGGAGAAGTGTGGCTCAATGGTTAGAGCAGGCAGACCTCGTTGCAGAGCTCTGGCCAGGGACCAGGGTTCGATTCCCGCCTCGGTGGGTCTCGGGCTCATTAATTCCCCTGACCGGATATTCTCGCCTCAGTGCCTATTCTGATCATGGGTCCCGCGCTGCAACTCTGGGCAATAGCTTGCTTAGTCTCCACAACGGCCCCCACAACGCAAAGGGATGCCTGGTCGGCACCATGGGGGTGCCCAGGAGTGGACACTTCACAGGGAAAGCCAGGAAGGGTTCCCTGGTATTCGTACAAGCGCCGGGAAACCCACTGCGGGTAGCTGTGCGCTATACAAGTACAAAAACATTTACATTTGCATTATGCGAAGAGCCTACAGCTCTGTTGTTATTCGAGGATTTCCACTTTTATATATGGTCTGGAAAATGCTGCCTTTCCAGGAATCAGGAACAAAATTTGTAATATATAGCTCACTAAATAATGGGGTAAAGTATTCTGCCCAATAAGGCGGATTTTCTTTAAAAAAAAAAAAGCATTGGGTATACCATTCGGTCCTGCTGCTCCCTCTGATTTTAGATTCTTTATAATTGTTTCTAGTTGATCGATTTCCAAAGCCGGTGTGAGGTTCTCAAAGTAGTTTGTTATATTCTTTTTGTCCCTTTGTCCCTTTTATCATTTTGTAATGTTACCACGCTTGTTGATGCTTGGCATATACTAGTTTTGCAGTCACTCACCATGTGTTCCTGCATTCCTTTTGAAGCTGTATCGGCGTATATTTCTCACACGTGTTTTTCAGACGTGGCTGCGTTTATACCGGAGTTTTGGTGTTGTGTGTGCCCTAAAGAAAGGCCATTTATCAATTGCCAGAATTGTTTATTATTCCGTTGTCTGCTTGCCAAGAGCAATTTGTTCCACAGATCAGTTTGATATCTTATTTTTGCTTCCCAGCAGTTTTTCTTGTTCTGGGTTCTCACCAACCATAGTTTGTTTTTATCACTTCTTTTCCCTTGCTTAATCGGTTTCATTAGGATTCTGCTTTCTTGTAAAACTTGCATTTTTTTCTATGCACAGTTTTTTGCTGCACCATATCTGCTTTTTTATTCCTCCGTTTTGCTTTCTGTTCAAATTGATACAACATGTCTTCTTATTTATTGTGAATTTTTCTAGTAGTGTGCTTATTAATCGTTCCCATGCTATTTTTAAATCCCCTTCTCTTATTTGTTCATTTTTCTCCCTTTTTTGTTTATTTTTTTATTGTATCCAGAGTACCAGCGAGCGCATATACCTCCTTCAGTTCTTTTCTATCCCTTTTCCCCTCCATTTCAAACTTTTTAGATTATATGTTACGGGGCTGCGAGTGGGTCGTTAGATGCGTGATACAGCTCTGTCTTATATTTTATTCCAATGATCTTTGGAAAATGATCACTCTCGATTAGGGGACAAATTTGAAAGTGACATACCTGCTGCATTGCAGCTTCACTTACTAGGGAGTGATCTATGGTTGAACTCTTATTTCCACTTAAAAATGTGATGGCGGGCGGTGTGTCTTCGTTGGTATTTCCATTCATGAGCCTCAATCCCAGCTTTTCCAGCTTGTTTTTATACTTATTCTCTTTCTGGAGCTGGTTCTTTAGCTTCATGTTTTTACTTAGGTTGATGTTGAAATCGTCTGACATTATAATAAATTGCCTGTTTGTATTGTCTCTGGATTGTTTTGAATATTTTGTATAGAATGTTCATCTTTTTCTCTTTTAGATCCTTTCTTGGGTGGATGTAGACCTTTATTACTATAATTGCTGGCAGATCCATACTCTTGTTCTCTTTTACTATTCTTAATGCCTGGACACAATTTGTCCCAATTTCTAAATGTTCAATATGCCATTTGAACCTTGTTGAACAGAAGAGTGCTAATCCTCCTTTGGGATGTCCACATTTTGAGGATTTCTCTGCCGATACAGGACAGCCTGTGTATCCAGTAATTTGTATTGGCTCTAAGCACCATGTTTCCTGCATCTGTATTATGTCGTGTCTTTGGAGAAATTCTGTTGCCTCTTGATACTGTAGGCGATTCTCAAGCCCATGAACATTCCAGGAGCAGATGTTTAGCCTGTCTTGTTCCCATGTTGATCTGGTAATCCTTTTGTCAGGGCGGAGTTATTGCTCCAGGTACTCCCTGGATTGTTGCTATGGTGATGTTAAAGTTCTTCTGATCTTCTGGCTTCACCTGTTCTCCACTGGAATACTTTGTGATCCTTAAGTTTTCAAAACTGCCCCGATTTGGCGCCTTCTCCTGCCTCTCCCCTTAAGATAGAGATGCCTTTATCGTTTTCAGGCCTGGGTAGCAGCGGGGGGGGGGGTCAATTAATTGTAACTCTATCCCCCATGCCATGAAGATACTGTGATTATTCATAATTTGCACGATTATTTCCTTTGAATCCCAGTTGGTCATTGTCGCTTCTCCATTGCTTCTGTGAGGATGAGGCACAAATTCCACTGATGTCAAATCTGAGGATTTGATGTGTGCGAGGTCTCCTGTTTCCTTAATTAGTTTTAATATTGTACCTCTATTCAGGTTGTTGAACGGTCGTCGTGAAACATAGTTTGATATTAATAATAGCTTGTTTTCATTAAGCTCCGTTTTAGTTTTTTGCCTGTAAACTACTATTGCAATGTGGTTTCTTGTTCTACTCAGTGCAGTGTCAGTCTGTCTTGCTGTCCTTTGTCTCCTTCCCCTGACCGCCTTTCATCCGTCGTTGGTTTCTGTCTGTTTTCTTTGAATATTGAAACCCAAAATCCTATGCACACGTTGTGAGTATTCTATGACCGTTAATAATGTCAGTCAGAAACCTTTTTTCTATTCCAGATGAATCATAAAAGTTCACAAGGAAAACATACAATCATAAAATAAGATAACATTTACAAAAGAGCATAAAAAATGTCTTCGAAGACAATTAAACACCTAATTTCATACTTTTACATTGCATATCGTTTCCTTATTCTAACAACAATTTTTTATAAAACTAAGCACAGAGCTGCAAATGGAGGCATTTGCTAAGGAATGTAAATAATTAAAACCCTCTTTATGGGAGCGGAAACAGTTTTCGTTTAAAATTGGTTTAAGAAAGCGCGTCTTGGGGTTTCTGAAAGCTCACATAACAGCAGAACTTTACAGAAGAGAATTCAGTAGACTGCACTTTCCCTGACAGAGAGGCAAAATCTGGACACACTATAGATTTGCAAAATATGGTACACGGCCTCCTTTTTATGAGTCACCCATGACGGGGACAGTAGTCCAGTTCCCACTAGCAGGGCGCTCTTGATGAGGCTCTCAAGGTCACAGAATAGATTCTGGACATGGTATTACCAGGGACCGGTTTTGGCATCGGCGCTCACTCTAGGTTAGCCTGAGGGGGCCAAACAGAAAAGTCAGGATGCCAGTTTCACATACAGTTGGGCATTCAGGGTGGGGTTACAGAACTATTTACGATGCAAGGGACATGCTTCACGAAAGGTAACCATTCTTCCTCATCTTTGCTCTCACCCCCCCCCCCCCCCCGCTAGACTAAATAGGACGTGGAATTCCCCTTGTGTTCTATAAAATTGTCCTGTGTAACTTAATCGAAATTTCCTAACTTCTCCTTGAATCGGCTAAATATCCCATATAAATTATGGGTGTGTGAAATTCGCATAATTTGTTTTTGTGTAATGTACGCAAAATTATGTGAAATGCAAATCCGTCTTTCATGCTATATTTTAGCGGGAAATATGTCCTGTAAATGTTTGGCGGGAAGGTGCACTTTAGAAGAGCACCACTTGCGTTCTGTTTGCCGGTGTTTGCTTTTTAAAATTTTTATTGAAAGGAAGAAAAGTAAATAAATTAAAGACACAACTCGACAAATACATATACTGAATTACATGCGTTGTCGTAAATAACAGCCTGTGTTTGCTTTAAATGTTTACCACAAATGGTGCGTTTTGTGGTACATTTTTAGGGTAAAAGCCTGTTTGCTTTAAATGTTTACCACAAATGGTGCGTTTTGTGGTACATTTTTACTGCAAACAGCTCATAATTACGCAAAGAGGTATCATTTCTGGAGTTTAGCAATACTAGTATAGCACAAAATTCCCAAAATGACATTAATTACACCGGGCGTTATTTAGTTTTTGCCCAGGCCTTATGTAAATCCTATTATAATGACCAGTATACCATGTTTGTTCAGTAATCGCGGGGATGATTACTTGGCTTGGTCTTCAGCTTTGTTGAACTTCTGTTTATGTGAAATGTGTACTGTACAGCGCTCTGATACCCTCGAGTCTATCGCCCTTACAAAACGTAATCCATTTTGTTAATTACTTTTCAGTTGTAATCTCACCATTCAGGTTGTTATACCGCAGGGCCGATTAACAATTAACCTGTATAAAGGAATCTTTCTTGCTCCAGATTCTCATCAGTTAAAATGTTGAATATTTGTTTTGATACTAACCACAACCTGGGTGCCCCCATGTTTATATCCTATTCTCATCTCCTGTGCCCTTTTGTAACCGATAATAAACGTATTCTTATGTGGTCTTGGTACAACCATCTTTTTATTTTGACATCTCTCCTTTTTCGAGAAACCGTATAAAAGGGATGCTTTGCTAAACACTTATTGAAGGTAATACCGTTATTTTTAAATTGGGATGCTGCACTATCTGTCACCTCAAAGGCTTAAGTAGGGTCCTGTCGATGGCTGTTCGACATTCACCCTGCCCTTCAATGTGCTAAAAGCTCAATTTTCCCTGAATCCTTAGTTAATCAGTTTATTCATTGAGCAGTTGCGGAGATGAAGATGAATTTGGTGTCTCACTTCACCAGTATGAAACACAACTCAACCTCTGTATTTTTATCACATAAATAGCTTTCACCACTTTCAGTAACTTGGTGTCAAGGCATTAGATAACTCGTGTAACTTGGCTTTCAACCCTAGCAGAATAGTATATATTTTTTTTAATAGACTTGGTTCGTAGATCAAATGCTGCTTCAAGATCTGTCGTCAACAGTGGCATCCTCTCTAATGTGCTTGGATATCCCAAGTAAAATTGGAGGATTTACACTCCTTTTTTTCGTTTTTTTAATGTAATCCACCTCTTCTGGCCTCTATGTATTTCGATAAAGTAGCATAAGCCCTGGTTTTGTCAAGAGTTGGATCTAATAATGTCTTTTTGGTTAACCGCCCCAATTTAACATTGACAGCAGCATAGATACTATTGTAAAATGCTGCATGTTTGATGCCAGACAACAGAAAGCTCAAACTCCGGTCTCCCACCTTGAAGAATCCTCATTGATGACGGTTTATTACAAGTATTATTTTCAAAGTTGAGTGCTTGTCATTGCGCTTTCATCAGTATAGCAAAAAAATTAGCAACAAACTATGATTCAGCCAGTGCCGGCTGCGTCATAGCGCTTATCTGGTGTGACGGGGAAGCAGCAAGGGGAGTGTGAGGACATAGGAGGGACAGTGGAAAACAACAAGGGTGCATTAAGGGGTTAGGAAGAATGAGGGCAACCCCACAATGACACTGGAGGGGGTGGGTGGGATGGGGGCTAGCCAGAAGGAAGTGGGAGAGGGTGGAAGAAAGGGATCAAGCCACGATGAAGCAGGAATGACTGGGTAAACAACAACAAAGTTAGAGGAGATAGGAGGGACAAGGCAAGCAACGTAGAAGTAGGGGCAAACAACAATGAAGCGGGAGGGGTGGAAGGGACGGGGCAAGCAACTAAAACACAGGAGTGGGTGGGAGATAAGGGTGCCAATAGCAAGGACACGAAAGGGGATGTACTTTGTTGCATGCTCTACAAAACCTACCATATACATAGAGAGCAGGAAATTAAAAGCCACTGACCAATGAAAAGCAAGTAAATGAGTGACATCAAAGCCATCCAATGGTAAGTAATGGGCTAGCTCTAAGCCCTTTTAAGGTTTTGTGTTTTTATTTTATTTACAAGAGGCTTGCAAGCGACCGTGCAAGCGCTTCAGGCGGTACTTAAAAAGCGACTGCAAAGTGGTCAATCCATGTAAGAGGTAGATTAAGGTAGGTTAAGGACCAAGATTAATTTTAGATTAGAAAAGTTATTGGCTTGAATAAATGCTGTTCTTGGTGAGTGGGCAAGGAGTGTAGAAAGAAAGTCCTAGGGTGGGAAGACTATTAATTAGATTGACTGGAAGACGTTGGTTCTGTTTTCAAGGTGAACATTTAATTCACCAAAATTTGTGAATGTATAATATATATTACTTAATTATTATCATATATTTAAAAATTTCTTAGGCCATGCAATTAGTTTAATAAACTGGCAGAAAAACTAAATGTGGGACTAAGTTTAGGTGGAAAAGACTTCATTCTCCTTCAGGTGTCCTTTTTAGAAACGGAGATGGAGCACTATTTTAGTCCTATTAATTATGTGCAGCCCATCCACAGAGGGCAATGAATGACATAGCCCTGAGGAATCGCAGCCTTCAATATCTGGGTCAGATGTCTTTCAGACATATTTCTGTTAGGCAAAGGGCATTCAGTTGTTGCAAAGTAAGAAATATAAGATGTTGAGTTGATGTATAAGGAGCTATTTGGAGGTAAGTACAAAGCAGTTTATGTAGGACTTGAAAGCAGTAGTATTTTTAGATAAGGTATTTTTGCAATATCCAAGTGAGGTTACGGCTAGGTTTGTTGAGAAACAATAGCAATGACAGGAGGAGCCTAGAATGGCTGGCAACAGAGACAGACAGGCTGATGACTTACTGAGGCTCGGTAGTACTAGTAACTCTTTTTTTTTTTTTTTTTTTTTTTAAACCGTCTAACTGTTATTTGAATGGATTGACCAGGATTGTGACCCTGGACGAGGTCGAGTGCAGAGTGACATGCCTTTTGGCACGTTACTGGTGTGTGCTCGTAGGAGCATCACTGAAGTAGCCCGCCAGGGAGGAAGGTGTAGGGCTTGTAAAATGCTGTTCAATGTAATGTCAAAAGGGATGGGCAAAAAAACTTGAAATTCCTTTAGGAAAATCTTTTACATTTGAAATATTGCTGGTCCGAAGTGAGCGTTTCTATCAAAATGTAATGGTGTTTGCTTAACTACCTCAAGAATGGTTCCTGTAAAACTATTAAGATTGACAGTTTTCTACTTTACACCGCAACCTGCCTTTTCAAAATCTGTAACCTTCTATATATCTTCCAGGTTTCTCCCCTTGAAATGTTTTTCCGTACACTTCTGTGTGACCCAAGTACGATCTACGGAAGATATCCGACCTAAATATCAGCACAGTTAAATACAGTTTCCTAGTTTTCTATTATATATAATGGCACTAGAAAGCTTTTAACACATACCCAAACATACAATTGACCTCTACAGCAATAAAATGTGTGTCATGTATTTTCTTTTGAAAATGGTAAAGGCTGGAGGTACTGCACCCAGCGTAGCTCTTTAAGGGCCAGTACTAAGGTTCCCGTTTGCATTTCTTATATAGCGACTCCGTAGGAATCACTATTAAGAAATGCAAAAAGATATGTACAAAATGTGCAATTCCTTAATAGCGATTCCTACAGATAAGGAATCTCAATTAGGGAATCACAAATAGAACATGCCATTGCATTCCCACCTGTGGCCGCAATAGGAAATTGTTTGCATTTCCTAAATTGCGATTTTCTAACAGGAAATCACCATTTATGAAATGCAAATCCAAGGGTGCCTCTGTGCTTAAGGCACCCCTAGAGTCAATCCTAATTTCCTAGTGCACATGGAGTGCAAATGTGGCCTTTTAATGCATTTTATTTTTGCACATGTGTACCATCGACTTGAAGTCAATAGTAAATGCATTTCCTAAATGCCCAATTTGCATTTAGGAAATGCTTTGCACGTGTGCTTTAGGAATCACAAATAGGTAATCCCTTATTTGTGATTCCTGGATCAGTCGCAATTCACGGTTTCTATAGTGTTGAAATCGTAAATTGCGACTGCTTTTGGCCCTTTGTACATCTGAAAAGGCCATTTAGCATTTCTTAACAGGCCGAAATAGCGTTTCGGCCCTTTAAGAAATGCTAAATGGCTTCGTACATTTCAGCCTAATTCCATTAGCGAATCGGTTGGAAATTATAAATTACTTGAAGCCATGCCATCACTTTTAGTATAGGGAAACCCCAGTGATGTCTAACAGGGGTATTAATACAACAACCAAATCTCACCAATACCTTCACCAACAAAACAATTGAAAAAAATACATTCAACCAATAAGTTTGATTCCACGATGTGAACACAAATGAAATCATACAAAACAACATATTCGTTTATTTTTGGTATATTGAAATAATATATTGAAAGTTCATCAATAAGTTATTTCACAAAAATATTTACACACAAAAATCTATTGTTGTAAATACTACTAGGACCGACCTAACCCCATACTACACATTCTTAGACCTACAATGTCACTTTTATAGTAGGATTTCTGGACAGAGAAGTATGCAGTCCAGTTATTCGTTCATCTTAAGTGTTTCTACCCTATTGCTGTCAAAATCAGTAAAAAGCTATTACCACTGTCATCAGGTAGCAGTTGAATAATTTCAGATACAGAGCAGGACTCCATATTTATCCAAGTATTCCATGTTAAGGAGTGGCATTGATCTAGTCGTAGTTGGCAAACATATGAAGAGTTGGTGGTCCCAGATCTGTAGAAATGTGAGATTATTTGACCAGATCCACTGTGAGACTTTGTTTGTGAAAGCGAGCAAGAGAAGTTGCCACTGCTTTCTGATTATCTGTACCCAATGCAAGTCAGGCATTATCATAATGTCTTTTTAGCACTTACTCTCAGGCGTGTAACTCCCATTGGCCTGCAAGGGCTTTAGCCTACCCCCTCCGCCCTCCCCCCTGTAATGATGATTATAAACTACATAAGCCTCTGTTTTTTAGGTCGAGCCTGGCAGTGCATGCTCTGCGAGGCATGGTGTATTCAGGTAGGGACTTGAAGCTCCGCCCACTCTCTGCCAATATTTTTTCATTGGCTTGTGTCATTGTCCACTATTAACAGTGGCTGCTCATGGGTCAATAGTAGTCCCTCATTAGTACTGCCTTGTCTCATTTTGTAACCTCCCATTGTGACACCCCCTGTTGTGTGTTGTTACTTGGTAGACTTTAATTACAGCCTCTATGCACTATTTTCTCAAATAGCTTTGTCAGCAGGCAGGACACTCACTCTCCTAACGCATTATTTTGAATTTTTACAGCACTGGTGCCAAAACGTTTGCTATGCAAAAAGTCTTGCATTTATTTGCAAGAGTTTAAGCTATTGGCATTGTAAATGACAATCCCTTTTATTTATCTGTTTTAAAAACAACACATAAATAAAAGGCATTGCCAATAGCTCAAACTCTCGTAAATGCAAGACCTATTGCATTGCAAATACTTGTTTTATTCTGTAAACGCCACTGCTCTGAGGTACTGGGTTTTTTGGAACCAGTACTGATCCGGTAACCCAGTGGTGCCAGGAGCAGCACCCAAAGACCTCGAGTCCTTTCCTGATTCAGACCACAGAAACTCAGAGTCTTCTAGGTGAAGTCAAAGATCGAATTTATTGGCTGCCAAGTAACCGGTCCTAGAAGTACAACAACACGGGATGTATGTTCTCAGGAGACTGCTCAAATTTACGAAGTCAGGCTTCTCTTCTT
This sequence comes from Lissotriton helveticus, assembly GCF_964261635.1. Classification (NCBI taxonomy): domain Eukaryota; kingdom Metazoa; phylum Chordata; class Amphibia; order Caudata; family Salamandridae; genus Lissotriton; species Lissotriton helveticus. The sequence continues at coordinate 1,340,496,443 of NC_136059.1, forward strand.
ATACAAAATATTAAGCTCCAGGCAAACATTCCTAGATTTACAGTATACTATTCACATATCTCTAGCACAAAGAAGAAGCAGAGTTATGATGACAAGCTCACATTTCGGTTGTCCAGCCCACAAATAAATTACCCGGCAAGGTCCGGCATTTCCATCAGATACTGGTGTACCCCCAATAAAATGAGCACCTCCCCATCATACAACAAGTAAGAGAGAAAAGAGCAGAGCCAGGTGTGGGCATGATTCGGCAGGGTGTGTGTGCGATGAAAAGGGTTTATGACCTGTTATGCCTTGATGCTATCTCATTCGGCCACTGGGAGAGGAACTGACCAAACCGGTTCAGCCTGGGGCAATGGTTCCAACTTGCCTAGGTCACAGAAAAGTCAATTAAGGAGTACGTGTCCTCTTTGATATCGAATTAAGCCTATGTGCAGGGCAACACACAAAATGGCTGTCACATATAAAATGGAAGCCAAGGGTTCAGGACGCTAATGACGATTTCGAGGTGAAATCGTCACTCAAATGCGATGAAAATGCTTTGTATATAATGTACTCGTCATTCTCGGTCTTTTGATACCAAATTCGTCATGTTACGACGAAGTTTTATTCTCGAGTCCAGAATTGTTACACGAGTCCAGAATTTTCAGTACTACAGCTCAGCTCTGTAAACCTAATCTTTTCCGCTGGAAGGTAACGAGCAGTGAAGTGCAGTGTTTTAACTGAGTGGGGGACAGGTGTGAAATAATAGCAGGGATGAATCTGCTGGTATCACTTTCTTCTGTATTGACAAATAAACAATAGGGGTAGCCAGCAACACCCCACAAAAACAAACGACAGATTAAGGTTCAATCGAATGGTAATTAAAACACAGAGATGGGGACTTGACAGAAATATGCTGTCTTTCAATGGATAAATCTATACTTTTTGGTGGACGCCCTTAAACATACATTTTTATAGCAGTTTTATTTTCTTTCCCCTTGAGACCTATCTTAAAGTGCAGCGTCATTTAAAATGATTAAACAAAGATTGTATGCTTACATCTGGTAAAAAGTGCAGTCGATCAGTTATTCGATTTCATGCATGTGATATGCATATTTATATAGGTGGGTATATGTGCCAGTATTTAGCCCCCTGCAGACATCTGTGTAAGTGCAGCAATTTTGAAACCCAGCAAGGTTATCTCATCCATTTTATGAATCTGAGAATGAATGATGGCAATCTTTCACTGACTTGATCACACAACACTTGAAATAAAATGCTAAAAAATTGTATAACCTGCCATAGCAAGCTCTTCCTGTGCAAAAACTGTTCTAATTGTAAATGGAAAAAAAAACGTTTCATGAAAGGTAAGGATCCAAAGGCTATAGCCTAAAATACCTCAAAGTCTTTAAAGTATCAAAACGCATTAGTCGGAGTGCTTTTATTTAAACAAACCAAAAAATAAATCGCAGCAAGAAGACCAGAATAATGCACCATTGTATTGTGGACAGTGCCTAATTTAACCTGGTGGTTGCAGGTTGGGGCAACCAGCATTCATTTTGGGGACTAGCACTAATTTTTGCCACCTCAAACATTTACAGCGATCAAGATAGGGAACAAGCATTTACAATGCAATGGTCTCGGCGTTAGAGCTATTGGCATTGCTCATGACATTATTTTTGTTTGTTTTTAAAACATAAATAAATGGCATTGTCATTTACAATGCCAATAGCTTAATCTCTTGCAAATGCGAGATCTATTGCATTTGCACCCACACACACAAAGCCACCCACACACACATACAGAGCCACCCACACTGAGCCACCCACACTGAGCCACCCACACTGAGCCAACCACATACACAGAGCCACGCACACACACAGAGCCACGCACACACACAGAGCCACCCGCACACACACAGGGTATGCAACTTTTACAACGAAATTTTTACAACGCACTACCATTACAACGCAGGTATTACCACGCATACCATTACAACGCATTGCGCTGGGGGGCGCTCTAGGGTAAGTAATAAGTTTAATTTTCTATCCAACACCTTCCCTAGTGTCCACGGGGACTGGAGTTGGAATAGAAAATTATACTTACCACTATCCAGCACCTCTAAGCGCTATGCGTTGTAACGGTATTCGTTGTAAATACCGCGTTGTAAAGGTATGCGTGGTAAAAGTATGCGTTGTAACGTCATACATCCACACATAGCCACCCGCACACACACAGAGCCACCCACATTCACACAACTAATAGTTGCAGTGATATACATTTACTGAAAATAGACTTTATTGTCTGCATTCTTCATCTATTTAGCCCCAGAGGCAAATCAATCAGCAAAATAGGTTAAACCGTCTCTTACACTCAACACAGTTCAGATACACCATGACACACAGATTGCTGTTACAGAACATCCAATAAATGTATTCCATCGTATTCAGAGTCTCATTTTGCTCTACCCCAACATAACATTTTAGACATCCTGACAGCACCAAGCTCTCAACAGAGCACCAAACGAATGTAGTTGGCACATTCTTCTCTTCACAGGATGGCTCGGAGGAGGTAAGTGACTGGCCGCGGCGGCAGAGGGGTGTCTGCCTGTCACTCTGCGGGTGTCCAGCTGACAGGAGGAGCTCCGTGGCAGAGGCCTGGTGTTCACCTCGTGGCTGGAGGTTCCTCTGAGGATGAGTGGGCGGTGCTCTATTGCTGGCTGGATACAGAGGCAGGTCGGTAGGCGTGTGTAGGTAGTTTCAGCAGATGTTGGTCTATCCTTCTCCGCCGATGGATCTGCTGTAGGAACCCACTTCCTCTCTATTTATCCTCTTTCCTCCCGCCTCGTCGTCACACCGGTAAGTTGCTGATGCCTGGGGGCCGGAGAAGCTCCGAGAAGCCAGCACCGTCCCTCACACGCGCTGCACACACTGTCTTCTTCCTTGTGCTCCCTGCCAAGACCGACTCTTCTCTCATCAGCAGCCTGACTTCCCCATGCGCCGGGCAGCCATTAACCAATACTTGACTCCCCAGGAAACAAGCCCCGGGCTGCGCGTTATCTGATGGTGATGTGGGGCGCGCCTCCGATAAGGACATGATTCAGAAAAGGGGGTGGTGATGAACAGAGTGTCTGAATTAAGCAGACCACTCTTACCCAGTCCAAAGATCAGGGCTTGATCCATCACCGTTATTTATCTCACTGCCCCATCCCAGCTCAGAACCTGGCTATATGCAAATTAGTCTGTCCCTGGCCCAGTGCATCATGGGAACAGGGCAGACCAAACTACCAAGCCAATTCTTCACCAGAAAGGAGACAAGCTACCGGGGACCGGTTTCTGGCATTTCAGCCTCTTCGGCCCGGCTTGCTTGAATCCTGATGGAGCAGTGAGAAAGGGACTCATGTCTGAGTATACCCTGCCACACCTATAGTGGCCAAAAACGATTCAGAAAAGGGGGTGGTCCGATAAGGACATGGCAGGAAACGGGGGCCGCCACAGGATGTTTGTAGATAGGGATGCGGAGGGGCAGGACCACGGCCAGAGTTGGTGCTGCTCCAGGCGAAAATGCTGAAGTATCACACGCGTCCTTTCCGGCGCACGCACAGATCAGATGCCATGCTCGCTTTTGTAAGTCATGGGTATCCATTTCACTTTTAAAGCATTAAGTTTAGCTACCACGCAAGGGGAAACAGTTTTAATAAACAAGCATTCAGCTGGGGCGGAGGACTTGGCGACTTCTTCCGGCGGCGGTTGGGGGGAAATGCCAGAACAAAAGTGCCGCCATTTTCGCGATTCGGGGGCGTGTTTTTAGCACTTGAGTGACGGATGATGTCACGGCTTAAAAACTGCAAAAAACACTCCCCCGATTCCGCTAAAGACGGGGCCTGAACCGAGTGACGCCCCTCTCCTCCAATGGTTGGCCAGCATTTACGAGGCCAGCCAATGGAGAAGAGGGGCGGGTTCAAGCCTCCGTACTGAATCATTAAATCTTCGGCTCCGCCCACTGCTTACAGCAGTGCGGACGAGGCCTCGACCTAAAAACCATACAAAGCAGAAAGACCGCAAAACTGCCTCAAAGATAGTAAGTAGGAAACTGCAAAAGTGAGATAAAGGGGCGGGGAGCGTCTGGCAGTGGATTAAAGAAAAAGAAGTGGATTTAAGACTGCGCAGCCTTGGTATGCAGTGTGCCGATGTTTAAAAGCACTGTCCATGGGCTTTTGAGCAGTTTTTGGCACCGAAACTCATTAAGCAGTGGTTGTGGGATAATGGTAGGCAGTCAGGATTCCTTACTAGTTTTATGTCAGAATGTCATATTTTTTTTTTTTTAATTAGAGTACTTTTAGCTGATGTATTTCAGTATGCTTGCAATATATTACTGTTTTCATCCGGCAGTATTTGCCCCTCCTTCAGTGCAAAAATAAGCTGAACAGCAGAGTATTGGACCGGCTGTAGCTGCTGTGTTTGAGAGTCGTTTAACCCTCCATTTAGGGTGTTGCCATAGTCTATACTATTCTCTATCACATGTCCACCCCATACCTCCTGATTTCTCTCAGGTTGAAAGTGAAGTGCTTTGTGCAGTTAACACATAGATCTGACTCCACGCCGTCCTAGAACATGACTGGGTTGAGCATTTCTCCCGAATGTTTGACCCTTGTAATTTATCATCAGAGACACTTCCCTCTACAGGCCCCCTGGTGTCACTCTCACCAGCCAAATGATATCCAAGCAAGTCCATCACCGTGGCAGATGTGTCCAAAGTCATCTCCAGGTTTGCGGCTGGGAAGGCTCCTGGCCCCTGATGAGGTCCCTGTTCACTTGTTTACGTCCAACCTCGCCTTTTGGGCTCCCCTAATAGGCAATGTTTTTGGAGCCGTTCTAGATTCATGAAGGGAATCAATAACTGAACCGATTTTGAAGACGGGCAATAGGAATCGCCCCATCTTGCTATTAGATTCCTCTGTTAAATTACAATGGAGAGTGATTTTGATGCCATCTTCAATTGGGATTTGTTAATTGCCCCAAAGATCCAGAAGATGGCAGCTTCTTGTGAAGCGATTTTCAGCTTCACGAAAAAGTTAGGCCATAACCCACATAAAGAGATGTCTATGCTATAGAGGAGCAAATGCCTCTCACCCTGCACTTATGGGGCAGATGTTTGGGGATACACAAGCTTGGGTACCCTGCAGGCAGCCGAAAATAAATTCTTGTGCAGTCTCTTTGCTATCCCCGAAACAACATCTAGCTTTATCTCACACCAAGAACTGGACTTGGGTTATTTAACCTTTTCTGTGCGACCGCGATTCCCCCTCCGGTGCTGGGCCCTAATAGAAACGGGCGTGGTCATGACGGAACGGTTCCGTCATGAGCACAGCTCAACCGTAGCTCATGACGGAACCGTTCCGTCATGAGCATGGAAAGGGTTAAGAGGCTGTTGTAAGCTTGGCTCCCATCTTATTATGGCTAAAAGTATGGGCAACCCCCAATACGTGTTTTTCTCGCAAGGTAGTAGAGGACTGCCTTAACCTAAGTAACATGCCAGCGTGCTGAACGCCGGTATACGCTAAGGAACACACTTTTTCCTTTCAGGACCCTGTACTCTGAGGAGATATTTCGAATATTTTTATGGATTGGGTGGACACGGACTAACTACTGGAAGGATTGGACGCCCTTTTCCTTTTGGATATGTACTTGGAGCAAGACGCTTATTTGGAACTAAATCTGTAGCTAGAATAATACGCCTACTCTTACCTATTGGATTGTCTCAGTAGACATTTTTGCCCTGACGAAGTCTAGTGGTCTTAACGACCTAGACGAAACACGTGTTGGCAGCGGTTGTTTCTCTTCCTAATGTGTGAAGATTGGATTCTATCAATTGAACGAAATTTTTTTTTTATGGAGAATAAAATGAAGAGCACCTGAAACATTGGGACTTGATATTTTGAACTGACTTTATCTCTTTCAGCTCAGGATCTATTGTATGTGTTGTAACATGCCAGCTGTTCCCTGGCTGGCATACAATAAGAATACCCTTCGACCTTGGTTTGTGCCAACTTTTTAAGGCCCCAGGTGGCATTGGGGCGTCACGATAAGAAGTTGGTAAAAAAAAAAAAGGGTTTCTTGCACATAGGGAGAAAGTAAGAAAAACAACATTGCTTGATATGTTTTCCGTCCTCCAATATGTGCCGCTCTCAACCACCCTAGGTATGGCTCAAGAATTATGAATTTAAATTTATTTCACTCGGCTAAGAGTAAGCATGATTCACTATTTAGTGGCTTTTACTCAAGCGGGTACTCGTTTTGCCTCACTCCTGTGCTGCCCATGTGATGGAGTCTCTATTCAATCTATGAAGCACTTTGCTTTTTTGAACACTTTATTGCGCTTTAAGATTTCGATTTTTATGTTCTATGTTATGTGATTTGAAGTTTAATACAGATCAAGAAGGGTAGCACTATTTACGGTGCCTTAATTCTCCCTCACTGTGTTTTTCAGTCATACATTGTATCTCTTCTGCTGCTTTAAAACTGAGAAGGAAAGATGCCATGTGACCTTGTTTATTAACCATCTCATGCATGGATGTAATGCACGCTTTTTAATGTTTATACCTCTTTTAATCCTTTTGTCGCAATTTGCTTTTTTGTAATGAAGTATCATGTATTTTATACATTTATTCTCAATGTCGTCAAATTCCTATGTTCTGTCATTTAATTGACATGTTGATTGTGACACGCTAAAGTACAATGATGTTTGTTCTTCTTTCCTCTGCTTTTATGGTCATTTCTTGACCGAAAAAAGATTTTTGACTGACTCAAGTCTAATTTTCAAACAAAATTCAAGCATTCAACACTGTTCTTTAGTTTGTTGGGATTCCCAGTATAGCTCACATTTTGTGGTCCTAGTACAGAGGTAAATATATGTTTAGAACCTCAAAGAATACCCTCCATTCTGTCACTTTATTTGACATTATTACATTTCTCCCTGGGCCATTGCCCTAAAGATTACATTCAGTGTTACCAACGTAGGCAGTTAAATGAAGCCTTTGCGACTAAAATTCTGTTATTGGCCTCATAGAATGTTTTTTTTAAATGAGTGACAACACCTAACCTTGAGTAATCCCATCTGTGATGTCCAGGAATGCTGAGGTAAAAGTAGAAAGATTGACTTGCAGTGTTCTCCCAAGGCCTGATTTAAAGAGGTAAGCGTACTCTTTTGTGTAAGTTTAGGCTTGTTTGCTATTCACAAAAGTATTTATCCACCAGTTTCATCATATGGTACGCCGTGATCCACTCTTAACCATTCAAGAACCTCTTTTTTACTACCCAGATGGTAGTTGGAGGCAACAAAGTGTACATAAAGGGAGAAATCTGGTATTTTAGAGCAGTTTACTTTCCTAGCCTATCAATGTCTATGTTAACCCTGTTACCAGTGGTAGCAATGGCAGTGCCGGGGGTTTCAAATGGCAAGCCAGATGTGGCAGCTTCTTTCTGCTACTGGTTACCTCTTCTCCAGGTCAATATGTGCTGTGAGGAGACCATAGCTATTCTCACCTGGCCAGTTTCTGGTAGTCCTGTGTCACTACTACCAAATATGAGTAGCATTTCAGGCTGTGGTAGGGGTCAAGCAAATCAAAATCCTGAATACTTGATGGGAGATTGAAGTAAGGGTTGTTATGTAGTACCATGGAGCACAGCTTCAATAGTATGTGGACACTAAGGATCTTGCTTCCTGACAGTAAGAGTTGTGTCCTGTACTAACATTGTATCCTACAAACAATGTAAAGGTATTCTCTGCTGCATAGTGCAGCATTAACAAAACAATACATAAACCAATGTGTATATACTGCATTTTTTGCGATCGATTTTTCTAAAATATTGTTTTGGAGAGGATGTCTATGCACTTTATAAAAGTTTTTTTTTGACGGTTGAGAACAATGCTACTTGTGTAGTGTATTTAAGAATGCACCACTGATTGTCACTGCCACAAGAACCCGCATTTTCAAATCCTGATCGTTTTGCCTGCCCAATGTGTTTAACCGCTACCTCATTTTCCCGCTGTGCGCTGATTTTTGAAAATCGCGCTGTTTATGACAAAGCCAGTTCGTCATCTGCGTAGCGCAGGTAACGCCCATGACGAGCTGGCTTTGTCATCAGCGTCGAAGGGGTTAAAATGTTTTTATTTTCATCCATTCGGAAAACCCTAAACCCCTGTTAAGAATGTGTAGCTCACACCGAGGTCAGTGGCCTGTGGTGCATCATTGACTGAATATTGCCCTGAAAAGAACCTCCCTTATATACATTGTGTCACAGAATTGAAGGAAGCCACCGCAAGTCATTTTCACTCTGGTTCTGAAGATGGCTCTGCATGTTAGTTAGCCTCCCCCAAAGGTTGGGGCTATCGGTGCCCCTTTTTACCTAGAGGACTCTAGGTTTGTATAACACAGGTGTTGTGGACATGCTTGTAATATCCTTTACACTCTCCTGCCCAAAATGCTCATTAGCTGGTTGCAATTATTTTTTTTAAACTGGCATCCAGAATGTGCAGGTCCACATCAAACCTGAATTGAAGGCACTCCAATGGACACCTGTTGAAGATATAGATCAAATTCAAAGCTCTGTGCATCATCCATAAAGCTTATTGGGAAATGTGCCCCAAAAAAATACTTAAAAACAATAGCACGATACTGCGTTCCTACCAGAAACTTGCACTCATTGGCTGCCAACTCGATCCTGCAAGAGTTGTGCACGCGGAAAAAACACTGAGGCAGATCCCTTGAAGTACATGGGTCAATACTGTGCCCTTCTCTCAGCCTCTCAATGTGATCTGAGCCCAATGTACTTGGGTAAAGCCTGAAAGCTTAGGTTTTGTAATTCACTTTTTAAACACACCTTTTGAAATCTGGGGTGGCGATCACAAATCATGCGTTGCTTCAGTAAAATGTATCTCCGCCCAGTGGCAGCCGCTATCATGGAAAAGTGGTGAGGCTGCGCGAGGGACAATAACAGAAAAATATAAATAAATCTTACTTGCGCTCGCTGCCTTAGTGCTCTTCTGCTCCTGATGCACAGGCTCCCCAGAGTCAATCCAGATGCTGCTCTCATGCTGGTAATACGTTCACCCAGTATGAGAGACGCACCGGGAGGGGCTGATTTTGCACTCCCACAGGGACTGGGAACCTATGCCTGCTATTCTCCACAGGGACTGGTAACATATGCCTGCTGTTCTCCACAGGGACTGGGAGCCTGTGCCTGCTGTTCTCCTCAGGGACTGGGAGCCTGTGCCTGCTGTTCTCCACAAGGACTGGGAACCTATGCCTGCTGTTCTCCACAGGGGCTGGGAGCCTGTGCCTGCTGTTCTCCACAGGGGATGGGAGCTTGTGCCTGCTGTTCTCCACAGGGGCCCGGAGCCTGTGCCTGCTGTTCTCCACAGGGACTGGGAGCCTGTGCCTGCTGTTCTCCACAGGGACTGGGAGCCTGTGCCTGCTGTTCTCCACCCGGCTGTGCAACACAGCACAGGTTGGAGTCAAGAGTAAACTAAGCACGCATGTTGGTTTGGCCATCCTAAGACAGTTGGGCAAACCGACATGCACACTTGCAGTGCCCACCACGCCCCCACCATGCTTGCTGCCGAGTCTGCTGTTGTCTGGATGGCCCTGCCATTAAGACTGCTCCGGCTCCGTGATGGAAAATAAAATGTTAGTTTTATTAAAATTTTATTTTTCATCTACTAGCTCCAGCATCGGGGCGACGCTGCTCTGCCATAACAGAGGAGCCGCCGCTGTCCCCGCCGCAGTATTTAACTTTTGTTCTTCAGCGCAGGAGCTTGCGCGTGACGCTTGCCTGCTACAGCACAAGGAGGAGCAGGCTGGCGTGCGCAAACTTCGCTTCTGGAGAAGTTCTTTTGAAAAGTGCAGTCATGAGTGCAGGCGATCTGTTTACCTTAATGCTTCTACATTGCCCATCCCTAGAGTGTTTGTAAAACAAATTGTGTTTTTAAGCCTTGGGCTTTTTTTCCTGCCCGCGGATCAGACCCAATTGATCTCCGCAGGCAGAAAACGAAAAACAGGGGAAATTTGCTCAGACCTTTTACCCCGCCTTAGTTTTCATCTGTTTCATTTGCTAATGATACAAACTATGACCATGCATTTTAGCTGGACTCCTTGAGTGATTTGGCTGAACTGTTGCATCAAACTGAAGAATAATCAATTTGAGGCTGCCTGAGGCTCAGGCCTGGTGTCCAATTTGCAGGTAAAATAAACTCTGCCGTTTGAAATTGTGCACTGCTGCTGTGTCGTAACTGCTGTGTATGGGAGGACACCCAGGACTGCTACATAATCTCATCAGTTACCTTGCCATGACCTTGCTTTGGGAGAATTGGTTATGGGTTTTAAGCTTACACCAAATTCAGGTGAACAATGTGATGAAATTGTTTTCAACACTGAGAATATTACAACAGATCTTCCCTACAGGGCCGTGCCTTCATGCCTTGACGACGCAAGTTCAACACATGATTGGACGTATGAAGTGTTTACTCAGCAAATTTCAGATAATCAATAATATTGATTACAAACGAGTCCTAAGCCTTAACTGTCTCAACCACATCACTTCTGATTGCAAGGCCCCACACTAGCTACAATTCAAAGGACCCTGCATCGCCCCCCTGGGCAATACATTATACTGGAATAATATTCCCACAGTCCAAACCTGGGCATTAGACTCAAAGTAGGGGGACCTAACATCAAGCGTAGCATGCCTCCTAATCATTTCATCTTACAGAAAAGCTGATATAGACTAAAGCTTCTTCTAGGCACAAAACTGCAAACTACAACATTCTCTATCCAAAAACATGAGGCTAATACACAACCACCTAATATTCGAAAATGTAATGAAAATGTGTTTTCCCCCAGAATATGACTCCACAAACACCAAGGCTTTATGTTGTCATCTACATACTGAGTATAAACTGATCCATTTACTACGGGCAGTGATTGATGCACCCACTACCAATTTTTGATACAGCACTTAGACTTATTATCCTTCAGCAGTGGCTGCACAATGTTGTTCCTTGCTATGCACATCACATTGCCACACCCTAGACTTTCCCCATTAACCACCTATCATATCTCAGGGTGTACCGGTTATAATTGTGGATTCTTGTCATCTGTCTGCTGAGGACAGCCCTTGTAATTCTGTCTGTTTACATTACACTGAAAACCTTAACGACTAATTTTATTAATTGAAATAGTAAGTACTTGTGTGTCTGGCTGTGCCTTTCCTTACACTCCATGCTTATGGACCCTACCACTCTTTCAAACCTTATGAATCTATGTAACACTACAACCTGCACCCTCTCAGCAATGCACCTGAAAGGTGTCCAGAAACCCTATGCGCTACATAACCTCGTCAAGGCATTGAGTGTTACACAATTGGTAATATAGTGTTCATACTTATCAACAATTCGACAGCATTCTGGAATAAACAGAACACAAGTTAAATACGAATGCAATCCCCATTCTGTTAGGGTGAGAACCTTGTGCTGCTGCTGATGTGCTGTACACGTCTGTGAGGGAGAGAAGCTTGCATTGGTTCTGCTCATGCGGTATCAATCCTGTAGGTGAAAGGGAAGCTCGACACCTATTCCCAATGTCTTACTGAAGTAGGAGACCGTTATTACTATAAAAGAGGAAAAAACTGTTGGCCTTTTCAATGCTTGTTTTCCTAAGTCCACATGCTTCCCCGCATCCTCATCCTCCCATTCACGCCTCCCAAATAAAACAGAAAAGCATCTACCATCAGGCGGTCAGCCGAAATGCTCAATTTTCAATGACGTGGATATGCTTTTGTGCAGTTGCGGCGGTAATTACTCACGGGTGGGGGTGGAGGGGGTCACAGGGGGGGGGATAAAAAAAATATATATATATATTAAACTTACCATCCCGGGTCCCGCGCCGTCTCAGCTGCTGGCCGGGTCCCGTGGACCAGGAAGCAGGCAGCCTCCCTCCTCTTCCCTAAGCCAATCACAACGCTGCGTTGTGATTGGTGGAGACGGTGCCCAAACGGGCGCCTATAGGGAGGCCATTTTCTCCATGTAGGCTGCATGCAGCTTACCTGGAGAAAAGGGAGAGTGCGCATGACTGGTTTGGTTTGCCCCAGAGTGCCGACGAAACAGTCAGGGCCAGCAGCATTGGGCTAGCCACTCGTACCCTTCCCTCCAGCAGACCTGCCCGCCCCCAACCAAACCCTTCTGCTTTCTTGGAGTGCGAGAAGCAGAAACCTAAAATGGTAGTTTTACCATTTTATGTTTCTGCTTCTAGCACTGCGAGAAAGCAGTGTAGCGACGCTCCTCCGCCCTAATGGAGGAGCCGCCCCTGCAAGTGTCCTGTCCTTACCAGCCCGTGAGAACCTCTAGGCTGTAAATAAACTCATATTTTTACAGCAAATTGTTTTCCAAGAATCCATGTTTCCTGCGAACCGAAGAAAGATATTGAAGTTTGACCCAGTTTTTTTGCCCAAACCCTACTTGTTTCATAACAGACGTTAAAAAATAAGCTTGCTGTTTCTGTGTCAGAGCTGTTATTTAAGAGAAGCTCAGTGGACTTTGGGAGATAAGAGCATTTACATGTGGCCCAATTCCCTGCGGATGATGAAAGCACCTCTGCATCTCGTTCGAATTCAATCAGGGGAAAAAAAACAACCTGCAACTCCACACATTCTGCAGAAATATGCTTTGTCCTTGTCTGTTTAGATTAGAGAATGTTCTGGCCTTTTATGGAAAATTCTTGTATGGACCTCATTTTATTGTTGAGCATTTACCTTATGCTTAGTATGTGTAGTTTGCCCTTTTCTTCAGTAGTAGTGAAACTAAAAGTGCCTTCACAGAAACTGACTGCTGATGTGGATTTGAAAGAATTTGGGGGTGGTGGGTTGGAGACTGGCATATATTGGACAGTTTGGATGTCCTCTGTGGAGGAGGAATTAATGGTCCCACCCGCAGCATAGGTTGTTATGATAGTAGCAGATGGTGGGCTCTAGCAGTCATTATTGGATCCCAGGACTTATTTTTCATCATCAAACTTTGACCCAGAGCAGAGAGATCAAGACAAAAATGGGGAAGGTTGAGGAACAGTGACAAAGGGCGACGGGTAGGAAAAGAAAGAACTCGCAAAAGTGAATTAGACAGGGAGTGAAGGGTATTAGAAGGAAGAAGCATGAGGTGGAATCAAAAGTAGGCAGCTTTGGTTTTCGACAGCCTTTGTAAGTGAAAGCACTGCTGACTGGCTTGTATGAAACGTTTTTGGGCAAAAGAAAAAACTATCATGTCTTGAAAGCTGTTAATTTCAAGATCTAGGGCAGCTCGGTGTCTCAAAGGGAAAGGCATGCTAGAGAAATCTTACCAGAATGCCTGCAAGTAGGTCAGGGAAGAGCAACTGATAAGAGATTTAAGCTTCAAGACCAATTTCCGCATGACACTTAAAACGAGCACTGGCAAAGCCAATAAATCTCGTCTTTGCATGAACTGTCGGCTTGGCCACTGTATTTTTAGCTAAGTTGTACACCAGTGTCGACGCTGTTAAGTATGGTTAAAGGTTTGTGGCTTAGAGGAGAGTGGGCTGTCACAGCATTCTAGAATTCAGTGGCGTAGCTTAGAGTGGTGCAGAGTAGACAAGAGTGGCGTGGTGTAGAGTGCAGTGAAATAGTATAGAGTGTGTGGCCTAGAGTGGTGCAGAGTAGAGTGCAGTGGGGTAGAGTGGCATAGGGTGAAGTAATGCAGAGTGGAGTGTAGTGGCATGGAGTGCAGAGTAGAGTGGTATGGAACGGCATAGAATAGAGTGGTGCAGAGTAGAGTAGAATGGTGTGAAGTGGCCTAGACTGGACTAGTGTAAACTAAAGTGCAGTGGCGATCCCAGGATGCTTGTTTCTGGTCCAGGGAGGGCATAGCCTGGCAGTTCTGGCTGGACTGTTCCCATGGGGAGCAGGGTCAAGACTGATTTGCACATGGCTAGGTTTAAACTGAAATGGCATGGGGAGCAAATGAATCAATGGATTTAGACCCCGATCCCTGTACTGGGGTGAATGTTGCCTGCAGCCTGTCTCAGGGTCAAATGACTGAGTGTAGCTGACAGTTTGACTTTGTGTGTTCCTCCTAGACAACCACACACAATAGAGAGCTTAGGTGTGTGAGGATCGGCCGTCACTGGCAGGATGGGATGGTGTAGCAGGGCACAGTCCTACTCCACACTTAAATAGGCTGTGTCCCGCCTCTACACAAAGGGCTGCATGCCATCTGTAGTAAGTCTGGAACCAAGGCAGGGAAGGCAGGAAACCTGTGCACTTCAAAGGGAAATCTCTAGAAGCTTAATTAACTTCAAAGGAGGCACCTGGTGTAAATATTGTACCTCAGGCACCAGCTCTTCAGTACAATTCTGGACCTGTGGAGATTGCCAGGAAGAAGTACTGCTGTGCTGCTGAAAGGACTGCCACTCGGCTGAACTGCTGCCTTGCTGAACTGCTGCCTTGCTGGACTGCTGCCTTGCTGGACTGCTGCCTTGCTGGACTGCTGCCTTGCTGGACTGCTGCCTTGCTGGACTGCTGCCCTGTTGCCCTCGTACCTGAGTCGGGGGGATTGGACTTGCATGTGAACCTGAGGGCTCCCGGATTGATGCTAAGGGCTAGTCTGCTGCCCTCCTTTCAGAGCCACAGGGACATAACAGGCTCCCAACCACCTGAACAACACAGATCCAGCTGTAGCAGTCAACCAGATTGTCTTAAATCTTTAAAATTGAATCTCTCTGGTTATACTGATAAAAATGTTGTTGTTTTTGGCCTTTATAAAAATGTTTTATTAAATGTATACTTGATACAAAACAGCATACACAAGTGGGACTCTTGGTCTTGTTAATAAATGCACATGTGTCGCAACGGAGCAAGAAACATCCTGGCTTAATAATTATCAACTGCAACAAATGGACGGACGGAATGCTGAGTGATTGAAACATTCTCCCCCAGTCAAGAGATCTATGTTAAATCCATCCTAGCCATATGCAAATCAGTCTTGGCCCTGTGCCTCATGGGAACAGTCCAGACCGAACTGCCAAGCCAGGTCCTCCCTGGACCGGAAACAAGCATCCTTAATTACCAACACCAAGTTGCACAATAGAGAGAAACATCAACAGTCTGCGCTGAGTTGAAACTTGGTAAGAAGAAAAGAAAAAAACAAAAGAGGGAGTAGAACTCAAGAGACTCTCACCCTCACCCCTACAACACAGTAGCCCTGTGGACCAAATTAGGTATTAAAGAGTGCATGATAGCATGCTACGTACTGATACCAGCTGATGCGTGGCGTAGCCTGCTGTATGTGCAGGATCAGCTGGGTGGTATGTCTGATATCTGATGGGGATGGCATGGGAATAATTCTCATTGTCCGACCTGGGTGGAGAAGGATGAAGAATGTGAGGAACAGTCATTGTTTTGGTCTTGATTTATTATAGCTTGCTCTATTTTTCTAAATTGGTGTTGGATTTTTCTTATGTTGTGTTTTCACTTTATTACTTTTTGAAGTGCTGCATAAATACTTTACAATTTGCCTCTGAGTTAAGCCTGTCTGAACTGCGCCAAGCTACCAGAGGGTTGAGAACAGCTTAATTAGGAGTTTGCTTGTGGCTTCATCCTGACAAAGATTGTGACTTCTGCTTGAGTAGGGTTTTACCCCCCTCAACCAGTAACTCAATTTCTCACTGTAACATTAACTGCTCTGCTTCAAAGTTTTGAAATGTGTAATAACATAATAGACAGTGTTTTTTGAGTAGTATTATGTATCTACTGCACTTTTCCTAGGATGACCTAACATTTTAAGTTAGACGGTGGTAGTTTTGAGACTTTGATTTTATTTGCTCTGTCAATTCTTTTAGAAACTGTTGATCGTGTTGCATATTCTTGAATTCAATTTACTGAATTCAAGCTGTCTAAAGTCCTTTCAGTAATCTTCAACCGATGATAGCCATTGGACCTGCTCTGAACTTGTGGTATGGTGTCCCTGCAGGTTTGTCACTATCCCCACTTTTGTTTAGTTGCTGACAGTTTTCAATTTAAAATGGAGGGGCTCACGTACGTCAGCATTTCTTCTTGTTCACTGTTGGGTATCCACAAGCAATCTCATTCCAAATACCACCAAGCCCGAGATTATTCTTAATGCAAAGCACACGCCTTGGTTGGAGATTTTGATGCGGTCATCTTATATGGGAATGTGCACTCTTCTTGCCATAGCAGTAAGAATCCTGGGCACTTTAATGGACTTGGATTTGTTAGCATGTCCTTTGATATCTTCCACCCTAAAAGCTGGGTTTTAGCCCCAACTAAACCAGATGAGGCGATCCTATCCTAATGATCCACCACAGAGAGTTATGACTGCGCTTACTTTGGGACCTCAAAGAGGTTTTATAGAAAAGGATTTTATCTGAGTCTTCTGGGCCACTCTTACCAACGATTACAGCATGTGGTTGAATTATTGATTGTCTTGAGGAAATATGGCCTATCTCTTTATTGTTTGCTTCATACAGGCTGTTAGAGTGTAAATTCAGTTTAACATATTGTGTGGTCCTTCTGCCATTAGGTTTAGAGTTATATGTCCTTACACACTATATTGGAGATCAAACGTCTGCTTAAATAACAATTTTTAGGTCTTGTTAGAAGCACCTTTCCTTGTTGTTGGAGCTCTTTTCCGACCATTAATATAAAACAAAAAATTTAGCATGCATTGGCTCCACCCTCTTTTTCAGCAGCTCAGCAATGATTGGCCAGCATGTGTTTTAGTCCTCTTAAGGAGTGCTTTCATTGCAGAATTTGTAGAAGCACAACACAAATTGAGCAGTACAATAAAGATTAAGGGACCACAGTTGTGACTCTTGAACCACATGACACGTATCAGGAACCAGCACAGCACCGAGCATTGGAGCACAGTACAGCACAGACTGCTAGAGCACAGTTGAGACTGTGGTACGCCTACGGCTATTCCGTGTTCCAGCAAACTACTAAGGTGCAGCCTGCTAAAGCACAGCCAAGACTTCTACCTCTGGTTCCTCGTATTAATCCATTGCCATCCTTTTAGATTAGGCTTCAGGTAGCTTTAGCTTTCTGCTAGAGCTCAACTCCGATCACAATAGCTTTGGAAAAGCAGTGTCTCGTCCATTTATCCTGAATCGTTCACTCATCCTTGCACTCATACATCCATTTATTTACAGACCACTAATTCTTGTTTTTAGCTGCTCACTAATCCACAGTACCACACACTGCCACTTTCTTTCATTCTCCCTTCAGAAAAATGCCACCTCTGGTTAACATATAGACTTGTAACTCAGCAGTTATCCGCTCAATGTTTTATTTGAAAAACGTTGACTTTGCCAATGCTTGTTTTATTTGAAGCAAGTTGGTGGCATAGCTTACAGAATACAAGGTGTTCACCTATGAAATTCCCTTGTAAAAGCTCCAAGAGGGGATGGCCTTTCTTTCACAAAACCTAGGCATGATTAATCATATTGGATGGAGGTGGTGAGTATCAATGAAGCTGCGAAGCACAGGTCAACAGCCTTAATCTCCTAATAAATGAGTATATCGGCGTGCCTTTTGCTGTTTTTCAAATGAAATTTCTGTGAATTAATAAAAATCTAGGGCTGGGTTCATCAGTAATTGCCCACATTTTTGTAGTATTTCATGGGTGTTCCTGGCTAAGTTAGCCCCCTGGTATAACTCTGCACCCCACTGACAACAGTATTTGCTTGAACACCAACCTGTTCGAAAATGATAATCCAGTGTAAAAGTCGAGGTCCCTTCCCCTAGTAATGGAAAGCCAAGCAACCCAGACCAGGTTTGGACTTCCTGGGCCTCATCAGTGAGATACTGCTGGAGCCCCCTATGGCAAGGGTGAACTACAGGACTCTCCTCTCTTCGGCTCTCTGCCTCCCACGGTTCAGTCGAGGAAAGAGCACCTGAGCAAAAAAGAGAGTGATACATTTAATGCTTGCATTAATTATATTCAGTGGCATTGGTCTGAGCTTTCTGTGCTGTAGTACTCTAGCTGCATCTCACTTATGGGACCCCACAAGACCAAAGCATAGCTGGGGGTTACATTACGGTTCACAGGAGACTGGGGCTAGCTGTTTGTATTGTGGTATTGTGGTATACTTATAGAGCGCGGCCTGTCACCACCAAGGGCATCCTGGCGCTTCGAACCCTGATCTCATAACTGCTTCAGCAACTAGCCTATCCTCGGAAAAAGGTAAGTTTTCAACGCCTTTCTAAAGGCTGGAAGTGCCTCAAGGCTCCTGAGGGGTAGTGGCAGAGAGTTCCAGAGTTTGGCCGCCGCTACTCTGAACGATCGGCCACCCATCCTCACTCTCTGAAAGCGCGGGACTACTAGCAGCTTAGATGACGAGGAGCGTAAGGCTCGAGATGGGAGGTACCAAGCGAACATTCTTCGCAGCGGGATTGGTCCCAGGCCGTGAATAGCTCTGAACACTATGCATGCGGCTTTGTAGCGAACGCGAAGGTGAATCGGCAGCCAATGGAGTTCCTGAAGTGCTGTTGTAGACGAGCTGTAGTAGGGGCGAGAAAGCGCGAGTTTGGCAGCCAGATTCTGTACCCTTTGGAGCTTGCCCAGTAGTGTTACAGGGGCATCCAAAAGTAGTGCGTTGCAATAGTCGAGTCGACTTAAGATAGTGCTCCGCACTACTTCGGATCTGGCTTGCTCAGGAAGGAGAGGTAAGACCTTACGCAACATCCGGATAAGCATCATGCACGTGGACGTGGTCTTGTTCACGTGCAGATCCAGCTGTAAATTAGGCCCAAAAGTGACCCCCAAATTACGCGCCGAGTGTGTGGCTGACACCGTCTCAGAGAAGGACGGGGGCCAGAAGTCGTCTGGGAGGTCCCTGGGGATTCGATCACTGGAGCAGTGCAAAACCTCAGTTTTAGTACCGTTGAACTGTAACGAGTTCAAACGGAGCCAGTCCGCTGTGGCCTGCATGCATCGGTGAAAGGTCTCCAGTGGGACCGCATCCTGTCCCTCCAGGGAAAAGACCAGCTGGGTATCATCTGCATAATTAAATGCAGAGATCCCAAAGGATTTGATAAGCTGGACTAGAGGGCGGAGGTAAACATTAAAGAGTATAGGGCTGATGGCTGAGCCCTGCGGTACTCCTTGTCCAACTCTCCGCTCCTCTGAGCTGAAGGGAGGGAGCGACACACGTTGTTGACGATTATCCAGGTAGGAAATTAACCAGTCCTTAGCCTTGTCTTTGACTCCGCACTCTTCCAGCCTCGCTATCAAGGTTGGATGGCTGACCGTGTCGAACGCGGCCGACATGTCGAGCAGCACCAAAAAGGCTGCCCGACCACTGTCGACTCGCGCCCGCAGGTTGTCTAACACGGTCACTAACGCGGATTCCGTCCCGTGAGCTGGGCGGAAGCCGAATTGCGTCTCATCCAGCCAGGTGTTTTCTTCCAGGAAGCCGGATAGAGTGCGGGTAACCAACTTTTCCATGATTTTAACTGGAAAAGGAAGCAGAGAGATTGGCCGGTAATTGGAGAGACAGGCAGGGTCCAGCGTAGGTTTTTTTAGAAGCGGAGATACCACTGCCTTCTTCCAACAGCCCGGTACAATCCCTGTTTCAAATGACTGGCAGCAGATGGAATGTAAAGGCTGGAAAAGTTCCTCCTGAAACAGCCTCCAGAGTTTTGGCGGAAGAGGGTCCAAAGGCGAACCAGATGAAATCGTAAGGGCTAGGCTGCCAAACTCCTCCAAGGAGGGCAGAGGAAAGCTACTCAGTTGGGGTCGACTGGCCTCCGTCGCCGGAGCTCCCAAGCTGAGGGCCTGGTCCAAGGGGGGCAGAGGGAGACTACTCAGCTGGGGTCGACTGGCCTCAATCGCCGGAGCTCCCAGACTGAGGGCCCGAACCAAGGAAGGCGGGGGAGAGCTACTCAGCTGGGGTCGACTGGCCTTAATCGCCGGAGCTCCCAGACTGAGGGCCCGAACCAAGGAAGGCGGGGGAGAGCTACTCAGCTGGGGTCGACTGGCCTTAATCGCCGGAGCTCCCAGACTGAGGGCCCGGACCAAGGAAGGCGGGGGAGAGCTACTCAGCTGGGGTCGACTGGCCTTAATCGCCGGAGCTCCCAGACTGAGGGCCCGAACCAAGGAAGGCGGGGGAGAGCTACTCAGCTGGGGTCGACTGGCCTTAATCGCCGGAGCTCCCAGACTGAGGGCCCGGACCAAGGAAGGCGGGGAAGAGCTACTCAGCTGGGGTCGACTGGCCATAGTCGCCGGAGCTCCCAGACTGAAGGCCCGGACCAGGGGGGGCGGGGGGGAGCTACTCAGCTGGGGTCGACTGGCCTCACTTGCCGGAGCTCCCAGGCTGAGAAACTGGTCCGCAGGAGGCAGAGAAGAGCTACTCAGCTGGGGTCGACTGGCCTCCATCGCCGGAGCTCCCAGACTGAGGGCCTGATCCACAGGGAAAAGGGGAGAGCTACTCAACTGGGGTCGCCTGGCCTCAGTCGCCAGAGCTCCCAAGTTGTGAGCCTGATCCTCTGGTCGGGGTCGACTGGCAGGTGAGGCCGGAGCTTCTGAACAGGGGTGAGAACCCCCCTGCAAGAGTCTACTGGCCATCGCCTCCGGAGCTCCCGAACCAGCAGGAGAATAAACTGGGTCCTGCAGACCCTCCAAGATTCTGCGGATTTTCTCCTCAAAGGCCTCGGCAATAGAATCACAGAGAGCTTGCGATGAAGGAACAGAACTGGCCACACACGTGGGATGGGCAAGGTCTCTAACAATTTTAAAAAGGGCCTGTGCTTTGTTAGGGGCATGATTCAAGGTGGATTCAAGATAGGACGCTTTGGCCATCTTGATCTGAGCCTTGTAATTTTGTATGGCAGATCGGAATACACTTTTCTCTGAATCTAAGTATTTTTTTCTCCACACCCTTTCTGCACGTTTACAGTCGAGTTTGAGCTGACGAAGTTCGCTCGTGTACCAAGGGCTAGCTCGGTTCACCCTACCCCGTGACTTCCGAAGGGGTGCTAGCTTATCCAGTGAACTCGAGATAGATTGGCAAAAGCGAGCGTAGCTCTCCTCGGCTGTGTTGCCAAGCTTAAAGTCCTTGTCTAGGATGTTCGGCAAAGGGGAGATTTTAAGAATTCGAGACCAAGGTCTCTCAAGTTTAGCTTGGGGTAATCCAGCCTCCCGTGAGGTGTGGTCCTCCAGCCAGAGAGAGAACATGATCAAGAAGTGGTCTGTCCAATATTGACACTTAATATCCTCTATCGATACCCATAATGGGTCCGCGAATATTAAGTCCAGGATATGACCTTTACCCTTTACCCATAATGGGTCCGCGAATATTAAGTCCAGGATATGACCTTTACAATGCGTGGTGGCGTGGTGGCGTTCACCAGCTGTTCCATTTTAATATCCATGCAGGCTTGGCTAAGGGAAAAAAATGCGTTTGGGCCAGGCTGTCCCTTTCGGGGCACGGCCAGAAAGTATTTCTCATGTGATTGTCCCTCTTTGCATCAGCAGAAACTAGTGGAATGAACCCATTGCTTTTACCAACAGTTTGATAGATTCAGGCATTTTGATCATCGCTTTTTTGCAGTTTTAAGAACTGTTGACAACAAAACCCAGAGAGACAATAAGATACAGCCTCACATTTAATTTGTGCTTTTTAATGCCGGGGCATTCACTGTAGTGACAGATCATCACAGATTTTTAGAATAAGCACTATAGTAATCGGTTCCATTTAGGTTCCTTGTTTATAAATATCTTACTTGGAAATCTTGAAAATCTGGCATAGAGCCACCTCCTTCGGTATCTGATTTGGCAAGATATTTTATGTAGCTTCGATTGAACCAGTAATTTCACCTGGCATGGTGCTTGCTTCCTTTCGAAGATACAGGTCTTCCTAACACAAGACATTCCTTATTGCATGGAAGGGGGCGGAATCACTCTGCCCATGCCTCTGTCTACCTAGCTTGCATTAGCACATTCTCTGGTTGCCTCAAAGTACTAATACCAACTGTACCCCCTCATTTATTGAGTGTCTCATTCGCCCCTTAGCTGAATTGCTCAGTCATATATTGTCAGTGTTGGTCTCTCATGCTCGCCAAAGTACATTTTTGCTGTGCTGGCCGTTGTTGCAGGAGAAGTGCCCATACGGGAGGAGGAAGACTGTGCTCTTCTGTCACATGACATTTACTCGAATGATAACAAATCCCTAGTACAGGCACCTATTCCATTGGGTTGGCCACATTAATATTCAGAAAATGTTTATTTTTTCAATTGAATAACTTATTCAATATGGATTCTGCGTAAAGCACTCCACCACTCCCCCACATGTTGCTAACTTTGACTCTTTTTGGTCACATCCATCTACCCACGGCCCTGGTCATACTTGCCATCAGACACTCATGGTGACAGCTATGTTTCGGCTAGGCATCCACTGCACCTTGCTATTTGAGCTCTGCTCCTATGTGCCGACCAGTTCTATAAAGCCCTGGGGCTCCTTGAGTCATACACACCAATCTTTGATCTTGGATCTTTCCCTTATATGTGATCTCTCCCAGTAACTAATCTTCTTTCAGCTTGTTGTACTGCCTATTTGCTAATTACATCCTAATCTCCTCCTTCTTGCTGACATACCCGAGTTTTGTGTGTCTTGCTTGGCTCACCGTCATTCAGTAACTTTTGTTATTGTACAAAACAAAAAGATTGTAATTAGTAGATTTATATAGTGTGCCTTATCATCCATGAGGTTATCCAGGTGCTGTCCTTGGGCAAAGGGGAGATTAAGGGATTTACCCAGAATCACTGGATGTTGAACTGATGCCGAGGCGTGAACTCTGATCCCCAGTTCCTGAGTCGGCTGCTCTGGCCACTGCGCCACATCCTCTTTTGGGCTGGTTTGCATAATGATTGCCTCTTCGAAGTCTGAACTCATCCCTTTTTTCTTTTCTGCTGCATAAGCCCATTCCTTCTCCTAGATCTCTCCCTCCTCGCTCACTTTGTTTCCCTTTCCCTGAATTCAGTGGCCTCTGTCCGTTACCATTTACTAAATATGTTCAAAATGAGACCCCAGCTCAACCCCTCGCCATCAGCGAGCCATATTACTGTAAAATGTCTCTTCGACTTCCTCACCATTTCGTCCTACCTTCGGAAAACTCATCAGCCTCACTACCCAGTACACCATTTGGCCATCCCGCAGGTACTCTCTACCTCATCCTACCTTACTCCAGTACACAGCAATCTGGTTTGTATTGTACCACAGGACACAATACAAACTCATAAGTACTCACACGTGGCTGTTTCCCCTATACTTTGCACAGGTCCGCTTGTTTGTTTGTTTGTACATTCCTATTGTGAACCACATACTGTCTTACTATCCAAGGCCTTTTCATAACCTTCCAGTGCACATAATCTTCCCTTTTTGAAAATGCCTCCTTTGCTCCAACCTAGAATGTCACGGTTGCTCTTCCAAACCATATTCCAGCTCGAGAGCTTCTTCAGCTATCTGCATGCCTGCCTTAGACATTGTACACAATTCTCACCCAAAGGACTGCAACATAGTTGATGTACTGCTTTGTTCTGTCTATTCATCTTTCCAACTATTAATTTTTATTGGCAAGAACTAAAAACATTCAATGTACAGTTTGAGGCACCATTGTACCTAAATTAACAAAATAGTATTATAGTTTATGTTGTACTGCGACTTAAAATGAAGAAACCTATTTGCAGTTTATTTCCTGGCATTGAAATAAACAGCTTGGGGCCTTTAGCTTGTTCCATTCACTGTCTTGATACCATTCAAAGCCTGTGTTTACAAACACTTCACTAGAGATTTTGACAGAGCAGCCGAGTTCAAAGTCCTGCATTTAGGGAGCAGAAAACCAGAGAAACAGTACATGAAGAGAAAGCCAACGTTTGAGGTACACCGAGCAGAAGAGGACCCCAGCGAGTTTCCATATCCAAAACTAAAATGCTAAACAGTATGACAAAGGTCATGCTCACAGCAAAGGAAATAATGAAATCAGCGATAACGAAATCAGCGAAGGACTTAACCATAAGCAGAAATAAAGGGTGTCCTGATTCTGCACGTCATTGAGTCCTCAGTGGTGTAGCAACTATAGACAGATTAAAGACGGCCCAGATATGGGCTACCAAATTGATGCACTTTAAACATGTCATTGAGATGTGACGATAGAGCGAAAACAGTGAAGGAGAGAGGAGGGATAGGGAAATATGGTGGAGAAGTTAAAAATCCTAAAACAAGTAATCACTAATGCAAGTGATAGGCTGCTACCTCGTGTAAAGGCCACTTTGTGGCTGGGTAGGCTCGAAGTGCCATTAGAAAAAGAAAACAATTGGCAAAGACCCACTAGTTCTCAGATGACATCTGTTGGCTTTGCCAATGCTTGCACCCACACCCCACCCCCCAGCTTGCCACTGTGCGGCCATCTTTGAATGTTGTTTCTTAAATCACAAGAAAAATATTTTGGAGATGGCTGCCATCTTGAAATGCCGCCTTATTTGTGTTATACCTTATTCCTAACTTACGAAGGTGTGGGATGTTGGAAATAAGGTATATGCAGAATGTCAGGCACGTGGGAACTTGCGAGGAGCTCGGAAACAGTGTGCCGCTGCCTACCTCTTCCAAAAATAATTGTAAATGTAAAAAGGGGGGGGATGGGGAGTGGGCGAAATTGACTGTTAAAGCAAATGACCAATAGCCAGCAACCTGGTAGGAGGGTGCAACTTCAATCTCATCACAAAAGCAGTTTAAAAAGCTAAAACATTTTTTTAAAACAGAGGGAAGCATACAGTGGCAGAGTTGACGGCACAGAAACAAATAGCCAAAAGCGAGTGGCCTACTAGCAGTGGGTTGTTGCCAGACACTCGCAGAAATAAAAAATGAAATAAAAAAATAAAGCCGAGGAGGGACAAAGAAGAGTACAAGGACAACAGCGTAGTCCCACGGAACGCTGAAAGAGTTTTCCTCAAATTAGCAGTGGAAGAATACAACTCGACTCATTAAAAATATGTAATAAAGAAATGCTCCAGGGGTGGGGGCAAACCAGAATAGGGAGGAAAACCATTGAATAAGGAGCAAGGAACTGAGATATACAAGGATGCCATTCAGTCTCGAGCACGAGACGACCCAAAGTCCATTGTGTATTGTTGTATTGTAGCCAATAGGTCTTTGAAAACAGGCAGCTAAAGCAGTCTGTAGGCAAGACTACATAAATGTACAAGGTACTGTAAATTCACAGATCAGACAGTGGGCGAGACGTAAAGAAAACTAGTTAATGAATGCCAGAGACGTGGGTGGTATTCACTTTAATAAAGTCGGGTTATAGCATAAAGCTATGCAAGGTAAGCATGTCATGAGGAGGGCGGGAGATGAGTTTACTAGCTAGATTTTAATGCCAGGTTGAGGTGTTTATCCCATATCTCTAAGATTTTTATTCCGATAGGTTTTTTCTCTGAGCATTTATGTTAGTTCCTTAAAGGCACCATGCATAATGACAATGTTATTTTCCATTTAAGCTCAACAAACGGAAAGCAAAGGTTTGTCGTAAAAACATTAGAGGTTTGTTGCGGGAAACATCCTTTACGATGCAAATTTTACCACACAGTGCCTTTACGATGCAACTTTTACAACGCAAACCATTACAACGCATTGCGCTGGGGGCGCTCTAGGATAGGGAATAGATTTAATTTACTA
The DNA here is from genome assembly GCF_964261635.1 of Lissotriton helveticus. NCBI lineage: Eukaryota > Metazoa > Chordata > Amphibia > Caudata > Salamandridae > Lissotriton > Lissotriton helveticus. The sequence continues at coordinate 1,340,522,175 of NC_136059.1, forward strand.
TCCAACACCTTCCCTACTATCCACGGGGACTGGAGTTGGAATAGTAAATTAAACTATTCACTATCCAGCACCCCAAAGCGCTATGCGTTGTAAAGGCATGCGTTGTAAAAACCGTGTTGTAAAGGCATGCGTGGTAAAAGCATGCGTTGTAATGTCATACATCCGTTTGTTGCCACTAAATGCCCCCCACCCCCCAATGGTAGGATACACCGAACCAATCTTGTAATCTGAGCGGGGCAATTCAGTGGTTAAGAAAAACATATTTGTACTGCATGAACATGGTTGATGTACAGAGTTGCTAGATAGTCCTTTCACTTTTGAGTCAGTATGCTGTGACTAAATCTGAACTACCTTCTGACACGTTCCCGGTTTCTTTCTTCACAGGTTGGATCAAAATTGATAGCTTGCCACAAGCTAGTGTTGGCCTGCGTCATCCCTTACTTCAGAGCCATGTTCCTTTCTGACATGGCTGAGGCCAAGCAGACTTTGATTGAGATCAAGGATTTTGACGGTGATGCCATTGAAGACTTGGTGAAGTTTTCTTACTCCTCTCGACTCACATTAACTGTTGACAACGTGCAGCCACTTTTGTACGCTGCCTGCATCCTGCAGGTGGAGCTGGTGGCCAGAGCCTGCTGTGAGTACATGAAGTTGCACTTCCACCCCTCCAACTGCCTCGCAGTGAGAGCGTTTGCAGAGAACCATAACCGCATTGACCTGATGGACATGGCCGACCGGTATGCCTGCGAGCATTTTGCTGATGTGGTGGAGTGTGAGGATTTTGTCAGCATGTCACCACAGCACCTCCATAAGCTGCTGTCCTCCAGTGACCTGAACATCGAGAACGAGAAACAGGTTTACAGTGCTGCTGTCAAATGGTTGCATGCCAACCCACAGCACCACGAGGTTTGGTTGGACGAAATTCTTGCTCAGGTGGGCGAAGAGTCTATTGCATGTGTAATTACTAAGAGAGGATTCATTTCCAGTTTCATTAAATGTAAAAATACACAAATGAAATCCTTCGGCTTTGGGATGTGCGCTAAAGAATCATGGGTGTCTGTTACTACCATTTTTTAGAGCTGGGATTTGGGAACCAGGTCTTTGAGATATAGACATTAGATCTGCTAGAGATCATTTGCATATTCTGAACTTGATTCGATTTTGATTGGTCACTCAGCAATCCCATCCTTACTTTTTCATCCCATTGCAGGTTTCTTACTTCCGAAATTGTATTAGAAATCCAGTGCTACGAAATCCAAAATGTATTTAAGATTTCCTTTTTTGCCCTTTTGAGCAGTGTCATCTAGCTTTAGGGATAGAAGGACACATATAGTGATTTTTGACACCTACAGCAAACCTATAACTAAATTAAAAATAGCTAATTGTTCATTTAGCTTTAAGAGGTAGCTGAAAACAGAGCTAATGGAATTGATTTGATCATTCAAGGGCGTTTTGTTATCGAAAAAGGCGGTTACCTGCCGGCACGTCAGCGATTAATGTGGCCTGGGACAGGAGCAGAACTAGGGCGCCCTATAAGTGTTCATAGAGAATGTAGGGTAAGGCCAGTGACTTCCACTCCAAGAAGGAATGAGTGGGTTTTTCGGAGTGAAATGCAACATGCTAAGTAGTGTGTGCTACCAAAGAGCCCCAGAACTAAGGAAAGGATGTGGGCGGACCAGCCCCGTAATCCAGAGAGAAGGTGGTGGCAGTCTGAGAGGAATTTGAGAAACTCATGAGGTAGAAGCAAGTAATGGGCTGGTGGTTCAGAGTATTCTGGGTTTCGACATAAAACAGCAGTATAACTTTGGCATTTTGATAAGCTGGCATTTATGCTTAACTTTAAGTTGTTCTTATTAAAAATGCCATTCCGTGCTAGCACACAGGCAGACAGAAACCACAGTGTCAAATGTTCTTTAAAATACCTGTAGCGGCTATCTGCCATCTACACAATAATGTAAACTCCACCTCATACACGAACATCCTCATTATTCTTGTTTTCACCGGCTCCTTGCTTCCAAATGGGAAAACAGAACCCCTTTTTCAAATTAGCTGGATCCTGACCTTAAAATGCGCTTCAGTATATGTTTGCCCCTTTTCTTTTGTTCGCATTCAGTCTCCTAGTTAAATTGACTTCACACCCAGATGCAATGTTTGTTTTGCCTTTATATTTTGATGAAGTTATCTAGTTGTTCACTGTTTGAGATGGTCCAGTTGTTAACTCTAAAGCCCCTAATAATAATTTAGATTATCTAGTAGATTGTTCTGGGGTGTGTGATTAGGTAGATAAACCAATTTCTAATAAGTATTTAGGGGCTAAGCAAAAAGCATTGTGGGGGTTCTGTGAGGCTCCCATTGTAGGTAGAGATCATTCCCAGTACGCATCATCAAGCCACCTGCATTGAAATGATTTGCATGTTGAAAGGCTGCATTCTGCCTGTCTTTAAGGATTGGACAAATCATCCATGACGAGCAAGAAAATCTAAGCATTCACCTTTCATGATTACAAGTTAAGCATGGCAGGTTCTGGGCTAAGACACCTCTTGGAGAGAATGTATCCTTAAGTTCAGAGTTGTATGCATATGTAGTCCTCTTTGTATTTCTAAATGATGCAGCACTGCCCCATGAGCTCGAGGCAAGTGGGATCCTATTCTTGTGGGCAGCAAAGCCTGGTGCAGAGGTGTTGTTTACCTTCCAGCGTTTTGTAAGTAGTTGTGTTAAGAAGGGCATAAACCTACACACCACACCATTCTCTTTGGAAGGTTTTAGGATTCTATGACCAGAGGGAAGTGACTAAGGCTATCAGTGGGTAAGCAAGAATGTTCACATCAAGCCAAATCAGTCGAGTTTCCTTACCCCTTAATTAAACATATGTTGAGTTATGCAGATTGAAATATATTTGAAGCTACATGCAAGAGCCTTCTTTTATGTTTGTTTTTTGTGTGTTTGTATAGCATAGACCAAGCTCCAAGGGTCACAGAGTACTTTGCAAGAACATTTTTATTAAATTAGAAACATTGTGAAGGGGACGTGTTCTTTGAAAAACACTATAGAATGTACAGACTCGGGGAGTGCAGTGATTTGCCCAGAATTGTATAATTCCTTGCTGCCGAAGCTGGAGTTTGTCAGTAAGTTAACTACTAGACTATATCCTTCTGTATATTTTTAAAATTCCTCTTAACAAGAGATGTCAGTTTTTTTAGATTAGCCATGGCCTTCCCTAATTCAGCATTGCTTATTCACCTTCAGCAAGTAGGTTTAGTTCCCACAGCTGGGGAAAAAGTCCTTCTGAATAATTTGGTTGGTCTTCTCAATGGTAGACTTGTAGACTCGAGATTTGTATACTTATGTAATTTTTCTCTTTTCGTTTTAAACAATTTGATTATTTTTGATGCAAACTGTGTTAGTGGATGTCTTCAGTGGTTAAACTGTTGTATTTTTGTCTTGTGAGTCGATTAATTCTTCCTTTGGTTGTTTGGGTAACCCAGAACTGTGTACACTTGCTGTCAGGTACGTCTGCCTCTTTTACCAATCGATGTCCTCATGGGAGTCGTGGCCAAAGAAGAGATTGTCAAACAGAATCTGAAATGCAGGGACCTTCTGGATGAAGCCCGAAATTATCATCTTCACCTAAGCAGTCGTGCGGTCCCTGACTTCGAGTACTCCATCCGCACCACTCCACGAAAGCAGACTGCAGGTAATTGAACTGGATGGGAAAAAAATACAAATAATTAAAAATCATCACTACTGTTCTAATTCGGGGCTATATTGGCAGTAAAGAGAATATGATGTTATAAAGGAACTTGATTCCCTTCATCACGTCCTTCCTATGTGACACTGTCCAAAACATATGTTGTTGTAAAACATATCGAAACACAGAAATGAACTAAATGATGTATTTACACATTTTTTACTTTATAGTTTTTTATTAAGTACAACGCCTCTACAACCCACTGACACATTTATTAAGGTAACTGTTTGTTACATTCTCTCATAGTCTACCATTCCACATCCAATATACACCATTACTTGAGACTTCTTACTTTGCATTAGACAGGAAATGTTCTGTTTCAGTCTTTAGATATCAAGCAAATGCCTTTCTCGTTAATCTAGTCTTTTTAAAAACAAATGTTTTTTCTAAATTAATGTTCATTATATGTTTGTGTGTATACGTGTGCCTATAATTTATTTTAACTGAAAAAAATACATGTTAAGTTAGATGAAAATGTTAGTTAAAACGTAATATTTTCAACTCAAAAAACAAAACCACTGAAATTCACCAGTTATGGTTTATTGAGCTTACTAGAACTTGTCTCCTCACCATTGTTAGTGTTGTCATGAATTATGTCATTTTGAGATGTTATCATTAAGGCCATCAGGGATGTCACTGATCATGTAATGAGTGGTGCCATCTGTGAGGTCGTAAGTAGAGTATGGTGAGGGCACAAGTTCTAGTTAACTCAGTCCACTATAGGAGTGTGATTAGTGCACAAATGCAACATGTAGCCTTTGGGAGCGACTGTGGCTGCTTGTGGGGAATAGACTCTACTCTTATGAGAATTGTTTAAATGAGCCATCGTTCTTCCTCTTTCCCCCAGTATAGCTATCAATCTGTGGCTTTTTGCAAAACTGGGGCTGCTAGGGGTGGGACTCTGCAGCGAATTAGTTGGTTCATGAAGAACTGAGTGCCTTGTCTGAGGGATGCTAAATTGTACATAATCACAAGTGAAAAATGTGTAGTGCTTGGTGCAGACGGGTCATTTTTTGTGGCTAACACATTGCATGACTGACCCCCCATCACCTCAGCCCCTAATGTACGAGTTCCGAGACTGAGGACGATCTCATGCCCTCTGAATGAAGAAGTGATTTAGAGAGGACAGAGTTTTTTTGTTACCTTTTTTAGAGTTTTCCTCCATAGTCTTATAATTGTTACAAAAAATATATGTATATTTATATATGTGCGTGTGTGTATACGGATATATGTGTGTGTATGTATATGTATATTTTTGGAAGCAAATCGTAACTTCTAGATGAAAGCACGCTCATGAAGGAAGAAAAAATGCCTAGGTGATGAAATGTAAAGAGACCCGAATTGAGCACTGTCCCTTTCAGGTGCCACACGTTCCATCTCCTGGCATGTCTTGTAGACAGGTGCCTCCATTTTTTTTCTGGGTCATGCTGAAAGGATCTCAGAGAACAAGTAGTGTTCTGTCATCTATTTTCTGAATTATTTACGTCAGAGTTCGGATTTTATGTCCCAAATCAACATTTTTAAGACCACTGAATCTGTTCCAATTTGTTTTGATTTTGAAGGGAGATTATTTTGCTATAAAGTTATTATTTGTGAAGTGACCTTCATGTGGGAGGAAGAAGGCAGCCCCAGACACTCATTGTGTGGTTTCCCTACACCCTTCTGATTCAGTAAAAGAATGTGATTTTTTTCTGAACAATTTGAAGTAAACCTTGAATCACCGAGAAGGAATCCGCTCCTGCAGGAAGCTCAATGACCTTATTGCCAAAGATGAAAAGGAGCAACCTTGAAGTACGGGCAGGGAACGTACCCCTTCCACTGCGACCTGTCCCTTTCCGTCAAAAGACTCCTGTAGAGGGACATCCATTGAGAAGAAAATGTGGCACCATTATCTGCTCCTGCCTGCTCGACGTCGTACATTGATCTCAAAATGTGCAATATGCAAATGTCAAAGCCAAGTACCATTGTGCGATCAGCGTCACTGTGTAGCCCACATAGACATCTATTGGAAAGCCTGCACACTCAATAAATGGCAATTCATTCAATGTCTAGAAAGTTGACCCTGAAGAGGATTCTCTCGTATCCTTTGGTCATCGTTAAGACACTCCACATCAAAAACATTGTATTCTAGACACTTTCTACCATCTGATCATTCGGATATTCTGGAATTGTCATACACATCCACTCAGCATCGTCCACCTTACCAATGAAGAATTCGGTAATACAGAATCTGGCTGAAGACTCACTGCAGTTTCCTTTACAATGTTTGAACCTCCTCCAAGCCCAATGTGGTTCAAAGATCCTATTTCATCCAGTAGAGCTAGATTTTCAACCACGACCTGTGGAATCGCCTCCGACACAAGGGAAGAAGCTCTATCTACTTCTCCATACAGAGATGTCGCACATTTATCCTCTTTTTACATCACCAACTGGATGCACAACAAAGTTTTTACTCATTGCTGATTTAACTATGTTTTACCTGCCTGCTTGCGTTAGGCCCTGGCTGGGGTGGGACTTTGTCCCCCTGCTCTCCATGATGTTAGGAGGGGCCAAAGACAGAAGAGCTTTAAAGGGCCAGACATTTCCCACGGCACTGGACATGGTTTCACCTGCCTGCATTCATGAGGCCCTGGCTGGGGTGGGCCTTCATCCCCCAGTACTCCGTGCTGTTAGGCGGGGCCAAAGACACAAGCTCTGAAATGCGCTGCACGTTTCTTATGGCATGGGATGCGCCTGGGCGAAGTACGGGCCAAGAGCGGGCCCGCCTGCGCCCAGCCAATTCCAGACGAGGCTGGGCTGAGCCACAGCTCTTGGTTTGAGACTTTTGTTATGTTATGTTATAAAATTTTATAAAGCGCACAGCTGCCCCAGCGAAGGGGCGTCCCGGCGCTGAACTCCAGAACAGAAAAGGAACCATGAGCGAAGTAGTGAATAGGCATCTCCCAAATTTTTTTTACAGGAATTGATGGGTTTTTATAGCTTTCCTAAAAACGGACAAACTTTGAATTCCTCTGATGTAAGATGGAAGAGCGTTCCAGGCTTTAGCTGCAAGAAAGCGAAAAGACGTCCTCCCGCTCTACTACGTTTGACCCGAGGCACTTCGACCAAATTTTGGCCCGCGGAACGTAATGTACGCAGAGGAGCATATAAGTTCAGAAGCGGGCAGAGCATCCTGGGAGTTGTCAGTCTTAAGATTTTAAACGAAATACAGAGAGTCTTAAACTGTATTCGTTGGGCTACAGGTAGACAGTGGAGCCGTCGGATGGTCGCAGAAATCGGGCTGAATTTAGGCAAGCCTACTAGAACTCTAGCAGCCGCATTTTGAATGCGTTGCATTCGGACGATTTCTGCCTGATTTGCGCCCAACAATAATGAGCAGGCGTAATCAAGTCTAGACATCACTGTGGCCTGGACTATCATCTGTCTGGTCTCAGAGTCAAAAAATGTTAAGACAGGTTTCAGACTACGCAGGATGCCAAAGCAAGTTGCGTCAACTTTCTTTGTATGGGTGGAAAAGCTGAGGGTCGAACTAGCCAGACTCCGAGATTTTATACTTCTATCTTCGGTTCCGGAGCTTTCCCCAAAGTAGCTGGCCACCAGTGGTCTCCCCATAAATAGGTGTTCCTACCAACCAGTAGAACCTCAGTCTTGGCAGCATTAAGCTGTAAGCAGTTAGCTGTCAACCAGTCAGCCACTGCAGAAAGCCCAGCTCTGAATCTGACATGATCCCCGGTTGCACCCTCCGATAGGGCAACCACCAGCTGCGTGTCGTCCGCGTACGAGATGATGTTAAGGTCCCACATCCCGGCGACCGCAGCGAGCGGCTGCACATAAAGGTTGAACAGGGTGGGGCTCAAGGCAGAGCCCTGAGGAACACCCTGCTCGATGGAATGTGCCCTAGAAAGAAAAGGAGGGGTAGAAACGCGAAAGGATCTTCCTGACAGGAAAGATCTAAACCATGCAAGTGGCAGATCATGGTGCCAGTAATTGGCTTTCTATAGATTCTAAGGGGATGGCTGTTGACACGAAGTAAGGTTGATGTTTGCAACTATCCTCTGCCTGTCCTTGCTCCTCTTCGTTTTGCTCTTCCATTAGACGCAGTGTTTATAACGTAATTTATTCTCCCTTAACCCTGGTAGGTTACTTACTCATTGGGAAAAGGAATTTGCCTGTGAACTAGGGAGGGGAAAAGTATCCAGGTTCCACCCCTCTATGACCTCTTATCTCACCATGGCAATGGGTGTTATTACCACTGAATTCAACCTGGTGTAAAACCACATGGAGATAGTGCAGACGCGGATTACTGATCCTTCCCAATTACCCGAAGTTCAACTCGTGGTGCCTCCCCTGGAACCTAACTTGACCCCTGACGTTATTACACAGCATGGTATTCTTCCATCTAAAGCACAAAATCGGTACCGGGCAAATCCAAAAATCCTAAAATAGTTCAAGCCGATTTGAGCATCATTGACATTGGTTCGAGTTACTCCACCAATATTGACAACAGTCCCCCACCTTCCAAAAAGAAGCTGGGAGAAGGTATATCAAATAGGCATATGGCAAAAGCTCATGTTAACCAGGACCCTCTTCATGCAGTCAGGGCCCGGGCATCGTCTCTCGGCCTTACTCAGACAGTAACAAATAACCCTATCAGCCATGGCCAAAATACTTACAGCTTTTCAAGCTTGTCAGCCACTAGTTACAGGAGTGAAGGACCTGCTGAAATGTTTTCAGCACTTCGTGATGGACAATTTAAATCTCTGACTGACCAAATTCAATCTCTGATTGAGGTTCTTAAAAAGAAGAGACAGCCGTGTGTTGACAGCGTTGTCCGCTAAGGACCCTGAACCTCGGGCTGTCTGTGTACAGTGGGCCTCTCTCTGGGGCAGGGGATCCCATGGCAGAGCCCTCACACTACATTAAGGTAAAGTGTGTTGTTTGCACCAACGAAGCTCTCGTGTACCACCTTTCTTTAACAGAGTTTCCATTGCCCTCAGTAACTCTGCGAGAGCTGAGTATGCTGTGTACTACATCGGGCACCAGGACTTTGGCGCCCACCTGAAGTTTGTGAGGATTTGCTTACAGCACGGGCTCCTAAAGCCTGGACTTTTACTGGACATCTCACCTGCCCCTCCTCCCCATAAATGCGTACCAGTGCGGCATTTCAATTCTCCTAGACAAGCAGGGAAGCAACTTACAAACCCACAGAAAGTAACAAGACAAGTGGACAATTATGCCTCTTCAGGGGTAGTAAGTATCATATAAATGCAGTTTCATTTTCACATAAGGCCTGCAGTCCCTGTGTCCTCCAATTCTGTTAAGTCTTGATGTTAAAGAGTTTTTTTTATATAGAATGCAAATAATGACCGACACATATATATATATATATATATATATATATATATATATATATATATATATATATCTTCAAGATTTGCCCATGCATGAAGACGCCACTCAGCAACAGTCCATTCAACTGAATTTTAATTAGGCATACCCGCTTTTCACCTCCTGATAATTACAGTGCCCCCTCAGTGGGCCTCCAGAATGCTTGTGCCGGTTATTTTAAAAGAGCTGTTGCCCCACAATTAGAAGCAACGGACAGTCCTGTGCCTCTGCGGTCTCAAGCATTCTGGAGGCCCACTGAGGGGTCAAAGACCGGGAGAAATCAAAGCACGTGAGCGACCCACTGGAGGGTAATAATTGACATAAAGGGAACTACAGGTACCAGCCTGCACCGAGAGTGAACTTACCTTGGAGGAGTTCGGCTTTGGCCCTCCTGCAAGTTGAATTATACCACGAGGCTTTCGTTAATTTGCTAAGCTTTTTCGATACTCAGGGATTCAGCACCTCTGCTATAGCGTTGGTGAGCTCAGAGTGAAGATCACCAAGTGCATTGTGTGTTTCCGGAGATGGGTGTAGTAAAATAAGCTTTTCTACTCTTTGGAAGACCGGTAGGATTAAGGCATATAGCCGAGAGATAGATTCCGGATTCCCTATGACTTTTGCCCATCTTATTCTGCGTCTATCGCTAGATAGAATCGCACTATTGTCCGAGGGAATTTTAAGCGACTGGTTCTCACTGGTATAGCCAGGCACCTGAAAATCCAGAGTCAGTGGATTGTGGTTGCTTTCGTCACAGTATTCCATTTCTAAACACCTTCATCACAGAATTGATCACATAAATTACGGATTTAGCCCTTGTGGGCAAGATTATTACCTTAACAGATACTGATGTAAACATTTTTGTACACATGTTTATACGGTCCGTTTTATTGGTATTTAAAACAATCCGGCCCAAGTGGGCTTTTTGCACTAACATTTCTTAGCAACTAATGTTACTGCCGATACAACAGTTAATGCGATATCATATATGCATACATATATGTGTGTGTATATATATATATATCGACAAACCATCCCTCGAAAAGAAGAACGCAGAGGCCAAGGGGATTTCAGGTCAGACAGCTGGTTTTATTCCTCACTTCTGCAATGGCGGCGAATGCATTTCGGCTTTTTGTAGCCTTCCTCAGCGCCCAACAAAGCAGCATGTCCTGTCACGAAATGTTCCTTCCTGTTAAAATAAATGTTCCAGCACCTGGCGCTCCTCCCCCTAATGCAGTCGACACATCCTGTTGGAGTTCGTTACCATACCGGACTCCAACTCCCAGAAGGCACTGTACCGGCACAATTGGGTCGATGGCGTGGGGGAGTGAGGCAGACAGTAGGTCCCGGCTGGCTAACAGGTAGGTGGTGATAGGTTCAAAGCCCTGGAGTGAGGGAAGGTCACCAGCCGTAGTCCTTGGTCCCCTTTGAACCGCTGCAGCCAGCACAACCCAGGCAAACTGATGGGTCGGGGCAGTCAATGCGGACTGTATTGCCCCTTCAAAGTAAAATACCTTGCTTGTCCCAACAATGACCTGTGTCTTCTGGCGGTCGTCGGAGACTATCGATTCCTCGATGCAGTGTTGAAGCTGCAAGCAGCTAAGCGCCAGTTTGCTCTCCGAGACTCCTTGGCGCAGCGGGGCCATCCGTACTGTGTCTCTGGCAGGCACAGAAAATATCGACAAAGAGTTTTTTTTATATAGAATGCAAATAATGACCGACACATATATATATATATATATCTTCAAGATTTGCCCATGCATGAAGACGCCACTCAGCAACAGTCCATTCAACTGAATTTTAATTAGGCATACCCGCTTTTCACCTCCTGATAATTACAGTGCCCCCTCAGTGGGCCTCCAGAATGCTTGTGCCGGTTATTTTAAAAGAGCTGTTGCCCCAAAATTAGAAGCAACGGACAGTCCTGTGCCTCTGCGGTCTCAAGCATTCTGGAGGCCCACTGAGGGGTCAAAGACCGGGAGAAATCAAAGCACGTGAGCGACCCACTGGAGGGTAATAATTGACATAAAGGGAACTACAGGTACCAGCCTGCACCGAGAGTGAACTTACCTTGGAGGAGTTCGGCTTTGGCCCTCCTGCAAGTTGAATTATACCACGAGGCTTTCGTTAATTTGCTAAGCTTTTTCGATACTCGGGGATTCAGCACCTCTGCTATAGCGTTGGTGAGCTCAGAGTGAAGATCACCAAGTGCATTGTGTGTTTCCGGAGATGGGTGTAGTAAAATAAGCTTTTCTACTCTTTGGAAGACCGGTAGGATTAAGGCATATAGCCGAGAGATAGATTCCGGATTCCCTATGACTTTTGCCCATCTTATTCTGCGTCTATCGCTAGATAGAATCGCACTATTGTCCGAGGGAATTTTAAGCGACTGGTTCTCACTGGTATAGCCAGGCACCTGAAAATCCAGAGTCAGTGGATTGTGGTTGCTTTCGTCACAGTATTCCATTTCTAAACACCTTCATCACAGAATTGATCACATAAATTACGGATTTAGCCCTTGTGGGCAAGATTATTACCTTAACAGATACTGATGTAAACATTTTTGTACACATGTTTATACGGTCCGTTTTAGTGGTATTTAAAACAATCCGGCCCAAGTGGGCTTTTTGCACTAACATTTCTTAGCAACTAATGTTACTGCCGATACAACAGTTAATGCGATATCATATATGCATACATATATGTGTGTGTATATATATATATATATATATATCAGGTATGTGAACAAGGCTACTGCGTTAGCCGAAACGCGTCATCCTGCCTGACTTTTGCGCACCTGGTTTAAATAAAAGTCACTGTTGCCAGCAGTGAGAACAGCAATTCCAGTGTCCGTGTTTCTCCTTATGGTGGACCAAGCACCGGAGTGGTAATTGGATATATATATATATATATATATATATATATATATATATACACACATACATACGAGATGCATGTATTCGTGTGCTATTTAAGAATCTGTTATATAACAAATTTAATAGTGGATCTAACAAAAAAAGCATCTCCTTTCCTGATTGAACAAATTTAGGGTTGCCAGATAACTCCCTGTGATCTGAGAGACATTCACTTTCCTGTCCCGGGTTTCTTGTTTATTTGTCCGCAACTGAGCATTGGTTTGGAACGCGAAAAAAACCAGGGCTCGATACTGTGCATATTACAGATTACCCCGTGCAGGTTACTGCTTAGTTGTGTGTGTGCAATATTGTTGTCGGTCATAAGTAAGCAAGCGTTCCAAAGTTAAGCTGTCCTTCATGCTAATTTCCTGCTTAGTGGTTAAGCATCTCGTATGGGATACCTCACAGCTCTGTTCAATTCATTTCCACACAGTGCACACTTGTGTGTGGTTTTAATGACGTTTCTAGTGGAACATGTTATCAAAATAATTTTTTACTGCAAATGCCCCTATTTATATAACATTTTTATTTGATTAAGTAAATATGAGTACCCGGTCCATGAAATCAGACTGCTGACTCAGAAGTGAGCCTCCAGTGTGGGAAAGTTTCCACTGTCTGATCCGGGGGTGGGAAGGAATGTGCTTTGCTTATAAATATTCCACAAATGCACCAAAGTGTGTTATGTACATTAGCGTCTCCGGTCGCATGGTTTCACTTGCGCTGGACCTGTTGGACAGCGGACACTTTGTGCACCACGTGTTTTCTTCAGCATGATACGTGGCCTCACCTCAACCAGTGAGTGGCCAGACACCTTCAGCCCCTTATCCAGTGCCAGTCATGTGTGTGTCTCACGAGCCGAGACTGCCTTTGCCAGACACTACTTTTGTAGGCAGTTTGACTTAGTGGAAACTCAACCAGATTGTATTGGAGCGCTTTACATGAGCACCAGTTGTGTTACACATGGACCCATTCATTTTTTTTAGGCATGGGCAGCTAAGTGATTTGCCACGAATCACAGGATGTTGAGACAACGTCGAGACTCAAACCGGGTTCCCCAATTCCAAAGTAAGCAGCTCTGGTTGTTGCGCCACATCCTCTCACCTGAGGTCTGATTTCAGAATTTGTTTTATACCCGGAACCCGTCAGAAGCCCACACCCCTAAATATCAGGAACTGTATACACACGTATCAGTAGCACGTCCGTTGGGATGTTTGCAGGTTTCACGCACTGCTTGCTCACGGAGTAAGTGCACTGCTTTGTGGGCCTCTTGAGACTTGTTTTAAAACAAGTCTCAAGAGGCCCACAAAGCAGTGCACTTAATCCCCCAAAATGGACTGCTTATGCCCTCACATATTACATCACTCATGAGCTGGTCAGTGACATCACTGAGAACATCAATTATATCATCCACAGGGCCACTCATACAACCATTCATAACCAACTCACACACCCACACAACCACTCACATACCCATTCACAGACCCATGCAACCTCACACACCTAGTCACTCATCCATACAGACACACAGCCATTCATTCACCCTAGAGCTATTCACACACACCCCCTCAATCCCCCCTACAGCCACTTGTACAATAACTCACTCAACCATACAGCCGCTCACATACCCACTCACTCAACCATACACACACCCACTAACTTACCCATTCACACAATCACTCACGCGTCCACTCACCCACTCATACAGTCACTCATACAGACACTCCCTCTCCAGTACACCCACTTACACATCCAGTCACTCACCCCGCCTCTGTCACCCATACAGTCACTTACACACCCACTCAACCACCCACACACCCACTCAACCACCCACACACCCACTCAACCACCCACACACCCACTCAACCACCCACACACCCACTCAACCACCCACTCAACCGCCAACACACCCACTCAACCACCAACACACCCACTCAACCACCAACACACCCACTCAGCCACCCACACACCCACTCAGCCACCCACACACCCACTCAACCACCCACACACCCACTCAACCACCCACACACCCACTCAACCACCCACTCAACCACCCACACACCCACTCAACCACCCACACACCCACTCAACCACCCACACACCCACTCAACCACCCACACACCCACTCAACCACCCACACAGCCACTCAACCACCCACACAGCCACTCAACCACCCACACAACCACCCACACAGCCACACACTCACCCACACAGCCACACACTCACACACACAGCCACTCGCACACACATACAGCCACTCACACACACATACAGCCACTCACACATGGATACGGTCATATAGCTTTGTATATATGTTTAATAATCATAAACATTTACAAAATACTCTTAACCACTGGAAGATTTCATCAGTGATGTCAGTTGTGATGTTGTTAGTGACGTCACTGACCATGTCATGAGTGATGTAATATGTGAGGTCATAAGCAGTTCATTGCGGGGGGGGGTACGTTATAGTTAGCTCAGATAACTATAACTGTTGAATTTCTAAGGTTTTGTGTGTGTAGCATCTGAGCCCAACTATAATGTCCCTGTAACCTTTGTTTTTTTATTGAATATATATATACCCACACACACTCTCTAGTTATAGTTAGTATCCCAGGTATAGGAATTCCTCTGAATTTTGCTCACTAATAACTTGACCCTCATTTGACGAATCTCGATGAAACTTTCTAGACCTGTATTTCTTTCTACATTGGCAGAGGATGGAACGTTTCGCAGTCATTGGTAAATAGGGTGCAAAGAAAACAAGCATTGGTAAAGCCAATAGGTCTCACCTATGTTAAAGCTATTGGCTTTGGCAATGTGTTTTAGCCATGTTGTACCCCAGTGTGTCTACTGTTCAACATGGCTAAAAATTGCATGGAGTGGGGTGGCGTAGATTAGATTGAGGTAGAGTGGAATAAGGTAGATTGGGGTGGAGTGGGACAGATTGGGGTAGACTGGAGTAGGGTGGATTGGGGTAGATTGGAGTGGGTGAGTAGGGTGGATTAGCATGGTAGATTGGAGTGGGGTAGATTAAGGCGAGTGACGTAGATTGAAGTAGGGTAGAGTGAAGTGGGATATATTATGGTAGAATGGAGTGGAGTGGGGTTGTTCGGGTAAGAGTGGAGTGGGGTGAATTGGAGTGGAGTGGGGTATACTGGAGTGGAGTCGGGTAGAGTGAAGTGGGGTAGATTGGGTGGATTATTGTAGGGTAGAATGGAGTGGGGATCAATTAGGGTAGTTTGGAGTGGGCTAGATAGAGGTAGATTAGAGGGGAGTGGAATATATTGAAGTGGTGTGGGGTAAATTGGAATGGGGTAGTTTGGGGTGGAATGGGGTTGAGTGGAGTGGGTTAGATTAGGGTGGAGAGGGGCGGAGTGGGTTAGATTAGAGTGGGGTAGATTGAAGTGGGTAGACTGGAGTGGGGTAGATTGGAGTGGAGTTGGCTAGAGTGTGGGGTAGATTGGGTTAGGGTGGGGTAGATTGGAGTGGGTGGATTGGATGCAGTAGATTGGAATAGGGTAGTTATGGGTGTATTGAGGTAGTGTAGATTTGATTGGAGTGGGGCAGATTTTAGTAGGATGTAGTAGTATGGAGTGGAGTTGGATAGAGTAGAATTGATAGGGATAGAGTGAGGTAGATTGAGTGGATTAGAGTGGGGTTGGCTTGATTAGAGTGGAGTGACTGATTGGGGTGGAGTGGGGTGGGGTGGGGTAGAGTACAGTGGGGTAGATATGGTGGATTGTAGTTAGGTAGGGAAGAGTGGGGTAGATAGGGTGGATTGGAGTGGGTAGCTTGGGGTAGATTTGAGTGGAATGCAGTAGATTGGGTTGGAGTGGGGTAGATTTGAGTTGGTGGGATTTATTGTGTTAGATTGAGTGGGGTAGATTGGATGGGATTGGGGTTGGATTGGGTTGGAGTGGCGAATATTGGGGACTATTGGGTTGGAGTGGGGAAGAGTGGTGTATATTGGGCTAGAGTGGGCTAGATTAAAGTGGGGTGGTTTGGAGTTGTGTGAGGTAGATTGTATCGTGGAGAGGAGTGGGGCAGATTGGGTTAGAGTGGGGCAGATTGGGTTAGCGTGGGGCAGATTGGGTTAGCGTGGGGCAGATTGGGTTAGCGTGGGGCAGATTGGGTTAGCGTGGGGCAGATTGGGTTAGCGTGGGGCAGATTGGGTTAGCGTGGGGCAGATTGGGTTAGCGTGGGGCAGATTGGGTTAGCGTGGGGCAGATTGTGTTAGAGTGGGGTAGATTGGGTGGAGTGGGGTAGGTCGGAGTGAAGTAGATTGGGTGGAGTGGGGTAGGTTGGAGTGAAGTAGATTAGGGTGTATTATAGCGAAGCGGAGTGGGATAGATTAGATTGGAGTGGTTAGATTAGATTGAAGTGGGGTAGGTGGTGTGGAGTGGCGTGTTTTGTGGTGAATGGCATACATTGGAATGCCGTGGAGTGTAGTGGCGTGTCACAGAGGGTCTTAGAGTAGCATGGCATTTCCTAGAGGTATGTGGCATGTCGTAGAGTGGCGTGGCATAGAGTAGAATGGCGTAGTGTGGGGTATGCATGGTGTGTTAGCGCACTGCCATTACAGAGAACATATTTTCAATTGAAATGACCATTACATTTGCACCGAAATACGATTTTACTGCACACAAACGATAATGTGTGCAAATGTCATCACCTAGTGTATTGATGTGTTTTGATCATCAAATATTTGCTTTCCAGCACACTTAAGAATTACAAAAAAAATTGCTTCATTAGTACTAATCCTGAAATATTCTCAAACATAAGCAATGTATATTTTTTTTTGGGTGCGCAAAAAAAAACCATACTGCACCCTCTCCTCTTACATGGGAATTCAGCAGGATTGTCACATAAATTCTCTCACTTTGAAGTCAGAGAAAGAAAAATAGACACCAAGCTCCCTGTAAGAGAGAGCCTGACATTTGACCTCTGTCTCAAAATGCACATAAAATGTAACAGGATAAGTACAAGAATTAAAGGCCTGTTTACAGAAAGCAAGTTTGTGGAAAAATACTGTAAACAAGGCTTGGGCAACGGTAGGGACTAACTCAAGCTGAATAGCCTAAAGCAAATCAGCCAGCAAATAGAAAGCTAGGAAATGTGAGTTACAAACCACAGAGCCAATGGTGAGCAATGGGCGGAAAGCATTCCTCGGCCAACTTTCTGAAAGTCCTAAAGATGTCTTTGGCTGCGGCCTAAAAAGGGGGTCCTAAAACGAGTTTGATCAGCAATGCATTTTCCATAGACTTTTGTACTGAAAGAAGCAAAAAAAGGCTACACAGATATACATGCAATTTGTCAGGATTATAGATTATGGTGTGCAGATTATCTTTTTCGGTACTACAGGTAAGTAGGGTTGGTATTTTTTAAGTTATAAGACATTTTAACTTAATAATTATTGTGGCCGCTGTAATTTTGTGAACTTTCACATTTTTTCTCGAAAGTAGTGCAGTACATATTGATGACAAAACAATATTTGATCTGCTTACGACTGCCTTCTTTAAAGGCAGCCTTGTTGTTTCAAGTACACCCTTGGCTGTGTTCTGGGTTATAGGCTTAGATATAAGGATTAGGTTTCATATTTTTATCTACTTATTACCACTTTATTCAAGTGGTAGTAGGTAGGGAGAATATTTATACGTTTCTATATATATTTTTTAAATGTACAGAGTACCGCAGTACTTAGAAAACATATATTTTTTTAAAATAGGTAGAATTTAAAATACACTGTACTACACCATATTTTACAAATATAGTGTTCTGGAGGGTTTTCCATTTTTTTCATGTTTCATTCTTTACAAAATAATTGTGATTCTGTGTAAACTTGTGTAAAAATATATACAAAAATATAAAATCATTTCTCTATTGCCACTTTAATGAAGTGATAATAGGTAGGGAACAACAATAAAGCTACTACTTACTTTATCTAAAGCCCTAACCTAGAACGAATGTGTGCTGAAAACTACATAGCTGCCTTTTACGCTTTATAAAGACAGACATTAGCCAATCACATTCTGCCTTGTCATCTGCACATACTGCGGTATACCGCAGTACAGTATATAACTAACTATTTCAACACTTAGAGAACTTTAACACTGCTTACACTATTTGCATCTACTAAAAATGACCATTTACACCACATAATCTATATTTCTGCCACATTACATCTACATTTGTTCTCCCACTTTCACGCTACGTCTGTTTCAACTACGCCACACCCCACCACGCCACTCCACTCTGTCACCGCACTCTACGCTATTCCAGTGTATGCCACCCTACCCAACTCCATTCTGCTCAACAACACTTTACATCACTCGACAGTCTACGCCCTTCCACTCTATCACACTATACTCTGCTCTATAGTGTTCCACTGTACAACAATGTACTCCTGTCAGTGCCAGTCTACAACACTCTACTTTACTGTATATCACTGTACTACGCTCTATTCCACTCCCTCTGTGCCGCTCCACCTAACTTTAATATACTCTACTCGGAGACACTAATGTACTCTACTCCACAACAGCACTGTATACAACTCCACTGTACACTACTCTATGCCACTCTCCAACAGTCTCACCCCGCTCTACCATACTGTAGCACACTCTGCCCTACGCCACTCCACTGTACAAAACTGTATTCCACTCTGTGGCACTCTACAACATGCCTGTATAATCCAGTGTACCATACACCGCTCTACTGTATACGATGCCAGGCCATTCTACTCCATGCCACTCTATTCTACAACACCCTACTCTACACCACACGACTGCACATTTAGCCACTTTACTCCACTGTAGTGCCATTCTGTGGCACTGAACCACACTCCACTCGGCTCTACTCTGCCACACTGTACTCCACTCTTTGCAGCTCGACTCTACAAGTCTCTACTACACTCTGGGCCACTATACTACACTGCACTCCACTCTATACATCTACACTCCACTGTACCACACTGCTCTACGACACTTTCTAACACTCCACTGCTCTGTACAAGATGCCACTCCAATTTATAAGTTTCCCAGACTCTACGCTATGCCTGTCTACTCTAGTAGACATGATGCCACTATAGTATTCAACACGCCACTTCATTGATGTCCATTTAGTCTACTCTATGCTACAACATGCCACTCATCTTCACGACACTCTGATACTTTACTCCTCTCAACTGTACAACACTCCACTTAATGACACGCCACTCGATGCCACTGGACTGTATGAATTGAAAGACATTTTTATTTAAAAAAATAATAATTTACTGAAAAAAAACACAAGTTAAACCTATACAAACCAACCTTAAACTACTCAAACATTAGAAATGCTAAAGTTATAGTTATACCTCAAATTTATTATGTAAGCACCAACATTAAATTAGTATAACTGTATTCTTTCTATACAAACAAAACTTAATCTACACAAAATTTAGAAATTCTAAAGTTCTACTTATACCTATAATTTACGCAAAACCTTCAAATTATTATAACTTGCACACCTTCATATACAGTATATTCAACTCCGGAGCCACAATATATTAATAACTAGAACTCATGCCTAGTCCATGCACTGGTTATACCCTTTCGTCTCATATCATCTAAAATGGTACCATTTAATACACTTGCGTTATCGCAAATCTCCTCATGCGTGCATGGTAGAGCTGCTAGTTACAGTTAATGTATTATGGATATCGAGTTGAATATAGTGAAGGTGTGCGAGTTATAATTATTTGAAGTTGTTGTGTAAATTATAAATTAAAGGTATGAGTGTACTCCTTTTTAGCATTGAAGTTCATATATGTGTGTTTGTGTGTATCTGTGTATGTGTTTTTATATAGGTTTGTGTATATATATATATATGTTTGTATATATGTGTGTATGTATACATGTGTGTGTGCGTGCATAATTATAATTCCCAATCATTGTTCCCGTCACTTTGAGTGATGGCCTTTTGCACTTACACGCAAATCGCCGCCTCCTTGTACAATTTTACAAAAAGTACTTACAAACATTTCCAAAGTGTGCAGCCAACTTTAGACCTATTGGTTTTGACAATGCTTGTTGCCTCATTTCCCATCGATTGCCTTCATCATGACCCGAGACTAGGGGTAGCAGGGGCATTGCCAAGGGTGCAAATTGTCAAGCTAGGGTTAGCTGCGGCCCATGGCAACCCCGAATTGATTTCCATGGAAATGATATTAAGAATTGGATTATATTGAAGGTTTTTAGCATGTTGAGGTTTGTGTCTCGAACCATTTTAAACTTGGTCACGTGAGTGACTGTGAGGTGTTGTGAAGCGGGGACTGTCTTGGTTTGTCTTACGTTCGTTCTTATCTTGTGCCGTCTCCTGGGTGCTAACGTGTCCTCTCTTGTGCCCGCATACAGGGGTGCTCTTTTGTGTGGGGGGCCGCGGCGGATCAGGCGACCCCTTCCGAAGCATCGAGTGCTATTCCATCAGCAGGGACAGCTGGTTCTTCGGCCCCGAGATGAACAGCCGGCGGCGGCACGTGGGCGTCATCTCCGTGGGAGGTGAGTAACAGCGCAGCCCTCTGTCCCGCAGCCGTGATTGCCCGCCATTTAATGTATTCATTCAGCTTTTGTCCCCGCAGAGGGCGGCTTTTATTAACCGATGAATGCGGTGCCCGCAGGCCACGGCGCGCGGAATTTGCTAAATGTGAAATTATCTGTAGTTTCTCCAGAGGGCAGACTCCTTCTGCTTAGCAAGTTTAATTAGTCGAGTTGATGTAAAATCTCGGTGTACACCAAGACACATTTAAGTATGTCACATATGAGCGCCAAACTCATTTCTAATACCGCTTTTGCTTGTGGTACAGAGGTGGGCGTTAACAATTGATTTCACCAATAAGTGGGAGAACAGAATTAAGTTTTCTCAGCAAAATGTTACTTTTCATTAAAACATTATCATGCATTTATTTATACTGCAAATTGTAGTGTAACGTGCTGCATATCGTTGTACTTTCTCTAAATATGTGCCTCATTTTAAGTAAATTAAGAATGGTATAGTTTAGTGTGTATAATATCCCTTTGGAATACAATATTTGATTACTTTCTATGTACACTAGTTAATGCTACCAGGGAATCAGCGGTGTGACGTTTTCCGTAAGGACCACAGTGGTGCTATGCTTCATCGTAAAGGGTTACAATTTTTATGATGTATGCTAATGCAATTATATTTATAACTTTGGTTACAAAACATTTGTTTTTTCATACTTGCTGTCGCTGTGAATAGCACCAGCAGTGGCTTTAGTTAATCAGGTGGGCCACTGAGATCTGTACGTTGGTTGATCATTTTGGGGTTATGCATGAGTCGCCCCAGTAAATGTGTCTAATTTGTCTGGCTTCGAAGTCTATGGAACCTGTATCGAGTGGAGGGAACCATATTCTGCATGTGCTTTGTTTTATATTTTTACGTGTAGTAGTGGCACGTTAGTTCTAGTAAGGGAAAACTATTCCAGTGGTGTTAAACAAATTTGACTGCATCTCAAATCCATATCCAAGGACACACTTTGTATGCCCACTTGTGGAAGTAACCGGGACTGATTTATCTGGTCTATACTTAAAGATGTCCCCCGGAAGGAGCTTGGCTACTATATTGGAATTGGAGCTGAAGCCATTATTGTCCTTTTTACCTGGCATTCCTCAACAAGTTGCCCTGCTAGTGAGAGCTCCCTCTAAGGTGAGAGGCCGTTGACACATGTAACCTGTCTGCCCATATCACTCGCAGAGATGAGGGCGGTCAAATGGGCGTGCTGTAATGTCAGCATGTTAATTAAATTAATTAAATTAAAATTTAAATGTTTCCTGATCAGTAGATTTATCTTCTGATGCAATTCCTTTCAGAATGTGCTACTGTGCTTCAGATGTTTGTCTATGGGCTCACTCCTGATGTGTCTATGGAAAGCTGCTGGTATTAGGGCATTACCCTTTTTAAGAGATTTTCAGGTCTATACCTGGCAGAACCTCACACTCCGGAAAGGTTTGTCAGCATTACTCTGACATTGGTCTTTACGACATCCAGTGCTTAATTTGGGCCGGTGGTTTCTGGTGCTCAGCACCTGCACTTAATTGTCAGCACCGGCGCTAGTGACAGTCCACTACAAGGTGGCACTGTCTTTTTAGTTAGAGATGAGCACAACAAAAGTGATTAGTAAGTCAGAATTCATTAACAATGAATAATACTAGCCTCTCACGCCATTATTAAGTATTTGTGTGGCCTGAAATAGTCTAAATTGTCCCACGTGTAGAAGTGTGATGGTTAGGTGTAGTGTTGGTACTGTAATTGACAGTGCTGGCAGGGTATGGGTGGTACACTGATGACATTTATGTTGCTGTCTTCTGGGAGAGAATTTCTGTGAGTGGTTAGAATGCTGACAGTTTATCTAGTGCCTTCTGATGTTTCTTCTCAGTGTGGGTACTCCAGTTGAGTTCAAAGGCTAGTGTTTAATCCAGTTAGAGGGCACCGATTTCACATTTTATTACCCCCTTATTAAAGTGGGACAGATGGTGCTGTGTTTTTTCCTGTTGGACAACTGTGATCTTGCGTCCTGTCACTGCGCCAAATGGATCGACGGTCAATGGATGTTTGAACGTTCTTGGCTACTTCTGTTTTCGATGTGGAATTGCCAGTGAACTGCAACATCGTTGGCATTGTGTTAGGTCACCCTCCAGAGGCAGTGATGTTCTTACTCATGAAGAGATGGTAAAGAAAGAGTCCAGGTTTGACCATTGTGGCACTCTTACAGGGTTCAAAAGGGGGTGGTGATGGACGGAGCATCTGAATCAATCAAACACTCACACCCTGTCAAAAGATCTGGGTTTAATCCATCACCGTTCTTTAGCCCACTCTGCCACCCCAGTTCAGACATGGCTATATGCAAATCAGTCTGACCCTGTGCCTCATGGGAACAGTCCAGCCCGAACTGCCAAGCCATGTCTTCCCTGGACTGGAAACAAGCTTCCGAGGACCGGTTTCTGGCATTCCAGGCGTCTTCAGCCCGGCTTGCTTGAATCCAGTGGCAAAGTGAGCAAGGGACTCACGTCTGAGCATACCCTGCCACACTTATGGCGGCCAAAAGCGGTACAAAAGGGGGTGGTGATGGACGGAGCATCTGAATCAAGCAAACACTCACACCCAGTCAAAAGATCTGGGTTTAATCCATCACCGTTCTTTAGCCCACTCTGCCACCCCAGTTCAGACATGGCTATATGCAAATCAGTCTGACCCTGTGCCTCATGGGAACAGTCCATCACCACCCCCTTTTGTACCGCTTTTGACCGCCATGAGTGTGGCAGGGTATGCTCAGACGTGAGTCCCTTGCTCACTTTGCCACTGGATTCGGGCAAGCCGGGCTGAAGACGGCTGTAATGCCAGAAACCGGTCCTCGGAGGCTTGTTTCCGGTCCGGGGAAGGCTTGGCTTGGCAGTTCGGGCTGGACTGTTCCCATGAGGCACAGGGTCAGACTGATTTGCAAATAGCCATGTCTGAACTGGGGTGGCAGAGTGGGCTAAAGAATGGTGATGGATTAAACCCGGATCTTTTGACTGGGTGTGAGTGTTTGATTGGTTCAGATGCTCCGTCCATCACCACCCCCTTTTGTACCACTCTTACAGGGTTGGCACAACTTGTTTACAAGCTTGTTTACCATTCTTGTGAAGGGTGTAGTTTGACAGCTGTTCCAGGCGAGGTCGCCCCCACTCCGCTGCTCCTGCCCGCTGACCACCTGAGCTGCCCTGACAAGCTGTCCTGCTGCCTCGCTGCTACCTCCTGCTACCTGCCCACTCTGCTGCCTCGTGGTTGCCCTCGCCGCCGCTCCTGCTGCCGCCTTTGTCTCTTCCCTTCTTGGGTTGCCCTTGACCCGCTGCTTGTGTTTTTCTGCTGCCTCCCGTTTCCCCCCCCCTTCTGCTGCCCTCCCACTTCCTTTGAGACCGCTCCCGGCCGCCGGCCGCCCCAGCCGCCGCCGAGCCGTCCTCAGTCCCCCTTCCCGCCACTGACCTACGCCGACTCCGCCCCCCTACTGCCCATTGGCCGCCCACGCTCCCGGCACCCAGCTGACCCACCCTACCGGCTCCTTACTTATGACGCCCCCAGAGCGACCGCGCAGCGGACGCGCGCTGCAGGAGCACCGAAGGTGCGCCGAAGGTGCGCCAAAGGTAAGCCCGTCTGCGCCCGTCCGCGCCTGGCCCGCGCCCAGCGCCCGGACCCCCTGTCTCCCGCAGTCACCAGCCCTCCCGCTGGACCTACGCCGCCACCGAACTCAACGCACTCAACGCCGGCCGACTCCCGGGTTGCTACCGAGCCACCCCGAGACGCACCCACGGACCCTTCTGCTGCAACTCCTGCAAGTTCACCTGCACCCGGACCTGCACCACTCCAGCAGTGCCCAAGACCTCGACGAGCAACAGCAGCAGCCACCTGAAGTGCATCCCGCTCAACACCCGCTCCGTCCACAGACACGCCGTCGAGCTCTGGAACCTGCTCGACACCACAGCCCCGGACGTCGCCTTCCTCACGGAAACCTGGATGAACGCCTCCTCAGCACTCGACATCGCCATCGCCATCCCAGACGGCTTCAAGATCATCCGGAGGGACCGCGTCAACCAGACAGGAGGAGGCATCGCCATCATCCACAGGAACTCCATCCGCATCACGACCAACACCGACGACACCCTCGCACCCGCCGAGCACCTGCACTTCCAGATCCACATCAACCCCAAGACCACCCTCCGAGGCACCATCGTCTACAGGCCCCCGGGACCACGCACACAATTCAGCGAGGACATCGCCGACTTCGTCAGCCCGCATGCCCTCCCCTCCGCTGACTACATCCTCCTCGGGGACCTCAACTTCCACCTGGAGAACAACAACGACCGCAACACCACCACCCTTCTGGACAACCTCGCTATCCTCGGACTCAAGCAACTGGTGACCACCCCCACCCTCTACGCCGGACACACACTCGACCCCGTCTTCTCATCCAGCAAGGACATCGCCTTCAGCCACGCCACCGGACTCCACTGGACGGACCACAGCTGCATCCACTTCAGCTTCAAAAGGACCACGATCCACCAGCAACAGGTTGCACGCAGAAACTGGAACAAGATCACAGCCGACCAGCTTGCGACTTCCCTGAGCAAGAACCCACCCACCAGCGCAACGAACCCCAGCAAAGCGGCCACCAACCTCACGAAGTGGATCAGCGACTGCGCAGACGACCTCGCCCCTCTGAGGACCCCGCCTAGCAGACCCGGCAGCAAGAAAGCCCCATGGTTCACTGACTAACTCAAGAGCTCCAAGAAGGACTGCAGAGCCCTTGAGAAAGCCTGGCGCAGAGACCCAACACCGGACAACATGACTGCCCTCAAGCTCGCCACCCGAAAACACCACCAACTGATCCACACCACCAAGAAAACTGCATTCAAGGAACGACTGGACAACAACGCACACCACAGCAAGGAACTCTTCAACATAGTTAAAGAGCTCTCCAACCCCAACGCCGGAAACAACGACATCACCCCTTCGCAAGACCTCTGCAACTCCCTCGCCTCCTACTTCCACAACAAGATCGCGGACATACACAACAGCTTCAGCACTCAACTGACGCACGCCACGACCGAACCACCGCCCCCCACCACCACCCTCCGGGCCTGGACCCCGATCAGCACCGAAGACACCATCCGCACGATGAACTCCATCCACTCCGGATCTCCGACCGACCCCTGCCCTCACCACGTCTTCAACAAGGCCGACTCTGTCATCGCACCCCACCTGCGGGACACCATCAACACCGCTACCTTCCCGGAGAGCTGGAAGCACGCCGAACTCAGCGCCCTACTAAAGAAGCCATCAGCCGACCCCACCGACCTCAAGAACTACCGACCCATCTCACTGCTCCCGTTTCCCGCAAAAGTCATCGAGAAGACCGTCAACAAGCTGCTGGCCGCCTTCCTCGAGACGAACGGATCCCTCGACCTCTCGCAATCCGGCTTCCGGGCCAACCACAGCACCGAGACCGCCCTGATCGCAGCAACCGATGACATCCGAGCCCTGCTCGACAATGGAGAAACAGCGGCCCTCATCCTCCTAGACCTCTCCGCGGCCTTCGACACTGTCTGCCACCGTACCCTAGTACAGCGCCTCAGCAACGTCGGAATCCAGGAGAAGGCACTGGAGTGGATCACCTCCTTCCTCGCCGGAAGGACACAGAGTCCGCCTCCCCCCGTTCAGATCAGAAGCCACCGAAGTCATCTGCGGCGTTCCTCAAGGCTCCTCGCTCAGCCCAACCCTCTTCCACGTCTACATGAGTCCCCTCGCAGCCATCGCACGCCAGCACAACCTCAACATCATCTCCTACGCCGACGACACCCAGCTGATCCTCTCCCTCACCAACGACCCCGCCACCGCCAGAGCCAACCTACACGAAGGGATGAAAGAGGTAGCCAAATGGATGAAGAACAGCCGCCTGAAACTGAACTCGGACAAGACGGAAGTCCTCATCCTGGGTTCCTCACCCTCCGCCTGGGACGACTCCTGGTGGCCCCCCGCCCTAGGCAGCGTACCCAAACCAACAGACCACGCACGCAACCTGGGCTTCATCCTGGACTCCTCCCTCTCCATGACCAGACAAGTCAACGCCGTCTCCTCGTCGTGCTTCAACATCCTACGCATGCTACGCAAGATCTTCCGGTGGATCCCCACCGAGACCAGGAAGACGGTCACCCAGGCCCTCGTCACCAGCCGACTGGACTACGGCAACGCCCTCTACGCCGGAACCACCGCCAAACTCCAGAAGAGACTCCAGCGGATCCAGAACGTCTCGGTACGACTCATCCTGGACATCCCCCGTCACAACCACATCTCCGGACACCTGAGAGACCTGCACTGGCTCCCGGTCAACAAGAGAATCACCTTCCGTCTCCTCACCCACGCACACAAAGCCCTGCACAACCAAGGCCCAGGATACCTCAACAGCCGCCTCAACTTCTACGCTCCCAAACGCCAGCTTCGATCGACCGGCCACGCCCTCGCCGCCGTCCCCCCGCATCCGAAGAGCCACCACAGGGGGAAGGTCCTTCTCCTACCTCGCCGCCAAGACTTGGAACTCCCTCCCGACTCACCTCCGCCTGACCCAGGACCACCTCGCCTTCAGGAAGCAGCTCAAGACCTGGCTGTTCGAGCTGTAGCAGACCCCCCCCCCCCCCCCTAGCGCCTTGAGACCCTCCGGGTGAGTAGTGCGCTATACAAATGCTTTGATTGATTGACAGATTGACAGCTTGAATATCAGGTAGTTTGGAAATTTGAGAATGATATATTTTGCAGGAGACCTATATGCAATACTTAGTTCATGGCTTTTACCGTGTCTGGGAAAACAACTTCAAAGTTTCTCTGTTGCTATGAAAGCCAACTATTATTTTCTCACCCGTTTGTAATTGATGATTGCTTGATTGTTCTTTTAGGGTAAAACTTTTTCCTGAAAAGATTTCTCCTAGGGCAATATCCCAAGACCAGCAATAGCGATCTTTCTCCAGGAGCATGGATGAGCCAGTAACCATGCTTATGGGGTGGCAGCTTGATGTTTCTCGCAGTTGTTTTTTTAGACTTCAGCAAAACATGATTTGGCACCTTTCCAGGAAAAGGTGAAGAACTGGAATTATATGTATGCTTTACATAACTCCTCAAAGCATTCCACAGCCCTGTGTGGGAGCATCTTAATTGCAAGGTTGGTTATTTCATCACTTCCTTTTACATGACCTTGTGCCAACTTCTGTGAAATGATAGTGAAGTCACTCCCTGTACCTTTTTTTTTCAGTGCTCTGTGCCCCAGTTTCAGGTGCCTACTGGGTAATGTGTCTAACAACTTCCACGTCTGCTCCTTTGCCAATTTGCTGACCTAGTTAGGCATATTCAAAGTCTCAGGCCTTTTGACATAGACCTGAAATAGGTCTTCATTGTTGCATATTCTGCCTTACATTGGTGACTTTTTTTAGATTTTTTTTGTACTGGTTAGACAAAGGGTCTAACTTTCCACTAATAGCTGTCAAACTACTTCAGAGTAACTGCAGTAGCTTCCATTTTTTCTCTTTCTTGTCCTTATTTGTTCTTTAAGTAATTTTGTTACAGGATCAAACTTTTTTCAGAGGTTCCTGTGTGTCAACATTTAGTCATTGTCGTCTGGCTCTATTTTCCTTAACTGTTGGCTGTTTGATACCCTTTGATAGGTTAGGGATTGTATATTGTTTGACCATCTGTTTGAAATGATGGACTTAATTGCATGGTGAACACAAAGTGTGAAATGGTAGAACGCTTTTAAAATTCTTATAGTAGAGCTTAGAGGGTAAGTGAAGGCTCTGTTCTTCATTGCATCCTGGTAGCCATAGATTCGGCAAAAACGAGACCATCGCTGTAGGATGCCCAGAAGCATTACGGAATCATTTTTCAAAGGATATTGGGCACGACCGCCATGTGGTCCAAGATACGAGGCGTCCCTACAGAATCAGAGATGGCTTGATATACATCAATTAGCTATTTGCTTTTCGCTCAGACGTTCAAATTTGGCTGGTAGAGGATTGATCGTGATTTGAGATACTACTACATTTTGTTGACTATGATGTGACATTTCTATTTGGATACCCCCTGTTTTTAACCATGCACATAGATCCTGATGATAGTATTAATGGACCACCTCAAGAAGATGATGGACATTTATTTTTAAACATATTGTGCCCTCATATTCTGTTCATGTATGGAGGCCATTGTACCCTATACTACGTATAAGCACCCTGAGTATCACACAGAATTGTAGTGCAATGGACGGTCACCTGATGATGGCAGCAATGCCGAAACGCGCGTAGTCTACATCTACCGCATTGCCCCCCATCAACTTTACGTCTATTATATTCATCCACTAATTGATTGATATGTTCTTGGTATATTGATTATTTGCAATGAATGGAACATTTTTAATATATTGAGAAAAAAACAAAGAAATATTTTCAAATTTAATCTAATAAGAGACTGTTTTGAAGAATAAAAATAAATATATATTTTTTGAGATTCGTTAGTGCCTTTTTCTGTACTAGTGGTTACTTACTGTCTACAGATATTTTTTCGATTGTCTCATTATTTCAAGCTATAAACTTTTACCTATTGCTTCATTGAAGAGTGTACTTTACTTTGTCGAAGTTATAACTGGTCTTTACTGGTTGCTTTCAATCTCGCCATGTACTATGACCATTGCTTGGTTAAGATCAGAGGTCAGCTCAACCAGTTTCAAACTCTATAGTCTGAGTATGTTTTTCAGAGGTACAATGTTCAGGACGTCTGCTGGATACTTCTAACTGCAGATCCCTCACATTAGGCTACTTCCTGGGTGATAGATAGACTCCATGCAGATAATTTTTTTAGGTTTGTGCTTCCGAGCACCACTAGGTGGTGCTATGTGGCTCTGCATTGGAGCCCACGAAGTGATGAAGTGGAGCTGCTTATAAGTGACACTCCAGCACGCTGATGTTACATCATTGTTTTTTATGCCATCCAACTGGGAATCCAGAGTTCTGCTTATGAATTTATCAGGTTTTCTGACGACTGAAAGACTTTTACAGTGTGCTAGGGAATGATATCCCCCTAGAATTCAAACAGTACTGTGACTGCAGAAAGCCAGTTGTTGGTCACAGATCCGCATGAGGTGTGTATTTGGTATCTGGACTCTAGGCATGACCCTAAGCCTTCTGATAAGTGTACCAATCATGAACTTGATGGCGTTTCAAGACCAGGTGCTAAAGTTGTATGTCGCCAAGCACAAGAAGTCACGTGCCCGGACAAATTCCCGGTCATGGGCTGTTGCCGCAACTGTTTAACTTCCAGCTTGAAGTGTTTTGGTAAGTCCAAGGCCGAACACAAACATTAAAAAGCAAAACTGGACTCTACCCCAAACAACCACTCGGATTCCAAGGTAAAGGCACAAGGGTGTCAACATGTGGGGGCATGTCCATGATGGTGGCCAACTCGGATGCTTGCTGAACGAGCTCCATGCCAGGCCCGGTCGGCATCGGCCCACCGATGTGCCTCCCCCAGTCTGCACTGCATTCCACAAGTGCCACGAGGGAACAAACGCACTTTCCACACACCCTGGACTCCCTAAGAAACGGATGGAGGTGGCACTGGCGAGTGGGTCCTGGGACGCTATCACGCCACGTGGACACCCAAGTGGAGCTGGGGCCGTCTGACAGAGTGGTATGTGCTGCGCAGCGGAGACAGGATTGTGCTACAGTGATACACCGCTCCTCAGGCTGGGGGCCCTGCTGCCTGTGGTGTGCCTAGCTGCAAACTTTGGTATTGCTTCCGAGGGCGCAGCCCTCTTTTAAGAAGCACACCTCTTCTGAGTGGCTGCACATCTTGTCCACTGTCTGACTAACTGCGATCGTTCAATTGAGGACCAGCGGCAAACCCGGTACATCTAGCCTGCATTCACCCTGTGCAGTGCTGCGGTTAATCTCCCCAGCAGAGAGCCGACAGAGCCCACAGTATCTCTGCGAAATCGGGCAGACCTGTCTGAGATTCTTGAAAAACAGCGATCAGCAGGGCGGGGCAGTGTCATCGCTGCCTGCCACCGCCAGGTCGAGCGCGGTGGTCATGGTGTACCTGGGCTGCCTGGACATTGGGGCACAACACTGCGGCAGGTCTCGTGGTAGCAGACATAAAGAAGGTCAGCGGCAGGATCCTTGAGGGTCACCAGCGGTCCTGACTGCTCCAAAGTGTCCTCGACAATGGAGGTGAGCCACGCTCCCATCCCGCTGACTCTGCTGGGGGAACTTCCCTCTGGCCTGGGGCGGAATTGCCCCTCTGGTACCTCACACTCTAGTGATTCATGGGGTGGCAGTGACTACCCTCATGAATGTTCAGGGGCACACCTGGAGTGTGACACCCACGGCGATCTTTTGGTGCACTGCTGCTACCTCGCTGAATGAGGTTGCGGCGAGATCATGCGAACGAGCAGTATTGGATGAGCTTCCTGCAACACTGCTGTTGGTACGGAGCACCTCGTACTTCGCTGCTCGACACACAAAGCACAGGTATTTGTGAGAATGATGAAGTAATGAGCGGCAGCCCCCACCACCACCCAACGCACCCTTCTGTCATTGTGGCCCATCCAGGGCCCAGCAGACTAGTCCCCATATTGTGGTGTCCCCCCCCCCCCCCCCCCCCCCCCCAGGTAAAAGCTTACCCTTTGGAAGCAGTGTCTGCCTGGACAGTGTTTGTACTTTGCAGGAGGCAATATTTGCCTGGGACTCTTAAGACTCTGCCCCTCTTCAGGGGACTTGTCTCAACTTGAACTTGGGTTACCCTTTCCTCCTAGCCTGAATGACCTGTTTGTGTTGACTCCTTCTCACCTATCTGGACTCCTCTGGAGTGCAGGGACTGTGACCACCTCCCCATACTCCTCACAACCACTGCTTGATATGCCAATACTCCAGTGGGGTTCTCTCCCGCGCTTGCATAGACGGACTGACTTGTGGCCTTTCACCTGCGCCACACCATGAAGGAGGAAAACCAAGAACACTAGAACTCTGACCACTGACTCTAGCATCCCAGCATCGTCCTTGAGCTCCTCAGAGACCAAATCATAGGCTTCCTGCGACACCTTGAATCCACCCTTGACAAACAGCCGACACAGTTCAGAAAGGTTCTGCAATCCATCCTGGACACAAAGACCTCGCTGGAAGCAAAAATTTAAGACTATCTCTAGATGGGGGCCTGCTAAGCGCCTACCACAGCAAACTAGCGGACTGAGTTGACAATGCAGAGTCTGCACTGATCCTCCTATGGCTCATCAGTGCGAGAACTGCAGGTGAAACAGGACATCATGAAGGAGAAAGTGGCCTCCTTACACTGTCCGCAGAAGATGTCAAGGGGCGCTCACGGCGCAACAATGTTCGCTTCCTGGGGTTCCTAGAGAGGTCTGAACTCCCCAACAATTAACTCTTTCTCAAGGAGTGGCTGATGACTGCCGTACTTGTGGACAAGTTCCCTACGCTGGTTTTAGTGGAGCAGGCACACCGCGTCCAAGGGCACCCACCTCCTCCTGGACCACGGGCTTGCCCACTCATTGCACGCTTCCTTAATTTCTGCGATCGGGGCCTTCTTGCAATGCTTCCGCACAAAGGGTCTCTGGTGCTTTGAGAACACAGAACATAGCAGTACATCCAGATTTTACAGCTTATGTAGAGTAACTATGGGGCTCCTACCTGAAGATAAAACAACATCTGGGCGAACTGCACCTTTGCTATGCTTTACTGTTCCCTGCGAAACTCAAGGTCCTGGACAGTGAGTCCTCTCACATCTTCTCCACACCTGAGGATGTTTGGACCTAGCTTCACGTGAAAGGCCTGGTGCGCACATCTGAAAAAGCTGAAGGGGTCTTAGGAGATTCTGCAACCTAAATGGAGGAGGCACAGAGCAGCAGGAATGCAGCCTACTCAAGACTCAAGGCTCGGGTGGTGGAAGAGGCCTAGTTGCACAACACAAACTCTGTTACAGCAGTGCAATCCAACCCAACCATGGACTTTGGCTCGGACACAGGCACCTCCGAATCCTCCACCGATTGCAGTACACTTGATCCTAAATTCACGCCACAATCAGCCAATGATATATTGTGACCTTCCTCTCATAGCTGGGTCCCTCATCTGTCTGTTCACCTTGCTCAGTCTGGTACCCTACATTGCGGGGAGTCATGCTAGTTTTGGAACATTGGCTTTTCAACTTTTGAAATGAGCCCAGGCGTTGGAACATAACCCCAATTGTAATGCCACGTCCTGCCATTGCTTCCATATGGACTTACTTGATTGTTTTTCTTCATTTTGTTTTTGAGTTGGGGATTTTTGGATAGGACCTCACAGGTTCACTGTCCTGGTGGGGTGGGGAGATGCAGTCATTTCCACTAGCTGCTGTTCATGTGTTCACTGTTGTTTTCTTTGTCTGCCTATTACATATGTGCTCTGAGGACACCTGATCAGGCCAGGCATGGCCCTGCTGAATGCGGGTCACTATAAATGGGGGACGCAATATCCTTTACCGCTACTCCCATCACAGGTTCAATTTCGGGGGCAATTCTGATACTCACACCCCACACAATCACATCCTTCCATGGAATATGCACGGTATGACCACTCCTACTAATAGATACTACATTTATGCAGCTTAAATGCCCTCACACACACATTGCCATGCTCCAAGAAGCTGATCTCACATTGGCGGAGCTCCACAAGGTTTATGCGAGGTGAAGGTGACAGTTGTACGGTACACCCATATCGGCCTATGCTCAAGGGCGGATTATATAGATCTCCCGGGTGTCCCATTCTTCTTGGATGCTCACAGGTTGGACACAGAAGGGCGCTTTGTGAAATTAGATGGCCACTTTTATGGGATTCCCCTCACACTGGTGGCAGTCTATACACCCAACACTAATCATTTGGGATTCCTGGATACACTCAGACCAGTGCTCTTTCGAAACTCATTACAGCCAGGGCTATAGGGGAGCAATTTTAACTGTACCTGATGTAGGTCTTGATCGTTCCACCTGCCTGAACGTGGCAGCAAGTGTTCGCACCACTCAGCGCTTTGGAAACTTCCTCACACGCCGACGCTTACATAGTGTATGGCGTTCGGGCCCCCGCTTGAGCGTGAATACTCCTACTACTCCCCAGTTCACGATGTACACACTAGTTTTAATCTCTTCTTTTGCACTGAACAGCTGGGCCCATGATCACCTGGGTGGAGTACTTAGCACTCACCCTCTTGGACCAATGCCACCAGCCAATCACGGTGCATTGGGGTAGGTAATATCCCACTATTCCCACCTGGCGGCTGCAAACAGAGGTTCTCTCTGACTGCACCCTACCCCCGTTCGCGAGGAGCTGGCCCAGTTCATCACACGCGTCTTCGAACTAAAAGAGGGATCTGTCTCATCATGGGCCCTACAATGGGACGCACCCAAAGTTGTAGTGCATGGAAACTGCCTGGCGGTGTCTTGGGGGGTATGCCGGCACTTGTTGGAGGACTTATCTAAAAGAAACACGTTAGTTAGATTCCTTACCTTAGAGTAACCCCCAGACGTCAGACTGGATCTGGAAAATTTTGCGTAGCAGTACCCCTGCGCGTCGGTAGGCGTCGTCTACGGCTCCCCATTAGTCGTCGGCTTCGTTGGCGCTGGGATGACGTCGTTGGAGTACTTAGATGCCGTCCTCGCGCGCTGACGTCAGTTCTTGTTTTTTTCACGCCAGCAAGCGCAGGTCTGGAGAAAGCAGTACCTTAGTCACTTTTTGACTAAACTTTTTTGATCATTTTTGATCTCTTCTCGAGTCTTCATGACTCTCGGTGCTGGTAGGGATGCCCGGGTTCAAGCCCTGTACCGACTGCGCCCGACTGATGTCGGTTACGGATCCCCACCGCCGGTGCCTGTATTGCCTTGGGGCCGACCACGACGACCGGTCATGCCCCGACTGCCGGGCCTTGACGTCGAAGGCTAGACGGGAGCGGTCCCGTAAGCACCTCGAGCTCCAGCAGTCGGCCCGCGCCGCTCAAGGTCCCGATCCAGGAGGGGGTCGAGGGACCGGTCGCGGGGCCACAGTCATCGAAGCTCTGCGAGTCGACACCATTCGTCGGGCTCCAAGTCCTCAGGTAAGAGGCACAAGAAGTCGAAGAGACGACACCGCTCTTCCGACTCCCCCCGGCGCTCGCACGACACCGGCTCCGCCGGAGCCGCAGGTCCCGTGGCCAGCTCCATAGACGCCGGAAGAGATCGAGGCCTTCCTCATGGCCATGAGGTCCCTCTCTCCTCCGTCGTGTCCCGTGGTGCCTCCTGGCCCCGACTGGGAGTCCAGGCGGGCCAGGTGCTTCGGCAACTTCGGTCCCGACGCCGCAGGCTCTAGCTGGATTCGGTTCCAGATCCGGGTCGCCGCTGGTCGACCTCACGACCCCGCCTGCGTCGACCCCCAGGGTGTCACCCCCGGCGCCGTCCCCGCATGGCACCGCCCCTGATCCCTCCCTCGGTCCGGATCCGGCGTTGGACTGGTGTCGACCGACGCCGCATTCGATGCCAGCTGAAGAGCATTTCTTCTTTGATCCGGCTCCGTCCTTTGACCCTGAATTTCAGGAGATGGAGGACGAGGGGGATTGGGAGGGGTCTGAGAACCCTCTGACACGTGAGTGTCAGTCCTTTCAGGACTGGACAGAGGAGCTAGGGGAGGCCAGTGGTCTCGACACTTCCCCTGACACTTCCCCTGACACTGACTTTGTCTCCCCTCCTACCGTGGCTACGGAGGAGGGAGCTACTTAGTGTGGTGCTGACGCGGGCAGCCAAGGCCTTGGTGCTTACTCTCCCGTCGCTACAGTGAGGTCTAACATCCTCACTTTGGTCCTTAAACCGCAGACAGGCTCTCCGGAGCCTCTGCTGCTGTTTAATGAGGCTCTCATGGACGTCCTGTTGGGCACCTGGTCCAGGCCCGCTACAGGCCCCCCTGTAGATAGGAAAGTCGCCAGGCGGCACCGCCCAGCTCCGGGCGATCCTAGCTTCCTGTCCACCCACCCCACCCCCGAGAGCCTGGTGATCCAGGCCTCTATTTCCCAATCTGCATTCCCGACTGCACCCCCAGATCGGGAATCCAAAAGGTATGAACAGTTGGGTAAGAAACTGTTCTCGTCCCTCAGTTGTGGATTGTGGTCAGTCAACACAGCTTGCCTTTTGGTCTGTTATACCCACTCTCTGTAGGATACGGTTGCGGCCGTGTTGCCAGAGTGCCCGGAGGAGGCCTGGGCGAAGCTCGCTCAAGCCCTCGCGGAGGGACGAGACACAGCTCGGTATTCCATACAATGTGGGCTGGATACCACGGACTCGCTGGGCAGGGCGATGTCAACGACGGTGGCGGTTTGCCGCCACGCCTGGCTGAGGTCCGCCAACTTCTCGGCCGATGTCCAGAACACCCTCATGGACTTGCCGTTTGATGGCAGCCACCTCTTTGGTGGCAAGGCAGAACATGCGCTTGAACGCTTCAAGGACTCCAGGACTATGGCCAAGTCCTGGGGCCTCTCGGGCCAGCGTCAGCAGCAGTCTGCCTTTCGCTCCTTTCGTGGCCAAGGAAGGGCCCCCCCTTCACGTCCTGCCAGCCACGGGCCACAGTCTAACATCCAGCGCGGCGGCGGACGTGGTAACCACCATGGCGGTGCCAAAGGACAACGGCGCGGCCAGTCCACATCCACCCCCGCAGCATCCGCCTCAAAGCTCTCCTAGTCAGAGCTTTCAGGCCCACTTGATGCCAGTGGGGGTTAGGGTCCGCCATCACCTACTCCACTGGTGCACCATCACTTCGGACTGGTGGGTGCTGCACATCGTCCAAAGGGGCTACTCCCTCCCCTTCGAGGCGACCCCTCCAGCCATGCCACCGCAGTACTACCACATGTCGGGGGATCACTTGCAACTTCTGCAAGAGGAAGTGTCGGCCCTCTTGGCCAAGGGAGGCATCGAGCGCGTTCCTGGGCCAGAAGTAGGATGTGGTTGCTATTCCCACTACTTTCTGGTTTCCAAGAAGGGCAAAGGGGGCCTACGCCCTATCTTGGACCTACGGAACGTCAACGGCTTCCTCCGGAAGGAAAAGTTCAAGATACTGACTCTGGCTCAGATCTTAGCTGCCCTGGACCCCGGAGACTGGATGGTAGCATTGGACTTGCAGGACGCGTATTTCCAAATCCCCGTCCTGCCAGCCCACCGACGTTACCTGCGGTTCATGGTAGGCCGCAAGCACTTCCAGTTCACCGTGCTCCCCTTTGACCTTACCAGCGCCCCACGGGTGTTCACGAAAGTGACGGCGGTGGTCGCAGCTCATCTGCGCAGGTTAGGGGTGTCAGTCTTCCCCTACCTCGACGACTGGTTGTTGAAGGCGGGCTCGCCCCAGACAGTCGTCAGCCACCTTCAGACTACGGCCGACCTCCTGCACTTGCTGGGGTTTTCCATCAATGTGCCGAAGTCACACCTGTGTTCCTCTCAAAGGCTCCCCTTCATCAGAGCGGTTCTGGATTCGGCGCAGTTTCGGGTTTATCCTCCCGAACAGCGGGTTCGGGATATTCAGGCTCTGATTCTGATCTTTCAGCCTTTATCCCGGGTCTCGGTCAGGTTGACGCTGCTGCTTCTGGGGCTGATGGCCTCCTGCATCCTTCTGGTGCATCACGCCAGGTGGCGGATGCGGGCTCTGCAGTGGGACCTGAAGTTTCAGTGGGCCCAGCATCAGTGCAACCTGTGCGATTATGTCCAGATCTCGGAGGGCACTGTCTTGCAGTGGTGGCTCACGGGACGCGATCGGATCAGCTGCAGATCCCTCTCCCTTCCCCAACCGGAGCACGTAGTTGTGACGGATGCGTCCCTCCTGGGCTGGGGGGCCACATGGGAGAGTCGGAGATCAGAGGACTCTGGTCTCCGGCGGAGTCCCGGCTCCACATCAACCTTCTGGAGCTGTGGGCGATCCGGCTTGCACTGAAGGCATTCCTTCCCTCTGTCCGGGGAAGTGTAGTGCAGGTGTTCATGGACAATACCACCGCCATGTGATACTGCAACAAACAGGGCGGGGTGGTGTCGTGGACCCTTTGCCAGGAGGCTCTGCGCCTCTGGCAATGGCTGGCACACCAGTGCGTCACCCTGGTGGTTCAACACCTGGCAGGTTCCTTTAAGGCCAGGGCGGACGAACTCAGCCATCGGTGCATGATGGATCACGAATGGCGTCTGAACTCCGACGTGGCGCTAGGCCTCTTTCGACAGTGGGGAGAGCCTTAGTTAGATATATTCGCCACAGAAGAGAACGCGCAATGTCATCAGTTCTGCGCGTTGGAATTTCCAAGGTGGCACTCGCTCTGAGACGCTTTTCGTCACGAGTTGAGTTGCGGTCTGTTGTACGCCTTTCCGCCTATACCACTTCTGCCCAGGGTGCTGAAGAAGATCAGGCGCGACCGTGCCCAAGTCATCCTTGTTGCTCCGGACTGGGCACGCAGGTACTGGTATCCCGAGCCACTCAGCATGTCAGTCGATCCCCCGATTCGTCTGCCTCTTCAGGACGACCTTCTGTCGCAGCAGCAAGGGACAGTCCTCCACCCGAACCTGTGCTGCCTCCACCTCCATGCGTGGAGATTGAGCAGCGGCAGTTGAGGCCATTTGATGTCTGAAGTCTGTGATGTCATTCTGGCAGCCAGGCGTCCCTCAACAAAAACGGTATACGCCTGCAGGTGGAACAATTTGTGGCATGGTGCACAGCAAAGGCTGTGGATCCTCTCTGCCCCTTTCAGAGGTTCTCCTCTTTCTTCTTTCTCTTGGCCAGCAGGGCTCTGCTCTGGGCCCTATCAAGGGCTACCTCTCTGCCGTTTCGGCCTTCTTAAGGCTTCCTGATCAGCCTTCTCTTTTCAAGTCCCCGGTTGTAAATAGATTCTTGAAGGGCATCACTCACATGTTTCCTCCTGTTCCTTTCGTGATGCCTCAGTGGGACTTGAACTTGGTTCTGACTTTTTTGATGTGTGCTCCCTTCGAGCCACTTCACAATTGCCCTCTTCGTCTTCTGACTCTTAAGACTGCATTCCTGGTTTCCATCACCTCTGCCAGGAGAGTGAGTGAGCTCCAGGCTCTTTCTTCTAAACCTCCTTTCCTTTCTGTCCATCCGGATAAGGTTGTTTTAAGAACGCGTCCCTCTTTCCTGCCCAAGGTAGTCACCGCCTTAACACATCGGGAAGTCTATCACCTTGCCCACCTTCTTTCCACCTCCGCATCCCTCGAAAGAGAGGCTCCACCGTCTGGACCCAAAACGTGCCCTCTCATTCTATCTGGACCGCACACGCCAGTTCCGGGTGGATGACCAACTCTTTGTTGGTTACGTGGGCGCTAAGAAGGGACGGGCGGTGCACAAACGAACCATCTCTCGGTGGGTCGTCTTGTGCATCAATATTTGCTACTCCTTGGCGAAGAAGGAGCCTCCTGTTGGGCTGAGGGCCCATTCCACTCGGGCCACGGCGGCTTCTACTGCCCTGGGTCGGGGAGTCCCCTTGCAGGACATCTGTCAGGCAGCTACGTGGGCCTCGCTGCACAGGTTTGCTAGACACTACTGACTGGACTGCCAAGTCCGGAGAGATGTCTTCTTTGGCTGTTCCGTTCCGTTCTCCATGACTTTCTGGTGTGATCTTGGTTCACAGACCCACCACCAGGGTTGATATTGCTGGGGTATCTATTCTAAGGTAAGGAATCTAACTAACGTGTTTCTTTCAGATGAACAAGTTACTTACCATCGGTAACGATACATCTGTAAGAAACATTAGTTAGATTCCTTACTGCCCCACCCATCCTCCCCGTTCTGCGAACCGATATCTAGGGTTAAGGTCATCCATTTCAGGGCCCTAGTTTCATGGCACCAGTGCCGGTTTTTATCATGGCTCTGAGTTTCTGGCACGGAAAAACTGTGTATAAGAACTGACATCAGCGCACGAGGGCGGCGTCTAAGTACTCAGACGACGTCATCCTGGCGCTAACGACGCCTACGACGGACGAGGAGCCGCAGACGACGCTTACCAATGCTTACCGACGCGCAGGGGTACTGCTACGCAAAATTTTCCGGATCCAGTCTGACGCCTGGGGTTTTTTCTAAGGTAAGGAATCTAACTAACTAATGTTTCTTACAGATATATCGTTACCGAAGGTAAGTAACTTGTTCATTAGATTTAGAGCGGAAACTGATATCTGGAGGTAAGGGTGACTAGTTGTGAGGTGTCTGCTGAACAACTCCATCAACTGTGTAAGCAGCGGACTGAGGCTGAAGCTCTCCTGGGTAAATGACTACAAACGACGCACATCCCAGCAACATGCTGAAAGATCGCTCTGGGAGGCTTTGTGTGGCTCATTAGAGAGGATGAACATTGTGCCCTCATCAGAGCACTCTGCTTATTTGATGGCGTGATGATTACATTGTAGTTAGTCATTAAGCGCTGCCTTCCATGAGTATTACTAGGGACTTTATGCCCCCACCTACTCCCAACACCTGATCGAGCGCAGAGGTTTTTAATTATTTGCTGCTGGTCCGGTTGAACCTGCTACAGTGAGCCGAGCTGGATGAACCCTTGCAGTTTCAAGAGATACCGGCAGCTATCTCCCAAACTGCCCGGAACAAGACCCCGGACATCGATGGGCAGCCAATTGAGTACTACGCTACTCTCTCTGCTCAAACCGCCCAACATTTAATGGAAATGTTCAATGAGACCAAAACACTGGGATGCCTCTCAGACTAACTTCGAGAGGCCCTGATCGTGGTGCTTCCTTAACAGGGTAGGGACCCAATCAATGTTCATTCCTAGCGTCCTCTTTCCTAAACATTGACTGCAAGATCCTGGGTAGAGTGTTAGCGAACTGCCTACTCCCCATAATTCACACACTTGTCCATTCCAACCAACCCGAATTCATACCGGGACATAGCCCTTTTCATCACCATCTGCCGTTTATTGCGCATCATGCACAATACTCCCACCAGCACTTTTGCTCAGGTGGGTGTGTCAAGGCATTTGACACACTGAGCAGAGGCTTCCTCCTCTTAACCTTTGACAGTGTGTTGTTCGGACTGGAGTTTGTGTTGGATCCGTTCTCTTTATAACAGCCTGCCAGCATGGGTGAAAACTGTCCAGTTGATATCTGATCGCTTCACTATTCAAAGAGGCACCAGACAAGTCTACCCGCTATTGCCATGGAGCCACTGACTTGTCATCTTTGCGAGCTGGCACATGAATGGAGTATTACAGGGCTGGGCGCACATCATGCCATCTCACTATATAAGAATGACACCCTGGTTTACTTGCAAGGTGTGGGCGCTGCACTTCCAGGCCTCATGCACTTGCTGTATGACTTCATGGACATATCGGGACTTTGTGTGAACTGACCTAAATCCTGTCTGTTCCCTCTTGTACAGTGACCTGCCCTGCATAGAGTTGACCCCTCCCCATGACTTGCCTTCAGTGAAACCTTCACATATGTGGGGGTTCAGATCTACCATTCAGAGAGGGACATCAAAGAGGGCAATATAGACAAGGTGGTAGGCTCTGTCCGCCAATCTTTGCCTCTCTGGCGGTCGTTACCTCGATCTCCACTTGGTCGGATGGCACTCTACAAGATGCTGGTACTGCCAGACTACTCTACTTTTTTGTCAGCTCTTCTGATCGTGCTCCCTAAGCATTTTTGCTGTGAGCTCCACGGGCTATTGTGCAAAATGATTTGGCATGTAGGCCATCAACGTGTCGTGCTTGTCACATTCCAGTGTCCACTGACCGAAGGTGGGTATGATGCACCTACTTTGAGCTATACTATGAGGCAGCGCAATTGCAGTGGCTAATGGCCTGGTTGTTCACACCCACCTGCCCTCAGCTTCCACCCGTCTGCGTGATTTTAGGTAATCTGAGCATTTTGAACATGGCTATCAGCCTTCACCATCTGTCCCCAATGGGAGACGAGACAGATGACTGTGGCCAAAAACCTGCTGGCGTAGATTTGTGCATCCTAAGGGCCCTCTCATTCCATACTCGGCGGCCAATGGGAGCTGGGAACTTATGCAGCTTTGTGACATGGCGTGATGCTACGACACAGCCCCCTGGAGGGAGGCAGGAGTCGACCAATTCGGGGAGCTCTATCATGAGGGGCCTGCTCCATCTTTCCAAAACATTATGCACACCTACAGACTAGGAGCTGGGAATTTCTTAACCTTTCATGCCATACAGCATGCCCTGCTCGCCACATTCGGCTCCGGGGAGGGAGAGCCTCCAACATTGGCCATGTAACAGACATTTCTGTCTTCTGATGGCACACGTTATGCAATTACCACCCTACATGCGTCACCCTTCTCCGCTTTGCTGGACCACACAGTGGGGGCATCTACTAGATGGTATGGAGTACTGCAGCAGCCTCTGTGGTATTAGGCCTGGTCCCGGGCGATTCAAATGGTGAAGAATTTATCCTGCAATCCTAGGTTTCGCTTCCCACTATTCAGCTA
This sequence comes from Lissotriton helveticus, assembly GCF_964261635.1. Lineage (NCBI taxonomy): Eukaryota > Metazoa > Chordata > Amphibia > Caudata > Salamandridae > Lissotriton > Lissotriton helveticus. The sequence continues at coordinate 1,340,564,294 of NC_136059.1, forward strand.
TCTGCATCACACCTACCTTTCCCCCCCAACGTATCAAGCACATGTTCCTGGCACTGTCCTCCGAGTGCCCTCAATGTAAATTACTAAACACCTGGTTTGGCTATATGGTGTGTGACTGTCCGAAACTATATCTGGTCTGGCAAACGGTTACTGCCACGATGACTGAGCTTACGGTGCACAATTTTGTGCCTACACCTGAATCCTGTCTGCTTGGGCTATGCCCCCAAGTGAAAAGTGAAATACATCTTTACAGATTCATCGATGTCGCCTTTGTTTTATTTAAAACACAGGTGGCAATGGTGTGAAAGGTGCCTGCCCCACCTGCTCTTCAGTGTTTGCTAACCACATTACTAATGTGGACACGAGCGGAGGCCAGTACCCGGAAGTTGCTTTGCATGAAGGTGGTCTCCTGCACTGGAGGGGAATGTTGGGGGACCTTCCTGCTTAATGTTGAAGCAAAAAACGATGCATGCCTTCCTAGAATCCGGCCAGCACAATCCGCAGATAAGATCATGACTCCAGTATAGTGAATATGAAGTATTAGGTAGTGAAGGCGTCCAGGGGAACTTTGAGGCCAGTGGGAACTTCACCGACACACACCACACCCTGTCAATGTCCGCATAGGAACTGATTACTGCTGCTTTATGTCACTGCTACCGACTCCTACACATGGATCCCCTTTCCAACACGGACTTCCTGCCTCTCCGGCTCGAGCGACACCCCCGTTGGATGTGCCACACTGGAGGAAGCTTCCACCTGGCCATCCTTCATGGCACAACATGATATACCTCTACCCTAGGCAGATTCCAAGGTTTTTCATGTTATAATTCAATGTTTGTGTTTACTTATATTTTGCAACGAGCACCACGATGTGTGTCAAGATGTAAGTCACACTCCATCAAGGTCACTGAACTAAATCCTCAACTGGTTCCAACACCCCCACCTCCCCCAACTTCCCTGGACTTCCATTGATCCAGCTGATGAAGGCATTCGTAAAGGGAATATTGCATACATTCATTGTGCTTCCAACAGTTCATGTACCAACGGTGGGGGTTGGCCGCTGGTGCTGTTTGTTCCATTAGGATGCATTACCGGACCCCTACTTACTCTGGTACAAACTTCTAGTACAGCCCCATGATCCTTGCCAGTACCCTCCACCCTGATGACCGTGACTATGCCACAGGTGCGGGAGGAAGACCCATTGCCGACACCCATGTCCGACCCCCCCAAACCAATGATGGCGTCAGCTTGACCGATGTCACATTAGGAAATTACAAAAGCGCAACCGTTTGTCATACAGTCTGACTCTTAAAACTGTGTGTCTCCCACATTGAAGCTATCAACAGTTGCTCCATTATTTTTTTCGCTCTCACTCTGACCCAGTGCTAGAAATAGTGCCTTATACTTTGATTTACTTAACTCCAGGGGGCTCGACACCTCTCCTGAGACAGATTCACTCACCACATTGGCCACCAATGGAAAATATTTCCTCATTCGTAGTAGTGTTTCGGAAGGAGCCTTGGTGCTAGAGTTACAGCTGCCCTCCATTTAGGCTAAAACAAATGTTTTGATAAAAAATCTACATTTGGGCAAGCAACATCAGTTTAATAATGCCCTCACAAATAATCTAATGGCTACCTGCTTGTAACCATGTTAGTATTGTGTAGGCCTTTACCAGTAAAGTGAATCATAATGCATTCCCCACCACTCCTGGATAGAGAATCTGGCTTGGACAATGCACATTGGGCAAGAAGTGGCCAAATAGGTAATCACGCAGGCGGGAATGAGGTTTACGGTTTTGTACGGCGAAGTGCAGGCTTCACTGATGGATGTGCCCTGTGATGGATTCCGCCTCTTTGGTGAGATGGCGGACTCTGCTTGGGAATGCATTAAAAGCAGTAGAACTTTCCTTGGTGCTGTTTGCCTTTGACAAACAATCTCCACAACAGTTTTGGAAATTTAGGGGCTCCTCCTGAGGGCTGGCGTAAGACAGACACAGGATTCCCAGTCAATGATGCAACATACAGCTTAGAATTTCAGGACTGCTTTTGCGAACCCGGCAGGCAGCATCTGGGCCAGCAGAGGCATCAGTCTTCGAACCTTTTCCTCTGCTACACCAGTCAACAAATCTCTTTTTTTGCCCTCAGTGATGCAGGCCCACCCAGTGGGAGGTAGGATCCAGCTCTTTCTCGGGTTTGGCTATCCATCTCATCTGCCATTAGAGTATTGCAAATTACTCAGAACGCTTATGCCCTACCCGTTCTTTCTTCCCCACCTCATATCCCTCTCATACCAGAAAAGATTTCAGAAAAACATCTGTTCCTCCTGCTACAGGAGAAGAACCTTTTGCCCTCCAAAAGAGATGCAGGGACACTGAGTTGCAGATTCAGGAGAACTACGGTTCAAAGGAGCAGATAAGGGGTCGGGAACAATTCAGATTACAGGTGTGGTCTTGCTTGTTGCTGGCCTCCCCACTGGTGCTGGAGTGCAGATTTTTGTTGAAAAAACCTCACATAGACCCAGCCTCATGTAGATTGAGCTAGGCTTCTGTTGGGCTGGTGTGCAAGGCAGCTTTGACCTTGGTATGGAAGCTGTTTAGGCAACTGTAGTGTGGAATCACATCGTCATTGAAGTGCAAATCAAGCAAACCTGAAGACTCTGAAGAACTGGCAGGAAGTATCATATAGCGAACTACCACAGTCTCATAAGAACTCCGTTTAGTCTTTTGTTTAGAGGTGGCTCAAATTAATCAGAATGTCAAAGATAGAGCATTGGCTCACCTAAGTCCAGTTTCTGTACACATTTTAGATATTTTATTTTTCAAGGTCTCATTGTAGCTCTCAACCTTTCCATTTGATTTAGGGTGATCGATTAAAGGAAAGTGTTGTTTAATCCTGACCCTTTACAAAGTTCCTGATTACAGAGAACACAAAGTGGGTTTCTTTCTCGCTTTTGATCCCACGAAGGTTTTTGAACCTTGGGACAAAATATTGGAGCAGTTTCTTACCTATAGTAATAATTTCAGCTTGGGCACATGGGTAAGCTTTCGTTCATCCAGACAACATTCATACTAGAGCATAAACATAAGAAAATCAATGCATTGAATAAAATCTGTTTGCACACAGGTGGTGGGGGAGGGGGGGAGGGTAGTATTGATGCCTTTTCCCGTTTTGAACATTTAACAAGTACCACAGGTATGACAATTCTGTTGGGTAGTGGAAGGAAAACAGGGAGCAAACCTTTGTGTACCTGCGGCCAGTGGCTATCATGACTAATATTGGCCACACCATGGTATAATCATTGTAAATTTGAGAGCAACCACTCTTCTTTGGTTATCCCACCACGCTTAATTGGGGTATCTTTTGCAATTGTATATTAGCCATTTATTCTTTTCATTGTGAAGGGAACATTCTTGTAAGTCAGAAGTGTCCTTTAGGGTGATCCTAAGGAGTTCATCAACCTGGGATATGTAGAGACTGATTTCTGACTTGGGAGACAAAGCAGGTTTTGTCCGTCATGAGTGTATTGAAGTGTGTAGCAGCTTAGACAAGTAGCCTAGGAAGGCAACTGAATAGCATTAGGCACACTTTTTGCATAAAACCAATTTTTAAACAGGGCTCCTGTAGAAGTGAGCAACCCTCGCTGCATCTAGAGTTGGCTAAAATAATGGACTACCCTAAAGGTGTACTTGCAGTCAGTTTTCTGTGCAATTAAGATACAAGCACAAACGAAGGCTACCATATCAACTACTTAAGCGGAGCGTGCATGCAGTAAACATCAACTCTCAACAGCTTTGTGTATGATAGAGACCGCATAACCATCAACCAAATTACTTTTAATGTCTGAGACCTAAACCATCAACAAAGTGTACAATATCAAATTGGGTAGGGGTGCACAAATGAGGTCAACATGACGAGAGGTCTAACGGGCAGTTGTTAGGCTGCAATCTTGAGTTGCCTCGTCGAGAGCTTTGGGAAAAGGGAAGCATTTTTCAACACAGGGCATTGTACCAATGCTATGTTAGTGGCAGATAGCAATAATATTTCGTACCTTGATGACCTGCACATGGAAAGGTGCGGAGTAGAATTGAAGCGTCTCTTTACACACTTCTGTCTTCTTTTAGGCAATTTACTTATCACAAACAGAGAATCAATTTTTCATTAGTTAAATGAGCTGGAAGTAACTAGCAAATAAGTAATATATTGAACTCCTTTAGAACCTTCCAGGAAGGTGAGGGTGTCCTGATTTTTCTTTAGTGCCTGTGAGAAGATAGAAGGCACCTCTGTCTACTCTTGAGGCAATCCAGACTATACAATTTGGCCCTTTGAAAATAAGAAAGCTAAAGGGTATTGGCTAGCTGGTTGTGCAAAAATAGAAAAGAAGGTAGAGCACAAATGTACAGCAGTAAACCACACAGCAGTCATGGGTATTCATGATAAATTGGTAGCAGAGTTTGGTACAATGGGAAAATTCAGCAGTACAACAGCATTTATGGCCCATAAACCTTGCACAAATTGTAGGTTACTTACCAGGCCTTTCAATGGGTAAAATAGGAGTATTGCAAATGCTTACATTAGGTACTACAAGCCCTTGTTGTAGCAGAGCAGCATTGACTGGGTGGATGTCCGCCTCATGGCTTATCGGCTAATAAGGGATGTGGGGAAGCCTTTTATGGGTTTGACCCTTCTTCACAGGCTTTGCAGTTACAGCACAGCCCAACATGTTCAGACCACAAAGTGGAAAGAACTTTATTAAGTACTTTAGGCATTTGGTTGAGATGACTGTTTAACAGTATTGTCAGTTTCACATAAGTTATTTACCCAAAGGACCCCTAGAACATCATTCTCATTTTCTACAGTGACATTCAGATATAGACCCCATCACCTTGGAGAAAACACAGTGCAATTCAGTTTGCCCAGGGGAGCCAACCTCAGACAATTGGCAGCGCTCAAGAGAAAAGTGTGTTGGTATGTAATTCGACCCAAGAGAGAGAGCGAGGATGAGCAATTTAGTGAGGAACAAGTGTTTTAGAAATGCCAACTGCATCAGTTGTTTAACTGGAGAGCGATTTAGTTAGATTAGAAAAATTCAGAGGTTTTCAATGCAGACCTGCCAGCATATTTCCATTAATGACACATTGAACGTGTGTTCCCTTCTGATTCTGATTTTTGGGCTGTTTTAAAAAGGTAGGGTGCCAATTACGCAGGACAGATATGAATTCAGATTATTTGGGCTGATCATGGGAGTTTTCAAACACATTTGGACGATCTTGTTTCCAGTGCCCTAACTTGCCATTGTTGAGACAGGAATAACAACCAGGTAGAGCAGATGCTCCCCTTGTCCCCGGCTTCGCCTAGTCCGCGCACCTCCCTATCTATACTGATCATTGTGCCCTCCCATTCATCCCTGTTCCCTTCTTATCACCATAGGCTAAGAAGACTGCAATTACAAATACATTATTCAGTGAATTTTGTTTGTTGATTTTGCCTAGAAATACAATGATTTGCCACTGAAACCAGTTTGCCATCCAATCCATATGGTACATACGCATTTTTATACCTTGGTCAATAGATCTTCAATGAACACTGCTCTCTTCTTGAGCGGTTTTCTTGTAGTACCAGCCGTCAGAATAATGATCACACATCTTTCAAATGATGAAGGCAATCAGCTTTGTTTTGTTTTCAGTTATTAATCTAAGTCCAGTCAGTTTTAACAAGGCAAACCTCAACAATAGTGTTCAACAGTGCACCTCTAGCATCATGTAGAACAGTTTCAACAACGGATGGGTGTCACATCCAGTTTGCTCAGTCTAATGCAATCACACTTTCACTTCACCTGTCATAAATACATCTAGCATTTGATTGATGTCCACCCAGTGGGTTTATGGCAGACAAAAACAGTTTGCGATTCTTCAAAAAAACTTTTGTGGGTTGTCCTGTTTTTTAGGGAATTGTTGGTTAATGCTTAGGAGATTGGATGGGGACCATGGACATGAATGGTGACTTACCTCCCTTATCTGGGACTTGGTTACTCTCCTGTGGGTAGGAAGGCATCCGGGTGGATATGCGAGAAGTCATTTGTTTCATCATTGTCTTTGTCACTAGCTGAGGGCGTGTGTTGTTCAACTATGGGTTCTCCTTCAAACTCACGCCGTTCATCCTGCAGTCATCTTTAGACTTTTCTAAGTGATAGTTGGACAGTGTGTCTGACCGCTCCGTTGCATCAGTTTGGAATAGCGGGGTACCAAGTGAGATGGTACCAGGGGTGGCAAATGGGGAGTTATGTCAGCCTCTTTTCCTGTGCCTGTCATGTTGTTGCATGCCGTATTGGCCGCTCTTGCTGTTTTTTCTTACGAGGGGTATGCCTATGCCCAACCCATTGATCGGTGCTACTCCATTTCCAGGCGCTCCTGCTGTTCACCTCCGGCATCTCCTGCTGGTATGGGGAAACTCAGAATATCCAGTACATCCTCTTACTTTTCTTTTACAGATTGGGGGAGTCTTACCAGTAATTTGGGGAAACCTGTAAGAAGGAAGCAGTGCTGTAAGAGCACAGCTAACTCCGTCCTTCTTATGACTGATTTGGTATCGGAGTTTCTTGTGGTTGTCATTCAGTTCTACCCACCTGAGATTATTACTTTAGTTTTATACCTTCTTCATACCCAATTGAGAATGGCTGCCCAGTGTTCTGGGCTTGATTTGTACTTTGAATCTTTCAATATCTTCTTATGGTTACTCAGGCACTCCACGCCAAAGGTACTTTATTAAGGAAAAGTACTTTATATGTTTACCACTAGTGCCCTTAACCCAAGGGTCACTATACCTGCCCTTGCTTTCACCATACTGGTGGTACCCCGCCTGGGCTGGAGTCCCTTTTGCTGAGGGTTTCTCAAACTTTAATGTATCTGCCCCATTTTCTACCACACCCTCTTTAACAACACAGCTCATCCAATTGAGAGGGTGAAGTAGAAGAGTAAGCAGGGAAAGGGTGGGTCTAACAGTGGTGCCCCTCTGTATCTCGTGAAGGGGTGTAGGAAAGGATTTGGACGCTTGTACACTGACCCCCTTGCGTTCTGAGAACTCGGGGCATACAGAGGCTCTGGAACGGCTACATCCGTGCACCTCTTTCCTTCGCGTGTTTGCCCACTATGGTCTCTGCTAGGCGACCTAGGCAATCTTTGCCACTTCGTACTTTTCTAGAGCCTCCTGCTCTCATACCGTCAATTTTATGCACACATTTAACTCCTAGTATTACGGGACTCTTCCTTACCTATCCACACTTCGTTAGCCCGTGTCTTATGCACCCTTCCTGTGCATAGGAAGCACAATCAGACTTTAGGTTTCATGCAGTTGAAAATGTGTTGACACTGTCTGACTTGACCGGCGCATTATGAAGGTTGCTGTTTTCCAGGCATGCGCCCCACGGTGGATCTGTTGTTGTGTGGAATCCAGTCTGACCTCGATCACTGCATCTGGCCAAGCATAGGTGTCTGCTAGCCAAGCGTGACAGGGCTGATTAAAGAAAATGTGTTCACAAGCCAAGCGAAGTCTGAAACGGTTTATTTACTAAGTAAACAATTAGCCTGTGAATCACCGGTCTAGCCAGCCTGAGTGTGCTACAGAAGTCTGGGCTGGAGCACGCCTGTTAAGCAATTCATGGCACACATTTAAAGTATTTCATGAACAAGGGAGGGGGCTTGAGAGATTGAAACAGAAGGATCACAGAGGTATTCGAAGGCTGTCATCGTAAGAAAAGAAAAAGATTACCTTCAGTTTGTAACAAGAATGCAAACGTTTTGATTTGGATGAGCAAGCTAATCAAATATTTCTCACTTGTGAAAGGGAGGCTCAAAACATCAGAGACAGCCCACTTCCTTAAGGCACTGCTAGCCTCAGCACAAAAAAACAGGGCTGAAGTAAATTATAGTTAGGCGCATGAACTTTCTTTCCCATGAATTTTATGTTATATTGTCTCCTTCACCAGATTGAGACAGCCGTGATAGTTGTGTTGTGGCATTTGGGCATGTTAGTGGGTCCTTTTTTCAATCCCAATGGAATTGCTCAGTGGTACGGTTTTCTCCGCTGCACACACAGTAAGGTTGCTGACGATATAAGTGTGTCTAAGGCGCTTTCAGTTGTTGCACAAGGTGCTTTGTTGCACGTGGTGCTTCTACAGTGACAACGGAACTGCTGAGTTTTAACGGTTGAAAGGTTGGTATTCTGTCCCAGGTCTGCTGTTAAACTCCGCAAAAATGGGGTCAACTGCTAGTTCCTTTCTAGCAGGGAGGTGAGCTTTGAAAAGGTTTCCACTGGCAGTCCATACTCTGATGGGGCATTTGAGATTTCTCCCTGGGAAGTGCTTGCTTGTGTAATTGAAAAGGTAAAGTCAACTTGCTCTGAGTGTGTGGGTCACACTTCTGAAGTTCTTCACCCTGCCATGAGGGATTTGGAGGTTGGTACTTCATGCAGAGATCATGCAGTATCTCGTGTCAGACTTCCAGTTCCTTGCGTATATAAGATCTGTGCCTGCCTTTTAAGTGACACTACAGACTTGCATCCAGTGGAGTATCAATTGCAGCTGGCAACGCCACCAAAAAGCAGACCGAGGGAACAGCAGTTGTAGTGTTTCTCCCAGCAAAAGAATGAATCCATTCCCTCTGTGACTACCATAGTGGCACAAGGCATAGGATGCCGTCCACCAAGAGGGTGTCACTGGGGCAGGCAGGCTGATGTCATAAGGTGTGAAAGGGGCTATCACGAGGGGTTTCACCTCTTTTGTGTCTGCGGTTTTCTTAGCAATTACCTCTAATCCATTTGTTGGGTTTTTAGGTTCAGCTGGTCATTTAGAATATTGCGCTGGGTCGTGGTAATGTTGTATACAGTTGGATGGGCTTGCGCTGTTTAACCAACCGCCTCGCTCATCTACAGGTGGCTTAGCCCATTGGGGCGGGGTACAGTTTCATTGACTTTGAGTGCTGCTGCCAGCAATCTCCGGGACCGCGTTTCCTCATGCTGTCTGTCTGGATGTCCTGCGCTGCAGGTCAAGTTCCCTCCCTTCTTTCCAGTTTGAATCCTGTTTTGTCTGTGAAGATTTCTGAGGCTATGCTGCTTATGACTGCTGGAAAAGGTGAAGGCAATTTAAAATAAAAAATAGTGTGGAAAAATATAACTTTATACCACTACAGATCCGAGTCAACACTGCGCTCCAAAACCATGAATTGGCAATCCCGAAGGTTGGTTGGAGATCTAAAAATGCCCCCTGATGGGGAAAAGTCTGATTGAGCAAGAGAGGTAGCTGATTCAGCGGTTGCACTGCCCAACAAGAGAAGCAGCGTCTGGGGAAGAAGGCTTACGAGTCACGCTTCCCTTCTCATTGTGTCCAGGCATAATTGTCTGTCTTGTGCCCTTTAATACCACAACCAGCCTGGCGTTGGTATATAATAAACACTTCTTATAGTGATGATCTGGGTTTGCTGGCCATAAATTATGACCATACCATAACTACTTGAGCTCAGCACCAGGAGACCAAAGAGGCCAGAAAACATTGTCTGCATAGGGCTGACATCTACTGATAACACAAAAACTGTTTTTCACGTGCAAGGTCTCAAAATCGTGGTAAAACGCATCGGATTTTGGGTAGCCTACATGAGATTTAGCAGTCTGATAACTCAGTTTATCGGTTTATTTTCCCCGGTATGATTACTGAGCATTGGAAACCTTATCTACACTATGCATTGCACTTGCACCAAAAACTTTGTGATTTGATGCATTGTTTCAACTGTAACTTTGTAATGCCACAAACAGTCAAAGACAAGGGCCTTGTACCTTAAATTAGGGTTCTTATAATAGTTTAGCTGACTACTGTTATGGTTTGCCTTGACTGGCAAACTCTAACATGTGCATCTGTATTGAGAGAAATTAATCTTTTTGTGTACTTGTCCTGACTGCTTAAAATGGGTATTGTAATCTGGGGAACACATTCATTTCCGTACATCCAGTAGATGTACATGTCTCCATATCCTCTTTAAGGGGTCAAACTAGTCCTGACATGTTTGCTACGCAAAGCACATGTATTCTCGATGTTGTGTACTCAAGTAGTTTACAGTCTCCTACTATTTCAAAGGGGTTTGCAGTCTTTCAATGCACTTTTGAGTCTTGATGTAAGTTAACAGACGAGAAGTGATTTATCTCTGTTAACATTTTACCCAGATGTTTTGTAAAGCAGTAGCCATTGCTTCAATAGCCATTACAAATAAAAGCCAAGACAGTGGGCATCCTTGTTATGTTCTGCATCCTAGTGTAAACCAGGAAGTTTGCACCCTGTTGACTAGGATCCTGGCTTTAAGCGATTGATATGATACTATGGCTATCTACATAAACGTCTCCCTTAGATTAAAATGTTTCCAAGTCAGTCTTAATAGACCAGCTCCCCCCAATGAATGCTTTTATCTGCATCAAGTGAAATCGCAGGCCTACTCAATGCTTTTTTGTGTGGATTTTTTGAGATGGTAAATAACCTTCCTATTGAAAGTCTGTTTGTCGTTACGGAAGCCCGCTTTATTCGAGAGCACCCCTGCTAACTTGATGTTGAGGCGCTTTGGCACCTGTAGGCTCCACACTGCATCTGACACTTGCCAGATTTGTGAAGGACTACCGCATCTGCCTCTGTCATAGATGGCATGGACTTGTCTAGGTCATAAGGCTAGTGGCAAACACTTTGTAAAACTCTGCTGTAAAACTTTAAGATCTCAAAGCCTTAAACCACTTGGTAATTTCAATTGCTGCCAAAACCTCAGTCTCTGAGATAGGAGAAGCTATTTCCTCTCAGTTCAGCTGTCACCTGTGAGAATATCAAATTTTCTGAGAATTGTTTATGCTTAGTCTAGGGTCTTAGGGTGTCTCTGTATCAGTCCCTATAGTAGTCCGTGAATAGCTTTGCTTTATTCCTGTTTATCTGTTATCCTGACTGTATTTGATTATTTTTCCCTTAGAAGGCATTAGCCAAAACTATGCATATCCTATAGCCAGCCGCGTAGACCTTTCACTTCATTGCTAAAGGGGTTCTTTTTGGTCTGTTAACTGATCCTAAATAAAGTATTTAATTAGTCTTGATCAACATCTAGTGTGGTGCCGTCATCTTCTTTAAGTTCCAAAAGTAGACTTTTTTTGTACAAGATCCTTATTTCTTTTGGCAGCTGTATCAAATGTTAGTAGATTCCCTTTAAGAACCACCGCAACTGCCTCCCAGAGTTCTGCCCTGCGTGTATCTGGGGCTTTCTTAAATCTCAAGTAGTCTTTTATTGTGTCTCTGATTTCCACTCTGTTCACTATATCTTGCAATACATGCCTAGTCATTCACCATTTCCATTCTTTTGGTGGGGATGTTATGCTATGTAAGGTGAGCATTATTGGTGTATGAACTGATATTGTGTTTGAACCTATATTGTTCTCCCATACCTGGTCAGCGCATCATGTGTTCGATTTTTCCTTTCTTTTCTGGGATATGAGCAATGCTCATGTGATTAAATAGGTGTACATTTTCCCAGTCTGACGTGGCGTTTTCCACAAGCCTTCCAAGCCATGGTCGTTCCAAACCTCAGTTAAGGTACTCTTGGAGGTCCTAGCAGTTTTGGGGCCCACTTCACGCACTCTTCTTTTTTGATGCATGCTTGTACTACTTTTCTAAGATTCAGCAAAGGAAAGCTTGATATAGTTCCAGATATTCTCTTTGCCTACCTCCTTTAGATTGTGTACGCTCATGTGGTTTTCGAAGTCCTCCTCACACTTTTCTTTTAGAACACTAATACGGATGTTCACATTTTATTCTTACACCTTACTGACCTCCTTTCCCTCCAGCTTGGCTGATCTTGTTTCTGCTGCTTCTGCCCTGTGGCCAGCTAGCTTACCTATGTTCTCATTGCGGTCAATGCTTCTGTTAGGTCTTGGAGGCCCTCCTTTAGCTTCTGTTCTATGTCTTGGAGGCCCTCCTTTAGCTTCTGTTCCAGGTTCTCTTTCCAATCCCTCTGTAAATCCAAATCCTGCAAAAGCTCGAGTTGTAGACCTGTTTTTGTTCCCAGATTGCAACTTTGTTTAAAAGCTACTTTTGTCTTTTTGCCCCTGAGAGGTGATTTTATTGTGCAGTACAACTGTTTCTGTTACTTTTTGTACCCCTTGTAATTATTTAGGGAGTGGGTTCCTGCTGCAGGATTGCTTTGGATGTTATCACCAATGTCTTGCTTTGTTTTGGTTTCAAGCCTCTCGGGTAGGGTTTATTCCACAGTTAGTCTTTCCTAGGGCAACATTTTAATCCTCTTTGCAATAATTACAGCTCTGACCCTCTCATCTCTTTAACCCTACCCCTTGCTTTTTCCCATACAATATGCTTAAGGTTTTGCTGTTCCATTAACTTGTTTCTCTTTCTCTAGATTGGCTGATTACCCCTGGAGGAGGCACACAGTACTCTGTACTCTACAGCGCTAACCTGCACCAGACATATTACTAGGGTCTCGGATGCCTGACCCTTAGCAATAAATCCCCCTATTTACCTCCTGATTAGTGGCCCACTTAAGAGGTGCGCTTTTCATGTTTTTCTTTCCAGGCCTGCTGCATGCCTTGTTCTGACCCCGGGAGTTATTGTCTGGCTGGCTGCACTGATCCAGAACAACATGTAAAGCGATGGGGCTTTTTTATTTTTCCATTTCCTGGTGTCTTGGATGCACTCATCTGCCTTATGCATAAATTGGCCATCTTTAAATTCTCCCATTCAAAGTCCATCTCACTGAACCCGGTTTCTCAGTTGAATTCTTTACCACAGCTGACCTCCTGTGTCTTTAAACACCGGGAATGTGGAGGGGCAGGGAAGGTGAGGGTGTGTTGGGATTCGCCCATCTTTACTTTTTCATCAAGAGCACTGCACATTGTTACTTGTTGATGGCATCTCCCAGTTCTCTGCCACATCTTGCTCTTACATTGCTGGAATTTTTTGATTTATATTTAGGTATATTAGTTGAAAGCCCTATCGGTTGCAAGCGGAGCCTTAGGGATACTGTTGTAACTAAAGGTAGACTGGTCCATGTAGTATCTTCAGGTATCTTTATTCAAGTAAGATGTTAAAAGATGAGAGCCCTACCAGGAGCAGCCTCACTGCTGCTCAGCCCATCACCAACTGACTCTCCCACACATGAACATTCCATTCACCAACATTCTCTCACAGGCTGAGCAGCAGTTAAACAGATACATGTCCGCCATCTTTTCTGTACTAGCCATGCCCCTCCCAAGGCACAATGTTACTGAACATTAATAGGAGACAATGTAGGAACAAATCAACAATTTTACTTCGTATTAAAAGCATATTTACTAGGCCAAAATCAGTTATTGTGTTGACAAAGCCATGCTGATACACTGGAACCTAATACCAGAATTCAGACATATTAAAAGCGGCAGTGGTGACTGTATGAGGGGTCAAAGGTACACATAGAGGTGAATTTTAAGGTAGGTCCCAATCCTTCAAAGAACAAGCATTTGCAATGCAATAGGTCTCGCATATGTGAGAGTTAGACTTATTGGCCTTGTTAATGACAATGTGTTTTTCTTATGCGGTTTGGTGTAGAGTGGATGTAGGTGGTGTGTAGCCTCGACCAAAAAATGGCAAAAGGATGTATTACTGTCACAAATTGTGCCGCATTACACTGCATATTTGACCTTTTCTTGCCTCACAATCTAGTCAACTCTGCAGCATAATTTGATCCTCCCATGCCACCTAATGCCAGTGGCCCTGGTCTTGTTGTGATATATGCTCTGAAGGGACACCTATATTTATCTTGGCAGGCCTTGTTCAGAATCAGATGGAATCCGGCATAGGCAGTGCTGCAAAGAATGGGTGATTGAGGGCATTTGATGGGTGTTATGACAGAGCATCGCTAGTGCCAGCACATAACAGTTTTGTTTCAAAATACTTCCCAGTCACCCTGAGAAGTAATCTTGCTTGAGAGCGGATCAATGGGGGAATTAGCATGGGGATAATGTGCAACCACATCCGAGACTCTTTCAAATCCTGGATATTTACAGAAAGTGTTGGGCTGCTGGGACAGATATCCAAAACCCAGAATTATCATGGTGAGATACGACACTCAGCTCATGCCCACCCTTCAATTGGGATAGTCCTGTAGGTGGGTAACCATGGAGTCGTCTTGTGCCCTCTATGCTGGACACCATGGCTTGCGTCTAGGTCCTTTGGTTCTAGGTTGCCTAGCATTACTATGATGATGGAAGGGTCCCTTGAAGTCACTTGCTTAGGATGAACAGACTACATAAATTCTGAAGAGGAGAGCAAAGTGATCCAGAAGCAACACTTCAGAGTAGCTCCTTCCTGGAATCCAGCATTTGTACCCTGCCTGTGTGAAGGCATGGAGCAGGTCACGAGCCTTGGCATGTAGTAGGCCATAGTTATTCAAACATTAACCCATATGAGTACCAAAGGAGTGCAGAAAGAAGGAGGCTTCATAGGAGTACAAAATTAATGCATCAGAATCCATACAGTATTTCCAGTCAGTCACCAGCCCATTAATCTTCATACCAACCTGTCTGTACATTAACAATGTCTGGTTGTCTGGCAGGCTTACTCGGGCCCACAACAGTCATGTTTGCGTCTGGACAGCAGCTTCTGTCTCAGGAGTAGTACAGATGAAAGAAACATTTGTATTCTGTAATTTGGTGAGATGAGTTTAGAGGATATTCCCCCAGAATCCCCAACTCAGCCTTGTTTGTAGTAACCTCCGGTGAGTGTGTGGTGTGGGACATGTGGGTTAGAGGGGTCTGGCTTGTGAAGGAGACATGCTCTTAGTCACCCTTGCTCCTTCCACCAATTATTTGATATCGATAAGCCAATTGCATATAAGTTTCTGTCTGCTGAATATATAATGCGTATTGCGTACTATATCCACTCATCTTTCCGAGAATGTTTTATGAAATACATTTGTTCGTAGAATGTGTTTGCTGTAGATACATGTTCTGCATACTCCTGCATCTAGTGTTGGGCTTTGCCATTTGTAACTTTTACTTCAAGAAGTCTCTTGAGTTACGAGGTATATGATGACTCCTCCTAATGTCTGCTATGTGCATGGGTACAGACTCCTTTTTAGATATTTTTTTTGGCATCTGGTTCAGCCGTAACAATCAGAACTCAAGGATAGAGTTGCTCTTCAGCCCTTTTTTACACCGTTCCCGGTTGTCTTTCGACACAGATTACAGCAGAAAACGACATACATACTGCTGTCAGCTTGATACCGAGACCTCCAAAGCACTAAGGATTGACATAATTTCTACTGCTGGGCAACAGGCCTGGCGAGGGTCCTTAAGCCCCAACGCCTCTACTCCACGTTTTCTCCTTCAAGAATACACAGCTGGTGAAGGAACAGACTCCATTTCAACACCACCCCCTATGTAACACAAAATATCCCTGGTCTGACCACCAACAGGTGCATAATTTGTGTTGTCTCCTAAACACAGCGACACAAAGTGTGAGACCTGTCTGGCGTTCAGGTTGGAAAAGAGTCCTCACCGAACGGACAGGTTCTGGACACATCAATCATAAGTTGTATAGACACTCCACAGAGGACACCCTAGACATTTTCAGGGATGAAACGCCTAGCGTTGAGGGCGCAGAGGAAGTTGGGTCCTCTGACATTCCTGCACGTCAACATTTGCTGGAGGTGGTTTTCTCCTCCAGTTCTGACACGGAGCAGGAACAATTCCACTTCAACAACAAGGCAGCAGGACCACACAGATGGACAATGCTGGGGGCTGCAAGTATGGCAGACCCTCACACCAAGCTCACTAAAGTCCCTCAACTCAGGCTAGCGCACCACCCCCAAGGAGATTGGCTATTGACCCCATTAACTCATGTCAGAACACTTCCCTCATGGTAATTCTTCAGGACGTCATACCTCTTTTGCAGCAATGAGACTTCTGGAAGCTTTGGTTCCCCAGCCCACTGACTCGAACTACTCATTGGGGTAAGTGGGCAGCATTACCAGTTTAAAGTCCTAACTTTTGGCATAACCGCTGCTCCAAGGTTATGTACCAAATGCCTAGTGGGGGTGGTTGTACAATTAAGATGAGGGGGGAATTCACGTTTCCCCCTATTTGCATTACTGGCTGATCAAGCTCTTAAGCTAACAACAAATTCTCGCCTATACGGAAACTGTGACATCTCTACGCCTTGCGCTTTGCCGTCAACATCACCAAGTCACATCTAGTCTCCTCAAATTCAGCCATTTATGGGTCAACCCTTAATTTGGTAACTGGTAAAGTTTACCCAAGCCAACAAAGAATCATGACAAGGAGTCCCGGGGCCTGACCTACTATAGATCCTGAGCAATTGGGCTAACTACCCGTTCAGGCCTGTACTCTCTGTGGTAGCGCAGGTTTAGCAGTCCAAGGCTTCTTAGAAAGGGGTAGGCACAGAGGGGAGAACTCAGGCTCACAACTCAAAATACAAGCAGCAATCAATTACTGTCCAGTTAAATACTTGGTTTTGTGATAAAAGAAGTATTTTTCTATGACTGCACAGTAAAATATGACCCTCATAACCAAACACATTCCCCCGAGGTGAGGGCTCTAGTGTTTCATTAGGGGATTCCTGAGTTCCACTTCTCTCATTTTAGCAATAGTGGGTATTCTCCATACACTATTGGCAACATTCAGGTAAAGGCCTACTAGTAAACCGAGTCTCAGGAATCCCACTTCGATTCTTGACTTAGTCAAAAGTGTTCCAGCAGCGAAGTGCTGACCTGGAAGCAATTCCCCCAGGGTAGACTGGCTCAAAATCAGTTTTACCAGCAGGATCGGAGCCGCTGGAGTCTCTAGGCGGTGGCCTCCAGTAAGTCTTCCACAGGCCCAAACATGCTGCGACTGATTGATTGATTGATTGAATAGAAATTTGTAAGGCGCTACTTTGCCCGAAGGCGTCAAGGCGCAGATGATGGAAAAAAGCCAGGTACAAATATAAAGATACAGGGTATGGAGGCCTAGGAGTAGGCTTCAGTAAAGAGCAGAGTTTTAAGACCCTTTCGGAAGAGCAGAAGAGATTCCTGGCCCCTGAGTTCCAAAGGGAGCTCGTTCCAGAGTCTAGGGGCTAGAGAGGAGAAGGCCTTACCTCCCCATCTCGCTTTAGCGACTCGGGGGACGGTCAACAGATTCTGACCGGCAGAGCGCAAGGCTCTGCCGGGGGCATAGGTCGACACTAGGGTCCTGATGCCCTCAGCACCAGCACCATGAAGAGCCTTGTGAGTGATGGTCAAATTTCTTTATTTTATTCTGGCATGTACCGGGAGCCAGTGGAGATTTCTCCTAATCCTAGTGCCTGAGGAACGTCTGGGGGCACTGACGACAAATCTCGCTGCCGCGTTCTGGACGACCTGCAAGCGATGGAGTAGTTTATTACTCATGCCAAGGTATAGGGCATTGCAGTAGTCCAGTCGCGAGGATAGGAGGGCAACTGCAACCTGTTTCCGGGCCTCAGGAGAGAGGTAGTGGGTAAGTTTTCTTAATACCCTTAAAACCCCGCAGCAGGTGGAGACCGTTCTGTTTACTTGCCTGTCAAAAGCAAGTGAGGTGTCAAATATGACTCCCAAGTTACGGGCGACAGAAGAAGGCTGGGGACAAGTTCCCAGTGTCTGGCGCCACCAATCATCTGACCAGATCTCCTTATTTCCACCAAAGACCAGAATCTCCGTTTTTTCCTCGTTTAATTTAAGGAAGTTCGAGGCCATCCAGCCTGCCTCTGCTTCCATACAATTTCGAAAGTTTAGGGCCGTGGTCTCGACAGATTGGGACAGGGAGACCATGATCTGGGTGTCATCGGCGTACGAGAGTACTTCCAGTCCAAAGGTTCTAACAAGCCTAGCAAGAGGGGCCACATAAACGTTGAAGAGTGTGGGACTCAAAGCGGAGCCCTGCGGGACCCCACATTGCAGAGGCATGGCATTGGAAAGGAAGTCACCCAGTTTGACCCTTTGCTCCCGATAGTTAAGGAAGGAAGTGAGGAGGCTCAGAGCCAGACCCTTCACCCCCGTCTCACTGAGGCGGGAGGCCAGAATGGTAGGGGACAGGGTGTCGAATGCTGCTGTAAGGTCGAGTAGGATCAGAAGAGTAGTCTGACCACTATCGACCTTGGACCTATGTTGTCGGCCACCACTGTAAGGGCTGACTCAGTGCTATGCGCCTTTCGGAAGCCATGCTGAGAAGGATCAAGCAGGAAAGTCTTATCCAGAAAGGCGCTAAGATGGAAATTCAGATGAGCCTCCAACATCTTAGCTGGAGCGGGAAGAAGGGAGATGGGACGAAAGTTCTTCAAAATCCCAGGATCCAAGGAGGCCTTTTTTAGGAGAGGCTTAACGATGGCAGTCTTCCAGGAAGCTGGGAACTCACCACTGGAGATGGATCTATTCATGACTTCCAGCAAAGGGGGAAGTAAAGTGTCCCTGCAGTTTTTTAGGATTTTGAGGGGACAGGGATCAAGGGGCGATCCTGACTTAGTCGAATCTAGGAGTTTGTCCAGGGTCTCAGTCGTGAGGAGGGGAAAATTGGAGTAGATGTCGTTAGAAGCTGAGGAGTGGTCTCAGCTGGAAGGGGGAACATGAGTGAGGTTATGACTCTGAAGAGCTGAGTAAATATCCAGGATTTTAGTGTGGAAAAAGGTGGCGATCTGATCACAGAGTTCTTGAGAGGGAACTATGGGGTCAGGATGTTGGACAAGAGATAAGGAATCTACCACCTTAAAGAGATCACCCAGGGAGGTGAGAGATGAAGTTAGCTTGGAAAAGTAAGATTGCTTTTCGGCTAACACTGCCGCTTTGCAGCTCTTAAGGAGATTTTTATGCTTGATCCGTAGGTCGGCATCAGGCTGAGCTCTCCACAGCCTTTCTTGCCTCCTACACTCCTGTCTCTGAAGTCTAAGAGCTTCGGAGTACCAGGGCGCTGACGGGCGTTTCCTAGCACAATAGTGAGATTTAAGAGGGGCAAGGGTGTCCATAGCCCTAGAGATGGTACTTGCGAGCTCACGGGCAGTAGTATCGATATCCTGAGAGGGGGAGGCTTAAAGCTGGCAATAGGAGGGCCAAGTGATTCATTGGACAGGTTCCTATAGTTCCTCTTTAGAACCCAACAGTTCATGTCCGTGGGAGGGGCAGGAAGGGAGCCTGAGACAAATTCCAGGGGGACTGCTTTGTGATCCGACCAGGAGAGGGTCAAAGGGGAACCAATCTCCAGCCTGGGGTCGTTCGTAAACACCCCATCTAGGATGTGGCCAGCAGAATGGGTAGGGGATAACACTTTTTGGGAGAGGCTAAGAGAAGCAAGCGAATCCAGAAGTGACATGGTGTCGGCCGAGTTGAGATTTTCTAAATGGAAGTTAAAATCTCCAAGGATAGTCAGGGAAGGCCTATTAATAAATGGTTCGATTACTTCAAGTAGATCGGCGGCAAATGGAGACCTAGAGCCCGGGGGTCTGTAAATAAGAATACCGGCAAAGTTTTCTTTCGGGGAGGTACTAAGAGAGAAGAAAAGGGCCTGAAAGGATTTCTGGGGAGAAGGGAGGGGCTCCATGCGACAGGTAAAGGAATTCTTATATACAATGCCTATTCCACCCCCTCTGCGGTCCTCTCTATCCTGTCTCACCATAGCATAACCATCGGGGAGGGCATTAATCAAGTCGGGGCCAGCTGAATCCGAGCCCCACGTTTCGGTGACAAAGACCCAGGAGGGTTTTCTTTCCGAGACAAAATCTCGGAAAGCAAAGTTGTTACTAACCAGAGAACGGGCGTTAATAAGGAAGCCCACTTCTTTAGGGGGGGGGAGAAGGATCCTGTATCACCTCAGTCCTAGATGACTTAGTGGCGTAGACATGATTTAGCGGACTAGGGTCGGGCGTGCAGCTACAAATGAGACCAAGATGTAATTGTTCGGGAAGCAGTGTGTGATGGCACGCCTGCCGGGGGGGTCTGAGAGAAATAAGGGAGCCTGACAGGTCCCCATTGTCATCAGGTGAGGTAATAGGGGGCAGGGCAGCATGCCAGGCCCCTGGCGCCTCCTTGGCGCTGACGGGCGCAGACGGGCAGGACTCTGGCATGACTCCGGCTAGAGTCCGGCCCGTCCGCTATGCGCGTCCGCTGTGCGGAGAAGACAAACGTCCCCTTTTATGGCCGACTAGAGCGCGTCCGAGCGCTGGAATACCCCCAATATGGCCGTCGAAACCAAGTTCGCCTCCCCGGGGCCGTGCTCTCAGTGTCAATGCTCGACTGAGAGCGGCCCGGGCAGCGACTGGTCGGGGAAGGTCCAAGGACAGGAAAAACGAGTGGTTACGATGTGTAACAGATGCCCTGCACCCAATGCAATTAATTAAGAAAGGCTTTCCAAATCGAGCCTAAATAAGCTTTTTTAAATCAAGCTAAACACACAGAATAAAACTGATGGTTAAAAGCAGGCAAGAGTGCAAGGAGAGCCTCCCGGCTTGTCGCCTCAGGAGGGGGAAAGTACAACAGGCTAACCTGGCTGTCCTTGAGGCCTCAAATGTGGTCCTGCAGAAGCTGAGGGGTTCTCATTGCTCATCCAAGCTGGGTAAGTTCTTCTGCTCTTCCGGGGATACTGGTGAGGGTGAAGGTGGGTGTAGGGTGCCGAAATCCTGGTGCTGATCCTCTGTCACTGCTCAGGCCTGGTAGGGTCGCCACCAGTGGCGGTGCCTCCATATGAGCGGAGGAGTGTCGCCTCCCCAACATTGCTGCTTAGAAAGCTGGAAAAATAAATAGGTAATTCAAATGATTTTATTACAAGTTTACTTATTACCATTTTACTTTTGCAGCTTTCTGCCGAATGAAGAGGGCAAGGTGGGGCCTTTGCATCATTGTTGCTGATTGGCAGCAATGACAAGTGGCTCCTTCACTTTGCAGTGCACATGTCGGTTTGGCTGGCTACCTTGCTATGGCCAAACCAACATGTGCAGTTCAAAGTCTCCAACCCAGCTGTCTTAGACAGCTGGGTTGTAGAGCAGGCACAGGGCTCCAGTGCCTTTCTGAGCGCTGAGGCAGCCTGCCCCAGCCAATCCAGATGCTGCTCTGGGCAGTGTTGGAATTGGATAAGGTGTAGTTTGCTTTCCTATGTCACTTTGTGCTCGGAGGTGTCAGGACAACAGACTGGAGAGCGTGAGGACATGTTGCAAGTTAAGTGAAACTTTTGTTTTTTTGCTTTCCTGACTTGCTGTGTGATTGTGTGGGTGTGTTTGATTGGAATTGTGTGTGTGCGTATGTGTATGTGCACTTGTTTGTGAGCTTGTCTGTGTGCCTCACCATTTTTTAATGTCCCCAACCGTCGCTGGTCACACTGTGTCCTCTCTTGTCCGATGACTATCTGAACCAGGCCACACATCTTGCTTGGTCCTGGTGGCCCCCTCTGGCATATGTGGGTCACTGTGCTTCCACTTCACAGGGCTGTGACACAATCATGACATCAGCTCTCTTCACGGCTGCTCCACCTGGCATACTGGGTCGCTGACTTAACCTGCACACTGGCAGTGACCTGTTTGGTGCAGCAGCGATCACAGCTCACTTAACAGCGGCCCATCTCCGGCATACCAGGGTCGCCAACATTCTCTTCCAGGGGATCCTCATCAATAGTCATAAGCATTAGAATATTCCCGCCCATGCGCGGGAATATTCTAATGCTTATGACTTTGATGAGGATACCCCTGGAAGAGAACTAGGATTACAGATAAGTAACTAATCCTTCCTTGCACACAGACAACAACCTTATTGGTGTAGCAGCTGTCTTTTCACACTTTGCTACGGGGAGCCCCTCTGGACCTCGATTCCCTCCAACACACTCCTCTTCCTCACAAGGGCAAAATGGTCTTGGCAAGTAGGCAGGTGCTCCAGGACAGGTAGTCTTGGATTCCCTAGGCGAGGTCCCTTCACCCAGCTGGGAAACTAGCAGGTGTCCCCCCCCTCCCCCCCCCCCCCAAATCTGGTCACAGGCAGAAGTCTTGCAGAGCTTCTCTTCCAACCTCTCACCCAGCTTATAGGAATGCAGCTATACACATCTGTCTGGGAGGAAACCTCTGCCTCCTCTCCTCAATTGTTACCATGGATCCCTGGGTATCCCAAAATGGAACCCAGAACTTCCATGTATTGAACCATTCACAGGAACACACCCAGTACGTGCACTGCACAGTTCTTCATCCTTCATGTATTGTACCACACACAGTTACGCATATAACAAACATTCACTGCACAGTAATGCATTATACCTGCCCATATACAGGTACACATACACCCAGCGCATGTAGATCACAGATGCACTGCACAGGACTACATACCAAAGTGATGTAAGCTTAGAGTGAGTTGAGCACAAAGCCGCAGAAATTTAAATGAGCGAGCCTGTTGGACTCGCTCCAGTGACACAGGTAAAAAGGACCTGGTCACTCCTACTGATCACTACACGAAATGCTGCCATCACTGCACTTGTGCTTCTCAACTCTTAGCCTTTCACCACTTTGAGGGTAGCGCTTTCGGCACCCCTCCCGGTTCAACAAGACACAGTCTGAGAGACGAGCCTATTCCATGGCACATACACATGATCAGTGTTAACCTAAGACAACAAAAAAATCAGCATTAAGGATCAAGAAATTCGGCACTCAAGGGACTTCTCCGTCCCATCAGGTAATTGGTGAGTCATTCAGTAGGGCTGAATGGGGGAACAATTGCATGATGATCCATAGGATATCAGCGGGGCCAAGGGGAAGGAAACTAGAACACCCTCATGGCATGCCTGCTTACCAGGCCTTCATGGTGAATCCCACTTCCTAATATTAGTCAACTTGAAATTCCCCAAAAACGGAAGTTGAAAGGGAGTCATTTTTTGTGATTTGTTTTTGCATGTTGGCATAAGATTGAGGGGGTATTACCTCATGATGGCTGGTGTGTGTGTGTGGTCTTATAATGCTGATTTTGTTAACATATCTAGATTGTGAATACATGATAATGGGTGTGTTAGAGTATGTTGGTGGTTGTGCTTGGCTTATGATGTGTCTATGTATGATTGTGGGTGTGTTACCATATGATATGGGTTGTGTAGACATCACAGTGGGTGTATTGGTGGAGGATGTGTTCTTTGGATTACGGATTATCGTGTGTTGTGAGGATGTATGATAGCGGATATCTTACCACACAATTGTTTGTGTTTGGACTTAAGATGGTGGTATGTGAACTTGTAGTATCACTGTTCATGTAATTTTTTTTGGGGGGGGGGGGCAGGGGGGGTATCCCTCCAGATATCAATTGTGTAAGTCCCCAGGGCAGACCTTGCTTGTGGCACTCTGTCCTCCACGTTTTGACAATATTAGTCAGTTTGTCATATCTATTGTTCAGAAGTTGTGTTCATTTGGTGCTGTACAGCTTTCTTTCAGATGTGACTTAGATGGCAAGCGTGCCATTGGTGCGAGGAGGACTTGCAAATATCTATTCATCTCTGCTCTTCTCCTGGGGATATTATCTTGACATTTTGTTATTAGTCTCTTACCTCATCTGCCCTGCTCCCTTGAGCCCTAGACAGTAAAGCCGCTTGTACACCTGCCCAAATAAACTAATTGAAAAATGATTTAGAAGTGAAGCTGCTCAAATCCGCATTATTCATACCAAGAATGTATCATTGAGTCGTTGTGGGTGTAAGAAAGCGAAACGTCTGTGGCTATGAATCTGTATCTTGGGTTCCCTTGGTAGAATAATGTGGACCTGAGTGGTACGTTTCTCTCTGAATGAGGAAAACTGTTTTTACCATATATGCATACACACAAAAGGTGATTGGAGAATACCTCATTCTTTGGCCCTCCATGTCATCTCCGATTTGACCATCCGTATGCAAATCAGTATTGACTCTGCTCCAGTGGGGACAGTTCCGCCTGAGCTACCAAGGCAAGTCCTCTCTGAACTGGAAAGCATGCAACCCAAGACTGTTTAAGCCCTGAGCCCTAATCAAGATGAAACCGGTCCTAGGTTGCTTGTGTTTCAGTTCAGGGAGGACCTGGCTTGGCATTTGGGGCGAGACTGTTCCTACTGGAGCAGGGTCAAGAATGATTTGCATACGGCTGGATCCAACTGAGGCGGCATGGTCTGCAAAATAACCATGGACAGGTATGAGACCAGAGTAATTACCAGTGGTTGAAATTAATTGAAGCATTCCATTATTCACTTTCTGTATTCAACTTACCCTGTATCCAGCATAGCAGCTAGCTTTTTCCTCACCTTTTTTAAAGTTCCTTTGTCACATTACCTAGCAGCTTTTGCAATGGAGGGTGAGGGTCTGTTTGCTTTATAAGCTTAACCTCTTTACAGTAGCAAAAGTAAAACTGGAACAGGTTTGATATTTGGTGAAATAATGTGATAAATTAAAAAATGTAATAGTTGAGTCCGGGTGAGAGAAATTAGGTCTTCGGTTACCCAGAGTTAGTACAAATGTAGTTTTTCCTACAGCTGCCTGCGGTCGTTCAGAAGGCAACCAGGGACTCACTTATTATAGCCTTTAAAATGTTTTGTTAGCTGGTTTACAAAGCTGATGGCCAAGTGAATATTACATTAGAAAGTAATGCACCTTTGTTTACTGTACATGCTCTGTTTTCAGTTTGGTTTCTATGGTTGCTCTGCATTTCCTTTTATCGGTGCAGTGTTTTGCTCAACTAACAAGTTTAATTTGTGTTTATCAGGCAAAGTGTATGCAGTTGGTGGACATGATGGCAATGAGCATTTGGGAAGCATGGAACTGTTCGATCCACAGACTAACAAGTGGGTGATGAAAGCATCAATGAATACAAAAAGGTATGTGCAGACATACATACATGCAATATGTACATTGGCCTTTAACTCATTTCTGTGCAATATTTAATTTTCTGAGAATAAAAGAGATGAGACTTAAAAATATTTTTGGTGAAGCAAACAAAAAGAGGAACACCCAGTGCTGCTCCCATTTCTCATGAATGCAGCATGGCTCCTCCGCTATAGCGGAGGAGTGTCATCCACCTGCCAGCCGCTGGAAAGATGAAAAATGAAACTTCTGTTTATTATCGTTTTATTTCTCTCTCGGAGCCGAGACTTGGGGGCGAGGCCAGGGTGGTGACTGGCTGGAGGGGGAGTGTTGGACACTGCCTTCACTGGGCATGTGGGATTGGCCAGCTGAGATGGCTGGCCAAACCACATATGCAGTGCAGCTCTCTCCAACCCCAGCTGCATTGATAGGTTGGAGCAAGCAAAAACAGACTCCCAGTCTGAGGGAGCACAAATCATTGGCACTCAGGCCAATCCTGATGCTGCTTTCAGCAGCATGAAAGCAGTGTCCGGATTGGCCGCAGTGCACTCTGGGAACCTGTGCCTGGAGAAGCGAGGAGCACGATGCGGTGAGCAGGTAAGTGTGTTTTTTAAATTTTATTTTTGTCTCCCAGCCCCCATCCCCTGCCACTCGCCGCCCACTACCGCATGTAGGAAGCTTCTCCAAAACAATGTTTACCCTTTCATAGTGCTGTCTTAAAAGTTAAATTGACACCTGCACTACACTAACCTTCAGACGCTCAAATCTTGTCTTTGACTCAGCTTCACTCCATCATAAACCTCACCCCATTCTCAGCTTCATCCATCCTTACATGATCTTAACTTCTTTTATCATTCTTAAATTAATTTCCCTTCCACTCCCTCGTCTTCGTCAGCCTTTTCTAAATAAACCTCACGCCCTCCTCTCTTCAACCTCACTCTCCCCCTTCAATCTCACTTACCCCCTTCAATCTCACTTACCCCTTCAATCTCACTTAACCCCCTCCTCACATCAGCCCTACTTTTTACAGATCTTCTCAATTTAACCTTCATTTCTCATTCAGACCTAGACACACTAACGTTTAATTGGTCTACTGAACTGAATACCACTCCAGATCTAAGCTCTCATACTGAACTCAATATCCCAGAAATGACCTCCTGATTGTGATAAAATTCTAGTGCCACCTAAATTTAGTAGCAAGACTCGAGGTGAAATGTTGAGAATACCGTAAACTGAAAGGGACTAGAGAACTTAGACCGTACCAGATAGAGATGAGCCTTCAGAACAAGACACAAAACGTTGTGTGGGTTGCAGAACTAGACACAATGACGCATGTGTTATCGTCTTTTCTCAGTCATCAAACCCAGCTTCTTTTGCACTCATTGTGATGGAAAGCGGTTTACAGGTTTTTGTTTGGCTCCTCGTAGGTTTTGCAGATCGTTACCAGCAAATCATTTTTCATCTTGTCTTGATTCCCTCGGCCCTCCACCAGGCCAGCCTATCCCTGTGGCTGCCGAATAGAGTACTGTTAGTTAAATCAGCCTCTCCTAAGTGAGTCCTCCTCTAGTCCTATTTTCCTCTGAGTTGCTTTTTCATGGTTCTAGGCCTGTTGTCCACTGTGTTGGTGCTATTCAATACTTTGAACCCCATCATCCTCTATATCAACCCTCTTCTGGGCCTGTCCTCTGTAAAAGTGTAATTGAATGCTTCTCCTCTCCTACGTGTCTAAACATGTCCTTATTTAGAACTGCACTCCTCAGTGTGTGCTGTTGAATATATTTAAGTACGTCATCAAGTAGACCAATCCTCCTTGAAGTGGCTATCTCAAGTCCAGTTGGCTTTGCTTTAAATTCTTCAGTGCCCCATCTCCTCTAGTCTGTCTTGAGTAGGTCGATGCTTTGATTCTGTCAGTGAACATCCATGGGCCAATCCTTCTCCAAGGCTGTGTTCCCCAGTAATTGTGCGGGCTGTGAAAACTCCAGGTAATTAGGAAGATGAGATACGTTAAATGGGGAAGTTTACCTTATTAGAACTCGCTGTGAACTTAGCAAATTACAAGTGATCAGTAGTAGACGTTAATTGTGACCCTAACACACTGTTTGCTTTTTGGACGTGACTCTGTGCGTGATGAGACTCGAAACCACAGTGCGTCAGACACACTCAGCTCACCAGCCTGCACAGCTCTATGGTCCACACCAGACTTCCGGGAATCCAAGCCAACATCAAGAATCCAACACCCAAGTCTCAAACACCTTTTGAACTGGCGCAGGACTGTCAAGGAGGGTTCTGGGATATAAACAAGCGAGTCCTTTGGATTCACCTGAGCATTGCAGAAGCCACCCAGGAGCGCTCATGCCCCTGTTAGGAGGACTGCTGTTCCTTTCTCTGGCCTACAGGCCCACGGTGACCCTGTAAGGTGAGTGTGCCTACCTCCTGTAGTCCAAAAGTGGTGGTGTGTGTGATGGATTTGTCAAGTGCTGTAAGAGTTGCCCACTCCCAGTGAAGACCTAGCGAGGACCTGTCAGTGGAGCACTCGCCCCTTGCGCCACGCAGAGGAGTCCCAGGGTGCGTGAGTGGAGACCATAACATCACTCCTTGAGCTAGTTTAATTTGAAAGTATAGTAATCCTTTTTTGTCGCATTTTGTCAGGCCAGGAATTTATCACAGCAGCCCTGTCAACATAACTGCAGTAGTCATTCTAAGTCAACTATCTCCGTTTTAAAGGAATGATAGTCTACTGCAAAATTACAGAGTTCTCTCTCCCACCCTCCACAGTAGCACTGATGCATACATTATCCCTCCCTTTACTCGACATACAAATTTGAGCAAAAGCATAAAAGGGTTACTATTTTGTCTTTTTGGCTCGCAAGCATGAGTTTTGTTTGACTGCGATCTGAAATAGCCCCTCTTTGTAGACGCATTAAAAAGAAGCTGATAAAAATATGCACCTGACTCTTTAAGACAGTTGTAATTTGAGAAAAGAAGTGGGGTTGGAAGCGCACACCAATTAAAGGTACTCAAAAGGTAATCAAATATTGATAACAAATAAAGAATCTTAACACAATTGGTGCAGCAGTGTAACCCTCGCTGTCTAACAGGGGTCAATAGACAAAAGTGGAAAAATGCTACCAAGACGGTCGCAACACTGCGCACTATCCAAAAATGGTCACAAAGTGACCCTCTAGGTCATTGAATACAATTTAACAACCCATATCAAAAATGAATCACACGAATAGCAAATATACTTGTAAATGTAAATCTTTACAGGTAATTGTTGAAATCCCCAAAACATTTTTTTACATTGATATCATTTTTTAGTTGCATTCACATAGAAATCAAAAGCATGAATTCCTAATACATGTATATTGAGAACATAAACAAAGAGACAGATAATCAATTGTTTACGAAAACATTTTTTAAATGTGGGCCCGATGCATTTCGGGACCTGAGAGTCCCTTCTTCAGGGGCCAATCTGTCTGTCCTGTGGGGAGACCTTCTGAATAACCTCGGATGAGGTAGACAGTGGAGTCTTCAAAATCTATAACGGATACCGGCAATTTTCAGGTGATGCAAGTGCGAAAAACACGAACAGTCACCACTTTGATTCAAAGTCTTTTGTTGGAAACAGACTCCTGGTTCTAACCGCGAGAAGAAACAACGGTCTGGGGGTCTTCTGGCGTTTCATCAATGTAAAAAAATGTTTTGGGGATTTCAACAATTACCTGTAAAGATTTACATTTACAAGTATATTTGCTATTCGTGTGATTCATTTTTGATATAGGGTTGTTAAATTGTATTCAATGACCTAGAGGGTCACTTTGTGACCATTTGTGGATAGTGCGCAGTGTTGCGACCGTCTTGGTAGCATTTTTCCTCTTTAAGACAGTCGGCATGAAGAAGCGAACTGATGATTATTTAACAAAACAGTACAAGGAAATGGCAACTCCAATTGTGATTTTCCAAAACTTTGGCTCCTCCGTGTCCCATCCACAAACCAAAATAAAACAACTTTAGGGCAAACTGTGATCTACCCTTATGTAAAGTTCAACCACTTCACTCAGTCACTCTGAAGAGTTGCAAGATAGTAAAAGCTCCTTTCCTCTTTTGTTTGCGGATGACACCAAATATGATCAGAACTCCCAATGTATTGCTCCAACCAATTCACTTCAGAAGTTTAAGGTAAACCATACTCGGAGTCGGATTTAAACTCCTCCTAATGCGTAGGAACAATTGTAGCTACTTGAATAAGGCTTCTCTTCCTCAAATATGGTAGATGCTCCTTTCAATGTTGAATGAGTCATCAAAGGTTTTGAAGTTTAAATTGACTAAACTAGAGCTTTAGCTGGACCTACTACAAATCATGGCAAATTCGATTTCAGAAATCGGGGGAAAATTGGATACCTTAAACTCAACTTTTTGCCAGCACACCTTAACAGAGGAATTAAAAAAAGACACCTGTCTCTGCTCTCGGATAGTTGAGAAGTTCACCTTCTTAGCAAAGGTTTTAAGTTGTATAATAGCAGACATAAAATCACTCAAAAAGGAACAAGTAGCATCAAACAGTAAAACAGACTATGCTGAGCACAGCACAAATCTAGATTGAAGTTCTTGTAGTTAATGAAGTAGCAAGCCATCCTCCTTTTAAGTTCGCCACTGTACTGCCCCAAATCGCACCAGTGAGCCAAGTTGTCCCACAAGTACTTAACCGCGAATGTTGCACCGTACCTGGATTTCCGTCCTCTAACCAAGAGACAAAGGAAAAGGCTAAGAAAGAAACATAAGAAAAAGAAGTCTGCCACCAAATGGGCGAAAGTTGGGCTTCTTCCAAACAACTTTTCAAAAGTTTTTCAATATTTTCAAAACCGATTCCTCCACCCTAACTGCCGAATCTCACAAATCTTTGAGCAGTAAACAAACATTCAAAGGTGTGAAGCAGTCCATACTATTCTGGGACCCTCTACTCACATATCCTTGATGTATTTTACACCCTTCAAAAACAGGGTTAAACAATTTATTGGAAACAACGGGGCTTTGCCTTTCATCTCAAGACAGCAAAAGGATGGCTAGAGAGAAATCTTACCTTTTAACAATGCTCTACAGTAATGAGGTCGAGCAGGTCCATAACATATACCTTGTCCAAAAAAAACCTGCTGTGCCCCAGACCTCTAGAAAAATAATTGCGGTAACAAAACCTCTGGAAAATCTGGCACTATGCCATGATGGCTCTACCCAAGACATCAAAAGAATAACATCTCAGGACCCAACCTCCTCCCGCTGAGCGAGACTCATTTCCATCTGTCGAGGCACATCTTGTGGCTAACTCGAGGAACTACAGCCCACATGCATCAAGCATTTTTGTAGTCGCAAACGGTGCGATTCCTTAAAATCGGCCGTTAGCGAATGCAAAAGTGCTTTTTGGGATGCATGAAGCAATTTTAGAATTCATAACATTTTTGCGAGTTTTAAAATTGCGGGTGCTTTTAAGAAGTCGCAGATGTGCGATTTCTTAAAAGCAATGCATCATTACTTCTAGAAGTGCAAATTCGCAATTAAGGTGCCAAATTTACCGAGTGGTTGAACCACTCGGTAAATTTGGAAAAAGTGTTTAAAATGCTGAAAATGTATTTTTTTCAACATTCATGTTTCACACACACATGTCCTTAGGACATGTGTGTGTGAAACATGATGCGAAAAATAAATTTCAGGGGTGCATGGGGGGGTCCTTTGGACCCCCCCCCTGCACCCATGAAATTTTCAAAGTGCCACTCGCAATTTGCTGATGCCTTCCCATTCACTCCTATGGGCCTTTTGGCCCATAGGAATCAATGGGAATTGCGAAAATTAACTTAAGAATTCGGTATTCATTTGGGATTCGGTAAAAATTGCGATTTTTACCGAATCACAAATGAATACCGAAAATAATGATGCATAGCATTTTGCACTTCTTAATTTGCGATTCCTTATTTTTCGCAAATTAGGAATTGCAAAATGTAACAATGATGCATGTGGGCCTACATGTTATTTATAATTTCTCCTGAATATAAGTTTATAGGATCTTAAGACATTTTAAATAGAGAGTATTGTAAAACTTATGGAAGCACATGCAGATCTGAGACTGCTTGTACTCACAATAAACATATTTTTAAAAGATTGAGAATTGACACACACAAAAAACGTATTTTTAAATGATGGGTAATTCGAAGGCCTGCTTCGGCTCCCTACCCAATGATTCTTCTTCCAGAATTAGGAAACAAGCAAAATGTAACTAAAAACTTGTTTAGGCACAGCTGGCTACCATTTCTATAAAATTGCCACACAAATGTCTTGATTTTTGATAGGTGCTTTTAGCAAGAAAAATGCGACATTTCAAAAACTTGAGATGCGATTATCAAAGTAATTATATCGGGTAGGGGTATGCAGGCTGCATACAAAAAAAGCAACTTGGAATGCAAAAAATAAGGTTGGTCATCGCCTTAATCAACAATAGAGTAATAATATAAAAACAATATAGATAAATACAGAACATTGATGGCCATCTTGGAGGCCTTTTATAGTGAATCAAGTACGCTCCGAAGTTTGGATTAGGTCAATTGTTTCTCGAAGATTCTGCAACATACCTACTTGGTTCAAATCTGGTGAACTTTGGAATTGTTTGCATGGTTAAACATAAAGTAAAGAGATGTGTGAGGACCTTGGAACAGTATTCCTTGTTTATTTTAAAGAGAGCAGTTGGTGAGCCATTTAGGTTGGGCGATGTCTTTTCACCTTTTTTTAGTCCATCCCGTCAGTCCTGTTTCTAGACTGACTGCCTGAATCATTGTAGATGGATGGAGGGAGGGAGAGAGAAAGAAAGTCCTTTTAAACACCTGCCCTCTTCAAGGTCCCAGTTTGATTTTCCACCAATACCGACCACCTTGGCACTGTGCTGGTGGAACTGCGGCCTTATCATACCCTGGTAGGTTGCCAGCACCAGTCTTCGAGAAGGGAGCTGTGATAGAATTTCTTAGCCCTTCTACAGATGAGTGCCTTGGCTTCCAAGAAAGCAAGGTGATCCTTCCACCAAAGATTGTTTGAGAACCACCTCCTCAAATATTTATATTTACTAACTGTCTCAATTTTAACTTTATTTTTGGCCCAAACTGACCTTATCATGTTCTTCCCTATTTGAAGCACTCTAATATTTTCCATATTGACTGTTAGTTTTTTCTTACTACAATAGTCTTAGAAGATGCCTAATTTCCTCTGAAGGCCGATTTCTGTTTGAATCAAAAATTCACGGATTGTCCACATATGAGGCAACTTACATGCCGGTCATTCATTTTGGGGCTGAAGCTATTAGATTGGCTAAGTATTTTGGTAGATCAGCCAAGATGAAAGATAACAGGATAGAGGCCAGGACACACCCTTGTCTCAGGCCATTTCTTAGATCAGTCTTTAAGAGGGATCGCTCGAAATCTAATTCCACCTGGGCCCAATTATCTCTGTGTAGTTCTTGTACAAATAGGAGTAGACTGTCAGGGATACAGTATGTAACATAATCGTGGCCTATAAAGAGTGCAGCAGCATATTATCCCAGATTCTCCCAGGTAGTTACAGATTGACCTTACAACTCAGTGCGTCAGTATGACGTTGCAGTGGCTGAATACCCCTTTTTTTCTTTCCAAAAAGAGCTGTATAAACCATACATAGAGAATCCAGCTCATCGTTATTCTAATTTCAAAAATCTTTATTTCGATCACAGATCATAAAAGATGCATAGCATTTATACAAACTTAAAACCATTTAAACACGATGTGATCCAATAATTAAGACATTTTTTTTTTAAAACAAGGGGTGGGGTAAAACGGTATATATCTTTCGAGGGGTTTTTTATACAAGTCTTTTCATCAATCTGCTTCGAGTGAACCACATAGAGGTCAAAAATTTCGATAGGGCAAAAACTACAGTGGGAGAGAGGTCTGTCTTTAAAACTCTATAAGCAGGTTGAAAAGATCTAAAACCCAAGTTCCTGAGTAACGGGACTAACCAGTATTTCCTACTCCTCTCATAGCCCTTACAGAAGAAGACAGCATGAACATCGTCCTCCTTCGGATGAGCACACATTGGGCAAGTTTCTACGGTGGAGCGAGATTGCCATGACGCTGTAAATGATGCTAGGGGAAGGCATCCGTATCTCCATTGTAAAAATAGTTTTCTTGTTAGTACAGGAGAAATAGCGTCTAGAGTACTTTCAAGACAGTAAGAGTCTTTCGCTTTTAGGAACAAGTGCGTCAAGGATCCTTCTCGAGTGGCATCAATAGCTCTTGTGAGCATCAGTTCGTAATATGCTCTCACGAGTACCTTTTTTGGAGTCTTTACACAAGAGTTTGAAGGATCCGTCCATAGTTCCGGGTAGCCCATCTCCTCTAGCATTCCCTTGACGTAGATCATCCACGGGATCCTCTTGGCATTCCGTAGCTCCAGGAATTCCTGTAGTTCCTCTCTGTAGTTTATAAGGTCTGGGCTACACCACAAACGCCTCCAGAAGGTTAGGGGTTTGAGTCCCAGCTCCTCTGTTATTGGTCGAATTCCCAGGTCTAATCTGAGGGGGAGTAGAGGAGTACTCTGGGGAAGGGCAACGACCTGTCTCAGGAATTTGTTTTCGATTGACTGTAACTTAGGGAGTTGAGAGTGACCCCACAGCTCACCCCCATATGTGACACCCGCCCGGGCTTGAGTTTTGTAAATATGCATGATTGGGGTTAGTGGGCGATAAAAGGATTTGTTCGCCAGACGCATGGTGCCACCCGCCAACTGAGCCAGTTTGATGGTCACTTTAGTCTGGTGAGACGTCCACGTTAGATGTTCATTTAAGGTAATCCCCAAGTATTCGATATTATGCACACGTTCTAGTTGGACTGTGCCTATCCTGGGTGGGGCTCGATTATGGGGGTTGGGATTCAAAATCATATATTTAGTTTTTTGTGGGTTGATTTCCAATCCTCGTTCAGAGCAGAACTCTAAAAAGCCATTCAAGATGCGTTGGATCCCCATAGGGGATTTAGACAGCAGCAGGGTGTCGTCTGCAAACATAATTGCAGGCACCCTGCTACCTGTCAACTTTGGGGCATCAGTATTGGCAATCCTGTTTAGGTGGGCAACAACCCCGTTCACAAAGAGGCAGAACAGGGTCGGTGCAAGCACACAACCCTGTCTCACCCCTCTGCGAACGGGGAACCTTTCGGTTAGCTTGCCACCTTTGCTACACCTTACGCGGGCATAGTTGTTATGATGAAGTCTCATCAGGATTGCCAAAATATCACCAGGGACGTTCAGCTCTTCCATGACTCTCCACAGCCTTGCTCTGGGTACCAAATCGAAGGCGGCACGTAAGTCTACAAAAATAGTGTATAAAGTGCCACCCTCGATTACAGCTGTTCTCCAATAAAGGAGGTTTAGCCTAAAAATTTGGTCTATGGTCGATACACCCTGCCTAAATCCTGCCTGATAAGGGGACAGGATGTTCATCTCTTCTGTCCAGGCCTGGAGTCTATTCAGAATCCGTCTACCGAAGAGTTTTTGGGATATGTTGATGAGACTGATGGGGCGGTAGTTGGCGGGAAGCAGGGGGGATCCCTTTTTATAAATTGGGACCACCTCTGCTCCCCTCCAAGTATCGGGCACCTCCATTCCCCCCAGAATAGCATTGAATATCAATGTAAGGTATAGTGTCCATATCCCCGGTTCCTGCTTAAACAAGTCCCCTGGCACCCCGTCAAGACCCGGTGCTTTTCCTGCGGCTAAGTTTTTAATGGCCTCCCTCACCTCTTTTTCAGTAAAAGTAACCCCTGTAGGACTGGATGTGTTTATGATACCATCGCTGTTTTGACCCCCCCCCTCCTTCCGCATACAGCGCCTCGAAGTGACACTGCCATACCAAGGGGGCTATGTTAGGCTCTATTGCGGAGGATAAATCCTCCGTGCCATTCGCGACTATGCGCCAGAATTTTCGGGAATCTCTGTTTGTTAGTGTTTTAGTGAGATTTTCCCAATAATCGTGGTCCCATTCCGCCCGCGCATTCACCAGGAGGATTTTATACGATCTTCTCCTGACACGGATTTCTTCATTGTTAAGGCGTCCCTTTATGGCGAGTAACAAGAGGGCCTTGGCTTCCCTACAAGCGGCATTGTACCAGGACGTCTTGGGCGTAGGGCCTTTCCTATTCCCTGAGGATGAGAACAGATCCTGCTCTAAGGTGTTGATGATGTCTGCGTGTATTTGTGCAAGCTTTCCTCTGCTGGCATCATCTGACCATCACGTAGTCCAGGCAGTGGTTCGTAATGAGAATTAAAATCACCTCCTACCAGGCATGCGAGTTCGCATGGAATGCCTTCTAAGAGCCCAGCTAACTCATCTATAGTCCCAGATTCTTTGTGCATTGGTACCGGCCTTGAATAAATGTTGATGACTAGCAACTTCGTGGAGTCTGGCCACTCAAGCAGAACAGCCAATAAGTCATCGGAGGTGGTCTCTAGATAGGAAGCTTGACAACCTAAATCCGTGGCTACCCATATCGTAAGTCCCCCTGACGGCCTACCCCTTTCCCCCCATTTAGCGGCTTTGAAGAAAGAGGCAAAGCCCGGGAATGATATTTCCTCACGTGCCCAAGTCTCTTGAAAAAGGAGTATGTTTTTGGAGCTGATGTAAGAACCCCACTCTGTGCAATCTATTTTGCTGGCAAGGCCTGCCACGTTCCAAGAGATCACTGTAATATGTGACAATTGGGTAGTGGCTAGGCCTGAAGAAGCAGAGTTGTTGGGGGTAAGCTCAATGGGCACCGGTTGGCTTATGAGGGAGTGATTCATGCCCATGGGCTTATTGGCAGGGGATAGAATAGGATACGTCCTGCTTGGGACTTGACTAAGTTCGACTGTACTGGATGCCTTAGGATATATATCTGGAGCTGGGGGTGTGTTAAAATCAATCGTGGGAGATACTTGTAGGACACTCCCCTCTTCAGCCACCTGTCAATCTACCATTTCTAGACTACTGTATCTATTGTGGGTAGATGGATTGGCAGGGTAATGTGTTCTGTGTGGCCCAGGGATTCCTCTCCTGTTGCCACCCCCCCCCCTCCTTCTTGTAACAGTTTCCCAGCCAGCCTCATCCCTGTATAAAGGGAACTGCTCTATTGGTCTTCCCCTGTGTTGTGGGTGGACAATTCTCTCCCTAGGGCAGTTTTCCCAACCCTCGCAACAGCTCTTGGTGGTGCCCCCATCTGTAGTCCTCTGAGTTGTAAAAATTTGAGGGGTAGAAAAATGAAAGAGGAAGTGGTTGAATGATACTACCAAAATCCTCATCAGAAGCCCAGGTGCAAATGTACGCGGCTGTATTCGGGTCTCTAAAGGTGACCAGAATGCAGTCTCCCCTGATGGATTTCCTAGTGTAGCCCACCCACGTTGCCCTCCTAGCCATGGAGATATCACTGGTTGTTCCTCTCGGGAGTGGTCTATTTACAGAGAGCCAGTTAATAACTTTATTCTTCAGTGAGGTAGTGGATTCAAATGTGAGAGAGTTTAATTCCGGGACCCCCGCCAGTACTAGGGTGTAGGGTGCTGCTTCTGGGGGAAGGTTTATAGGCTTTGGTCTACGATTAGTGTTTGATTTCTCTCCAGTGAGTGGTGAATCGCCCTTAATGTTAGTCGAAGGCAAAGCATTGTCTTTTGGTGGGGGGATTATTTTTGGAGTGGCAGTTACTGTTTGTTGTTTTGGGATAGGGGCCTTGTTGGCCTCTGGTGGTTGCGCAGTATTATTTGGCATGGATTGTGAGGGTTTAGGGTTTGCGGGTGGGAGCTTATTGTTTGTTACTGTAGGAGGTCCATTGCCCTTAGTGGGTTTTGGTCCCAATCCCTCTTTTACTATTTTTGTCCCACTATTATCGATTTTCCTTGAGTCGGCAAGTTGGACAGTTGCCTTTTCGATGATAACTAGTCTAGCTTCGATCTTGATCAGTCTAGCCTCAAGGGGACTCAATAGGCACCTGAGAAGTGTGCCTATGTCCTCCAATGTAATGTCATCGGAGGTGATATCTACTGGCGGGTTGTTAGTGGGCTGTGGTGGTGAGGTTGGGTTGGCAGTTCTAGGGGTGGTTAACCTTCCCGGCCTCTCCAGCTTAGAGGCAGGGGTAGCTCCTATCCCCCCTTTACCTCTAGCTTGTTTGGGTTTGGGAGATTTAATCCTATTATCTTTTGTTTTGTTGGCCCTGCTTCTTTTTTTGTATAGCCCCTTCTCTAGCCCCCCTATTGCAATCTTTATTAGGTTCTGTGACTTTGGCTGCCTCAGTATTCTCTATTGATATGGGTTGAGGGATTTGGGTGTTAGGTAAGGCCATAAGGCTCATATCCTCAAAGTCACTCGGGACCTCAATGGTGAACTCTGGGTTTGAGGTACCTGGAAGTGGACCTGTTGCCTGGTCAATGCTACAGCTAGTTGGTAAACCAGGTCTATCTTCTGGGGTTCTAGCTTGGGCCATTGGGCCTATTGAAGATCTCCTTACCCAGTCTATTTCTTGGGAGATTCTTCGCTCCAGGACCTCGATTTCCTCAATCAGGAGAGAACCCGCTTTAGCAAAATAGGTGTCAATGGGGCCTTTGACAGTTCCGGCCGCGGCTAGGGAAGATGTTTTACTCCTAGTTTCCCTAGTACTCATTTTACTGGTGTTTCAATGGCCTCGATGTGGCAGGCAAAGAGACGGGGCCCGGACCGGACTCTCTAACGGCCTCAAATGGCCCGCTCTTTGCCCGGTCTTCGCCCCGGTGCTGCGTCCCGCGGTGCGGTAGTGACCAAGCCAGTAATATACGAGGAGGTTGGGGGCGTGGCCGCCGGGGGAAGAGGCACCAGCTGTGTAGAGCTGAGGCTGCTGGTCCTCGCAGTCCCCCGGTAGTCTCAACGCGCTAACTCGCACTTTGTTGCTCTCACCTGTCCCTCCTCAACTGGGAGCGCGTGTGTTCTCTGCCGACTGCAGAGCCGCTCACACCAGCGGGGAATAGCCTTAGGGAGCAATTGAGCGGCACCCGCGAAGCGGGTGTCGCGAACGGTGAAGGGCGAGCAGAAAGGCAAAAAGGCTGGAACAGAAGTCTCTGGCAATCCTCGTGGAAAAGGGAATCCGGTAAAAAGCACCCACTCAGCCGGTGTTGACCGCGTTTAATGTTTGCTGGAGGCTGGGGGCGTGGCCGCCGGGGGAAGAGGCACCAGCTGTGTAGAGCTGAGGCTGCTGGTCCTCGCAGTCCCCCGGTAGTCTCAACGCGCTAACTCGCACTTTGTTGCTCTCACCTGTCCCTCCTCAACTGGGAGCGCGTGTGTTCTCTGCCGACTGCAGAGCCGCTCACACCAGCGGGGAACAGCCTTTGGGAGCAATTGAGCGGCACCCGCGAAGCGGGTGTCGTGAAGGGCGAGCAGAAAGGCAAACAGGCTGGAACAGAAGTCTCTGGCAATCCTCGTGGAAAAGGGAATCCGGTAAAAGGCACCCACTCAGCCGGTGTTGACCGCGTTTAATGTTTGCTGGAGGCTGGGGGCGTGGCCGCCGGGGGAAGAGGCACCAGCTGTGTAGAGCTGAGGCTGCTGGTCCTCGCAGTCCGCCGGTAGTCTCAACGCGCTAACTCGCACTTTGTTGCTCTCACCTGTCCCTCCTCAACTGGGAGCGCGTGTGTTCTCTGCCGACTGCAGAGCCGCTCACACCAGCGGGGAACAGCCTAAGGGAGCAATTGAGCGGCACCCGCGAAGCGGGTGTCGCGAACGGTGAAGGGGGAGCAGAAAGGCAAACAGGCTGGAACAGAAGTCTCTGGCAATCCTCGTGGAAAAGGGAATCCGGTAAAAAGCACCCACTCAGCCGGTGTTGACCGCGTTTAATGTTTGCTGGAGGCTGGGGGCGTGGCCGCCGGGGGAAGAGGCACCAGCTGTGTAGAGCTGAGGCTGCTGGTCCTCGCAGTCTCCCGGTAGTCTCAACGCGCTAACTCGCACTTTGTTGCTCTCACCTGTCCCTCCTCAACTGGGAGCGCGTGTGTTCTCTGCCGACTGCAGAGCCGCTCACACCAGCGGGGAACAGCCTTAGGGAGCAATTGAGCGGCACCCGCGAAGCGGGTGTCCCGAACGGTGAAGGGCGAGCAGAAAGGCAAACGGGCTGGAACAGAAGTCTCTGGCAATCCTCGTGGAAAAGGGAATCCGGTAAAAAGCATCGTTATTATGAAAAATATTAAGTACAATCCGTTGTCAACATGGGAAAAATCATCACTATTATCAGGCATTCTATACATTTTGGCAACCCAATGATTCTTCTCCAAGAAATGAAAAATAAACAAAATGTCACTGACAAATCTTCTTTAGGCACATCTTGCTACCAGTGCTATAAAACTGGCCCCCAAACGTCTTCGTTTTTGATAAGTGCTTTTAGCTCAAAACATGAAAGATATGACATTTCAAAAATTTGAGATTCAATGATCACATAATTATAGGAGGTGGGGGCAAGTTGGCAGCATTGGAATGCAAAAAATAAGGTTGTAAATGTACTATGGAATAAATTCTCAATCGCATGTAGCAGGCGGAATCCCAGACTATTCTGGATAAGAGTCAACGCCTTGATCAATAATAGAGTAATAATATAAAAATAATGCATTACAGAGCAATGATGGCCATTATACTTGGAGGCTTAGATGGTGAATAAGTACGAGTCACACTCCCCAGTGTGAATTATGTCAACTGTATCTTGAATATTCTGCAAAATATCTAATCAGTTTAGATCCGGAGGATCAATATTGAGATAATGCCAATTTAGTGTTTACAGTAATCAAACATAAAGGTGACAAGACATTTCCTGACCTAAATGGCTCACCAGCTGCTCTATTTAAAATCAACAAGGAATACTGGACTGAGGTCCTCATGCCTCTCTTCACTTTCTGTTTAACCATGCAAACAATTACAAAGTTGTGGCAAAGCTCAATTATTCAACCAATCCACAAAAAAAATAATCCTGAAAATCCAGTGAACTATTGCTTAATCATACATGCTAACGGACCCGATTCAGGTGGTAGACTTTCGATTTTTGAAGCAAAAAATGGCTTCATTTTCTCCCACCTGAAACTGCCTCTGCTCAATACAAGTCAACAGGGAACATACATTCCCCTATTTCTTTTTGTCAATGAAATCTCACACTTTCCTGTTATAAAATGTTGATTTGCTTAATAGCCCTGCTGGACATAGAGTCAAAGTATTAACACATATTCTGCTTAATTTAGAAAAATGGGCTGAAGATAAACAGATCATTCCCTTTACACAGATCTTTTCACCCAGGCTCGGCAGCAAATTTAACATCCTAACTTCAGCAATCCCTACGTCAAAGGCTATTTCAGCCAAGTTATTACAGTATACCTTTAGAGCAGCATCTGACAAAGTGCCTCATAAACTGCTTTGGGAAAATGTGTTTAAATGGAATATACCCCTGCCTTTCCTAAAAAAAAAAATGCAGTCCCTTTTTACCAACACACGAGTGCAGTTGCCCTGGCACTGAAGTTGGTTTTTTTTCAAATGTATTTAATAAATATTAATAAAGACATAACAATACAGTCAAAGCAAGAGCAATCAGTTCTTTTACAGTTTTTGACCAGTCAACATGTTTATTTAGAGCTTAGTCTAAAGCACCATGAAACAAAATTGTAAAGCGCTCTGATATCCTTCGGGATCAAGTTGGCGCTATACAAAACTTTATAAATAAAATAAATAAACATACAACATATAAAATCAATGATTAAAATTGAGGCAAGCCCTCAATTAAAACATGATTAAAACCACGGTTCATCCTATTATGGACTGTTAAATTTTACCTAAATCGCTACCCAGTTAATACATGATTAAAACCCCAATGAATCCTTTCATAAAATAATTTAATTGTCTGTAACAATGTATTCACAAACAGTAAGAATCCCTACAGCACAACTTACATCCAAGAATCTCATATACTGGAGTAAATTATTCATGTGCACCTATCCCTATTGCCATACTTTTTTAAAACTGGTTTTAATAAAAACTTCAGTTGAGCTACAAACCTCAGACAATCCATCAAAATGGGTGTTAAATCTCCCTTCACAATGAGGCCTCATTTACAGGTTTTGTCTTTGTGTAACTTGGTTTAACCTACATCTAAATCTCAGTA
Source organism: Lissotriton helveticus (assembly GCF_964261635.1). Classification (NCBI taxonomy): domain Eukaryota; kingdom Metazoa; phylum Chordata; class Amphibia; order Caudata; family Salamandridae; genus Lissotriton; species Lissotriton helveticus. The sequence goes on from NC_136059.1 coordinate 1,340,605,323, forward strand.
GACCTCGTTGCAACTTTACATTAGATAATCTCTCCAGGTAAGGAAATGTTTCCTCCTCCATCAATTAATTGATCAGGAGGGATCCTCCTTAGTGGACACCCATTTCGTTTCTTTTTTGAGCTCGAATTTACTCCAATCCACCCGATTAATGTCAACTATTTTTAATTTCATACAACAGTTGGCGATCCTCCCTCTAATTACTTGTTCCCAGGTTAACTCAGTTTGTATTTTTTCGATTTTTTTGTGCATAGCTGTTACATTTTGGAAAGCTCCGCACTATCTATTCTTATCCAGAATAGTATTCTCTCTGCCTATGCTAGGTGAGTCCGTCCCGTCAGTCCTGTTTCTAATCTAACTGCCTGAACCATTGTAGATGAAGAAAGAGCGAGAAAGTAATCTTTAAAAACACCTGCCCTTTTCAAGGTCCCAGTTTGATTTCCCACCGATACCGACCACCTCGGCACTGTACTGGAACGGCGACCTTACCATACCCTGGTCGGCTGCCAGCACCAGTCTTAGGGAGGGGCCCAGATAGCCGTTACCGAATTTCTTCAAGTGCCTTGGCTTCCAAGGAAGCAAGATGTTCTTCCACCATAGATTGTTTGAGAATCACATCTCAAAATATTTATATTTACTAGCTGTCTCAATTTTAACTTTTTTTATGGGCCAAACCCACCTTATCCTCTTCTTGCTTATTGGAAGCACTTTAGTCTTTTCCAAATTGACTATTTGTTTTTTCTTCCTACAATAGTCCGAGAAGACGTCTAGTTTCCTCTGAAGGCCGATTTCTGTTAAATCAAAAATTACTGGATTGTCTGCATATAAGAGGCTCTTCGGGGAAGATGCTATTTGATTGTCTTAAGTATTTTTGTTAGATCATAAAGAAAACAGGATAGGGGCCAGGACCAATGTTCCCTCCAATGGTTTTCCTCTATATGCGGCAGTGTAAGGTCTCCGCACGCAGCAACCAAGGCTATGTGCTCCGGGGACCAGACCACGTGTGTGCGCTGCATTTAACATGAATACTCCAGCCCTGCCAAGTAGCACGCATTAGGTGTGGTCCGCAACACCTCACTAAAATACATTAATCACACATTTTAGCACCTTGACAATGCCTGTGTAATAGGAGTCAGTGACTCCGAGTTTTGGGGCTGAATTTACAGCAGTGCAGCAAGTGTTGAGCTTAAGGTACTATAGGTGGGGCAATGGAGAATTGAACGAGGGTTGTACTTTAAATACAACAATATGTGCATGCACAGGAATGCTGAGGGGGATATGCAGATTTGTAAAGCATTGTACTTTAAATACAACAATATGTGCATGCAGAGGAAAGTCTGAATGTTGGGGCTCTTCTATGCACAGTATAATGCCATTGCAAACCGGGGAAAGGGATACACGGTAGAACTGAAGCATTGAATGTGCGCAGCTTGTTTGTTGCTGGGCGTCTTCTTCATGCTGAAGGCCCAGAGCTGCCCTGCTCACCGATGCTGGATGCGAGTCCTCACTATGGCTGACCCCTTTAGCAATAACGGAGTGTGGCAGTGCGACAATGGGAATTTATCAGATTAAAGCAGAGGGGCTGAGGGTTGATGTCTAATGCTCCCACCCACAGCTCCCAGAGAAGGCGCTTGCATCCTGCCACTCCACTGCACTTGTGTGGTTTGTGTGTCTGTCAGTCTCAGTGCTGTGCGTCCTCCCCACCCCCCTTTTGGCTAGGAATTCTTGGGTGTTGTCTCGCCCGTGTGCATAGTCACAGGTGACACCGAGATTTGCACAAGAAGGTGTGCCGAGCCCCTATGTAAACAGTAAAATAACACCCACAGGTGGTGCTGAGCCCTTCCCAGCCCTATCTGCTGGTGTTACTGCACCTCTGGTAGCGCTGTCCCCGACATAAATACAGTAAATGTTCCCATTTCTGGGACACCTATGCACTGTCTGCACTTCGAGGAGCTATCCTTCTCTGGCAAATAAGACCAGTCTCTCTCTGATGCCTCCCTGTCCAGAGCTGACAGGGACTCTGAGTTATCACAGAGTTGTTATCCTCTGATGAAGGAGGGGGCTGCACATGACAAGCAGGGCACACATTACACAAAGATCCTCACAGGACCCTTCTTTTATCTTGTTCAGACATTACCTGTAAGTATTTAAGAAAATATCCTGCCCACCCCCAAAATCCTGCTGCAGTCGGAAAACAAGCCCAGCTGACCACCCGAGAAAAGATCCCCCAGCCTACACAACCCAGCTTGCTCCCACTGCTTGCAGATCCCATCGTGAAATATTGCCGGGAACAATGAGGATCATCACAATGGGGAATACCAGTTGTATCTTTCAACGCCCAGCTGCTTCTTAATCCTAGTCCAAACTCTCTAGGTTGCCATCATGGTCTTAAATCTCACCTTTTCATAGTAACTCTGCCTCAGGAGGCAGTCCTATGCCGGCCCCCTCCCTCCCTCCCCCCCCACCTCCACAAGAACTAACTCAGAAATGGTTGATAGCCCTGTGCACCACACCGGGCCTTCCATCCTGCCCCTTCCCGATGCCCAAGTGACCCATCTGCTGCAAACGTGCTGCCCAGTAATAAAAAGAAAACTGGGGGCGCCCCATGTTCCCATTGGAAGAGCTAAACATTTAAGAAATGCTTTGTCCTTTTATACTGCCACTCCCAATTTAAACAGATGGAGTCCAACTTCCTAAGCACTGACCCTGTCTATCTCAAAGGGTATAGTTCTGAACAAATAAAGAACTTTTGGTAGCACCGTCATCTTTAACACATTGCACCTTCCCTCTAGGGTAAGATGCAAGCCATTAATACATCATAAATCTGTACTGATCTTGCTCAGTCATGAAGTTGATCTCATAGATGAAACCAACACTAGGGGATAGCTTTTCTTTTTTTTTTTAAACATATTTTTATTGTCATTTATAGTTTACCTTGACAATTTGCGATAAAAGTACATGCATTTGAGTTCTATACTTCATCTGCTACAGCTTAGTATACCGCTATCCATATGTGAAACTGATCGGTAGACATTTTGTCAACAATGGTATTTGGGGCTGTGTAAATGCCATACATAACAGGGGTGTAATAACCGGGAATAGGGTCATGGAACTACTGGGTACAGGTATCAGATGTGGCGTCTGGGTGTTGAGTGTCAGTGTCTGACCGCCCAGTGTGATGCGGTGTGTGGTGCAACTAGCAGCATTACGAATGTGCCGTTTGGGGGGGAGGGGTGTTTGGTCCATTGTGTGCGGTTGCGATTTGCGTTGGTGGTTAGGGGTCTGTAGGTATGAGTGCGCCGCCACACGGATCCTCACTTGGTGATGATTGCTTGAAGCGGTGTAACAATAGGGCCCACTCCATGGAGATGGGGTGCTTAAGTATCCCCTTTACCTCTTCCTCGCCTAATGCCTCCTCCTCTGCGGCCGCCCATTTGTGTAGTGCTCCCACCCATGCCGCGAGCGGGAGGGCCTGTGGGGGATCGCCAGTGCATGGCTATGCTCCTCTTAGCTAGTAAAACGGCTAGCGAAGTAAAGCGAAGGTGCACTTTGTGATGTTTCTGTTTCCGGAATATGCATAGCGCGCTAGCATCCCAGGTGTTTAGGTATGTAAGCCCTGTGAGGTCTCTCAGGGAGTCGTGAATATTTTGCCAAAAGGATCGGATTGTGGGGCAACTCCAAAACATATGATGAAAATCTGCTTCCTGCGATTGGCATATGGGGCAAAGAAACTGTGTGTCTGGGTAGAATTTTTTCAAGCGCGCCGGTGTCAGATACGCTCTGTGGAGTATATAAAATTGTATGTTTTTAAAACGTGCGTTTCTGGACACCTTCTTGGGGTATTCAAGAGCCCTGTCCCATTCTTTCTCATGGAGTGGATGCCCAATTTCATCCTGCCAGGTGGTACGTAAAGTTGCTAAGGGTACGTTCGTGAGTTCTCGGATGGCTTTATAAAGCCACGTGACTAGGTGTCGCCCCACTCCCATGTGCAAGACCGTGTGTATGACCGGATGTATGTTTGGCTCCCCTGCCAAGAGATTGTGATATGGACGGTAGCCCTCAAGGAGTTGGTGGTACAGTAGGAACTGGTCCGGGTGGAGACCATACTCGTTCGTAAGGCGTTAGAATGGTTTGACCTGTCCGTCCTCGAATAGGGACTCCATGTCAGTGATCCCACATTCTGTCCATGCGGTTAGCATGTTAGTCGTGTAATAGCTTTCGCGTTTGGGCCATCCGACCAGTGGGAGCATAGGGGAGTATGGGGGTGTCCCCGGTGACATGCGATGCACTCTTAGCATGCATTGGCGTGCTTCTACTTGTACTTGTAGGGGGGTACATACGCCTAGGCTTAGTACCAGGTAGCAGAAGGCGATTGGGTTCTGGCACAGATATTCAACCAGTCATAGTGTGTGTCTCGCTGGTGTGCCTGCCTGCCGTCCAGTAAGATAACCATTCAAATTGTGCCGCTAGGAAATAGGACTCAAATGATGGCGCTCCGAGTCCTCTCTGTGTGGTAGGTAATTGCAGTTTCTTCAATGCTATTCTATGTCTGCTAGATCCCCAGATTAGTGTGCTGAGAAGCGAGTTTAGGTCAAGAAATAAGGTTCTGGGTGGGATCACTGGTAAGTTCGTGAAGTAATATAACAACTGTGGGACCATTATCATTTTAGCTAAAGCCACCAGGCCGATCGGGGCTAGCAGGAGGCTGCTCCAGATCCGCTAAAATATTAGCATAACCCAAAACCTATTAACTACAGTAGCCCAACATTTGCAAAAGAGTGCATCCCTTTGACACTGTAATGGATCTAGACAGCTTACAGATAGCTTTGATGGGATCAGATGTCTTCACCAGCTGTGATGTAGTGACCTAAATATCAAACACTGGCTAAACAGAATTGCAATTTCTCTTTAGAACCTTTATGCCCCTTTTACCTAATTCAGAGATCAGACACATTTCTTTGTGACATAGCCTGACAACATCACCCTATTGTGAACTTTACTGGCTATCTCCAGAAGCCCTGATTACATTCAAGCTCTGTGTCACATTTAATTTATTCACCAACAAAATCCAACCTACTCATCTTTATTACAAATGGCTGCAGGATGTATAAAGCCCAGAAGCCTTTAGGTTTTCAGGTTAAAATCAAAGTTCAGAACACGCTCTACTACAGCCTAATCCTTCTCTGGTGCACCCCAACTGTATTAAACTGAATACTTCATCAAACAAGCATTGGCATAGCCAATAGGTCTCGCCTTTTGGACCTTTATAAGTGTAGGTATCCAACACAATATCCTTTGTGCAACAACATCAACTGTTGCATGGCTAAACACTTATAAGGTCCCAAAGGCAAGACCTATTGGCTATGCCAATGCTTGTTTATCTCTTTGCCACTTCTCTGTGAAAGTTACTTTTGCGACCATTATTGTGCCATATATTTGTAGTTACCCCTAACAAAGTAGTTTTATAAAAAATATTAGTCACAGAAAACAGTTTATAGCCGTGCATAGAAAACCTAAAATTGCTGAAAAAATATGCATGCCTTTGCTTTTGCGTACAGAAAAACTCTTCAAAACGTACAATACAATGAAAGATTCTGCATACGTTTTCCAGCTTGGCTCATTGGCTGGGTTTGAGCAAGTGACGTTCATCTCGCCAATCGGTGACAATTAGTGTAGGAGGGCATGTGTTCATGCGTAAAGGCAAGGATAAACAAGGATGCCCGAGAAACAAGCCTAAGAGAGAGAATAGTGAACTTTGAAAATCTGTGGCAATGAAAGCAAGCGGTCTGTACTTCTTAAGCACTCGTGCTTGTGGCAGCATCCACCTTGCGGGAGCGAGCAGTGGCGCGCAGGGGCCATCTGTTTGTAATTAACGTGGCCGCACCACTGCTCGCTCCCGCAAGGTGGATACCGCCACAAGCACGAGTGCTAGAAAAGTGAAGACCGATTCCTAACAGCCCTCTCCTAGACAGCACATGCGCACTGCCTAGGCGAGACCTAAATACTGACTTTATACAACTCCATAAACATTGAAAACCTGCCTTTTAGGCTTTTGCAAGATATGTAGCTACTATCCTATTTTTGCTTTCTTTTCCTTATCTCTTAGTTCCCCTTGTTGATCTTTTCTTCTCCCTAGATCTATTCTGATTGTATCACTTTTGCATTTATCTTTCTTTGCCTAACTCTTTAAATGTGTCTCCTTCTTTCCTTCTTCCTGTCCACCTTCATCCTGTCCTTAAACACCAGCTCATATTGTAGCATTGGCCTTATGCCTCTAGTTTGCCCTTGCCTGTTATGTTGCTGTATTTTCCTCTACCTTCATTTCCCAGCCCCTCTCCACAAACCTTTTGTCATATTTTGCTCACACGACCTGCTTCCCCAATCTTTTGGCGAGCTCAGATCCCTCTCCCTTGCTTATCAGCACTTCAGTATTTTTCGCCCCATCTTTTTGCTTATCTTTCTTCTCATACTCTCAGTATAGATGTTTGTAACATAATCCCTCCTTCTGATGACTAGTTTGATGTTGCACTTACTTTTCTGCGTTATTGAATTTCTCTGTAATGTGAATTCCCAACTTAAAAGTAGTTTTATTTGCTAAGCGCACTGACCCCTGCCTCAGTTGAGCTATGTCATACACAAAAGTGAAACAAATGAATTGTTCATCCTATGTCTCTGCATAAGTGATCAGCAGCAAATTTTCGGGACGTCATTCAAAATATATATTTGGTATTCCATCAACACATACTTATGTGTTTTGTTTTTAATTTATATTTTGTGTCTTCAACTTCTTTCTGTACTTAAAATCAGTTGACCAAATTTGTGCTGTCTGCATTTGAAAACGTATCCTTAATATTATTTAACAGAAGAGGAATTGCCCTTGCATCATTGGGCGGGCCCATTTATGCCATTGGAGGACTGGATGACAACACGTGCTTCAATGATGTGGAGCGATACGATATTGAATTGGACAGATGGGGTTCCGTTTCCCCTATGATTACTCCAAGAGGTGGTGTCGGCTCGGTCGCACTAGTGGTAAGAGAATGCTATTGATGTTATACTGCAATTAACGCTGGTGGTATGACATTATTTACAATCTGAATTTATTTGAACCTTTCCGCCACCAAGATATTTCCAACTTAAGTGCAAAATTTGATTTATTTCTATGGTGAAGGAAGTAGACTCTACCCCTCAGATGTGTCCCTGAGTGTTTATTTCCTCTTCTCGTTTTTGTTATTCCTTAGAATCATGTGTATGCAGTCGGAGGCAATGATGGCGTGGCTTCCCTCTCCAGTGTAGAGAGATATGATCCACACTTAGATAAGTGGATTGAAGTTGAAGAGATGGGCCAGCGAAGAGCTGGTAATGGAGTTAGTGAACTGCACGGCTGCTTATATGTTGTTGGTAAGTATGATTAACATTAAGCCAAGAGTCATGCCTGTGGTCTGCCAGCACTATGATTACCTTGCCATTAGTCAATTCTTTGAGGCTGGAGCAACTACCGCCACCAGATTCTTTGTTATTGCTGAGTTCACCACACAGAAAAATGTATATTTGTTTCTTAGCAAGAGGGAAATATATATCCATCAATCTTGTAATCTAATAACGTTGAGAGAAAAAAGAATGGAACAGTTACTTTAACCACTTCACTGCGACGGCTATTCCGCCGCAGTGCTAACGAATTTTCACGGCCGCGCGGCGGCCGCATGCTCGTGACGGAGCCGCTCCGTCACGAGCGTCGGTTGAGCTGTGCTCGTGACGGAGCGGTTCCGTCACGGCCCGCCCCGCTCAATAGAACGCTCAGCGCAGGCGCGGAATTCGTGCCGCGCATGAGCGTTCTATCGAGCTGGGCGGGCCATGACGGAACCGCTCCGTCACCAGCACAGCTCAACCGACGCTGGTGACGGAGCGGTTCCGTCACCAGCACCGAAGGGGTTAAGTTATAAGTGTTTCATCACCAAGAGACCGATTGGTATAATGGGCGATGTATATATAAATGTTGTTAATCAAGTGGATGCACCTCTGAACATACACAGGTAAGAAAACTGTATTCTAGCTTGCACATTGTTATGCTGCAGCCTTACACCATGAGTGTATTATGTACCTTTGCCACTGGTAATGGTAGAACTCCATTGATTGCCATAACTTAATTTGTCTCTTTGATGCACCTGTATTAGCCCTAGCTTTGCTAAGTAAGTTTTATATTCAACTAATTTGTGGCAACTAAATTAAAAATTATTAACTTAAATGAACGCAAGTTAAACCAATATAACTTTGCGGTCTGTAACAAATGTTAGCTGTATTATCATACTTTATACAAAGTGCAAACAAGACTGTTGACCTTTGTGTAACCTTTGAAATGTATAAAGCACCTTCCATTGGGTCATCAATATATTTGCATGCCAAACCTAAAGCATCAAATTTTGAAAAAGTCTTGGAAAGAAATGTCAGTATTTATCTGCCACCCCTATCCTTTCTCTGGTGACATAAACACATCCCAGATGTTGTTGAGAGGAAGCAATTAGTTGAGATTTAAATGCTAAAAAGGGAAAAATACAGTTTTCGAAACCCAGCTCTGTACATGGATATCTGCTTCCCCTATATCATAAGGATGTATGTGCCTTGTGCATACTGGGAAGGACCCAGTGCTTGATCTAAATTACAAAGATTGTATAAGGGTTTAGGCTTTTGCAAACTTAAAACAGTAGCATTATATGATAGTATTTTCGTAATTGGAATTTCCAAGCAAGACCAGGGTGTGTGCACTTGAACAATATCCAGGTACATTTGTAAAATTGTGGCACATCACTTCAGCACACTGTATGAACGTCTTTAGAAATCTTGACAAACTTCATGAGAATTTGAAACTTTTCACCAAGCAACTGAACTCTAATAAACAGGTTTTGCATGTATCAGTTTGCAAATATTATAATAAATAAATGGTGCTACCATAAAATTAACAAAAAATGTCCAACAGGCAGTACCAATTTACATTTTCTTGCTAAATCTGTACCAGTCAACACAATATTACCCCCAAAGTGGCTGGTCGTTGAGCCAGTATGAAAGATGTTACTGGAAATAATATGGGAAAAATATGTTGCAGCTGAATACAATGCAAAGTAGGGATCTTGGATTAATTCCCCAAATGAAAGATTCTCTGCACCTGTAGCCACGGGCTTCCTCATTTATACGTTTTAATTTTAAGGCCTTCTAGTATAGCACAACAATGCAAGACAGAACCAACTAGATTGCTTCTGTAAAATCACCAAACACCTTCATCTTTTTCTTTCAATGTAACCATAAGACTTGCACAAATAAGACAATTAGTGCATTTCTGTTGGCCCGAGTGTTGGCTCCGCTTTATTTGGATTTTGTTTAGAGCCGAAATCAGTACAATTGAAAGGCAGAATTTTAACATGACCTCGGTTCAGATGAATAAATGCATCCAGTAGCAGGTTTGGTCCTTTTGTGCAGCAGAACATCTCAGTTTGGTCCTTTTGTGCAGCAGAACATCTCAGTTTGGTCCTTTTGTGCAGCAGAACATCTCAGTATCATTTTTTTGGAGCACTGATGTAGAGGTAGACTAGGCAGTTACTCATCAGAAGCTAGAAATTGTACAGGGACTACATAGCAACGACTCTCCCGTTTCCCTTCTCCTTCAGGTACCCAGGTGGGGTGAGAAACATCATCCATCTCATGAACGGCAGGGCATCACCAAATATATTTAGGATACCAATTATTAAACCAAAAGAATATGAAAGTAATACCCATCTGCCAAGATTCCTGCAAAGTCAAGTGGGCCTTTCCCCCTGGACTGGCTGGTTCAGTAGTGACCAGAGAGATACTCAAAATGCAAAGAAGAAAGGAGATTTATTCCTCTTATGTTTTATTAAAGACCAATTCTAGACGTAAAAACTTCAAACATGTGTGAAGGTCTAATTGAGGATGGCATTTTAGCACATTTATCATAGCCTTTTTCAGGGAGATTGGATATGAGAAACAGATGAGCATATTGTTTCTCACCTCCGACTTGTAAAATCACCGGAAATACTTGGTTTGTTGTCCATGTGTAGCAGTAGCATTACAGAGTCCTACTGTCTGGCTTGATAGCTGCTGCCTGTGTATTTTCCAAAATCATGAAGGCTGCACCTTACCTGAACAAGAATGAGATATTCCATATTTTTCGCACAAACTCTAAAGTGATCTTGAATCCTGATTTCCTTTTGTGGACGTATAGTTATTAATATATAGAGTTCAGTACTTAGAAGTGTTGGACATGAATGTTGAAAAGGAAGAGCACTTGTCTTCTGTCATCAGAAATGTCTGCGTCTCAAGATCAGCACACTCTGATTCCAGACAGAATTAGTAAATTTCCAGTTTTGTGGCGTCCTGCATCTTCTTAACCGCATGCGTGCTGCGGTCATTTTCGCGCTGTGCGTTTTTTTTTCGTTTTTCCGCGTTACATGACGAGCTGAGCTCGTCATGAGCATGCGAGCGGCGCAACTCATGACGAGCTCAGCTCGTCATGAGCATGGAAGGGGTTAATACTGCAAGAGTGGCTACTTATGGTCACATTTATTGTCTGTTGGATTGGGAGCCCACACACTCCAACAATTCGAGACTGTTGGTGAGAAATATAGAAAAAACGATCACATTAACAGGCTATAGCTGAGAGTGGGCTCTTCTGTCTTCAGAATACCTAAGACAAAATTGCTTTTCCGCCAAACTTTTCAGACAGGTAAAAAAAACTTGCAGCTTCCTGTTTTGGGATGATCTGAACCCTATGAAAAATTCTTGACCTCCTACCCACTCTCTCCAGGAGAATAGTAGTGCAAGTTCTGATCTTTCATCTTGATTACGGGCACTCCTTGTATTTGAGCGCCCCTCAATACATCATTAAGAGATTGCAACAGATCCAGAATGTGGCTGCCAAGCTCAATTTACCCAAGCATGCTTCAGCAAAAAGTGCATTAGCCACATTGCACTGGCTCCCAGTAAAAGAAAGAATCAACTTCAAGACACTCTGCCTGGCCCATAGAGCAATAAATCGGAGGGGCCCATCTTTGATCATGGGCGTTCTGTTACCCTCTACCCGTTCTAGGACTCTAAGATCTTCTAAGGCGTAATTGTTAAAGGAGACTCGAATTCAAAGGACTAGATGGGGTGGCAAGTCTTTTTCATGCTTGTACCCAAAACTTTGGAATTCAATGCCGGCCGACCTTAGAAACAAAACAAATGAGAGCCGCTTCAGGAAAATGCTTAAGACTTGGCTACATCCCCACTAGCTATTCTGCACAGTATTGATTCGCCAAGCACGGGTTAGGGCTCCCTCCATTCTGGGAAGCCTTCAGGTAGCCATGTGCTTAACAAATTAGCATAACATAACATTGTAGTACTTCATCTCATCGGTGTAGAATATATGCTGTAGATGTGTGAAATGGGTGCCCAAAGTAGGTCTTTCAGAAGATCACAAAGAGGTCATTTTTGTTACTGCCCATGTAGAATCTTTAATCAGTTGCCCAGTTGCAAAGCCCACAAACCATTCACTTTGCTAGAGCACAGAATTCAAACTGCTGACAATTCATGCTCTGGTGTCAGCCCAACCTGTCAGAAAATGTTCTGGTTTGTTTCCTCCTATTCTGCCAAATATTACTGTTAGGGTGACAGAATCGAAACCACACTTGACCGTGGTCACTCTAACATGGCCATGCTAGTGGTGGTATCAGGACCTTTTCCTAGTTTTTGTGTTATTTATGCTTTCAGAGAAAGCACACATGATTTTAGGACATAACAGGATGGAGACAGTAATTTATTTGAAGTTTATCCCGGTGCGTTACACTTTTTTCTGTTTGGTTCATCTGGCTGTAATTATGACCTACAGGAAACTGATTGTCACAATATCGAAGTCAAGAATATCTGCAAATATTTGGACTCCACAATATAAAGTACCAACATATTGTCAAGGTAAGTATGCATAGTAAACTTGATGTCCTTAAATTATATCTACTTACCTCCATGGTATGTTATTAGTCAACATTTTGAAGTTGATCTAAGTGCAAACTGATATTTAAATTTCGATAGTGTGGTACAGCACCCAGTAAAGGACTTCTGCTTCCCCCAGCAGAGCGACCTTGTGCCCAGGGATTAAGAGGGTTTGTTACACCCCTCATGCGGTCACTCTACATGAGCATGTTGCTTCACAGGAGTTAATATGTGCCGCAAAGAACCAAAACATCCTGGGGGAAATCCTTCACTAGAGTAGAGTACAGGAGCAAATGCCAGAGATTCTGCCACTGGATAAATCTATTCATTTCCAGTGTGGATTGTATGCCTTTTTTCTGTCTACTAGAAGATTCTGATGTGAATATTGACACTTGTATGGCTTATTTAATGGCTGTTAGAGGTTAGAAACATAGGTCTGGCCTGGGAGTTTTCATCCATAGCCAACTAGGTCATCAAAAGATACCAGAGGAGCCTGGTGCACCTTTTACCTCTGGTCAGATATTCCACAGCCTGTTTAGTCCTCAGTCGGGTTCTTAGCCAGACTTATGCATCAAATATTTAGACTTTTGGTCTCATGCGGGATTAAGTCCATCTTGTGAAAGCCTTCTTTTTGGTGGTCATTACACCGGCCATGTGATTAAGCAAGCTGCATGCCTTTGATGCCTCCAAAATTCTCACACATCTGCATGCCCCCATAACTGACCCACATTGAACATATAGTCTCACTAGCTCGATTGAACTAGGGACCCATGGTCTACTAACCAACTTCTTGTGACCTAGGTAGGCTGCCGTACTGGCTAAGATTCAGATTGATCATATGTTAATAAAATATTGCTACCATCTGCATGGGTCTGGACTGTCATTCCTTGTCCAATCACCCATCACCAGGACTAAGAGAGGATCAGTTGCATTCTTCAGGTACCTATCAAGGGCAGGTGCCGGGCAGCTACCGCACATGCGTTATTCCGATGCTTTTCACTTTGGGTTTTATTTAGACAGGAAGATTTGCATAACCTGTTTGCCAATGCTGCATTCTCCTTGTCTCCTCTTTAATTGCTGTGGAATCTAACTCTAGGGTTGACCATGGCAAAGTCAGGACGTCTGAGGATTTTTAAGTTGTCTCTGTCGGTTACTTTTGCCCATAGGTGTTTTCCCATTAACAAAGCCTTCCAGTCTACCCCCTGAGCCATTTGTCAATACATAATTCGGCCTTGGCTACATTTTCAAGAAGGGAACTTGCAAGTCTGTACATAAATCCAAGGAAGGAGGGAAAAGCAACAAACAGGCATGTTAACACAATACTGCTATGCAGGGCTCTAATGTAGCAGCTGTTAAATCCTTTCCGGCACGGCACTTTGGCCTTAATTGCAATTCAAGAGAAGAGTGGAAACCCAGGCCTAGCCCTCTAATCTAGCTGTACCTGACACAACTTTGCAAGAAAAAATACTGCTAAAGATGAATGAAAAATAAAGAATTGCACATCTGTCAGTGCTCAGAATAGTCAAGGCATGACTTCCACCTGCTCCCAGCTAATGATGACAAAAGAGGTATTACTACAATCCTAAGTACTATCCTACCAAACCTCCAGCTACCCAGTTGTGCCTCCCACCAGGTTCCCCAACTATGCCTGATAACTACCAGCTACTGCTTACCTCCACTCACTCATGACTAACTGAATTAAACAACTATCACTAAAACAGACACCAGCTGACCTAACAGCCAAATTAATATATACATTTATATCATGGCAATGTAATCATAGGCTGATTTCTTTTTTTATAGCTGACATTTAACTGATGACCTTTGTGACCTGCAAGGTCTCAGTGAAGGCGTGCAAATGTTGTGACGACTGGGATGCTATTGTCTGCCAGGGAAGTTGGGCACACCCCAGTTTTCACAGTTGTTGCTGTGGATCGGGCGGAGTGTTGTTGGAGTGCTTCATGTCCTGCCTCTATAGGAACTATACTTTATCTCATCTGAAGTAGGGATGGTGCCATGCTGAATGTGGAGGTGGCCTCTGCTGGACATGGTTCAAGTTGCTGCAACTTCTCCTCCATCATCTGTGGTCAAGACTTCACCAGACCCAACCATATGCCCCTCATGTTCATATTATTGTGTTTCCTGCTCTTCCTAACTGCTTTGATTTCCTTCTGTTGGAGTGGTCTGCATCATGGTTCAGGTGCCGCGGCCATGCTGCTAGGTCCAGTGTTGGTTGTCAGTGGGCCAGAGGCCGCAGTGACACTAGTATCAGCACTTGGTGGAAGAGACACTTGTAACAGTTATCTTAGTGAGCAAAGATCACGCAGTGATGGATCCAGGTGCAGCATGTTTTGGTGTGGGATGTTGTTGCTTCTGTGGAAGAGCTTTTGGATTTGCTGTTGAGGCCACAAAGGTTGAGTGTGGGATGCTGCTGGCCCTGATAGTGATAGAAGTGGTAAAGGCAGTATGAGAGTTGTTGAGGTCACGGGGGATAGATGTGCCCTGTTCCTCCCCCATTTCTTTGATAGTGATGCATAGCTAGTTGAGAGCTGCTCACTGGTGCCAGCTGCAGAAAGAATATGGGTACATAAGTCCATAGATCTAAGCTGAGCCCTGTTGGCGCAGACAGCAAGTGAAAAGTAACTATCTTTTTTCTCAAAATATTGCTTCCTGTCTCTATTGGGTGATATTGAGCCAACATTTGTTAATTGTAATCTTGGCTATGTGTGTCTGATGGGCACGTTCCTTTCCTATGTGTATGTAGCTAACTGACTAATGCGATGCCCTGCATGAGTGACACGTATGAATTTGGCAAAGATGCACATGTGGAAGCAACACTGATGGGGTGTATCTGCGAATATATTGGCCACGCTTGCTCTCTCCTATGGTTAACTTGTGCATGTGGTACAATGGTTATGAGCAATAGGTAATCCACATTTAACATCTGTCACTATCCTCTTCCATGGAATGAGCCTCCGCACCGCTGTCAAAGCCCTTAAAGTTTGTAGGGCTGATGATGGAATGTACAACTTCTATGCCCCAAGTACCAGGGAACCTTAATGTGTTCAGATAGGTAATCACAAACATCCACGTCAGATATTAGAAACGTTTTTTGCATTCCTTGACAGAATCTGCAGTTCATGCTTACTAAATGTTACCTTCCTTATATGGTCAAAGGCTAGAATGAGGGTTTTGATGATTGAAACGCCTGATGGCAGTGATGGGTGGAGGCCACTATTGGCTTAAAAAATTCTAACTGGCTTCTGTGAATCCTGCGAGTCAGGAATTCTCGGCAAAAGTGTTGTCTTCTGCAGTATGAGCTAGTGGAAGTCTTCAAATCAAAGAGACAACCTTTCTAGACCACTGGCAATGCTGATGATAGTAGGTATTGACCTATTTTAATACATCATTCCCTGCTTCCATGCTGTTTTTCACCTGTGCATGGGTTTATTAATAAAACATCTGAGTGTGAGAGCTCTGGATGTGGTATCACACATGAGACATCAAATACTGCAGGATTCAGAAAAAACTTGGAATTGCAGGACCCTACGCTCGGATTTACAAATTATAAACAGTACTTCTGGGTGCAGAAAAATCATCCCCACACACTGTTTCACTCCTAATCTGGGCTGTAGTAATAGACTACCTGCAAGCTTGATGATGGCAAATAATCTGTTAAAGAGTACCAGAGTCACTATAAAGTTAACTTTATCCCCCAAGGTATCTACCCACTGCAAACATTTGTAGTGCAGCAATTTGGCTCAGTCTCGTGCAGTTCGTAAGCATTAGTTTTGATGGATCTTTCTGAACTATGTTGCTTATGTCAGATCAGCTCTGCATAGTCTGTGTACTGGTGCCTTGGTTTGGCATACACTGTTTTAAAACCTAGTGTTCGTCTGAAACCACATTACTAACCAGTAAAAAATTCCGGCCGACGGACAAAGCGAATGAAGAAAAAAATGACTTTGGCGATTGCACTACCTTTTTCATGTCACTTACCCTGCCTTGCCTTCTGTAATTGACATGATTTAACTTTACATGTCAGTCTTAACATGTAGTAATTGTTTGGGGATAGTTAGGTAGGGACAGGGTGTCAGGACATGGAAGAATCCTTACACTACATTAAAACATTTAAGTGACTACTTTTTTATAGGTAATACTTGTTTTCTGGTCAGCCATGTAACTGCAGGGAATTTCAATCCAGATGTGAAAGGACAGAGGGCACAATCACTGTTATGGTACCATAAAAACCTGAACCCATGAAAATTTCTAGGTTCACTGTTCTCATTGTTTCCCCTTTTAGTCTCATCCTTTGCTTTATTTATAATGTTTGGGGGACTCGCATGGTTTACACCCATGCAACTGCCCAACCACTCCCACTAATGCTCATTAAGAATTTGTCGACGGTTTAATGAGATGTAATACCAGAGCCTTCGATGCTTTGTGGCATTTTGTTTTCCTTTCAGCCCAGTTATTCCCAAAGTGTCTTCCCAGTGATATGGTATTGCCATGTAGGCAAGAGTGGGGTTCTTATTGTCTGAATGGCATTTTCTGCTTCTAGTTATATCACTGTAAAATAGAGCAGACACAAGCTGTTGTGGTCGAGGAGCCAAGCCAAATTTGTCATTTTGAGATGGGATTTAAGCCGGTCTTCAGCATGGAATCTGCATTGACATCTCATCTCAAGGCCGGCCCCGAAAGCTACTCAGATGTAACTGCGCATGTTTATATGAATAAAGGTTCCGCTGCTTTCATTGTTGTGATGCTTTGCTACAATGCTTTTATTTTTTAAAGGGCTGTCTATTGTTAATAGAACGTTTTTGATATGATACACTTTTAAGTGATCTGTCTGTCCACAGGTGGCTTTGATGACAATTCTCCTCTGAGCTCCGTTGAGCGCTTTGACCCACGTTGCAACAAGTGGGAGTATGTAGCTGGCCTTACGACTCCTCGGGGAGGAGTTGGCATATCCACTCTAATGGGGAAGATCTTTGCAGTCGGTGGCCACAATGGGAATGCATATCTGAATACAGTTGAAGCGTATGATCCAGTCATGAACAGGTAAATGCATGCTTGAATGTTTCAAATGCGAATATGCAAAAAACACTATATGTCTCCAGTTAGTTTTATCACACTGGTCCGAGGAGTTTAAAAGTAAAGACTTTCTTTATGACAGTCCTGCATTTTCAGTCTCCTGGTTATTAGACACTGAATTGACCAAGCATATTGTTGCAGTTGAAGATCAATGTTTAAGATGCAGAAAGTCTTATTTCAGGACTTTCTGTATTAGAAAACTGAACTTGTTTATTGTAAAGCTGCTCTTTCAGCGCTCTGCGTAGAGATGTATGTTTTGGCCTGTATTTTGCCAATCCAGTAGCACTCGCAACATATTACATAGACTATTAGGACATTACCTTTCTTGATAGTATTATTGAAACCACTTTTAATAGGTCATATTTTTGACTAAAACTCAGAACATACTATGTTTTCTTTTGCTCAATATTTGGGAGCTGTAGAACCAGCCTGGAAGGAATGACTAGAAGGATAGACGGAAGACTACTTGTTAATAGAATGATGTTTTGCTGGAAATTAATGTTCTACACTTGCCCACATCCTTATTCCTCCATCCTTCATCTCAATGCTGTTTACAAAATCAAGAGGCTTCTTTCGAGGCTGATAGAAAACTAAGGTGATTCAGTCTCTTGGTTAGAGAGATTTGTAGAGCAGCTATGCGGCCTACCCCATTTGCCATTCATATGAAACAGACACCTCCTGAATGCATAGCTGACTGATTTTATGCAGGCTGTTCTTTGTAAGAAGTTGAACTCTTGAAACTAAATTTCGTCACATACCAAGGGATTTTTCTTCATAACAGAAGCACTTGGAACAACAAGGTTTTGCACCATGAATCTTTTTCAGATTTATAAACTGTGCATTATACCACAATCTAGTGGTTAGGTCCAAAATGTTAATTGTAGTCCTTTCCCCCCCCCCCCCTCTCTCTTTTCTTCTTTGGCATCGCTGACCATGACATCTTCATATTTAAATTACCACTGTTTGGACAGGAAACAAGCTGAAGTTTTGTTAGAAACATAAATAAAAAAAAAAGACAAATGATAATGAGAACTTCAAATAACAGACAAAAATGCAATCCTAAAGCACGATTACTCGTAGAGGAACCTAGCCAAGTGGCCAGAGAATGTGCACAGAGGATTTGGGGCCGTTGAGGGAGATGGAGGACACTCCCTTTAGATTCTGTCCAAAGTGCCATCACAGGTTTGTGCAGATGGACGCACACAAGGTCTGTAACCTCTACCTTGCAAAAGAACATTGTGCTGAAGACTCTGAAAGGTGCACAGAGTTCCAGCCCAAAACTCTGAAAGCGAGGGCAAAAAATTAAGATGGGCACAGTAGGCAATGATAGTCACAGGAGAAGCAGCCCTCATTCTGTTTATCCAGCAAAGAGAAAGAAAACACTTAAGCAACTGAGTTGGGTTGAGGGAAATAATTCTACTCGCCCTTTAGATGAGTCGACATCTAGGTTCGCCCAATCCTCTTCTTGGGCCTCTGGATCGTTGAAGCAGGTCTCTTCACCGTGATCCCCCTCTTCACTGAAGTCATCCTATTGCTGTTCCTCTTGGTACTTTGGTGTAGTCAGGGATTCCATCCCAGTGTGCCCTCTTCCTCAATACAGCTCCACCTTCACTTATTCCCCATATTTTAAATGCAGTTGCGTCCGGAATGACTCGCGGGTGGGGCGCAAGGAGTTGCACGTGCGGGGAGGGGGGTTAATTTAATAATAATTAAAAAATGTAACTTACCTTCCTGACGGCCGGGTCCGGCGTCATCTCTGCTGCTCTCCTGGACAGGAAGCAGGCAGACAGGCTCCCAGACCCACCCAAGGCCAATCACAACGCTGAAGACCCGAGCGGCCCGACCAAACCAGTCATGCGTACTCAAGAATGGTCCCACCACTCCTCCCCTGCCCAGCCCTGCTAGCAGAGCAGCCCCGCCTACCCGCCCGCAACCAAACCCTTCTGCTTTTTCGCAGTGCGAGAAGCAGAAACATAAAATGATAGTTATTGCCATTTTGTTTCTGCTTCTCGCACTGCGAGAAAGCAGTGGGGCGATGCTCATCTGCCCTAGTGAATGAGCTACCCCTGTATAAATGCAGCCTATCCAAATGGCTGAAAGACCAATGATCACAGGAAGCCAGTGGGTGATAGGATATCGTGGTTGGCACAGAAAGAGGTACAATTGTGAAACACAGATAACATTATGGTGGGCAGACCTTTCAAACGACCAGCTCCCTTGGTGACCATCACTACAGACAGTACAGCTATGATGTTCTATATCAACAAACCGGAAGGAACAAGGTCACACACACTGTGCAAACCAGCCCTTAATAGCCCTACTCTTACTAGGAGCTCAAAATATAAAAGTAGGCTGGCTACGCTGGCAAGCATGGACCTTACACGAGTGTGAACAAAAGCAAGACCTAGTGGAAATGTTCTTCAAAGACTGGCACAGTAGACGTCTGTGCAAAACAGGAAAGTGCCCAACAAAATGAATGCGTCCGTCTGTAACGTAACTGGTGCTCATGTAAAGCGTTCTTATACCTTCAGGTCGAGTTTGCGTTATATAAAAATTCCACACCCCCATGTCAAAACTTTTCATCCAGGTTCCCACACTACCTGTTACAAAGGAATTCTCTATTGATACGCTGGTTATGGACATTTACATACGCTTCCGCCCAATGCCACAATTACTAAGATTAATAGTGCGTCAGTGGGTGAGACAGACATGGTTATTCAAACTGGTAGAGATGGCATGAGGAGGGTGATGAAGGCTACCAGTCCATCAGGACTTGCTAACCATATGAAAATGTCAAGTGTGCCACCCGGAACCACTCACTCTCATCCTGGCAATATGGATCTTGAATACCTAGAATTTGGACACCTGGGGCTTCCTCAGAAGTGCTTTCACATTTTAAGGGAAGCAAGACTACTTATTTCACGAAAATGCTATACTGCCAAGTGGGGCAGTTTCATCCACTGGGTGTGACTGGGATGGCCTCATGGGCAATCGGACAAAAGACGTCAATATTATGTATCTCACTCGCCTCTTTCATGAAAAACTTTCCTGTTCTTTGCTAAAAGTACATTCTGTTAATTATAGTGGCATCCACAAATACCACTTATCAAGAGATTCTTCGCCATGAAGGTAGTACCACTATGCTCAGAACTCATACCAATGTGTAATCGGAACTGTTGGCACAGCTGATGACGCCTCCTTTTTAGACTATATTTAACGTGGAACTCAAAAACGTAACCTTAAAAACTGCCTTTGGGATCTCCATGTCATTATAAAGAGTTTGCAAACTGCAGGTGCCCACAAGTCAGTAACCATGCTTACAAACTCACAAGGACAAAGCTGTGCTGAGGACAAGACCACAGTTTCTCGTAAAGGTATTTTCACACTTTAACTTTAATCGGGCTATATAGTTACCAGCCTTTGTCCAACAGCCAAAGTCACAGCCAGAAATGATATTTCACACATTAGGCATCAGAGGAGCAGGTATATATTATGCGGGAATCAAAACCTTTCAGACAGGAGAGTCTGTTTTTCATTTCCTTTTCATCAGCAAATACGGGCTTGCCTTAGCTAACCTTAGCCATAAAAGAAGCATAAAAGCAATTAAAAGATAAGACATTCTATCAGACTAATGAATACAAACCAAACAGAAAATACATGTTGAAATTTACAGAGACAATTTACTCTGTTATAAACCATTTACTAAAGAAATGCATCTAACTAATGTGTACATTTCCTAATTGTAAGTGCACTCTGTAAACAATTGATTACAGATTAATATAAAACCTCGGAGGCTAGTTTTTGCAGTATAAGAGGTGCCAGTGTGCATTGTCTCAAACTTAAGACACACACTTTTGGTAACAAACACCTTGTTCTAGGCATCGTATAAAATTTGCAGACAACAATGGGCAGTGTGCTTTGAGCAGACTGTATATCACAGGGGTAGCATGGAAGCTCTGTGGGACCAAACCCACAACGAGGCAATGTCACTATAGAGTGAACCATATTCAATCTAAAGCGAATCAGATAAAATCTATGTAGGGAGTTGCTGATGAAAGAAAGATGGGAGCAAAATTAAACATGGGCTGTTAGAGATTGTCTTATTCAGTTTTTTGCAAAGTTCTGGTATTAATAAAATGATTCACGAACGACTGCTTAACAGTTTATCTGGTAGACGTATTGATAACATCTAGGCTAGTAAAACAAACTCGCGCATTCAACGCAAGTTTTTTTATATATATATGAAAGCCATGGTATACTTGCCCCCTAATCCAAATTTCGGTCGTGCACAGTAGTTCTAGTTAAACTAGCCTCAGACTTGGCTCATATTGAAGCCCATAGTAGTAAAATGGGTAAATATGATAAGCCCGGTTCATTGTGGCAGATGTAAGAGGAGCTGCTTTTGGAACGGCACGATTTCTGCGCAGAAATTTGTTTTCAACAATCAGTAATTGCCATTGTTTGAATACTCCAAAGTTCTGCCCCATGCACGCTCATCTGAACCCAGTCTCCCAATAAGGGAGAATACCGCTAAAAATTCTAGGCACAGTATGTCAATCTAGATAAGATTCACGCTGCAAAACAAAATGGTTACTTGCCTGTTGGAGTAGTTTTCCAACATGAAGAATTTTCTGGATTGACATGCCAGCCTCCCGCCCATTAAATGAGGTGGTTATTAAATGGAAAAGTTGAAGAAACTAATTACAGAGAAAAAGCCCAAGGACCTTTCATGTGGCCATAATGTAAAAAAAGAATATGGCGATTGTGAGCGTACACATGGACATCCAAAGCATATGTGTGATGTCATAAGGGGAAGAACGTGCTGCCAAATGGTCACTGAAACCAAAGGGGGGGGGGGAGAGAAAAAACGACTACCAACAAATAATTCCGGACCCAACCACTGCATTGCAGAATAATGTACAGCATGTGAATCCCAAAAATTCTTAAAGCGACAAAGCTACTCCTACACATACCTAACCATTTAGTTTTGAAACAAACACATTTGGAAAATATTCATGTGTCAAAACCTGCCCAATATTTGTTGATGTTGCAATGGCCACTGTGAGCACTACCTATCTCGTACTAATGTCCAGGTCTTAGGAAAATGGACGTTTTCTCCCCAGGATATGGTCCAGCATCCATAGTCACAGCTGCACGTTGGGTGTAAGCCTGTTTTACAGCTTTAGAAAGCACCTTGTAGTGAGATGATACCAATTTAATTGGAACAAATCTGAGAGGATTTGAGTTAATAAACATTTAAGTTTTCTTTTTTGTTACTTGAGTATGTGGAAATATATATGGTAGTAGGAGAGTTTGCTTGGTCCAGGGGGGATTCCTTATGAATGGTCACTGGTTTCGAATGGCAGCAGATGGAGGATAGATACATCTTTCCCAGATAGTGTAAGTACTTTTACTGCATTCTCATGGCTGGAGACTGGCACAGAAGTGAAGGTTGATGGTGACATGATTGCTAGAAATTCAGAGAGGTCGTTGTGGGCAAAGGCTTGCTGATTAGCTTTGCCCAAGCACTGCCATTTAATAGAGCAATGATACTGCAATTTCTTTTGTTCACGGTAAGGAATATTTTTATGACTGACCTGCACTTTTGCCTGTCCCTGTTTACTGCTTTAGGAAGCCTGATGACAGCCGTGGGCAGAGACCTCATACTTCATTGTTCCCTTGCTTTGGATCCCCCGCTTACAGCTAGCATCATTGCTATCTGCTGTGAGAGCTGTCACCTCAGACAAAGGCTGTGTCTGAGAAATAGGTAGAAAAAGACATTGCAAACAACCACCTCAAACTGGGGCGTGGCTACGAGCCGAACATGGCGGACATGTAGCGACCTTGCTCCGTCACTAGCCCAACATCCTTGCTCATTATCCTGTTTCCCAGTGCCCCCACTCACCCGAATCAGGCCCGGGAAAGACGCCGTATGTGTGTGGGAACTAGCGACGGCGTTTCTGAGTCCTGTGACGCCGGCTGCGGCCGTGTGGGAACGTCGGCACTGTCGAGGCCTGGACCCCTGAGAGAAGCCACGGCCTAGATTTTGGAGGCGGACCTGACTCTCGGCGACCGGAGCTGCGCCGGAAAGGAGCCGGAGGGGTGAGACGTCGCTCGGCTCTGCTGCGACACCCGGAGGACAGCGCTGAGTCATCCTGAGCCTCCGCGAAAGACTCCTAAGCGGACCACCGTGCTCGCGCCCCCCTGGTCTGGCCCCGGCCCATAGCTGGAGGTAGCCGGACTGGGCGGCCGCTACGCCCCAGGTGAAGAACTGCGTGTACGCACAGCCCTGGTGCGCCTGGTGATAACGCTGAGGGAGAGATTGACGCTCAGCCAAGAACGGGGTGTCCCATGCGGCGCCCACTCCTACATTGTAGCTGAGCCGGAGGGATTACTTGTTTTTGCGCCTAATCCGCGGCGTGTGCCGCCATATTGAAATCACACCACAGGCCGGAACTGCGAAGCGGGGAACGTGGCGACCTCCTAGTGACTGCTCTATGTTGTTGTGCCCGAAGCGAACCTAGCTGTCACACGCCTGACGAGATGACAACAGACACACCGGCCACGCATCGCAAGACTTCCCCGGCGTGGGAGTTTGGTCCTGAGACTGCAGGCTACTTACTGAGGGGCCATCTTGGAGACGGACCGCAGTGGGGCGCGGGGGTGAGACGGCCCTCTGCCTGGTGGAGACACAGCCCCTGGGATTACGGTGGGCGGCCGCTGCCTGCATCGTCGAGCTGTATTGCGCTGTGCCCCCGCGTGAGAGGTAGGGGGTTACGGACCGCGTCGCTGTCCACAAGTGTTAACCTGCAACGCCGACGGGGCCCACCGGCCACACCCGAGCCGGCTCTAGACCCAAGGACTCTGGTCCACTGGACGCACTATTGATAGAAGTTACTTGCGCAGATTGAGCGGCTAGCCAGAAGCGCAGGGTGCCCTTGTCGACACCAGGTGGACTAACGGATCCAGACCACCGCCACCCTGCAGACGAGATCCATGGGGAAACACAGGACCAAGACCCACGACCAGGGCACGAACGCGGACATGCAGTCCACTGGATCGGATGACCCATTGGCCTCTTCCAACGTGGAATTCATCCCGCCGACGGGCAAAGGCACACAGGATGCAAAATTGGACCTTATACTGGCTAAAATAAGGGCCACGAGGGAAGCGCTGGAACTACGGATGGACAACATGGCCACTGGACTGTCGCTCCTGAGGGCGGACCACAATAAACTGGCTGAGAAGGTCACAGAGCATAAGATCGCGCTCGATGATTTAATACCACAGCAGACGGATCACTCCACGAAGATTGAGGGTATGGAAAAACAGATAAAATTACTGTGGGACAAGATGGATGACGCGGAAGGGCGGGCCCGCCGCAACAATGTCAGAATTTTGGGTATGCCGGAACGAAGCGAGGGGAGGAATCCCACACAGTTTGTCGAAGACTGGCTTAAGAAGATTGTTGGCCCGCAGGAACTGACCCCGCTGTATAGCGTAGAACGTGCACACAGAATGCCTGCTAAGCCGCCGAAGCCAGGGGCACCACCGCGGCCACTAATAGCACGCCTCCTTCACTATAAGGACGAGACTCAGTTCTACGTGTGGTGAGAGAAAAGGTGCCGCTAAGATATGAGGATAGAACTATATCGGTGTACCCAGATTTCACCCCAGCGGTGCAGCGAGCTAGATCCACGTTTCTAGGTGTGAAACGAAAACTACGAGACAGGAATTTGAAATATGCATTGTTGTTTCCTGCTCGCCTCAAAATACTGTACGACAACAAATCTCACTTCTTTGACTCCCCCGAGGAAGCAGCGGAATGGATGGCGGTGACCCTAACGCCGCCGAACTCACAAGACCCGCTTGAAGAGGACCAGGGTGGAGGACCTTTGCGCCAGGACGACCATCTTCCTGCACCCAACGCTGGTGACCAGCACGCTGGAACTATGTCCATGAACGACAAGACAACATCGGACCGCTCTGGGACAAACACGACGGTGGTCCAGCTGGCGGGGGAGGCCTTGGCCGCACACGATGCCAGAGGCACGACTGCTCTGGACAGCACTTCTGACACACACACGGAGGTGTCAGGCTCTGCGGATAGCTTGCAGCTTTTTTCCCAAGATCACAGCCCAAATGGCAGAGGATCTTTGACTGAACCCTTTACAGACTCTGGGTGGTAATGTATGAAGCACACACACGGGAACACAACGGGGTGAGTGGAACACGGGGGTACACCAGCTATGGGCCCACGGAAACACCACTGACAGTTACCTGACAGGTGTACGTGGACTACACCCCCTATCATATAGAAATGTTCTGGATTGACTTTTGCCCACGTTGGGCAACATGGTTTGGACCTCAGGTTTTTCTGCTTGGGGACCTTAATGTTAGGGAGTTACACGTTTCAAGGGCACTCGAATCCTCGAATATTGTACACATGGCCTACCTGACTAGATGCCTGCTGGGCATGCACACCACGATCAGACATGGGGACACTTAATACCTAAAAACTGTGCACCTGGAATGTGAGAGGCATGGGGTCCATTCACAAGAGACACAGATTATTAGCACAGCTCAATCGGAGGGGTATCGTGTTGGCCTGCCTTCAGGAGACTCATTTGAACAGTGCGGAGAGCGCAAAGCTGCTCAAGAAATGGAAGGGACAACTCTTTACTACCTCTTACTCTGTATTTTCAAGGGGGGGCGGCCATATGGCTCAGGAACTCACTACCTTTTAAGATGCTGGAGCAGAGGGTGGACAAGGAGGGCAGATATGTCTTTGTGCGCGGGCTGCTGGATGGCTCCCCGGTTGTGCTTGGCAGTGTGTACGCACCGAACTCCGGCCAGTCAGACTTTCTGGCGACAATAAGTGGGGTGTTAGCTGACTGGGCGGAATACCGGTGAATCATAGGCGGGGACTTTAACGCTGTGCTGGATATATTACTAGACAGGTCACATCCACCTCTGCACGCCACTGAGAGTAGAAAGCAGGCGGATGCACTGGCTCAATGGGTGGAGGGGTGGGGTCTGGCAGACACATGGCGCAGCAAACATTTGTTGAACCGAGAGTACACATTTGACTCCCCGACCCACAGACTGCACACTAGAATAGACCGAGTTTTTTGCACCAAGCCCCTATTGGAGGCGGTCCTCGGGGCAGAACATATGGGTAAGACCCTCTCAGACCATAACCCAGTAGAAGTCACACTGCAATGGGGCAGGGTCATGACACCGATACCGACTTGGCGCCTCAACGCGGATCTGCTGGAGGATCCTGTCTTTAAGGCGTCGCTGGCAGATTCCATTACCACTTACTTTATTATAAACACGGGCTCTGCTAGTTCCAGACAAGTGGAGTGGGACGCCTTCAAAGTATCTATCAGAGGGGAGGCAATGGCCACACTGGTGGGTATGAGACGTGAGGTTATTGACAGCCTTAAGGTGATAGAGGGTGGCTTAGCCATGCTGGAAAGTGAGGCCGCTGGTACGAACCTGCCCTTCACGCCACTACAGGAGGCACACATGCGCCACGCTGAACTGCTAGAGGAGCTACGATTACTAGACTACAGGGAATACACCTGCAGACAACACACCCAAGCGGACAGGTCGGGCCCCTGTGGGCCCGCATAATACGTGATGCCCCTGCACACCTGCCTATACTAGAAGTTGTCGACCAGGGGGGGTCCATAGCCACATCCCAGCTAGCTATCAACACTGCCTTTAAGGATTACTATGCCACATTGTACGACCCACACCGCCAGCTTTCACACACAGCATTTGAGGAGTTTATAGAGGGGATCGACCTGCCGCAACTTGATAACCGACAAAGAGAGGACCTAAAACGCCCTATAGCGGTTGCAGAGGTTCGGCAGGCCATACGAGCGCTGCCGAGGAACAAAACCCCAGGGACAGATGGCCTCCCGGCTGAGTTCTACGAGGCCTATGTTGACCTCCTTGCCCCACGCTTACAAGTGGTGTATCAAGAAGCACTGCAAACTCATTCGCTCCCGCAGTCGTCTTTACAGGCGATGATAGTCTCCCTTCTGAAGCCGGGCAGAGACGGAATGCAACCGGCTAATTACAGACCTTTATCGTTACTAAACACAGATTATAAAATACTGAACAAGATCCTGGCGACTAGACTAGCCCCATATGTGCCGCAACTAATACATACTGACCAGTGCGGGTTTGCCCTGGGCAGGAGTACGGCTATGAACCTTCGGAGGTTAAGCCAACTCATGCTTTGCGAGCAAGCGAGAGAGGGAACGGCCTTTGACTCCCTTAGATGGGATTTTATGTTTCCAACGTTTGAAAGATTTGGGATACCGCCCGAATATATTGCCTGGATCAGACTGCTGTACACACGCCCGACAGCACGGGTACGCACGAATAGATGCATATCAGCGACCCTGACTGTTGCAAGGGGTACCAGACAGGGCTGCCCGCTGTCCCCACTCCTGTTTATTCTAGCGCTGGAGCCACTGCTCTGCAGACTACGGACCTTAGCGTCACACAGGGGCATAGAAAGGGCCGGGACAGTCCATGTGGTGTCTGCATATGCAGATGATATAATTCTGTATTTGCGAGACCTGAGGGGTGCCCTGGACCCATACCCGAGATTTTTGAGGAATTCCGTACGTTGTCGGGCCTCACCGTTAGTGGACCGAAGTCCTACGGATATTGTTTTAATGCCACTGGTGCGTCCACCCCATTACCCTTTGCACCACATACTTTCCAGATGGCAGAAACTACCTTCCGATACTTAGGGATACAGATATATAGAGAAGCTGGAGACATGATCAAAGGCAACCTGGGGAGGTCGATAGCAGCTCTGAAATCACAGACACAATTCTGGACGGCACTGCCGCTGTCCGTGGCGGCCAGAGTGGCCATTTCCAAGATGGTTGTGCTGCCCCGCCTGATTTACTACTTCACGAGCCTCCCATTCATGATTCCGGCTGCATGGTTTAAGTCGCTGGACACGATTCTAACGGAGTTGGTGTGGGGCTCGGGACGGAGGCGTATCGGCCTGGCCAAACTACAGCTCGACACGGAGTCCGGCGGCATGGGAGTGCCGGACTTCCGTGCCTACAACTATGCCTGCCAACTACAATGGCTTGCCTACTGGCGGGCAAGACGAAATTTGCATGAAATTGACATCTCGAAGGCGGACTGGTCGAGGGGGAGGGTCCATACACTGCTCCTATCCCGTTCGGAGATTCCGGCGGCGGCTCCCCCGCTGCTTCGGCTCGCGATTAACTATTGGAGGAAGGCGGTGAAATACACATCGCCGACGACCTCATACGCCCCCACAATACCTCTCCTGGGTATCCCAATAGCGACGGGACTGCTATCGAACCGCACACTCACTGCATGGCATGATGCGGGAGTAGCGCAAGGGGGGATCTATTCGCAGATGGTCGAATGATGTCCTTTGAGGACTTCCGTACCATACATCACACCCCAGGTGGACTGTTCCTCCTGTATGCCGGGGTGCGACGATATATAGAAAGGACGTGGGCGCCGAATGGGGAGGAACCAGTTACAAATCCGCTGTTGACGATGCAATATTTTATGGGGACGGGCAGCCACCTAACCAAATGGATTACAGGTGGTATTAGAGCCGGAAGGGCGACATCATTGCAACCTCTAAGGACAAGATGGGAGGAGGACATAGGCAGACCGGTCCGGGACAAGGAATGGGAACGTATCCTGAAATTTCCAAAGAAAGTGTCCAGGAATCCGAAGTTTAAGTTTATACAATTGATGGTCTTGCATAGGGCATACCTTACACCCACCGCGTACACGCTATGTTTCCTGCCGCTGCTGATAGCTGCCCTAGATGCGGTGCGGAAGACGCAAGGTTAATACACATGATGTGGAACTGTCCAAAATTAGGTTACTACTGGAACACCATACACGAGGTGCTGATTAAACTGGCTCCTTCTAAACGGATTGACACGGTAGAATATGCCATACTAGGCCTGGGACCGGTGGAACGCCGTAGAAGTGTAACTACTCGGTTCACGGACATGGCTTTGCTCCTTGCAAAACGCACTATAACGATGCGGTGGAAGTCAGCTAGGCCACCTGACCCGGAACTATGGAGGGCGGAAGTGTTGCGATGGGGTAGGGCAGAGGGCGCAGCGTTGCAACGTGAAGAACGCAAGGGCCTCAGGGCCACTGGCTGCTTTACGTCCAACAATCCTATATTGGGGCCATCAGGTGCTTACCCGCACTAATGGCGATCTAACCTTGATCCTCTCCCGGGATACAAGCACACTAATTACTTGACCGGAGCTAACTCTCCACATTCCGAAAATTAGACGTCCTTTGGTATTGAAGAGTGACTGGGACTTTTGAAAGGACTTTTTTCATTATTTGGAATAACGCGCATTCAAGATAATCATCTGCAAGGTCACGGGCCCTGCCGGGTCGGAAATATCACCGGTAGAGCGACCTATTGGCCATATTACCTTTAGCGTAGCCCTTAGGAGTCGCGGTGATATTGTTCCCACGCGACGAAACACGTGTCGGCTGGTTGTGGAATCATTAAACCTTCCCCAATCACCTCTGAATCAAACATTGGGCTTGTTGTTTGTTGACTTTGGCTTTCTCTAAAAATTGTGTGTTCTAACTGTACACGACTGAAATATATTTTGTTATTGTGTGCATAGGCAATACTGCAGTAATTTGTTTTTGTGTGTTAACTTCTGTTGACACACGGTTGAGTGGTTAAGGGGTCTTCTCCGCTCGCCTATTTGCACCTGACCTACCCAATTCATTCGACTACTTCAGCGTCCACCTCTGGTAGAGCGCCCTGTAACATTCTGATACACTAAAATACCCCTTCTCTATATTCACGTTGCAGTGATATTTTACTCAGTAGTAATGCCTGGGAAATATCCTTGACTTGCCATTAGATGAACCTGTTCGAAGTTGTCACTCTTGAAATGGCTGCAGACAAGGCCAAGGTTTTGGCTGCTTTTGATGTTCGCATCTCGCCCATCAAGATTATGTGATTCATCCTAGGCATTCAAAGCTAAGCACAAGAAGACTGAAATCTCAATTAAAAGAACAGATTATGCTCATGTTTAACAAACCACCTCTCCCATCAAAGTTTTAGTGTGAGATCCAAGGCTTATGTTTCTTGGCCACGCTACAGATCACTCCTTTCTTGCATGGGGTATTCACCTGCATCCAACATCCTTTGGGCCAGCTCACTGTATATTCCTTGTATACTCTGTAGGGCATGAATCTGTAATATTACCTCAAGGCCCAAAACATCTCGCTTCCCCCTGAAATATTATAACTAGATTGTTCATATCTCTTCTTAGAAGTAGAGGATCATTGCAGTTTTTTATCCAGAGGATGCAAGTGACCAGGCTATTTACATTTAACAGTTCATAGACCTCAATCTGACAAGCAGATCTAGACAACTTTAAAATAAGTCAAATTTGCCAACTGAATCCCGTAAAGACGCCTGGCCTCAATGGCTTTCCTGTGGAATTTTTTTAATTGTATATGCACAAGCTGAGTGCTCACTTGGTGGCATTGCTATAAGAAGCAATGACAAATATGCAGTTGCCCCTGACTTTCATAAGGCCAAGAATTCAGTAATCCTAAAACCGCTCTTCCCCCACATATTTTTTCCTCGTACTGCACCATCTCCATCCTAAATACGGAGATGGAGGTAAATATCTTGGCTAGGGCTCTACCAAACCATTTGGTCACAGGAATCTCCTCCTTGGTCCTCCTGGACCAGGCAAGTTTTATACCTGAGCACGCCTCTAGACACATCATTAGGCTCTATAATGCCCTGCTCTCTGTGGCCGCCTTGGGCACCCAGCACCGGTTCTTTGACTCTGTGGGTTGGTCGTATTTATTCATCCTTTTCAACTGCCCCAATTTTGGTTCCCACTTCATTGCATGTGCGAATGCTATACATGAACCTGACAGCCTGTGTCAGTGTGAGCTATGCGACATCAGAACCATTTATCATTCAGAGGGGCACGAAGCAGGGATGCCCACTGTTCCCGCTCCTCTTTCCTATCATTATGGAGGCGTTGGCTTAGTGGTTCCTTATTGATTCACAGATACGGGGGATTCAGTGGGAACCCAGGCTTTCAGATAGTATAGCTCTTTGTCGATGACGTCTTAGTTTTTTTTTATTTAACATAACCCGATCATTTAGGTCCTATATGTTCAAAATCTATGGGGTAACAATCCGTCTTTTTATTAACCTGGCCAAGACGAATGTGTTCGTGATCCCCAGAACTTGACGTGGGTGACTGAACTTAAGAGCTACACAGGGCTTCTGCTATTTAGAGGTATACATCACTATGAATGCGCCTAGGAAACATAATATTCAGCCATTGATGGACTCGTTGATGGACTCTTTGAGAGATGTGAGGATTCCCTGTAAGATGTGCGCTTATGCGCGCGAGCACCCTACTGTTTGCAGGCATGCAGGGCCGCTGCTGGAGCGCGCATCAAGAGAAAGACTTACCAAGCGTTTTAAATCATTGAAGCTTTCTCTTGGCGCAGGCTGCCACAGGAGCAGTACACCCGCTCTTCCATAGCTATTCTGATGCGGCCTCTGGAAAGGGAAAGTATGACTTCAGAGTCAGGCGGCTGTTGCTAATGTGGTCTGCTGTCTTGAAGTGCATTCTTATGTAGATGCACTTAGATTATTAGAAGGCCTTTCAAACACGTGTAGAATTTTCAAATGCCTTGCCATAAATAAAAACAGTAGAAAATGCACAATGCGGTAAAATCAAAGCATTTGCATAAAAGAGTAAAGACAAATAGATGTATGTTTAGTGGCTGATTTGTACAAAGTAAAACCTGCTAAAACATAGCTTCCCTGCTTAACTTGTGTGATCTTAGGCAAATATTTTATTTGACCAAAACTCAATTTTCTTCATTTTGTATATGAAAGCACTTTGAAATATGTATCAGAATACCATTTGTACAAAAACTTATTGTGTGTGATTTAATAGACTATAATGTTGCTCTTAAACAATCTTGGCCACCTACAAGGTTAACATCACAACTGTCTTGCCCATTAGTTCACTAGTGGTTCATGTTTAAAAACGATGGGCCTCATATACAATATTTTGACACATGGCAACACAGCAAGCCTTTCTGCTGCACTACCATACGTCAAAACAAAAGGGCAGGAATGCGGCGTTTCTTCAAGACACAGCGCATTCCTGTCCTTTTCCCCTGTGCAGGCGCACAATGGGCTGTCATGCACCAATGCAGACACTGTTGTGCCACGGTCCAAGGGTGTCTGTGCGTAGGGGTGATTGTTTGTGTGCAGGAAGTGTTCCCTTACTGCATAAGAACAATCACGAAAGGTGTTTTTCTCTTTCTAGGTGTACTGCAGAATGCAGCACACATAGAAGAAAAAAATACGAAGAGAAATAAAAGTATTTCTCCTCGTTGCACCTCCCTTACGCCTTCCCGGGGGAGGCATAGGAATGTGATTTTATTTATCCAAATTTTCCACACCTCATCCCAAAGCTTGAAACCGGTCCTTCTTGATAAATCAGACTGTGCAACCTAGCACTACCTAATGTGCTTCAACTCATCTACTGATTTCACCGACCATCTGCATGAACTCATATCCCACCCTCACTAATGATTATACCTAACTAATACAAATTCTAATCCCCCTCAAAGACACTAGAGTGGATATGAAGACATGGAATGGTCTCCTTGAGAGAATTAGACTAAACCTTTACAAAAATAACCACTGAATTAACCACTCACCTTGGCTCCTGAGCAAAGTGCATAAAGCACTTCAACATCTTGTTAGGACCAATAAGCGCTATATAAATGTAATTGCAACCCAATACTCAAATGATTTGTTAACGTTCCGTAGTGTCCACTCCTGGTCCTTACATCCCCTATCGACGTATTAATGCATGTCAGCTGAAGGGCTAAGTGTCAGACAAGGGGTCAGCCTTAAGGTGTCATCTTGGGTTAAAGGGTGAGTGACCTCACTTCTGACAAATACCACTGATTCTGGTAGCACACTCGCTTAGTTAGTGAGCTGTCACATTTATTTAACACACATGGCCTTGATTGCAGTGCACAGATACCATTCACCGCCGCACACATGGAAAATAAATTAGAGGGAACATTGGACATTGGTAAGGAACCTACAATTCCCTACACCCCCCCCCCCATATCCACCTTCCTTTTCCTCCTCCCCCCAATGTTGGTATGGACCCTTTACCCCATTCTTTCTAGTCCCACCCCTTTGCCCCAACTCCCCATTTGCGTCCTTTTCTCTCTCTCTCTCCCTCCCTGTCCCTTCTAACCCTCCCCCTCCCACAATCCCTTCTCCCCTCCCCTTTCACCCCCCTTGCGGACACCCAGACCCACCAAATTACATCACCCACCCCCTCCTTCCACACCAAAAATGGCAGATGAGGTCCCCAGTCCTTTCTTCAGCAATGTATGGATGATACTGGCAGTAGGAATAGAGGGCCTCCCTGTCCTCCTCCCGGTTTTACATCACAACCTTGGCTGCTGCCCCAACTGATCCCGGGCACCCTAGTTAATAGCCTCACCTCCACACAGACAGGAGATGCCTCTTACCCAGTATGCTCATCTTCCCCTACCCCCTCTTGAAAGCCTGTGACCCTACAATCACTGTTAAATGCGCCCTTTGGGGGCTAACCCTACGTCAGGGACATGGACGTTTACTGTTCCCCACGCAGGTTACCATCCTTGGTCTTCGGTATTACTTGAGAGCATTTGCCAGTGTCAGCTCTTAGCCCTCAGGTATTGTTTCCTACCTCACCCTCTGCAACTTCTTTCCTACCCCACCTCCTCCCTTCTTATTACTATGTATTTTCTCATCCTGTTTACTGCTATACAAAGTTGTCACACCTGACTGCTGGATGATGATTATCCATGCTGTATAAATCGGAACAATAAAAACAATTGCAACACAAAGAAAGACAGATGTGAGGACGTGGTCGCACTCTCACGGCCCCTTATGGGTGACCATACCCCCAATTCCACTACCAACTACAAAATTACCCCTTCTTTCGTAAAACTACATTCCATTTTCTGCAGCTTCCTGTGGAATTATGGACTTCCACACATAGCCCTTGCAAATTGTTTTAGATCTACTTATGATGAGGGCATTGTGGCAGCAGACATCAAATCTTACAACATGGCCTTACACCTCATGATTATTAACATACGGTGGTACGGTATACAGGTAGACTCTGCATACAGGACGGAGAAATGGGCACTTCATGGGACCCCCATTCACCACCTCTTATTTGGAGCTAGAGCAAGGGTACCTCTCCCGACAAAAATATTGATCTGTTTATGGACATCTACCTTGAGATGCATGGGTTGGGAAGTTAAACTCACAGAGCAGACATCACTGTGTGAGGGCTTATGTTGCCACAAGTAACTGTGTTG
Source organism: Lissotriton helveticus (assembly GCF_964261635.1). NCBI lineage: Eukaryota > Metazoa > Chordata > Amphibia > Caudata > Salamandridae > Lissotriton > Lissotriton helveticus. Next base: position 1,340,639,853 of record NC_136059.1, read on the forward strand.
GAGAGATTCCACAAGTGGGAAATGATGGGTATTTCTGTTCTATGGGACCTGATGGATGGCATGCTCCTTAAATCATACCAAACGTTACAGACTTAATACTACTTACAATGCAGCTAATTTTATCGATCTCTCCAAGTTCAGCATTGGCTAGGACCAATGTTCCCTCTAATTTTTTTCCTCTGTGTGCGGCAGTGGAGGGTCTCTGTGCGCTGCAACTATGGCTATGCGTGTCTGCGGCGCCAAATGCCACTCGTTTTTGGTTCCCTTCTGCCCCACTTGTTTTTTTGCCCTTCTGCCCTCTGTCCCACTCGTTTTTGGTGCCCTTCTGCCCTCTGTCCCACTCGTTTTTTGTGCCTTTCTGCCCTCTGTCCCACTCGTTTTTTGTGCGTGCCTTTCTGCCCTCTGTCCCACTCGCTTTTGGTGCCCTTCTGCCCTCTGTCCCACTCGCTTTTGGGGCCTTTTGGTGCCCTTCTGCCCTCTGTCCCACTCGTTTTTGGTGCCCTTTTGCCCTCTGTCCCACTCGTTTTTGGTGCCTTTCTGCCCTGTGTCCCACTCGTTTTTGTTGCCCTTTTGCCCTCTGTCCCACTGGTTTTTGGTGCCTTTGTGCCCCCTCTCCCACTCGTTTTTTGTGCCTTTATGCCCTCTCTCCCACTCGTTTTTTGTGCCTTTCTGTCCTGTGTTCCACTCGTTTTTGTGCCTTTATGCCCTCTGTCCCACTCGTTTTGTGTGCCTTTATGCCCTCTGTCCCACTCTTTCTGCCCTCTGTCCCACTCGTTTTTTGTGCCTTTATGCCCTCTCTCCCACTCGATTTTTGTGCCTTTCTGTCCTGTGTTCCACTCGTTTTGTGTGCCTTTATGCCCTCTGTCCCACTCTTTCTGCCCTCTGTCCCACTCGTTTTTTGTGCCTTTATGCCCTCTCTCCCACTCGTTTTGTGTGCCTTCCCTCTCGCCTTCAGTTCCGCTTGTTCCCCACCCGCGCTGGCCTCTCGTATAAGTATTTCTGATAATCAGAGCCCCTTCACGGGCTCCGATTAACAGCAATACTTAAACAAAATGCCACAGTCTGCCTCGCGCTTTACTAACAAAAGCGTAGACACTTTCCAAACACAGCATGTGCTAAAGTTCACGCTGTGTTTGGAAAGTGTCTACGCTTTTGTTAGTAAAGCGCGAGGCAGACTGTGGCATTTTGTTTAAGTATTGCTGTTAATCGGAGCCCGTGAAGGGGCTCTGATTATCAGCAATATTTAAACAAAAGGCCACAGTCTGCCACGCTCCCACACAGCCGCAAGCGCCACATACGCCACCAGCCCCCCCGTCTCCTTACCTGAACTCCTCACGCCCGCTCCGCCGCCACCACACGGAAAAGTGCCTCATGATCGCGCCGCTCGCTCTCTAAAAGCGGCGGGCAACGCGACTCTCTAGCGACGTCCTGTGTACGCGCTCCACGCTAGGTGGTGCGCGCTGACGTCAGGGAGGTGCGCGCGCGGCCTAGAGACGGTGACTAGGACCCTTTATCAGGGAACTTAGAATCCCTCCTGAGTACAACCCCCAGAGGCAAAATTGCTCATGGGGGATCTGGAGGACCATAAGGTGACACAAATATACGGTTTGTTCATACACCACATGTCTGACACATCCACTGAAGAGAGACATACATGGGAGTGAGACTTGGTTACCCTCACAAATGAAGAATGGGCAGAGACTCTTGCCTCTCGCGACACACACCAACCGTGACCTGATTCTGCCTCATCCAGTTGAAATATCTTCACAGGGCATACCTTACTAGACATACACCTTGGTGGATACGGGTGGTGACCTTTCCCATTTGCCTCCCATGTGAAATTCTCTGGTTGGGGTGGGGGGGGACCTTCTACATACTACGTGGTCGTGTGGGAGGGTGTAGCAATTCTGGAGGAAGGTACTCTCCTGTCTGTGCGGTTCTGGGAGGACTATCCCCTCTGACCCAAGGTTAGTTCTACAAAATATCACCAGCGACTTTGAGGAAGATCAGTATAGCCTGTCACCACTATTTCTCCAGTATTAGGGGTGTCTTTCATAGATTCACATGCTGGGAGTCCCACGGTACATAAATAGCAGTAATATATGCATGTATACATGAGAAATACAATAAATAAAATATACATACATATAATGCAATAGAAAAGTAAACTTGAAAAAAGTACCATAGAACAGAATAGGCCCATTGAAAAGCCCAAGGGAGAAGTCACTTTAGTAACATATTAGAGTCATTATGTGTTGGTCCACATTCCAGCCAATCAGGCTGTAGCCTCCTCTAGAACCTTCTCCTCAGAAGCCCAAGTCCTCAGATTTTCTACCGCACGTCGTGTGAAGGGAGTCTCCCTGAGCTCTGCTCAGTTTTCACCAGTTCTAGCTGTTTTTTCTCTTAAAAAATGTCATCTACAAAGAAAACCTTGTTCAAGGCCTGGCCATCCTGTGGTAAATTGCGTCTTTTTCATGAGGACCCACACAGTAAGTGCATTTACTGCCTTTACCCGGATCATAATGCCTCTACCTGCAAGTTCTGTCGCACTTTTCCCCCTAAGACTTTGAGGGATAGAGAGGCCCGTCTCCTTCTATGGTTGCAGAGGTTGAAAACTTCAGAAAATGTGGTTTCTGATGCTGAGAGTATGTCATCTGGATTTTCAAAATCCTCACAGAAGCGTGGGTCTGAGACCGAAGTACCCTCTCCTTTTCTAAAGAAAAGTAAAATGTTGGGGTCTTTTAAGGATGTCTCCCTACAGGATTTGCTTCAGGGCGCGCCTACGGGACCTGGCTCTCTGGCGAAACCCAAAATTATGCCCTCCTCTTCAAAAACGGGCACCGGCTCGTCGACGGGCTCGTCGACGCGTCCGTCGACGTCCTCAGCAACTACTAAATCAGTCACGGTTGTTTCTACGTCGACGACCACTTGTTCTCTGTCAATCAGCTCCGTGACGACGACGACCATCTCGTCGACGAGCAGCCACGAGGTGAGGCCCATCTCTTCGATTATAAAGATCTCGTCGACGATCAAACCGTCGACGAAGAAGTCCTCGTCGACGTGCCTTCCGTCGATGGGTCCTCCGTCGACGAAGAATAAGCCATCGTCGTCGACGACAACTCCGACGACGGGATCTTCCTCGTCGACGAGTGCTTCGTCGACGCCTGCCTCGTCGACGCCTGCCTCGTCGACGGCAACAACATCGTCGACGGTGACCACTCCGTCGACGGCTGGTCCGTCGACGGCAACTTTATCGTCAACGCAAGCATCTTCGTCGACGGCGAAAACTGCAACTTCGTCGACGACCAAAAAATCAACGTCGACCAAGAAATCCCTGCCAATTCATACGCCTGTTTCTGCGGCAACGGCACATGATCGTCAGAGTGGTGCTAAGACTGTGGAGATCTCGTCGACGGGCTTGTTGACGTCGCACCAACCTTTACAGACTACTACCACTTTTAGAGTAGTTACGGCCTCGTCTCTCAAGTCTGTTCCACTCATTCAGTTAAGTCCGATAAGGAGTGGATCTCAGCCTCCGGACAAATTACTCCAGTCTGGAGAAGAGGAATCAGGAAATGACTCTGAAATAGATCAAATTTATGAACCAGCATCCAGTCCTTCTGAATTAAACATTAAATGTCAGGAATACACTGACGAGGATGAACATACACATACTAACGTCGAAGATGGGAATGAACTTTTTCCACTTGATGTGGCAGAACCAACTACTTACGAACAGGTTACACAAATTCCTTTGTCTTTGGTACAAAACCTGCAACATATGCTGGACGACTACAATCGTAGGTTTCCACCATCATTACCTACTTCTCCAGCACCACAAGCGCACCGGCAGTCTCCGACACCTCGGCCAAAGTCTCCGACACCTCGACCTCAGTCTCCAGCACCCCGACCTTCGTCTCCAGCGCCTCGACCTCAAGCTCCGGCGCCGGTTGCACCTACGTCTCCATCGGGTGTTGGTTCGGATCATGGGAACCAGACTCCTCATGACACTGGGGATAATGACACCGATGATGACATGCAAGATTGGGACAATTATAGGGCACAGACGCCTTCTACTCCACCGGCATCGCCAAGAGCTTCTCCACCAGTAGATATCGCAAGTTTTCATAACCTTATGGTTCGTGCTGCAAAAAGGTTCCACTTAACAATCGAGGCACAACAAGCAGATTGTTTTCTTTACGATTTTAAGGACTTACCTCAGAAACAAACCCATACCATTCCTATCATAGACCACATATGGGAAGAAGGTCTAAAGTTAATGGAACGTCCAAACTCAATACCAGCGGTTCTGCCCAGATTGGACAAAAAATATAAAGCGCCTCCTTCTTCTCCGGCCTGTTTAGTTTCCCAACCTAAAGCGGATTCAGTGATCACTCAGGCTGCACAAAAGAGGTCTCGAAATCTGGCCATACCTCTGACATCTCCGCCTGATCAGGATGGCCGAAAATTAGACTCAATTGGTAAACAATTTACCACTATGGCAGCGACAACCGTGAGAGCATCCAACGCCTTGGCTATTCTAGGTCGCTACGACCGACAAATGTGGTCTGAGATTGCTGGTCTGATCCCTCAGATGCCCGATTCCATCCGGGATGAAGCGCAGGCCATCATTCTCGAAGGAGAAAAAATTTCGGCAGAAATAATCGACTGTGCCGTCGATATATCCTCCACTGGTTTCCGCCAACTAGCGGGTGCAGCAGTCTTGCGCCGTCAAGGCTGGCTAAAATCAACCACCCTCCTCTCCTATAAACAAAAGAAAGAGTGTCCATGGAGAAAGGACTATGCCGTTCACGGGAGCACCAAAACAGCCACACTGGGATGTTAAGGAAGGCCCTCACTCACCACCTAGTGATGACATGCTTCATCATCGGGCCCCACCAAAGAGACAGAGTGTCTCTTTGGTGTGCTGCAACGCCAGAATTACTGCGGAGCGGGATGGTGAGTAGAGGGCGTGTTGCGTGCAAATGTAAATTAGTGGGTGATGGAGATTTAAAAATGTCAGTAGTGTATCTGAGATAACACTTTATTAAATGATCACTAAAGACAATAGATCTAAAAAATGTGAGGGACCAGTCCACTTTAATTGAGTGGTGGGTTCCTACAGAGTAGTCGACATGTTTCTTGCCATTGAAACGGTGTTAATTCACCCGGCAATTCATCAGGACTGGGTGTGAAAAACCCCGGCGGTATGGGCACGCTAAGGCCCACCCTTACCTGGGGACGTGAGTGTGAAAAAATTAAAAAGTGGTGTAAAAAGTGCAAAAAAATTAGGAATAGAAAATTATTCCTAATTACTCCTGGTTTAGGAGGCTTCTACTGATCGTTTCTGCACCTGGAAAGAAGAGGACAGAGACATACAAGTAGAACAAGACAAACATTTAGAATTATTCCAGGTTGTCATAGGTTCTGTAGAGAATAACGTGCTCCAAAGGTGAAAGGCAATCTAGCTGTGGTAGAATAGCGCTATGGTTAACACCACCTATTAGCCCCGGGTTCGCATGAGCTAAGAGAGGTGTAGTGTACTATTCGTGGTACAAACTAGAAGTGATTAGGGGATAAAAACAGTGAAAATCTTCATAGAAGATCGTCAGCCTTGCGATCAATATAAAAATATGTAAAGATCGCCATCAAATTAAAATTGTCTCACTTTTGGGGTGTTATGAATAAACACCCTGGGTCTCAGGAGGGGGGGTGGAAGCGTATTCGGCACACCCTGTAGTATGGCAGAACAAGGGAAAACAAAAACGATGTCATAATAGTGTAAAGCCCCTTGGAAAACGGAGCGCGATCTGTACTTAGCTCTATTCACAGCAGAGGACTCCCACTTACGCCCTCGACGCTCGGCACCCGTAGTCCACCTACGTCACCCTCGAACTGGACCCCGACGATGTAGACGCGGGCTCGGTTCTGTGTTTAAAAGCAAAGCGGCGAGGCGGCAATTGCTTCCGGGTGGGCGTGGCCAGATGACGTGTTGCCGAACAGTGCGTTTGATTGGCTCAGACTAGTGGTCACAGAGTTACGCATTACTAGGTGCCCCGTGTATACACGGAAGAGGTTTTTAGGGGGCGTGACCGGTCACATGATTGTGCGTTGCTTGGTGACCCAGATAAACAGAAAGGTGTGTGATTCTGATTGGCGCATAAACGCCGTGCTGACTCTGACTCTCGGTTGCGAGTTACGAACCGGCACTTGACAGATACCATCCTTCGCAGAGCTAAGCCCTGTGCGTCAGATATATGCAGTGTTCCCTGGAGGGAAGTATATCCAGGCAGTTAGTGGCAAACAGTTAGACACAAGGAAGATCGTCAATTTTGTAACCAGCTACCGTCAGAATCGATTGTAAGGGGTTAGGTTTATACATTAGGAGCCCGTTGTGCAGTTTCGCTTAGTCTGAAATCCACTGACTCTAAACTCGTTCACTTCATTACTGTATTCCACGGAATATCGTCATTAAGACCTACAAGGTGGGTACCCAATCTGTACACCCACCTTTGCTCTTTCTCAAAAAGGAGATTAGGAAGGTTCAGGGTGCCAGTCACATGCTCGATGACAGTCCAACGCAGGTCATTGGGAGTATGATTGTGCTCCAGGAAGTGGCGACTCATTTTGGTGGTCAGTTTCTTGCACCTGATATTGGAACGGTGTTCCCCTATCCTTTGCTTAACTTTGCGGGTCGTCATTCCTACGTAACGCAGGTCGCAGGAACAGGTGATCAGGTAAACAACATTTTGCGTGTTACAATTGGTGTGACATTTCTGTGTCCATATCTTCCCCGGTTCAAGTTCTAGAGTTTTTGTGTGTGTTGTCAAATGACAAACGCTACAGTTCGCACAGGGGAAGTGTCCAGTGATTTGTGGTAGACCCCACATTTCCGTGATTGATTGTCCTGGGGTTGGTGCCTCACTTTTGGGTCGAGTGTGAACAAGGGTATCTTTGAGGCTGCGCCCTTTCTTGAAGGAGAACTACGTTTTTTCCCAATCTGTTTTGATACTGGACACAATGCGCCAATTTTTGTTGATTGATTTTTTCAAGTAGTTGGACATTGTGTTGAATGTGGTTACACAGGTCAATGGTATGGTTTGATTATTGGTAGACCTGTCTTCGAGGAGAGACTCACGTGGTTGGTTGCGAGCCCTCTTGTAACCCTTGTTCAGTATCTGGGTGGGGTAGCCTCGAGACTTCAGTTTCTCTGTTAAATCAGCGGATTGGATCTTGAAGTCTTGGAGCTCAGAGCAGTTGCGTCTGATAAGCAAATATTGCCCATAAGGTAGGTTTTCTTTTAAAGGTCTGGGGTGAAAGCTTGTGTTCTGTTTTGCTCAGTTCAGAGGTGAACTTCAGGTTTGCGTCTAGTGTGTTGATCCAACCAAGAAAAGCCTGTAGTTGTTCATCATCGCCTGTCCATATAATCAAGATATCGTCAATGTAACGTCTCCATATCTTTATGGATGACGTATAGGGGCTATTGGGTTGCGTGATATGTCTTGCTTCAAAATCAGCGACATACAGCCCAGCCACGCTGGGAGCAAAGGTACTACCCATCGAGGTCCCCGTAGTTTGTAAATAGAGGTTGTCCTTGTAGGCAAAGAAGTTTTCCTTTAGAGCTATAGTGGCGCAGTCTAGGATGAAGGTTTCATCAACCACCTTCCGTCCAGAGGTTCAATCCAGGGTTTTGGATTTACCCTACGACGGCGAATCTTTATTCGGAAAACACGTTGATGATGCTTTGGAATTGATAAAGAAGGACACGGACACAGCAAAGTCCTTAACAACTTTACAATATCGGAAAAAGCCTTTTCGTGGGGCACGCGGTAGAGGAGGAGGAACCTCTACTTTTCGTGGAACGGGTCAATATCGATCATACCACTACAATGATAACAGACAGAGGGGCTCCTATCAGTCCCAGGGTCGTTCATCCAACTCCAGACCATACCAGCGTAAGTCCAATTACAGAGGTGGTGCAAACACCAACAAAAAAGTGACAATCCAAAATGTTACCCTCTTCCGATTGTACATCTTGGAGGTCAGATCTCAAAGTTCTTCTTCAATTGGTCCAACATAACCACCGACCGATGGATCTTGGACATTGTTTCAAAAGGACATACTCTGGAATTCACGAAATTCCCCCCCACTCGTCCACCTTCGGGTCCACCTTCTCCCCATTTCAAAGAACTGATGGCTCAGGTGAAGCTATTGATCCAGAAAGGAGCCATAGAAGTGGTACCGCAAGGTCAACACGGCAGGGGATTTTATTCCCGCTTTTTTCTCGTGAAGAAAAAATCAGGAGAGTGGCGTCCCATCTTAGACTTGAGGGCTCTGAACAAGTTCATCGCCTCAAAGACTTTTCAGATGCTAACCCTGCTTCAAATCTTGAATTTCCTCATTCCAGGAAAGTTCTTTTCAACAATAGACCTTCAAGATTCATATTTCCATGTGCCTATTCAACCCAGTCACAGGAAATATCTCCGTTTTACAGTCGGCCAATTTCATTATCAATTCAATGTCCTACCATTCGGCCTTCGATCAGCACCGAGGGTTTTTACCAAATTTCTTGCCCCGGTCGCTGCCTATCTGCGTCTACAGGGCATCCAGTTCTATCCGTATCTGGACGACTGCCTGATAAAGGCCAAGACTTTTCAGTTAACGGAACAGCACACACAAGTATGCATTTCCCTATTCGAAACATTGGGATTGTCCATCAATTACCAAAAGTCCCATTTTCAACCATCTCAACAGCGAGACTTTCTAGGAGCCTCGCTCGATTCTCGGCTGGGGCAGGTCTTCGTTTCTCAAGAGAGACAAGTTCGAATGCTAAAGAAAGTACAGTTCCTACAGTCAAGACAGTACGTTTCTGTCCGGATGTACAAATCATTCCTCGGCATGGCCTCTTCGTGCATTCAGTTAATTCCCAACTGCAGACATCACATGAGGGCTCTACAGGAGGAACTGGACAGGCAGTGGAAGCAGATATCGGGTTCGTTCGAAGACAAGATCCACCTAACGCCCTGCATTCAACACGCTTTGGAGTGGTGGGCTCATCCTACGAACATAGCGACAGGTCGTTCATTCAGAGACGAACCACCAACACTTACGCTGACGACAGACGCTTCCCTAGAAGGTTGGGGGGCGCATCTCAACGGGATGTCCGTGAAGGGGAAATGGAGGGCGTCCCAGCGCACTTGGCACATAAATCGCTTGGAACTACTGGCGATTTTCTTGGCCCTGAAGTCCTTTCAGAGATTAGTGCAGGGACAAACATTGCTGGTGAGAACGGACAACACCACCAGCATGCACTACATCAACAAACAGGGCGGCACAAGGTCCCTCGTGCTGTCTCAACTGGCACAGGAAATATGGGATTGGGCTATCCAGCGACAAATACATCTCACAGCTGTCCATGTACCAGGTGTGGCCAATGTTCTGGCGGACTCGCTCAGCAGAGCCTTGTCGGACAACCACGAATGGGAAATCAATCGACCAACGTTGGATTTCATCTTCCGTCAGTGGGGCCGACCACAGTTGGATCTCTTTGCAACTGCTCTCAACCGGAAGTGTCCACGTTTTGCGAGCCGGCATCCACACAAGGAGTCGAGCGGGAATGCCTTTTCAATAGACTGGTCGAACGACTTCATCTATGCATTTCCTCCACTTCCGCTCATCCCTCGCCTGTTGCACAGGATGAGGTTCCAACAGTGTCGAATGATCCTGATCGCACCCAAATGGCCGAGACGTCCTTGGTTTTCGGATCTTCTTCTGTTCTCTCTGACAAATCCGATACAATTGCACCCTCTGCCACATCTTCTCACGATGCAGCAAGGTCAGATATGCCATCCGGATCCAGCATATCTCCAACTTCATGCTTGGAACCTGAGTACAATGAATTTGCACACATGAATATCGACAAGGATTGTAGGACGGTCCTAGCTAGTGCTCGCGCTCCGTCTACCATCAAAACTTATCAGCTAAAGTGGAGGCGATTCTGTACTTGGTGTTCCACTAAAAATCTGGATCCCATGTGTGCTCAGCCTGCACAGATCTTGCCTTTCTTCCTGTCTTTAGCAAGATCAGGACTATCACCTTCCACTCTGAAGGTGTTTCTGGCTGCAATTTCTCGCTTTCGCCATGATGGCGTAACATCTTTGTACTCCTCCAGAATAATTAGACAATTCTTCAAGGGCCTCTTTCGGATGTTCCCACCAATCCGTCGGCCTCCACCTTCTTGGTGTCTGAATCTGGTTTTGTCTCAACTACTTTTGCCTCCTTTCGAGCCCATCCATTCTTCCAGTCTCAAATTCCTCACCTGGAAAGTGGCTCTTTTGCTGGCTCTGACTTCATCCAGACGCGTCAGCGACATCCAGGCTTTCACTATACAACACCGTTTTTACAGTTCTCCAACGAGGCTGTTACTTTGAGAACAAATCCCAGTTTTATTCCAAAGGTTCCCAGTGACTTCCACCTCAATGAACCAATTATTCTTAAGACTTTCTTTCCTGCACCACAATCTGCAGCGGAACGCTCTTTGCACACTCTGGATGTGAAACGTTGCCTCAAGTTTTACATTCAACGCACAGCAGCATTTCGAAAGACAAATCAACTATTTGTAGCATATAGCCCAGTGTGCAAAGGTCAATCTGTGACCAAACAGACTATCACCAGATGGATCTCGTCTGCCATATCCTACTGTCATCAACGGGCCGGCAAGCCCCTTCCTGCTCCAGCTCGAGCTCATTCCACGAGAGCCGTCTCGACTTCTGCTGCCCTCTTTGCGGGGGTACCTCTGAGACACATCTGCAGAGCTGCTACTTGGTCGAGCAGCCATACTTTTACGAAGCACTACTGCCTGCGATCAACAGATGCCGCGGATGCGGCAGTAGGTCAAGCGGTGCTGTGGAATCTTTTCCGATAAAGGTGAGCCTCTGTTGCTTCCCGCCTCCAGTCATAAAGGTTTTTTCATGTTTTGTTATTTATGGCTTATTAAGTGATATGTTTTGCCATGATTTTAATCGTATATTGCCTTTATGACTAATGTATGGTTTACTGCTTTCTACTCTTATTCAAGCATGTGAATCTATGAAAGACACCCCTAATACTGGAGAAGAACATAAGTTACTTACCTGTAAACTGTGGTTCTCCAGTATTGGTGTCTTTCATAGATTCACATGCGACCCTCCCGTCCTCCCCTCAGAGGCTCTCTTCTCCTCAAGCATTTATACTTACTTGTGCTACGAAAATCTGAGGACTTGGGCTTCTGAGGAGAAGGTTCTAGAGGAGGCTACAGCCTGATTGGCTGGAATGTGGACCAACACATAATGACTCTAATATGTTACTAAAGTGTCTTCTCCCTTGGGCTTTTCAATGGGCCTATTCTGTTCTATGGTACTTTTTTCAAGTTTACTTTTCTATTGCATTATATGTGTGTATATTTTATTTATTGTATTTCTCATGTATACATGCATATATTACTGCTATTTATGTACCGTGGGACTCCCACTTCGACGACGGGGAATATTCAAGCATGTGAATCTATGAAAGACACCAATACTGGAGAACCACAGTTTACAGGTAAGTAACTTATGTTCATCTGGGCCTTTCTGTGGCCAAGCGAGACATTGCCCGCACATGGAAAGCTAGCGACCCTCCTTCCCTGGAGAAGTGGTGCAGGGTCCTTGACAGGTGCATAAGTAGAGATCGCTCCGTATATGAGGCTAAGGGATTCCCTCAGAAACACACTAAGATCTGGAGGAAATGGGCAGATTATAGAGGGGTCACCATTAATCCCAGGTCATCATTGACCACCACCATAGAATGGGATGTACGAACATTCAAGGGTTCACTCATAAAGTCCTGCTAGACAGCCTGCTGTGAGTGCTCTAGAGGGAGGAAAAACTCAGGTGGGAGCAATGGGAAAATTGTGGAGAATGAACGCCCCATTGTTTTACTTACTATTATTTCCATGTCTTGCTGTAGCAACATATCTATTTTAAAATCAATATGTTGGAATTTTTTTTTGAATAACCAGACTTTTAATGAGGAAAAGTAAGACTGGACTTGGTCCAAATTGTAACTTCATGCTATCCCCAGCATACATGTCTTCAAAAGTCAGCCATAAATAATTCCATTTATTTCTAACATTATAGAAAGACCCTTGAACCTGTGTCGGAGTGTACATATTGGTATAGATTTAAACTTTTAATTTCAAAAGCAACAGAACTATAGACCACTCCTTTTATTGCCAATTCGGCTTCTCGATTTTCCTGAGATCAGACTTAATTTATGATTGATTGGACATTCCAGTTTGAAAGGTATATTTAGAAAAAGAAAATCTGCAATCTAGAGGAGCTCTAAACCGTGAAAGTGTTGTTGTCTACGCTACACCTTTCATGAGACTAGTTGAAACTATTCCTCACAACATGCTGCTCCCGTAGGCTTTCCCTGACTCGTATGTTAGTAACTGAAGTTTGTAAGTTTAGAGATTTCTAAGGTACTAAAGGATTAATAACTCCAGAGGCACCATAACTCCGACTTCTGCAACAGTTCTACTGCAGACACAACCAAAGTAATTCAAGAAACTGCAGGAAGAGCTGTGAAAGAGTTTTTCTGATACGTTCCCCTCTAGTGACGAAAGAAAGTCATGTGAAAAACAACACTGACCCAGTTTAGATTATGTAGAAACATAAATCATTCAATGGGGAGAGGATGTAGCCCTACGGCTAGAGCGGTCGATGTCGAAGCTGGGGATCCGGTTTCGAGTCTCCGCAACGACGCTCAACATCCTATGATTCTGGGCAAATCACTTTATCTCCAAGTGCCTCACAAAACAATGAATGTGTCCTTGTGTATCGAAACTGGTGCTATGATACCCAATATCTTCGGGTTTAATTTGCGCTATATAAAACTCTGGCTTGCTCCCACCATCTACTGTCCTATAAGTAGCAGGATGTATTTATCTAGCTATATCCCTTTTCCAAAGCCAGGCTTGAAGATGCTACTTCTATGTTAGGAGTTTACTTCCAACTACCACTGACAAATACCTACTTAGTGGCAGCAAGTTACGTTGAAGGAAAGATGTAGCTTAACGTGGGGGCTGCACATTTCTGTCCGTTAACCAATTTATTACGGAATTCAGCACCAGAGAATATCATAATAAACAACAATCAAGTGATAGAGGTCGGAGATGTAAGAATAGATCTTTCAACGGACAAATGCAATATTGCCATTACCTATGGACTGAAGAATGAGAGACACAAACTTTGGATGCATTGCACAAGACTCTAACCTAGTTATGTGAAAAGTGGGGTTGTCCACACAGTTAGATTGGAGGGCTTAAAAAAAGTAATAACTTCATTATGAAATGGTATTGAGCTAAGTAATTATTGGCAGTGGAGTTAGAAGTCTGCCACAATACCCAGAGAAAAAGCACATGTTTCATGGAAAACCCTAGCTTCCATAAGACCCAACCTAGACTGCTGTTGTATTGGGGTTGCCCCACTCTCAATAAGATGCCCAACCTTTCCTGTGTTTTAGCACCTTAACGGTTTAGACCTGCTAGACCGTGCATTTGCTGTCTGTTGCGAGACATATTGCAGGCATAGTACGAACATAGAGGAACTGGGAGCCCGCCCATTGCTTACTATTGGTTGGGTTACCATCTCTCTTGGTTGATGTGAGGATTTGAGTGTAGTAAATGTTATGACTGTGTAGCCTTGCCATGGAAAACACTTGCCAAAACGGTCTTGGGTCCAGTCAGGCTCGTTGAACAACTTTAAGCTCAACCCTGGCTAGCTAGGGCTTTCAAGCGGCAATGCTTGAACAAAGGAGCCTAGTGTATAGCATTTAACAGTACCAAACAACAAAATAAGAAAGCCACACAACCGTACAGAAGCACAACACCAAATTCATAAAAAGAGTATATTTCAATTAATTTTTAGAGTCCTTGATAAGTAAAATTCAACTGAGCGCTCCAGAGATATAGATTTTTTTAAAGTGTAATCACTTTCAATTCCAACCGGAAACAAGCATTGGTCAACAAAAAGTTTGTAAACTTTTCAAAAGTTTGAAACAGTTTGGCTACTCCGGCATGGCTTAGGTGAACGTATCCAACAGGGAGAAGGTCTGGGGGGGCAGGGAGGTAGATTTGAACAGTTACCCCGCCACTAATGTGTTTTCCAGTCCAGTTCCATCCTTTACAGCATGACCGCCACAGACTATAATGGCATGGTCCTGATGATGGGAATACAGGATGAAAAGAAGCTCTGGTTGCTGTGCGGTTGATGAGGGTGCCTTTGTGGTGATTCCTTGGTCCATGGGTGAAGTGGTGCGACTTTGGCCACAGAGGTCGGGCCCCACAAAGTTCTCCAAGATAGTAGAAGGCCAGTCGATGCTATCTGTCTCCAGGCACAGCTGTTGAAGCAAAATCCTTTAGTGGGGGCTAGTGTCCCTCTTGGGCAACCAGTCTGGACTCTGACAGCAGTCCTGAGTTCCTGCTGACTCTGGTGCAAATTTTGGCTGCAGAGGATCGGTCTCTTGGGGAGCCCAGTGGCAGCTAGCAGCGAATCTTCTCCGGTGGCTAGCAACTTGCCAGTTTGGGCTTCTTCAGCTCTTTTGCCCCTGAATCTGGTTCCAGGGGATCAGCCACTGATCCTTAGAGTCAATGCTTTGGTCTGGGGCACGTCTTTACCCCACGCCAGGAGCCACAGGCACAGTCCCAACTTCACTAGCACCAAATGTGCAGCAGGTGTACTCCCACATATGGTGCAGACTCTCTTTGTGCTGTCCTGGGGCAGCACAGCGGTCCTTCCTCGATCTTTGTTCCAGTTCCGATGTGATCTGAGGTCTAGGATGCTAGGGTGCCATATTTATCCCAGGAAAGTGCCCTGTGAGGGCCACACGGCCCCTAGCCAATGGGCTTACAGGTCCCCCTCCATCTGGTGATGATTTTAAAGCAATGTGTGGTACCTATCAATCCTAGAGTGAACTATTCTGCCCACTCTCAATATGTCGGCACCCTACCGTGGCTGTTTGGAGCTTGGTAGCGCACCCTAGAGGTGTGGCTACCTGTGGGCTACATGTTCTCTAGAAGAGCGGTTTACGCACTGGTCTGGCCCTGTCTCCAGCCTGTCTGCCTAAACAAAGGGTAGCCCCTCAGGAGTGTTATCACCATTTGCCCAACAAAGGCGGCTTTACCTTCAAAGCTCACCTGTGTAGCTTCCTGCAAGGGGACGGCAATACCTCTCCATGCAGCAGGCTTCTATTGTTTTCGAGCCTGGGAGTTTACATAACTCCCTAGGCAGGCAGAAGGCTGTTTGTGGGCCAGTGCCGTTGTAAGGCTACTGGACCAGCTGAGTCACAGAGTGGCAACTTTCTTAAAGTTGCATTATTTTAATAGTGACATTAAATTTGACCTGGCATCAGGTCGGGTTTAATGCCCTGGTAATTTGATACCTTACAGTACCCTGTTAGTTAGTCCCTTCCAGAATTTAGCCAGGCTGGGGTGCCAGCCTGTAAGTAACCCTGTGTTAGCCAATGGGACAACTAACTTTTCCACAGCAAAACAATAATTTGAGGGTTTTTGCTACAAGGACATATATAAACATACATGTCCCACTTAATAATATATAGCTCCCTGCTTTAGGCCTGTAGGTCTTCTTAGGGGATACTGATATATATATATTATTAAGGGAAGTGGTGGCTTTGCCATTATTGGTAATGTGACAACTGCCCTTCTAGTCTGGGAGCCACTTTGTAAGTTGTCACATGCAGGGTGGTACAAACAGTGCTGCATCCCTGGGTGGACACTCTGCCTTACAAGCTCTTGGTACCCTGGGTACAATATACTATGGACTTATAAGTAAGTCAGTACTTGCCAATTGGGGATAGCCAATTCCACATACACTTTGTAATGAATGGGTAAGAACACTAGCATTGAAGTCTGGTTAGCAGGCCTCGGTGCACTCTGAGTCGAAGAACCAGCAGCTAGTTGTCCAAATGGGGGCTAAAAGCGGGAAGAAACCAGCAAAACCCCTATTTCCTTACAGCTGGCTTACTTCTACTGCTCACTTTTCAAGCACTACTTTTTTCTTTTGGGTTAAGCACTCCATAGGAGCATGTGTTTTCCAGGTGTCTCCCTCGTGTACTTCTCTCTCCCTGTGCACTGAGTTGCTTGTCTCTTACCTGTGTGCTTTTCCCTGGGCACGCCACATTATGCTCGTCCTTGTATATTTCCCCGTTGCCATGGTTGCTTTGTAACTCTTGTGCTTCTCCCCCATCCGCCTCACGTTACTCCGTCATCTTTTTGCCTCCACATTGCACTCTCTTTCTCTGCATCCGCTTCCTCGCATCCAGCGCTGTATTGAACGCCCACATGTTGCTTCTGACCCTGTGTTTGCTTCCTTTCACCCCATGTTGCTTCCCTCACCTGCTTTAAAAACACTGAGATTGGTAAATACAAAGAAAAAAAATATATGCCACGTTATTTTGGAGTGCTACGCGAGCCTACAAAATAACGCGCCCAGCCATGTGAGACTTTTTCTTTTTTTAATATTTTTCATATGGAATTCTGTGCGGCATGGCTAAAAACCAATTTACTAGATTTGACAAATATTTTCTTTACCGTGCCAAATTCTTTTAACGTCACCCTCTCTCTACACATAAACCGGATTTTGATGATTATATATAGACAGCAAAGATTTATGTTTTTCATTGCATTGATATGACGCAAAGTGAATCTTCAGTTGGATGTTAGACCTTTTTACATTTTTTATCTTCTCTGTGATTAGTTTGATGTGGTGTTCTAATTCATAGTTTGTGTCAATGCTCAAAAGGACTTTGGCCGAAGTGTGTTTTAATAACCTAGAAACTGAAAGAGATAATTGGTTGATGCTGGTCACAATTCTCACTTCTCTCCCACCTCTGAACTGATTTTGTTGGGAACTATTCACTTTTGCTGAATATCTAAAAATATAACTTATCGTTGCCCCTCTAGCGATTCTGAATGGCTAGTCTAACAATGGAGCTAAAAATGAAGCAGGCATTCAAAGAGAACGATTCAACGTTTTTTTGTGAAAAGTATAAAAATGGCTTATGCTTTTTAATTTAATCTAAATCTGAACTTCATTTCCTAGATGGGAACTGGTGGGCTCGGTTTCCCACTGCAGAGCTGGAGCAGGAGTCGCTGTATGTTCGTGCCTAAGTAGCCAAGTCCGAGATGTTGGTCTGGGATCCAACAACGTGGTTGACTGTATGTGATCACTCGATGTCTACTGAGTTTTCGTTGCACTTAAGAGACTGAGCCTTATCCTCTTTTCTGAAGAGAACTTTCCAGCACAAAAAAGGATCTCGACTGAGCTAAATGGAAAAACTAGTTTTATGTGGTGCTAATCTGTGTTCATCTATGTCAGTGGTGAAAAGATTTTATGACACTTGTCCAACTAAAGACCAATGTAAACAGGATCCTTTCAAGACCATAAATGTTCATGAAAATGTATTTCTTAATCGGGAATCGGAAAAGTGCCAAAATAATTTAGTAATACTGCAACATTCATAGAATGTTTAAGTCCTATTTTTGTATTTGTATTATAAATATGCATCTGTATAGAGAGAAATATATTTATTGTTTATGGATATCTTGTTTCTGTTTTTAGAATTTTGTTTATTGAAAGTTTCCAATAAAAAAAGTTGCATTCACAATCAACAAAAAAACCGACTTCAATATTTTAGATGTGCTTTTATATTTGCCTCCCACGTGGGGGTGGGTTGTGGGGGTGGGTAATCAGGGCCGGCTCTAGGGCGGTGCGGTCGGTGCCACCGCACCGGGCGCTCGCTGACTTGGGGTGGGGACATCATTTTCCAGCAATTTTCAGACGTCAATTAAAATGTCAAGGGAACTCCAGTGATTAATCGTTTTCCCGGAATGAGACCGGAGGTTTGTCTAGTGGAAGTTTTGACACGTCCTAAGGTAACGCTGAGGGTTTTATGCCTGCTGCTAAGAAGGTGTACCATGCAGATAACAAAGTGCATATAATGTAAATAGGTCAGTGGGTTACTGGCGGTCACTTGTGAGGTAATACGGTTTTATAATACTGCGGGAGATTTTATGTGGGAAGAAACAAAGTACTGTATTTGAAGGCATTAAATACAGTATATTTTAACAGGAGGGTTTTAGATGAATTCACAGCTTGTTCCTTTCTTAGTTCACAGTCGTTCTCTATTTGTTGAAATTCACTAGTACCTGAGTGACTCACCAAAATGCACGCAGGGATAGCAGTTTCTCACGTATGTTAAAAATAATGGGAGGAACTTTAGTGTTTGATCAGCTTTAATAACTCATTAACTATTCACATTGTATTTTGATGATTATTAATGGGGTCTACCTACCTAAGATATGAGTTTGACTTAACCACTCTTCTGGGTGTTAATTGGCAACAGTTATGAGTTCACAAATAAAAACCTCAACCTGTATAAAAGTGTTTTTTAACATGCACTGTTAATATTTTGTACAATAAAATTATAACCCCCCCCGCATAAGAAGCACACACGAATACCATAACCCTCTAATAGTCTGATCTATTAGATGGTGATTTAACAGCTTACAATTAATGAGGAAGCATTGATCATAAGGCCTTTCTGCACACCAATAACTCATGGCCTAATACTGCTTTTGTAAGAGATCTCCTTTTGTTATTTGTCGTTTATAAGTAAAAATTCTAATATATAATATTGAGCCAGGGACATTTTAAGGATTTTGGTGGCCCTGGGTCAAACGTATTTAGGGGGCCCTTGTTTGGATTAGGTTTGAATTTATTAACCAATTGCAGCTCTTTCACAGCCTCTCTGGCCAGGTCACACAGTGCACAGGCTCACTCGTCCAAATTGCAAATGCATTTACATCTAAGATACTGAGGTACACCAGCAGCTCACTAACATTACTGCAAATAGTTTCCATGAAATAAAATCTGTGACTTCCTCCCATTTCTAATATGTGAGGGCCTGTTTTAATCTTATGAAACTTGTTTTATGGATGTTGCATGAAACGTAAACACAATATTTTCTGCAAACTGTCTGCAGCAGCCTGTCACACATCACACACATTAAAAATAAATGAACTAAAAACAGTATTTAAAACGAGCTACAAATTATTAAAGGTCATCAGGGCAGGCCTCTCCTCAGAACCGAGCTGACTCTATCAGGGGCCCCCGGGCCCACTTTGCCCATGCCGTAAAACGTCTCTGCATTGAATTTTTAACTGTCATCAAAGAGCTGCATGCAAACTGCAAGGTATATGTTGAAGATATATGTTTTTTTGCCCAGTCTTTCATTATCTTAATCTTGCCAAAAGGGTTCATTTGGTTACAAAAACAATTCTTAATATTAAAGAGAACCCCTAACAATGATATTATGTTTTACTTTCTGAATTTGCGCTTTACCAGAATAAGGACTCTTAAACTATATTGCCTACCAGGATCCATGACAAGTCACTCCAGCACTACACCTTACATTACTGTCTGATTTAACGTGTCTTATACACTGATTTACACACATATGATTGTCTCTGTGCAGTGTGTGTGTGTGGTGTAAAGTGCTCTGACACCTTACACTGGTATGAGTGGTGCTATAAAACTAAATGAATCTGGGAGACAGTAGTTACAGAGACTTGAGGGGGCACTGTTGAAGGGTACTAGTGAGGGAATCCGTGGCAGAGGTGATCATTGGGGGGGGGGGGGCTCCAAAAGACATTGACGCAAAGGGCGCCACCAGTGTTAAGGCCAGCCCTGGGTGGGTTGTGTATTGGTGGGTGTGTGGGTCTCTGTGTGTGCACTGCATGTTTGTCAAGGGCAGGTTTCAAGGGTGTGTGGAGAAAATGTAAATTCTAGGCTTTTTAGGCGGATACTTTGTTCCACGATTACACACCTTTAGAATATCCATAGACATCATTCTGGATCCGAAATATTTTTCAGCATAGCCCTTACACACCAGTAGGTGGCGTCATGTGGCTTCTATTCAACTACATTCCGTCCCGGAAGTGAGGGCTGTGGCCCCCATGTAAGCACCACCCAAGGACACTGACATAAGTTTCTTTCTTTCTATGCCTTTCTATATTCATCAGAGCTAGCACTTAACGTTTTCTAATCAGTTGATGAGTTTTGTTCTCGAAATACTTCCCAGTCTGCAAGGGAAGTAAACTTTGTAGGGACTGTTGCAAGCAGATGACTTTGACAGATCCTCACATGGTATGTCTCGGATGTTTGGTTTTGGGCCACGCTTCCATCATGCGATGCTCTAAACTGTTCTCGCTCATTATCTAACTCCGTAAAGTCCTTGGGTAACACCTTGGACAAAAATATTTCAATGAAAGAGCATGAGGAGATAAACGATGCTATATTGGGGCTACCGAACGGAAAGGCAGCTGGACCCGATCAGATTCCAGGAGAAATTTTATAAAGTATTTTTAACTTCAATATTTAAAGAAATAGCAAGAACCTTCAAAGGAGTACAGCAAGGGCAGGCGATCCCAGGTAGTTGGGCGGGAGCAGACATAGTCATTCTATTAAAAAAAGGGAAGGACCCGGCAGAACCAGGATCATACCGACCCATTACATTAATCAACGCTGATACAAAAATATTCTCTAAAATACAGGCAGTCAGACTCGCCAGGGTAATCACTCAATTGGTGAGTGTCAACCAACACGGGTTTATACCTCACAGGGACACGACAACACATGTAAGGAAAATGATTACACTGTTTGATATCCAGGAAGGTGAAGGGAACCCAATGGCCACCCTGTTACTTGACGCCGAGAAAGCATTTGACAGGGTGGCATGGGAGTACTTATGGGCTGTTCTGAGAAGAGGGGGAGTGGGCGAAACTTTTATTAAAGTAATACAAGCTCTTTAAACAAAACCCAACAGCGTGTGTCAGGATAAATACAGGTCGTACGAAACCCTTCAATATTACCAGGGGCACTAGACAGGGGTGCCCCTGTTCACCATTGTTGTTTGCTATGTATATAGACCCACTGATATATAAATTAGAACAAAATGTACGAATAGAACCACTGATCACTAGGAGGGGAGAGATAAAGGTTCTAGCATACGCAGACGATATAGCGGTTATTACACCCAACCCAACAGAGGCGATAAGGGAAATCGAATCAGAGGCGGAGCAGTTCGGGCGAATGGCTGGATATGCATTAAATAAAAGTAAGACGCAAATTATCAAAAATATACATACAGGCTGCACAGACACACGGGTGGTTAATGAAGGGAAATATTTAGGTATTATTATTACATCAGATCTAGGAAAATTGGTAGAAATTAATATCAACCCTATTATTACAAAAGCGAAGAAAGACCTGGAGAGGGTACATAATTTGCACATGACACTGGTTGGAAGGGTTAACTACGTGAAAATGAACTTGCTCCCAAAAATGCTATACCTGTTTAGAACAATCCCGCTGTTTTTTAGCTTGACTTGGTTTAAGAAATTAGAAAATATGATAAATCGTTTCGTTTGGGCTCAAGGGAAGACTAGAAGGGCATTGAAATATATGTCATTACCACACGACAAAGGCGGATGGGCTTTACCAGACCTCAGGATGTACTATTGGGCTGCGGCTTTACAGCAAATGACTTGCTTGTTGGGAGGGACGGGAGGAGAGGGGGAATCACACACAGGGTCGTTAGAAGTGTACGGTTTAATTTTGGGAGATGAAACCAACAATGCTTTCTTAAGATATTCAGAGCCAAGTTACTTCAAGAGAACTAGGTTTAAGACACTAGAAGCTGCTGATAAAATCTGGAAGGCATATAAGAAAAGCTTCGGTTTGGGGAGACTCCATGGACATACAAGACTAGTGGGGGACCCAACGCTACCTTCGGATATTTTTTCTGATGCAATTTTCAAAGAATGGGTTGGACAAGGTATTAGAAACATGGGAGACTTAATGGGGGAATCAGGGGTACGACCATTCACGGAGCTTCAACAGGAATTCGGGGTCAGCAATAGGACTTTCTTCAAGTACTTACAAGTAAGAAGCTTTCTAGGTAATAAACGTGGTGGCCAGGCGGGATTTAAGGGGAACCCAATACTACAGATGATCGAGGCAGAGCGGCTATGCACAATTAAACGGCTGTACGCAGAATTGATAGATCACAGAGGGGATGACTTAGTGAAATATGAGACTAAATGGATGGAGGCATTAGGAATTCCAGAGGGGACATTCTCAAAATCACTAACTTTAGGGCACGAGACCTTATGCTCGGCGTCACTAAAAGCACAACATTATAAAACTCTGTATAGACTTTACTACACCCCAGCTAGGATTGCGCAGTGGGGAGGAACACAGGGGGTAAGGTGCCCGAGATGTGATAGCGCAGAGGCAGACATAATTCATATGTTCGCAGGATGCCCAATCCTTTCACCACTCATAAATAGCATCGAAATGTTCTGTGATAAATCTTTGGCCTTTAAAGTGAAACTGACACCCGATGTAATAATATTAGGCCTAGAGGATTGTAACGTACAACAACATATGGCAGGAGGCTTCATATTTGTGGCAATGGCCGTGCTACGTCTCTGCATAGCGGCTGCATGGAAAGACAAAATGGCCCCTCCATTCCAGCAGTGGTTGGCTAGGCTATTGCATATGCATAATCTTGAGAAAGCCATCTACGCGAGAAAGGGGAAAAAAAGGAGAGCACTTGGGCTACAGTTGTGGAAACCGATTGCCGATTGGAAAGATAGGATGTTAAATGTATAAGGGGGCAATGTAAGATAGCTGGCCCTGAAGAAGTGGGTTCTGGTTCCTTTCTCTTTTCTTTCCTTGGTGGGCAGTCAGAGTTTTGGGTTTATGGACTGATATACTTAATGTTAATGGTATGGCTAATGTCTATTTCCTTCTTTTCCCAAATGCCTAATGTCTTAGTTGGTATGTCTAATCAGGATTCCTTCCTTTTTTTTTTTTTTTGTTATTTTATATCATATTTTGTAAGAAACGAAATTAATGTATTATGTACCATCTGTAAATGGTAAATGAGAAATGACAGTCATTGTCTGGCGCGGGGAGGGGGGTAAAATTGTTGTAAAATGTTAATAAAAAAAAAAAAAAAGAAAGAGCACATCAACATCTCAGTCAAATGAGCACTCTTCACACTAAAACATCTCAAGAAAATCAATCTTTCAATCACTAGTTCGATCCAAACTTGACTACAGTAACGCCATCACAGGAACTCCAAAAAGTCACTTTGCCCCCCCCCCCCCCCCCCCTCCCCCTAAGAGCTGTTCTCAATACGACTGCCAGGCTCCTCACAGGAAGCAAACGGTTTGATCACATCTAACCAGCCCTCTTGAGTCTCAAATGGCTTCCCATTGAATGAAGATGCATCTTTAAGACAGCTTGTATCATACACAAAGCCTTTTATAACAAAACTCCTAAATACCATGAGACCAAACTTTCAAAAACAGGAAAAAGCAGGACTCTAGGCAGCTCCAACTCTCTACCTCCAAAGCTGAAAAAAATATATTTTCTGGCGCGCTCTTTCTCAGGTAATGCCTCTAAGATTTGGAACTCCCTCCGCAAAGACATCTGCTGCAACCTCTCCTTCCTCTGATTCAAACAGGACCTCAAATCTCTCCTACTCAACAACTACTTCAGGACAAACACAAACTGAGGTACGATTCTCAAAGACCCTACCCTCATCAACTAAATCCTCTGAGACAGTCATCTGACCCGCTTCAGTCTCTCTTCTCTCCTATCGTCATTACCCTTTTTTCTTTATTATAAATTTTTGTAGTCCTTATATCACCATTATCTGCAAGGTCAGGCTATATTTCCAATTGCTTTTCAGCCCTCGGCCTGCTGCATTGTTCGCTAGTCAACTCCACGGCAGTCAAACCAGTTACCTGGTTTCTGGCTGCTTCCAGGTGTAATCAATGGACCCCTCATTGGGTGGTGTCATAACCCTCATCCCACTCCACCTCTGGAAACCGGGCCACATAGTACTTTGATTAGCCAAATCAGATCTACACTCAGTGTTTAATCGACAATTGCGCCTTACAGCTTTGAGTCAGTCCACATCACTAGGAGGTAATAAATCCGCCTAGTCCTAAGAAATCCCCCTCCTAGCTAGAAGCAACAGATAAAGCAAGAGAGCCTTCTGTGACCTTCTCAATGGTTGGCTAGAACAGATTTTCGCTCCCATTAAAACCAGTGTTATGTTCGCTTCAAGAATATTGTTGACCACATTCTCCACATCCTGTCAATAAGGCTTTATCTCTGGAAAGATGAAAAGGACGTGTTGGTCATCCGCTCTTGAAGACCACACTTACAACATATGGGAGTTTTTTTTCTATAAACTTGGCAATCTTTTCAGGGGTCCAGTATGATCTATTGATGGTAAAGAAGTGATTTCACTTGAGATTAGCTGTTTTTACCACTGAATACAATCGTTTTAGGGAGGTTAGCCATACTGTTTGAAGCTCAGGATCCTGAATAGTTCGTTCACAAACAGAATACGGCATCTTCAATTTCCGATCCTCGGCTTCCTGCAGCTTCCAGTACCACAGAGTGACCTCCTTACTCTTAGGAGACCCATCCTGCAATTCGGACTATAATTCCCATGCACCTTCAATCTCCTGTGAGTTAGCTGCAAACCAAGAAGACAGCTAAAGATAGTTAAACCTAGACAGGGAGTCTTAGCCCTTAAGACTTCTAAGGGTGATGTGCCCTGCACTGTTAGCAATTCCCGCCCAAGTTTCTATCCCAGCTCTCCGCAATTGAAAGCTCAACCCATCTCTCAAACGCTCTGGGGTACGCGTGGAATCCCAAATTGGTGATAAGTGTGAATAATAAACCATGCACAGAATCATCCTAACTCCGAGCCATAGGGTCAATGCTGCCTTTAGAACCTTTACCCGGACCTTTTTGAAAGTTTCTTGGTGCTGAATTCGTACAGAAATCCTTCAGATTTCCATTCCCTTACCATCACTCCCAGCATTCCTCCCCAGGTTGAGAGATTCGATTTGCCTAGGAGCATCATACAGTATTTGAACTGGAAAGCTATGCAATACAAATTCCAGTCTGGAAGAGCTAAACCGCTGTTTTCAAGCCCCTAACTTTAGTTTTTTCCATGCTAGCCTAGCTCCCTGGATGCTCATATAAAACTTACTATTATCCTCTGAATTGTATCTATAGCAGGTCTAGGGAATGTCAAAGGTATGCAATTGAAAAGATAGGTCAATTTTGGGAGTATCGCCATCTTAATTAGATTTTCTCACCCATATATTGTCCGGGGGAGATTCTTCCATCTGGCAAGCAAAGCATTTACCTCCTTTGCCACTCTCCCCAGGTTATACAGCGGTATTCCCTCCAATGGATTAACATTAGTAATACTGAGATACTTAATCTCTGCTTGTATTTCCCCTTGCAATCTGTTACATTCTAACACATCAATTCCGACTTCAAGTTATTTACTGAGTATCCCGATTGTACACCAAATTCCTTTACAGTTCTTCCACCCTGGGGATAATATAAGCAGGGTCCAAGGTATAAATGATCAGATCTGCATATAACACAATTTTTATTGCAGAAATGGGATTAGCTAAAAGGAATAACCTGAGCACCTCTCTGAAGAAGCTGGGCAAATGGCTTGATAATGAGTCAAACAACAAATGAGAGAGAGGGCAACCATGCCGTGTTACCCTGGTAATAGCAAAGCTCTTGGTAAGGGAACCATTGAGCAGAATCCTGGCAGTTGCCTATTTGTATAACCCTGGTAAAGTTGCAATAAAACGAGAGCTGAAACATAATGCAGCCAATACCTCCCACACATAAGCCCAGCAGACTCTGTCGAACACATTGGCTGCATTGAGTGACTACAGCCAAGGGGACCGACCTGGCCATGGCAAGATCTATATATCTGATCAGCTGCTAAGTCAGTAAATACATAAGGGAGGAGACCCCTATAATGTTGCTTTCAGGTCAGGGAAAAGAGAGGAGAATATAACAAGTACTAGAGAAATTCCCTCAAGACCTATATATACTTTTCATCAATAACCTAATTAGCATATATTTATTTCAGTCATGCACAACAATAACATCAAAACTAATGAGTTTCGTTTCTTTGATATTTTATTTCATCATTCTTTTGTTTATTAATTCATCATTTTTTATTTGTTCTTTTTCATTTCTTGGAAAATCTTTTTTATCATTTTTTTAAAAAAGTCTACACTTTTTTTTATACAAAATACATATTTAACAAATATCACAAAATTATTACAAAAAGAAAAAAACCTGGACTGTAAAAATGCAATAAATACAATACCACTCATACAAACACAATCATTCTAACCTATTGCCATCCATACATTCCATACAAATGTAGTATCTGAACAAATCTTGATTAGATACGGCAGAAGAAGAAATTATTCTGCCCAAATTTGTCACCATCAGATGTAAAAAGGGATTCCACGCAAGGTCGACGCGCGTTTCGGTGGGTTCTGTACCACCTTCCTCAGGACCTATGCAGATAAAAACATTTCTTAACACACAAGAGCCAGGAATTATTATTTCACAAGATGTATGCCAGTAGTCTTCTTTTTTAAGAAATGGCAACTTTCAATGTCTCAACAGTCTCAGTTCACATCAAAAGATATTGGTTCCTTGTACTTTTCTAATGGATGTCTCACATAGGTATTCTTTATATTAGTGTCCTTTCATTATAAGGGAGTGCGTCTCAACGTAACCAAAGTAGTGAGATAGTATCTCAATATAGTGGTACCTTAATTGGTCCAACACAAACGAATAGATAGTTTTATCTGGTAGGAAACCAAGATCCCTCGTTTTATACACAGGACGCCATCTTCGTCATAATCACTTTCACAGCCTCCTAGTCTGGCGTCTACCTTCTTCATGTGGGTTCCGCACTTGAGTTCCTACGTGGCAAGAGACTCTTCCCAGACTCTGGGAAGACCTCTTCCGTATACAGTGTGAAAAATAGGGAGTCCATATGGTTTTGAATATCTACAAGTTTGTTTGCGACATCCCCCTGGGGACTCGCAACCAAGTCCTTTATCATATTCCTAGATCTCTCCACCATCGTCTTCCATGTCAATAGGGCCCCAGGACGCTCCCCGTACTCAAACTGCCTCATACATCCAGCCTTTCACCTCTCCCTGCACTTCATGTCCAGCTTGATTTTATAGTTTAGCTGTGCCTCTTCAAGCTTTTTTAATACAGGTTCCTTGTCCTCCCGCCCGCTCTGCATTTGTAAGGCGGCCCCCAAGGTCCCGATATCTTGCTCTAATTTGACCAGTTCCGCCCTCTCTACTCTAGAAATGTACCTGGCTTTTCAAAAACCCAGAATAAATGCCTTAAATGCACCTAATACTACTCCTGGGGGGCTGTGCCTGTATTATCCAGGAAAAAGTCAGCATTAACCCTTTTCAGAATAGACGCTGCCTCATTATCCAGAAGAATAGTGCGCTTAAAGGTCCACCTTAAGTTAGGCCTACTTCCAGGAGGTTGTAATAACATAATGATGGCTGAATGATCCGAAATATGCCCCAGAAGATGGTTAATTTCTTTAATACATGTCGATAATTACCTATCTGCCAAAAAATAGTCCAGCCTCAAATAATGGGCATATTTTGAATTATGGAAGGTGTACCCTCTCGTCTGGCCTTTTAGGTTCCGCCAAACGTCCACCAACCCAAGATCCTGGGCCTGTCTCGTCCTGGGTGCCTAGGCAGTCTCTCCGGGAAGATATCTTGGGTAGGGTCTAAAAATGTATTGAAATCTCCCCCCAGAACCAATGGGGCCTCCACTAAATTTAGTTCCAGATCTGCAATATACTGGGGATCATCAGAGTTTGGTCTATAAAAGCCAGCATATATAAACTCGAAGCCAAGTCGTCTCATTCCGGCTAAAGCCCGCCTCCTGGAGCGGTCTGTGTTAGAGTGTATAACCTCGACCCCAGAGCCCTGCTTTGTCAAAATCGCAATCCCTCTACAGCACTCTACTTGATCTGATTCCACAAAACTCTCGCCCCATCGACAACTACCGAATAGCTCTCTGTTTCCCATGTGACCAAGTGGGTCTCCTTTAGAATGAAAATATGGGCAAGACTTCCCCCAAATACTGCTGCACCACCCTCTGCCTAGCTCAAGTCCCGCGCCCATTCACATTCCATGTTAGGAAGCATATATTTTTACCTACTCCAGTCATCATCTGCCTGGATTATGTCGCACATCATATACACTTTCTCAAAAAAAAGAAATAATTATAAATAAATCTGGTTTGGTAATATTGAGGACATTTATTTTGTTGCTTTTATTCCCACTGCTCCCTACCCTACACCCCCACTCACCCCATCACGACACCCTGTGGAACCCTCCCAATAGTTACACGCATAATGATGCCTATGAGCTGCCTTGGGGGCTTACTAACCTACGCCACTTATATTAATATTTAGCCGCAATAGAATGCGCCTGTCATCCCCACCTCCATATATCTAGTGTTCAGGGACATCTAGAATTTAGGGGTCATCTCCTTTCTTCTTGATAGTCTGTCAATGCGTCCACATCTTCCACCGCACAATAGTTATACATTTGATTATTTCACATGATGCAGTGTATAGCGGGGAATTTAAGTTGTACCTTTGCTCCCAATTTCCGGAGATCTTCCATCCTCTTGCCAAGCCCAGATTGCTGCTGCTCTGCTGCATTACATATATCAGATCCAATTATGACAGAGAATCCTCTAACTGTGTAAGGGCCATCCCTTAGGGCAGCACTCCGGATTTCCTCCTTGACCGCATATGAGAGAAAATTAAACCGAATCTTCCTTGGTTTTGTTCATTGGGGGTTTCACCTAAAATGGTCTCTGTGCACACTCTCGTTCTCCTGCTCCAAGTTGATTTCCTGCCTGTCTTTTAAAACAGTATCTCACAGTAGTCTATCCATTTTGAAGCAGTTGACCCAGCCAAACCAGCCAGGTTTGTTCCAGTCAGGGGAAACTAATGCGTCCATGGGGTGAATCTGCCCCCCAGGGAGCCCACGGCCGCTTAGCATGCAGCCATCATATTCCCCGTCAATGCAACACCTGTCATTACTTTAATGTTTTACTGTTATATTTGATTGATCATTTTCACATATTTGAATGGTTTTCATTTTCTATAACTTGAAGAATGTATGGTTTCTTCATATTTTTATTTTTTTTACCTTCATGAATCCCCACATGTTATTCACTGTTAAACGTATCCTCATAATATGTCAAATTTTCTGATACCCTCGGGTCTAGCTGGCATAACATAAAACTCAAAAATAAATAAATATATGAATGTGAGGAATGTTCCCTCATACATCCGAAGGAGAGCCAGGATTGCAAAGCGGAGCTGTATGTCGCTGAACACCACAAATTTGAGTAACCCCTACTCTAAATCAAGAGAATGGACTTGCTCCCACACCAGGTCTTTCTTGCTGTCCTAGTCTTTAAGTAAGTTAAAGACCAAAAAAGCAGTAGAGGGCTAAGCAGGGTTCGTCCAAGTCTTGCCATTCTCACAGTCCCTTGCAGAGGATCCGATTTTGCAACTGATCCCAATGCACCCTGAGTATCTGGGACCAACTGTGACATCGCAACAGATTGAGGCTTTCAAAGAAATCATGTTGAATCTTTAGCACCCTGCCAGCTCTCTCCTGCGTACCTTCAGGCCCCACAGATCCACAGAGTCCTCTAGTTAAATTACCACCAGCAGGTCCGTCCTCTGTGCCATCGGTGCATCCTGAACCCAATTCAGGCTCAGCTGTGACTCCAGAGCTGCTCCACAGCTAGCATCATGATCCATGCTGGTTCCTGCTAAGCAAGCGCCACTGATGCCATCGGAAGATGCAAATCCTATTTTCCTGTCTAACTCCGAACCAGATCAGTCTCTACCTCAACCGAGCTCACGTCCTGGGACAATTGCATGGCGACAGGCCTCAGTTCATTCGATTTTTCCTAGGAGCATCCTTCCAGCTTTCCAGCAGCTTTTTGGGTCGGAAACCAGCTCTTGGTGACGATAAGGATGAGTTCCCCCAACAATATGATGACAATTTCTATTTGGACATTCAAGAGGCCAGTGGATTGGACACCTCACCTGAGACGGGGTATACCTCTCCCTCTGGCCCTTTAACAGTAGAGACAGTCTCACTTGCTTTAGTCATCAGATGGGCCCCTGCACTCCTGGACTTAGTTGTGGGCTGTTAAGCTGAAAGCCAATGTCCTCGCTGAAATCTTTCAGCCTGCGCAGACCTTCCCTGAGCCCTTGCTGCCACTGAACACATCTCAGACTGGGTACCTGAGCAAAACCTTGTTTCTGCGTACCCATATATAGACAAGTAGCATGATGCCATAGACCAGCTCCAGATGATCCTGCTTTATTGACACAGCACCTTACTCCAAAAGGCCTAGTAGTTAAGGCTTCAGCATGCAGGGTAAAGCTCAACTCAGGCTAGCCTCACTCTTTGGTCAGTCAATTCCAGCTGCTTACTAGGGAAGGGCTTGTATGCGCTATGGGACACGGTTTCAGAGATCTTGCCACCTGTCAGAAGAATTCAGTGCCAACCAGCTCAAACTGCTCAGATTGCCGAAACACTGCTAGATAGATCATAAGGTCGGGACTGCCCACAACCAATTGTTTAGGTAAATCGTGGTACTCTGGTGCCATGCATGAATGAGCTCCACAGGCTTTTCAGTAGACATTCAGGCATAACTCATTCATGTACTTTTTGAGGATTGTCACCTTTTTGGTAAGAAGATTGGTTCTGCGCTAGAGCTCTTCAAGGAAAGCAGAGCCCTTGTAGACTCCTTCTGTCTCCCCTTGCCTGCAAGGCAATATCCTCAACAGTTTTGCATCTTTCAAGGCATTTCCAGGGGTTTTGCATACAGGCAAAAGCAAAGCCCAGCAACTAGCATTCTACTCCTTTCATGGGTCACTGATCCAGCTGACAACATCCAGGCCTCCAGGGACAGTAAATCTCCCAGTTCCCACATTTCTCTAGCAGCAGCCTCCAGACCAGTTTCACTTGCCCTTAGCTGAACACGACTACCCTGTAGGAGGCAGAATCAGTAATTTTCTTCAGGGATAGCAGGCCATAACATCTGACATGTGGGCCCTGCGAATAGTTCAACAGGGCTATGCCCTGCCATTTGTTTATGACCTGTTGTACCTTCTATCCACATCAGAGCAGGTTTTAAAGGATCACTTGTTCATTTTTATAGCAGGACGTTCTGACTCGTCTGGCACAAGGAGCAATAGAGAGTGCCCTGGTCCTCTGAAATTGGAACTGATGTTAATCCCTCTATTTCCTAGTACCAAAAAATGTCAGATGCTTTCACCCCATTTCAGATCTCTGACCTCTCAATTTGTTTCTGCTGAAGGACACATTTAAGATGCTGACGCTGGCCCAGGCTCTATCTGTCCTGAATCCAGGATACTGGGTGGTAGCGTTCAACCTGCAGGATGCCGATTTCCATGCTCCCCTCTTTGCAGTTCCAGACATGCCATGAGCATTTTCAGTTTGCTGTGCTCCCCTTTAGCATCACAAGTGCCCCCAGTTGTTCATAAAGGGGATGGCTGTGGTCACAGCACACCTTCAACGATCAGTTATGCCAGTCTTCCCCTACCTCGACAACAGGCCGTTGAAGGCAAGTTTGCCACAGTCAGTGTTGGACCACCTCCAGATGACAGAGAACATTACAAAATTGTTTGGGTTCACTTTCATCGTGCCAAAGCCACACCTGACTCCTTTACAGAGACTCCCTTTCATTGGAGCTGTCCTGGATACTTTGGGTTTTCAGGCCTTCCCTCCAGAGCGAGCCCGGGACATTTGGGCGATGATCCAGATGTTTCAGCCTCGATTGTGTGTTTTCGTGAGGGCAGCTCTGAGGCTTTTTGGTCTGTTTGCTTCCTGCACCCTGCTTGTCTACTATGCCAGAAAGTATATGCAGGGTCAGCAATGGTGTCTGAAGTCTCAGTGGGCCCAGCACCAAGAGAACCTGTAAGGTTCCATTCAGATTTTTGGAGTAGACCGTAAAAGACTTGTAGTGAAGGCTGCTTCACTGCCCTTGGGCCAACATCAGGCCCCTCTCTCTCCCTAACCAAGCCAAAGGCGACAGATGCATCGCTTCTGGATTGGGGAGGTCATCGGGAAAAGGTGGAGATCAGAGGACTCTGGTCTCTGAAAAAGACCCATCTCCAAACCAACTTGTTGAAGTTGTGGGCCCTTCACTTGACATTGAAAGTCTTCCTGTCATCCATAAAGAGGAGGCTGGTTCAGGTCCTCCAGGATTATACCACTATCATGTGGTATTGCAACAAACTCGGCAGAGCGGATCCTAGCCCTTGTATCAGGAGGCCATGCACCTCTGGAACTGGCTGAATATGATCCCTGGCCGTGCACCACATGGCGGGATGCTTAAACACCAAGACAGATTTATTCATTTAATTTTGAGTTTTATATAGCTGAACTAAGCAATGTGTCAAGTAGTGGATCATGAATGATTACACCCAGAGCTAATGCATGGTGTCTTCTCGCAATGGGGATAACCCTGGCTTGCTCTTTTTTCCACCAGAGAGATCGTGCAGTATCAGAGCAGTTACATGCTGGTGTTCTGAAGAAGACTGGCTCTTGGAGATGTTGTCCCTGAGAACAGCACAGTTTTCACCTCCTTGTGGGGAGATTGAGCGGTGGTAGTTGACTCCATTTGCTCTTCCTCCCATAGTAGTAGATGTCGTCATTGTGGCCAGGCATCAGTCGACCAAGTCTGTTTAAGACTGACGCTCGAACAAAGTTTTGGCTTGTTGTGGTACCTGTAATGCAGACCTGTTGAAGGCCAAACTGTTGGATTTATTGTTCTTTGTTTCATCTTTGGCCCAACAGGGACTTGCAATGGCCACTTAAGTTATTTGTCAGCCCATTCTGCCTTTTTTTCTTTACCAGTTGTCCTTGGTCAGATACCCTGTTATGATGCAATTTTTTTTAAGGCCTACACCATAGGTTTCTTCCTAAACCCCTCAGATACTACAATGGGCTCTTAATTTGGTCCTTATTTTTCTTATGTACACTCTGCTTCTGCTGACTCTGAAGAAATTCTTTCTCTTCTCGATAACTTCAGATCATCACATGAGTGAGCTTATGACTCTTTAGGTCCAGCTGTTCTTCTGTCATGACTAACTGGTGCTGAGGATCAACGCGACCTTTCAACCAAAGGTTATGACTCACTTTCATGTCAGACAGGCGATCACACTTGTGAGATTTGTTTGCTGCACCTCATCCTTCCAAGGAGGAGAGTATGAACACCAAAAGATTTATGTTTTTACATAGCTTGCACCAAAGATGATCTGGTAGCTGATCAGCTCTTTGTAGGTTCTTTGGGAGCGAAGAAAGGCAAAGAGGTGCAGAAAAGAGTTGTACAGGTGCAATAATATCTGCTAAGCGCTGGCCTGCAACGTGGGATACAGTGCACACATTTATGAAGAACTGCTGCCTTGACAGCCAGGTCTGATGTAAACAACTGAATCCATTGATGCCAGACAAGGAGATAACTATAGTACTCTAAGAATCTCTGCACTGGTCAGACTGAAGCCATCCTCCCTCTTTTGAGGCATTGCTTCCTCCACTTGATCTGCCACCTCCACAAGGGATAACACACCCTTTTCGGCACAGACTAAGACAAAGATTACTAAGAAGGTGATGAGTTCACTCCACATTATCATCAGGACAACTGGGATGATGACTTGTAAGGGGCCAGCCGGTTCGATGCCTCCCATAAATTAGGTCTTCTTTTACCCCTTGGCCTGGCCACCAAATAATCTGCTTCCTACACCATGGTCATATATAGGGGGACTGAAATCCTAGACCTCCAGCTCCCCATTTGGAGGTCAAAACTAATGTGTTGAAGCAAGTCCTCCATCAGGAGCAAACTTCTGTTATTCTGTGAGGCATTAACCAATACCTTGTTGGGAGCCTGAGCCAAACCTTGCTCTAGCCCCCCAGTCGATGACAAATAGCGAGACAATATCACCCTCCCCAGCTGACCCTGAATTCGGGTCTCCGCACTCTTCCCCAAATGTTTAGTGGTGCAAGTGTTGTAGGAGAGTAGGGTCTGCTATTCTATGGTCACCCCAAATGTTTGCTTTTTGCTTCACTGGTTTTCGACTACTGAGGCTGTGGGCCTGCTGATCAGACCCCCAGCCTGCTGTTCTCTCACTAAATTAATGATACATGTGCTATAGGCACATACCACAATTGGAAATGGACCCCTTGTCAGCCCCTGTATAATGCACTATAGGTGCCCAGGGCATAGGGGCCACCAAGGCCTACCAGGGGCTGTAGCATATCTTTTGCCACCCCTGGCTGGTTCTTAAATTGACACAACTGGCTGATCACTCAGCTGGGGTAAGGTGGTATAATCACCCCTTACTTAGGTATAGTATACCTATATCTAAACCTATATCTGGACACATATTAACCTGTGAGCCACTCCTATGGAAGGCCTCATCAATCCTGGAGGCAGAGTGCGTGGTTTAATGTGAGATGGAGCTCTAGCATGAGCTGAGCCTGTCTGCAGCTGTCGGGAACCACTCCCTAAGCTGTTTCAGGATATTGCCATACCATATACTCTTAAGTGCATTATAATCCTCGCGGTTATATAGCAACTTTGGTTTGGCTTTATCAAAACATGTCGTGTAAGGTGTCATACGATTTGGAATACTATCCCCTCGCCAGTTCTGGCGACGGGGATAGCATTCCACCCCTCTAGAGGGGTAAGACATGTTACTTTACTTAAATGCGGTTAATTTCTAAAAGGACCTTGGATCCACAAAATGGATGCCTCTGCCACAGACACGAGTCTGACCCCCTGAAGCTGACCGAAACTCAGCCAAATGGGGCCTGGACAAAGGGTTTCCTGTCGCAGGGAGGTGTTACACCCCCCCAGACAGGAGATAGTGGATTGTAGCAGGGAGGTTTGAAAGAAACCAGACACTGCATGGGGAGCACAAGGCTGCCCCTTGCATAATCCGGCCAAACCGGTTCTGGGGCACTCCAGCCCTCGTGCCAGGGCGGCCTGGATCAAAGGAAGGGGGTGTATCCACCCACTTCCTGGGTCCCACCCATAGGAGGGGACCTAGCAGGTAATCCAGCCCCCAAAATAAGTATAAGACTGGGAGCAGTGCCAATGCACTTCAGATTATCCTGATGAAACATAAGAACCGAAACTCTGGACCCTTCGACATCCTACTCGACGTAGAAGCCCGAAGAATCTCCCTTGTGGTCAAGGAGTGACCACCCTGTGCAAACAGGCACCATCCAGCCATCGACGTCTGCTTTGTCGCAGTTCCCGCCGGAACTCGAGCGACAGAGATCGACGAGATCAAGCTTGCCTGCCTTCCCACAGCCCGATCCACAGTCCCTGCAGAGCTGAGACCCGTGGAGGCGACCGGAAGCGTGGGGTACGCCATCTTGGAAAGACCACGAGACGCTGACCGTGCAGCCCACGAGTGACCCTCGAAGCTGTACACCGAGGTTTGAGAAGCCCCAACCCTGAGCCACACTTGCACCGAAGTTCAGCCCTCCACACTCGACGAGTGCTGCGTGGGGCCCTTCTGCTTCTTTTGGCTCAACGCGTTGGCCCGGTCACTTGCCAGCCGGCTTGTGGCCCCTGTGCCGACGAAACTTGAAATTCGACCTGCGATTCTGGTTGCTCCAGATTCGCACCAGCTCCCCTGAAAAGGAGCCCCCACTCTGACCCTCCTGGTTCGAGTGAGAAGCAATCTCCCGGTTCCGCGTGGATTGCTTTTGCCAAGTGTTGTTTGCTCCAATCTTGAAGCCGACAGCGCCGACGGCGAGAGCCTGCGTGGGACAGATCGTGACCTGCTCCTGGACATCGTAGATGCCCCAGAGCCCACGTGACAGCGGAGAGAAGCTCCTCGACAACCACCTGATTGCGCCCGACATTGCCTGGTTCCGTCCTGGTTCCACCCTGGTCACTGCTGAGTGACCCAGACTCTGTCCCCTCTGCTTTCAGGTACTTTTCGACTTGAGTCCACCCTTGGACTCCACCGGACACTTCTCTTTCACCCCGCCTGCAGCCCTTTCAGCTTCAAGCACCAAGAGCCTGCGTGACGAAACCCGACTCAACTTCGACCCTGTGCACCCGCTTCCTGTGGGTGAGGTAACTTTGCTCCGCCGGTGTTCCCACACTGGTACACATCTCTAGGGTCTGTGTCTTAAGTTTTGTTCCTCTAGGTTCAGGGGAAGTGTCCTTAAACTTTAACTTTACAACTTTTACGCACCATTGGTTAACATTGGTGCATGCGTGCGCTTTCCGCACTGCACCCGAATCCCGTGGGCCTCTCCCGACTTCAGCATTGCTT
This sequence comes from Lissotriton helveticus, assembly GCF_964261635.1. Taxonomy (NCBI): domain Eukaryota; kingdom Metazoa; phylum Chordata; class Amphibia; order Caudata; family Salamandridae; genus Lissotriton; species Lissotriton helveticus. The sequence goes on from NC_136059.1 coordinate 1,340,676,279, forward strand.
GTCCCGACTGCTCCCAGCGATTCCCTAGGCCCTAGGCCTAACCACTGTTCGATTGGTATCTCTTATACCACTTGTTTAGTATATGGTTCGAGTGGCCCCCCGCCCTCATCCATATTTGTGCAACTTTATATGTTTAAACTGTGCTTTTGATTTAACGCTTGTGCCCCTTTATTCATAAAGAGTACTGGGGATTGTTTTTAGTAATAAATACATATATTTTTATAATATATACTTGTGTGGTGTCCTTTCATTTGATATTACAGGATTGTATGTGGTAAAACAGCTCGCTTAACACGACCTCTTAAGTTAAGCCTTTAGGCTGCTTAGTCCATGCTACTCCTAGGATAGCTTGTCTAATAAGGTTGACTTACAACCAGACACCATAAGGGATTGTTTGGTCTGATAACCAGTGGTTCCAGAATTGGAAACATCACCTATCAGGCCAACTTCTCACAAGTGTCCACTAGCAGATCTAACCCCAACACTTTTCCCACTACTTCCCCCCCCCCCCACACTCTCTACCCCCCTCCCCACATCATAGGAAGTCCAAACTGATGGAGACATTTGGGAAGGCAGTTTTCCGTTCCACCAGCTTGGCTTTTCGTTCAGACTACCAGCTGTCTCGTGGGACGCACTGCCAAGTCCTTTGGGACTTAGTGGCTGAAGTCCTCCCTGGTGTGCCTAGAGATCTCCAACCTGTTCTTGCTCGGGTCATTCAAGACAGTAGTGATGCAACCACGTTCACAATTTATTGTGGCTTGGACACCTGCAATTCCATCTGGAGAACCACTGGTTCCACTGCTGCTATTCACTGCCATGCATAGCTGTGATCAGCCAGGTTCTAAGGTGATCTCCAGTTCTCTCCTATGGACATGCCCTTTGAGACTCAGCTGATTCTGCTTTAGAGCAATTCAAAAAGAGCAAGGCCATGACATGCTCTCTGAGCTTCTCCGCTCCACCAGCTGCACCAAACATACCGCTCCTTTCGCAGCTTTGGCCGAACAGTCCCAATCTGCAAATCTATCTAGCCTCAGCAGGGGGCCCAGCTGTTTTACCATGAGGGCTGTGGGGCCCACCACTCTGGCAGTCAAAGTCAATCAACAGATCAACCAGTCCACCTCCCTTAATCCCACTGGCAAAACCTCTTTAGACTCCCCCTTTCTCTCTTTCTTCTCCCACTCTTTCCCTTTAAAATTACATAAAGTGCTTTCTTGTGCTATAAGTTTGACATTAGGAATGTTATGCTTTTTACTTTCCCATATATTTTGTATCTCCCTTCCTTTTGTCAGTTGTTACCTTTTATTATATTAATAAAGCTCTTCAAACATAAAAAAAAACCTCTTTGGTATGTCCTTAGTGGAGCACAGCCAACCGGTGGGAGACTAAATCCAAAGATTCTTCCCAGGTTGGCAGGCCATCACTTCAGACAGGTGAGCCCTGTAGATCGTTGAAGAGATATGCCTTGCCCTTTCTCTCGTCTCTTCAGCACCTTCTACCATCCCCCTCATGCGACTAACAGATGACCATCTCTCCGTTTTGCTGCAGGAAGTTCAAGCCCCTTTGGGCAAAGGGGCTGTTGAGAGGCTGCCGGCTCCAGAAGTTGGATGTGGTTGTTATGGCCGCTACTTTACGGTGCCCAAAAAGGGTATAGGCCTTCATTCTATTATAGTTAGACCTGCGCCTCCTCAACTCCTTCCTGCAGAAGGAAAAATTCAAGATGCTCTTGCTTGCCTAGGTGTTGTCTGCCCTGGAGACTGGATTGTGGCATTGGACCTGCAGGATGCCTATTTCCATATACACATCTTGCAAGCCCAGCAGCGCTATCTGCAGTTCATAGTCGGTAAGGAGCATTTTCAGTTCACTGAGCACCCCCTTGGTTTCACACTCGCACCTTGGGTGTTCATGGTAGTGATGGCCGTGGTGGCAGCGTGTCTTCAGAGCTCAGGCTTCCCAGTCTTCTCCTATCTCGACAAATGGCTGGTAAAGGCAGGCTTTCCCCAGGCTATTGTCCACCACCTCCAGACTACAGCGAACCTCCTGTTAACTTTGGGGTTCTCTGTCAAAGTGCTGAAATCTCACCTGACTCCTCAGCCACTCCCCTTCCTCATAGCCATTCTGGACAGGATTCAAATTAGCGCCTTTCCTCAGGGAAAGAGTCAAAGGCATTCTGGCTATGATCCCAATCCCTCAGCCTCTGTCCTGGATTTCAGTGAGGGATCAAGCAAGCTAGGTGGTATATTTGAGCTCTGCAGTGAGATCTGAAGTCTCACTGAGCCCAACATCACGGGGATCTCTCTGACCACGTTCAGATTTCAAAGGAGACTGCAACAGATTTGCAGTGATGATTGCTGGACTGCGATTGTTTTAGTGGCAGACCCATCTGCCTTCCCCACCTAGAGTTCACTGTGGTGACCGATGCATTGTTTCTGGGTTAGGGTGGTCACCTAGGAGAGATGGAGATCTGCGGACCTCTAGTCTCCTGCAAATTTCCTGCATGTCAACCTTCTAGAGCTGATGGCCATCTGTTGGTGTTGGAAGACTTCCCGGGGTGGTGTTATGGACCCTGTGCCAGGAGGCCTTGTGCTTCTGGAAATGGCTGGACCACCAAGGGATCTTCCTGGTGACGAACTACCAGGCAAAATCATTTAATGCCAGGGCGCATTAGCACAGCCATTGGCGTCTATTGGTTTACGAGTAGCAGTTATGCCCAGTTATGCGAATGGGGAGAACCTTGTCTCAATCTGTTTGCCACAGCATAGAGTACAAAATGTCAGCAATTCTGTGTTGGAGTTTCCAATGTGTGTCTTGTAAGGAGATGAGTTCCATTGCAAGTGAAACTTGGGACTCTTGTATGCTCTACCGCTGATACCACTCCTGCCCGAGTACTCAAGAAGATCAGAACAGACTGGGCATGGGTCATATTAGTGGTCCTGGACTGGACACAGAGTATGGTATCCAGAACTCCTGGGCTTGTGAATCAGCCTTTCGATTAGGCTGCCCCTCCAGGAAGAAAACAGTGCAGGGTTCTGCACATGGGCCTTCTCAGTCTACAGTTCATGCTTGGAGATTGAACTGTGACAGCTGAACTCCTTTGACCTTCCTCTGGAGGTCATTGGCACAAATGTGTGGTTTGGTGCTGTACATGCAAGATTAACCTCCTCCAGGCCAAGTTACCCGGTGTTCTGCTGTTTGCTTCATCCCTCTCCGGGGAAGGCTTTGCTCTGGGCACAATTAAAAGACAGCTTTCGGATCTTTGCGTCTTTTTTACAGCTGCCGGATGAGCCTTCATTGTTTAGGTCTGTATTATTATGCATTTCTTGAAAGGGTTACAATATTTATTTCCTACCACTCCCTTTGTCATGCCACATTGGGACATTAACGTGGTCCTTACATTCCTGATGGCCACTCCCTTTGAGCCGCTTCACAGCAGCCCCTAGTGGCTTCTCACCTTCAAGACTGTGTTTCTCATCTCCATTACATCCCTGCAGCATTTGAGTGAGCTTCAAGCATTTGTTGTCAACCTGCCATGCACCACCATCTCTCCAGACAAGCTGGTATTGCGAACATGGACATCTTTCTTGCCTAAAGTAGCGACGTCGGTCCATGTAGATCAGAGCATCACGCTGCTGGTGTTCTATGCTCCGCCTCACCCCTCTAAGGATGAGGAGGGACTTCATATCTTAGACCCTAAGAGAGCACTGAGCTTTTATGTAGATTGTACTAAAGACCAGCGTGTGGAGGAGCAACTCTTTGATCTTGGTTTTCTGAAGTGACGAAATTGCCTACTAAGCCGCCTCTGGAAAGACTGTGTGCTCATTCTGTAAGGGCCAAATAAGCTATTAACACTGTGAGCACGCTGAGTCCCTGTCCTTGACATTTGCCAGGTGACTACATGGGCGTCCCTTAAAACGTTCTCAAAGAGCTATTGTCTGAATAGTCAGGTTCCATGAGAGGGGCAGTGTACCCGCTCTGCTTTGCACAAATGTCTAGTTTCAGTCCATCCACAGACCGACCTCTCAAAAGGAACTATTTTGTTATCTATTCAAAAGGTGAGGAATCTGTGGCTAGAAGCCTCTATCAGAAGAACAAGTTACTTGCCTTTGGTAATGTTCTTTCTGGGAGAGACTGTCTCTCTAGCCATAGGTTCCTCACCAACCATCCCATCCTCCCTGGTCTGAGAGTAGCCTCTACCATTTAATAAGATTCCAAATCAAGGAATCTGCACACTGGTCACATCAATTTGCTTTTGTGGCTCTTCATCTGGGGAAGTGGACACTCGAAAGCAACTATCATCAGTATGCTAGAGTGGCACATATAGGCCCGCAAGTCATTTCCGCAGTGTAATGGTGTCAGTGCAGAGCCACACAGCACCACCTACCATCGTGCAGAGGTACAACTGGAAAGTTTCCAGATCCAGTCAGACGCCAGGGAATTATTCAAAAGTTCAGAATATGTGGCTAGAGTCTCTATCGGAAAGAGCATTACAAAAGGCAAGTAACTTATTATTTTGGTGACTACTCTAACAGCACATTCTTCACCAATGTGTTCTGTGGAATGGCCTCTTGTGCTTCTAAAAAAGAAGAATTAAGAAACGTGCCTAATAAGAGTTCTCCAAACTGGTTAAGACAATGGTTTTAGTGTTCTTCTTCCAAGGGCGCGGTCAGTATAAAGAATGACCCAGACATCAGTGCTTTTGGATAGCGCTTATGTGCAGCTCCAGCTGTCCCTTCTGGGTGGGACGGAGTTGACCCAGAGTCACCCAATGCCAACTACCGGAGCATAGGGGCTATGCTGAAAAATGTTACAGAAACAGTTTGGACTGGAGGTAGTCTGAAGGTGAGAAATATGCAGTTATAGAGAGTATCCAACAGAAAGGGCAGTTCCAAAGTTAAATAATTTGTTCAACAATACTCTGAAGCCAGGCCATTTGTACCAAGGTTGGTTTGTTGCACACATTTTTGCCAAGAACATTATGCTTAGCTGTATGGCTGCTAGATGTATAAGATACTAATACCTTGTAATTGAGACATGTATGAACAATATGTGGTTTACAGAAATGTGTACATGTGTACATACGTACATGGCTCGGATTAGCAACTTCAAATTCGAAAATATGTTATAGGATGGCTTAATGTAGCGTGATTTTAAATATTATTTGATCTATAACTGTTCACAAATGTTTTTTCTCCCTGACAGCTGTATTGTTTAACTGATTCAATCAATAGATTTGTAGTGGGCTTTTATTATTTATAGTGGTGTGTCAGTGTCCCTGTGGGTATAACAAAAAGACTGGAAGCTGGGGGTGGGGTTCTGATTTCGATGGGCAAATACAGGTGCCGCAGTGAACAATTGTTTATAAATGGGATAAAGTATTTCCTACTGTACATTGTAAGTATTTTGCAAGCCACCTGGTAGGTTTGTGACCATGTAGAAGAATGAGCACAAAGGGCCATATGTATCATCAAACTATTTTGCATTTCCTAAATAGCGAATTCTAAGGAATCGTTATTTAGGAAATGCAAAACGGTATGTATGTACAAAATCGCTATTAAATAGCGATTCTTTACCATTCCTAATTTGCGATTAGCAAATTGCTAATCGCAAATTACCCATTCATTTCTAAGGGCCAGGAGGCCCATAGGAATGAAGGTGCAATTTGCGATTAGCAATTAGCTAATCGCAAATTAGGAATTTCTTCAAGGGTGCAGGGGTGTCTCAAGAACACCCTGCTGCACCCCTGAAAAAGACATTTGGGGGCATATGGCGCACATACATGCCCTAAGGGCATGTATGAGCGTCATATGGCACCTTTTGTTTTTTGGAAAAAAGCTTTTTGAAAAGAATTCGCAAATTACCACCAACTCGAAGTTGGTGGTAATTTGCGAATCCTTAATGGCATTTTTTGAATATTTTTTGTTTGATACATTGCATTTAAGGAATCGCAAAATTTGCGATTCCTTAAGTGCAATCGCAAAATAAGGAATTGCAAATTCTGCTATTCCTTATTTTGCATCAAACATGTTTGATACATACCATTTGTCAAATTAGCATTCGCAAAGGCCGAAATTCGCAGAATTTCGGCCTTTGCGAATGCTAATTAGCTTGATACATATGGCCCCTAGTCAGTTAGTTTATTTAGTGGTAATTTGTCGCAAAAAAAAATTACATCTGTTTAATGTTAGTGAGATTGAAAAAGTGCGGAAGCACGGAAAGTGTAGAAAATGTAGTGTTTCTATTTTTTCCCATGAATTTGTGTGTGCAGAAAATAAATGTGTTGCAGTAAATATGAACTTTCTTTGTTTTAGGAAAACAGGCCATAAGAATGAAAAGCCAGTTTTCGTTGCATTGTTTAAACTGCATCTGTAATTATGCACGTATCTGCCTTTCATTGTGGCTGTGGGCTCTTGTGTCATGTGGGTACACTAGGTCCAGATAAGAAACACCATTTTACATGCTCACGTTCTTAAGTTGTCTTCTCTCCCTGAACACTATGACATTTGACACACATTGATTTGTGTGCACATACAAATAATATTCTATGAACTCCGTTTTGCTTATACTACCCCTTCGTAGGCACTCTATCAGAACACCTTGAACTTTCTGTACAAGGGCTAAGTTCATCACACAAAATGTTATTTGTTTTGGCAGCTCAGCAACAGAGCTATCATAGTTGAATAAATAGTAGCGCAGTGGCTGGGGCTTTGGCATGCTAATATGGAGGATGTTATATATATATATATATATATATATATATATATATATATATCAAAACATCAAGTTGCCCAACGTGGGAGAGCCCTCACACCAGCATAGTCCCATAATGCAGGATCAGCCACAGGTACCAGCCCTTTACTTCAAACCTGGCTAAAGGCTCGACGCGTTTCAAAATTTCTTCCTTTCTCAAGAGCCAAACAGAATGAGGACGCCAACAGCGTGGTTTAGGAACACCTGCTTTTATTTATGAAGAGTCCCGCCCTTTCAAGCCGGATTTCTCTCGCCTTGCACACCGCAAGGCCTCCTGGTTAATGCAGTCCCAAACCGTAGGTATTGCCCAGGTGGGTGCTGTTGGGGGCCACGCTGAAAAAATTAAAACCCCAGTGGGTCCAAGTTGTAGAGGGCAGAGCACCTGTCGCTTTTCACATCATCCTGTAAGCGAGTGCTGATGTCCCATTTGCAAGCCTGGGTGTACCAGCTTTGCAGCTTTGCAGGTCTGCAAACAGCAGCGGGGCAGTCCCGCGACTCGGACCAAGCCGCATTACATCAAAACATCAAGTTGCCCAACGTGGGAGAGCCCTCGCACCAGCATAGTCCCATAATGCAGGATCAGCCACAGGTACCAGCCCTTTACTTCAAACCTGGCCAAAGGCTCGACGCGTTTCAAAATTTCTTCCTTTCTCAATCCTGCATTATGAGACTATGCTGGTGTGAGGGCTCTCCCACGTTGGGCAAAACCTTTTTCGCGCGGTTTCTCCACTTGACTGACCTCTACGAAGATTTGCAACCGGGTAATGGATGGTCCCTTTGTGCTGCGTAACTAAACCTGTTACAACCAGTGACACCTACTACAGTGTCCACCCGGAAATCTATGTATCAATCGCTCAGACCTGACCACTATATGCACTAGAGACAAATTGATATGTAAGTTAATTTCTGTGCAGCAGTACCGTGTCCATGTAAAAAGCCTACTGCCCTCCATTCGTAACTTGAAAAAACGCGTGGACTGTCTTACCTTTAGACAGCTCTAATTCGACATCTAAGAATTAGGCTTGCCTTCATGGTAACATCATATTTGAAGTTTCTTAATACTCCAAACATCACCTTGCCCTGAGGAAGCCCGATTTGGGCGAAACGCGTTGGCTGTCATCTCTGTCAAGATTGTGTTTTGAAGATTGAAATAAAAATCTGTTGAAGAACAATCTGAAGGATCACCACCCTTTTTTGTGAACATATATGAACATTCTTCTGAAAATTACTTAATATACGTACTGTATTGTATATTGTTGCCTCTCTGTTCTTTATTATAGTTTGAATTTGTGAAGTCAGTGAATCTACAAGATGCACAGATATCGTAAGTTTTTGGCTTTAGCATTATTTGTGATATGGCATATTATGTGTACAGGCGTCATGTAAGTAGATTTGTAAGATCAAATAAGTTTACTAAAGTTCAAAGAAAAACATGGTTCTTGTATTATGCAGGTATAATTTTTTGAACTAATTTGTATGTTTACATTGAAACACACAAATAATGTGTTTTAGAGGAGTATTTACAAAATGTATACGATCTTCTAATTATGACGTTTTATGTAGTTATGAAATTTTTCCCATGTATTTATACAGATATAATTTTCCAAAAAGGAAAAAAAATGCTGTAACTTATGGTCATTGTGTGCGATAAAGAATTTGTATAAAGTTGCACACTTTTGACAGCATCTTGATTCATGTAAAGCATGGTTCTCAAAGTCTGTTTTCCATGTCTCTGTCCCAGGTCACATGACTTCCCAACACTCGATTGGTGTATGGTGTTTTAAATTTGTTGGGTCACATGTGGCGTCACTCCAGGTAGCAAGGCGACCGAGTTTGCCGAAACACGTCTGGATTTTGGAGCACTTGCAGTTCACTTTTGCAATTTGGAAAAAATTAAATACCTGCTTTTCCAACGAAGAAGAAGGTGTCAATTTCTCCGTTTTTGCGCAGCTGTGCATTTGGGAGTGTTGCTGACTTGATGTTTATCAGAGAGGCTTGGCTTGGCCTCTCTTCTACGGACCCCTCCCCATTTTGAGGCTGTGCACTGCTTTCAAGCCGATATATATATATATATATATATATATATATATATATATATATATATATAACATCAAGCCTTTGTTTAGACAGAGGAGCATTTTGCTGGCACTGAGAAGTCGATCTATGCGGGAATTCCAGCTTAGCTGATTCCTCTTTTCCTCATGCAAGGAATGCTGCCCAGCTCTACACCAAGACAGGCACTGTGATGAAAATAAGCCACAGGTATTGGGGAGTTAGATCACCCTACAGGGATTTGGCAGATTGACTCACACTAGATATGATAGGTTAGACTACGCTAGGTAGGAGTACAGTATATTACAGTATTTGTATGCAGGCATATATTCTCTGTAATAAGTAAAATGGTTGAACTATTCATCTTTTTCACCATTCTCTTAATGCTATTCACATTATTCTGCTTTTTATTCACGAATCACAATGCTTCAATAAATATTGAAACACTTTACTGTGTATTTATTGTGTATCTCTTTGAGGATGCATAAGCAACTAGGCAAAAGGTTTCTAGTTCTGTTACCAAGAGTTCCTTGGGGAGTCAGAGTTATCATGTTCTGAGGTTGCACATTCATTTGTTACCCTGTAAGGTTAAGGGTACAGATGAAGCATTGCAAGCTAGCAGGATTTCGGCCAAAATATCTGGACTGTGTGGGTGGAATCAGGCCCGCACAATTCTGATGGTTATGTTGTCCAAAAAACGCACAGCTTTACTTAGGAAAGTATACGTCGTAGTACATGGCATCGCCAACTTTCTAGCTTGGGTTCTTATTTAATGGATCACCTGAGTAGTTTTCTTTTGTATACCCTAAGACTTCTACTCACCTACTTATAGGAGACGGCTAATGGTGTTGGGGAAACAATCCTCCTCAGCTGACTAGGTAAACCTTATGTATTGGCTGTCGGTTGTTCAAGCTTGAGCATTTCAAATGATCACCCCAAAGAGGTACCCTCTCTGATTCAACATATTCCAATTTCTGAGGACGAACGAGGAATTAACGTACTAGCTAATTGCGGACATGTGGTTACAAAGATGTTACAATGTGACCTGCCCTAAACGGGTGGATATGTTTACCTTTGTGGTTGAGGCCCTTGAAGCATTCAGGATGGAGGTATTCTATTCATGAGTTACATCGACAAGCAGCTAATACAACTACAAGACTGTTTCACACATACTCTGAAGATACAGTTCCCAACAACTACACAGTTAATGAAGCACTAGAAATACCACTAACTTGCCAAGAACATCAGAATTGGTTTGAAAGTACCCTGTCACATACAAACAATAATGTTAGACTAGGTCCCGGTAGCAATGAGGGAGCAACATGGCCAGTCTTAGCTAGTTACACACCCTATCCAGATATAGATAATCTGACAGCTCCAGACCTATGCATATTATACACAGATCTAGTTAGAACATATGGATGTTTAACACAATTTGTCATGTGAACAATGACCATAAATCCTGCAAGGGCTGCTCAAGCTGGCCAACTTCTATTGGCTATACCTGGAATGAATCTACAAACCATCAATGCAGTCATGGGTAAAATCCCCATCAGACAGGAGGAAATTCCATTCTGGATTGCAAAAAAAACAAACCAGCTTCAAGCAGTGTTTACCCATACAGGACTTCAGGAAAAACAGAATTCTCACCATATGTCTACCAATGGGGATGGCTCTCCCAGAGGATGACTGCACCACTTGGGGTACAGTCTTTGCTGCATTATATACCAGAACACACGGTACACCCTCATTAGCTGTTTTGCCAGAGTTGCTTAAACAGATACAGAATGAGTACAGGACAGCCCCTGCTCTGTATTTGGGGATGAAAATGATGGCAGCTTTGCTGCAATATCCACCATAACGCTGAGTAACATTTAAGGGAAGCAGCAGCGTTGGTGGTATGTCAGTGACTCACAAACTTGACTCTAAGAGAACAGGAGCCCAAAAATGTAGGAAACCTATGTAACAATAGGTAGAAATAATTTGGGAGCCAGACCTAGTAATCTACAGATAACTCGAAGCAGGCATCAGATTCTTCTAAGAAGAAGTGGAATAATAAGAAACATAAAAAAAAGAATAAATTGCATGGCGGATCTCCCAAACAGGAGGGCACTGAAAAGTGCTATATTCTGCATAATTGTGATAATATTGAAACGCCTGACAGGTATCAGGATACTGATACACATTCTTCTTGTTCCTTTAAGGAGTCATCCGAAAAACACTCGGAGAGAGATGGATAATCAGAGCGCAGATCACAGGAGTATGTGATAATGAAGGAGGACTCGCAACGCTCTACTGACTTCATAATAAAAAAGGAAGATAAACCTAAACAATCCAGCCCTCAATTAAAAAAAGAAGAAGGTGGCTAGAATGAAAGTAAAGCATGCCTTGGATATGGAGGACAGTGCTTCTGAAAGGGCTCTGACCATACTGGACAGAGTGGCAGAAGGCACACTAGTTCACCGGAGCCTGATGGATTGTCTGGCGGCAGTAGCGTTGAGTGACTATATCCAGATGGAAACACCGGATACGAGAGCAAGTGTCCCGCATTGTTTATAAGAGATGCACCTCCAAATTGATGGGGATATAGCTATGACATTCTCTTGGCTGAAAAGAATTGGCCACCAAAATTTGTCATGGACTGCCTAGATGGAGGGACAGTAATTTGACCTGCTTTTTCTGACCTTGTCCCAGATGCAGTAAAACTTTCATACCCCAGGAAGTGGGCTTTAGTGCTGTGTTATTCTCCAACCATGTGGGGTGGGATGACGGTTCCTCATATCACATTATACCAGTGAGATCAACCCATCAACCACAAAGCAAAAATGAGGCCCATTTACAACGTGATGCATCTAGGGAGATGAGTCACGTTGTAAAGCCCTGCATCACATTATACCTGCGTCAGTTATAGTGTATGCAGGGTGGGCGTTCCAACGCAAAAAAGCCTCGTAGAAGTGACACAGTGAAATCTATAAGATTTCACTGCGCCACTTCTAGGACGCCACAGCGGCAAATTCTTACGCCTGCTTGAAGCAGGCGTAAGTGACGCAGCACTATGAGCATAGTCCCCCTGCATTGCTGGAGTTGCGTCGTGTTTGCGACAGGACTCCAGCAATGCGTGACTTTTGCATCAACAGAGGCATCTGTCAATCCTTGCGCCATGGTGCACCGTATTGTAAACATGGCGCATCCATAGTGGCGCAAGGGTTTCTGAAAGTGACGCATCTTCACAGATGCGTCACTTTCTTGCAAATCTGCCCCTGTTTCCAGTAATGAAACCAGACCATTCATATCGTCTAGTGTTAGATTACAGACACCTGAACACAGCTACATGTACATTTGCAGTACAAAATGCGCACAGCATGGAACTTATGAATAATATAGTGTGGAAAAAAACACTTTAGACATTTCAAATGGATTTTCTGCCAAAACATAGCACCTGAAAGCAGGTATTTGACTGCATTCAAGCCTGCTTGGTTCTCAAAACCAGTTCTGTTGATTGCCCCAGGGGTATAAGAACAGCCCAGGCTTGTTTTCACACCAGGTTACAGATCTTTTGCAGAATTATGATGACCAGGCATTGTCCTATGTTGATGATATATACTTGACGGATGATCACCTTTCAACTCAATTGGCCAGAGTAGGTCACATTGTTTTGGGATTTGCTCACATGGGCTGCAGATTCAATAAAAAAAAAATTAAAATAGCCCAACTCAATGTCCTATTTCTAAGGTGCGAGTTGTCAAGTAAAGGCAGAAACCTAGTGACACATTTTCATAAGAAGTGTGCGCTTCTCCAACCACCTGACACACTGAAACTCCAATCCATTTTGGGTTTCCTGAACTTTTTGCAGAACATACATTCCAGACTATGCAGAGCGGGTTAAACTGTTCTACAACTTAATACATCTAGACTTTTCAAGCACACATTGGACAACTGAACACAGACAAATGCTACATTCAGTAGATGACATGCTAGCCTCAAAATACTTGCACATATGTGTAAACACCAACAACCTGGTGATCCATGTAATTGCAGGTGCATCAGGGTATACCTATGTCGCATTCAATGAAGGAGACACGGTACCAGTTGCATATAAATCGCATTTATACACCAGTGCAGGGATGTGTTTTGCACAGACAGAAAATATTCTGATGGTGGTACAGACTGCTGTAGTGAGAGAAAGATCCCTGGCTTGGAGGAAACGCATTATTGTCGTGACTTCGGTTCCAGCTGTGAGGCCGTCACAAAGGCCAGGGTTCCAATCTTGAAAGCTTTACATCCACTATGCATACAGTGGGCGAACTCTCTCACTGCAACAGATGTAGGCTACAGATTTGTCTACACTACAGACACAAGCATACCAGCAGTTCAAAAATGAGTATCCTTTGCCTAATGAAGTCGTGCCTCTAGATCAGTATGACTACATCATCTATACTGACAGTTCTGCACAGCCTGCCATAGAGCCAAAGCACCAATACTCTTCACCATGTGCCGCGGTTAAGGGTAGAATGGAGGATGGTGAATTCCACCCTCTCAAAACCTACATGCAGTTACTAGGGGATTGCACAGCACGCTTATTGAATGTGATTTATATTATTGTGTCCAGTCTTACAACGAGTATTTACACTATTGGACCCAGAATGGATTCCGAGATTCCAAAGGGTACACCATGAAGCACAAACAGCTTTGGGGACAGGTGGCAAAATCAGAGAGTTCCTGCCACAGACTCATGTCATACACACACTGAGTCATCAGCGTGTAGGAATACAAATTGTAGGGAATACCATGGCTGACGAAGCTGCAAAAGCAACAGTGCAAACTGCAGTGCAAACTTCTGCAGTCGCTGCAATTACTCAAGTATGAGGATAGATCGAGACATCATTGAGGCTGTAAATGCTGTACGCGATGACACCGACCTGCCGAAAGGCTTTCCTGCAAATTTCTCCTACTAGTTAAGTGTGCAAAACATCCCATTTTGCTCAGATTCCCGTAGTGGGAGATTGAGTAATACCCAATTCAGATAATAGGTTAGATTGAATCCTAGCAGCACATGAGGGCCTAGCAACGCTGCGGTGGCAGCTACAATTTCATTAATGCAACAATGCTAATGGTGGTCCGGTCTATACAAACAGACCAAGTACTTTTTTCTCAAACGTGACATCTATCAACAGTTGAAGGTTTGAACCATAGCGCGTCCACTACAGATCCTACTGTTGATCTCAGACAAGACTCTCACTTGTGTTTACATTGACCACTCTGGCCCCCTTCAATCTCGTGGAGTTTACAAATGATCTGGTAACAGTGAATTGCTATGAGTTTGGCCAAAGCAATCAACTGATTCCCAAACTATTATTAAAGATCTGCAGATCTTTATCGGGACATACACAGTAGCCACATTCCATTTGGACCAAGGTCTGGTATTTTCCTACAGGCCTTACAGAGGCACCATGGGAAGAGTAGTATGACTGTGCGGTGCACCTCCCCCTATCATTTTGAGGTAAATGCGATAGTGGAGAGGAAGAACCAGGACTTAAAACAGTCTTTCACAGCAAGAGTATTAGGTTCAGGTCGCAGTTGGGTCCATCCCCTCTATGGGATACATAGAGACATAAACAAGCTGCCTAGAAAATCCTTGGGTGGTCAAACTCCCTTTGAGTTCCCGTTAGAGGGTTAAATGTGGGTTTCCAACCTCGACAGTCCCAGTACAGTGGCGGGTGAAACACCATTTGACATCAATAAATATTTGGATGTTTTACAGGATCTGAATAAGTTTCAAAAAGCTCAGAGCCACGTCCAAGCTGAAACGTCACGCCACTGAAGAATTTGGCAAACAGACAAAGAAGGTGTCTACCGTAATGTACCATGTTTTGCGACAGTCTTTTTATTGATTCTGAACAGACTTTGTCCCCCAGAACGCTCTACTGTTGAACTGGTGAACTTGGTTTAACACCCATTTCTTCATTGAACAAAGTGCGAAGAGACCTTTCCATTGTCAACATTTCTGCTGTTCCAGTTCCTGATGAAATTGTTTGAAAAATGGTATCCTATGATGTATTATTATTAAAAATGTTTATTTCGGATTACATATCCATAAAACATGCAAACAATAAAAATACAACATATGCTAAACGAACCACATTCAGTTGCCAGTTCATGAATTTCAATAAAATTATTTAAAAAGTAGTGACAGTTCCATCATCCCTTGTGCAATTTAGCAGGTGCTAGCATCTGTCCTAGAAAGGAACGTTAAAACACATTTCCAAAAATAGATTCAAATGAGAGAAATGAACCCTTGTAGTACAAATTAATCTGTAAAGCACATTTTCATATAGGGCAGGGAACACGTTTAAAGTGCACGATGTTGTGGCACAGAAACTAGACAAACCCCATGCCACTATAATGTATGATTCATGGTTCTCTAAAGCAGTACTATCTAAAAGCTGGGTGTTCTTTGAAGTTGTTAGAAAAGATGACTATGATCCGTTTTCGTATCAGCCATGTAGCATGCAAAGATTTTGTCACAGCAATAACTACCACCTCGCTTGGGCCTATCGTTAAGATTCTTAACGCTACTTCAAACTTTCTGACTCCTAAAATTCACCACACAGTGATAATCTTATGCTCATCTGGTATCCTCGGGTCTAGCTAGAGCTATATAAAATAAAATAAATAATCCCAGGTTTTTAAAACCTCTATATTTCCTATAGGTTTTAAATACCTGGGATTATTTATCAAGTCCTGACCTTCTGGTTCTTTGCCACCTACTCTAACTCCAGCATCCGAATACAAATTCTCAAAGTGCTCTATCCAGCTAAGCAGTTGAACATGGAAGGCAGCAGAGGGAGCTGAATTACGACAGCCAGGAGCAACTATGGTCCAAAAAGTCTTACAATCTCCTATTTTGGCAACAGTGAACAGATCCGTCCAGACCTCATTCTCCTAGCTGCACTTTTCTTGGGCCACTGCTTCTTTAAACTTCTTTCATTCTTGGGGGATTCCACTCCAGTATTTAACTTTAATAGACTCAAGCAGGGTGAATTTTGCTATTCTAGTCTGGGCGTAATATCATGTGTGCGAGACAGGTGTTTTTTTAATGCACGTTTTTTAATTCTCTTGAGAGCAAATCTCTCAGGTTTACAGACAGTTCTTCATGGGCTGCTACAATGGGATTGCAAATGATGCTGTGGACAGAAGTATTGCTCATTTGTTCCCGCACCCCTGATACCTTTTACTATATCATTTTCATAAAATTTAGCTGCCCAATGGCGTACTCTTATTTGAGTGTTTTTTTGGGGAAACATCATTTACAACGATGTCTTTTCCACGATTGACGTTTTAAACGATCCACTTACCCCGCAAACGTCTCTTCAACGAGGGAGCCTTCAACGACCGTCTTGACCACGAAAAAACGTTCAGCGTGGCTTGGGGGGAGACGTGGTATTCCGTCCAGTCGTGATGGGGGGGCTGGGGGAGGGTTGGGAGGGGGCTGGGGGGGCTGGGGGGGTCTCCCCCCCAAAAAATAAAAAGCGAGCGAGCGAGTTAGATAAAAAAAAAAACGCTCTGTGGTATTGATGAAGAAAAAGGAATGACCCTCCCTCAAAGACGTGCAGTGTACGTAAAAAAAAACAGTCCTTTATTTATTTTAGAAGACGTGTTTTGACGCTTGTTTCCATGGTAGATGGAAGTAAGGGGCTGCAGGAGAAAGACGTGCAGGTAAGACGTTCCTACCGTGGTACAATCCTTCGTTGTCAATTCCAGCGTGGTAAAGCCACTTGCGATGTAAAATTCGCGTGGTAATGCCATGCGTGGAACTTGTATTAGTTGAAAAATCATATATTCGTTTTTTTGTTGATCTTTCAAAAACAGTTTTACGTTGTCGTATGGACTCAAATTGCTAGTCATGCGTTGTGCATAGATTATGTCTGAATGAATTGGGTAAAGGCAGTAGCCCTTGTGGTGGATCCAGTAAGATGCCTTGTTGATTGAGGCCTCAGTTGACTGTTTTAGGCTTTGCATTAACCTAGGGACCTCAGTCATATAGATTGTCGTCCATATAATTTACCTGCCACTGTAAAGGATCTGATGTAGAGATCCAATTAAATGGTAACAAGATGAATTCCAGGAGATCATTGGTTAGCATAGGACGCACTGCTGGTTCTTCATTTGCCTCTTGCTGTGGAGGCTGATTAGGGGTAAGGCCAGGAAATGGTGAGTTCTACAGTAGGGTGGCCTTAGAGGGCTTACAGTCGTAAAATGGTCAATAGTCAAAAGCCAATTTACGTTGGCACACCGGTATGTAGACGGCCTCTGCTTTCAACATCATCAGGGTTACCTACAAATCTCAGATTGCGATTGGTTGAGTGGCGGCTCCTAGCCTATGGTGGAACTGGCTCACTTGGCACTCTAGTCGGTAGGCCGCCAGATTGTTTGATAGATTTTGATTTGTGTATTGGAGCTCGGTTACCCTTAAGTTTAAGTATTCAACTTTCTGCTTCATAATATAGAGCTTGCCTCTTAGGAGCGTAATCATTGATAGTAATGGATCTGGATCCCCTAGGGCCCCTGCTTCGTCCTGGGTTGCTTTTTTGTGTATTTGGACCCACAGTTTCCTCTCCCAAGTTTGCAAGGGGAGTAGTGATTAGAGCATGCAATACTGGGTGTCAGTTCTGATCTTTTAGGTTGGATTACAAGAGCGGAAGTGGAGAAATTATGGCAAAATACTAGAGATATGATATATTTGGATCAACTGAATTAATTCAAACTCCATATGTGTTTAACATTTCTTTGCATGACTTTAGCACTCCTAGTGCTATCTCTGATGAATGGGCCATTGATACAGTGCATGAAATGCCAGATGATCTGTAGCATTTAGTTGTTTTTAAAGGACATGAGATGTACAATGGCACGGCTAATTATGAGGAAATGTTCTGTTTTCACCATTATGGTCAACATTTCCTGTTTATAAAAAAGTACTCCATGTCAATGTTCATTCCATTTTTTTTCCTCTGTGTGGTGTGGGGCTGTGTAAGGTGCATCCAAGGCTATGTGAACCAGGAACCCGACCGCAAGTGAGGGTGCAGCAACAAATATCAGTGCAAATATCACTTCAAACTTTTGCTTAAAAAAGTGAAAAGACAGTACATTTCCACACATACAGCGCCACGTGATGGGTCTTAACCCCTTCGATGACGGAATTATTCTGTCATGAGCACCAGTGTCCGTGTGCTTATGACGGAACCATTCCATTGTTTGCAAACTAGTACGAAATCCCACTGCTGTAAACACAGCGATGTTTCTGTTTTTCCATCAGGAGGTGGGGAAGAGTGTCCTAAACCATGTCTTATTATATTCAATGTAATGATGTCAGCGCGTCAATTTGGTTTCAGTTTAACTGTTTTGGTGCTATCTCAGCACCCCGAGCACCAAAACACAAGGGAGGAGTATCATTGGAAAGGGGAGAATCTACTCTTTCCAATGGTACCCCTCCCAATGATACACCTCTCAGTGGATCCCCAAGCAGGGATCCACCCACTAGGCACCAGGGAGGAGGGAGCAGCCCCTTGGACAAGGGCCTTTGCTACCTCCATATCCAAATGCATTCATTGGGTGTTTCTGCCTCCCTGGGATGGGCACAAATCTCACTAGGCACCAAGGATGATTTCTTTTTTTTATATGTAGGGGTGGGGGCTGCCCAGAATGGGGCATGCCAATGCCCCACCCCAAAAGAAATTGCCACAGCCATTCTGCCCCCTGAGAGTGAGGTATCATTTTACTTTAGAGACTGAGGGGAACGCTGTGTGGTAGGACATATGTGCCGTTGCGGTGATCTCAGACAGAAATGGGAGGAAAATGTGATTTTCATTTTAGCTTAATTTCAGGTTTACAGGTGATTCTGGGTAGGAAATCATTGGGAGATCCACACAAGCCCTATCTCTCTGAACTCCCACGGGTGTCTAGTTTTCAGAAATGTTAGGTTTTCCTAGATAGCCGTCGAGCCCAGGACCAAAAACGCAGGTGGCCCCCTTGCAAAATCAGGTCATTTTGTGAGATAATTTTGATGTCTCTACAATACCGTTTGTGCCCTTCCCTGCTGCGGGTACTTGGCCCACCCACCCAAGTAAGGCACCCTTTTTATCGGGAAACCTGGGGGAATGTTGGGTGGCAGGACATTTGTGTCAGTTCAGTGATCCCACAACTTTCCCACATAGAAATGTGAGAAAAATTTGATTTTTCTGCTCAATTTGAGGTTTGCAGGGAATTCTGGGTAGGAAAACTTTGGAGGATCCACGAAAGTCACACCTCCGTGGACTCTCCCAAGTGTCTAGTTTTCAGAAATTTGTTGGTTTGGTAGGCTTCCTTGGATGGCAGTCGAGACTGGGACCAAAAACGCAGATGCCCCCCTTGCAAAACCAGCTCATTTTGTGACAGATAATTTTGATGTCTCCACAAAAAATTTTGGGCCATTTCCCAGCCGCGGGTACTTGGCCCCCACCCACACAAGTGAGGTTCCACTTTTATCGGGAGACGTGGGGCAACACTGGGTGGTAGGAAATTTGTATCAGAACGGTTATCCCACAATTTCCCACAAAGAAATGTGAGAAAAATTAGATTTTTTTCCAGCTAAATGTGTGGTTCGCAGGGGATTCTGGGTAGGAAAACGGTAGGATCCACGCTAGCCACTCCTCCCTGAACTTCTCCGGGTGTCTAGTTTTCAGAAATGTCTGGGATTGGGATTATATGCTCCTCCAAACTACCCAAGATCCACGTAAAGTTGAGTCGGCTGTCTATTTGGGGATTAATATAACCTCTGATTTGGACGAAATATAGTCAATCAACCATGACCCAGTACTTGCTAAAGTAGGCCTGAATTAAGACGGCTTGACAAACTTCATCTCACAATAGTTGGGAGAGCAAATATAATAAAAATTTTAATATTCTGCAAAATGTTATATCTGTTTCGCTCGATCCTCTTGGAACTAGATGATACAACTATTAATAAGATTAACGCCATGTTTTCTAACTTTATATGGGGTTACCAGAAGACACGGCATGCCCTTTAAAGTATGACGCTAAGTTGTGAATGAAGTTGATGGGGCGTCCCGAACCTGTTATTTTACTATTGGGCTGTGACCCTGCAGCAGATGCACACACTATTATTGCCAGGTCGGCTAAACTATGAAAAGTTAGATGGACCATCAATCTATCATATATCGATTGGGAAGGAAGCGAATGGTCTTTTTTTGTGACCAGTAGAAGCAAGCTATTATAAAAAGACTCTATTTAATGGGCATATTCTCAAGGACTCATCGTCGATTTAGTAGCACTTTTCCGCCACGAAAGTGGCGATAGATTTATCGCCCTATTCACATGCCTGCACTAACAGCTGACATCATCAGTTTACCTGCAATAGCTGCCGCTAAAACATCGCCAAGGCTGACAGGGACAACTAACGCTAATCATATGCACAGTAGGCGTTCCCGTGCAAAAACTCACGATAATACCACTTTTCGATATTCTCAACGACCAGCCAGATCAAAGATGCAGTCCAAAAACAGGCGATAAGGCATGTTAGCAGCAGTGACTTAAGACCTGCTTTTTTCTGGTCTTAAGTAGGACGAAAACCTGCAGTATAAAGGGAGCCCAGCCCAGAGCTACATCTGAAGACCAACAGATGCCAAGGAGCTACTAATCATGCAGCTTGGAGACCCAAGGGGCCACAACACCCACTGCCACCACCCCCAGGACTGCTCCCACCCCCAGGACCACCCCCCCGGACTGCCACCGAGGCAGCCCAGAACAAGAAAGCGGACCTTCTTAAAATGCACCAGCCTCAGAGACTTAACGCCAGAGGATATCATTGCCCACTACAGGCTCAAAAGGACAACCATCCTCCGCATCCTGACCCACATTGCCTACAGGCTGACGGTACCAACACAGCGGACAACCAACATCCCTCCACAGACAAAGCTGCTGGCTGTGCTGCACTTGTTGGCCTCTGGTACCTTCCAACCAACAACTGCCAGAGTCGGAGGAGTCTCACAGCCATTCCTATAAAAGTTCCTCACACCTGTCTTGGATGCCATCATCCGCTTGATAACAGGTTTACCCAATGCACTCAAAAAAGTAGATCACATGTTATGTAACATTCAAAAGACATATACAATAAACAAAGTGACAGAGAAATGTAGGAATCTCCAGTGGGAGAGTGGTCCGATGGAGTCCTTTAATATGTACAACAGCCAGCCAATCATCCGCTTGATACCCCAGCACCTTCACTTCCCCACACTGCGCAGCAACAGCTGGAGACCAAGCAAGGCTTCTACGCCATAGCTGGCTTCCCACACGTTTGAGGGCAATTGACTGCACACATGTCCTCCTTGTGCCCCCTGCTGACACTGCACACAATTACCGCAACAGAAAGCACACACATTCCATCCATGTGCAGGCAATAGTAGACCACCGGGGACTGTTCACCAATGTGGTCGCCAACTTCCCAGGCAATGTGCATGATTCCTATATCTTCCGACAGCCCATCAACCAGCGCTTTCAGGATGGCACCTACGGAAATGCACTGCTCATTGGTAAGTACCACCACACACCTCAACTTCACAAACATACAACTCACAACCGTGGGAATGCACATGTAACAAAATCACATACAACATGACAACCAACATGCCCACCTACCAGACATGATAACACAAGTAACTGTGGTAACAGGGGCCAGACATGTAGACAAACCATCCACAAAAGCATAGCCCCTCTGCCACACAATTGCAGAATGTGGGGAGAGGTGGGAACCAAGAATGTGCGAAGGAGGCCAAGTGTGGCGGTGATGTGCTGGACAGTCTTGAGTATGCAGAGCATAGACATGTCCATGTGGACATATACTGCTGGTGTTTGTAGTGGTGTGGACAGTGGACGCAACCATGTTTCCTCAGGCAGTGGGGAAGACCTTGGACATGTAGCTATGTCGCCGCCCCCCTCCCTGTAAGCGTAAGCGTATGCCAGTCCAGAATAGGAGTGGGAATAAATAGCCCGGGGCTCTGGGCGTGGTTCACTTCCGGGATAAAGGAAATCAAAAAGGGGGAGTGAAGAGGTGATGCCGATGGGCACCGAGGTGGGCACGTCCTCCTCTTATCAGGGATTTAGGTTAATCAAAAAGGGCCACCTCACATTGGGTGGGTGTATATCCGGATGTCATTGGAATACACCTTCTTTGTTAAAATACCCCTCACACACCAAAAGGGCCCTTGGTGTCATGCTTCATCATCGGGGTCTTCCCGTCCCGCTGCGGGGCGGGGCAGTGCTGCGACAAGCGGATACGCTGGAGCACCTTTAGGTGGAGGTGCTATGTGTTGGGAGTGAGTGTCAGTGGGGTCAGGAGTGATATAAGTGTGAGTCGTTAAAAAATACCTGGCCTAGTGGAAAAAAGAAATTTTATTAAACACTGGCTGGTATTATTAAAAGAAAAGTGAAGCGGAGAGATGGAGCAGATTAATGGGCTCTCTCTCCTATGTGGGTCAACATGTTTCGAGGCGCGGGGCCTCTTCGTCAGGACCTAGGGGAAGATCCCCCTGTCACTCACTAGTGTTTCTCCACAGAGGTAGAAAAAGTGTATATACAAAAAAAGTGAAAAACGATTGACTATGTGTGTAACTACAATTAATAATTACGACACATTTTTTGCTTCCACACTTATAATGTAGTATGCTTATCATTGGAGGGGTCAATGCCTCATGAGCCAGCTTAAGACAGAAGGGTAAGGTGGGGTCCCAATGAGCCCCTCGCACGCTCGTGCTTCCTCCTTCGTCTGCGGCTTCCGTGGATGTCCACCAAAATAACTATTGCAAGTGTCTCTGTGTCCGCCATATCCTGACCATAGGCCTACACACATGTGGCCGACCACCTTCAATGGCCAAATTTACACCGGCGACGAGGTGATGAGGTGGCCACCTAGTGCACATCTCGTCATCGCCTGCAGGGGCGGCACCTCTCACCCTGCCACGAGGCTGTCGCCGTGATCAGTGGTGTCTGCGTGATCATGTGCGCCTGCTGCACCCCAGCCCGCTGGTCCCCAGCCCCATCCGGAGCCCAGCGGTGACTGCCCTCCCCTGCGCACCCAGGCCTCACTGTTCACCTGCCGCCACCGGCATGTCTCCAAGAGGGCCCACCACGTGCGCGGTGCAATCTTTAAGACCAAGGCCCACAAGCTTGGCAGTCTCCTCAGCCAATCGCTGGCTTCCGCTCAACAGGCCCCCAGCGCACCCTGCGGCACCGCACTGCGGAGTTCTGTGTGTGATGACTGCTCCCTACACTGCGGTCCAGCAGGTCTCAGACAAATCCATTCCAGTCCGGACTTCCAGGCCTAATGCATCATCGCAGGCTGCACACCCACTCAGCTCATCAGGAGGGTCTACCACAGTGCACCGAAAGTCATCGCGGTAGGCCCGTGCCAGACGCAGTGCCTCAGGTGCCTCTACCTCTGTGCACCACAAGTCATCGTCCAGCCTCCAGGCCTACTGCATCATCGCAGGCTGCACACTCGCTCAGATCTTCAGGTGGGCCTACCTCAGTGTACCGCAAGTCATCGCCACGTGGTGGTCGGCCCGTGCCTGACGCAGTACCTCAGGTGCCACTACCTCTGTGCACCACAAGTAATCATCCTGTGGGGCTACCCCACAAGTCCGCCTCCAGCAGCCAACGGCATGTCCTCGGTAACGCCACTGGAGCCCTTCACAGTCACTAGGCCACCCCCGTTCCAGGCAGGCCGCTGGAAAGCCTGGGTGGAACATCTGGAGACGGACTCCGAAGCGCATGACATCACAGCGCTGCGGTGGAGGCGTAGGCGTGTGAGGAGTGTGAAGAAATGGCCAGGGGCCCTGGGTGTGGTTCAGTTCTGGGCTTCGGGCGAGGTACAGTTCCGGGCTGGCCTCAAAAGTAACTATGGCGTGTGTCTCTGTTGTTGTGTCGGAGCCACCCGGCCCTTAATTGACAATGTTGCAATGTAGCATGCACCCGGAGTGCGGGCGGGCGCCCGACTGGATAAACAAAGGAGTGCAAGACCGCTTGGGGTCTTGGCTCATACATGCCAACTGTTGTGTGTGTATCTTCATTTACGCAGCACAAGCCAAAGGCCTAGCCTCAATCACAGCACAGGCCTGAACTCTACATCTGTGTCCGCCCTATACTTACCATAGGCCTACACACACGTGGCCACCCACGTTCAACGGCCAACATTACAGTGCTGTTGTCAGGCTTGCGGACATGCGCAGACAGGCATGACAATGGTGTGCCATAGGAGTGCAAGTGATGCAACCACGCAGCACACACAAGTAAATGGGCTCGGGGAGGGAGGAGCAGCTGTGAGGCTACGTAATACACATTGATGCCACACATTTGCCAGAAGCAATACATGGCAAACATGAATCCCAAAGTCGCACAAATCACACACCAGAAAACTTGTAAATCTGCCAACACAGCATGCATAACCATTAATTTACACTAATCTCACTTACCTCTCACAGGTGATCAAGGATATGCACTCTGCCCGTGGATGATGACACCTCTCTGAGCCCTGAACAACCCGGCCCAGAGGCAGTACAATGTGGCCCACAAATGCACCAGGGGCATTGTTTAGCGCATATTTGGCATGTTAAAGTCACATTTCAGGTGCCTGGACATCACAGGTGAAAGACTCCTGTACAGCCCAGAAATAGTGTGCAAGATGATCATTGCATGTTATGTATTGCACAACATATGTGTACGTACCAGTGCCCCCATGGATCCAAGTGCATGACGATGAGGAAGATGAGGCAGGTGGACCACACCCCACTGCAGCTGCAGCAGGAATAGCCCGAAGGAACACAATCCTTAACAATTTCTTTGCATGAGCACGTCTCATTGTGACTGTCTTTAGCAATCATGGAACAGTACAAAAGGGCCTCATGAATAGCATGTGCAAATAAATTCAATGCAACTCACATTCCCTGTGTGCATGTCAGTCTTCTGCATCAGCACATCACTCTGACAAGTGTAAGTGCAACATTGAGTGCTAACAATCTCACGAATAGCAAATAGATGGTGGGTATGTCACCACTGTACAGAGAGGCTGTTTAGGGTGTCACGTATTCGAAATGCCATTTCAGGGTGTTAAATGTAGTACGTAGTCCTACTCATCAGCGTATCACATGTGTACAAAAACATGACATGAAGGCTGTCATTGGTGTTCAAAAAAAGAAAACAGGGTGTCATTTGGTGTCAAATATGAAATTTCGGGTGTCGTTTGGGGTCAAATATGAACCACCCTGATGCAGAGATGCACCCTGGTACTCACGTCCCACAACATGAGCAACATCGACGTAAGGTGGATGACGTCAGGGGTTGTTTGTACACGTGGATGTGTCAGAGTGTGACCAGCTCCTTTACGGATGTGGTCCACACTCAGCCACCTCAGTGTTGTGGCGTGCACCATGTCATGAGAATTGGACTGCAGCCAGGCTAATCATCATGCAGTGTCACTTGCATTGTCAGTGTTTGCTTTGCTGGGTTCAGCACATGTGTATGGGTTTGTTGTGAGATTAGTGATGTGTGGGGTTGGGCCCACTCTGGGCACATTGTTGACGGGGACCTACTTGCTGTTTCTATGTGTGCTGCAGTATGCCAAGGGGATCAGGGACATGATCCTGTGATGTATTCCTATAGGTTCTGTATCGATCCCCCTATTCCTGACCCTGTTCTGGTTAACAAGTTAACTAGCAGCCATCCCATGATGCAGAAACCGTTATCTGATTAAGCCACACCACGGCACAGGAACGTGTTATCTGATTAGGTCATAACGCTTGCCATCTAATTAGACAAGCGATATTCCTCCAGCCCCTGATAAGGCATACGGAGTTCTCAAAACAAATCAAACCTATGACAACCTGGGAAAAACCCTGCGGCCATTGTTTTGATTTCATCGAGAACTTCAGCAAAAGAATGTGCTAACGACCAAGTCGTATGACATCCTTATTGACGTATCTATGTCCATCCTTACGTCAATCTCGGCACCTTACAGGTATAAATATTACCGTATTGCCTTAAGCAAACACACGCGGTGGTGACGAGATCGGAGCAGCCAGACTTGCCGAAGCCCAGAGCAGAGCAGACCCCGCTGGCGCAGCCCCGCCTTCCTGACGCGCTGAGAACGAGACGCTGCTTTCTCCTGCCGAGAAATCCAGCTCCGGCGCTTCCGAGCAGCCCTCGCAGGCAGCTTGGAATATCGAGACCAGAGACGAGAGATACCATCCCTCATTCATCCTAGATTCCAGGTACAGAACTGAATAACCCCTCGCAGAGAATTCTTGAGTCAGTCACTTGGCAAAACAAACTTAACTTAAACTGCTACTTTCTATTCCCGCCCACGTATTAGGCTTAGGTCAGGTACACTGGGGTAGGCGTAGTTAGAAACACCAGTTGAGTACGATTAGTCAAATGTATATGTGTATGTATCTATTTTATCCATTTTAAACCACCTTATGGCTTAGAAACCATATAAATGTTTTTACAGTATTATTTTATACTTCTGCTTTTATTGTATGCACTTTACTTAACCATAAGTATTGCGATAATATCGATCCATTTCTCTTATATGAGAAAAGAGACTGATCAATAAATACCATCTTTTATTGAACACGCCCGTCTCTTCCTTTTCTCTACAATCTGGTGAGACTAAGAATGCACGTACTGACTGAGTAAAATAAGTTGTCTTTTGTTTTCACACGACTCTAGAGATACACTCTTGATTAGGGGAGAGCAAAGTTGTCATGTTCTATGGTTGTCAGAAACTAAATCCCTTCTTGTCTATCCAGGGAGGTTCAACTCCTCCTTGCCTATTCGAGAAAGTTTCTAGTGAACTCTGAGCTAGCTGGCAAACCCAAAACTTTAAGTCTAATATCGACAGTAGAAGACCTAGTTAACGTCTGGTCTAGGCCTATACTATTGAAGGTATTATTCCAATGCGCAGAGCCTATTGGGATAATAGGAACTACACTACATGGCGCCCAAACGTTTGGAAAGGCGATAAAACTAACGCAAGACATTAGAGTAACTCAGTCGTGCTTTTTCACTCAGACCCCTTTTTTCCCATAATACTCCAAAGACGTCTGGAGTGGGTGAAAGGTCATATCCGCCAAACCTCGCAGGAGGAAACTCCTATGTATGGTTCTTGGTTTAGTCAACGTTGAAGGATACACTGTTCCAAAATATTGTGCATCTAATCTTTGTTTCCATAAGAAACCTGATCTGCAAACAAACGGAATAACCTTCTGGACAGTACAATGTCAGAAAGTGAAGGAGAAAGAGATGCAGCTAGATAGCAGCTGAACTCGTAGCAGCTGATAATGCTATGCAAGAAACAGACCCGAATCTAATACTCATCGCGGTCAACGTAAGAAAATCTATAACTTTAAAACTTATAGAAAATGGACTGACACCTAGAGGTGGCACAGTCATATTCGTAATTGAGGCACACGAATATCGGCAGACAGAGGTGTTCTATTCATGGATACACTTTCCAGCAGCAAACGCTGTAACAAAGGTCTTCCACTATTACAAAACAGAGGATCCTCCTAATGAGTACACTCCTTTCGAGGAGGTGGAAGTACCACTTAAATTTCAAGAGCACCTGCTCTTGTTTAATGGCGCCCTAAAACATAATAATCACATCACCAGGCTCGGTCCATTAGGTAGACCAGGAGCAACGTGGCCGGTCCTAGCCGGATACACACCACATCCAGACATCGATGGGATGTCTGCCGCAAACCTTTTAATACAACTAAAACAATTAATAAAAGTACATAGACAATTAGTCCAATATGTAATGCGGACTTCAACAATCCAACCAGCAATTAAAATTCCACAGCTGACCCCTCATCAGGGGAACACAAATAAAATTACACCACAGAACATACAATCCTGCCTGGGTAAAGTACCAGCTAAACGGGAACAAATACCATTCTGGTTAGCACAAAAAATCACCCAAATAGAGGCGGTGTTTCCAGACACCACCCCGTTAGAAAAACACAGGATTCTGACTATCTGTCTTCCAATGGGAATCGCACCACACGTGGAGGACTGTGACACTTGGGGTACAGTCTTTGCTTCCATTTACACAAAAACGCATGGTGTTCCATCCATCTCGGTAATACCAGATGTGCTAAAACAAATTCAAGATGAATACGGTCCAGAACCCGCTTTAACTCTTGGTATGAAATTACTAAAAGACTTCAAGCAGGTCTCGGCTATATTACTAGCCAATATAAAGGGAGACAATTGCAAAAAACAACAAGTGATGGACTGAATGTGGATCAATGTCACACACTCCCCCAGTCAAAGGATCTGGGCCCAAATCCATCGTTTTTTTGCACTCCACACCACCCTGGGTCAGATAATGGCTTTATGCAAATCAGCTCTGACCCTGTTGCCCCATGGGAACAGTCCAGTCCGAACTACAACAGCCATATCTTTCCCAGACCGGAATCAAGCATCCGAGGACCGGACCGGTTTCGAGGTAACACCTCTCTTCAGCCCGGCTAGCTTGACTCCAAGTGGTGTGGAGTGCCTGGGACCCACGTCTGGGCATCCCCAGCGCACTTAGGGTGGCAATTGCAAAAAACAACAAGTGATGGACTGAATGTGGATCAATGTCACACACTCCCCCAGTCAAAGCTAGCCGGGCTGAAGAGAGGTGTTACCTCGAAACCGGTCCGGTCCTCGGATGCTTGATTCCGGTCTGGGAAAGATATGGCTGTTGTAGTTCGGAATGGACTGTTCCCATGGGGCAACAGGGTCAGAGCTGATTTGCATAAAGCCATTATCTGACCCAGGGTGGTGTGGAGTGCAAAAAAACGATGGATTTGGGCCCAGATCTTTTGACTGGGGGAGTGTGTGACATTGATCCACATTCAGTCCATCACTTGTTGTTTTTTGCAATTGCCGCCCTAAGTGCGCTGGGGATGCCCAGACGTGGGTCCCAGGCACTCCATACCACTTGGAGTCAAGCTAGCCGGGCTGAAGAGAGGTGTTACCTCGAAACCGGTCCGGTCCTCGGATGCTTGATTCCGGTCTGGGAAAGATATGGCTGTTGTAGTTCGGACTGGACTGTTCCCATGGGGCAACAGGGTCAGAGCTGATTTGCATAAAGCCATTATCTGACCCAGGGTGGTGTGGAGTGCAAAAAAACGATGGATTTGGGCCCAGATCTTTTGACTGGGGGAGTGTGTGACATTGATCCACATTCAGTCCATCACTTGTTGTTTTTTGCAATTGCCGCCCTAAGTGCGCTGGTGATGCCCAGACGTGGGTCCCAGGCACTCCACACCACTTGGAGTCAAGCTAGCCGGGCTGAAGAGAGGTGTTACCTCGAAACCGGTCCGGTCCTCGGATGCTTGATTCCGGTCTGGGAAAGATATGGCTGTTGTAGTTCGGACTGGACTGTTCCCATGGGGCAACAGGGTCAGAGCTGATTTGCATAAAGCCATTATCTGACCCAGGGTGGTGTGGAGTGCAAAAAAACGATGGATTTGGGCCCAGATCTTTTGACTGGGGGAGTGTGTGACATTGATCCACATTCAGTCCATCACTTGTTGTTTTTTGCAATTGCCGCCCTAAGTGCGCTGGGGATGCCCAGACGTGGGTCCCAGGCACTCCACACCACTTGGAGTCAAGCTAGCCGGGCTGAAGAGAGGTGTTACCTCGAAACCGGTCCGGTCCTCGGATGCTTGATTCCGGTCTGGGAAAGATATGGCTGTTGTAGTTCGGACTGGACTGTTCCCATGGGGCAACAGGGTCAGAGCTGATTTGCATAAAGCCATTATCTGACCCAGGGTGGTGTGGAGTGCAAAAAAACGATGGATTTGGGCCCAGATCTTTTGACTGGGGGAGTGTGTGACATTGATCCACATTCAGTCCATCACTTGTTGTTTTTTGCAATTGCCGCCCTAAGTGCGCTGGGGATGCCCAGACGTGGGTCCCAGGCACTCCACACCACTTGGAGTCAAGCTAGCCGGGCTGAAGAGAGGTGTTACCTCGAAACCGGTCCGGTCCTCGGATGCTTGATTCCGGTCTGGGAAAGATATGGCTGTTGTAGTTCGGACTGGACTGTTCCCATGGGGCAACAGGGTCAGAGCTGATTTGCATAAAGCCATTATCTGACCCAGGGTGGTGTGGAGTGCAAAAAAACGATGGATTTGGGCCCAGATCTTTTGACTGGGGGAGTGTGTGACATTGATCCACATTCAGTCCATCACTTGTTGTTTTTTGCAATTGCCGCCCTAAGTGCGCTGGGGATGCCCAGACGTGGGTCCCAGGCACTCCACACCACTTGGAGTCAAGCTAGCCGGGCTGAAGAGAGGTGTTACCTCGAAACCGGTCCGGTCCTCGGATGCTTGATTCCGGTCTGGGAAAGATATGGCTGTTGTAGTTCGGACTGGACTGTTCCCATGGGGCAACAGGGTCAGAGCTGATTTGCATAAAGCCATTATCTGACCCAGGGTGGTGTGGAGTGCAAAAAAACGATGGATTTGGGCCCAGATCTTTTGACTGGGGGAGTGTGTGACATTGATCCACATTCAGTCCATCATTTGTTGTTTTTTGCAATATAAAGGGAGAAGCAGCAAACGTGGCGATCCGCCAAAGGTTAAAAGAAACAGATATAGCAGACCAACCAGCTGAAATTGCCAGATTCATAGAAAAATCCTATGAGGAACTAGGTAGAGATAGTTTAGGTGGAATACCAGTAAAACCCCGACTGATTGAAAGTCCTGAAAAAGTATTTTTTAATAATAATTTAACATCACAAAAAAAGAGCTGGGATGGAAACAAACAATCCAATCCTAAAGAAAAGAAATTCCAGTCCAGAGGAAGGTCTCCTCGGCGGAGAGAAAGATCTCCAAACCAAGGACACAGGTCTGCCCAAAGTGAGCCCTCTGGGAAAAGATACAACCTTAGAAATAGGGATAATATTAAGAAGCCTGATAGATATCAAGAAATTGATACACGCCCCTCTCAATCTTTTCAGACTTCCTCGCAGAAATCGGAAAGAAGAGGACGATCAGAACAAAGAGAAGAGCACGTCAAGTCCAAAGACAAGGAACCTGCTCATCTAAAAAAGAAATTACAATTTCCAAAAAAGAAGGTAGCCAGTATTAAAGTAGTTAACAATGCCGAGAATACTGAGGACACAACTGAAAAACGGAGAATGGGCTCAGACAATGCTAGACAGCGCAGCAGAAGTGAGCATAGCTCGCAAAGTCCTTATGAATCATCTGGAGACAGTGGACACGAATGAATATCTTCAAGTGGAAACTGCAGACACCAGAGTTAGCAAACCTCACAAAATATATGAAATAACTTTACGTATAGAAGGGGATAAGACTAGAAAAATAAGGGGACTATTTTGGGATAATCTCTCCAAGGGCTATGACATCCTTCTAGCTGAAAAAGACTGGCCACCAGAGTTTGTCAGGGACTGCCCTCATGGCGAAGAAATAATTATGCCTGCCTTCTCAAATCATATCCCAATTCATAAAAAATACACACTTGCTAGAAAGTGGGCAGTAGCTCAAGCTCCTGCTTTATATAAAAATCATGTAGGATGGGATGAGGACTCTCCTCCTCACAAAATCCAGTTAAAATCACAACCTACTGCGCAGAGACAGTATCCAATTAAGCAAGAAGCTAAAAAACAGGTAAAAGAAATCCTAGATCAACTAGAATACCAGGGGGTGATTGAAACTTGCACCTCACAAATGAACAACCCTTTGTTTCCGGTCTCCAAACCAGACAATTCATATCGTCTAGTTTTGGATTACAGACACCTTAACTCATGTTGCAAAACATTTGCAGTGCAAAACTCACATAGTGCTGCACTAATGAATAACATAGTGCGCAAAAAATACAAAACAACATTAGACATCTCTAATGGATTCTTTTGTCAAAATATAGCACCAGAGAGCAGATATTTGTCCGCGTTCTCAATAAATGGCACTCAAAAACAATTCTGTCGGTTAGCCCAGGGGTACAAGAACAGCCCAGGAGTATTCTCAGCGAGAGTAACAGAATTACTACAAACATATGATGACGAAGCATTATCTTATGTCGACGACATATACCTAACAGATGATGACTTGGATACTCACTTGAAGAGAGTGAACACCATAATACTTGGGTTCGCAGCAGAGGGTTACAAATTCAACTTTAAAAAATCTAGAATTGCCCATCTAACAGTCCTGTTCTTAGGATATGAATTATCAAGTGAAGGCAAAAGCCTGGCTGACAATTTCCTAGAGAAATGTGCCGTACTCCAAGCACCTAGAACACTAAAAAACCTACAGTCAATTCTAGCTTCCTAAATTTCGGAAGAACATACATTGCAAATTACGCAGAAAGGGTCAAGCCCCTTTATGATCTAATAAAACCAGATTTTAAAAGAACCAATTGGACTCAAATACACACAGAAATTTTGAGATCCTTACAAACAGACATGTTAATTAAAACAAAATTAGAAACACGTGATAACACACGCAATCTTGTGATTCGAGTCATCCCAGGAAGATGCGGATTCACATACCTGACCTCTAATGAGGGAGAAAAGGTACCAATTGCATTCAAATCACACTTGTACACTAAAGCTGAAATTAAATTTAGCCCAACGGAAAAAATTCTTACTGCAACACAGACAGCTATAGCAAAAGAACGAGCCCTGGCACAAGGTAAACGAATAATAATCGTGACACCGATACCAGCCCTAGAGGCGGTAACAAAGGCAAGCATTCCGAATGCTAAAGCACTACATCCAAGGTGGATACAGTGGGCTAATTCTCTTGCTGCAACAGACGTGGTATACGAATTTGATCCCAACTTAAAAACACAAGAATTTCTCCAATACGAATTCGAATGTCCTCCGCCGACCGAAATTCTGCCTCTAGAACATTACGGCTGTATAATATATACAGACGGATCAGCACAACCCGCAGTGGGGGGTAAACAAGCTTACAGTGCTGCGTGCGCGATTGTTAAAGGTCGCTGGCACGAAGGGAAATTTAAACCAGCTATCACCAAAACACAATCTCTGGGAAATTGTACAGCTCAGCGAGCTGAACTACTGGCATTCAAGATGGCGCTTGAAAATACCGATCGAGAATTCCCCACAGTCATAGTGTGC
This sequence comes from Lissotriton helveticus, assembly GCF_964261635.1. NCBI lineage: Eukaryota > Metazoa > Chordata > Amphibia > Caudata > Salamandridae > Lissotriton > Lissotriton helveticus. The sequence goes on from NC_136059.1 coordinate 1,340,709,283, forward strand.
GATTCGTATTATTGCGTTCAGTCTTATAATGAATACTTGCAGATCTGGCTTCAGAATGGTTTTAAGAATGCAAAGGGAGGCACAATCAAGCATAAAATGCTCTGGGAACAAGTAGTTCTTTTACAAAAAGAACTACCAAAGACTCACGTGATACATACACTGAGTCATCAACGTGATGGCGTTCACGTTGCAGGGAATTAATTGGCTGATGAGGCCGCGAAGGCAGCTGTGCAAACGGCTTCCGTAGCTGCCATCACACGGTCAAAAACAAAAATAGACAGCGAGATATTACAGGCTGTCAGCGCTACAGAAAAGGATTCGATAGAAACACTCCCGAAAGGCTTTCCAGTAAAATACTCATACATAACTGATGCAAACAATGTTCCTTTTGCTCGAATCCCTGGAGTGGGGGATAGGGCAATTCCAAACATGGAACATAGGTTAGGACTAATAATAGCGGCACACGAAGGGCTCGCTTCTATACATGCTGGCGTCTCAGCCACAGTATCATTGTTAAAACAGAGATACTGGTGGCCACAAATGAGAAGACAAACAAGGAACTATGTTTTAGAATGTGAAATATGTCAAAGAATGAAAGTATCAACGGTGAGACGACCAGCGCAGACGCCCCTTCTAATCTCAGATAAACCATTAGCCTGTGTTTATCTGGACCACTGTGATCCCTTACAAAGGGATGGTAACTATAAATATATCCTGGTCGCAGTGGATTCATGCACGAGATTCATATGGATGTGGCCCCAGCGATCGGCTGAAGCCAGAACTGTTATAAAAGATTTGCGAGTCTTTATCGGCACATACGCAATTGGCATGCTGCATTCTGACCAGGGTCCTGCTTTTAGCTCTCGAGCTTATAAGGAGGCCATGACCAGCATGGGCATTGCATTGCGGTACTCTTGTCCATTTCACCCTGAGGGGAACGGAATTGTAGAAAGAAAAAACCGTGACATAAAGCAATCGATAACAGCAAAGGTATTAGGTTCGGGAGCTGGGTGGGTCAAACATCTAATAAGTGTCCAACGTAGTCTAAATAACCTGCCAAGAAATTCTCTGAAGGGATTCAGTCCGTACGAATTATTGTTTGGAACTAGGATGTTAGTCTTAGATCTCGACAGTCAGACTTCAGTGGTGAAGGAAAAAAGCTTTGATATCAAAGATCGTTTGGCTATTTTGCAGGACTTAAACAAAACAAGAAAAGACCTGAGCAACATAAAGTTGAAACAGCAGCCAACAACCACTGAAGAACCACCACCTGTCCCAGCAAGACCTGTCTGGATTCCAAAAGTCGGGGATCTAGTCAGAGAAAAGATTGCGGTAAAGAAGGAATTTGGGCCTTCTAATAGAAAAGCAGTTCCTGTCTTGTCTATCAACGGGACAAGATCAGTTGTACTACCGCCGCTTGCTGGTAAAAAGGAGAACCGAGTTGTATCCATCGACCTGGTAAAACCACAATCATGTGGCCGATAACAAACAGTAGGCCAAGTGGACTCCCGATAAGTAGTAGAACACCAAGGTTTGCTACCAATACAGAGGTCCTAACTAAGAGGCTAATCACATTCGAAACGCCTACAGAAGAACAACAAGGACTGTGCAACAATGCAATGGAACTTAAACCTCTGAAAACACAAATAAAAACATTTAGTAGAGACACACCAACCTACAATGAAGTAACAAACGAATATGCAAGAAACAGTAATCCTGAAGCAATTGGAACAATTGACAGAACTGCATCCGGCTACTTCATAAACTTCGATGATTCCTCTGAAGACCTAAGTGAATCAAAAACACAGCCATCAACAAAAACCTTTAAAAATAAAGCTAAAGAACTTTTGAAACAACTGAAAGAAACATATCTAATTTCTCCATGGATTGAATTTTGGGTGGGTTTTGGTGCATTTATCCTCATACTTTGGCTCATCATGGTACTAACTTTGGGACGCTTCATTGAGGGAAAATAGGCTAAAATGGACACAGCAAGTCAGAAAATCAACTTGATCCTCAAACCACACACATCTTCACACGTCGAGAAAAGAGAACTTTCTTCAGTCAACTTCACAGCCAATCCTATACCGGGTGGGGTAGCATGGGACAATACTGACTACGAAATTTATGGTCCAGTTGAGATCCTGAAATATCCACACCAAATCAAGATCTCGTTGAGTGACTTCGTAAAACCAAGCTCATTTGCTGATGATTGGGACTTTGAAAGTATAAATAATATGATGTCTGACCTAGTGATGTCTGCTAAATTTACCAAACATGATTATTTGCAGGGTTCGACTAATTATGATAGTATGTACTGTTACAACCACTATGGTAACCATTTTTTACATAAATCGGCACAACCTAGAAATGTTTTAAATTATAATCAATGGGAACATTGTGCAACTCCTCCAAAAGGAAGCTCAAGAACCTTTTATGACAAATATTCATACTTTTCAGGGTTCAACACAAGTAATGCTGAAACATTTTATTTCAAATTGTCAAATAAGACAGGGACAAAGACCATGATAACAAACACGAAATTTATATATTCAGACTCATTTTTTGAACAAATGAATACTTTTGGTTTTGATTATTGGGACAAAAATGTTGAAGTAAAAAGTGTTTGGGGTACAAAAGAATGGCAAGTACAAGGTATAGAATCATTGTTTAGAGCCTGCATGATCCCAGAACAAATTATATTTTTGAATGACACTGTTCAACAAACTACCTGTCTTGGCCTAGCCAAAATCAAAGACTTAAATAAACCGTCTATTCCAAAGCCATTTATGAACAGCAATAGCTCTACAGATGAAGAGATAGACGTAAACTATGTATTAAACCAAAACAGAACACATCCTGATTGGAAACAGTGGTTGATCTGGCCCACAGATACTAATAACTGTCAAGACAGATTCCTGAACAAAACACAGGGGTTCAAATTGACCAGGCCAGACCCTAGATATTCCCAAAGACAACACCCAGGGATAATAACCACCTATAGTGTGGGCAAACTCTGCCTTCAATGGCTACAAACTTCCACACTGGCAGAAATTAAGCAACACCTAACTTTACTTACTGATGGTGCTGACTTGCGTGATTTCATTATGGGACCGCGCAAACAGCGTCAAAAACGCTTCATAGCAGCCTCTGTATATGCAGCTTACAACGAGGCCTGGAAGGTGACTCAAATTGAGACAGCAGAAAGTATACGGGAAATTGACCGTATTAATTTGGAAAAATCACTTTCTGTAGTGGACAATGGGTTAATGACTCTGTCCTCCAGAATTTTTTCTTTGGACAGCATTGTGTCTTCAGCAATCGACATAATATCGCAAGACTTACTGTTGTTATAACACGGTCAGTCTCAATTGCGTTCTATTGTACAGCTTGGCTGGACGTTACAAAATCTGCGTTCAGGCTATGTGCCTTGGCGTTTAATCAACACAACGTCACTATTCAATATCTTTAACCTTACTGATAAACAAATCAGTATGGCACAGAAGGGTGCTGATTATACAATCCTGAGCATTGAGAAACTCGAGAGATTACCAGTGACAATGTCAGAACGACCTGTCAGTGAATGGATAATACATGGGATAATTAATATTCCAATATCTACCTTCAGGTTTCAATACTGCCAAAAATATATACAGGCTGGCATGTACGAAAAATTGGGAAAAGGGTACATTAAGACAACATGGAACTTGCCCTATTCACATGCATGTGTCAGTAATAAAGGACAGAAAGTGTTTCTTAGTGGCAATAATTGTGCGATGTCACTAAGCGGTACACTTCTGTGTAATGGAATTAGTTTGCATGGAGCCTGTGAAGGGAACTCAAATAACCTTTCATGTCACCAGCTAGGCACACCTGCAACAGAGATAGAACCATTTTTTCAAAGACTCTATAATGGGAGTTACATTCTAATTGTGGACCGCAGATGTTGTAGTCTTATGCCCGGGACTCCTTATCTCGTAACTACGACTGCGAAGGTCAAGTGCTGTGGACGCTTATTGTTCCCCAGCTCCTTTCCAGACAGGGAGGCAAGGGCATGGCCCAACTTGAAAATTACTTCTATTCGAATAGATACTTTAAGCAGAATGAAAACAGTGCTTCTTCAGACGCCGACCAGGCTCACGTCATCAAAAGAAACGTATGATCTCCTAGTCGCAAGGACGACTGCAGAGATTCACTCATTGTTATCAACTAATTCCCCCATACATTTCGCAGAAATCCTGAATGAAATCTTAAATATTTCTGATACCAGTGGAGTCTCAAAAGTATTTAAGACAGTATTTTCGATGGCATTAACACCATTCAAAGCCATACTGGGTATTTTTCCAGATTTCGTCCATTCGATTTTTGGCGGACTTCCCCTCATTTTGGGACTAATTGCAGGAATCCTATTCTTAGTCCTTATATTTCGTTATGGCAAACCATGTCACAGACAAAACACCTGCGACAAGGGAAGAAACAATCCGAGCCATTGGATACCGGGACCGGATATCAAAAATCCTGGGACTTTCCCGGCTTAGAGACCTGAACATGACTTGGTTTCTTTCATTTCGACCAATGTGGCATCGATGTGTTTTACCTGTATTAAGGTGCCTGCTGTGCGGAGAAGAATGCGTGTTGGACACCTGTCTGACGCTACAATCAGATGCGCCAATGGATGCAGAAACATTGTTGAGTCCAATAAAGGCTCATGCTTTGTGCTGCCCTCCACGGCTACCAATCCTGATGACGGCATTCGTGGAAACTTCACCACTACGATTGAGGGGTAGTGAAGTTCAAGATGAAAGCAGCATCGATCAGGTACGACCTTCTGTCAGCAATACTAATCAAAACGTCAATGGAGACAATCATGCACACGAATGCATGGTTACACCTTTTTCCGAGTTAGTGGAACTCTCCCAGGAAGCTGTTGACAGCTTTTTCGACAGTCTAAATGATATGATGTTCTCACCAGAGCAGAAATAGAGACTTTTGAGCAAGCTAGCACACGGCGTTCCCTGAATTTGGCCTTCAACTAGAATAGCAAAATAACATGAACAATTTCCCCTCCAGTTCACGGACAGTAATTTTTTCAGCAGCCCCAAAATATTTTTAAGATTTTTTCGGGACACTTATCTTCTGCTTAAAGTAAGAACTATTCTTAGAGAACTAAAATTTCTATTTTTAGAAACTTTATAGACATTAGCTGCCCGCTGGTATGTTCATAATTATTTTTATTCTGTGATGAAATGGTCTCGAACTTTTTTCTTCTGTATTAAGAGCCATTTCATGTGTAAATTCTCATATACCAATTAGCAATAATGTATACATATGCGTGATTACTTTAGCATTATTCTACAGCTTGAGTGCATATAATACATGTGACTGTTTTTTCCGTATATTAGATAATTTCAAAATGCATTTTATGTATTTTGGGGTGGTAAGGTATACACAATACTCTACAGTATGTTTTACTATGCCTAGATTCGTAAACATGGCCATAGTTAGCGTGGAGTGGGTGTGATGTATTCCTATAGGTTCTGTATCGATCCCCCTATTCCTGACCCTGTTCTGGTTAACAAGTTAACTAGCAGCCATCCCATGATGCAGAAACCGTTATCTGATTAAGCCACACCACGGCACAGGAACGTGTTATCTGATTAGGTCATAACGCTTGCCATCTAATTAGACAAGCGATATTCCTCCAGCCCCTGATACGGCATACGGAGTTCTCAAAACAAATCAAACCTATGACAACCTGGGAAAAACCCTGCGGCCATTGTTTTGATTTCATCGAGAACTTCAGCAAAAGAATGTGCTAACGACCAAGTCGTATGACATCCTTATTGACGTATCTATTTCCATCCTTACGTCAATCTCGGCACCTTACAGGTATAAATATTACCGGTATTGCCTTAAGCAAACACACGCGGTGGTGATGAGATCGGAGCAGCCAGACTTGCCGAAGCCCAGAGCAGAGCAGACCCCGCTGGCGCAGCCCCGCCTTCCTGACGCGCTGAGAACGAGACGCTGCTTTCTCCTGCCGAGAAATCCAGCTCCGGCGCTTCCGAGCAGCCCTCGCAGGCAGCTTGGAATATCGAGACCAGAGACGAGAGATACCATCCCTCATTCATCCTAGATTCCAGGTACAGAACTGAATAACCCCTCGCAGAGAATTCTTGAGTGAGTCACTTGGCAAAACAAACTTAACTTAAACTGCTACTTTCTATTCCCGCCCACGTATTAGGCTTAGGTCAGGTACACTGGGGTAGGCGTAGTTAGAAACACCAGTTGAGTACGATTAGTCAAATGTATATGTGTATGTATCTATTTTATCCATTTTAAACCACCTTATGGCTTAGAAACCATATAAATGTTTTTACAGTATTATTTTATACTTCTGCTTTTATTGTATGCACTTTACTTAACCATAAGTATTGCGATAATATCGATCCATTTCTCTTGTATGAGAAAAGAGACTGATCAATAAATACCATCTTTTATTGAACACGCCCGTCTCTTCCTTTTCTCTACAATCTGGTGAGACTAAGAATGCACGTACTGACTGAGTAAAATAAGTTGTCTTTTGTTTTCACACGACTCTAGAGATACACTCTTGATTAGGGGAGAGCAAAGTTGTCATGTTCTATGGTTGTCAGAAACTAAATCCCTTCTTGTCTATCCAGGGAGGTTCAACTCCTCCTTGCCTATTCGAGAAAGTTTCTAGTGAACTCTGAGCTAGCTGGCAAACCCAAAACTTTAAGTCTAATATCGACAGTAGAAGACCTAGTTAACGTCTGGTCTAGGCCTATACTATTGAAGGTATTATTCCAATGCGCAGAGCCTATTGGGATAATAGGAACTACACTACAATCCAGATTCATTGTGAGTGTGCACTGTGCTATACATAATTGTGCATGTTTGCCATTGTGCCCTTCTCCCCCCGTCCCCCCAGTCCCTGGTCATTACTCACCCTGTTGCTGTCGGGTCAGGTCATGTTGAGCAGTGTCCGGTCGCCGAACTCCTGCCACCGTCTCCCCACTGATGACTGTGGACACCATTTTCTCCATTTCATCCAGCTCCTGCTTTGGCACTGGACCCCCACCTCCAGTCTGAATTGCTGCTTTCCGGTTGTTAGCAAGTTTTAGCTTGGTTTTGCGCTTCACATCATTCCAGCGTTTCTTGGCACTTCACTCCGACTGCATTCACCTTGGCCAAGATGGACTGCATTATTACATTTTTAGTTGCCAATGACACAGTGGAGGTGATGAACAGTTGTTGGTGGTGTTCTATCACCTCTGTAATCAGGATCTTGGTTTCCTCTGGACTGAATCGCGGGTTCCTCTTCTTCTTCTCCATGCCCTTCTCCTTCCCCGAGGTCCCTGGCTGGTCCTCCGGGGGGTTTGTAGGGGTTCTGGTTGGCCTCTGTAGCTGCTCCAGCTTCCTCAATTGTTTGGGTTTTTTATTTTTTTTTGCCAGCTTTTATGGTGATTTTAACCGCCTGACCTGGGAATAGCACGATATTTTTATCGATGGTGGGCCCATCACCACTTTTTTCACATTCGGGTTTCCTTTTTTATCTGCGCCCGGTAATTTTAATGCGGACATTTGATGTGTTATCGGGAAACTATCTCCTGTTGCCGGCGTGTTGAGACTACGTCGTTAACACGGTGTTAGCTTCCCACGATAGATGGCATAATGTAAAATTACGTTAACCTAGGTTGGCGATAATTATCACCCGTTCTTGAGAATATTCCCCTCAGTGTGTTAACGCGGCTTGGAAAATATGGAAAAAACGTTAGTAGACTATTGAAAATTCTCAGGTGTAATAGGTACACACCCAAATGGCGTTACTCAATATTTCCAACTACGAGATATGATACAATGGTGGTAAACTGGGAGCAAGCCGGGATCGACAGGATAATAAATCTTTATGACCAAACTGGAAATTTTACATTCACAGGACTTGTGCAAAGATATGGGGTCAGTGATAAAACACATTTTAAATATATACAGATCAGGGAATGTCTTAGGTGCCTTCCCAATGGCCCCCCAATCTGGATAAGATCTCATTATTAGAACAGGACAAGATCAGGGATTACCACCCCTTTGTTAGGGACCTCTAGGACAGAAAGATCTTGTTCTTTAAAAAGGTACCCCGAATGGGAAAGATCTTGTTCTTTAAAAAGGGACCCCAAATGGGATAAGTCAACAGACAGATTACATCCATTGCACGACCAATAAGGCAGAGGAAGGGCCCGCTGCAGGCAAAAGCCCCAAAAAGCCAATCTCGGAAGAGCAAGGTATCAGTTCAACAGATCATGAAAAACCCCCTTTGGGCTCGACACATCAACATGACAAACTAGGTTTGCAGAGCTCAGATGTGGGAGTTATGGGGCTCCACAAGATCACCACAGTTTGTAGCCCCGCAGCTAAGAACAAGGTTCTACCTGATCACGACGCAACACCATCGCTGACCCACAAAGCTCAAACTCCGCTCCTCAAAGCAAGCAAACGGGCATTGATTACCGACTTTCTTAAAGTCTGCCAAAGACTTTCCACTGGGAGTGGATAGGAACTCCCACCACATGAAGTTAGCTCTAAATCTAACAGTACTCAATTTAACGCCTTCAAGGAGAGCACGAGCAAAGGTGCCATATTGCCATCATCACCACCGCTTCACCCAAGGTGTCACAGCGAACCTCGCAATGCTTTCAACACAAAAACAAGAAGGAACCTTGGGAGCGGGGGATCTGGCCCTCCCGGGTCAGAAGACCTAAATTCCCGACAACTAGCCAAAGGCTCGGACCAATTTAGGGGGTATCTATCTCCCAAGCTACAACAAATACCCCATACATCACTGGTACATGCCTTGGTCCACTGGGCACCGGACACAATTAATGACTTGGTTTTTCTAGAGCAAAGTCCACAATCCATTCAGAAAACGACCCTGATAACAACCGAGGAGCGCCCCCTTCAGTCATCGAAGCTACTGGAAGAAAATGTAACAGCAAGCGAGACTGTAGAACTGGAACGAAGTATGCGTCAGTCCTCAGTTAAATATGATCAAAGTCCTGGAAAGGAGGAAAGCACCGTTAAAAGGCCATCGCCAAGGATTGTGCAACCGTGTGAGCATCGCAACGAATCAGACCCCCGCGAGCATCCTGTCACCTCACCCACACTTAGTCATACTCAGGGGGAAACACCAGAGAGCACTCATACGGCCTCCATTTGGCCGCAACTATTAAAGACAATGGAAACCATAGGTGCTGCCATGTCCTACCATGCGGACAAATTGGACACGCAAGTTGACCTGCTCAACCTCCTGGCCTTCCATGTTCAGGGAATTGAGTCAAATCTACAAGACTTAAATAATATGATCATAAAGGTGCAACTTAACAAGGACTCCACCTTTTATACTTGCCACTGTTCCGACATAATAGATAAACTGGCTACAGTACCCAGCCTGATGACGCAGATATTGGGGGCTGCCACGGAATCCTCAATGGATTCATCTTCGGAAACAATTACAATCATAAGTCAAGCAACCGGCCAACAGTACGCCATAGAAGGTTTAGGCAGGCCGACTGAGGTCAGTAGTGGCTAAGTAAGCTTGGAATCCCAAGACCAACTAGACTCCCCCACCTCTAACTACATCACGACGCCAGCAAGCTCAGACAAACATAACCTAGCAGATCACAGAGAGGAAGCACCACTACTAAATGCTGTACCCAGCTCCAATCCCATTGTACAGGTACACACGCTCACTAAGAGAGAAAGGAAGCGCTTAAGGAAAGCTAGAAAAGCAAAATCATACAGCCGACGCGTACCACCAACGCTTCCCAAAAAAATTAACAATTCCAATAACATCGAAGTTAAGGAGCAGCTAGAGGGTGTTCCACCCCAAATTAGAACAACCTCAGAGCAAGGGCCTACTTCAAAAGTTTACCTCCCTGACAAGGAAACTACTATTCCAAAAGGAGCCACAGATTGCACAAATTCAATCCAGAACGCAAAAAAAGTGTTCAGTATTTTCAATCTACCCGGAGAAAAGCCAAATTGCAAATCACCAACCCAAGAGCAAGCCACCAACACAAACACTAAGCAAAGAAACAGATTAAAGGATAACATTGTATCCACTCATGCACTAGAAAATAAAAGACAAGTCGATATAGATAAACCCGCAAAGATAAAGGGAACAACCTCACGAGACACGCAGGGTGGAGAAACTAAAGTACCATCAGCTCCAGACCTCAACGGACAAGCAACTACAAGCAGTGTACAGACAGTTAACCTGCATATACTAGAGCCAGAGGTGGACCGGGCAGGTACGGCTCCCATAATCATCGAAGAGAGCAGACGATCAAAAATCCAAAAGCGGCACACCTTAAGCAACAAAATCGAGCTAACTCCGCAATACTGCTCAAGAGGGATCCATGACATCTTGAATAGAGGGGCCATTTTAGGACTCTTAGAAGAACTACCAGGCCTGCAACATTTAAAATCAAGCGACTTGGAATTAGTAGAGTTCAGACCAAACCCTCTCCAATAAGGCTCTGATTCCACGATGGACTGACCACATCGTCGCAGAATTGATCCTGACTCATTGGGAGGACTTTGCCTCATGGGGTATTGATCTGAAAAAAGTGGAGCCCGCTCGATATCCCAGCCCGCTGCGGAAACAAAATCTAAAACGAAGTCTCCTAAAAAATGCCAAGGGCCCAGATTTAAGAAGCAGCACAGAAGAAGAAGGTCACCAACTCAGGCAAATTACAATCACGTTTGCCCAACAGGAGGCAGACACGCCCGAAAGGCATCGACATGCCCCTCTGGCATCAATCCATAGGAACAGAGAATGAATTAACAGTAGACCAACGGCAGGGAAAGAGCAGTGCTGTACGATCTGCTCATGGAATGTCAACGGACTAAATGCGAAGCTGGAGGAAGAAGACTTTATAGAGTTCATTACTCAATTTAAAATACTATTGTTCCAGTAAACATGGCAGACTAAAAACACACCTCTCGTGGGATACAAAGAATACTTCATACCAGCACACAAGGAGGCACGTTCCGGCAGGGCAAAAGGAGGTCTTTCCATTTTTACATCGACGGACTTCCTTTGGTCACATAGTTGTATTGACCTTGATTCCACATGGATGCAATGCATTAAAATTTAAATTTCCCCTAACATGGGCCTCCTGATTGTGAACCTTTATATGCATCCCGGCGGAAAACAAAAAGGGAAAAGGATAAAACAACTAGTAACCGTAATCAACATGTTAAAATCCACCTACCCAAGCGAAAACATGCTTATAACCGGAGATTTCAATATGAATCTAATTTAACGCCAGGAGGGAACTCTTCCCACCCACATTGATCCACGGCAGGGCAATCAAGGTAGACAAGTGCAACGGGAAGGAAATGCGCTACAGAATTGGAAGCGCTCCACTTGTACACCTTAAATGGAAGGGGCCACCTAGATACACCGGCTGCCCTAATGAGGGTCTCCAAGAACTCAGGTTCAACTATAGATTATACCCTGGCCGACCCCGACCTATTCCCTTATATTAGAGACTTCCACATCCAGCACCGTGGAGAAAGTGATCATTTCCCACAGACCTTCACCTTGACTATCCTACCAAAAAAGTCTGAGCAAGCGCTGCCTCTATCCTTGAACACCCAAATCTTTAACCTACGGCTAAACTGGAATGAAGAAAACCTCTCCAACCTAATGGCGTCATGCCATGCACTCCTTTCACCCTCTGACACATCAAAGGACATTATAAAGACCTGGGAGTCCTTTGTAGTGGACATAAATAAGAAATTTCAACCTAACCACAGAGGACAAAAAACCATAAGAAACAGAGGAGGGAAATGGTTCACCCCAAAACTGCGACAACTAAAAAGGCAAATGAATGCATTTCTTAGGGCTGAACGCAAAAAGGATCTTCATTTTTTACAACAAACTCTGAAAACAATTGAAGCCTTAAAAAAAGAACTAAAAAGAGAGACCAATCAGGCAAAGCGAACACAGAAGGAAAAACTAGCGTGCACCATACTCCATGCAAGCAAGTTGCAGAACTCAAAAGATTTTTGGTCAAAAATAAACTTTTTGCTCAATGGTAAACATCGGCAGTTTAATTCAGACATGACTGATCAGCTTTGGCGCAGCCACATCGATTTATTATATAACTTCACGCACGATATATCCATAGACAACAAAGTCGAGTCTCTCCCAGAGACTTCCCCGTCAAGCCTGAGAACAACAGCAGATTTAAAGCCCTTGGATCCTAAAGTTACCAGTGAACCATTAACAATAAAGCACACAGGAGAAACCGACTTGATCACACCTACGCAGGTTTCTAACACCATAAAATCAATGAGAGCAGACGGAGCGCCTGGACCAAATGGTCTTCCCAACGCCTTATTTAGGAAAGACCCCACGTTTTGGGCCAGCCAATTATTCCCCTTATTCTGCCATAGCCTAAGGACCGGGAACATTCCCGAATCGTGGAGGGGCAGCATTCTACACCCAATACATAAATCCAGGTCCCGCTCAGACCCTAACAACTATAGGCTAATAGCCTTAATAGATGTGGAGGCTAAGATCTACGCGTCAAATCTATTGGTAGAACTGGAAGCTTGGGTTAGCAGCATAGGGCTAATCCCCTTGACACAAACAGGCTTCCGCCCAGGAATGGGCACTCTTACTAATTTATCCGCGATAACCCTCCTAGCTAAAAAGGCAATTGATAACTCGAACTCGCTGTACACTTGTTTTCTGGACCTAAAAGCGGCCTTTGACAAAGTCCCTAGATCTAAACTCTGGGCCAAAATGAAAGCCTGGGGTGCGCCGCCAAAGCTAATGGGAGCAATCATAGAGCTTTACTCAAATACATGGGTCCAAGTGAAAAAAGGAGATGGCCGATGCTTGTCAAAGACATTTTGTACACTTAACGGCTTAAAGCAAGGCTGCGTATTGGCCCTCTGCCTTTTCAACATTTACACCGCGGACCTAGAAAGTGACTTACGCTCTATCCAGGGAGATCCACCAAAATTGGGTAATTTACCCATAATGAGTCTACAATACGCAGACGACATTGTGCTCCTGTCACAAACTCCTCTCGGCCTTCAACGCATGATTTCCAAACTTGCGTCGTATCTCTCGAATGCACAACTAACAATAAATCTTAAAAAAACAAACATCCTATGCTTCTCCAGCTCTTGCAAGAAAAGACAAAAATGTGTCTGGAAGATAAACTCCACCACACTAACTCAGGTAGACCAATACAAATACTTGGGCATTTTACTGGACCATAAGCTAAAGTACAAACAGCACTTGGAACAGGGGAAATTAAAAGTCAAACAACTCCAATTTGCCTTTAAAACCGTCCAAAAACATTTATGCGGAAATTCCACTGGTCACATTTTAAAGATTGTAGCTGCTAAATTTCTGCCATCGCTTACAAACGGCTCTGAGATGATGGCAACCCGGGACTCCATAGTCCTAAACCTCGCCCAATCCAGCCTGTTTAAAAACCTTTTTTCAATCCCGCGTTATATTTCCCAAGCCCAAATACGCTTGGAATATGGTCTCACAAATCAGCTTCCGGCAAGACAAGGAGCCCTTGCCAAATACTACTGGCGAACGAGGGACGCAGAAGATCACTCCCTGGCTCATCTGTGCTGGCTAGAAGTTGAAAACAGGCAGGGCTCCCCAACTCGACATATAAGTCCCTTAGGCAAGCGCTTCAAGCGTTAGCACTGGAAGAATCCTGGCTTTTACCCATGACTTACACTGCTTTCAAACAGTTAACCAACAAAGCAATTAAACAAGCTTCACTATTAATGGACAATGCTGCAGTGGCTGGTAAAAGCCACGCTTGGATCGTTTTGCCGTCATACATCCATCTGAAACCCCATCCATATTTGCAGGACTGCTTCAGGGACTATTACAAAAGGAAATTAAGCCTGCTAAGGCTGGGCTGCTTTTTGAGTAAAGACCTCACCCCCAAATGGCTACGGTCGTGGCCAACATCCGACTGTCGCCTTTGTGGCAATGGCGCAGAGTCATTACTGCACTTAATATGTATATGTCCGGCACTTGAGGAACTAAGCAAAATGCTCCTGCTACCACTCTTAAGAGACGCTCAGGTGAGAACTTGCAGGGCGGCTGTTAATAAATGCCTTAGTGGGTCTTGGATACAATTATCTTGTAATACCATAAAATGTCTGGAGTACGCCACTCAAGAGCTGGAAAACAAGGTATAAACCAAAGAGGACTCAGGATAACAGGCCTGGCCATAGCTGGCCATGGACCCTCTTTCATTTTTCTCAATGGACACTATTTTCTCCATTCACTAGTGTAGTATAAGTATTTTAATTTGAGTTAAAAAAGTGTACCGTGATTCAACTTACACCACTATTCTAAGTTCTACTTCCCCCCTTAGATCATTTTCTGTAAAGCTTGTGTAATTTTATGTTATTATTATTATTATTATTTTTTTATTCGATTTGTTGTTATTTTGTGTTGTTTTAATGATATAAACGTTGATCGCATGGTAGTAAGTTCCACCCTTTTATGATTTTTTTTACAAATCAAATAAAAGTATTCAAACCATTGGCCTTCTTTTGGGAGTTAACCCCTGCAACCCTACACCCCCTCCCCCGGACGCCTAACTCCCTACTGCTTGGTGCGGGGATCTTTGCACTACTCGAACCACTATCGCCTGCTGATTTTAACAGTAATTCTGAAAGTATAACTGTTAAAATATCTAGGCTGTGGCCTGAGCTGTCAGTGGACTCCTCCAATAAAGAGACAAAGAGATGACAAAATATGCTCAAGACTTTGCAATGACTTAAAAAAGCACACGTAGTCCGAGGTAATGTCAGTGGGTGTATCCAGAGACGTATCAGGAAACAGAAAAATGTTTGATAATGCAGAGGTTGTAAAACTAGGGGCACTAGAGAACATTTCTAAATATTTGTTTCTGCCGCTTAGGCGTTTCAGGCAGTAAATCCAAACCCCTGTACGCAGCCTCCAGATCTGGTTTAAAGGGTGGATTGTCCGGTAAGGTGTAGTCCAGTACGATAGAAGTCTGTGAGGCCTGTGGGGCTCCGTGAGCCACTTTAACGTTACACACTAATGAGCAATCGCTATAAGGAATATTTTCTCCCCTAGAATGGGTCACTTGTTCTTGTTGTCCTTGTGGCTGGTTAGAGATAAGAGACACACAAGCCCTCTACAGGTGCAGTCGCTGACTTTCATGAACTCTTGACTTTTCTTTCCTTGTGGGCTCAGCTGCAGATGGAAATGTCTTCAGATAGTTTTTGATAAAAAAGCCAGTATTATTCCTCTCCCTTGCAAGACTCCCAGATGAGGCGCTTTCTTTCTTAGCGAGTTCGAGTTTGTTTTTTGGCACGATCTGGTGGAGAGCACACTACCTGATCTGAGTTTTCTCCTCGTCATAATTAAGCCCAAAGGCAGTTGGATCACAGAAGCAATAAGATGGAAAAGGTGAAAGGGTGGTGCCAAAGAAGGTCCTAATGAGAGGAAGCACTCCCCAAACCTGCAAGCCGCACCCAGTCTTAGAGGGGCCGCTTCTGCAGAGATTGGTTCTACCATACAGCCGGAGGCCATATGCCATTAGTGCTACCGCAGAGCCAGCACTCAATGACCAGCTGGACACCAGCTTTAACACACCCTCCGTCACCTCCAGTCAAGGTCTAGAAGGTACGCACCGCCAAACCGACCCTAGTAGATGTCCCGCACCATAACACCACAGAGAAGGAGCATGCGCACATTTGGAGACCCGCTACCAGTTTTGCAAATAGATTACGGGTGGTTGCAGCATGCAATCCAGGGCACGAGTTGGCGGTACACGCAGGTACACCGTTTCCCCTAATCTTTTCACAGGGCGGACGCCATCCCCCCTGCCAAGAAGCTGGTCCCCACGGAAATATGTTGAACGTATCTCCGTGTAATTTTCAGACACGTTCAGCACGTGACGTCATGAGGTCATTTGCATATTGTCAATCCCCCCACTTCTTTTTATAGGACTCCGTGGATTCTGAAGCACTGGGAGGATCTCCCATCCCCCATGCACTCCCATACACCCAGCCTTCTGCTCCTTTTGCTGCTGGGCCTTAACAGGCCTAAAGCCGGCCTCGTCCCCAAAGGCCACATGAGGGACCACTTGTAGTGTCTTGCTCTTAATAATGACAGACACTTACTTGTAGTTTATGGGAGCTTTATTGTCTGCTTGCTCTCCGGTCCCCGTCCCTACTCTAACTGCCCTAACCTCGTCCCTTTAGCTCCTCCTGTTCCTGTTCCCCTAGCTCCACCCCAACCACTAGACTGCATCACAATATTACATCTCCCCCTTTGCTAACAAAATTAATTTAGCATCCACCATATCTGTAGTCCTTCGATTAGCCACACGGGTCTACAGGCCGCCCATTTAAGCCATGACGACACATCTCCAGTTCCATGGTGTGGCTTCCTCTTGCCTGGACACAAGTCTCCTTGACTACAGGAGTGCATCTTTGAAATTGCGAAATGTCTCGTGTGATCTTCTTGTTCCCTGATTCATGGCGGTTTCCGATAGGCTTCTGGGTTATCCACTCATCTTCAGTCTCCGAGGCGATCATGACTGCTCCTCGTGAGGTGACCATGAAGGGCTCAGCGTGATGGCGGCAGTCTGTCTTCCTTTGGGGCTCTTGTTCGATTGACGCTTGATCTCCTTCATGAGAGGATGTTGTTCTGGTTCTTTTCCGAGCACCGGCACATAATTTTACTTCCTTTTGTCTTGTCCAGTCGAGGGCGGCACCGTCCTCCTGTTCAGCGTCATGCATACCAGACGGTGATACACCGTTTGAAAAGATCATCCTAGTTTGGTCCGGGGACTCATTTGCCATCCTAGTCTGGTCCAGGGACTCATTTGCTGCCGCTGGTTGTCTCACCCACTCCCACTCGCTTTTGGGACTAGTGAACCCTTTGACTATCTGAGCATGTGCATGTTTCCCTCTCCTCTGGTGATGATTTGTCTCTGTCAACACGTCAGGTTTTCCTTGCAGAGTGACTGGATAGTCCTTTCTCATCCAGTGTGTAATGTCCCTTATATCTGTTTACATTAGGTAGGTCCTTTGAGTCAGCCTCGCTGACCCCCTCAGGGGTGACGGTATATTCTTTATGTCTCAACATACCTGCGACTGACATGACAGATTGTCTTGTGGTGTGATTGGGTCTTCAGAGACATTGGTGTGAGATAGTTTGCTCTTGATGGGAAGACTGTCCTTTGGTTCGATGGTGTGTTCGGGTGATTGATGACATGGACATTGTCGGAACCATGACTCGGTCGACCAGAGGGATCGAACAGACATGCTTTCTGAATCGGAAGAGTCTTTTGCTGATTTCCTTCGAGAACGTTCCTTTGGGTGTGTCTTGAATGATAGATTTCTTACACAGGTAGGCCGTGACAGGCTGCTCCTAGAGTCGGAGTTCTCTTTGAGATATCTCTCTGGGTATCTTTCTCGAAGTGACTCCGGTGCCATCTCACTGGAGAGGTTGTTTGATGACCACTTGTTTATTTCTGGAGTTTGATCCCAGGGTACTTCGTCTCTGCCTCTCTGGTGTCTGAGTGAATCACCCCGCCTTATGTGGTTTGCTTCTTCTTCTCGTTTGTTTGGTGCACTGGCATCTGTGCCATGGGGGTGATGTGTCCCACTGCTTGATGCTTCCTCGGACTCATCTACAGAATTTAGCGAATAGTGAGATGCTCGGGGTTGTTCGTGTGCCGAGTTCCAGGGCTGACATGATTGGTCCAATCTTCTATGGTTTGTCTTTCTTACCCGCTTGTTGTGCAGGCTGTCATCTGGTCCATGCGATCTGTCCCACTTGACGATTCATCCTCTTCGGAATAGTTAGTGCCATACTTTGAATGACTCCTTGAGGGTGAACAGCTCCTTGAGGTTGTCTTTCGTATTGTTGACTCGGAGTATTCCATGTCACTTTGTCTCTCCCGCTGTCTTATCTCTTGTCTGCATTCACCCTCCCTCTTTCTGGTTTTGTTTGTTTCTTGAGCTTTAATCCCGGACATGAGGGATGTCTCTTTCCGGGTATTTTGGTGTCTTGCATTCGGGTGCAGTTCCTTCGATCTGTCTCTTGCTTTGGGCCGCACTCCAACTTCGGCCTTCCTGATGATTTCCTTTAGCGACCAATGCCCTCGAAGAATCTTGCGCTTCGTGTTAGAACTTGAACAGCCTTCGATGATCCGGAGCCGAACTGCTTCCTCATTTGTAAGCGTGTTGAAATGGCAGCATTGTACCAGACTTTGTAACCGGTTAATGAATTTTGGCAATGGTTCTCCTGGTTCCTGCCGTGCTGTGTTGAAGGCGATGCGATCATGATCCACGTCTGCCTGTGCGTGGAAATGGGCACGTAGCTTCTCTTGGAGTCTTTCATAGGTCTCTGTGTCCTTTTCAGGAAATGTTCTGACTAAACGTCGGCCCTCATGACCTACTAGCTGGAGGAGTAGTATCAGACATTTCCCATCCCTTCGTTCACCGATTGCGTCCAGAAAATCGTCCAGTGATTCCAGACACCGGGTCCATTTAAGACCCAAACTCCGACTGTCAGTCTGTGTCACTGGGGGTGGTACTTCAATGCAGGGGTTGTACCGTTGTGTGACTTTTCCCACCGCCATGAGAGAGGAAGATTCTGATCTGTTACAGGCACAGGACTGTTCACTTTGCTTCCCGTCTTCTTTGCTGACTCTCTTCAGCCGAGATCCTTGGTCTGGTCGTTTGCTTTGAGGTTGGTAAGCTTCACAATTATCTCAGTATGCGCCAGTGAGTGAAACTTGGATTTCTTGAGTTCAGAATGGCCACCACTCAGCTACACTATGCGTAACTCGTGACTCCCTTTCCTTAGAGTCTCATGCTAGCTGAAGGTGGTTGATGACTCTTCCGCGATGATGCCGGGCACATTTGACATCTTGTTCATTCATGCGTCTCTTCTGGACTAGTACAAGTCATCCAATCCCTTTGTTGATGAGAGAAGGCTTCCTCGACATTCATCTACTCATGCTTTTGGATCATTCATTTTATTAGCCTCTGTTACTTTTGAATTGTTTGTCTTCACGTGGTGCTGGACGTTTACTTTTGCACTTGCCTTTGCTTGTGTTTGTGGCATTCGAGGTTTGTGCGGGCTGGTGATTGTTTTCAGTGCATCCCTTGCACTTGCCAGTGTTTGCTGTGTTCATTGGCCCTTTGCTCCTTTCACTTCATGTTTCTTGTACTCATGCTTGTTTACATTCAGTGCGATCTTCGCTTGTTTCTGGTACTGCCTTCTGCAGTTCTGCCCTCTTCGGGGTCTTCTGCAGGACTGCCCTCTTCAGGTCCTCTGCAATTCTGCCCTCTTCAGGGCCTTCTGCAGGACTGCCCTCTTCAGGTCCTCTGCAATTCTGCCCTCTTCGGGGTCTTCAGCAATTCTGCCCTCTTCAGGGTCTTCTGCAGTTCTGCCCTCTTCGGGGTCTTCTGCAATTCTGCACTCTTCTGTTTGTTCTCACCGTTGTCTTTATCTGTCTCTTGCATTCGCTTTTGCTTGGTCTCTTACATCGCTTGCGTTTGCTTATGTTTTTTCCTTTGATTACGTTTCTTGCATCTGCTTAGGCTTGTTTCATCACACCTCTTATATTAGCCAGTGCTTGTTTTCTTGCACCACTTGCATTTACATGTGCTTGCCTATGTTGACTCTTGTATTCACTTGTGCTTGTTTACTTGTTTAATTCACTTCATGCATTTGCCAATGCTTGTTTCCTCGCGTTTATCAATGCTTGTTTCTTCTGTTTGCCAATGCTTGTTTGCTTGTCTTCGCTAATGTTTGTTTGGTCTTCGCCGATGCTTGTTTTGTCTTTACCAAGGTTCGTTTGCTGGCTTCTTGTCTTCGCCAAAGCTTGTTTTGCATTTACCAATTCTTTGTTTTGCATTTACCAATGTTTGTTTTGCATTTACAGATGCTTGTTTTACATTTACCAATGCTTGTTTTTGCACTTACCAGTGCTTGTTTTTGCATTTACCAATGTTTGGTTTGCATTTACCAATGCTTGTTTCGCATTTACCAGTGCTTGTTTTCTTGCTTCTGGTCTTTACCAATGTTTGTTTGTTGTCTTTGCCAATGCTTATTTCTGCAAGTTCTGCTTGGCCTGACTCTAAGATGGCCGTCTCCACACTTCACAAGGGGATGTCTCTCCGGCCGCCTGACTTAAAGATGGCCGCCATTCTGGAAATCTTGTCCTCCACGAGATTTGATGCCATTCACTCTCCAGGCTCACAAGTTTCCTCGGCACTCACCGGCAGCCGATTTTCTTTGGGCAGCACAGCCTCAGCGATTCCTCAGATGCTCCTTGGACACCGGAGCAGCCAGGTAGGATCGGGGTGGGCTCCCGATTTTTTCTCGTTAGGCACGTGCCGTTTTGCACGCATCGGGGGTGAGCAACGTTTTGGCGCGAACCGGCGCTTCACATCAAACGCTTCCAGCGCTCGACTGCGCTTCCCCCTCAGGGCTCCACGCGACTGGATGATCGCGGAGTAGGGTCAAATGCCGCTGGTTTTCTGATCTAGGCGGCGGTCCCAGCGCAGACACACATGTCACAACAGCGCTTTCTTCTTTTGCGCTACACAGGACGGGACGCTTCTTCTCAGGGGTTTATAGGTGACAGATTTCACCATCCCACCCTCGTCGCCAGCTGTAGTGTCTTGCTCTTAATAATGACAGACACTTACTTGTAGTTTATGGGAGCTTTATTGTCTGCTTGCTCTCCGGTCCCCGTCCCTACTCTAACTGCCCTAACCTCGTCCCTTTAGCTCCTCCTGTTCCTGTTCCCCTAGCTCCACCCCAACCACTAGACTGCATCACAATATTACACCACTGATGATCCTGCAGGGCCCAGCTGTTGACTGTAGATTGTGGACAGATGTGGGGGACAAGGACAGCTTCCAGGTCAGAGCCCTCACCACTAACCTCCATCTTTCTACTCTGGAATAGCAGTGTGGAGGGGTAGCAGAATAACAGCGATTTAAGAAAGTTGCAGAGACAGGAGGGGTGGGAGCTCATCAGGGCTGCAAGCTGCACCCAGCCCTTTCTGGACCGCTTCTGCGGGCCTAGTGTTGTAGCAAAAGCGGTGGGGTGTAGGTCCATCGCACCCCCCCACCGTTCTCCGTTAACATGCCCCTTCCTTTGGGACTTACCACACAACCCAAATAACCAGGTGACCTTTATCCAATGTTCAGACCCAATGACCGAATGTTCAGACCCTTGGATACTGCCTCATTCTCTTGTGCTCTCAAAATTGGACAAGGCAGCCGTGCTCAGTGTTGCTGCATTAGTGGCTTCTCAAAGAATAAACTGGCCAGGCTGCCTAAATACAACTAGTTAAAAACTTCTGGAGACTGGCGAGGGGCAGCCATGCCATTGGGGTGGTCAAAAGGACAACGGGGATGCTTACTGGAGCGGCAGGAGGGATGCTGACTGGCCGTCTCAGCTTGTAGCTTGCCTCTCACAGCCTCTATGCAGCCGCGGTCGGTAGGGGAGTACCTGCCGGGGCGGTGACGTGGGGAGGGGCAGGGTGGGGGTTAGTAATGTATGGATAATGGAGGTTTGCAGGTAAGTAAACATTTAAATAAATCAAATGAATTTCGTTGCGCGCACTGCATTGCATTTGGGGATGCAGTTTGCGCAACGACCGCGGCTGCCTCTATGTCACAAGACCTTACATGCCTCTCTCAGCACCTTGCAGACCCTGCCGCCTCCCTAGCTCTGCCGCAGCAGTTTTGGCCTTAAAAGCTCTACAGGGCCATGGAGGGCCACTCCTCGCGATACCACGCATTGCCTGCCATGCCCCCTCCTTGCAGCTCAGTGCAGCTCGACAATCGATTCTCTGCACTGCGCCTCTTCAGCTGACTGAAATGCACACAAGCTGGCAACCATCAGGCATACAGTTATAAAATTACAAATATTTACAAAATTACAGTTGGTAAACCAATATACAACCAGTCTCAATAGGCCCTAACAAGAATCATCACAGTAAAATTCTACTTCCAAGGTTTGTAAGAGCGGGTGACCAGCAAAAAAATAAGTTGCCTACTGAGGAAATCTCTGAGAATATATTTAACCTGTAAAATATTGTGTTAAAACTATTCACTGTTGATACCTATTGGCTTCGACAAATGATTTTCATAATAAATACTCCAGGTCTTCTGCCTTGGCCCTAAACTTCTATATCCAAACAGGTCAGACCTAAGACATCTGAGAGAACATTTTCCTGCATACCATTCAAGTCAGTCAGTCAGTCAGTCAAAGAGTCTTTATTTAATTTAGTTAAAAATCATACAAAGAGAATAAAACGTTTTTGTACAAGTAAAACAATTAAACAATTTCAATTCAATCGAATTCATGTGCCGAAAAATTTAAGCTAAAAACATGATTTATAAAAAGATGTTAAAATGCAATTCATACGGGGGAATCTTATGATATCTTACGTGATCTCGATCTAGCCGCCGCCACTAAAAAGTTTGCCATACAAAATGTGATGCGGATGTTACACAATGATTGAAGATAAATCATGGCTGGTCTCACCTGGGAGAAACCAGCTTCCCTTAAAATAGGTAACAAATATCTTTTTCTATGATCTAAAAAGAAACCACAGAACATAACGAAATGCAGGGTGTTTTGCACAGAAAAAATATCACAAGTACAGGGCGGTGCTGACTCTGGTTTCACCCATGTGTTAAAACTTCCCAAATAAAAATGTATAAGGGTGAATCTAAATTTAGTCAAAAGAAACCTGTGAAATGGCTTGGTGACAAAACATAAATAGGGTTCTAGTGCGATGGAATTCACTAACAAATAGTGTCGTCTCACTGCTGGCTTCTGCAGTTCCCTTTCCTCTCGACACATTCTTGCCCTTCGCATAATCTGTTTTTTGACGATGTCTACATCCTGTTTCTTGATGCCAGAGGGGTCTGTAAAGAGTTCCGGGCGGCCCAGATCCATAAAGGACTTCTTCAGGTAGGCCATCCACGATACTCTACCACTGCGATCCAATGACATGACATCCTTCATTATCAGGTGATTAAGAGTTAATTCTTTATTGAGCCATGTCTTTAGCCAGTAGGTTAAAGGCGCTAGGTTTAACCTGGAAAAACAACTTTCGAAAGGAGGGCCAAGGGAACTATGTTTACCGACCATTGAAGATAATATCCCTTATTAACAATACTCTTGGCCTAAACAATCTTATAAGCATACTGGACAGTGATATTTTCACACTGTCATTACACTGTTTTTATATCTGACGTCAAGGTGGATACCAATAAATATATTTTTCTACCTTGACCGCCATTTTAAATCACCACTATATATTCCTTTTGAGCACTGCACTCTATCAGCACCACTTGTGGTGAGGATACATCTATCTTCAGGACAATGGTCTAAAGACACTAAGCCACTATCATTGGGCTTGGACATATGGACCTTGTTCGAAAGGTCCTAAATGACGATGTTCCGCCATATGGGTGGGCTGATAGGACTTATTTAAATACTTGATATTCCTCTACCACAGGTGGAAACTGTTTATGGTATAACTCTTTTTCCTGGTGTCTGTCCTACTCAGCTTTCTCCTTTTTTTGACCTTCAAGTTTTTTGTTGTTAAGAGCTAGGTTTAACCTATCACAAACATAATCCTGACTCAATTCTGCATGAATGGAAAAGTTTGGTGTCGACTGGGGAACAGACAAAAGGGCACGTAAGAATCTATTTTCCGCTTTTTGAATAGGATCCAGACATACATAACCCCATAATGGTGCACCATACAATGCCACTGAAAAACATTTACTGTTGTAAACCTTTAGGAGGGCTTCCATCGGTCTAGAGCCCAGCCTTTTTGAAAAACCCAAAAGGGCCACTGATGTCCTGGTCACCGCTAGGCTTTTGGCCCTTACCTGTGGGCCCCAGGTACCCCTGTCGTCAAAAAGCACCCCCAAGTAGGGAAAAGCTGGAACCCTAGTAACAACTTGGCCCTTACATTTAAAAGTTTTGACTAAGACCTTTTTCCTATGGTGTCCAACAACCGTGGTGTGTGACTTGTTTGAATTGACCTTCAAGTCTAGTTGGTCCATGAAGGTACCAAAGGCATCCAGGAGCCGCTGGAGACAGACGCCAGTGCGGGCTATCAACACCGCATCGTCCGCGTATAGGAGAGCAGGGATTTTAACTTCTCCTACACGCGGAACGTCTCTGGCCACTGCATCCAGACAGCTACCTAGGCCATTGATATAGATTGTGAAAAGCAGGGGGGCCAGTATGCAGCCCTGCCTGACCCCTCGCATGGAATTAAAGCGGGACGTACATCTACCCTCTTTTGTGACCCGCACAACTGCGAATAGCTCTTGGTGGAGTGAAGCCATAAACCTAACCAGTGCCACGTCGATCCCAATCCTCAAGAGGATGTCCCACAACTTAGACCTGTTCACCAAGTCGAAGGCCGAGGAGAGGTCCATAAACGCTAGGTACAGAGCCCCCTCCCCGGCCACCGTATACTTTGAGATCAGCAGGTGTAAGTTAGAGCACTGCTCTATTGTTCCTCTCTTCTCTCTGAATCCATATTGGATGTCAGCCAAACCTCCACAACACTCCAAACTATCCCTAAGCCTGGCCAAAGGGACTCTACCTAAGATCTTGATTGCAGAGTCCAAAAGGGATATGGGCCTATAGCACCCTGGGTCGTCCCGGTGCCCCTTCTTAAATATGGGAATGATTGTAGAGGTTACCCATGTGGTTGGTAAAGAGTTGCCGATAGCAGCTGTTAATACATTGGCTAGAATGGCCGCCCATAATTTTGGGGAGTGTATGTAGAAATCTGCCGGCACCCCGTCTGGCCTGTGGGGGCTTTGTTCTTAGTAGTGGCCAGAATAGCTATTCTCAACCTCAGCCCTGTTAAAGCATATTGGGGGCCTCCGGGATGGTCATATTAATCGACTGGGCGGCTGTGCCAGTGTCTCCGTAGACTGATCTAAAATGTGCCAACCATTTATCGTCCGGGATGACACAGTCCGTGACTAAATTTGGTGAGTCAGAGAAAAAGGGCTGATTAATTACGGCCCAAAATTGCCTGCTATCTTGTAAGATATCGGTAGAAAGTAAGGTCTCCCAGGCCTCATTTTTAATTTTGTCCTGCCTGACCTTGATGGCTCGCTTATAATCCTTTCTTAATATTGCGATTTCTGTCCTCACCCTTGGGTTTGCTTTAAGAGCAGCCTTTAAAGATTTGTGGGCTTTCGTACATGAAGCATCAAACCAACGGCAATGGTTGCTTCCGCCTTTCCTTAGTTTAACCGTGAGGTGAGAAGAAATTTGGCTACAAATGGTTTGAAAAGCATCCAGTATCTCATGATCTGGGGTATCTGGGTTCTGGCAGGTCGTGACCTGGTCCTCAATTAGCGGAAGAATGTCAACATAAAAGTTGTCCGGGACCACGTTTGCCCACTTGAGCCTTCTACCTTGGTCTTTTGAGCGTAAAGTAAGCCCTGTATTTGCTTGCCCCGGCATCGGCCCGATAGGGTCCCCCCAAGCGACCTCCAAAAGTACGGGGTTGTGGTCACTGAGGGGAAAGGGGACTGTACAATAAGAAATAACACTATTAAGGATAGCTGGGGTCACAAATATATAATCAATTATTGTACCGGGGACTATCCCCTTAAAAGTGGGTGTTCTAGACTCCCCTTCTGTGGTTGTGGGTTCTGAGAAATTAAAATTGGCCAGAAAATCTTTCAACTCCACGCCTGCTTTAGTGTGCTCAAAGTGTGGTCCCTCAGGTCCCGAACCCCCCACAAAGTCGGTTGAGCCACACATGAGTTTGCAGGGGTGGATATTAAAATCGCCCATGAGTACACATTCAAAATTGGTATGTGTATTCTGACTGACTGAGTTTAAGAAGGAGTCTAGGGCAGCTATATTATTAGCACAACAGTCCCTATATCCTGAATTATAAAAATTTATGAACAAAGTGCTCTTTGTGGAACTAATTTTCCTTTCAACAATTAAAAGGTTTGGAGAATCGGTTTTAATCTGCCTTAAAGGCCCTTTAAGGTCTAGCGAAAATAGGGTTAGAAGGCCTCCCCTAGCCCTGCCTGCATTACTGGGGGTAGCGGCTACAGCGAAACTGGTAAGCCCGTCCAGCCAGAAGCAGGATGAGGTGTCCCATGTTTCTTGTAGGGCAATAACATTGTGCTCAGAAACAAAACTAGACCATTCATTGTCGCCAATTTTTGATCTAATTCCTGCCTCATTCCAACTAAGGATTTTACAAACTGCGACCCCATTTGAATTTCTAACCCCCTCGACCGGTATTGAAGCTTCATTTATTAGTCAGTCTTTGTCATCTAAGCCAGACAGGGGGGCAAAATGGTTACTCAAGTCTATAACTGTTCCCATTGGCTTGTCCCAATAATCAATTCAGGCCCTACTTTACTAAACATACGTTTTCCCACATGGCAATCATGAGACACACAGTTATACAATTTCAAAACGTATAACAATTAGCAGTTTGCAGAGCAAAACCCCTCTCTCCTAAGAGGGCTTAATAACATTCTAACCGTGCAAATCGTAACATAAAACACTTATAGACCCATATTCAGATATGTACAATTCTGGACGCAGTAATTCTTTTCACACATTCATAATGCGTTTCTTCGCATCATGTTTAGGACCGTCTGTTATTATATATTACAAATAATGTGGAAACTGTATTTTCTGTTTCAAGCAAATGCACAATAGCATATAAGCCCCAAATAGCATATGCAGTCAATTCTTCATTTCATTTATTGGAAACAGTAGCGTTTGTAATGAACACATCATCATCTTTGCCACCAGTGTTCAGCATCATATTTACCACTAGATGGCAGCAATTCCCCATTGGTGTCACAGTTCTCCAACTAGTGATTTCCTCTACCAGAAGGAGGCTCAAATGGGAACCTCTGTTTTGATAATAGTTCATATTCTGAATCTGACTTAATCTAAGTTGTTTTTTTTCTAAATGATTAAATCTCGTTCCGTGGAGAAACCCACTGAGGTTCCTCAAGCTGCTTAAAATGCTTACTGCAGAGATCAGAATTCAGCAGAAAGTAAGTAATCTCAGGTCACCCCCATTACAGCGCAAAGTTAACATGACTTTCCATCAAATAGTAAGACAAACACCCTCGGCTCTACACACAGGCCTCATGAGGGTTTACAGGGAGAAGGAATGAGACGGGAAGCCTCGTCGCCAACCTGCACAATACATGTACATTTGTAAATTGGTTTCAGATTCTCTGTGAAGGCACCAGCCGAGAGCCTGCATTGCATTTTATTCACAAAATGTGCAGACATTGTATGCCTCAAGGTTGTTGGCATTAGCAACTGGACACGCTGAAATTACAGGTCAGGATGAATTAGATTAACGGGGATTCTTCTTCAATTTAACAAATGTACCTACCGGTGCAAAGGTGAGTAGCGCTGCTCGTTTGTTTAAAACTGAATCACTATCAGAGGCAGATTAAGCAGTAGTCAGTCTCTGCCACTTTTCAAGCAGAGGTTCGAAACGCGTTGACCCTGAGCCTCGGAAACAGAACAAGGGTGCCACTAGGGCTGCTAAAATATACACAGTGTTTTCCCTAGTTTTGCAACCCATCAATTTATTTTTCTCTTGGCTTAGATAGACAGGCAGGAAACGTTGTTGTATTGTTTTTTTTCCGCCTGTTTCACTGTATTTAACGTAAAGGACTGGTTTCCAATGTGAATTGATTATTAGCTACTTGATTCATTGTTTTTGGTGTTGTTTGTATCAATTGACAATACTTTTTAAACACTTGTATAGCACTTGTATATTTATGCACATTTCACGTGTTTGTATATATATTTTCACTGTTTGATGAGTGTTCTTTTCATGATATATACAAATGAGATTGTGTAATGTTTTTCTAAAAATATAAAACAACTAAAATAAAATAGGTGACCCTCCAGAACTAATTCGCTGTGTGGGATCAAAAATCCAAATAAGAAATCTGTCTGACTACTTTGTTGTGTTTTGCACTTTTCAAGCAGAAGCATCTCCTTTTTTTGACGTTTTGTTTCTGTTGTTTCCACCAAGAAGAAATCTAAAGTAGAAGAAAAAGATCATAACCGGGGTTAACAGACTAATCCAGTTAAAATGTGTGCGTGAGCTCAATAGCGAAAATGGGCCAGCCTATTCTTTAATTTTGAAGTAAAGGTGTCTGGTCCAGAGGCACGAAGAAGTGTGAATGATCATAAGGAGTACATTTTCACATGAATGTAGAATAGCACGCTCATTTTTCTTCGGACGTAAAGTAAGCATAATTATATGGGGTTATACTGTCCTCTACTGGTTGAATGGTTTACTGCACTTTTGTTTCTTTTTTTAGGTTTCTCCTGCACAGCACTTGCATGGCTTGAGAAATCTCTTGTATTAGAAACAAGCATTTGTAATGCAATAGGTGTTGCATTTGCTTGTAAATTACAATGCCTTTTATTTATGCGTTGTAAAAGCCTGCAAGCGGTGCGTAAACACGCAGTTTGTATTTATAGTCCTTGCTTACGAGAAACAAGGCTGGCAGTAAAAGAGGGACGTATTTACTGCCAGCCTTACTTCTCGTAAGCAACAACTTTATGTACAAAGCATCTATCAATACAAAGCAGTGTGTGTTTACGTACTGCTTGCAGGTTTTCAAAACACATAAATAAAAGGCAATGTAATTTACAATGCCAATAGCTCAAACTCTCGCAAATGCGAGACATAATGCATTGCAAATGCTTGTTGAGCTCTGAGATGGAGGTGCAAGCAGCCATAGGAAGGCAGGGACTGTGACACCAAGGCGTGTGTTTCAAAAGCAGAATTGACGAGGAAGAAGCTGCAGCCAAAACAGACCTCGGTCTTTAAATGCACAGCAAGTGTAGCAAGATAAGAGCAAGATTTACAGCCCTGTTTACAACAGAGCTGTGTAAACCATGAGCACTGGTCTTGAGTGCTCCAGCTTAAAGAAATAAATAGTGCTCACAAGTGCTAACTAACAACACATGTAACAGGGGTAGTCCTTTCAAATGGGTGGAGCTTTTAAAGCCCATATCCTGAATACAGCATGTCTTGCAGAGACAGAGCAAGCGCTACCTAGGCAAGACCTAAAACAAACTAAAAGAATCCTAAAAGTGGCTTAGATCCCGCCCATTACTTCCCTTTATTTGCCATTGGCTGGCACCCATGCCACTCTCTTTTCCTTGCTTTCTATTGATCAGCTCCTCCTCCTAGCCTCCGTCTTCCTCCTGGCCTTCGAGTCTTAGTCCTGAATGGAGCCTGTACCAGTTAGTGCTGTCCAGTGTCTTTCCACACAGCAGGCTCCTGCAGTACTTTTTTTTGTTTTTGTTTATTACTTTTTGGGACCTCTCACCCCCACCCTCCTCCCACTTTCTGTTGTTTTTTTTATAGCCACCCCTTCTCTCACTCTCAGTTACTTTAAACCCATCCCTTCCCTCCCCCATCTGTGTTCTTTTTTAATCCCCCTGCTCACCGTTGTTCTTTTAAAACCTTTTCCCGCCTTCTGTTATTTTTAATTTGGCCCTCCGGTGGATTTACATAGTGCAAACGCAACCCAAAGGTATTTGGTCGCTTTACATGACCACCAGTTACATTACTCAAGAACACCTTATTTTTTTATTTTTGGGCATGGGGAGGGGAAGTTGTTTGCGAGGAATCGCAGGGTGTTAGTTTCACAGGCTGCGGTTTGACAGTGCTTAGTTTTGGCATGTCTCTGACCCTGCAACACTCTGTGACATGGTGGGGTAACAACAATGAATGCACAGGTGCAGACATTCTACGGATGACATCAACTTCCTTTATCAGTGTCTGTCAATGACAAGACAATGCACAGATTACGTTACCTTTTCTGAAAATTGTTATTTTATCTGGCATTTGTCAGAAGGCTTGATCATTATTCACTAATAGGATGCGGTAATGGCAGTATAATACACAGGCAACCTGCATGTTTGGCATTCAGAGACGACAAGCATTAACAACAACACACTGCGCGGGCGCCTATTCTGTGTCATGCATGTCCACCCTAGTGCAACAGTGTGCTGTAATAAGTTTTAAGCACATAGACTCATGTTGAATGTTCTTCAAAATAATGTGCACACATCAGTTCAATGCAGGGGAGTGAATGCTCTACATTTTTCTGGTATAGTTTGACTCAAAGTGTTGTAATTACTGCACATTACATGCTATGGGCACATTATATACATTGTTCTATTGTGTAACTGTGTGTGGATAAACCAGTACAACGCACAGGAGTTACTCTACACAGTAACCAGGTGGGACAATACAGCAACTGACTCAGAGGCAATGGGTAATGCTATGCAACCTGCCCACCCTCTGTGGACTACATGTCTGTGGACACAAAGAACTGTCAGAGGACTAGATAAGATATCTGGGACTACATATCCCAGCATGCTTAGTTCCTGCCTCACTTATTAACAACAGGAAAAGAACTCCAAGTGCCAGAACATAAAGGATGAATTGAGACTGGGATGAGCACTCGCAACTACATATCCAAGAATACACACTGATTTAATCAGTCTAGCATTCTCTTCACACTACATCGACATGCACAAACATGATAATATACAAGCATTGGCAAAGCCAACGAGTTTCACCTCTGCATAATCTATTGGTTTTGTCAATGTTCTTTAAGACAAGTTGCACAGTGACGCTAGCTGCTGCACAACATGGCTTAAAGTTTTTTTTTTAAAGCGCAATGACGTGACCTTCATTGACTGCATTGTAGCGCTTTTTTTTTTACTTTAAGCCATGCTGCATAGCAGCTCACACAGCTGTGTAACAGGTCCCACAAATGACAAAACCAATAGATTTCTTTGAGATGAAACATATTGCCTTTGCTAATGCTTGTTTAATGAATTGTTCCAATATATAATCTAACCCAAAGGGGATGATGGACCGAGTGTTGAACATTGCAAGCACTCACCCCCAGTCAACTGATCTGGGTTTAATCCATCATCATTCTTTAGCTCACTCAACCACCCCAGTTCAGACATGGCCATATGCAAATCAGTCTGACCCTGTGCCTCATGGGAACAGTCCAGCCGAACTGCCAAGACATGTCTTCCCTGGACCGGAAACAAGCATCCTGGGACCGGTTTCTGGCTAATTTGCTATCATCAGCCAGGCTAGCTTGAATCTATTGGTTTGTAATTTGTGGGACCCGTTACACAATGCCCGAAACCAGCCCTAGGATGCTTGTTTCCAGTCCAGGGAGGACCTGGCTTGGCAGTTCGAGCTGGACTGTTCCTATGGGGCACAGGGTCAAGACTGATTTGCATATGGCTGGGTTGAAACTGGAATGACATGGTGAGCATAAAAACTATGGATTTAGGCCCAGATGTATGACATTGTTCTGCATTCTGTCCATCAACTGTTGTTTTTGCATTTGTCACCCCGAGTGGGACGGGTATGCTCAGACTTGGGTCCTGTGCTCTCCATGCCACTGGAATCAAGCTATCCTGGCTGATGAGGGCTGAAAGTCCTAAACCGGTCCTAGGAGGCTTGTTTCCAGTCCAGGGAGAACCTGGCTTGGCTGTTCGGGCTGGACTGTTCCCATGGGGCACAGGGTCAAGACTGATTTACATATGGCTGGGTTCAAACTGGATTGGCATGGTGAGCTAAAAAAACGATGGATTTAGGCCCATATCTCTGTACTGGGGTGAATGTATGACATTGTTCTGCATTCAGTCCATCAACTGTCGTTTTTCCAATATATAATCTGACAAGCACTGGCAATGCCCATAGGTCTGGCTTTTAAACAAAAGTTCCTCTTTAGTTAATGATGAGTTTAGGCACTCAATAAGTCACATATATGCGCTCTGTTTCTCATCTTAACACTTGTGTCCATTCATCAACCCACAAACTCATTCTTGCGTTCATCCACTTACACAGACACAATAAACTCACACACATACTTAACAACTTATGCAAGCTAAATTAAAAAATAAAAGTAGAAAAGAAAACATGCTGCCACCTAACCATGGCAGGCATATGCTTGCAATAAGAATTAAAACTAATCATAGTAGGAAGTGTCCTTCTTTCAATGATATCGTACGGCGTGTTTTTGTTGTTTTTTGAAGCTCCAGCATGGCTGCCCTCAGGGCCAGACTGGGAACTGAAACCGGTCCTGGCAAACGTCTCGGCCGCCTCCCCTGGAGGTGAGGAGGGGGTCAAGCTGAGGTGTTTGCTACAGCCGATTTCAGCCCATTTTCTTACAGGGGGGCAATATTGCTGGCCCCGGTAACAAAAAGGCCCCCCCAGGGTCTATAACCGGCCCCCACCCTGGTAGACCACTGGGGAATGGCCCGGTGCCCGCTATGGCCAATCCGGCCCTGGCTGCCATATTTAGAAACAATGTGTTGGCTCTCTTGGAATGGTAATACTGTGAAACTATGAACAATTCCACCAAGGTGGTCTGGTCTAGAGGATGTGGCATCACAGGGATGGGGCGCACTACAGATGAAATGAACAGCAGGCAAACAGCCTATGAGTGCCCACTGGGGAGCTGTATTATGCTCTAAAAATATGAAAATTAAAAGATGAGAAGGAAATAATAAATGAGAAGAAAATATTGAAAACTGAAGCACTGGTGTGCAAGTCCTGGCCCTGCGGGGCACTCATTTTCAGGTGGAGGTGGATGTGCATGTGATCAAAAGAGTGCTATCCCTCAGTAGGCAACAGAGCCAATGTCTGAAGTGACTGACCCAGGCAATTGCGGTTTGGCATATTGAAGTTATATGATGCACTGGTTACACATCTTTAAAGTTGGGGTGCAAATAGTAGTCCGTTTTAAACAAAGTAAATGCTGAGGGCACCTGATGTGGGTTCCAGAGTAATGTTTCAAAGTAGGTTGTGGCTGAAACCCAAAGCGTGTTGCAAAATATGTGTGAGAAAGGCCAAACCTTCTGTTGACAATAGATTATTTACCAATGTATGTCTCTGCACACGCCCACGTTAAAGAATTTTCATCCAGTGCTATAGATAATTGTTCATCGCAAGGAGGTTTATAAGGTTTGGATGCTTATTTCCAGAATTTGCCTGAAGATTTAAGGGATTACAGATTTTTGAACAATGTACAATGTAGGAATCAGCGACATAGAGAGAGTTTAACTCACACTTGTGTTGCAAGCATGGCGCTAAAGTTCTATGCCATTGAACCTATCTCATGAATGTATGTAGAGTATTTCAGCAAACACCTGAGGATTCCCCATTGAGCCTGGCAGAATATGTCTTATTAGTGGTAAATGTATATCTGTAAACTTTAGACATAAAACTGCAGGTCATGTGAACAGGATGATCATGTTAAGATGAATAGTGTGCAAACTCTTTTTGGAGGGTGTTCAAGGTTTAAAAAGAGGTAACCACATTAAATTCTATGAAGACATTTTGTTGGGGACAGGGACAAGGTATCCAGGTGAGAGATACTGAACACCTGATCTCCTGATATAGGTCTCCAACACGGCCACGGATGATCCATTATGTTCCAACTACCGAATGGCTTTGGTGAACTCTCAGGCCCAAAGGTGAATCTAGCTAAGGCACATGTTTTTCCAGTGACACCTAATGTGCTGAGACCTGGTTCTCTGACCCAGGAGGTTCATTGGGCCTCTTCGACATTTCAATATCTTGGCATACAGGTCTACCGTACCTTAAAGGATCTGCGGGAAGACAATCTTAGTGTGGTACTAGGTTCCCTTAAGAGATGTGTGCCCTTCTGAGCTGGTCACGGGACCTAGTTTATTGTATTTTTTTTGTTACTAGCCTGCCAATTTGGTTACCTTCCTCCTGGTTTAAATCTTGAAATGCACTGTTGTGAGACCTTATTTGGGATGGGGGGGGGGGGTGCCATGGATACACTCCAATGGCCTATTTTGGAGGGGGCCCTAGGAGCCCCTGACTTTGAGCTTTATTACCTGGCATCTCAACTCCACTGGATTGCTTACTGGTTGGCTGGGGAGAACCTGGCTGAACTGGGATGTGAGGGTGGCTCACCAGATGATGTTGTGTTACTGGTCCGGTTGCTGCAACATATACCTGGGTTGTGGGTTGTTGGAATACTTTCAGAGACAGCGCTTCGGTGTTGGGGCATTGTGTGGCTTGGGCTCAGGGTCACCCACTCCATGCCCCCTCATTACCTCTGGTGGGGCACTCCGATGGTGGCCACCAAATGCTCTTCACTGCAACCCGGATGGCACCTTGGGCAGAGGCGGGACTGGTTGTGGTCGGGGACTGTTTTGAGGCCAACTCGTTGATACCCCTTGCAGTCCTGGTGAATGCGAGAAACTGGCCTCCTGGATAGTTTTTCAACTGTGAAGCTTTAGTTGCGGCCTTTGGAGCTTTAAGGGGTGGTGGGGTGGCTCAGCCACAGCCACACCCAGTTTTGCAGTTGTTGCTCTCATCGAGTAACGTTGGTTAAATGGTTCTATGGAGCTCTGAATGGACTGATTCGGAAACCTCCAACTGCACTCCGAGACACATGGGAGACTCGACTGGGCAGGGTCCTGTCGGGCAGGGATGGGGCCTGGATTCTCGCTTCACCCCAAAAAGTGTCCCACAATACTTGCTTTAAGGTGAAATAAATTAATTACTTATATCAGATTAATATGTCCCCGAAGAGACTGGAATCAATTTATGGAGGTCTGCCTCAGTGCTGTCGGTGCTGCCTGGTTGAGAATGCAGATTTCTGTCACATGATGTGGTCCTATCACACTGTGCAGGTGTTCTGGACTGCAGTGACACAGAGGGTCAATGTGACGCTGCACCGGGACATACCTTGCACGCTGGATGTTTGCTTGTTGGGTCTGTTTCCATGCCTGGCCCGAAGAAAGTGGGCAACAGATTTATGGATTTGGCATTTATTGTGGCCAGAAGGGTCATTGCAATGATGTGGAAGGTGGCTGCTGGACCGGTGCTATGAGATGAGAATCTGAGAGACTGGCAACAATAGAAGACCCTGCTCTGCATAGGGAAGAAACAGAAGGTATCCGTAGATGCCTTATTGCACTACTGTGGGCGGAGGTACTAGCAGCATTTGATGACCCGGAAGACCCTGTATGATCTTCTCCGGAGGTTTCGACATCTGAGAGTGGAGATGAGACATGTTTAGTTGCACCTTCATGAGGGGATGGAATTGACTGCTAAGCGTGGGGGGCTGGATGGGCTGGATTTCTGTGGGGGTGATTGGACTGTACCCCGGTGTGTCCTTGTATGACTTGCCATGCCTTGATTTTATGGGGAGTGTGCCTGAGGCGCCACAGTGGGGTGATCCCATTCCATGTCTTCCCTGCACACCCTTGCCCCTCCCTTCTTCCATCCAATCCTTCTGTTTGGCCCTTAATAGACACAGCCACTCAGAACTTATTGTTTGTTTGCCTATTTCGTTATTCATGGGGTTTTTATTTTTCCCTTTTTTTCATTTTTAGTTTTCCTTGGCGTTGTTATGATTCATTGTGCACTGTCAGCGAATTGCTGTCTTCCTGTTGTGGGCCTAACAGATTTTATTTAGGTTTACTACTGCATTTCATGTACCTATTATTGTACTAGTTGCATGCATATGGGCTGGATCACTGAGATATGGGTTATTATACCCCACTGACCCCCAACTAGGATGAAACAACATTAAGCTTGACGTGCTATTGGAATGTGCATGGTAATACCTGTTTATATCATTAAAAAATTGTAATAAGACTTTTGTTGTTTTTTTTAAATGAAGGAATTTTGTATGTTTGCTGTGTGAATACCGTTACAAAGAGGATTACATCTACCAAATGTAGGTGACTTGACAGATATGCTATGTGTACAGCATGTTGTCAAACATTATGTCCATTATCACAGGCTTGGTTATAGAAAAATGGCCAGAGATATAGCGAGTTGAATTACTTTATGGTAATGGTAATGGTAAAAGTCTTATATTGCGCGACTAAGCCCAGAGGCATCAAGGCGCCTAAAAACAATATCATAAAATGGTCAGATTACAAGCACTACGGGTAGGCCTTGGAGAAAAGCCACGTTTTCAGGGCCTTCCGAAAGTTCTGGACGGATGGCTGTGTTTTAATTCCATGCGGAAGACTATTCCACAATTTAGGGGCTACAACTGAAAAAGCCCTCCCGCCCCATTTGGTTCGGCGAACACGAGGGACTACACGCAAATTCTTAGACGAAGATCGGAGGGTTCTCTCCGGAGCGTAAGGATGAAGCAACTTCCTCACGCCCTCAGCCCCCTTACCAGTGAGCGCCCCATAGGTCAGGCAGAGAGTCTTAAAGGCAATCTTAGACTCAATAGGGAGCCAGTGTAGAGTTTTCCTGGCCGCCGTGGCGGAGGATAGTCTAGGAGCGTCCAGCACGAATTTAGCCGCCGCATTCTGAACTGTCTGGAGATGCTGCAAGAGACCCTTGTTAACTCCTGCGTACAGAGCATTACAATAATCAAGCCGTGAGGCCACTAATGCAACAACGACCTGCTTACGGGCCTGCGGAGACAGGTAATGCTTGATTTTACGGAGTACTTTAATGATGCCCCAACAGGTAGCTACTGTTCTATTTACCTGTTGTGCCATTGAAAGGTCCCGGTCCATAATTACTCCCAGGTTCTTAGCAGACTCTGTAGGAGTAGGACAAGTTCCCAATGATGGAGGCCACCATTCGGCGGTCCAGATGTTAGCATTGCCACCAAACACCAGAACTTCAGTCTTCACCCCGTTCAGTTTGAGTGAGTTGTTAATCATCCACCCAGCCACCGCCTCCATACAACTTCTAAAGTGGTGTATGGGGGGGCACCGAACGGGGGCAAGACACTAAGATCTGTGTATCATCCGCATAGGAGACTATCTCCATCCCGTATGATCTCACCAGCCTGGCAAGGGGGGCCACATAGATATTGAACAGGGTCGGACTTAATGCCGACCCTTGGGGGAACCCCACATTGCACAGGAGAGGGAGGAGATAGAAAGTCTCCAAGCTTAACCCTTTGCTCCCTCTGATTCAGAAATGAAGCCAAAAGGCTCAAGGCCGAACCATCTACCCCTATCTCCCTCAGACGAGATGTTAGAACAGAGGGAGACAGGGCATCGAAGGCGGCCGTCAGATCTAAAAGAATCAGCAGGGAGGTAGGGCCCTGATCGACCTCAGTGCGGATGTCGTCAAGCACAGTCGTCAGGGCCGTCTCCGTGCTGTGGGCCCTTCTGAAGCCATGTTGGGATTGATCTAACTGTCCCGAGTGGTCCAAGAACGCCGCCAGATGCTTATTTAGATGGGACTCCAGCATCTTGGCAGGGGCGGGGAGCAAGGAAATCGGGCGTAAGTTCTTGACACATCTGGGTCCAAGGAGGGCTTCTTAAGAAGGGGCTTGACTACAGCACTCTTACATTGATCAGGAAAGATACCATCCCTCATTGATCTGTTCATGATGTCTAAGAACGGGGGCAATAGGGTGTCTCTGCACTCCTTCAGGACTTTAAGGGGACAGGGGTCTAGAGGAGACCCTGACCTCAGATTGCTTAAAAGCAAATCAATGTCCTGGGGAGAGAGAGGATGTCCCTGCCACGGTGGTGGCAGGGACATCAACTTCGAGAGAGGACGACATCCGGGGAAACGGGAAGAGTTACAGCCTTTTGTAAGTCAAGGGCCTCGTGGATGTCTGAGATCTTCGTATGAAAGAATCCTGCGATTTGATCACAGAGGACCTGGGAACATATTGTGGGATCAGGCATCTGCAGTGTGCAGAGGGAGTCGACGATCTTAAAAAGATCTCGCGGGGAGGTAAAAGTGGTAGTAAGATGAGCGAAATGTTCTTGTTTCGCCCTAATAACCTCCATCTTATAATCCTTAAGAAGAGATTTATGTTTCTCCCTCTCTAAAGGATCCCATCTCGTCCTCCATAGCCTTTCCTGCCACCTGCAGTCCTGTCTCATGAGTCTTAGAGGCTCCAAAAACCACGGGGCAGAGGGTTTCTGCCTAGGGGAGTAACGAAGGGTTACAGGAGCCAATAAATCCACTGCTGTCGAGACGGCAGTCGTCAATTCAGCCGTGGCCACATTAATATCCTTAGCTGAGCTAATGACAGCAGTCTGAATCAGAGAGTCGAGAGAGGCATTGGTGACCTTCCTGAAGTCTCTTCTAGGTACCAATTTACTGGGGCATGACCAATTAGAATTACTTGGAGCCTCCTGACGTTCCAAAGAGACGGCCAGATGGTCTGACCAGCTCAAATGAATAGGGGGCCAATCAGTAGCCCAGGATCATTAGAGAAAACCCTGTCTAAGATATGCCCCGCCTGGTGAGTGGGGGATTTGACCAACTGCTGAAGACCGTAGGCGGATAAGGAGTCCAGAAGGGTACTTGAATCTCTGGAAGTAACATTATCCAAGTGGAAGTTTAGGTCACCCAGGACTGTTAATTGGACACAGCCAAAATAGGGTTCCATGATGTGAAGCAGGGACTGAGCAAAATCAGTCCTAGGACCTGGGGGCCTATAGATCAATACCCCAACAAAAGGACTGGCCCTGGGAAGAGCAATAGAGAAATGAAGAGCTTGAAAAAGGTCAGAAGGACTAGACAGTTCGAGGATGCGACAGGAATAAGAAATCCTATACAGAATTCCTAGTCCCCCTCCTCTACGCCCAACCCTATCCAGCCTAGCCAGCGCATACCCCTCCGGTATCGCGGTCACCAAATCCGGGCCGGAGTGGTCAGAGGCCCAGGTTTCAGTCAGAAATACCCAAGTGGGTTTTCTTGCTGAAACAAAGTCATTAAAAGCGATATTATTTCTCACCAAAGATCTCGCATTAATGAGAAATCCGCTTTCCTTCCTGGGACTGGTGGTACACGGAAAGCAGGCAGGGGGGGCTGTCCATGGAGGATGCCAACCGGCCGTCGACCATGGCTAGAAAGGTATCCACAGCACGGGGAGAATCGGAGTACCTCAGGGGAGCAGGAGGCATGGCATGGTCGCCAAGAAGGTTTTAAGGCGAGCATATCATGGATGGTATAGATATGTCTGGCAGGCAACTCTACCTCTAGGCTGCATATACCCCCGGATATCCGACCATTATCCCGTCCTTAGCGCGGACGGGCGCAGACGGGTTGGACTCTGGCGTGACTCCGGCGTTACTGCGGCGCTCACGCTGCGCGAAAACGCTGCGCGTCAGAAGGGCCGCTTCAAATGCAGGTCTAGCCTGTCCTGGTGACAGCTAGCCTGCTAACAACAATGGCGCCGCCAGGCGTCCACTTCTACCCCCAAAATGGCCGCTCCGCTCGGAACGAGATGTCTAGGACCCGCCAAGGGCGGTGGAAAGCCGATTACAGTGCGAGTGAAGGGCAGATTAAAACCAGGGGATACAGTCCTAAAATAAAATTAACCCAAATACACAAAAAGGCAATTTAAAAACGCTAACGCAATTTAAATCCTGAAACCCTATGGTACGCGGTAACATAGACTGGATGATGCCATCATTGATGTCATTTAAAATGTCGTGAGTTTTGGAATGTGTAAGGTCTTAAGCAGTGTATTGCAGGGGCACGAGCTATAGTTAGCTCAGTGACCTAAAACATGCACATTTCAGTTTGTTTGGTTGGTAATCATTATTTTTATTCTATTTCAACATCTACCTATAATGTCACTTTAACCTTTGTTTTTTCCAATGAATTTCTGTTTTTGTTATCATATTCAGCCTATTTCCCCTCTGCACACTACCTTTGGCAGTGTAAGAAGGGGGTTGGCCGCAGGGCCTAGTCCCCGGCCAGGCCTTGCACCCAA
The DNA here is from genome assembly GCF_964261635.1 of Lissotriton helveticus. Lineage (NCBI taxonomy): Eukaryota > Metazoa > Chordata > Amphibia > Caudata > Salamandridae > Lissotriton > Lissotriton helveticus. The sequence goes on from NC_136059.1 coordinate 1,340,749,192, forward strand.
CCCCGCCGTGGCCTGCCAACCCCCACTGCACATTGTCCTTATCTTCCGAGAGAAACAAATAGTATTTCATATCTGATTGACCTGTACATGGAACAGTGCCACATTCTGTTGTCAACAGCACTGCAGCAATGGCATGGGGCACAGCAACAGTGTGGGGAGACCCAAGTACAATATTTTCAGGCATTCAACTAGGTGGACATCAGCTAAGGCTGCCCTGCAACAACAGCATCAGGAGAAGATGAATAACAGACAATGTGTTTCCTTTTGTCCTTATGATCTTGCACCAACACTACCAAAGCACAGGCCTCGCTCTCATTGCGATGAATTGTGAAAGACTTGGTAAAGTCTGGTAATCCCAAAGAAGGTACAGAGGACAATGCTTGTTCGACAGCGGCCTGGTCTGCCTCGCTCTCCCAATGCAACGGTTCAGGGGTGTCTTAACAAAATCTTGTAGAGGCTTGACAATATTAGCATAATCCAAAACCTACTGTCTGTCATAACCAGACATTCCAAGAGTACGTACCAGGGAGACATTAACAGGTTTGGATACCTTATATAAAGCAGTGACTTGGTCTCACTAACAAGGATGGGAGGAAGCCCTTTACAGAGGAAAGTACCTTGGTTAACAATGTTTCGATAATCTCCGGAAAAAAGAATCTACAAGTACGTTTAGGGAGGTGCTGATCATTGGCTAGTCTCCCTACATTGGAATGTGGAAGTTAACAGAAAAAACATGAGTCCCAGATACGGGGTGTGAAAGAAACCCATCTGAGACTCTGATAGAGCAAGATTTCGCATCGCGACTTGCTCGAGTCAAGAACCTCGAAAATCTATTATAATCTCGTAACTTCAATTGTTTGTTTTACTAATTTTATGTATTTTGAATGTGCGTGGGTATCATAGAGATGCTTGCTTATGTGTTTTACTAATACGATTAATTCTTGTCCCTAAAATGGCCGCTGCTTGACTTTCCTCTTCTGCGCATGCGTCAGTCACACTCACGTGACTTTGCGTAGAGATAGTTTTGGAGGGAAAGGATGCGCATGCGTAATAGCCACAAGATGGCCTTTCCCTGTCTTAACGTGGTGAAGCTTGTGCTGTTGCTCTCGTGTCGTTATATATTGCACTAATATTTAAATTGCATAGTATATTTTTATGATGATAAACGTGAAGTACGAAAATATGACATTTAATGCCTTCGTTTATTTCCATGTACTAATTTGTTTTCGCTTACTTTTCATGTATCCTCGGCACTGAGGGGTGATGGGGCTAGGGAGTCCATCTTTGAGGGCACTACTGCGCCGAATCAGTCGATGGTGCGGTGGCATTGAAACCAAGCCAAAGAAGGTTGATGCCAGAGCCTGCATGGGAAGATGCACCTTCACCCAGCGAGAAAGCCTAACTTGTACCCTATTTGAATACATTGTATATCTTTCCATTGTATTCCCTGCGACTTCTCGTGGGAACCCAAAATCTTGCTAGGCGGCACCTTAGGATGCAAAGTAGGCCTTAGAATAGTCTGTTCTGATTGGTGTGTTAACCAAATCCTACCTTAGGACCAATCCAAATTGGGGATTCTGATACTTTGCAACATTTGGGGGGTGGTACCCTGTCCCAAAACAGTATATCTAGCCTAGGTTTAGCTAGAGAAATTGTCCGACTTGTCTGAATAGCTGACCTGTCACTGACCCAACGCACTCAATAGGTGACTTGATACAGAGGTGCTGCGGAGCTCTCTGTCCGAAATTTGACCATAGACTCTGAAGGTTTTACTGAACCTTAAGTGCTGGCGGAGCACTTTTGCTGGGGAATTCGCTGACCCAATCGGGGTCCTGACTGATAGCTGCAGAGAGGGTGGAGCGCAGGCGTTGCTTCCGAACTGCGGGTGCTGGTCGTGTCCTGGTGGTCCTGTCCTGATCCGAATCTGGGTTTCCTGTCCTGTCCTGGGGTGTCCATTCTGCACCTGCTGTCCCACTGAGGGTTATCCTTCCTTGAGGGTTTTCCTGTCCTTAACTGACCCGTGGCCAGGGTTGGTTTTCACACCAGTCTAGGTAAATATCGCTCTGAGTTCTTAAACTGCACCTTTCTATTTTTCTGTCTTTGCTTCAATAAAGACATACCCTTTGCATATGTTAATTTTCCATGTTTTTCTCTGCAAATCATTGCATCTCATTGAAGTCATTTACAGTTTGCATTTCATAGTATGTTCCTATGTTCCCCTGCCTTTTAGTATGAATCTTTCCATACTGTTTATGAATTAAATATGTTTACAAATTTCTCTTAAAAATACTGAATCGAAGTAATAACGTTAGAATTATAGCGTGTTGCAATTTTCTACCCTTCCATAGAGGTATAGGTTTCCCTAGTGTCTTTTCTCTCGAAATATGACCTAATGATAAAATCCTAAAACGTGCATAAAATTCCTAGCATTAGTACCCTCTCTCGAGTTTCATTTCCGTTATTTTCTGAATTCCCTCATTATAGGGTTAGATGGTTACCTGTATACTCTTCCTATATGGTTATGTGCTCTTCGTTATTCTGATTATAGATTGCCTCATTACTATAAACTGTATGATTGCAGAATCTGAAATCTAAGATAAACTTTTAAAACTTCTCAGTTGTCCGTGGTCATTTCATGAAATAAAGTATAAAAAGTTGGGTTTGTATTTTGCTGCCTTTCCTTTTACAGCTAGCTCCCTGACCCATCGTGGTCATAGGTACCCATAACGGTGGATGGTAAGTTGGGTACACTGGAAGTCATCGAAAGGGAACTCACAATTATTGGTAGTGGATTGCGTGGTCATCTGATCAATGTGTATGATAAAGTAAAGTATATGGGCCCGAAGCCAGAAGTGGCGAAATTATTGTTTGGGTGACCCGCGATCTCTAGCAGTAATTTTCTGGTAGCATCGAGGATGGTTAGGGAATAGCTTAAGGTTAGGTAGGACTAGTTAGTTTAACTAAGTCGGATGCTGCTATAAGAGTAGACGCTTCAAGAGAATTGATCACTCACTTGAAAATTGTTTACTTTGAAAAATTATGAAATGTTTTAAATTTGTTATTTTTGTTATTATACTGTTATATGTACTAATCCATTCGTATGTAAAACGCTTTCTATGTTGTCGGAAATCCCCGGGGAATTGAATAGCGAGTGGTGAATAGAATCCACTTGCTTTGAGGTCATTTGCTCTAAGGAAAGTTGGTGCAGGTTAGGCAGAACTGGAAGCACTAACTAGGGTTTTTCTGAATGTATGATTGAATAAATGTTAGTAACGAGGTTCATTGGCAAAATACCTACTGTGGCATAACCTAGTGAGGGTCACACCGGAAGAGTAGCAGGTTCATCGGAGCTTGAGTGAAAGCAAAAGGGCTCGCTGGTGAAACTTTAGACTTGGATATATCCCGGAAAGGTGGATGAGTCTAGGGAAGTAGCAGGTGCCCCAATGCTAGTGTGAAGGGTAGGCAGAAGAGATCTACTCGTAGAGTGGGAAAAGTAAATGGAAGTAGTTTACTTGCAGCGAAACTAATTTCTTTCCTGTCTTGACACTTGAGCACAGTGGCGAATGTGTATTCATTGTTAAATAACCAAGCACTAAGCACTTTTAGAAAGAAAGAAAGTTTCGGTTACCTTGTGAAGGAGGGAGTCAGTCGCGAAGCTGCTCTGACGTCACTCCGTGCCGCGCTGGGATTGGTAGACACAGCGGGTTGGTAGCGGAGCCGAAAATAGTAAAGGAGGGGCGAGCGCCGGAGCGTGGGAACTGTCTCGCGAAAGGGCCGCGCACCCATTGGTCGAAATATTTGAACTCGTGCATTTCATTGGTCGCACGGAAATAATAGACGCACTCGGATTGGAAGTGATTTTGTAAACAAATCACTCGTAAAAATCGTATGTGGCATTCGTATAGACCGCATACCAGACCTGATCCACGGCATATGGGATTTGCGGACGATCAGTGGAAAGGCGTTAAAAACAACATTATGTACGGAACTAAGAGAAAAGTGTCTCTTGTAAACAAAGTGAAGAATTATTTCAAAAAGGACAAGCCGATTAAAACTAGAGAAGGTGTTGTCATACCGCAACCCAACACTCCCGCATCTTTCATGATGTTCGATAAAGGGTACAACACATGTGTATGGTTGGAAAATTGGGTGGAATACACGAAAGATGACGGAGTATTGGCTTTCCCGTTAGATGGAACATTTAACAGCAGAATTCTATTCAATTTGAGAACCCGAATGAATGATTTACATCCCAGACCTAGATTAACGCAGTATGAAGCGCTAGAGGAATGGGAAATCGAGGCTTTCGAAAGGGATAAGCCACGGATGGATAAAGGGTTAACTAAATTTTATCCAAAATTGAAGCAGGAAGCACGAGCTAAAAAGATGAAACAGTGGAGGCAGAACATGATAGTGGAGGGATTGTTTCCCATGATGCCAGCAGATGATCCTTCTGGGGGGAAGAAACGGTTGGAAAAATCTAAATATTGGGTACCCATCGGAGAGTCGGATGATGAATTATTAGATGACCTGTGTATGAGAAGTCCGCCTCCTTATAATGAAGGACATCGACCTTCCAGTGCAGGAGATATTTCCCGAAGACTTCCTCCCCAGGAAGAAGTTAGGTCCGCAAGTGTAGGAGGGGGTTACCAAATACCTCCCTATACCGAGAGTCTAGGACCAGTGGATACCAGGAACATTTACCCCAGAATGTCAGCTAGTGGGGAGACAGGATATTCCCGTGAAGGAGATTTTTGTTCTCGACCTCCCTACGGAGGCGAGAGGAGACCCTCAAGTTCAGGAATGCCGTCAATACAGCTACAGTATGAGGAAGAACGAAGATCCCTAGGTACAGGAAGTTTGTTCCCAAGACCAAATTATGGTGAAGGACCTAGTGAGACTCATCCCACTGCCCCAAGTTATGCTCCCACACTGACCCCGCAGGTGTTACATGACAAATCCATAGAGAGATTACTAGAAGAAAAGGAGCGGGAGGTTCTAGCAAAACAAAGAGCTGAGATCATTCAGAAAATGTCCCAGTTAAATACCAGTCCTGAAGCATTGACAATCCCAGTAACAATCGGACCCGTGGTTTCATTGTACGGGGATCGGCATGAAAGTCCAAAACCTCCAGTCATTACTCCCGTCATAGCACAGCCCAGATCAGAACCCTTAATTGTAGATGAACAGACGAGTGAGTGTGAATCTGAGGTCTCACTGATGGATCTGCCCATTAGAAATACAGGGAAAAGGATGCAGAAAATACATAGTCCTTTCAATGCGAGGGAGATTCAAATGGAATCGACTTCGGGTACTAGAAGTGTCACTTTGGTCACACCTGAGGAAATCGAAAGATGGAGTCAAGAATTAGAGAAACAAACTTCGCAAACGAAACCTTTAGACCTCTACAAACTGAGAGTAGAAATAGAAGAATTAATGGCAGGAAACGTAGGATTAGACAGATTAAATACCTACTCTGAAGAAGAGCTGTTGTTTATGTGCAAAAGTCTTACCCGCAATGTCCGAGTACTTCATGAAAAATTGACAGATACTGCTGCTAGTATGGGAATAGACATTTCAAAATCGAAACCCTTGCAGAAACCATACCGAGCAGAATTTTCAGACAAAGATTTGGAAAACCTGAATATATCAGGGAAAAAGGCACAGGTCAAGGAACTATTGACAGTATTACAGAAATGGGGAGAAGTAGAAAAATGGAAAGCCAGATGGGCTAGGAAAAAGGATGAGGCCAGGTCTAAGCAGGTAACTCCCGAATTCGTCCTAAAGGAAGCAGACAAACCAGAACAGTTATGCCCTATGCGCGAAGTGCCCGGAGGAAAATATGTACATGTTCCATGGTCCCGACAGGATATTGTGTCCTTTACCAATGACTTCCCGAAATTGCGAGAAAAGCCAGTCGATTGGTACCGGCAGGTAGAAAGATTTGTAAAAGTGCAAAAGTGCTTGTGGAAGGACCTGGATGGATTCTTCGACATAGTGGTCCCTGTAGATCTGTGGACTGGGTGTAAGATAGCCATAGCCTGGCCTAGTGAGGAATACCCGAGAGATGACAAAACAGGGGAACCATCGAAGGAAGTGATGAGGAAGTATGAACAAGTAATTCAACATTTGAAAATAAAAGTACCTGCAAAGGAAACTGATTGGACCAAGATAGATAGAACCACGCAGGAAAGGGACGAGACTGTGCATTCCTTTTATGAAAGGCTGTTGCAGGTATTTAAAACATACAGTGGTATAGATAACATCGAGATGAAGGACATGACCCACTTCATTTACAGGTTTGTAAACGGTTTAAGACCCGAAATTTGTCAGTGGATAAAGGATAATAAAATCTGTTGGCATACCAAAAAGATGGATGAGGTCCTACGGTACGCAAAGTACTGTGAGGACGAAATGGCAGAAAAGAAAAAAGCCCTGAAGGAGAAGGTGATGTGGGCTCAAGTAAAGCTCGCAGAACAGCAGGAAAAGCAATTGAGTAAGTTAAACAAAACTACTCAGAACCAAGGCCCTGGGGGTGGGGGTGGAGGAAAACCCCGAGCTAAAATGAGTAGAGAGGAAGCGAAAAAGAAATTTCCCTGCCACCAGTGCGGAGAAATTGGACATTGGAGAGACGAGTGTCCCTATTTGCAGTCTGATAATGCCCAAACACCTGATTTAATTCCACAGACGCAGAATGAAAAACAAAGAAAGACCCAGCAGCAGGTAAAAACGATTCAAGTGCCCCGAGCGCCAAAACCTATTTTTAAAGGGAAGTCACCACAGGGTGATGATGTAGAAATCTGGGGAGGCAATGAGGATAGAAATACAGCAACTTCGCAGTATTTGTTGAACGACACCTTTTTCTGTGATGACCAGTACTGACGGGGCCTGAGAGGGGAGGACGAGGAGTGCGTACTTGGCGCCTCTTTGCCGGTAGACCAGTCAGGGCCATACATTGAAGGAAAGGTTGATGGAAATGATGTCACCTTTCTATTGGACACTGGTGCTACCTGTTCTACTGTGAGAACAGTGGACGTTCCAAACCTACCCCTCTCGGGAGAAGCAATCCAAGTAGTAGGAGTATCTAATCAATTGATTAGTACACCTGTTACCGATCCCATGGAGATCTCAATTGGAAATTTTAAACAAATGCACAGATTTGTTGTCTGTGATACCAGTCCGGTAAATTTACTGGGACGTGATTTGCTGTACAAAATGAATTGTACCATCTTTTGCACACCAAAGGGCGTCGAAATTCAAACCCCAGATGAGGATGGTATTTATAAGCTAATGTTAATTAGACCTGACTCAGAAATAAAACGAATGACTATACAGGACTTACCTGAAGAACTCCAGCAGTCAGTGAAACAAGAAGTGTGGGACTTTACAGGAAAGGATGTGGGATTAATGAAAAACATAGACCCCATACAAATAGCCATGAGGGAAAATGCAGTATACCCCAATACCAAGCCTTACAGAATGAGTGCAGAAGTGAGAGCAGGTGTTGCCATTGAAATACAGAAATTGCTAGAAGCAAACATCATACAGGAAGTAATGAGTAGCCCGTGCAACTCACCCATTATGGGCATCAAAAAGCCTAATGGCAAGTACAGAGTAGTGCAGGACCTGAGAAAGGTAAACAAGATAGTGGTCCCTTGCTGCCCTATTGTCCCGAACCCAGCAGTGATTCTGTATCAGATCCCCTGGGATGCTGAATGGTTCACTGTGATAGACCTATGTCATGCTTTCTTTTCGATCCCATTGCATCCAGATAGCAAATTTCTTTTCTCATTTGCTTTCAACAGTAACGTGTATGTCTGGAACAGGGTCCCCCAGGGGTACACAGAAAGCCCCTCTATCTTTAATCAGATCTTGAAAAAATGCCTTGAAACTTTAGTCTTACCTGGAAAATCTGTTTTGGTACAGTACATTGACGACCTATTGGTGGCGTCTAAAAGCCATAGGGATTGCATGGTTGACACCATTGCCCTACTGAATCACCTGAGTGAAAAGGGACATAAAGTGGCCCCTGAGAAATTACAGTTCTGTTCAAAATCAGTGAAATATCTGGGACACCAGATAGAAAAAGGTATCAGAAAAGTCACATCAGAGAGAGTCAGAATAATTCAAAATATGCAGTTACCCCGTACTCAGAAAGAAATCAGAATGTTCCTCGGAGTTGTAGGTTACTGCAGGCAATGGATTGTGGGATTCGCAGTCCTTGCAAAGCCTTTGATACAAATGACAAAGAAAGGAGCAAAGGACCCAGTTGAATGGAATGACGAGAGCTTAACAGCTTTCACACAGTTGCGAAATTGCCTGTGTACAGCCCCTGCTCTGGGAATGCCTGACTACTCCAAGGAGTTTGGCTTATTCTGTGACACTCGTGACAATTGTGCATTGTCAGTCCTGACTCAGGAGCATGGTTTGACCAGAAGGCCTGTGGCATATTTTTCTGCCACTTTGGATCCAGTGGCTGCTGGACTACCTGGATGTCTAAAAGCAGTAGCTGCAACTTGCACCAGTTTAGAACAAAGTGAGTCTATTATTATGGGACATCCTGTAACTGTGTATGTTCCACATGCAGTTGTGATCCTATTGACTCGTACAAAAACTCAGTATCTCACCCCTAGTCGGCTGACTAAATATGAGAGGATTCTCATGGGTGCCGCAAATATAGTCATTACCCGATGTAACATTTTAAACCCTGCCACTCTACTCCCTGACTCAATGGTAATGGAAGATAAGGGAGATAATGAGCATGACTGCATTGACCTGACAGAGTTTAGTACTAAACCTCGCCCAGACATTAAAGAAACTCCTTTGCCTGTACATGATGAGGAATGGTTCGTGGATGGTTCATGCCTAAGGCATGAACTCGGAGGCCTAAGTGCTGCCTATGCTGTGGTCACGTTAAACAAAATTGAAGAAGCATCTTATCTATTTGGAGTAAAGTCTGCACAAGTAGCCGAATTGATCGCCCTGATAAGAGCTTGCAAATTGGGAAAAGACAAAAAAGTAACAGTGTATACTGATAGTCAGTACTGTTACGGGGTTGTGCATGACTTTGGCCAATTATGGCTACAAAGAGAATTCCTGACTTCTTCAGGTACCCCCATTCGGAATGGAAAAGTTGTCCAAGACCTTTTAGAGGCAATCCAATTACCAAAAGAATTGGCAGTGGTCAAATGTGTTGCTCATAAGAAGGGCCTTGACCCTGTATCTTTGGGAAATGATTTTGCTGATCGGGTGGCAAAACAATGTGCTATGGAACAAATGAGAATAAATCCCAGGCGGGGTGGGGTTGGAAACAGCTGCCAACTTAGAATGTTTGAAGAAGTGCCTACATGGGATGAAGTGAGAGAATGGCAGCATGTGACGCCCTGGGAAGAGAAAGAGAAATGGAAAGAACAAGGTTGTAAACCGAGACGTGAGGATGGTGTCATTGTGGGCCCAAATGGTATGCCTGTGTTACCCAGACACCTGCTTGCCCCAATGGCTCGATTGATACATGAGGGATCACACATTGGGAGGGACGCCATGGTTCTGGTATTCAACAGACTTGGTACAACAAGAAGTTCAGGAAAGTAGCAGAATCTCTCTGCCAGAGGTGCTTGACCTGTCAGCAGTTCAACGCTGGCAAAAGAACAGTAGTTGAACTGATGAAAATTGGGAGATCAGGGGGTCCCTTTGTGAGAATACAAATTGATTTCATTACCATGCCTCGTTGTGAGGGAAAAAGGTATGTCCTTGTCATTGTCTGCCTATTTTCAAAGTGGGTGGAAGCTTACCCTGCCACACAGAATGACGCCATAACAGTAGCTAAGCTCCTACTAAAAGAATTGATACCTAGATTCGGGGTTCCAGTCTTTATTGACTCAGATAGAGGCGGACATTTTCAGAATGAAATTTTGGCCCAGCTTTGCAAAGCATTCGGGATCACACAAAAGCTGCACTGTGCATATCATCCAGAGGCTTCTGGAGTGGTAGAACAAATAAATGGCAGTATAAAAAATAGATTGGCAAAAATGTGTGATTCTACTGGCTTGAACTGGATAAATGCCTTGCCTCTTGTTCTGATGGGACTCAGAAGCATTCCAGATCGAAGAACAGGCCTGAGCCCCCATGAGATATTGATGGGAAGAGTGATGAGACAAGGGTTGGTACCAGGATACAAACTGTTAAGCATTTCTGATGATTTGGTACTTGAATACTGCAAGCAACTGGGTGACCAAGTGTGTTCTATCTCTCGCCAGATTGGGGCAGACGCCGTCGCCAACCCGACAACCACAGTTCACAAATTGGTTCCTGGTGACTGGGTTAAGATAAAGAAGCATACTCGTTCAAGTTGCCTTGAGCCAAGGTGGGGAAAAAAGCGCCAAGTAATCCTGGTAACAACGACCGCTGTGAAGTGTGCAGGCGTGCCCAAGTGGATCCATGCCAGCCATACCCAGAAGGTGATACCGGACGAGGAACCTGGAGCCGAAGGTTGTCCAGCTGAGGGGTCTACAGACGTTGGTCCTGAAGTAGCTGATATCAGACGGCCGAGCACCAGTCCCGTTGAGGGTCCTGTAAGCGTTGGTCCAGAGGTAGCTGATGACGTATGGCCAAGCACTAGTACTGCTGAGGATTGGTCCGAAAGTAGCTGATGACGAGCTGCAGAGGATTTGGCCAGAAGATTGGATACCCATAATCGACCTTCCTGGAGACCCACTCAGAACAAGAGAGCGAATAAGAGAAGACAGAGAGTGGAATAGAGAGGTCGAGCAAGGCACAGGCGAAGACCCTCAGATCATTGAGATTCACATCAAATCTGAGGACGAAGAAGAAGGTCAGACAGGGACAGAACAAGTGATCGATACTCCTCCACTGACTCCTGATATCGAAAAGGGACAGACTAGACATAGTGTAATATTTCGAGCAGAAGAAAATCAAGGGAATGAAGTGCTCGAGCAGGATCAGGCAGAACTAGGAGAACATGTTCAGGACATAGAAACAGAGACATTTGAAAGCGAAACGCAAAATATACCTGAACAAGGCCAGCTTAGTAACCAGGCAGAAGAAATAGATACAAGACCTGGGACTAGTCAGACAGAAAGGGAGAAGGCAGAAATCGAAGTGCCACAAACAAGTGAAAATAAAAGGACATTAGAAGAAAGCCAAATAACAGTGCCAGCTAAAAGACTCAAGAAAAAGAAGCAGATTGAGCCAAGGTATATTAAGAGACTAAAATTAAGAATAAAAACAGTCCAAGAGAAGCTTGCAGACATAAGAAGAAGTCCCCGAATTGCAGAAATACCTGAAGATAGCTCCAAGAGAAGGAGTGAGCGAATAAAAAGACAAAACGAAAAATACAAGGATCCGGAGTGGACCTACTTAATGTTGGAAAACTTTGAGGATCTTGATATTACTGACGAAAGCGACGGAGAACAGATTACTGATTACTCTGCAGAGGAAGAGGAAGAACCGCCGTGAAATTGCTCAGCAATAAAAATACCTGGGAAAAGCTACAAAGAGGGGTTAAAATTTTCTTCTGAGCCAAAATGTCTAATACAAACGTGAGTGGTAGACCTAGCAGCAGTTGTTGCAAAACATGCTGCAAGGTGTGTATATGTAGTATAGTTATAGTAATATTAATTTGGATAGGATTAACAGTTTTCATTCCTTTTATGGTAAGCAAAAATACTAATATTGACCCTACCCAGACTACTGACACTGAAGAACTGACAACACGAAGTGTAGAAAGACCTTAAAAAGCACTCAGACAGACAAAACGAGACTTAGAAGCATCAGATGAGGAAGGACTACATTACCACGGAGTTAGAAACCAGACTCATTTAAATGTTTTCGCAAACCTGTTAGTGCATTATGTAGAAACTATGGAAATAGAAGATTGCTATGTCTGCATGAAGCTACCTACTTCTGTGGCTGAAGGCGTGACATATCATCACCTACCTCTGACCTATGGAATCTCCTGTAGTATTTTAGCAAGCTTATTTTACAAAAGAGGACCGTTACAGTACTATTACTCTAACAATGACGTGATCTTTTCTGAACTTCCTATATGTGAAAATCTGAATCCTGTACATACCAAAAGGGACGTTACACGTTATATGGGAGAATACTTTCTGACTATAGGTACAATAGATTTAAATGAAGCACACAGAGACAACTTGACCTGTTCATTACATGAACAAGAAAAGATATTTTTGAACATGGCAGAGAAGAGAAGGGAGAGTTTCCAAAGAAAGGCAAATGACAAAAGGCAGAAAACACCTAAATGGGCTGAGAACATGGAAAGCACCTCAAATGGCGGGGCAGGGCCTGCTTTGTTGCTGGATTTCGAGAAGAAAGGGAAACTATGTCTTCAGCGCGAGAAGACTAGTTATTATAATAACATTGTCATTGGTTCCAGTCAATGTGAGCACAATTACAAGGTAATTGGAGGTTGGGGATTCAAAAATGGGTCAGAGCCTGTGTTTCCTGGAATTTATTATATATGTGGAGACAAGGCTTATTTCAAATTGCCGGATCACTGGTATGGAAGCTGCTACTTTGGCATTGTTTTCCCGAGAATTTACCATGTGAATGAAATTGCTGGAAGCAGTGAAAACACTAATGGCTTAGTGCGTAGCAAAAGAGAAAGCGTAGGTGAAATAATGGGTAGTATTTTTAGTGCACTGATACCTGGAGTGGGAGTGGTTCTGAACACTCACAGAATTTGCAAATTGTCCACAATAGTGGATGTGTTGTCTACTGACACGGCTCATGGATTTCTGCTGGTCAATACCGAAATGGTTGCGATCAGATCAATGGTTTTGCAGAACAGACTTGCTCTTGACACCTTATTAGCAAAAGAGGGTGGAGTCTGCCGGATGTTGAAGGCGCAACATTGTTGCACTTACATTCCGGACAAAAGCGTACAGCTTAAAAGATATGTGAAAAACATTACTAATTTGGAAAAGGAACTCAAACCACTCGAGGTAGACAGTGCCTGGAAGAGACTGGTTGATGGTCTCTCCAATGTAGGTAATTGGTTTGCTAGCTTAGGTAAGAGCTTATTACTTAAGGTACTGATGCCAATTGGAGTGATAGGTCTTATCCTATTTCTCATATTCGTCTGTTGCAAATGTCGCAAACACACAAAGAAATACCAAGTGAATGCGAGAGGAGTGAAACGGAGTGCGGATGAACTTGAATTGGAAGAAATGAATAATAAGATTTATAAAAAGGTGAAAAATTCTCACCCTACCAAAAATGAGAAAGAGAAACTGAATCGCCTGTTGGAAGAGATAGAAATGTACAAGGTGTGAAAGAAAGTTGGCATCTGGTTCCATTTTTTGTGATGATAGTAAATATCATCAAAGAGGGGATTGATAGAGCAAGATTTCGCATCGCGACTTGCTCGAGTCAAGAACCTCGAAAATCTATTATAATCTCGTAACTTCAATTGTTTGTTTTACTAATTTTATGTATTTTGAATGTGCGTGGGTATCATAGAGATGCTTTCTTATGTGTTTTACTAATACGATTAATTCTTGTCCCTAAAATGGCCGCTGCTTGACTTTCCTCTTCTGCACATGCGTCAGTCACACTCACGTGACTTTGCGTAGAGATAGTTTTGGAGGGAAAGGGTGCGCATGCGTAATAGCCACAAGATGGCCTTTCCCTGTATTAACGTGGTGAAGCTTGTGCTGTTGCTCTCGTGTCGTTATATATTGCACTAATATTTAAATTGCATAGTATATTTTTATGATGATAAACGTGAAGTACGAAAATATGACATATAATGCCTTCGTTTATTTCCATGTACTAATTTGTTTTCGCTTACTTTTCATGTATCCTCGGCACTGAGGGGTGATGGGGCTAGGGAGTCCATCTTGGAGGGCACTACTGCGCCGAATCAGTCGATGGTGCGGTGGCATTGAAACCAAGCCAAAGAAGGTTGATGCCAGAGCCTGCATGGGAAGATGCACCTTCACCCAGCGAGAAAGCCTAACTTGTACCCTATTTGAATACATTGTATATCTTTCCATTGTATTCCCTGCGACTTCTCGTGGGAACCCAAAATCTTGCTAGGCGGCACCTTAGGATGCAAAGTAGGCCTTAGAATAGTCTGTTCTGATTGGTGTGTTAACCAAATCCTACCTTAGGACCAATCCAAATTGGGGATTCTGATACTTTGCAACATTTGGGGGGTGGTACCCTGTCCCAAAACAGTATATCTAGCCTAGGTAGCTAGAGAAATTGTCCGACTTGTCTGAATAGCTGACCTGTCACTGACCCAACTCACTCAATAGGTGACTTGATACAGAGGTGCTGCGGAGCTCTCTGTTCGAAATTTGACCATAGACTCTGAAGGTTTTACTGAACCTTAAGTGCTGGCGGAGCACTTTTGCTGGGGAATTCGCTGACCCAATCGGGGTCCTGACTGATAGCTGCAGAGAGGGTGGAGCGCAGGCGTTGCTTCCGAACTGCGGGTGCTGGTCGTGTCCTGGTGGTCGTGTCCTGATCCGAATCTGGGTTTCCTGTCCTGTCCTGGGGTGTCCATTCTGCACCTGCTGTCCCACTGAGGGTTATCCTTCCTTGAGGGTTTTCCTGTCCTTAACTGACCCGTGGCCAGGGTTGGTTTTCACACCAGTCTAGGTAAATATGGCTCTGAGTTCTTAAAGTGCACCTTTCTATTTTTCTGTCTTTGCTTCAATAAAGACATACCCTTTGCATATGTTAATTTTCCATGTTTTTCTCTGCAAATCATTGCATCTCATTGAAGTCATTTACAGTTTGCATTTCATAGTATGTTCCTATGTTCCCCTGCCTTTTAGTATGAATCTTTCCATACTGTTTATGAATTAAATATGTTTACAAATTTCTCTTAAAAATACTGAATCGAAGTAATAACGTTAGAATTATAGCGTGTTGCAATTTTCTACCCTTCCATAGAGGTATAGGTTTCCCTAGTGTCTTTTCTCTCGAAATATGACCTAATGATAAAATCCTAAAACGTGCATAAAATTCCTAGCATTAGTACCCTCTCTCGAGTTTCATTTCCGTTATTTTCTGAATTCCCTCATTATAGGGTTAGATGGTTACCTGTATACTCTTCCTATATGGTTATGTGCTCTTCGTTATTCTGATTAGAGATTGCCTCATTACTATAAACTGTATGATTGCAGAATCTGAAATCTAAGATAAACTTTTAAAACTTCTCAGTTGTCCGTGGTCATTTCATGAAATAAAGTATAAAAAGTTGGGTTTGTATTTTGCTGCCTTTCCTTTTACAGCTAGCTCCCTGACCCATCGTGGTCATAGGTACCCATAACGGTGGATGGTAAGTTGGGTACACTGGAAGTCATCGAAAGGGAACTCACAATTATTGGTAGTGGATTGCGTGGTCATCTGATCAATGTGTATGATAAAGTAAAGTATATGGGCCCGAAGCCAGAAGTGGCGAAATTATTGGTTGGGTGACCCGCGATCTCTAGCAACTCCACTACCAAGTTACTCCCTTTAAGGGACAATTTCAGGGCTGGTGCCCCTAGTTCTCCTCCCCCTCTTTGTTTTTCCGAACTGCATCTGAAAAACGAGAAGCGGTAGAAACCAAAGAAGACCTACTAGATGTTTTGAGTTTGCCCACTCCAGTAGCAGATGCCAGAGGTGCAGCAGGACCTGAAAATGGAGCAATGCCAGTCAATCGCTTGGCAGAAGAGGATAGGATGGGATTTATGGAGCGCACTAAAACCCAAAGGTGCCAAAGCGCTAACAATGTGCAGGCGGGCACAGCCATAGAGGACGGTGCAGCACCTGAGGCAAGAAGTTGACTCCTCAACATTCTACACTTGTTTTATAAATAGTTCTCACTCAGCACCTTACAGGACTGATGCCAGGCCTCAAGCCAGTAGGGCAGGCAGCCTGATAATAGCGTAGGATACTCTGAGGGGCGCTGCTGGTCGTAGAGCACGGCAACACAAATGAAACCCCCGGAATAACTAACATACTCCCACATCAAGTGATACAGATGCAATTCATAACTAAGATGCCCCATTTGAACACCCTGGTGCCCTTAAGGAAATACTCAGGACCCTGGGCAGGAGGCTGAGTAACTATGCATGTTTCTGGGTCCCCCATTGATCGAGTCAACATCAAATTCCAAGAGGAACTGTCGACCATGTCTGAATGTTACAAATCTAAGGGACAGATGTAAGTAAAAGAATGCGTCCATAATGCTACTTGAAGAAAGGGACCCATTAGTTGAGAAGATCAATTAGCTCCGGGAAGCCCCAGGTGAAGCAGCTGTCCTCGCGGCTACAAAGGAGGCTTTTTTTAAATACCATATAGATATATGTCCGGTCAAGGACGACTGGACAAAATCTCCAGCTGTAAGCAGAATACCGGTGAACCTTTGGCTTATTTTCTTCATCATTTAAGGGATTTTCGAGAATCCTCAGTTAGTTATGGCTGCTGCTTTTGCCTAAAGTCTGTTGCCCAAGGTCCAGGAGCCCGTCTGTACCATGTGCATCGGGTGGCAGGCCGCGCCTTTAGCTGAAGTGAGATCAGCTGAAAGGAGAAAGAAAAAAGGAATCAAATGAGTCCAAGTTGATAGCTTTACAAATGCAACCATTTCAAGGAACGAAAAAAGGGCGGGTCAGGGAGTTATGGGTAGAGGGAATGAAAGTAGCGGGCAATGGGGACCAGAGCGGGATGAAGCCAATGACAGGGCTGGGGAGATGCAGTCCCTCTAGGCGGTTCTTCATGTTTTAGCCTTTGAAATCTGGACCACTTGGAACGGGATTGTCCCAATTTAACCTCCATTTAACCCTTTCAACCAGAGCACCCAACTCCTGCAGAGAAGAGATCCCGTATTCTAGGACAGGTGCACTCTGCCCCGTAAATACCCTAATCCTGGTGGAGAAAACCAGACCTTTTGTCAAATGTGTTACAAAAGAAAAACCTCCCTCATGCCTTTAGTCACTGGTGCGAGCCTATCTGCCTTCAAAACCCTCTGTATTCCCCTCAGTACCTCTCAGGGGCGTGTCCTTTGATGCAGTTTCCATTAAAGCCACTCATGTCCCACACCACATTACAGATCTGTTCACATGAACCTGGGCCCCATTACAGATGAATATGCCTTTCTACTGATCTCCACCTATCCCTCAAACCTACTGGGTAGAGCTCTTTTGTGCAAGCTTCATTCTACAGTGTATTGTACAAATGATGGCGCCTACCTGAAGGTGCCAACAAATCATGAACATTACGTTTTAGCTGCCTTATGGGAAATGGCTAATTGTGCTAATGAAATGAAAGGTAATGCGGAAATTTCAAAATCGATGGTTGAGATGCTTGATGGAGTGCCCTCTGCATTATGGTCTGAACATGCTAATGAGGTAGGCTGTGTTTTGTCAGCGGAGCGCGTAAGTATTAAGGTGAATTCTACGAAGGAACTACTTTGCATTACTCAATTTCCACTATGCCTTTTTTTTTTTACATTTCAATACTTTATTCGATTTTGATAAAAATCATAAAAGCATACAATAAATTACAACAGTAATGCACAGATGAGTTAAAAAAAATATAATGCGATAAGGTATAATAGCAATATGTTAGAAATACATCATGGCAATATTGAACTTTAAAAGGGGGTGGCAATACACCAGGGACTGGTTAATACTCGTTATCCAATTTTTTCCTAATGTAAATCACAGACCGTAGGTTACTAGATGATTTACAACAAACAGGCAAAGATGTCAGTTGTGGAAACAGTAAACCAGGGCGAAATTGCTTGAATTTTTGGTCACGTAAAATAGGCAGGATAAAACGTTTCCAAGGTGACCTATAAAATGTACAAAACCATTACATGCATAGTGCATTTATCAGATAAACCATCACATGGGAATTTATTTTGCTAAAATGACAGACCAAGCATTGGTTTTAGGAAAAGTTACAGGTCGATAACAAATATCAGTCAGTCAGTCAAATTCACTTTAATCGGTTAATTAAAACCATAAAAGTATGCTAAAATGTGCAATAAAATATCCAAGAAGTGTTATAAAATACAATCTAATTCATCAATGTACACGTTAAAAAGGAAGTTCTATCAAGTTACCAACAGTGAGCACAAATTATGATCATGTCCTATTTTCTTCTACATTCAGTTAAAAAGCTAGCAATACTGAAAATTTCCACGCACTATTCAACATTTGGAGATAAATGAAGGCCGGTCTTGCCTGGGTAAAACCGTTACCCTTTAAAATAGGAATTATAAATCGATTTTAAATATTTAGAAAGTGATCACAAAACAAAATGCATGGAGTCCTGAGTAGATGAGTAAAAAAAGTGTCACAAGCACATTCATTTAAGTCCTCCAACTTTTTCCACCCCTTAGGTTCAGCAAATAGCAAGTGCAATTGATTCAATCTAAATCGTACCAAGAGAAAACGCTGCTGATTCAACACTATTGTCAAATACGGCTCAATCGTTAATGTTGTGCATATCAACTGGTGTGCTCGCACAAGAGGCTCATTTAATTCTACCTGCTCTCTATCACTTTGGGGTTTTTGGACATACATGTTTTTAGCCCACAATATATCTGCCTTGACCATTGTTTCTGGAGAACTAAACAACTCAGGTCTCCCCAAAAATGTAGCAATACTTTTTACATAATTCAACCATGGAATACAGTTAACATAGTCAAGGGATAAACAGTCATGGATAATATCACGATTCATCACAAGCTCAGGGTTAATCCAAATGCTAATCCATTTAAGCAGCGGAGCCACTTCAATGGTGTCTGAGATGAAGCCAATGCCCAGCTCTTGTTGAGTGATATAAGAGGAAGTCGAAGACGAAACAGACAGCAAATTTCTTAAAAATTTGTTTTCAACAATTTGGATATCCTTGGTATTCCTATAACCCCAAAGGTCAGATCCATAACTCGCAATAGCTAGACATTTGGCCTTATAAATGCTTAACATAGCTTGAATGGGTCTAGAGCCCAATCTGGGTGCAAAATCTAAGGCGGTAGTGGTTGATCTTGCCATTATATTTCTTTTGGGCTGCATTTATGGGATCCACAACCCCCTTTCATCAAAAGTCACTCCTAGATATGGGAATGACGTTACCTGAGTAAGTTCATTCTTCTCACAGTAGTGAGTCTAATATTTATTGGGCTTAGTCCCCATGATCATAATGTGAGATTTAAAAAAATGTACGTTCCTATCCAGAGACTACATAAAAATGGTAAACGTGGTTAAAAGATGCTGTAGATCATTCACCATTCTAGCTAAAAGGGCAGCAATGTCCGCATATAGGAGGGCCAGAATAAATTTCTGTCCTATACGAGGGATGTCAATGCTAGCGCCCAATAAAGTTTCATCAAGATTGTTAATATATAAAGTAAATAAAAGTGGTGCCAAAATACAGCCGTGTCTCACTGCCTTAATTATTCTAATGTTGCTGGTTAAATTACCTTTTTGATCAAATCTTACTGTGGCTTCAAGGTCTAGATGAAGATCCGCTAAGAAATTTATGATATTCTCATCTACTCCAAGCTTCAACAGTAAATGCCATAGTATAGATCTATTTACTCGGTCAAAGGCCGAGGAGAGGTCCATAAATGCTAGATGTAAAGTGCCCTTCTTCGCGAGAGTATATTTCCCGGTCAACAGGGCAAATTTAGGCATTGATCAGTGGTATCTCTCCCCTTCCTAAAACCGTACTGTAGCTCGGAGAATATTAGTGTGATCCAGCCATTCTGTAAGCTTTGCCAGTACCGCTCTACCTAAGACCTTCACTGCTGAATCAATCAAAGAAATTGGCCTGTAACAGTGAGGGTCACTTCTTAATCCCTTTTTGAAGATTGGTACTATTACAGATAGCGACCAGGACTGTGGTAAGCCCACTTTACAGGCACTATTGAAAAATTTGCCAATAGTTTACACTATAGAGGTATATTCATTTTAAAAAGGTCAGCAGGGACCCCATCCGGTTCTGGGGCTTTATTTTTAGACATTTGGGCTATAGCATTTGCTACTTCACTATCCGTAAACGTAAGGGAGTATTTTCAGCCCACATAAATAGGACCCTTGGATTCAATATCTTCCAGGTCCTCATATATAATTTTAAAATGGCTAACCCAATCCTTTTCACTTATATTACACTCCAATTTATTTCCTTTATCCACTGAAAAGAATGGTCTATTAACAAGACTCCAACATTTTTAGCTATTTTTTTAACACATCAATGGATGTTAATTTGTTAAACGCATCATTCTTTATGTCTGTTTTACGAGACTCTGTTGCCAGTTTATACTCTTTCCTGCAAGCATCAATCTTGGTCTTGTCGTGTGGGCTAGCTTTTAATGCACCCATTAAATTCGGGTGTGCCACTGAGCACCTGTGATCAAACCATCTTTCTCCTCCATCTGTATGTTCTTTGCAGGAATAAGAAAGACCTTTTGCTACCTGCTTACTAATTGTGTCATAGGCTTTTAGGACCCTGTTATCTCCAGCCCCACTATCACAGCACAACTCCAATTCTGGGCCAACTTGATTGACTAGTTCATAACAAAAATCTTCTGCACTAATCATACTGCATTTTAATCTGCAACTCTGGTCTGTATTCTTAATTGCTGCCGAGGCAGCCCATGTTTAACTTCAGACTTAAGGGTGATGCCCCCCTCAAAATCAAGTGAATGGGGTTATGATCGCTGAACTGAGACCATAGGGCTGTATATTCCTTGACATAAACTTCAAGGGTTGTATTTATAAAAATATAATCAATAGTTGAATGGTTTCCCCTCCCTTTAAAGGTAGGGATAACGTGTGTCTCACTTGGATTAATTGGGTAAAAGAGTCCTAAATCTGCCATGATTTGCTCCAGATATGCACCTTGTGGGGTGTGCTCAAAGTGGCTCCTGAAAGCCTCCCAGGCCCCAAACAATCCGAAACACTACATTGCTTTTGACATAAATGTATATTAAAATCTCCTAAAATTATAACCAGACAAGGTGAAGAGTAAGTCTCCTTATAACCCTCTAAGTAGATCTTTAGGTTAACCAAATGTTCTACGACTGTAATTCTATCAAAAGAGTTATAAAAGTTCACAATTAAAACTCTAGTTGAGTTCGTAGTTATAACCTCAACTACTAGACAATTTGCCAAGCCTGTTTCTAACTTACGATACTTCCCAGCAACTTTTAGGAAAATCAAAGTAATCAAACCCCCTTTCCACCTACCCATAATGGATGGTCTAGCAGGTTCAAAATAAGAGGTAAAACCATCTATCCATAATGCATTTTCGACTACCCAAGATTCCTGGAGGCCCATGATATCATAATTCTTTAGGAAGGTAATCCAATTTATGTCCTTCACTTTGTTTCTCAAACCTGCGATATTCCAGCTAAGTATTTTAATTAAATCTCCATGAAGCTGTTGTGATGGTGCATCGCTAATCTGCGTGTTTAATATCTCCATCTCCCGCCCCTGAGTTGATGAGATGGCGGTTAGTCAATCGTTTATATCTAGTTGAGAAAGAACATCATACCTATTTGATATTTTTACCTCTCTAATCATCGTACAAACTCGACTAGTATCCCTCCCGGGTGGTGGGGTTGTAGAAATACCCCCCCTTGGGCGATGGTCCTCTCGGGGAATAGATGCGGTCGCTATATTTTGCCTATTCATGTCTAGGAATAGACCAGTGGGAGTTACTAAGTTACGGGATCTTGCAGGTGTCCTCGGTGGGTAAAAAGCTCCCAGCGGGAGAGCTCTAATTCCCTCCAAGCCACCGAGCTTGTTCTCTTCAAAAAGCCAGCCTGCTACATTATTCCTGTTAAAATTAATTACCACACAATCCCCCTCAATACTCTCTGGACCCTGGCCCACCCAGCCAACCCGTCTTGCCATTATAATGTGGTTAGATTCTGGTAAACCTCCCTCAGAGTGTCTCGAGCACCAAAATCCTATTTTACGTATTAGCTCCTCTGTTAGATTTGGGGGTCTCTAGTTGGCACAGGCAGGTACTTGTGACAAATAAGGACCCTTGCCTCTAGTCAGGATAAGGGGATTACACTCCTAAAATAACCCCCTGCTCACCCCCTTGGTAGCTTGGCACGAGCAGACAGGCTTATCTCAGAGGCAGTGTGTAGAGCATTTGTGACCACATACAGTAACCCAGTGACAACACTACAGATGGACACCACACAGGTTTTATATAAAAAATAAGTATAATTTATATAGGTTTACCACAAGACCATAAACGACAAAAATACACAATACTGTTACTTTAAGATGGTAGTTTTAGCTTAGTTCAGTTCCGTTTTTAAGATGCAACACTTTGCGTCAATGTACCTTCTGTTGTGTTGCACTTCCACGACAAGCAATTTTGGAGCGAGGGAAATGCAGCAAAGTTTAGGTGCAAAGAAATAAAGACGTGAAGATCTTTCCGATGCAGCACGCTTCTGCGTGGATTGCAGCGGCAACACCCTTGTTCAGAAGTGCGACGGCAACAGCTCCAACTGCGACACTCTTCTCCCACGATGCGTGAAGCTTCCTCACAATGCGACAACTACAGCGGCGACATCCTTGTTCAGAAATGCGATGGCTGCAGCTCCGACGGACGGCGCGCTTCTCGGGGATGCGAGGCGCTTTCCTCGATATGGTGCAATGCGACAGTTCCAGCGGCTACACCATTATTCAGAAGTGCGAAGGGAAAGGCACAGCGACGGCGACACGCTTCTACCTCATTGCGAGATTCTTCTCTAGATGCGGTGCAGTGCGACAACTCCAGCGGCGACACCCTTGTTCAGAAGTGCAACGGCGACACGCTTCCTCTTTGTTGCAGCAAGCTTCTTTCGATGTGGTGCAGTGCGACAACTCCAGCGGCAACACCCTTGTTCAGAAGACACCCTTGTTCAGAAGTGTGACGGCAGCAGCAGCGACGGCGACACGCTTCGTTCTCGTTGAGTCGAGCTTCCATCTCCTTGCGACACGCAGTCCCTCAGAAGGCCCAAAACAGCAGCAGGCACTTCCCAAAAGAACTCTGGGGAGCTGGGGGTTGAAGTCTGCTGTCCCTGAGACTTCAGCAGGAGGCAAGCTCTTTTCCAAGCCCATGGAGATCCTTCACAAGTTGAAAGCAAAGCATACAAAGTTCCTTTCTCCTTCCTTTGGCAGTAAGGCAACCACTGTAGGCCAATCCCCCAAGCAGCACTTCAGCTTGGGAATAGCCTCTCCTCAGTTTCTTCAGGTTCCTCTCCTCAGTAGAGGTTTCTTCTTGTAGTCCAAAAGTGATCTAATTTCTTGGGATCGGGGTCCCAATATTTATACCCTAAAATCCTTTGTTCTTTGAGGGGAGAGGGGCCTTTGCCCAGTCCAAACCAGTTCCGAAGAACTCTGTTTACCAGACTTCTCATTTCCTTTCACCGTGCAGGGCAGAAACATCAGACGTCCCACAGGAGGTGGATCCAGCATTGTGGAAGGCAAGTACAGTCCTGGAGCACTTTGTTGACAGCACTCCTTCTCTTCTTTCAGTGTGCAGGGCAGAGACATCAGCCGCTCCCCAGGCGGTGGAACCAGCATTGTGGAAGGCAGGCACAGCCCTATCCAAGGTTCAGGTGCAACTCCTCCCTCCAATTTAGATGCAGATCTCTCTATTCACCACTGGGCTGACTCATCCTGTCTCTTGGAACACCCCAGCCCTGTCACTCACAAAACCAGACAAAGATATACACAACCTAGCAGAGGCAGGCTTGAAAGGTTAGGCAAGCAAATACCTACTTTCTAAAAGTAGTATTTGCAAACACAGAATGTTAAAACCAACTTCACTAAAAGATGCATGTTATCATTCTGAGCTCAGTCATATTAAACTCGAATTTCTACCATGTTCTCTGAGTCAGTTAGGATTATAAGATGTAATAATTCTAACAGCCCATTCTGGCCTATGGCGAACAGGTAGCCTTGCAATAGTGAAAAACGAAAATGGCTGTAATTCACTATTAGGACATGCCACACCCATCATGGCTTGTCCTACCTTATATTTACAATGCCCCCTGCCTTGAGCCTACCATAAGGGTGACTGATATGAAGAAAAGGGAAGGTTTAGGGAAGTGGGTGCACCTGCCCAGTCAGCATGGCAGTACTAGACTGTACACCGGCTCTGCAATGGCAGACCTGAGAAACACTGTTACAGGCTGCTTCTGTGGGTGGCACAACCAGTGCTGCAAGCCCACCAGCAGCATTTGGATTTACACGCCCTGGGCACACTCAGTGCTCTAGACTAGGGTCTGACAAGTAAACCAAATAGCCAATCATGGAGTCACTAATCCATACGTCAATTTATAATAGGGAGAGCATATGCACTTTAGCACTGATCCTCAGTGGTAAAGTGCCGAGATTCATAAAACAGCCCACAACAGGTCAGAAAAAATAAAGGAGGAAGGCAAAAAGTTCAGGGATGACCCTGCAAAAAGGGCCACGTTCAACATCCTCTGTGGTTTCTTTGCTGTTTATCTTAATCTGTGGAACCCTAGTGAGAACTGCTACTAGTGGGGTCGCTTCTCGGGTAGATGAACTCTAGTCTGGCTCATCATAGTGCACAATCTAGGCAAATTATCCTTCATGTTTATAACCTCTCTCTCATGAGATTCAGTGTTGCCCTGCTGACTTAAGTTACCACTAGTATTCCCTTCCTGGGTACAAAATATGGGTCTCGGGAAATCAGTACCTGGACCAGAAGTAATAGGACGATCAACTCCTCCAAGATGCCCACTGACCACATTTTATCTAGTTGGGTTACTAATTCCAGAAGATTGTTCGTATTGACTTTTCTGTCCCTTATCTGCCTCAGCTTGTTTGGTGGTATTCCTACAGCCCCCCCACCCAAGTTTTCTCAAGAGATGATAATTTATTCATAATACCATCTACCCCGTATTTCATACATTTAACTAGTTCAAGTCTCAACGTCTCAAACAAAGTGTCAATGTGAGTCAGTATTATGTCCATCGATTTATCCGAAGTGGTAACTCCAGAGGTGGTAGGTGGCCATATTGCGTTTTTTAGATCACAGTCAACCGTCGCCTGGGTGGCGAGGGCCTTTTTAATGGTGCCACCCTTAGTCCCCTTGATGCCTTTCCTTCTTTTAGCCTTTGCTACAGTCCAGGGCTCTTCAACTACGGGGGTCTGTGGCACATTGTTAGTAATAGTCCCCGATCTAGGCTCCAAAGAGGGGGGTGGCACAAAGGCTTCTCCTGGGATACCATAGTTGTCGTGACCATGGGGCCCCGTCAAAGGGTCATCAACAACTGCCGACCCAACAGTGCAAGAGGTCAAGAGAGGGGAAATGCCAACTATCTCATTCACGCCTCCCATCCCCAATTGGGCTTCTACATTGTGGATCTCCGTCGTAATAGCCCCAACAGCATTCGTTAAATACGACATTATGGATGCACAATTTCTAAGTATTTTTGCTTTAGTTTTGGGCAAATCGTTTGAACATGTAGCTTACCCATGCTGGAGTCCACAGGTCAGAGGGATTGCCCAGCCCAGCCTCTGTCAGCCGGCCCGCCCTTGGCCCAGGCTTCGCCCGGATGCCCCCCGCACTTCCCGCGCTGCGGGAGCCCGCTGACGATTAAATAGAGCGCCTCCAGGTGTGAGAGTGACGCGCTGTAGCAGAGGTGCGAGGGATTGTGGTGCAGAGAGTCCTGGTCCCAGCTGGTCTCCCCGTCAAGGTGGCGGCAAGCTTTGTCAGGAGGGCGTCCCGCGCTGCAGGAGCCCGCTGCCGATTAAATAGAGCGCCTCCAGACGCGAGAGTGACATTGCGCGCTGTAGCAGAGGCGTGAGGGATTGTGGTGCAGAGAGTCCTGGTCCCAGCTGGTCCCTCCGTCAAGGTGGCGGCAAGCTTTGTCAGGCGGGCGTCCCGCGCCACGGGAGCCCGCTGCTGATTTGTCCCCCGGAGCGCAGGAAGGTACCAGCGGGCCATCAGTGGGCAGGGAAAAAAAGAAGCCAATCAGGAACCCAGAGGAACGCAGGCGCGGAGGCCAGTGAAGAGGGGGGGAGTCATGGTGTTTGGAAGCAGAACAGAGCCAGAGGCTGCCAAATCCCTGCCAGGGGCCGCCACGCAAATATGTATCCATCCTCAGAGGATTATTATATTAAGGATATAAATTGGCATGGTGGCCCCTGGGGTTTGGGGGTCCTGTGCAGGTGCACAGCTTGCACATGCCTAAGGCTGCCCCTGGGGGGGTTAGGGTGTTTGGAAGTAGAACAGAGCCGGAGGCCGCCAAATCCCAGCCAGGAACCGCCACACAAATATGTATCCATCCTCAGAGGATTATTATATTAAGGATATATATTGGCGCGGTGGCCCCTGGGGTTTGGGGGCCCTGTGCAGGTGCACAGCTTGCACATACCTAAGGCCGCCCCTGCCCTAGCCCTGCTCCCTGTGTACATCTCTCTAAGAAAATAAATTATCGGTGGGTCAACCACTAGTTTGATAATACTTTCCCAAATTTGTCATGCACCACACAATAAAATGCACTGATAGGTCAACAAATGGTAAAAACAATTGACCCATTTTGATTCGAGTGTATTTCTTAATTATCAGGCCTAAGGTAAAGCCCTGTTCAATCGTCCCCATTCCTCTGTGAAAGCCTTACTGAATGTCATTGTTTTCCGCCCATTCTTCAAGTTTTCCCAATAGCATTCTACCTCTGACTTTCACCAGAGAATCGACTAGGGAAATGGGGCACTAACAAGCTGAATTACAATGGTCCCCCTTCTTTTAAATGGGGACCATCAGAGAATCGGGCCATGTGTACAAAGTGCCCAATCTACTACAAGCTCCTAGTACCTTGGTCAGTATTGGTCCCCAGAATGGTATATTAGCATTAAAAAGGTCAATAGTAATACCGCTCTCACTATTAGGAGCCCTGTTGATCTAATCTAAGGAAAACGATAGATAGCTATGGTCTCCTGGTAGTTCCTCAAAAGTGGCATGGTCTGCCATCAATGGTACCAAATCAGACGCAGAGTAGATTTTTGAAAAATTAGCCACCCGGCTGGTTTCATTGATAGCAAACTCTAATCCAGTGGCAGTTTTATCCTTTAAAAGAGGGCTGTTAATCACAAGCTAGAAGGCTGGGCAGTCCTTAGTCTGACTTGCTTCAAGTAGTCACTCCCAAGATGAATTTTTCAACTCTCTTTTCCGCTCTTTAAGCACTAGACTTTAGTCCAGTCGGCATGCCTTACTATCAAAGATACACCTGGGAGATTTTTGAAGAGGTGCTTAGAATCACCAATGGGCTTTAGAGCACTTGAAATCAAACCATCCAGTTCTATTATGGGCGGTGGGGGCCACAGCCCTAGTTAAGCGTTCTTTAATTCCACTAGAAATACAAAGAAAGGCTTCCTTAAATTCATTATCGTTGGAAGAGTCATCTAAACACGTATCAAAAGCCTCCCTTAGATCAACAATCAGTCTTTCAAGAAAACCAACTGGCTCAACCAGAGTCTAACGTAAGGAGATACAGTTACTAGAGGCTATTTCAAGGTTATCAACAGTAAACTCCGTATTATACCTCTCCGCATTAAACGGGAAACTAACATGAACACTTTGGGGGTAATATTCACTCATCGAAATTGAGTGAGTAGTGAAATTAGATAATAATGTATTAAACTGGTATGATGAGAGGATATAGGGCCTGATTCACAGAACCTAACTTTACTACTAATAAATTGAGAAAAATCCTAATTTTAAGACTTTCGGTATTCACAGAAGGCATTTAGGAGTCCTAAAGTTAGGAGTCCTTACTTCTGTGAATACCGAAATGAGTAAGTGTCTTCTGTGAATACCAAAATGAGTAAGTGCCTTCTCTGAATACGAAAATGGTAGTACGTTTAGGATTTTGTCTTAAGTTAGTTCTGTGAATCGGGCCCGATGCCAATAACAATATTAGAACCTATACCATTAAATGTACAATTGCAAGGAGCATGGCAACACACAGTTCAATAGTAAAAACAAAATCATAGTAAGCATCAAATCATTCAACTTGCCCCCAAGAACGTCGTGAGTAAAATGGGATGGATCTATATCATGTGTGTCCACAATGTCGCAAACCATTTTGGCTGTCAATTGACATAAATGATCATTAAATTCACCTTCCCAAAGTACAAACACCTCTTTCAGTTCACGACAGCATATAACTTCAAGTTCATGATCCAGTTGAAAGAGTTCATTAGTCATATCATATGAAAATGCATTATTATAAAGGTTAACAAGAGCAAAATTGAACTTGTGGGAAGTTTTAATCACAATAACTTGATAAAAGAGAGACTTAGTTAGTGATTTCAAAACTGAAGCAAACAACACATTAGAAATGTGAATGGACAGCCACACCTTCTTTGCCTTTCAGAGAGGGTACAGTGTTGAGTGTCGTACAACCATTAATATGAAAACACTCTGTTGCCCAAGTTTCCTGAAAGCATAGAGTAGACAATTAATAAATAAATAAATACCATTCTAGAAAATAAACCTTAGAGCGTAACACTGACACATTCCAAAATAAAATTCTGCACTTAGGTTGACACATTGGGGCCTCTGGCTCTAAATTTACAGTGGGATAATAAGTAAGGCAGTCAAATGAAATGGTGGAAAAAGTCCTGTTGCTACTAAAGGCCCACCAGGGTTCAATATGTGTAACCCATCTCCAGGGACCATAAGATCGTCAATGGGAGAGACCTTCTCTACACTCTCAATGAGTCAACTAACAACTTCCAATGGCGCAAAACGGTTGTGAGTTGCAACCTCCGGGTAAGTTTCATCTGACTGCCTGGGACGTACAATTGGGGAAGTTCTTCAACATCTGTTAAATGCCACAGGGCAATAGAAATAACAGAGTGGTTAAGCAGTGATCTGATGAGGAGAGTTATCTGGTGACCAGGTTATTTGCTAAACACTTTCTACCAGTCTAGGTGTCTTAAAGGAAAAAACTAGTGTCACCAGAAAATGATTTAACCGCCCCCGCCAACCCACTTTATCCTTCTGACCATTTTGATATCATTAAAGAGAGCCTCAGTCAGTCCTGTTTTCTTTGCCACCCAATGGATTGATTGAATGCAATACTTCCAAGACTCAAGGTCGGGTTGTGCTAATGTCAGAACGTTCGTTGACAACCACAATAAAAGGGGTGGCTTCCAGAGAAAGATCTAAAAATCTAGCCTCCATACTGGCTACGTTATAAAAGAACAGGGTTAAACCCACTAAAGTCAAAAGGACCTGGGTAACTATGCAGTACAAAAGGAAGGGGTCCCAGACAGAAAACAGATAATTCAAAATGACTTAATTGAAAAAAGACAATTGTTTCAAGAAGCAAAGTTATTAGATGCAAAAAAGTTTAATTCAGATTTGCACATGTTACCTTTCATTGGTTAGAACACATAACAATTTTTTCTCTAAGTAGCAAGATTTTTTATGTGCCCACATACACAACGGGGAAGGGGTGAAGTGAGGGAAAGTGTCAAGGATAGGGTAGGATAAAGGGATAACCTAAATCATTCAGTGACAGATATTATTCACAATTCAAAAATTAAATACATGTGGTTCCTTTAGCCAAAGGCCACAACATAAGGCTCATAAAGAGTCCTGAAACAAATAATGCAGACAACCAGACTCCACTTCAGCCGCTAAAGTCTTGCTTGGGGTAGGAGTTGGTAATTATTGAATGGTCTACGTTTCGACCCAAAATACGTGTAGGAAAGTAGCCCTTACAGAACGGGTCTTCTTCAGGACAAAACAGTTGTGGGTGGGCGACCTCCTATCGCGGAGGGCGAGAGGACCAGAGTCTCCAGGGGGTGGTGTCTCCCGGACCACGTTATAGAATTATGACTCACGCGCGCTTCTGTGACACCAGAATGCGCGTATATTTCATGTGCAGTATAGACCTGAGTACCGTCTCTCTTAAACCACTTGTTTATTTTGTATTGTCAACTCGTGGGGGTTGGGAAAGCGCCTCTGACCACCAAAGGGTTCTGGAGGCGTCTCGCCGAAAAGCATTTATTATTCCATAATTCTTCTGCCTCAAGGGCTCTGATATGACGGCAGAGTTAATCGTATTTATCCGGCACACCTCTCTTCAACGCTTTGAAACGGACCGGAACGTATTCCCGCAACCCGACGCACTCAGGTCTCCTACCCCAAGCAAGACTTTAGCAGCTGAAGTGGAGTCTGGTTGTCTGCATTATTTGTTTCAGGACTCTTTATGAGCCTTATGTTGTGGCCTTTGGCTAAAGGAACCACATGTATTTAATTTTTGAATTGTGAATAATATCTATCACTGAATGATTTAGGTTATCCCTTTATCCTACCCTATCCTTGACACTTTCCCTCACTTCACCCCTTCCCCGTTGTGTATGTGGGCACATAAAAAATCTTGCTACTTAGAGAAAAAATTGTTATGTGTTCTAACCAATGAAAGGTAACATGTGCAAATCTGAATTAAACTTTTTTGCATCTAATAACTTTGCTTCTTGAAACAATTGTCTTTTTTCAATTAAGTCATTTTGAATTATCTGTTTTCTGTCTGGGACCCCTTCCTCCATACTGGCTACAACGGATCCCAGGCCTCCGATAGATTGCTTGTCCATTGGTAAGGCCAAGTTATCACTTGGGGAAGTGAATGATGGGACAATAACATTCCCAGGGCTCCACTCTATGACTTGCTTTTCAGTGAAGTGTTGTAGGGAAGTGGCATTTGTAGTAGGGAATGACGAAGTGCTAGATACAATCTGGCAGTTAGAGCTAGAAATAGCATGGGACTTTAATACTTCTAAACAGGTGGCTGGTGTTTTTCCTTTAGAGCTAGCCTCAAAGATAGTGTGACTGTAAAGCAAGCATGGAGACAAGCAGAGCACTGAGTTCCCCATGATTACCAGGTGAGGGGTTAGTAGCTCTAACTTTTCGGTTAGGCCATTTAAATACTTCATCAGCAGCTACAGACCCTCGCTCTGTGCTTTTTCCCAGTACTCTAGGGGGTATATTCTCAAGAACGTGTGATAATTAATGCAAAATTAGCTTATTGCAACTCTTCTTATCGCAGTCTTCCGCGGGAAAATAACTCTGTGTTAATGTTGAATTCACAACACAGCGGTACCATGCGATAGGTCCACGATAACGCTTCAAATATCCGCCATAAAGTCAACACGACGCAGCAGAAATGTAAAATACGAATGCAAAAATAATTATGATGAGGCCAATCGCGATACAAAAATCAGTGAAAATCAGCGACAGGCCTGCAATTCACACACGTCGGGCAGGAAAAATCAACATAAAAGTAGGAAAAAAGATACAAACAAAAGCCAAACAACAGCGAAGCACAATGAATGTTGCTGGAGCAAGTACAGAGGACAATCTGAACCCCTCAAACCCCCCGGAGGACCAGCCAGGGACCTCGGGGTCAGGGAATGGCAAGGAGAAGAAGAGTAGGAAGAAGCAGTTCAGTCCACAGGAAAACAGGATCCTGATAACGGAGGTGGTAGAACACCATCAACAACTGTTCATCACCTCCACTGTGTCATTAGCAACAAAAACTGGAATATATCAGTCCATCGTGGACAAGGTGAATGCAGTCGGAGAGCTGAAGAGGACAATAGAAGATTTCAAGTGGCGCTGGAATGATGTGAAGCACAAAACCAAGCAGAAACTAGCAAACAACCAGAAGGCAGCAATGCAGACTGGAGGTGGGAGTCCTGCACCACAGGAGGAGCTGGACGATATGGAGGAAATGGTGTGCACAGTCATCAGTGGGGAGACGTGGCAGGAGATGGGGGACCGAACACTGCTCAACATGAAGGGACACAACAGCACCAGGGTGAGTAACGACCAGGGACTGGGGGGACCGGGGAGATGGGCACAGCGGCACACATGCACAATTAAGTAGAGTACATCTGTAGACAAACCATGCTCCAAACCCCCAACTCCCACCAAGAGACCAATGTACCCAAGTATGCAAACTCTCAGCACTGTACAAGCACAGAAGTCAAAGGCACACCGCATGTAAGGGAGAAGGGGTAGCAAAATCAGAGCTGCAGGGGTGACTCCCCCAAAATGTAGCACTCTCACATAACATGCAGAGCACATCAACATTCACAACAATGTGGTACAAACCGCAACACGTCCACAACTGAACA
Source organism: Lissotriton helveticus (assembly GCF_964261635.1). Lineage (NCBI taxonomy): Eukaryota > Metazoa > Chordata > Amphibia > Caudata > Salamandridae > Lissotriton > Lissotriton helveticus. Next base: position 1,340,781,366 of record NC_136059.1, read on the forward strand.
CAGGACACAACTGGTGCTGCATGTGTGTAGAAACTGGCCAATCACGTTTGGTATTGCAGGCAAATGTGAGTTGATAATCTACAAGTACAAACACACATCCGTGATGTTGTCGAAATGTCCACTGTCCCGCACCAAATAGGCAGCTCCTCCCAAATAGCTACAATGTGCACAGTCATGCAGTCTGTATGTAAACATGTACAATGCGTCAACATACATGTGAACACAATGTTAAACTGCATCTCCCCTTCACATTGCAGAGGGAAGTCCAACACCTCCTGCAGAGCATCCCGAACGTCTGTTCTCTGATGATAAAGAAGACCACCTCACCTTTGACTCCAACGCCCTCCAACAGCTCGTGGAGAGCCTCTGTAGCCCACCTCCAGGAGCAGAGCAGCCCAGCTGCTAGGAGGAGACCCCACCCCCTGCACAGAGCAGGCAGCATCCACCACCACGGCTGCCTTCCAGGACCCCTACGAAGAACACATGGCATTCCAACACCGTGTGTTGGGTTGCCAGAAGAATCTGGCTGAACAGGTGCGGGTGGGCTTCGACCGCATGGCAGCCAACCTAGATGCCATACGTGGGTGTCTAAGTCCCACTCAAAGTCCCTAACGGACACCCACAGTTCACTCCATGCTCTCCAATGGACCATGGCTGACATTGCTGGAGCCCTGACCCAGAGACTAGAACAACTGTCCAGTCAGAGTGGCTCTAGCGATGTCACACGGGAGTTGGGACACATGCGGAGGTTAATGGAGACCATGAAGCGGACGCAGGCAGAAAGAGCGGCTGCCACGGCTGCACACCAGCGAGAGGTAACTGGGTTCCTCAATGACCTCAAGACCATCCTCATGGCATGGCATTGCTGCCACAAGGCCTGGCGTGATGCATACTGCTGCTACCACTACATCCACATCTCTGCCCCTGAAGTGTCAGTGCCACACAGTGCAGGAGACAGAACACCACCACCCACACGTGTGGCACATGTACCAGCACTGGAAGAAGATGCTGGTGAACCTGCCTTCATGGTACGAAAGACGTAGTAGCATTCTTCTCCGCCATATAGCTGGTTTCTACTTGGTTCTGCCCCCTGCATCATCACCTTCCACTGTCCCCCGATACACTCTGCGACACTCACCTTGGACTTCGACATGGACTGCCATATTCTGTTTGGTTACCAAGGACACAGCAATCAGACTGCGGACTGAACTCTTACTCTTCCTTTGAACTTGTCATTCCCGGAAGGACTCTGGCTGTCCTTCCACGGGCCAACATTGTAAAGTGGGGTTTGCCTGGCCCAGTACTGCTCCAGCTGCAACACTCCACTGAATGTGCATTAAACATTCATATTCACACAGATGCACAGATGTGTTATGCCTATGATCTTTCAAGTGTGGAAGTATGGATGAATGTAGGACCATTGATTCCCCCTTACGTCCATGTTGCACAGGTTGTTTGATTTGGTTCATAGGGTGACACTTTGCCGAATGCCGTCCAGGTGGCACCGACACAACAACAGGGACACACGCATTAGTTACTTACTTGTCCAGCCCAGTACGGAACCATGCCCAGAGCCCCTGGGACATTGTTCAAACCCTTACGCTGGACTGGCATACACCAGGCCAGACCACTCCACTCACGCGCACAGGGGGGCACCAATGCTACATGCCCCAGGTCTTCCCTGCAGTGATCTGTTGATCACAGGTCTAGTTATCAGCATGCTACAGCCACTCCCTCACAGCTGGTTTATACCTACACCACACCCATCCAGCACACGCATCACAGGACATGTGACCCTGCCAATAAAAAGGGCTGGGTGCACGTGCTTGACGCCATTTCCACTCTCTATCTGGGTGTATCTGTGTGGTTATTATTAATTGATTGATTGAATAATCTTTATTCGGATAAAAAAGTATCCATAAAAGTACAATTCGTCACCCCCAAACAGATATGATAATATAAAAAACATATAAATATACAATACTATCCAATATAAATACAAATACACATTACGACCATATAACATTAGCAGCATAAATGACATTTGTGCAAAATTTGTGCAGATGTAAAACTTGAACAGTTTGTGCCAATCAGCAGATGATAATAAAGTGCAATAGGTAGCGTTGAGGCTTCATAACACAAATGGATCTGTGCAACAGCAGCAATAATTTACATTGGAAATACAAATAAGAAAACTTAAAAGGGCCCATAAAAACAATTATGTGATCATACACGAAGAATAGAGTACATTAGATTGCGTACAGACTTCATGATAGGTTAAAGTAGATCTGCGCCGTACCTATAATGACTGCTTATAAAAACATGAGTCTACAAGATCCACAATATATTCTCTATAGGTCATAGCATCAATATACAATTGGTCACCCTTCACTAAGGTAGAAATATGTGAAGGTGTGTGATAGAGGCGGCCATATTACGGATCATTCATTGAGGCACGGGAACATACAGCGGTTTGAGAAATCAGCTTACTCTAAAAATCAGATCGTCATTTCCTAGTTTTAATAATTCAAAATATGCAAATCTAAAATCCGTTATACCCTGAGCTTTAAAATATGGGGCCAAATACCATTTAGTGTAGGTTACATAAAAGTTACAAAAAAATAGAAAATGTAACAGAGTTTGTTTACAACCATCCCCACATGGACAGGTCAGTTCATCTAGGTTTTTATTAAAACCTATTGGGAAGCAAAGAGAATATTTGATGCTTCCATCCCTAAGACGGTAGAGTAGGCTCCTTTTCCATCTGCCCATATTCTTTCTAAGGTATGATTGTGGCATGGTATATTGAAAACTAGGTGTATCCAAGAGGGGCAAATATCTGGCAACGGTTGGTTTTTTATGCTCAGTAACTTGTCTTTCTTTATGGTACAAATCATAAAGTGCCCCCCTGACTGATTTTATATTTATTCCTTCTACTTCTAATGGGTGGTTAAAAATATTCTCCATATCTACACTGGCTAAACTCTCTTTTACTGCGGCTAGCCAGGGTATAACGCCTCCTCTTTCACACCTGAGGCAGTCGTTAATTATATCTCTGGTCAAAATTGCCGCTGGATTTTGCCATATTTTCACCCAAAATATAGCTGGATGAGACTTAATAAAATCCTCCACATTTCGTATATTCAATTCATTGTGGGTAATATAACTGGAAGCTGATATAAATGCACCAAGGATTTTCCTGCAAAACCTATTCTCTTCGCTTTGAATCCTGCTACAATTGGCGTGCCCCCAGACTTTGGCCCCATAGGTGGCGGTCGGGAAACATTGAGATTTATATATCTGGGACAACGGGACCACCACCTCAGAATATCTCGGTTGTCGAAGACTGATTATAGAATTTATTGCTTTAGTTAATTTACATCTACTATGGGCAGTATGGGCTTTCCAGGATCCAGAGTCTGAAAAGACTAAACCCAGATAGGGAAAAGTGCTGGTGCATGTCAACGATTCATTACCCACTGAGATGGATTTAATACAGTGTTTTTTAGGGCCACAGCTCATGATATAAAAGCACGGGCAGTGATTTACCATTAATCTTTGGGACATCCTTAGACGTTTTTGACAGGGAGTTGTGTAGTTCATTGATATAAAGGATAAAAAGCAGGGGGGCCAGAACACAACCTTGTCTGACCCCGCGACAGATAACGATGTCCCCAGAAACTTCCCCGTCATTATTTATCCTCACCCGTGCCTTCAGATCCCTATGCAGATAAGCCAAAATACAAACCAATGCCTCATCCAAACCATAATTTAAAAGAATTTCCCATAACCGTGATCTATCAACAAAATCAAATGCTGAGGATAAATCCATAAAACCTAAATAAAAAGGAGCTTTTTTTGCGACCACATATTTCCCTAAAATAAGGTTCAAATTTAAGCACTGTTCAACAGTTCCAATGTTACTTCTGAAGCCCAGCTGACAACAGTTTAAAATTAGATTGTCTTCCGCCCATAGCCTGATTCTGTTAAAAACTATCCTACCCAGGATCTTCAAGGTGTTATCAATCAGAGAAATGGGACGGTAGCAGCTGGGGTTGGCTCGGTCCCCTTTTTTAAAAATGGGAACAATTATACTAGTTGACCATGTGCTTGGAATGGTTGCCTTAGTCAAATTATTAAAAACATTGCATAAGAGGGGGGCCCATAGGTCCGGCTCCTGTTTAATAAGGTCGATGGATAGTCAATCCGGACCTGGCGCTTTGTTACCCAAACTTTGGAATAACGCCTCTTGAACCTCGGCTATAGTTATGGTAACATTTAGAACTTGACTACCGATAGTATTACTAGTTGATGTTGAGGGGGCAATATAAATGCCAGCAAAATGCTTCTCCCATAGCTCGCTAGATATATTACAGCTTATGGGGGTAATTTTTGTATCCATAGACCTCATGTTTTTGACTTCCCTCCAAAATCTATTTATATCTTTTAGGGAGGCAGCCTTAACTAGATTATCCCAGCGTGTTATAAGTAACTCATCTGATCGTTTTTTGGTGGCAGTCTTGTAATGTGCTCTGAGAGATCTTACTAAGGAAACATCCCTGGGTGTAGCCGCTAATGCTTCACGCAGGTCTCTATTGGCCCGGGAACAAGAACTATCAAACCACCTGGGGATCTTACTTGTGTTAGTGATTGGTTTTGAAATTATCTGCTTAATACCAATACAGAGGCTGCTAAACGCCTCGATGATCTCCCTACCTACAAAGCTGCTTGACAAACATATGTCTACTAGTTTGGGATATGTCCTTATTGTGCGTTCAAGGAGGGCTTTATTGTCTATCCCCCTCCATATCAGCCTAAGTTTATCCGTAGTCACCATGAGGTTTTTGGCCCCAATTTCTCGTTGGATAATAGGTTTGGGACAAAGTCTAATGATGGTTAAAATAGGATTATGGTCGCCTTGACTAGTAGATAAAACCTCCGCCTTTTCCAAAACATTTTCTAGTGAGGATGAGATAAAAACATAATCTATAATTGATGAGCATCCGCGACCTCTATAGGTAGGCAGCGGCCCCGCGGTCGGGTGGACGCCAGCTTTTTCCATGGTATTAATCATGTTTCTCTGTAATACAAAATTACAAAGTTCCTCCCCTCTTCTGCATGGGGTCACTCCAACTGGGGTGATGGAGGTGTTTTCCGTATCCTTAGGCATTCGTGCATTAAAGTCCCCAGCTAAGAGTATACCATCTATTTTGCCATACCTCTGCACGTCGCTCAGCCCATCTATAAATTCGAACAAATTAATAAAATTACTGTTTGGGCGTGACATAAAATCATTGTTATAAAAATGTATTAAACAAATCGACGCCTCCCATGTGTGAATGGTAGCTTGAAAGTTAGCGTTGTTTGTTGTTACACTTTTTATGCTGCCTTTGGCTGATATTTTCAACCACGTGGACAGCCCCCCACACGGTCGGCCTATTTGTGGTCAATCTACAATTTTATTTAAACACACAAACCCCTCCAAAAACAATTCTTTTGTACACCACGTCTCCTGGAACATCAGGATATCGTAGGCGCTAACCAGGTCAACCCATTCTGTACAATTCAGCTTAAGTCCTAGACCTGCTATGTTCCAGCTTAATACTTTCAAATTGCACTCTGAAGTTATAGATTTACTGGGAACAATACTTGTTCTCACAGGGTCTGCTGGCTCAGGTATAGTAGGGAATTGATGGTTCATGAGTCAATCTTGACTCTCCAAACTAGACAGCAAGGCAAACCTATTCTGTAGATTCAGGGTTGGTGGAAAGATGTTGCAGGAACCCTCTAAACTAGAAGTGCGTGTTGGCCTATTCTGCGTGGACCATGTTGGCATCGCCTGTAAACGTGGGCCTGATGGTGGTTTGTAAAAGAAACCCAATGGTAAGGATTGTTTATGTGTGGGGACAGTGTTATAATTAACTTGCGTCTGCAGTAACCATTTCACCATGAGGGGGCGTCTAAAATTAATGATTATACAATCACCTGGATTGTTCTTTTCAGAATATCCCACCCAGCCTACACGTCTCACCATTAAAATATCGTTGGTGTATTCCACCCCTAAGCCTTTATATTTTATTAACCAGTCTAAGCTCTTATTTTTAAGTTGGTCCCAGGATTCTGGATGATCTCTCCTCAATGGGGGGACACCAGCTAATATTATAGCGTAAGGACAGGCTTCTGGGGGTAAGTTAAGCACATCTTTAGCTGCAATAAAATCATCTTTAGGTCCTGTTTTTCCTCCTATAGGCACAATAGCAGGTAGAGCAGAGGATGCAGATGCCAGCTTCTGTGACTGGCTGTTACTTTTACTACTAGGATTACAACTTGGCCCTCCACCAGCTGTTGCTAAATTTAGGGTGGGCATCGAGGCTAAAGTAGATTTCGGGGGACAACTTTCCTTAGACAACCCTTTTCACAAACAACATTAACAGTATGGGCTAGGCACGTACCCCCCAACTGTGATGCAGCCTGTTCAGATGCTCCCACCTGACTTATCCCCCCCGCTGTTTTATCAACAGTGGTCGCACTACTACTATTTTGTGCGGGATTTTTGACGATACTTTCCAGTCTATCCAACCGTTTAAATAAAGCATTAAATTGTTTATCAATCAACCCTTTCAATCGGTCGTAGACAGAATCTGTTATAGAACTAATAGGAAAGTCCCCTGGTCTGCCATGCATACACGTTATCATATGGTCAGTTTGTGTATGGGCTGAATAGCTACCATTTGCAGCAGTCAAGTCCACAGTATTGTTAGTTCTTAGCTCCGTTGCCCCTGCAGTTTTAGCGATTGGGCCCTGTTTCCACATACTTTGCGGGGTTGGTTGTGTTTTCGAGCGAGCCGGCTGTTTCCTTTTGCAGACAGTAGGTTTGGTTGCTCCCCTCTTCCTCTTACCCCCTTCTATCGGTATAACACGGGACAGGTCCCTGCTGATAACATTGATATCCGTGTTGGACCCTAATTGGGATGCTATAACAATTAAATCAGAGTGAGATGCAATCTAGATGCACTCGGGTTAATACAAGTAAAGAGTTCAATTATAACAAAGATTCAAATTTAAACATTCTATTCAATTGCATGCAAAAAGCAAAAGGCTCTGCAAGCCTTTGATCATGAATGAAAGAGAATCGCCAGATTTGGGTCTGGACGGCCTGATGCACTGCCCAAATCACTCCAAAGAGTGTAAATCAAAACAGTTTCAATAAGTGTCAATAAAGTTTTAGGTATTAAATCACATTAGTTGCAGTATTCAAACATTGATATAATGACGACATCAAATTCTTGATTGTGGAGCTTCAATTTCTTTATCGGAAATCCATTGAAAATGTTCAAAGTCACATAATCATAATGTGGATAATACAATTCTTCAAAATCAGTTCTGTTTTAAAAGTCCCAATGCATTTCGGGCTTTAGAGACAGCCCTTCATCAGGGGAATCTAAAGAAACGATATATATGTTTTAGTGTAAAGCGACATGTCTGCAGACGTTTAAGAAACTCAAGAGAATGCGAAGAAGGCAAAATTAGAGGTAATAGTGGAATGGAAATGGGGGTGAGGGAAAGATGAAGAGGTTATAGGAATGTGTCTTGAGAGAGTGTCAAAAGGCCGGTAGATGTACTGGAACAGCCGTTGCATTGTAGCTAAAACAATTAAGTAAGTCATGCTTTTAACCGTTCGAGTGAGTGACTGGAGTGATTTAAAAAAAGGGAGAAGACCAGGCTATTCGCGAAACGTCATTACCGTGAGAAGGTGGTATCAGGTGGTGTTAGAGCATACATTGTCTTGGAGCGCGTGATCGCAAACTGTAACTATTACCGTTTGAAATGGTGCATGCAAACAAATTAGTAGAGGGCGAGTGAAACAAACGTACAAAACGAAACAGAGCATGCGTCATCCTGGAGTGCGTGATCGCAAGCCGTAAATAATGCCGTTTAAAGTAAAACATGCAAAAAATTAGTGGAGAGCAAATAAAAAGGACTTACAGAACGGAACAGAAAAGTTCCTGATATCTTTGCCAACGAGTTCCACTTCGCGGGAATTGTGAGTATGTAATCTGGTAGAAAAAGCTAAAGGTGAAAATCACGTACCGGCCAGTTAGTAAAAGTGGCGAGAGTGTACAAAAACAGATGCTCACCCGATCACGTTACTTAGTAGCGTATAGTCAAGGTAATCTTCTTAGGGGGCCATTCTTCCATCTAAAGGAAACGTACGGGATATGAGAAACACGTCTATCACACTACCGTGATAGGAAAAGTGTAAGGTTAGGTAATGCTGCTAGAGATCGCGGGTCACCCGACCAATAATGTCGCCACTTCTGGCTTCGGGCCCATATACTTTACTTTATCATATACATTGATCAGGTGACCACACAATCTACTATCAATAATTGTGAGTTCCTTTTAGATTTATTTCCAGTGTACCCAACTTACCATCCACCGTTATGGGTACCTATGACCACGATGGGTCAGGGAGCTAGCTGTAAAAGGAAAGGCAGCAAAATACAAACCCAACTTTTATACTTTATTTTATGAAATGACCACGGACAACTGGACATTTTGAAAGCTTTATCTTAAATTCAAATAAGGGCAGTCATACAGCTTTATCAATAGAATACTAGTGCGACAGGGAACCCGCTAAGTGAGAGGAAAACTAAGATAAGGGCAAAGTGAACACGCTACAAATCTGAGTTACTTTAGTCAGTTTTACGAGAGAAAAACCAAGACCATATCAGGAAGTTGCAAACTGCAATACAGAAAATGATTTCTAAAAGGTAGGGTAACATAGGAACACGCTATGAAATCAAATGCAAATGACTTTATGAAATGCAATGGTTGCAGGAGAAAGCATGGAAAATTATTCACGTGCAAAGGTATGTCTTTATTGAAGCAAAGACAGAAAAAATAGAAAGGTGCAGTTTTAAGAATTTCAGAGCAATATTTACCTAGACTGGTGTGAAAACCAACCCTGGCCACGGGTCAGATAAGGACAGGAAAACCCTCAAGGAAGGATAACCCTCAGTAGGACAGCAGGTGCAGAATGGACACCCCAGGACAGGACAGGAAACCCAGATTCGGATCAGGACAGGACCACCAGGATACGACCAGCACCCGCAGTTCGGAAGCAACGCCTGCGCTCCACCCTCTCTGCAGCTATCGATCAGGACCCCGATTGGGTCAGCGAATTCCCCAGCAAAGTGCTCCGCCAGCACTTAAGGTTCAGTAAAACCTTCAGAGTCTATGGTCAAATTTCGGACAGAGAGCTCCGCAGCACCTCTGTATCAAGTCACCTATTGAGTTTGTTGGGTCAGTGACAGGTCAGCTATTCAGACAAGTCGGACAATTTCCCTAGTTAAACCTAGGCTAGTTATACTGTTTTAGGACAGGGTACCACCCCCCAAATGTTGCAAAGTGTCAGAATCCCCAATTTGGATTGGTCCTAAGATAGGCTTTGGTTAACACACCAATCAGAACAGACTATTCTAAGGCCTAATTTGCATCCTAAGGTGCCGCCTAGCAAGATTGGGGTTCCCACGAGAAGTCGCACGGAATACAATGAAAACTTATACATTTGTTACAATATAGGGACATTTGCTCCATCCTCTTGGGTCAGAGGTAATTCTCCCAGGAGCATCTCGACTGTGGCTGCCAGCTGGCTGAGTTCCACGGTCCAAGGTTGTCTTTGGCCTCGCATTTTGAGCATGCGCAGAAAGGACCTTCAAAATGGCTCACGACCCATTCGGACCCCCATTTCCCGTGATACATGAAAAGTAAGCGAAAACAAATTAGTACATAAAAATAAATGAATGTATTACATGTCATGATTTCACATTTTAGGTTCATCATTATAAAAATATACTATGCATTATTGGTAAGTGCAACAAACAATTTCACAAGAGCAGCAGCACAAAGCTTCACCACGTTATAGCCATCTTATTGCTTATTACGCATGCGCACCCTTTCCCTCCAAAACTATCTCTACACGAAGTCACGTGAGTGTGACTGACACATGCGCAGAAGAGGAAAGTCAAGCAGCGGCCATTTTAGAAACACGGATTAATCATATTAGAAAAAACACATAAGCAAGCTTCTCTATCATACATATATATCGGAAATAAAAGATATTAGTAAATCGTACAATTCGTTACGAGGTTACAACGGTTTCGAGGTTCATGAATCGAGCAAGTCGCGATGCGAAATCTTGCTCTATCAATCCCCTCTTTGATGATATTTACTATCATCACAAAAAATGGAACCAGATGCCAACTTTTCTTTCACACCTTGTACATCTCTATCTCTTCCAACAGGCGATTCAATTTTTCTTTCTCATTTAAAGTAGGGTGAGAATTTTTCACCTTTTTATAAATCTTATTATTCATTTCTTCTAATTCAAGCTCATCCGCACTTCGTTTCACTCCTCTCGCATTCACTTGGTATTTCTTTCGGCGTTTGCGACATTTGCAACAAACGAATATGAGAAATAGGATAAGACCTATCACTCCAATTGGCATCAGTACCTTTAACAATAAGCTTTTACCTAAATTAGCAAACCAATGACCTATATTGGAGAGACCATCAACCAGTCTCTTCCAGGCACTGTCAACCTCGAGTGGTTTGAGTTCCTTTTCCAAATTAGTAATGTTTTTCACATATCTTTTGAGCTGTACGCTTTTGTCCGGAATGTAAGTGCAACAATGTTGCGCCTTCAACATCCGGCAGACTCCGCCCTCTTTTGCTACTAAGGTGTCAAGAGCAAGTCTGTTCTGCAAAACCATTGATCTGATCGCAACCATTTCAGTATTGACCAGCAGAAATCCATGAGCTGTGTCAGTAGACAGCACATCCACTATAGTGGACAATTTGCAAATTCTGTGAGTGTTTAGAACCACTCCCACTCCAGGTATCAGTGCACTAAAAATACTACCCATTATTTCACCTACGCTTTCTCTTTTGCTACGCACTAAGCCATTAGTGTTTTCACTGCTTCCAGCAATTTCATTCACATGGTATATTCTCGGGAAAACAATGCCAAAATAGCAGCTTCCATACCAGTGATCCGGCAATTTGAAATAAGCCCTGTCTCCACATATATAATAAATTCCAGGAAACACAGGCTCTGACCCATTTTTGAATCCCCAACCTCCAATTACCTTGTAATTGTGCTCACATTGACTGGAACCAATGAATATGTTATTATAATAACTAGTCTTCTCGCGATGAAGACAGAGTTTCCCTTTCTTCTCGAAATCCAGCAACAAAGCAGGCCCTGCCCCGCCATTTGAGGTGCTTTCCAAGTTTTCAGCCCATTTAGGTGTTTTCTGTTTCTTGTCATTAGCCTTTCTTTGGAAACTCTCCCTTCTTTTCTCTGCCATGTTTAAAAATATCTTTTCTTGTTCATGTAATGTACAGGTCAAGTTATCTCTGTGTGCTTCAGCTATGTCTATATTGCCTATAGTCAGAAAATAGTCTCCCATATATCGTATTACGTCACTTTTGATATGTACAGGATTCAAGTTTCCACGAATGGGAAGTTCAGAAAAGATCACGTCATTATTAGAATAATAGTACTGTAACGGTCCTCTTTTGTAAAATAAGCTTGCTAAAATACTACAGGAAATTCCATAGGTCAGAGGTAGATGATGATATGTCACGCCTTCAGCCACAGAAGTAGGTAGCTTCATGCAGACATAACAATCTTCTATTTCCATAGTTTCTACGTAATGCACTAACAAATTTGCGAAAACATTTAAATGTGTCCTGTTTCTAACTCCGTGGTAATGTAGTCCTTCCTCATCTGATGCTTCTAAGTCTCGTTTTGTCTGTCTGAGTGCTTTCTCACGTCTTTCTACACTTCGTGTTGTCAGTTCTTCAGTGTCGGTAATCTGAGTAGGGTCAATATTAGTATTTTTGCTAACCATAAAGGGAATGAAAACTGTTAATCCTATCCAAATTAATATTACTATAACTATACTACATATACACACTTTGCAGCATGTTTTGCAACAACTGCGGCTAGGTCTACCACTCACGTTTGTATCAGACATTTTGGCTCAGAAGGAAATTTTAACCCCTCTTTGCAGCTCTTCCCAGGTATTTTTATTGCTGAGCAATTTCACGGAGGTTCTTCCTCTTCCTCTGCAGAGTAATCAGGAATGGGTTCTCCGTCGCTTTCGTCAGTAATATCAAGATCCTCAAAGTTTTCCAAGATTAAGTAGGTCCACTCCGGATCCTTGTATTTTTTGTTTTGTCTTTTTATTCTTTCACTCCTTCTCTTGGAGTTATCTTCAGGTATTTCTGCAATTCGGGGACTTTTTCTTATGTCTGCAAGTTTCTCTTGGACTGTTTTTATTCTTAATCTTAGTCTTTTAATATACCTCGGCTCAATGTGCTTCTTTTTCTTGATTCTTTTAGCTGGCACTGTTATTTGGCTTTCTTCTAATGTTCCTTTATTTTCACTTGTTTGTGGCACTTCAATTTCTGCCTTCTCCCTTTCTGTCTGGCTAGTCCCAGGTCTTGTATCTATTTCTTCTGCCTGGTCGCTAAGCTGGCCTGGTTCAGGTATTTTTTGTGTTTCGCTTTCAACTGTCTCTGTTTCTATGTCCTGAACATGTTCTCCTAGTTCTGTCTGATCCTGCTCGAGCACTTCGATCCCTTGATTTTCTTCTGCTCGAACTATTACACTATGTCTAGTCTGTCCCTTTTCGATATCAGGAGTCTGTGGAGGAGTATCGATCACTTGTTCTGTCCCTGTCTGACCTTCCTCTTCGTACTCAGTTTTGATGTGAATCTCAATGATCTGAGGGTCTTCGCCTGTGCCTTGCTCGACCTCTCTATTCCACTCTCTATCTTCTCTTATTCGCTCTCTTGTTCTCAGTGGATCTCCAGTAAGATCTATTATGGGTATCCAATCCTCTGGCCAAATCCTTTGCAGCTCGTCATCAGCTACTTTCGGACCAACGTCTGTGGGCTCCTCGGTAGTACTGGTGCTTGGCCATACGTCATTGGCTGCTTCTGGACCAACGCCTAAAGGACCCTCAACGGGATTGGTGCTCGGCCGTCTGATATCAGCTACTTCAGGACCAACGTCTGTAGACCCCTCAGCTGGACAACCTTCAGCTCCAGGCTCCTCGTCTGGTATCACCTTCTTGGTATGGCTGGCATGGATCCACTTGGGAACGCCTGCACACTTCACTGCTGTCGTCGTTACCAGGATTACTTGGCGCTTTTTCCCCCACCTTGGCGCAAGGCAACTTGAACGAGTATGCTTCTTTATCTTAACCCAGTCACCAGGAACCAATTTGTGAACTGGAGTTGTCGGGTTGGCGACGGCATCTGCCCCAATCTGGCGAGAGATAGAACGCACTTGGTCACCCAGTTGCTTGCAGTATTCAAGTACACCGTTTATCTGTTCTACCACTCCAGAAGCCTCTGGATGATATGCACAGTGCAGCTTTTGTGTGATCCCAAATGCTTTACAAAGCTGGGCCAAAATTTCATTCTGAAAATGTCCGCCTCTATCTGAGTCAATAAAGACTGGAACCCCGAATCTAGGTATCAACTCTTTTAGTAGGAGCTTAGCTACTGTTATGGCGTCATTCTGTGTGGCAGGGTAAGCTTCATCCCATTTTGAAAATAAGCAGACAATGACAAGGACATATCTTTTTCCCTCACAACGAGGCATGGTAATGAAATCAATTTGTATTCTCACAAAGGGACCCCCTGATCTCCCAATTTTCATCAGTTCAACTTCTGTTTTCTTGCCAGCGTTGAACTGCTGACATGTCAAGCACCTCTGGCAAAGGGACTCTGCTACCTTCCTGAATTTCTTGTTGTACCAAGTCTGTTGAAATACCAGAACCATGGCGTCCCTCCCAATGTGTGATCCCTCATGTATCAATCGAGCCATTGGGGCAAGCAGGTGTCTTGGTAACACAGGCATACCATTTGGGCCCACCATGACACCATCCTCACGTCTCGGTTTACAACCTTGTTCTTTCCATTTCTCTTTCTCTTCCCAGGGCGTCACATGCTGCCATTCTCTCACTTCATCCCAAGTAGGCACTTCTTCAAACATTCTAAGTTGGCAGCTGTTTCCAACCCTACCCCGATTGGGATTTATTCTCAGTCGATCCATAGCACATTGTTTTGCCACCCGATCAGCGAAATCATTTCCCAATGATACAGGGTCAAGGCCCTTCTTATGAGCAACACATTTGACCACTGCCAATTCTTTTGGTAATTGGATTGCCTCTAAAAGGTCTTGGACAACTTTTCCATTCCGAATGGGGGTACCTGAAGAAGTCAGGAATTCTCTTTGTAGCCATAATTGGCCAAAGTCATGCACAACCCCGTAACAGTACTGACTATCAGTATACACTGTTACTTTTTTGTCTTTTCCCAATTTGCAAGCTCTTATCAGGGCGATCAATTCAGCTACTTGTGCAGACTTTACTCCAAATAGATAAGATGCTTCTTCAATTTTGCCTAATGTGACCACAGCGTAGGCAGCACTTGGGCCTCCTAGTTCATGTCTTAGGCATGAACCATCCACGAACCATTCCACATCATGTACAGGCAAAGGAGTTTCTTTGATGTCTGGGCGAGGTTTGGTACTGAACTCTGTCAGGTTAATGCAGTCATGCTCATTATCTCCCTTATCTTCCATTACCATTGAGTCAGGGAGTAGAGTGGCAGGGTTTAAAATGTTACATCGGGTAATAACGATATTTGCAGCACCCATGAGAATCCTCTCATATTTAGTCAGCCGACTAGGGGTGAGATACTGAGTTTTTGTACAAGTCAATAGGATCACAACTGCATGTGGAACATATACAGTTACAGGATGTCCCATAATGATAGACTCACTTTGTTCTAAACTGGTTCAAGTTACGGCTACTGCTTTTAGACATCCAGGTAGTCCAGCAGCCACTGGATCCAAAGTGGCAGAAAAATATGCCACAGACCTTCTGGTCAACCCATGCTCCTGAGTCAGGACTGACAATGCACAATTGTCACGAGTGTCACAGAATAAGCCAAACTCCTTGGAGTAGTCAGGCATTCCCAGAGCAGGGGCTGTACACAGGCAATTTCGCAACTGTGTGAAAGCTGTTAGGCTCTCGTCATTCCATTCAACTGGGTCCTTTGCTCCTTTCTTTGTCATTTGTATCAAAGGCTTTGCAAGAACTGCAAATCCCACAATCCATTGCCTGCAATAACCTACAACTCCGAGGAACATTCTGATTTCTTTCTGAGTACGGGGTAACTGCATATTTTGAATTATTCTGACTCTCTCTGAGGTGACTTTTCTGATACCTTTCTCTATCTGGTGTCCCAGATATTTCACTGATTTCGAACAGAACTGTAATTTTTCAGGGGCCACTTGATGTCCCTTTTCACTCAGGTGATTCAGTAGGGCAATGGTGTCAACCACGCAATCCCTATGGCTTTTAGACGCCACCAATAGGTCGTCAATGTACTGTACCAAAACAGATTTTCCAGGTAAGACTAAAGTTTCAAGGCATTTTTTCAAGATCTGATTAAAGATAGAGGGGCTTTCTGTGTACCCCTGGGGGACCCTGTTCCAGACATACACGTTACTGTTGAAAGCAAATGAAAAAAGAAATTTGCTATCTGGATGCAATGGGATCGAAAAGAAAGCATGACATAGGTCTATCACAGTGAACCATTCAGCATCCCAGGGAATCTGATACAGGATGACTGCTGGGTTTGGGACAATGGGACAGCAAGGAACCACAATTTTGTTTACCTTTCTCAGGTCCTGCACTACTCTGTACTTGCCACTAGGCTTCTTGATGCCCATAATGGGTGAATTACACGGGCTACTCATTACTTCCTGTATGATGTTTGCTTCTAGCAATTTTTGTACTTCAATGGCAACACCTGCTCTCACTTCGGCACTCATTTTGTAAGGCTTAGTGTTAGGGTAAACTGCATTTTCTTTTATTGTTATCTGTATGGGATCTACGTTTTTCATTAACCCTACATCCTTTCCAGTAAAGTCCCACACTTCTGACTTCACTGTCTGCTGGAGTTCTTCAGGTAAGTCCTGTATAGTCATTCGTTTAATTTCTGAGTCAGGTCTAATTAACATTAGCTTGTAGATACCGTCCTCATCTGGTGTTTGAATTTCGACGCCCTTTGGTGTGCAAAAGATGGTACAATTCATTTTGCACAGTAAATCACGTCCCAGCAAATTTACCGGACTGGTATCACAGACAACAAATCTGTGCATTTGTTTAAAGTTTCCAATTGAGATCTCCATGGGTTCGGTAACAGGTGTACTAATTAATTGATTAGATACTCCTACTACTTGGATTGCTTCTCCCGAGAGGGGTAGGTTTGGAACGTCCACTGTTCTCACAGTAGAACGGGTAGCACCAGTGTCCAATAGAAAGGTGACATCATTTCCATCAACCTTTCCTTCAATGTATGGCCCTGACTGGTCTACCGGCAAAGAGGCGCCAAGTACGCACTCCTCGTCCTCCCCTCTCAGGCCCCGTCAGTATTGGTCATCACAGAAAAAGGTGTCGTTCAACAAATACTGCGAAGTTGCTGTATTTCTATCCTCATTGCTTCCCCAGACTTCTACATCATCACCCTGTGGTGACTTCCCTTTAAATATAGGCTTTGGCGCTCGAGGCACTTGAATCGTTTTTACCTGTTGCTGGGTCTTTCTTTGCTTTTCATTCTGCGTCTGTGGAATTAAATCAGGTGTTTGGGCATTATCAACTTGTAAATACGGACACTCGTCTCGCCAATGTCCAATTTCTCCGCACTGATGGCAGGGAAATTTCTTGTTGGCTTCCTCTCTACTCATTTTAGGTCGGGGCTTTCCTCCATTCCCTCCCCCAGGACCTTGGCTCTGAGCCACTTTATTTAATTTACTCAGTTGCTTTTCTTGCTGTTCTGCGAGCTTTACTTGAGCCCACATCACCTTCTCCTTCAGGGCCTTTTTTTTTTCTGCCATTTCGTCCTCACAGTACTTGGCGTACCGTAGGACCTCATCTATCTTTTTGGTATGCCAACAGATTTTATTATCCTTTATCCACTGACAAATTTCGGGTCTTAAACCGTTTACAAACCTGTAAATGAAGTGGGTCATGTCCTTCATCTCGATGTTATCTATACCACTGTATGTTTTGAACACCTGCAACAGCCTTTCATAAAACGAGTGCACTGTCTCGTCCCTTTCCTGCGTGGTTCTATCTATCTTGGTCCAATCAGTTTCCTTTGCAGGTACTTTTATTTTCAAATGTTGAATTACCTGTTCATACTTCCTCATCACTTCCTTTGATGGTTCCCCTGTCTTGTCATCTCTCGGGTATTCCTCACTAGGCCAGGCAATGGCTATTTTACACTCAGTCCACAGATCTACAGGGACCACTATGTCGAAGAACCCATCCAGGTCTTTCCATAGGCATTTCTGCACTTTTACGAATCTCTCTACCTGCCGGTACCAGTCGACCGTTTTTTCTCGTAATTTTGGGAAGTCATTTGTGAAGGACACAATATCCTGACGGGACCATGGGACATGTACATATTTTCCTCCGGGCACTTCCCGCATAGGGCATAACTGTTCTGGCTTTTCAGCTTCTCTTAGAGCGAATTTGGGAGTTACCTGCCTAGACCTGGCCTCATCTTTCATTCGAGCCCACCTGGCTTTCCACTTTTCCACATCTCCCCATTTCTGCAACACTGTCAGTAGTTCCTTGACCTGTGCCTTTTTCCCTGACACATTCAGGTTTTCCAAATCTTTGTCTGAAAATTCTGCTCGGTAGGGTTTCTGCAAGGGTTTCGATTTTGAAATGTCTATTCCCATACTAGCAGCAGTATCGGTCAATTTTTCATGAAGTACTCGGACATCGCGGGTAAGACTTTTGCACATAAACAACAGTTCTTCTTCAGAGTAGGTATTTAATCTATCTAATCCTACGTTTCCTGCCATTAATTCTTCTATTTCTACTCTCAGTTTGTAGAGGTCTAAAGGTTTCGTTTGCGAAGTTTGTTTCTCTAATTCTTGACTCCATCTTTCAATTTCTTCAGGTGTGACCAAAGTGACACTTCTAGTACCCGAAGTCGATTCCATTTGAATCTCCCTCGCATTGAAAGGATTATGTCTTTTCTGCATTCTTTTCCCTGTATTTCTAATGGGCAGATCCATCAGTGAGACTTCAGACTCACACTCACTCGTCTGTTCATCTACAATTAAGGGTTCTGGTCTGAGTTGTGCTATTACGGGAGTAATGACTGGAGGTTTTGGACTTTCATGCCGATCCCCGTACAATGAAACTACGGGTCCGATTGTTACTGGGATTGTCAATGCTTCAGGACTGGTATTTAACTGGGTCATTTTCTGAATGATCTCAGCTCTCTGTTTTGCTAGAACCTCCCGCTCCTTTTCTTCCAGTAATCTCTCTATGGATTTGTCATGTAACACCTGCGGGGTTAGTGTGGGACCATAACTTGGGGCAGTGGGATGAGTCTCACTAGGTCCTTCACCATAATTTGGTCTTGGGAATAAACTTCCTGTACCTAGGGATCTTCTTTCTTCCTCATACTGTGACTGTAATAACGGCATTCCTGAACTTGAGGGTCTCATCTCGCCTCCGTAGGGAGGTCGAGAACA
Organism: Lissotriton helveticus; assembly: GCF_964261635.1. Lineage (NCBI taxonomy): Eukaryota > Metazoa > Chordata > Amphibia > Caudata > Salamandridae > Lissotriton > Lissotriton helveticus. The sequence continues at coordinate 1,340,800,012 of NC_136059.1, forward strand.
AAAATCTCCTTCACAGGAATATCCTGTCTCCCCACTAGCTGACATCCTGGGGTAAATGTTTCTTGTATCCACTGGTCCTAGACTCTCGGTATAGGGAGGAATGTGGTAACCCCCTCCTACACTTGTGGACCTGATCTCTTCTGGTGGTGGAGGTCTTCGGGAAATATCTCCCGCACTTAAAGGTGGGTGTCCTTCATTATAAGGAGGCGGACTTCTTGTACATAGGTCATCTAATAATTCATCATCCGACTCTCCAATGGGTACCCAATGTTTAGCTTTTTCCAACCGTTTCTGTCCCCCAGAAGGATCATCTGCTGGCATCATGGGAAACAATCCCTCCACTATCATATTCTGCCTCCACTGTTTCATCTTTTTAGCTCGTGCTTCCTGTTTCAATTTTGGATAAAATTTAGTTAACCCTTTATCCATCCGTGGCTTATCTCTTTCGAAAGCCTCGATTTCCCATTCCTCTAGCGCTTCATACTGCGTTAATCTCGGTCTGGGATGCAAATCATTCATTCGGGTTCTCAAATTAAATAGAATTCTGCTGTTAAATGTTCCATCTAACAGAAAAGCCAATACTCCGTCATCTTTCGTGTATTTCACCCAATTCTCCAACCATACACATGTGTTGTACCCTTTATCGAACATCATGAAAGATGCGGGAGTGTTAGGTTGCGGTATGACGACACCTTCTCTAGTTTTAATCGGCTTGTCCTTTTTGAAATAATTCTTCACCTTATTTACAAGAGACACTTTTCTCTTTGTTCCGTACATAATGTCGTTTTGAACTCCTTTCCACTGATCGTTCTCAAATCCCATATGCCGTGGATCAGGTCTGGTATGCGGTCTATACGAATGCCACATACGATTTTACGAGTGATTTTGTTTACAAAATCACTTCCAATCCGAGTGCGTCTTTTATTTTTGTGCGACCAATGAAATGCACGAGTTCAAATAATCTCGACCAATGGGTGCACGGCCCTTTCGCGAGACAGTTCCCACGCTCCGGCGCTCACCCCTCCTTTACAATTCCAGCTCCGCTACCAGCCCGCTGCGTCTACCAATCCTAGCGTGGCACGGAGTGACGTCAGAGCAGCTTCGCGACTGACTCCCTCCTTTACAAGGTAACGGAAACTTTCTTTCTTTCTAAAGTGCTTAGTGCTTGGTTATTTTACAACGAATACACATTCGCCACTGTGCTCAAGTGTCTAGACAGGAAAGATTTGTTTTACTGCAAGTAAACAACTTCCATTTACTTTTCACTCACTACGAGTAGATCTCTTCTGCTTACCCTTCACACTAGCATTGGAGAACCTGTTACTCCCCTAGACTCATCCACCTTTCCGGGATATATCCGAGCCTAAAGTTTCCCTAGCGAACCCCTTTGCTTTCACTCGAGCTCCGATGAACCTGCTACTCTTCCGGTGCGACCCTCACTAGGTTATGCCACAGATGGAATTTTGCCAATGAACCTCGTCACTAACATTTATTCAATCATACATTCAGAAAAACCCTAGTTAGTGCTTCCAGTTCTGCCTAACCTGCACCAACTTTCCTTAGAGCAAATGACCTCAAAGCAAGTGGATTCTATTCACCACTCGCTATTCAATTCCCCGGGGATTCTTAACAACATGCAAGACGTTTTACGTACGAATGGATTAATACATATAACAGTATGATAAGAAGAATAACAATTTTAAAACATTTCATAATTTTTTCAAAGTAAACGATTTTCAAGTGAGTGATCAATTTCCCTTGAAGCGCCTACTCTTATAGCAGCATCTGACTTGGCTAGACTAACTAGTCCTACCTATCCTTTAACTAGTCCCTAACCATACCTCTGCTACCAGAAAATTACTGCTAGAGATCGCGGGTCACCCGACCAATAATGTCGCCACTTCTGGCTTCGGGCCCATATACTTTACTTTATCATATACATTGATCAGGTGACCACACAATCTACTATCAATAATTGTGAGTTCCTTTTCGATTTATTTCCAGTGTACCCAACTTACCATCCACCGTTATGGGTACCTATGACCACGATGGGTCAGGGAGCTAGCTGTAAAAGGAAAGGCAGCAAAATACAAACCCAACTTTTATACTTTATTTTATGAAATGACCACAGACAACTGGAAATTTTGAAAGCTTTATCTTAAATTCAAATAAGGGCAGTCATACAGCTTTATCAATAGAATACTAGTGCGACAGGGAACCCGCTAAGTGAGAGGAAAACTAAGATAAGGGCAAAGTGAACACGCTACAAATCTGAGTTACTTTAGTCAGTTTTACGAGAGAAAAACCAAGACCATATCAGGAAGTTGCAAACTGCAATACAGAAAATGATTTCTAAAAGGTAGGGTAACATAGGAACACGCTATGAAATCAAATGCAAATGACTTTATGAAATGCAATGGTTGCAGGAGAAAGCATGGAAAATTATTCACGTGCAAAGGTATGTCTTTATTGAAGCAAAGACAGAAAAAATAGAAAGGTGCAGTTTTAAGAATTTCAGAGCAATATTTACCTAGACTGGTGTGAAAACCAACCCTGGCCACGGGTCAGATAAGGACAGGAAAACCCTCAAGGAAGGATAACCCTCAGTAGGACAGCAGGTGCAGAATGGACAACCCAGGACAGGACAGGAAACCCAGATTCGGATCAGGACAGGACCACCAGGATACGACCAGCACCCGCAGTTCGGAAGCAACGCCTGCGCTCCACCCTCTCTGCAGCTATCGATCAGGACCCCGATTGGGTCAGCGAATTCCCCAGCAAAGTGCTCCGCCAGCACTTAAGGTTCAGTAAAACCTTCAGAGTCTATGGTCAAATTTCGGACAGAGAGCTCCGCAGCACCTCTGTATCAAGTCACCTATTGAGTTCGTTGGGTCAGTGACAGGTCAGCTATTCAGACAAGTCGGACAATTTCCCTAGTTAAACCTAGGCTAGTTATACTGTTTTAGGACAGGGTACCACCCCCCAAATGTTGCAAAGTGTCAGAATCCCCAATTTGGATTGGTCCTAAGATAGGCTTTGGTTAACACACCAATCAGAACAGACTATTCTAAGGCCTAATTTGCATCCTAAGGTGCCGCCTAGCAAGATTGGGGTTCCCACGAGAAGTCGCACGGAATACAATGAAAACTTATACATTTGTTACAATATAGGGACATTTGCTCCATCCTCTTGGGTCAGAGGTAATTCTCCCAGGAGCATCTCGACTGTGGCTGCCAGCTGGCTGAGTTCCACGGTCCAAGGTTGTCTTTGGCCTCGCATTTTGAGCATGCGCAGAAAGGACCTTCAAAATGGCTCACGACCCATTCGGACCCCCATTTCCCGTGATACATGAAAAGTAAGCGAAAACAAATTAGTACATAAAAATAAATGAATGTATTACATGTCATGATTTCACATTTTAGGTTCATCATTATAAAAATATACTATGCATTATTGGTAAGTGCAACAAACAATTTCACAAGAGCAGCAGCACAAAGCTTCACCACGTTATAGCCATCTTATTGCTTATTACGCATGCGCACCCTTTCCCTCCAAAACTATCTCTACACGAAGTCACGTGAGTGTGACTGACACATGCGCAGAAGAGGAAAGTCAAGCAGCGGCCATTTTAGAAACACGGATTAATCATATTAGTAAAACACATAAGCAAGCTTCTCTATCATACATATATATCGGAAATAAAAGATATTAGTAAATCGTACAATTCGTTACGAGGTTACAACGGTTTCGAGGTTCATGAATCGAGCAAGTCGCGATGCGAAATCTTGCTCTATCAATGCGACTTACCAAAAGTCATTGGAGGAACGGCTTGCCGGGAACCCGGTGAGAGCTGACACTACGGAGCGTGATCTATGGAGCGCCGTGCATGCTGGCGGCTCTATGAATGGTGGTTACTAAAAATGAAAAGTGGACTACAAGCCTAAGGGATTATGGCGGCCATCTTAGAAAGGTGGATTGAAAAAGATAAAAGGAGAGAGTTAGGGTAAACAGTGATGTGAAATGGAAAGTGGAATGTAAGAAAGGCCTGTGAAGCAACAGATTGCATAATGCAGTTCACAAATAGACAAATGAGGAATTCAAAAACAAGTCGAAAAGATACATAATACATAGCAGTTATCATAGGGCAAATATACCAACTATAGTTAATAGGAAACCACAATTAGAGAAAACATGCTAATTCAAATTTGTCATTGAGTCCTAGCGGAGTAAGAGTTTGCAGGAACCAGATCAAGTATGTTTCCCGCTGAGCCAGTTTTTTGTTGGTGTCTCTGTCTGGTCGATGTTCAACAACTTCCAGTACCCCACATTTCAATTGTGGGATATTGTGTCTCATGTTACGCCAATGTTCAGCTATAGGGGAGCTTGTGGTTTGGGTCCTAATCCGACTTTTGTGCTCGGTAATCCGGGTTCGTAATGCTCTCTGTGTTTTGCCGACGTAAACTAAATCACATGGACATTTAATGTAATAGACCAAATGATGACTATTGCAAGTTGCATTGAATTTAAGGTGGATGAGTTTTCCTGATCTGGGGTGATTGATAGTATTCCCTTTAATGATATTGCTACAGTTTGAACAATTCATGCACGTGAGCATGCCCTTGTGAATTACTTCTGAACGGGTCGGTTTGTTTAGGATTTCTAGTAAGTTGCTTGCACGTTTGTAGGCAAACATGGGAGGTTCGTGAAACATATTTTTAAAGTCTGGTTCTGATTGTAGCAACGACCATCGGTCTTGGATGATCGTTTTGAGCATTTTAGATTGGGTGGAGTAGGTGGACACAAAAACTTCTCTTCTAGATGAATTAGCTTTAGTGGATTTAGTCAGTAGTTGTTCTCTTTTAAGTTTCAAGGTTCTGTTTGCTGCTTGTTGAATCACTGTGGAAGGGTATCCCCTTGCCTGATATTTATCTTTGAATTTCTCAATTGTCTGCATGCCAGTATTCTCATCTGAATTTATCCGCTTGATTCGTAGAAATTGACTATAGGGTAGGTGGCGCTTAAGTGACCAAGGGTGAAAGCTCTGATAATCCAGGGCGTTGTTGCGATCTGTCTTCTTGGTGAACAAAGTAGTAATGATGCGATCTTCTTGGAGAGTGATGAGTACATCTAAAAATGGAATGCTCTTAGCTTCAATTTGGAAAGTAAACTGAATGCGGGGATGAATCTGATTCAGTGCTAGGATGTTATCAGCCAGTGTGGTTCGTGGGCCTCGCCAGATGATGAGTATGTCATCTATATATCTTTTAAACAATAATAGATGTTCCGACCATTCAACTTGTGACAGGATGTTTTCTGTTTCGAATTTCATCATAAAGATGTTCGCGTAGCTGGGGGCTCCAGAAAAACCCATTGAGGTACCATTGGATTGTAGAAAGAACCGATCTTTCCATTGGAAGTAGCTGTGAAACAGACAGAAGTGAAGAATTTCAAGTAAAAACACTCGGTCAGCTCCTGATTCATCAGTTCTAAGAAGTGCCCACTCGATAGCTTCAATTCCCTCAAGATGAGGAATAGAAGTGTACAATGACACAACATCCACTGTGCATAACCAAATGTCCTCATTTGTTGGTAAATTAATTTGGTCAAGAATATTAAGTAGATGTGTAGTATCTTGAACATATGTTTCACAAGCTTTAACAATGGGTTGTAGAAAGGTATCAAGGTATCGTCCAGGAGTGTCGTGTATGGATTCGCAGCCTGAGACGATCGGTCTCAAAGGTGGATCTTCTAGGGATTTATGAATCTTGGGGAGCATATACAGACGGGGTCTCCGTGGGAATCTAGTGAGTAGATATTCTTTAGTTTTTGGAGTTATCCATTTCATTTCTAGAGCTCTCATTGTAAGTCCTTTTTATTTGCTCTCCACTACTTTTTTGCATGTTTTACTTTAAACAGCATTATTTATCGCTTGTGATCACGCACTCCAGGATGACGCATGCTCTGTTTCGTTTTGTACGTTTATTTCACTCGCCCTCTACTAATTTGTTTGCATGCACCATTTCAAACGGTAATAGTTACAGTTTGCGATCACGCGCTCCAAGACAATGTATGCTCTAACACCACCTGATACCACCTTCTCACGGTAATGACGTTTCGCGAATAGCCTGGTCTTCTCCCTTTTTTAAAATCACTCCAGTCACTCACTCGAACGGTTAAAAGCATGACTTACTTAATTGTTTTAGCTACAATGCAACGGCTGTTCCAGTACATCTACCGGCCTTTTGACACTCTCTCAAGACACATTCCTATAACCTCTTCATCTTTCCCTCACCCCCATTTCCATTCCACTATTACCTCTAATTTTGCCTTCTTCGCATTCTCTTGAGTTTCTTAAACGTCTGCAGACATGTCGCTTTACACTAAAACATATACATCGTTTCTTTAGATTCCCCTGATGAAGGGCTGTCTCTAAAGCCCGAAATGCATTGGGACTTTTAAAACAGAACTGATTTTGAAGAATTGTGTTATCCACATTATGATTATGTGACTTTTAATATTTTCAATGGATTTCCGATAAAGAAATTGAAGCTCCACAATCAAGAATTTGATGTCGTCATTATTATATCAATGTTTGAATACTGCAACTAATGTGATTTAATAGCTAAAACTTTATTGACACTTATTAAAAACTGTTTTGATTTACACTCTTTGGAGTGATTTGGGCAGTGCATCAGGCCGTCCAGACCCAAATCTGGCGATTCTCTTTCATAACAATTAAATCGGCATCTGCGACGATGTTTTCGGTAACAAGTACCGGACCCGTGGATGACATATCTCGTTGACTGGGGGTGGTAATCAGAACTTCAGGTGACAATGGGAAAGGTGGAGGATTATTGGCCTGATCTGCTTCGCCTGATAGATGGCAGACGGGTGCAGGTAGGCTCGTAGAGAGCCTTCTTTCAGTTAGCTCGATCTCGATATTGACCATGTTAACTGCTTCCTCAAGCATACTTTCAATAGTGGGCGCGGTTGGCGGTTTGCAACCAGTTGTAACAGGGCGTTTCCCCATAGTATAGTGGTAGCACTCACCTCCTGATGGAATTTAGGGGGGTGGCCCAGCCCAGCCTTGTCCAGCCCCGGACGGCCACGGATGGCACGCCCTTTGCCCGGGCTTAGCCCGGCGCCACCCGCTCGCGATCCTGCGACGCGGGGGCTCGTTCTGCTTTATGCGCCTCTGGGCGCGCTAAGGGGTGGTTGCGGATTCCGCCGCATTGGCTCTCGGGGCTTGAAGTCCCCCCCGATCCTCGGTGGCTGCGGTGCGTTGGTATGGGCAGCGGCGGCGGGGAGGGGGAACCACGGTGACCAGCGGCGTCAGAGAGAAGATGTGCTTGCTCCAGTAAATGCCCCAGCAAATGCTTTCAATGTGGTTATTATTTATGCATGAGGGCCTAGGGCACTGCAACATCACATTCTCCAGGGCCAGAGGTGACATGATGGCATCCGCACTATGATACTCAATCATAGAGGATCCATGACTTGCGGGGCACAGACTTAGTGGCACCAGATACACTGCGGACGGCACAGGCAAACCGCCATGGGACAGTGACTTTCGGTGCACAGAGGTAGGGGCACCTTAAATGCTGAGCGAGTGTGCAGCCTTCAATGATGCCCCGCCCTGGTGGTCCAGACTGGTGACGATCGTTGTGAGCCCTGCTGGACCGCAGTGTAGGCCTGAGCCAGCAGGCAGTACGTGCCTACCACCACATGGCATTGCCTCGTGGGTTACAGAGTTAGTGGCACCTAAAGGGCTGAGCGCGTGAGCAGCCTGCGATGATGCCGTGTGCACTGATATGTCCTCTGCCATAACGAAATCAAGACCCAGAATCAAGTGTGATACCTGGTGGCCAGTGGAGCTTGCTGCATGATGTGGAGGGTGCCATGTTCGCGGGCCCCAGGCTTGGGGCTTGCACCGGCACGTGGTGGGCCCTCTTGGAGACACGCCAGTGGCTGAAAGTGAGCAGTGAGGCCTGGGTGCTCAGGGGCGGACATGTACCGCTGGGCTGTGGGAGGGGCTGGGATGCAGCTGCCTGGGTTCGCAGGGGCGGGCATGGCCTGCTGTGTGGCCGGAGGGGCTGGGATGCAGCTGCCTGGGTGCACAGGGGCGGGCATGCACCGCTGGGTGGTGGGAGGGCTGGGATGCAGCTGCCTGGGTGCGCAGGCGCGGGCACGCACCGCTGGGCAGCGGGAGGGGCAGGGATGCAGCTGCCTGGGTGCACACGGGTGTCTACATGAGCCCCCTTGCGGCCATCACACGCCAACACAACCTGAACATCATCTCCTACGCCGATGACACCCAGCCGATCCTCTCCCTGACCAACGACCCCGCCGCCGCCAGAGCCAACCTACACGAAGGGATGAAAGACGTGGCCGAGTGGATGACGACCAGCCGCCTGAAACTGAACACAGACAAGACGGAAGTCCTCATCCTGGGCTCCTCACCCTCCGCCTGGGACGACTCCTGGTGGACCCCCGCCCTGGGCAACGCACCCAAACCGACAGACCACGCACGCAACCTGGGCTTCATCCTGGACTCCTCCCTCTCCATGACCAGACAAGTCAACGCCGTCTCCTCGTCCTGTTTCAACATCCTGCGCATGCTACGTAAGATCTTCCGGTGGATCCCCACCGAGACCAGGAAGACGGTCACCCAGGCCCTCGTCACCAGCCGTCTGGACTACGGCAACGCCCTCTACGCCGGAACCACCGCCAAGCTCCAGAAGAGACTCCAGCGTATCCAGAACGCCTCGGCGAGACTCATCCTCGACGTCCCCAGACAAAGCCACATCTCCAGACACCTGAGAGACCTGCACTGGCTCCCGATCAACAAGAGAATCCCCTTCCGGCTCCTCACCCACGCACACAAAGCCCTGCACAACCAAGGCCCGACTTATCTCAACAGCCGCCTCAACTTCTACGCTCCCAAACGCCATCTCCGCTCGACCAGTCACGCCCTCGCCGCCGTCCCCCGCATCCGAAGAGCGACAACAGGAGGAAGGTCCTTCTCCCACCTGGCCGCCAAGACCTGGAACTCCCTCCCGACCGACCTACGCTTGACCCAAGACCACCTCTCCTTCAGGAAGAAGCTCAAGACCTGGTTATTCGAGCAGTAGCGGACCCCCCCCCAGCGCCTTGAGACCCTCCGGGTGAGTAGTGCGCGGTATAAATGCCTATGATTGATTGATTGATTGATTGGGCAGCGGGTGGGGCTGGGGTGCAGCTGCCTGGGTGAGCAGGGACGGACAGGCGATGATGGCGTGTGCAATTGTATGTACTCTGCCATTCATGTATCGGGACTCTGTTTCAGATGAGGGATCTGTTTCAGTTGAGGGATCTGGTGAACTGCAGTGCATACCAGCACGTGGTTGGAGACACACCGGTGGCAGCACATGAGTAGTGAGGCCTGGGTGTGCAGTGTCGGCACTCTCTCTCCCTGTCCCTCTCATCTTATCACTCCCTCTCTCTCTCCCTCTCTTTCCATTTTTCTCTCACCCTCTCTTTCTCTCTCTGTGTATCTCTCTCTCTGTTTTGCTCTCTCTCTGTCCTTTGATGAGCGTATGACACACCTTCTTATCTGGATTTTTGTCTTGCAGGCTGTAACCTACAGATTGTCCCGAGGAGACCTGCCATGAGTCTTTATAATTGTTGTTTTGAGTTATTTTGAATAAAATGTTTCATTTGGTAATTCGAAGGTGAATGTGTGATGCTCATTTTTGTGATGACACATGCATGTTACCTGTTGTGATTGTGCGACATCAGGCACATTTTTTTTGTACATGATTTCGTGAAGTTGATGTGACATGTCTTTGCCCGGGGGGTGCCCAGGGGGGTGGTCCTGGGAGTGGTGGCGGTAGGTGTTGTGGCCCCTGTTGGGGCTCACCAGCTGCATGATCAGTGGCTCCATGGCATATGTTGCCCTTCAGGTGTGGCTCTGGCCTGAGCTCCCTTTTCTGGTGCAGGCTGTCGTCCGACTTTACACCAGGTCAGAGCCGGTGTTGAATTCCTGCTGCTAATGCGCCTTATCGCCTGTTTGGGGTTCTTATCGCCTCTCTGACTGGTCGTTGAGAATGTTGCAGAGTGGTGCTGACACGGCTTTTTTGCACGGGAACGCCTACTTTGCATCTCATTAGCAAGAGTTGCCGGTGTCAACTGTGGCGATGTTTGTTGCGCTTACTATCGCAGGTAAACTGGTGATATGGGCTGTTAGCGATAAATTTATCCCCACTTTGGCTGCGATAAAGTGCCGATAACTCAGCGATAAATCCCTGAGAATATGCCCCTAGGAGTGGATCCTGGTGTCTTTTTGCCCTTGGGAGGTGATTGGGACAATGAATCAGATGGTGAAGTGAGAGTAATTGCTTTGCACACACCCATTTACCTCAATGTCCCCCACAGACCCGATATTCCTCTTCGGTGAAATACATGATGGTAAATTACTTCGTAATTCTGACAAAGTCCGATGGCAACTTACATGACTTTCTTCAACAGTTTTAATTTCTTTATCAACGGCCCCCACTACAGTGGTTAGAAAGTTAGTAATTGAGGTGAAAGTTTTACCTGAAGACTCAGCCATTGCAGGGGGAAGTTTTCTTTTCAGCATGATTGCAAAAGTGAATGGAAAGAAATATCAATTCTGAACTAAAGAAAAAAAGCCACGAGAATTGTCCCAGCCTCATCCGGACCTTGACGGGAGCGGACTCTTAGCCGCGCGATTTCCTTGCACTATAGAGCACACACACACAATGTTGGAGATGGAGTCTCCCTCTTCGGGCAGCAGCAGTGGAAGCGTCCATTGCTGAAGGCATCCCTTGTGCTAAAGAGTGCACACACGATGTTAAGCCCCTCCTCCTGGGCTTTGGAAAAGAGTGCTGGGTGATGGAGTCTCCCTTCTTGGGCAGCAGCAGAAGCATCCTCTTCACTTGCCATCAATCTAAAACATAAAAACTATCATCATAAGGGCACAAGTCCTAAAAATTAAGTGTGGGGGACTAACCTCGTTAGGCAGTATGCAAGTGACATCACAGTGCATGACATCACGGCGCATGACATCACATGTGGCATCAGAGGAATTGACATCACAGGAAGTGGCATCAAAAGCCACAACTTCACAGGAAGGGGCATCAAAAGAAGTGACATCAGGTTTTAAGCCCTCACATGTATGTTTAACAGGTCTATCAAAAGCATGTTTTAGCTAATTTCAAGTACACATGGAAACCGTCCTGATTTAGGCATATGATTAACACTTTTGTAAGCTACACATAAAACAATGTTGCCTTTTTTCAGCGTAAAGCTTCCTTTACCCAAGGATGAACAAACTAACTCTACCGCCATCCTACTCAACAAGGAATAATATTCCATATGCAGCACATTTCCATGAAGATGTCACATTTATGCCAGAGATAAATTGTAGATGGGAATGACTCTTGGGCACCCCCTAAACAATAGAGTAGCAAGTCCTGGAACCAAACCTACCCACTTTGGGCATTTTCAAGATGCCGGAGGTCTTCGACCACACTGAATTTGGGCTCTGCGTGCTGTGAAATGTACTATGGTAAGACTAGTGTCCTCTCACATCTAATGGTAAAATCAAGTTTGGCGCAGCCACTGTACGCCAAATAAACTCAGAGAGAGAAGCCTGTTTCTAGCAACCAGACAGTGGATAGACAAGAATTGTTTTGACATCCTGTTGCCCTACCTTTCAAGTGCACCCCCTTTGTTATATGTAAAAGCTCATCAGACCTTTCAACCAGAATTTTACATTCAAGCAGTATTTGACACTGTAATATCAAAAAGGATTCTCATAGCTTCACCCGGTATATTCTGTGGGGTTCAGAGGAGTCCTCTTTGCACATTTAGGCCAGCCTTTTGGTTTCTCCTTGTGAGGTACTTTGCACTTTTTTCACACCTTTTCAAAGGCTAATTACTGGCTGGCAGAAGTGAGAGAGCAAATGCAGATTTAGCCTCCAGAAACGTCTGTCGGGAAAAAGGTACATTTCTAAACATTAGCTTTCCAAAATATTTATGAAAAATCCAACTTCACCATTGAATTGGACTTTTAATAACTATTAAAATGGTTCTTTCACTAATTCTCCAGCTAGTTCCATTCCTGTAATACAGTACAGTAGGATTTGTATCTGCACTCTGGTTTTCTTCATAGGACAGCTAGACCTTTCACAGGTAAAACGCTTTTGGGTGCTAGTTAGTGTAAGGATATGTTAACAATAAATTTCCACATGTCCGACTTTTTTTTTTTTTTTTTTTTTTTTTTAGTTCAACTGCTTTTATTGATGTTGACTTCAATACACTGTTTCGCACGCCTACAACCCGGAGGCCGGCGGCTACCCTGCAATCTGCAGTGAGTACGCAATTATTCAGACACAGCCTTAAACCGGCATCCCTGAGGCCCGGTGGCGATAGGACGGAGGTGTGAGAGGAGCAAGTATCAACCTGTGCCATCGAATAAGTAGCGCATTGAAGGATGTCGTGCAGTGGAACAAAGTGTGCATCATAACAAACCCAACTTCTAAACCTCCCCCCCCCCCACCCACTCATACCCTAGAAACAGGAAAAAACTTGGTCAGTGAGTTAGATCTCCTTCAGCACAGTGTCAGCGCCACGAGCGCAGTGTCAATAACATAGCTATCTGATCTTCCCATTCGTTAGGGATCTTAGTCTATGTCTTCCCGTCCAGCCTGTGTGGCCAGGGGGGGTTCACAGATATTACCTCTAAATTCATTCCAGCAGGACCATATATCGTTCCATTTGCGGGGGCAACCTCTTGTCTCATAGACTGTCTTTTCTTGCAGCATGCACCAGTCCATGTCGCTCTGCCACTCTCTCAGTGTCGGGGAATGAGGGGCTCCCCAGAGTCTCGCTATGTTTCTCTTTGCCACCATCTGTCCAAGTGTTACCCAGACCCTCCCCTTGGATGACAGGTCCGTGGGTTCCCATATATTTAGGAGGCATCGCTTGGCCTCAGGGCGAAGGTCTACCTCCATAACCTCCTGCATACAGTGGATCACTCTCCTCCAGTATCGGTGCACCTTTGGACACTCCCATAGTATGTGGAAAAAGGTGCCTTTCCCTCCACAACCCCTTCTACAGAGACCTTCTCCACCCTTCCCCATCGCCACCAGCCTAGTGCAGGAAATGTAGACTCTATGGAGGATTTTTAGTTGGACTAGCCTTAGTCGGGCCGAAATCGCTACTTCTCTAGGTGAGGCTAGTGCGTGAGACCACTCCTCCTCATCTATCTCCAGCCCATCAGTGATCCATTTGTCTCTAAGAGGAAGTAAGGAGTCAGGGGGGTTGTTAATTAGTTTACGATATGTGAGGGAGATGGCGTGTTCTGGAAGGTGCCCGTCAAGTAGTCTATCCTCCAGTGGAGAGGCCAGGGGCAAGGTGGTGTCTGGCGGGATATTCGCTTGCAGTGAATGTCGGACCTGTATGTATCGGAAGTACTCAGTGCGCGCCATGTCGTATGTGTCTCGTAGATGTGCAAACGTATGGACACCCTTCGGTCCCCATAGGTCACCAATGTGCGAAATCCCTATCAGGTCCCAGCTGCGGAACCCTTTGGTGCGTCCCAGTGTACCCAGCCTTTCAGAAGCCCACAGAGGCGTGGACATGGTGAGGACATTGGACCATCCCAGCTTTTTGTGAGCAGTGTGCCAAATCTGAAGTGAGTGCTGGGTCGGTCCAGTAAGTCGGTACCTCCCCGGCCTTGAGTAGAGCGCGGCCTCGTAGTTCCCTCCAGGGAGCTGCCACCTGTCCATCCCGTATCCGGGGTCATCCCCACTACTATATGTCCCTTGGTTAATGGCGGCGAGGTGTGCTGCCCAGTAGTATTTTCGGATGTCGGGGAGGGCGATCCCACCATCGTACCACCCTAGTGTGAGTTTGTGCAATCCGATCCTGGGCGCACCCGCCCATAGGAGTTCACGTTGCGCCCCCTCCACCGCCACAAAGTACGCATTGGGCACTCTGTCCGGGTAGTTCTGTAGCGCGTAGAGGAACCTAGGCAACGCCACCATTTTAAATAGGGCCGCCCGGCCCAACAATGACAGTGGAAGATTTTGCCAGGATTTCGCCTCCCGCTGAAGCCGTCTGAGGGGAGGGAGTAGATTGCGCTCATATAGCAAGGTCTTGTCAGTGGAGACAAAGACTCCTAGGTATGTGAAGCCGTCCGTTGCCACTTGTAAAGGGCAGGTGGCCGGCAGTTTTGGGGGGTCCCCGCGTAGCACGTATAGGTGCGACTTAGTCCAATTAATTCTAAACCCTGAGTTGTGGCCGAAACTGGTGAGGATGTCAAGCACCGCCAGGATGGACCTACGCGGTCTGGACAGGTACAGGAGGATGTCGTCGGCGTACAGGGAAATCTTGTCTTCCCATTCCTCCGTCCAGGCTATACCTCTGAGGTATACGTCCTGCCTTATCCAGGCCGCGAGAGGCTCGAGTGAGAGCGCAAACAGGAGAGGAGAGAGAGGGCATCCCTGTCGGGTCCCTCTCTCGAGGGTGAAGACTACCGACGCCTTGCCATTCACGACCACCTGGGCCAGAGGTTCGGTGTAGAGGAGGCGCACCCACGATATAAAGTTTGGTCCGAATCCCAGTTTGCGCAGCACTGCGATCATGTACGGCCATTCAAGGGTGTCGAATGCCATGGTGGCGTCGAGGGAGACCACCACCGCGTCCTCTTGCAGTTTATGTCTCTGACCGAGCACCCCGTGCAGGCGGCGGATGTTGAGCGCCGTATTACGGCGGGGCATGAACCCTGACTGGTCCGGATGGACCAGAGTAGCCAGGACCGGCTGGAGTCTATTCGCGAGCGCTTTGGCAAGGATCTTCGGCTCTGCGTTGATCAACGAGATCGGCCGGTAGGAGGCACACTGGTCCCTAGGTTTTCCTTCCTTGGGGATCGCCACAATAGTGGCCAGCCGCTGTTCTTTGGGCAGGATGCCATACTCCCGACTTTCTTCGAACATGGGCTTAAGGCGCCTACTGAGGGCGTCTGGTTGCAATTTGTAGAGCTCAATCGGAAGGCCGTTCGGCCCCAGGGCCTTGCCTGGGCGTAGGTCTACAATTGCGCGCTGCAGTTCTGAGGGAGCGAGCGGGCTTTCAAGGGATTCTCTTTCCGTCTCCGACAAGCAGGGCAATTGGATGTCCGCCAAGAGGGCCAAAGAGTCCTCTTCCGGTCGGTCCGAGACCCGGCTGTACACTTGCCTGTAATGCCGCGCAAATTCCGCCACAATCTCTCGGGGTTCTGTTACCGTCGCCCCCTCAGTCGTCAGGATTTCGGGGACCACCCTGGTGGCCTGTTGCTTTTTCTCCAGCCACGCTATCAGTTTCCCGGCCTTATCGCCCTGGTCGTATATCCTGCCCATCGTGTGTCTGGCTGCCCTTTGAGCGTCTTGCGTGACTAGTTCTCTGTATTCAGCCGTTTTGAGCCGTAGCCTATGGTGCACAGCAGGCGCTCTGGTTGTACTCGCCTCCTGTTCAAGGGCCGCCAGGTCTGCTTCTACTGCAGTGACCTGGCGTTCTTTCTCCCTCCGTTTCCCAGCTATGTGTGACAGAGCCTCCCCCCTGAGCACCGTTTTGAAGGCCTCCCAGAGGATGACCGGGGAGTCCACAGACCCTTCATTACTATCGAAGTACTGGGTTATCGCTTTCGTGAGCGCCTTCTTAGTCTCTTCCGATTTAAGGTGCCATGCGCTGATGGGCGCTATACAACCCTCTCGCCGAGTCCCGAATGTGAAGTGTGCGAGCACTGGCGAATGGTCAGATATGCCGCACGGTAAGTGCGTCGTGTCGTGTACCGTCATGTCTTGGGTTAGTAGGGTGAGGATGTGGTCCAGTCTGGAGAATGTGCCATGGGGACCGGAGAAGAAGGTATATTGTTTGTCAGTCGGGTGCAGCAGCCGCCAGACATCGGTAAGCCCGAAAGCTTCTAGGAAGGTGGACAGCCATTGCTGCCCTTGTGGTGTGTCTCTGGGAGGGTGTCTGTCTAAAGTGCCCGCCACAACAGCATTATAGTCTCCCCCCAGCACGAGACGACCGTGGGGAAGAGAGAGGAGCAATTTGCCCAGATCCGCGTATGATTGGGTTTGGAGGCCTGGCGGGATATATACCGACAGTAGGTTGAGGTGTTGCCCTTCCCACCTGCCGGACAGCACCGCGAAGCGGCCCTGCGGGTCCGACTCAGTGTTTGTGATGTGGATGGGAAGTGACCGGCGTATCAAAATCCCCACCCCCCTGGAGCCTGACGTGAAGCCCGCATGCACTACAAGAGTGTATCCCAACCTATTGAGGGCCTGACATGTGTTTCCCAGGAGGTGGGTTTCCTGCAGCAGTACTGCGTCAGGTTGGTGCCTTCTAATGAACTGGAGGACTATGGTGCGCTTGAGTTTATCTCCAAGCCCATTCACGTTCCAGCTCAGGATCTTGAGGTTTTTTTCCCAGCGTCTAGCCATAACCGTGACTGTGTGAGGTAAACTGTGGCCGCCTTCCGGCGCTCGGGCCAAGTCCGACAGTAAGAACTACACATGACCATAAAACACTCCCCCCCCCCAATTGCCCTCCCAACAGTAATATGTGAAGCAAACAGAATAATCATGTACGGAACAATGTTGCACAATCCCTTTCTCGGTCCGTAGAACCCCCCCCCACAATGAACTAGCCCCCCACCCTGCCCCCTGCTCCGTAGGCTTCGAACTACCCACAACCCCAATTAGCAGAGCGCCTGTCGTCCCCATCCCACCCCGGAGAGAGTAAACCACTTCCCCCCCGAGGAACTCTGGTAGTAGGCACGTGTGCCAGGCCCAACTCCAGCCGCCCTTCCCGTGTCCCCGACATGGAAGTCCCTTTAGTCTATGGAGATGCGGCGTTCAGCCCAGTAATACAATAGTCACGGGTAGGTGTGCCCGCACCCCAAAGCAGTGTAGGAGTCTTACCGCTGTGGATGCCAGCGCAGTCATGGCCAAGTGGCTGGTAGATGCTGTTCGGCGTCTCACCGTGCTGCGTTGTCATGAGGGGTGTCCCAACGAGGACTGTTGGATCTGGAGCGCCACGACCTTTGGCTCTGTTCGCCCCCAGCAGCTCCCCCATCTGCCGACCCGGGGGAGGGGGCCCCCGGTTCTCTCCAGAAGTCTCGATTCTGCGTTGTCTGTGCCTCCGGCGCCTGCTCGTCGAGCCACTCCTGGACCGTCTCCGGCGAGGTGAAGAAGCGGGATTTACCACCAAATATGATCTTGAGCTTAGCGGGATAGAACATCATGTATTTGATTCCTCGCTCTCTGAGTGCTGCCTTCACCCCCATGAAAGAGCGACGCTCCTGCTGAACCTGCAAGGTGAAGTCCGGGAAGAATCTAATGGTGGTCCCCTCATACTGCAGGTCCCCCTGCTGCCTGGCCGCCTGGAGGATGGCATCCCGGTCACGGTAATTTAGTATTTTCGCGATGATCGTGCGGGGCGGGGCGCCAGGCTTGGGGAGCAGGGCTCGATGGGCCCTCTCGATGGTGAAAAACTTGAAAAGCCGCTTCGGCCGAAGATGGTGCAGGATGAGGTCCTCCAAGAACAGCTCCGTGCTTTGCTTCTCCGAATCCTCCGGCACACCTACGACGCGAATGTTACTGCGCCTGGCCCGTCCTTCCTGGTCCTCGAGTCTCAGAGCCATTAGCCGGTGTCGGTGGACGAGTTCATTTACCCGGCCTTCCAGTTGCTTTGAGGAGGCCTGGAGCGTCGCTATGTCAGTTTCGTTGGCCTTGGACCTTTCAGTGGTCTTGCCCAGGTCAGTACGCAGCAGATTGACTTCAATCGTGACTTTGTCCATCTTGGATTCCAGAGTGGTGCCGAGCGTCTGGATTGCGGCCATGATGGACGTCAGTGAGGGTTCGGTTGCGTCCGAGGTGCCTCCTCCCCTTGCTCCCGACTGCGCGGGTCCTGTAGCCACCGCGTACTTGTCAAGTTTATTTGTTTGGGTCGGGACTACCGCTTTGGGCCTCATGGTGGATCAGGGCCCCTTCTCCCGTGGCCAACAGTCGGCGACGGTCACCTCTGTTCCGGGCAGGTGTATATCAGTTGTGCAGGAGTCTGGCCTTTACACTGGAGGATCCCACAGCTCCGGCCTGCTGTAGCCGTCCGGCCCACTTGCTCCCCTCGGTAATTAAGTTCGGCCGTTCAGGTAGGCCGTTACACGTATTCAGTCCAGGAGCGTGCTGGGGACTGTATTGCTCCGCGTTAGGCTGCCCGGCTGGGCCCTGCGAGATCACCCCCGGTGCGGCCTGAGGGCGATCGGCCCCCCCTCAGATGGTGGCACTATGTGTGGAAGCCTGGCCGTGGGCCGGGTTGGCGGGTTCCCCCTCACAGCGGCCGGCGCTGCGGGCCCCCTCCGGATTTCTCGCGCTCACCTCCGGAGTTTGGTCGATGGCCGGTGGCACTCGGCAGCAGGCAGCGCCGCAGACCCAGGCCGTCACGGCGTCTGCGTCGGGCTCTCCGCCTCTCCTTAGTGCCGGTGTGCGGGAGCCATGCTAGTCAAAGCGATGTGCAGCTCGGGGCCACCCCCCTCCGGAATAGCGGAGATTTGGCCCGACTCCGGCCGTCGATGTGTAGGCCGCAAGCCGGGGCCTCGATTTAGGGCCGCTCCGAGTCCAGGCTCCGGCCGCGACCGCGAGCCCGCCCGCAAGACGAACGCTGCGGCGTTTCGTCTCTGCAGGGAGTGCGCTCGCCGTTCAAAAATCGGATCAGCCGCGGAACTGGTCTGGGGGCCGGTGCGCTTAGCTGAGAGCGCTCCGGCCAGGATTTAATGCGGATTTCTTCGGGGACAGCAGTCGTCCCGGCGGAGCTCCGGAGCTAGGCGGCCATCTCCGTCGGCGCCTGGCCACGCCTCTCCACATGTCCGACTTTTAAATACCATGCATCCTGCCTTGTGTACTGCAAAGCCTACATAGGGGTAACACATTTATATTTAAAAGAAAGGTTTTGACCTGTCAAAAGGGTTTATTTTGACAGGTTGATTTGCAGTTTTTACACCATTATCCTCAGCTACACAGGGTAGGCCTGAAGCTGTGTATATGCTACTGCTGTAGTGGATGGCAGAATTGTTCATGCAGTCCAGTGATGGCATTTAACTTAATTAAAAGCACTAATTACTCTGGTACCATATACTGAGGATTTAAAGGTAACTTAAATAAACCAATTAGGAGTATGCCAACTGACCATCTTTAAACGGAGAGCACAGGCACTTTACTAATGGTTTGCAGGGGTAAAGTGCACAAAGTTCTAACACCAGCAAAAAAATAGGGTTCAGCAAAAGGCAAAAAATGTGGGTGACCATGTGGAAAAGGCAGGTTTCCTACAGAGGGGACTAAAAAAACTCCTACATATGTATACATTACTGATCACAAAACCTGCATATGCATTGTCCCACAAATCGGAAATCATTTCTGGTTCTATATTCTTGCAGGAACCTCCATCATATTTAATCAAACATGGGTGCCATCTTAGGATGTATGAACTACTGTATCACACTCAAAAGCTCAGCTGTTTGTATGAGTATTAACTCTTTATATTAGCGAGAATACAAAATTGTGATTACACAGTCCTAATCACATATATCCCAGTTTAGAAATGAACAAGACTCATGCAATCAGTCTTTTAAACAAGGTCTATTTTTCCATTCTATATTCATACTAATATCACAATGACAGAAAAGAGGCACAATCTTTAGATGGTCATCCAATGTAGATACCATTATTGTACTTCTCTTAATATGTCTGTAGAATTAATGACACACATATAATATTTTATTACTCTTCTTATTGTAGGTCACCATGGTGTAGTACCCAGCAATTCAGTGAACTATAAGATTTGCCATCAAGAGACAAATCTATCAAAATTGAAATGTTAATGCAGTCCTAACAATGGATTACATCTTCTCATGATGTTTTTTCATGTTCAACATTTCTTCAAGATTGTAATTTGAAGATCCAATATTGTTGTACGAGATTTCCCTTTCTTCTTGACCTTGTCCTTTTCAGAATGCCCCATGTTGTTTAAATGTTTCACTAGTGATGCTGTGTAAGTATTGGAGTTTGAATATGGGTTATGTTAAAGTTAAACATTACATGTAAATGTATTTAATTAAGGTCTAGAGTGAGGCTAAGGTTAAATTCTTGGGGCTCTACCCACCGATAATAGCATTAAAATTCAACAATATGCTAAAGATACACCACTCAAAAGTATCCTCAGTTCCACACATCCAATGCTACAAACCCTGACTGAACCTCATCCTGACCTTGATGCCCAGCACCTACAGAAACCTCATCCCCACCAAGACAGAATTTCTGTTACATGCAAAGAACAGCCAGCTGGAAATAGTACACATCTGCCTGAATGACATTAACCTTGACTTTTTCAAATCTCATCTTTCACCCAATGCAGAGTCACTTTTATTTACCCATTAACACCAACCTCACTCTCAAGGAATACATTGACGAAAACAAAGATGGATTGGTACCAGGTATCTCTTCTGAAAAAAGTTAAACCATTGCAACCATAAAGCAACTTCAGACCTGCTGTTCCAGCCTTCATACTTTCGCATCTAAATTGTGGAAATGCTCTGCTCCGTCGGCTCCCGGGCTCCACACTGGCCTTCTTCAGTGCATCCTTCATGCAACAGTGCCTGAAGAAGCACGATATCACACTGATCCTGATGGACCTCCACTAGCTCCCCTTCCTGGGGCACACTATCTTCAAAACCAGCTGTTTCATTTACAAAGCTATGAGACCCGTCACCCCCTGCCCCACCACACACACACACACATTCACACAAATAAAATCTGGCTGACCAACTTATCATTTCAAATGGCTTTTCGCTCACCCGGAGCAAGGATACCATTAGACTGGAGCCAAAAAATGTAAAAAGACAAAACAAAGCGACAGGACATGTCCATCAATGGCACCCAGGACCCGGAAAAACACTCCCATTTTCAACAGAGCGCTCAAACCTGCAACACAACAGCATGATGCAGTAGCACTCTGCTTCCTTTTGGCTAGGTTTGTGCTATACAAATGCCACATAAATAAGTGCATACAATATATTTTTAATTAAATCAAACTACTTTAACTTGCCTTTAAATAGGTAGTGGTAGATGTGGAGTAGAGGACGTGCGCTTGAAAATGTAAATAACACCTAAAACATAAATTAACAATGTAGCTGCATATGCACTGGGGTGGGCAAATGAGTATGTTGAAATTGGGGCCCCTTTAGTGGGGCTGCATTGTAAGCCACTGTTCTGTGCTTTATTGAAAGAAATAAAGTGTTGATATAAAAACACAATGCTGCTGCAGGTGAGGTAGTGGCATCGCTGTAATGTTATGTTGAAATATTGGACCTCGAGGCAGTAATGATCAGCCATTAGTTCCTCAAGGTGTGATGGTTCGTGGGTTGTTACATTTTGTGGCCTCAGCCCCTGATTCTGTTATGGGTATTTAACGAGTAAATGGTTTTCAATTGAAAACTTTGTTCTGAAAATAATTAATTATTGCAATTTTACAAAGTTGGTGGTGACCTCACTGATGAATTTTGGACCAGATGTATCAAAGGGTTTTACCCATTCTGTGTCTATGGGAAAATATGTTCATACATATGGCCCTTTGTGACATGTCTATCTTTGTTGTTCACATAATGCGGATTGTTGTGACACTACTATGGCCATCATTACGAATGTCCTCTTAATAGTGATGGGCCAAAAAACAGCAGTAATATGCCCCACCGGAATTATGAGCTCTGTGGTAAGATGGTGAATCTCTGTGTGACGCTCTTGGGAAAAATAAGGATTTTCTGAGCGAAAATATCCCTGAACCACAGAATCCTTGGTAATTTGTCAATTGTCAGTGGGTGTTCATGGTCAAACTAATAATGGGCAGAATAATTCCCACCCCCAGAGTTACTGTTTTCCCAGGTATAGGAAATTTGGAGATGGTGAAATTATGCACCAATTTCCAGGCTGCTCATAATGAGGGCCTATAGATTGTGTACTGCGCCATACTTTTGCATCATGTTTGTTGCCTGTTGCGGTGATAATGCCTTGCGCCGTAGTCAATACAGTATCATTTTTATTACCATATAAACTCAACCTTACTGTCCCATCCCACAGGACACACATCAAGACTACTCTCAGACACACATCCATCAAGTCCAAGGCACTAAATCAGCATTGATGGCCCTTGTCAGAGAGATCCGCTAATCACTGTATCTGTGTCCGCGGGAAGTCTTGGTGGTTCACAAATTGTAAGCTTCCTTCAGTACAATCAATCACTGTATCATGTTAAATTGAGGGTACTGCGGCATAACTTGATCTTTTCTCCAAAACCACACGCAATTTCAGATCTGCCATTTTTTATCCTCTCGGTTTGTGTGTCTCAACCTTCTTGACCTTCTGTACAATTACGTTAGATCACTAAGCGATATCATACATTGTCATATCCTGCCTATCCTGTGAAATGAAGATGGCAACTCTGCATCTGGAAAGATAAAACCACCAGCTTGACATACCACATCCATACCAAACTGCCTTAAGGACAACTTCCTTTAGATTAGCTTCTGTTGCCTGGTCCTCAAAGGCTCCAAAACTGAAATTATCTTCAATGTCCTTCGTCACCAGAAAACACTGGCTTCTGGTTCACCACAGCCTCTGGGTCCTTTGCCCGCTGCTATCTGTGGATAAGAATAGGAAATCCAATCAAGGACTCAGCAAATTCTAACCTCTGTCGACTAAATAAGTGAAGCTATCAAGCAAACCAACTTTCCTATTTATCTGAGCAAAACCCTCGTGCAAACAGCTCCATATCAGGACGCTGAGGATATAATGACTGCACTATTAGAATGGCTGGTACCAGAAGATAGCCGAAAATGTATGATGTTTAGCAGAATGATCGTTCTAATTATCTTCTTTCTCAATTAACTAACGCATACACCATACATTAAAAAGGTCCCTGGGGACAGCTTTTTATCATTCTTCCCAGGGGCAGGTAATTTCCAAGCTGGACAGGAGTGGATCAGGCTCTACCCATCCCCTGCCATCCAGGACATACATGCAGTCCAGTATCTTCACCCGCAGCATGCCAGGGCGTATCCAGGTCACAGGGATTAACCCCTCCTCAATCAATCAATCACTTGTAGATCGCACTACTCACCTGTGAGGGTCTCAAGGCACTGGGGGGGGGGGGGGGGTGCTGCTACTGCTCGAACAGCCAGGTCTTGAGGAGTCTCCTAAAGATCAGCAGGTACTGGGTCTGTCGCAAGTGGATGGGGAGGGTGTTCCATGTCTTGGCTGCGAGGTGGGAGAATGACCTGCCGCCGGTGGTCGTTCGGTGGAAGCGTGGTACGGTGGCGAGGGCGAGGTCGGCGGAGCAAAGCTGGTGGTTCGGGGTGTAGAAGGTGAGTCATTTGTTGAGGTATGTTGGTCCAGCATTGTGGAGTGCCTTGTGAGCGTGGGTAAGGAGTTTGAAGGTGATCCTTCCAGCCTGCTGCTGATGAGGTCCTGGGTGACTGTCTTTCTGGTTCCGGTGGGGATCCATCTGTAGATCTTGCGAAGCATGAGGAGGGTGTTAAAGCAGGAGGAGGAGACGGCGTTGACTTGCTGGGTCATTAATAGTGATGAGTCCAAGGCGAAACCCAGGTTGAGTGTGTGGTCGGTGGGAGTGGGCGCATCTCCCAGCATGGTCGGCCACCAGGAGTCATCCCAGGCGGAGGGGATGGAGCCAAGAATGAGGACCTCTGTCTTGTCAGAGTTCAGCTTCAGGCAACTGTTCTTCATCCATTCGGCGATGGCCTTCATTCCTTCGTGGATGTTGGTTTTGGCAGTGGCAAGGTTTTTGGTGAGGGAGAGGATCAGCTGGGTGTTGTCGGCATAAAAGATGATTTTGAGGTCATGCGATCGGACAATGTTGGCTAGCGGTGCCATGAAGACTTTAAAAAGGGTTGGGCTGAGGGATGATCCTTGTGGTACGCCGCAGGTGATCTTGGTGGCTTCGGATCGGAATGGAGGGAGACAGACTCTCTGGGTTATGCCGGTGAGGAAGGAGATGATCCAGTCCAGGGCTTTGTCACGGATCCCTGCGTCCTGGAGGAGTGTGCGTAGGGTGTGGTGGCAGACGGTGTCGAAGGCGGCCGAGAGGTCCAGGAGAATGAGGGCCATGGTTTTGCCGATCACCAGCATGGTCCTGATGTCGTTGGTGGTGGCGATGAGGGTGGTTTTGGTGCTGTGGTTGCTGCGCAATCCAGATTGAGATGAGTCCAGGGGGTTGTTCTCCTCGAGGAAACGGGTCAGTTGCCTGTTGACAATCTTCTTGATGACTTTCGCCTGGAACAGGAGCAGGGAGATGGGCTGAAAGTTATTGAGGTCCTTTGGGTTCGCCTTGGGTTTCTTGAGTGGGCATTGATTTTGGCGTGTTTCCAGGTCTCCGGGAAGGTGTCGGTTTTGAAGGAGCTGTTGACGATCTTCCGGAGTTGGGGTGCGATGATGGAGCTCGCTTTGTTGAAGATGTGGTGAGGGGAGGGGTCGGATGGTGAGCCGGAGTGGATGGTTTTCATGATTTTGATGGTGTCGTTGACGTGGTTCCAGGAGAGCAGGAGGCCAGTGTGGCTTGGGGGTGGTGGTGGGTGTGAGGTGTCGGTGGCTGTCGTGGGTGTCTGGATGTTGAAGCTGTTGTGGATGTCTGCAAGCTTGCGGTGGAAGAAGGTCCTGTGACAGTGATATGTCGTTGGAGCTGGGGATGGCGAGTTCCTTCACAATGTTGAAGAGCTCTTTGCTGTTGTGCAAGTTGTTGTTGATGCGTTTCTTGAAGGAGGTCCTTTTGGCTGTTCGAAGGATTTGTTGGTGCTTGCGACTGGCATTCTTGAGGGCTGCGTGGTTGTCCGGTGTCTGTTCATGGCGCCACTTTTTCTCAAGTCTTTGGCAAGTCTGCTTGGATGCCTGGAGGTCGGTGGTGAACCAGATGGCCATTTTGTCGGCGCGTCTGTTAGAAGGTTTCTTGATTGGGGCGAGGGTTTTGGCGCAGTTGTTGATCCGCACCACAGTACCTTAACGTCCCCAGCAGCACTGGTAATCCCTTTGTCAGTACAGTCCGGCCACAGTCCACTGGACATGCGCCACTCAGGGTCAATTGCAAAATGTCTGCAGTCACTCTCTAATGTATAGTTCCAAGGGGGACCTCCACCATAAGGTCCAGCAGTCTGCATCGTTATGACAGCTCTGCCACAGCACTCAAGTCTCTTGGGGCCCAGTCCTTTTCCCCCAAGAGGCACAGACTTCACTCCAGCTCACATATTAGTGACCTCAGAGGTTGTCCTTTCCATCGTCAACCAGGTGATCCCAGTCAGGCCCCCAGCACCACATTCTCGCCAAATCTCTGATGGTAAAGAGTGAGCCACAGCCTGCCATCTTTTGGTGGGTCTTGGCGCACCTGCCAGGATGACCAGTGGGCTCCGATAACTGCGCCTCACTTGACCAACCTCCCTCTCAGAGGTGGGGGAGGCTGCATGACAGCTCCAATATATAGCCCCCAAAGAGTCGCCTTGGTCTCCCACGCCGGTGATGTGCTTCAAGCGGCACCCAGGTCAGCTGCCAAAGTCTTGTGTCTACCCTGGCATGGCAGGCGCTGTTCCCCCTTCTGCTCGGCTTCTCAACTTTGTCGCTTAGGCTGGGTTCTAATGCTGAAAATAAGGGCACTGTTTGCCTTCAGGGCTGTAGCAGCACTGCCACAAGTGGTTCAGCTATTCTGAAAGTGTAGGATGGTGTAAGAATAAAAATCCACCATATGAGCTACCGGGATATGCATTTTTACAGCCATCTTGCCTGGTCATGCCTTCGAAAATGCTAATATCACCAAAATAATTACATTATCATTAATAAATATTTTTAAAAATCACTTTTTACATAAAATAATTATTTGAAATAAATAAACCTAAAACATTTTATACACATGTTTAAATTAAATATAAATATATTAGATCACTAAACTATTTACCGTTCATCCCAATAAATGATATAACTAAAATCAGCACAATATAACCAGAAACATATTAGCATTAAAATAAAACTTTTAGACAACCACCTGAATAATATTACATAGATATATAATAAAAATATTAAAATCTATCAAACTATATATCATACAATATAAAAAAAACGAAATTAGCTTTTACCATTGAAGGACATAACTGATTAAATAAAGTCAAACTAAAACGAAACAGACGAATAAAATCAAAGTATGAGCAACTTTAACCAATAAAATCAGACATACAACTAAATTAACAATATGAAAGGCACACTAATTCAAGCAAATAAATACTTCAAAAACAACAAACAGTGCAAGATGAGGAAACTCTGCCAGATTCTCTGACCAGACTATTATAGAACTATATGCATCTCAACAACTACGTAACCAAGTAGGTAAAACTTCAATTTAAACTAAAACTTACTTGTAAATAAACTTAACAAGCATTGGCAATGCAAAAGGTCTTGCATTTGTTGGAGTTGAAGCTATTGGCCGTATAAATGCCAATGTTTCTTACCTATGCAATAGATATGCCCTCCCCATCTTAATAAAATTAAAAACTCTATTGTGTTTTTTATCTAATGTAGTAAACCTGCAATGGTGCTGAAGCAATGGGAGTGAAAATGGCAGTTCTGACTCCACATTAAAACAAGCACTGTTGTGAGGGTGCAGTACCACCGGCTATCACTAGGTTCCCTTGGGACCTCTTTTGACCACAAATGGTATTGCACCCTGCAACATGACTAGGCCAAGGATATGGTACAGTGGTGAGACCTTCCTACTAGTGAGCTGGGGATCCCGGTTCAAGCCTGCTCTTGAGCTCAACATCCTGCGATAATAGGCTGATTGTTTAATTTCCCTGAGCCCATGGTTAGGTGCGGTATATAAATAAAAGGGTTTGTAAAGTAACAAAAAACTAGCAAAACAGCAGTGGCCTCCTAGGGGTGGTGTGGGCCTGCGAGTTGTGTTGTGGGAGTAGTGAAGCGGAGGCATGGGGAGATTAAGAGATATGAAGCAAGGGAAACAGTGTTGTGGGAGGGGGGAGGGGGAGGGGTGACGGGGAGGCACAGGAGATAAAGCCATGGCAAGCAAATAATGCAACAGAAGTTTCACTCCACAAGTAAATAGAACAGTTTACGAGCAAAGAGGCAGGCCAACTAAAAAAAGAGTTCTCTCTAAGTATAAATAACCTGAACAGTAAAAACACATGTCTGAGGGGCAGTCCTCATGGGAGGATACAAAATGCTAAAAGGATGGACCACTAAGCATATTCACCAATGAAAAGCCAGCATTTCTAAAGCACAGAAACAGGAACAAATGAAAAAGATGGGTGTTTATCAAGTCTATATCCAAGATACAGCATGTCTCAAAGAGACAGCGCAAGCGTGCCTAGGCGAGACCTAAAAATGTAATATAGCAAATAATTAATAAACCACTCTCCAACTTTTCTTTCTTTACACGTACTTCCTAAAAGAAAACGCTCCGACTTGGAAAAGTGATAAACTTCCAGAAAGAACCTTTCACAAAAAACCAAAAAGAT
Organism: Lissotriton helveticus; assembly: GCF_964261635.1. Taxonomy (NCBI): domain Eukaryota; kingdom Metazoa; phylum Chordata; class Amphibia; order Caudata; family Salamandridae; genus Lissotriton; species Lissotriton helveticus. Next base: position 1,340,827,628 of record NC_136059.1, read on the forward strand.
ATAGCAAAGTAAGTATACAAAATTTAATAAAATATATAAACTAACTCGAATAGCGAGTAAAGATAAACTGAATGACAGCAATCTCTACAAACTACCAACAAATAAACATTTAAAATAAAACTACATTTTATTTCATCCAACAGAAAAGAAAGCACCTGCTCCACATTAGAACATCCTCAAAGGAAAAGTTGCAAAGTAGTGTGAAACATCTAAAAACAACATACATGTAAGTATATAAAATCGAAGTAGTTGCATAATGTAATATGTAAATAACAAACGTACAAAGAATAAAATATTGTATATATTTATACTATTACACTACTTTCAGATACAATGACAGAGAGAACCAAATACATAACATCGCAGAAAGGAAAGCAGTTACTAAGTTACATGGGCTACACCTACAACCAAGAAAGTGCATCAACAGAAAATGTAAATTGGAAATGTACCAACTGTTATTCTAATGTATGCTATGGGAGGGCACTACAAAATATGATGTAATTCATGTAAGAGAGCACAACCACCCCTAAATGTGACAGAAATAGAAGTAAGGAAGGTATTACAGGATATAAGTGAGGCAAGCACTAGCTTCCATTATCCCACAGCCAAACTCCTCAAAGATATACTGCTTAAAGTCCCTGAACACATTACAGGGCAGCTATGATACTCCTACTGACCTTAGAAGATACCAAGACATAGAAATCCCTGATCATTTATCAATGACACATAATGAGGAACCTGTCCTTTTATTGACAACCTAAACAATGGAAAACAATTCCTAATATACTTTGCAGAAAATAACTTACTAAAATTAAGCTATTGAGAATCCTGGATGGTAGATGTGCCCTTTGAATGTGTCCCAAACCATTCACTCAGATGTACACCCTACATGGTAAATATCAAAACACAAATATCCCTTTTACATATGCCCTAATATCAAATACACAAAGCAGCACTTGCTACGAACTTTTAAACCTCATTAAACATAAAATAAATAACTACTACCCACAAAAAAAATAATCACAGACTTTGAGCAAGTCATTATTCAACCCATTTAAAAAAATGAATCCTATTGCAGACATACAAGGCTGCTGCTATCATTTCAGTCAAAGCATTTGGAGACACCTCCAACAATCTGCACCAAGGGCCTGATTATGAGTTTGGTGGTCCGACCGCCCTTTTGCGCAGATATACCTAGAAGACCACTGTGCCAGCGGTCTTCCACCCACTGTATTACGAGGCACGCAACCTAAAATACTGACCAAGTCAACAGCATGTTTCTCGAATTGATCACGGAGGAATGCAAAGTTGGGGATGCATACTCTGTCACCGTCATGGCTGTGGCTTCCCGCTGAGCCTATTACAACATGGCAGTTCTTTTGTAGAAGTTCCCTAACTGTGGTTGACCGCCGCAGTACGCTCTCAGCAAAGCACTACACCAGTCCTTTTGGATGGATTCAAAAACTACACATCTGATGTCCTCTGGCCAAGTGGACACGCCTGCAAATCACACTATAAAACACACCCCATCCCTGACCATGATCCTTTGCTTCTCAACTGCAGCCCACAAGACAGCCACCACCATTTTATGTTTTTGGAGATAAGGCCGCCCTTTTGTTTGTCCTCATCCCATTTTGCACTATCCACATCCTTTTTTGTTTAAGGCTGTTTCTCTAATATCCCTTGGTGTTATTTTTTTCATTGTCACTTACTTTATTTTGTAGTACTGCCTCTCCCCACAAATCCACTCTTTATAGAAGCAGTGTTGTCAGTCTTAAGGGATGAGATCATAAGAGTAGAGCCACAATTATTTGGAGCCCAAGTCCAACATACGCCTCTCAGTAGGAAAATAGAAATGTAGGACAGGATAGTCGACAAAGTGAATGCTGTTGGTACCACTTTGCACACACAACTGGAAATTAGGAAGAGGTAGAATGACCTTCGGATCAAGGTGGGTTACCTGGCCTCCAAGTAGCACTTAGAGGCCCAGAGGACTGTTGGTGGTGCCCCCAGCACCCCATTATAACTCTTTCCCTGGAAAGAGAAGGTCTTGGCCATCCTGCATACTAAGGGCATGACAGGAATAGCTGGGGGAGTGGAGTCTGGTATGTTACATTTCACTAACTGTCACAATACTTCAATGACCTTTTGGCTCTCAGCTCTGCTTTTACTATTGTGTTGTCTATCTACTTTCCTAACATTCGATCCTCTAAGTATCAGAGCTGTTGGTTTGTTAGTGTAAATGTTTATTGTTTCATATGAGATCACATGTATCAATTTCTATTACATGCCACATGCTGGAATGCTTTTTGTAAGTGTATAAATATATAAATATCAACCCAGGACCCATGATATGTATTAATCTGCAAATGTGTTGTCCATCCCAAATGCATTTTGACAACAGGTATGTTACACCAACCATTTTTCAAGTTGTTGGGAGTTCAAATTGAAATGAATACAACTACCATGAGGCCCTGTTACTGTAACTCTAAACAAGATGCCATAGTGATCTTGCCCATTCTCACTAGTCTGCCCAAACTGATGTTCACTTATCATGTAGGTTACCATTTGGCAAGCTTTGGGGAGTTTAGATTGAAATGACTACAACTACCATGAGGTCCTGTTACTGTAACTCCACAGAAGATGCAATAGTGACATTGCTCATTCACACTAGTCTTTCCTGTTACAACTGATGTTCACCACTCCTGGACTGTGCAATGTACATAGAGTGCTCTAATCAGAGACATTTTGTTTTTAAATTCTTGTTATTATTCCTCATATGAGACAAGAGGCAATTAAATCTTTCTCTTTATTGCCATCTCGGACCTCCGAGCTCCGACCCCCAACTCCTACATTTAGCCTCTTCCAACATTTGAGAGTTTCCAAAGTCCCACTACGTACTTCTCACTTTGTTGAATTTTGTCTTAATCCTTCGACCTCTGATATTCCTTTGGTCACACAGTTAAATAATCTTACCCTATCTCGGGGCAGTATGTCATGTTAAGAAAGGTTCCCACATCTTATACTGTTTTAGTGACCCATTGGAGCAGTCCTACTTCCAAATACATAGTATTGCTCCGATCCAGTCAATACACCTTGGTGAATCAGAAACAACACATTTCATACATACTTCTCTTCGTGCGAGCAAATTTGTTTAAAAAGCAAATTGTGAATGTGTTTTCCCCATTCTTCCAGCCATCACTTCTGCTTCTAAAGTGCCAAAGACCACCAGTGGCAGGCTTACCTTAATGTCTCTGTTTATTATCTTTGTCATAATCTTACCCACTTCCTACCAGTAAGATTAGATACCCGGACACTGCCGAAACATGTGGACGTCATCTGCCTTCTCAAGACCACACTTGGAGCATCACTTCTTCTCTTGGCCAATCATCTTGGGCAGCTTCTTAGGGGACCAGTAGAATCTGTGCAATGTAAATAAATGGTTTCTTATAAGAGGTGCAAATTTTACAGTAGACCAAAGTGTAGCCATCGATACCTGCCACAGCTTTATTAACTCCAGCGGTGCCAGGTCCAATCTCCATAACTTCTTTGGCAAGGAAACGGGGCAATCTTCACCTAACACCAACACCCAGTACCATTTTGATACCTCTTTCTTCAGATGGTGGGAACTTTGCAGTTTTTCTTCCCATTCCAGATTCCCTTCGCCAAGATCTCCTTGCATTTCTGCCCAGCTCATCAGTTGGTAATATTTAAATTTGCAGAGCTTATTGTCCATAGTTTGTGACAGATTGTCCCATGTTACTAAAGCTCCCTTTCCAACATTTGTCCCCACTGTGTAATCCCTGCTTCTTTTAGAGGTTGAGATAAATCTGGTGTGCCCGGGGAATTCCATATAAGGCCAGACTCACTATAATATGGCATTTGTAGCACTCGTCTAACTTGTAATCATACCTTACGTGCACCATTTAACATCTTCAGTCTAATCCTCTTACAGCATTTCGGATGACCAAATTTCATTAGAAAATTGTCTCTTCCTTCCAGTGTATTTCTAGTACAGGCTCAAACTATTTGAGAAAACTGTTCTCCTAAGAGTTGTCTTATGTTTTTCAGCTGGAAAGCCCAACAGTATAATTGAAAATCTGGAAGAGCTATACTACCATCTAATTTCCACTTATTTAACTTCTTTCAGGCAATTCTTGAGCACTTTTTGGCCCAAATAAAACTGGTCAATTCCTATAAAAGTGAACTTCAGCTGGACCATCAATACAATTACATTGGTTCTACCCAGAATCGAGAGGTGAAAGTATGTTCAAGAATTCGATAATTTTTTTGTTTCTCCCATAAGTTTATTAAAGTTCACTTGGGTAATCTCATCCAGATTTTTAATTACTTGAATCCCTAGGTATCTAATTTCATTCTTTTCCATTGAGCTAACCAATTGAGTATTCCAGACATTAGCTCTGCCTTTTGTTGGTTCACTAAATAGCCTGACACTCTTCCAAAATTGTCTAAAGCCTCTTGAATAGCAGGAAGGGATCTTGCAAGATCACATGTGTAAATCATTAAATCGTCCGTATATTATGACACTTTTTTCTCCCAATTGAAATGGAATAATCTCCTGATTTTCTCTGAGCTTTTTTGCTAGCGGCTCAATTTACTGATTAAAAAGTAGTGGGGATCAAGGGCACCCTTGCCGAGTTCCTTTCTTAATCTAAAATTGTTTTGTCAGCTTCCCATTCTTTTTATGGATGGACTTAAGTGACTCAAGCAAATTTTCTCCTAACCCATATTTCACGACCACTACGTACAGGAAAGGCCAGCGTACTCTGTCAAATCCCTTAGTGGTGTCAAATGTCATTATGGTGCAACGTCTATGGCACCTACTAAATCATGTGTCAACTCATTTTGACTGCCTACCTTTTATAAAACCTTTTTGATCTGCATTTACCAAACCTCCAATCACCGTTCCCAATCTTTTTACCATGATTTGCGTATATATTTCGTATTAATTATTAATAGAGGTATTGGGCTGTATGATTTGCACACTTTTGGAACTTTCTTGTGCTTCAAAATTATACTAAATTCTGCTTCATCCCCTGATCCTAGGTGAACATTACCTTTAACATAAATTACAGTCAGTAGCCTAGCCAGAACCGGAGTGAGTTCTTCTTTTAGGGCTTCATATAATTCATTAGGTAAACAATTCGGGCCAGAAGCTTTCCCCTGCACAAAAACAATCCTCAGAGCCTTTTACCTCTTTCTATGTCTGCTGAAGAATTCAGCACACTTAGAAAGAGGAAATACAATGAGAAATAAAGATATTTCTCATCGTGCCTCTATCGGGAAGTGTACAATTTTAACACATTGCCAGGTTTACTATTCTTAGCAATTCTGTGAATGTCCAAAAAGTATGAGTAGATGCCTGGGTACACCCACTCTCTACCCATGTAACGCTTTCTTGGTGCAAAATAACACAAGGCAGCCACTTAAGCTGCCTTTCGTTACTCTGGATTTACCAAGGCATGCAAGGTGGCTTTACGAGGCTTGGCAAACCTGAATTAAGCCCATGTTTCACCTTTCATGACGCAAAGCAAGGGCTTAATCCAGCTGGCCCTTCCTGTGCAGTAAAGACTGGCATGGTGGGGTGTTTCTGTCATTCTATTGTCCCTTTTGGGACCTTGGCCAGGTAGTGCTATCACAGCTTGCTGCTTCCTGACACTGAATACCTGTCTCCTACAGCACAGGCAGTGCAATAAACAAAAGCACCCATCAGCACCATGCACCCGAATGGTTGACAGCCTAACTGCAGTGTAACAACATTGCAGTCTGATATGTAGCTGCCCTGTCGTTTGGTGGACAGGAGGTTACTAGAGGTGAGGCAGACAATTACTCGAGACTGTCTGGTCATTTCGTGGCCAGACAGTCAGATATGTAACTGTCCGGTCATTTGGTGGACAGACAGTAGCTAGATTCTATGAGTGAAGTGTGTGAATGTGTAAGGAGAAGATTGTGACGGACGGTGACTGCTGCGTGTGCATGTGTGAGGGGGAAGAAGTGACATCAGCGTGTGCCGCGCTGCAATAAGTGAGTTGGTATAGAGCCGCGCTGGTGTTGGTGGACTGTCATCAGGAAGTGGAACTAAAACATCTTGTGGGCAAAATAATTTGATTCAATCATGCAATGCTTTAGGGTGCCAAGAGACTTTTGTAGGGAAGATAGGGGAGTAGTAACTCGAGTAGGTGAGGAAGCACCACCCTAGGATACACCGGCACATTACATGGACACAAGTGTAGGACTCCATACCATAGTTTGGCTTTAAAATTGGCATAAGATTACAGAAAAATAGGGAGATTTGCTTTTCCACGTTATTGTTCATTTAGATTAGATGTGCTGTATCAGTTAAGGGCAGTGATGACTTCATTGCAACCTCCACCTAGACCAACACAGTTTGAAGCATTAGATGCATAGATGAGAGAAGCACAGGCAAAGAAGAGGGAGCGAAGTCAGGGAAGGATGAACAAGGTGATGAAAGCAGATCAAGGTGCATGTTGGGACGCACACTTGAAGAATTGGAGAGTAGACACCATTGAGGGAGAGAGTTTATTCCCAGTGCTAGTGAATGCAGGGTAGACCCAGAAAAGGAAGGAAGAGGACAATAGTGACACCGATGAAAGCTTGTTGGACAGGCTGCTGGCAGAGCGTCTGCCTCCATACAATCCAAGCTCAGAAGAAGGAAGGTGAGAGCTAATGGGGGAAATGGGAGAGCCACAGGCAAGTCCCAGGGCGAGGGTAGTGGTAAGGATTTCAACAGGTACCGAAGGGAGTGGGATGCAAGTATTGAGGAGTGCCGAAACAAATGGAGTTAACGCTGCTATGCAGGGAGCTAGCTACACGGTTACCGGAATCCCTTACGATGCCGGTGAACATCGGTCCCATTGTGTCAATGTATGATCCAAGTCAGGTAGAAAAGAGTAGTCAAATACAGTCAGTAGTGGGAGAAGGCATCCGTTCTGAAGGAAACGCTACGATGAGCAAAAGTGGTCCCCTCTTGAGACCCTTAGAGGCTAGTACCCCATTGCCGGCCACTGCAGACTTTTCTGGAGGACCCATTGAACAAAGAGCGGTAACATCAGTGTTATTGGCAAATTCCCGTTCTGACTTGAGGATGTGGGAAGTCCCAGTTCGAGGTTCCACCGGGAGGACTGCAGAAGGAATTAATCAAGGAGCTTCGAGGAGTCAGGATGTCCCACGGGGTACAGCCGAAGGGAGCCCCCGAGGAAATCAGAGCAGTGACATCGGAGAATTGAGTAGTGCATCCAGTCAGGGGATGATTGAGCTGCAGTAAGGGCCAAGGTGTTGGATGTAGTGAGGTTGAAGGCGGAAATGGATGCGATTATTAGTTGTAATTTACCTCTGGAAAGGATGGAGCTTTATGAGCAAGATGAGCTGTTGTTTGTGGCAAAGGATGTTACTCGTAAAGCAAGAAAGGTACATGAGAAACTGACAGAATTAGCACGGAGATATGAGGTGGATTTGTCTAAAACGAAAATGTTGCAGGGAAGTCATGGGCTAAATTACAGTGAGCAGGAACTGGAAGAGAAAAGAGTCATAGGTTTGAAGACACATATTCCAAAATTGATTGTAGGAAAACGCACATGGAGCATGCTTGACAGATGTGAGGAAAGGTGGTCAGCAGGAATAGAGGCTTACCCGTTGCGAGAGATACCGAGTGGAGGGTATGTGCATGTACCTTGGAGTGGGGTTGATTTGGCAGCATTTACAAATGATTTTTCTCGGCTGAGGGAAAAACCTGGTGAGTGGTACAAGCAAGTCGACCGCTTTGTCAAGATTTCAAAAGTAATGTGGGTTGATTTGAATACCTTGTTTGACATTGTAGTACCAATTGATTTGTGGCCTGCTTGTAAAATTGCTGTTGAATGGCCATCTTCAAAACCTGAACGAGACCCCATAACGCATGATCATTCACCTGTGGGTATGAAAAAATAAGAACAGGTAGTCACATGGTTACAGTCCAAGATTTCACCACAAGACAGTAATTGGGTCAAAATAGACCGAACCACTCAAGAACCTAAAGAGTCAGTTCATGCTTATTACGACAGGCTCCTGCAAGCCTTCAAGCAGCATAATGGATTGGATACTCTAGATTCAAAGGACATGAGACAGTTTGTTTCCAAATTTGTCCTAGGATTAAGACCAGAGATTCGTTTTATGATCCCGCAGCATTTGATTTGCTGGCAGAACAAGTCCGTGGACGAGCTTCTGCACTATGCCAGATATTACAGCGATGAAGTTGATCCAAAACATAGAAAGCTCATGGATAAGTTGCTGCTAGTCCAAGTGAAGAATGCAGACAGGGCGGCGCAAGCACAGTCAAGTGGGGGAACATTAGGACGAAGGCAGGGAAACAATCATGGAGGGACCCATAGTGTGTCGAATAGCGTGGGTCAGAGAAGAGGTAAGCCCATAAACCCCAAGACAGGGATTGACATTGGTACCTTGAAGAGAATTACTGCATGTCACTTTTGTCACAAGATCGGGCACTGGAAGTGCGAGTAGGTTAAAACCCACTAATCAGGTTCAAGATGAGGAAGTAGTATAGACCCCTGAGGTTGTGAATACAAGGACTAGGCCCAGATCCATACACGGTGGTGGTTTGAGTCCACAAGTGCAGGTTCTCCAACCTCTGAGAATCCCTCAAGGAAATCGGACATACCAACAGATGCCATTCATCGAGACTTTCAATGATTTTGATTCAGACCCGTTGCAATGACGCTGCCTGAGGGGGGAGGAAGACTGTACCCTTGGAGCAGTCTTGGAGGTAGACCAGAGAGGACCAGACATGGATTTAGATGTTGACGGTCATCCCATCACCTTCCCGATTGATACTGGTGCTACCCATTCTACGGTGAGAACTGAAGTAACCCCAAACCTACCCCTCTCGGGACAATCGATCCAAGTTGTAGGAGTTGCTAATAAGAGAATGATGAATCCGTTGACTGATGAGATACCTGTGAGAATTGGAAACTTCCATGATCGATACCAATTTGTGTTGTGCGATTCAAGTCCAGTCTGCTTGTTGGGTCGTGATCTTTTGTGTAAGTTGAGTTGTACCATCTATTGCACGCCCAGAGGAGTGGAGTTGCAGACCAATGATGATGATCTCACGTTTAAGATGGCAAAACAGAACTTCTGCACAGAGATGTATCCTGTATTAACAGACAAAGAACTACCACTTGATTTTAGAGACTCAGTCTATTTGGATGTATGGGATTTCACAGGAGAAGAGATAGGGTTGATAAAAGGCGTTGAGCCAGTTAAAATTCAGATCAAGCCAAACGCTGAGTCACCAAGAATGCCCCAGTACAATCTGATGCCAGAAATGGTGTCAGGAATCAAGCCTGTAATTGAATCCATGAGTGAACAGGGAATCTTGAAAGAGATAATGGAGAGCCCATGCAATTCCCCTATAATGGGATTGCAGAAGCCTAGTGGGAAGTTCAGAATTGTGCAGGACCTGCAAAAGGTCAACACAATTGTGGTTCTAGGCTGTCCTGTGGTACCGAATCCATCAGTGATTCTATTCTAAATTCCATGTGAAGCTGAATGGTTCACAGTGATTGATTTGTGTCAGGCCTTCTTTTCGATACCCTTACAGGAGGAAAGCCAATTTGTATGCGCTTTCCGGCTGGAAAATCGTTTTTTAATGTGGTGTCGTCTCCCATAAGGATATACAGAGAGGCCATCGATTTTCAATCAGATTTTGAAGAAGAATCTTGAGAGTGAGGAGGAGCTACGCCAGCAATCAAGATGGCCGCATGAGCTCTCGGCTCCGCTGACCTCCGCCAGCAGCTCGTATATCCTGTTCTCAATCCTGAATTTGCACCAGTCTCCCGGGTTCGTGAAGTGTTCCTGCTTCTAAAGGTGTGATCCCGAGCTTTTTATCTTGTCGGATGCCAAAGATACGCCGTGTTCCCATTCTCGGCCTACCATCGTGTGGAAGCCGGGGCCTCGATTTCTGGTCTATCCGGGTTGGAGTTGATCAACAACGGCCACTGGACCTGGACTGAGCCCAGTCCCCCGGAGTGCATCGTTAACTGCTTGTCTGATGCTGACATTGTGAGCGGTATACACCGTGGAGACAACCGCACGCCGCGCCTGTTGCCGTGTTCGGGGGTCCGGCGCCCGGAGACCCTGCCCTTCCCGGGGTTGACGGGCCGGGGCCCTCGCTGCCGGCGACGGTGTCGATCTGGCACGACGGGGAGCGCCCCTTATTGTCATCGGATTTGCGTGGCCTGTTACCCCAGAGAAGCCGACCTCCGGGGTTTGAATCCAGCTCTGCCTCTTCGTGGGAGGAGATGGGGCGGACGGAAAGTACGCCATCGCTACGTGCCGTCATGGCCGCCATTGAGGCGCTCCATTCGCAATCCGCCGCTGCATTCCGGACACTGATCGTGCAAGTGGACGGTATCTTGGGGCCGGTACACGACTCTCCGTCTAGTCCTGATACATCTGTGGTACCAGCGGTGCGATGTACGCCTGAGATCGAGGTCCCCGGGCACAACCTGGCTTCACTGTGCTTTGCCGGCCCCCAACGTACACTCAGCGAGCCCGTGATCGTCGTTATCGTTCCCTGCTTGATCCTGCTGCCACCCGTATAGCTATGGACAGTCTTCTGTGCTGTAATAAGTTCCACAGTGACTGTTGGGGAGATTTGCTATTTCTGGACACATTCCCTCATTCGTTATGTGGTTATCGTGACCTTCTCTCCTTTTGTCGCTCCTGCAACACTGATGTGGACTTTAATGAACGTTCTGCCTTTTCCTTTGTGATGGTGGTTCGAGTGCAAGAGACTCTCCTGAAATGCCGTACTGGTCAGGGTTGAACTTGAGGGCTTGGACTTGATTGTGTGGCTTGACTCACTGCCGGGATTGTCCCATGTAATGTGCTGGGAGCTGGGTGGTGCTTTGTTATACTCCCCCGATTGGTTTGTATATTTTGCCGAATGTTGGTTTGATTATATCTCGGGGTGGTCACTGCTGGCGGGGGGTATGGGAGACCGGGGGTGTGTTTGCTTTTACGATATTCCCTCCTCCATCTTTTCCCTTCCCTGGGGTTAGTTTAGTGGGCGACAGGCACGCTGCTAGTGGGTTAGGTCGTAGCCATCCGCAGGGGTGCTGGGTGGGGGGTTGAGGGGGGGGGGGTTGTTATTTTTCCTTTCTTTTGTTCTATGACCTTCTTTTTCCCTTTTCCCTACTTCACAAGAAATGTGGCGTATTCTCCTGATTTTTATTCCTCATATTCGGGTATCGAGTGTCTGGTCTTCCTATCCTGTATTCTGGGTGGGCGGGACTCGGCGATGTTTGCTATTGATGTCTTTCAGATGCTTGTACTTGTTGTGTATTTTCCTAATTGATTTGCCCGTCCGCCATTACGATATGTTCCTCCGAATGATGCCCGATATGTATATTTTCACTCTTGTGTTATAATTAATAAAAATATATATGAAAAAAAAAGAATCTTTAGAGTCTGGTACTGCCACAGAATTCACTCATTGTGCAATACATTGATGATCTCTTAATTGCATCCAAGACAGAAGACGCGTGCAGGATAGATACTGTTACCTTGTTAAACCACCTGGCAGAGAATGGACACAAGGTGTCCCGGAACAAACTACAGTATTGTTTGACTGAGAGTCAGTATTTGAGTCATAGCATTGAGAAAAGCAGGAGGAAGGTGTCACCAGACCGCATTGAGGCGATCATGAACATGACTGCGCCTATCACACAAAAGGAAGTCAGGATGTTTTTGGGGATGGTTGGGTACTGTCAACAGTGGATTCCCAACTTTTCACTGACGCCGAAACCTCTACAGAGGTTGACACATAAGAATGTGAGGGATCCGGTACCATGGGATAACAACTGTCTAGGTGCCTTTCTGGAGCTGAGAGAAAGCCTGTGTCATGCTCTGGCTCTCAGAATGCCCGATTACAATAAGTCCTTCTCACTATTTTGTTGTGAGCGGGAGGGTTGCACACTAACCGTACTCACACAGACTCATGGAGGTGTCCGTAGACCAGTTGCCTACTTCTCAGCTACCCTGGATCCTGTAGCTTCAGCGTTGCCCGGATGTCTCAAATCAGTTGCGGCAACAGGTTTCAGCATTGAAAGGTATGAAAGTATTGTGATGGTCATCCTCTTACTGTTCATGTTCCACACTCGGTTGAGCTCCTGATGATGAGGAGCAGGGTCAAGACTGATTTGTATATGGCTGGGTCCAAACTACAGTGGCGGAGTGAGCAAAAGAACGATGTACTTAACCAAGATCTCTTGACAGGGAAGGAATGTTTGATTTACTTAGCATTCCATCCATCATTTGTTCCCCCCGGCACTTTTTGTCCTAAGTGGGATGAGTATGCCCAGATATGGGTCCCTTGCTTGCTGTGCCACTGGTTGTAAGCCAGCCTGGCTGATGAGGGGAAATATCCCAAAATCGGTCCCAGGATGCTTGGTTTATGGTCCACGGAGGACCTGGCTTGGCAGTTTGGGTTGGACTGTTCCCATGAGGAGCAAGAACAATGGATTCAACCCAGATCTCTTGACTGGGATTGAATGTTTGATTTACTCAGCATCCCGTCCATCATTCATTGCCACAGCATGATTTCTGCCACAGCACATATTGATCGTACATTGGTCTTTAACTTGACCGTCATGACATCATGATGTGTTATGAACGAAATGCCAATTTTTTCAAAATCTGGGCTTTGTATGAATATTGTGTAAATTTAAAATGTGTATCAATCCTTTTTGGTAATATCATTTAACCATGGTATACTGCAAGTGCCAAAGTATGCAACGTGATCAACTATCTTATTATGGGCATAAGGATGGAGTGTAAACACGTCCAACAATGCATTTGGAGCTATCTGGGGTTATGAAAAAAGTGGAACCAACTGTTTGTAGGTTATTTAGCATGGAGGAATGTGCTCATGCTAATGTTGAAGCCTATATAGTGAACAGTTTCGCTGGTGTGATATGTGCACTTATTAAATGTTTTCTGTGATGGCCGGGTGTGGAAACGCAATTGAAATAAGCCTATTTTACTTGTCATTTCAGATTCATCCACGGAAAGTGAAGAAGAAGGGGCCAACATCAGTGGGGACACAGTTTGTCACAGTGGTTCGGGATGTGACAGGACAGACACTGAGGGAACCAGTGACCAGGATGGTCTGTGGAGTGCCACGGAGGACATGAACTCAAGTTCATCATCATCTGAATATTCCTCTTGTGGACACTCCAGAGTGGTGGCGGACCACATAGGATTAGTTCCACCTTCATCCTTGTCCACCACACCCATTTCCATCGCCACCCTCCCTGTTGTCCCCAGACCAGTTGGCCAGGCCCCCTACCCTAAGAGGGGAGCCATCTCCTTTGCTGCAGGCACCTCAGCCCCTGCCTCGTTACCCTCGCTGCCCTGAGTGAGGTAGCAATTGACCTCCTTAGGAACATCTCTGTGGGTGGATGGTGCTCCTGAATGCCATCCAGGTGCAAAGCAGCCAGCTGACACAGATGGTGGCCTACCTGGAAGGCATCCATTGTGCTATGTCTAGCCTACAGAGGAATTTTCAGGCTCTGGCTTCCTCCCTCAACATAGCCTTTCACCCATCCCAACCTTCTACCCCACCTCCTGCCCCTACCCCTTCCCCATCCAAATTTCCTAGTTCCCAAATCTAACCCAAGCACTTGCACACATTCACACACTCCTTCAGACCCGAGCACCACACACACACAAAATGCATAAAAAACGCAGGCATGCAACCACTCACTAGACACTCACCTCCTTAACCACTACCAACATATCCCCAGACACCACTGCAACAGCCACAGACCCCTCCACAACATCCAGGCTTTATGCAGACATCACAGCAACAGACACAGACCCCACACAACACCCATCATTCATGCAGACACCCCACCAACAGCCACAGACTCCTACATAACAACCAGCACGTCCACATCACACAAACAAAAAGAGCACAAAGGCTCACAGTCACCTACACAAGAGACACCTACAGAACACACAGGATATACAGCCCACAAACCTCTCACTTCCACTCCCTCTACCTCCCAAATGCAATTCCCTCCTGAAAATCTCACTAATTTTCCATGTGAAGATTTCTTGTTTGCCCTTGCCCTTTCTCCTGTGCCAACCGACACACCCCCTCCCAAAGTCAAAAAAACCTCTCCCAAACCCCAATTAATCCCTTTCACATCCCAATCCTCCCCGAAGAAATCTGGGGGCAGATCTACAACCGTTTTTGCGGTTCCAAACGGGAATTCGGCCCATTTGTGACTGCAAAATTGGTCTGCCCCATGCACAAACCATATTTTGTGAGTCTCTGACCTATTAACGACTTGCAAAATATGGTTTGCGTCTCGGTATTAGGAAGGGGCGTGCCTAAGGCATCCCGTCCTAATAGTGAGTCTAACACCAATGTATGATTGTTTTGCGACCGCATTTGCCATCGCAAAACAATTGCAGTTTACCACCTACTTTAAGTAGGTGGTAAGCCACTTGCACCCCTTTGTGAATGGGTGCGAAATTATTTTTCGAGAGCAGGCAGTGGTCCCAGGGACCACTGCCTGCCCTTACAAAATGAAACTGAAAAGTTTCATTTTTCTTTTTTAAATGCATCCTGTTTTCCTTTAAGGAAAACGGGCTGCATTTTTAAAAAAAAAACTGCTTTATTGAAAAAGCAGTCACAGGCATGGTGGTCTGCTGACCCCGGCAGGCCACCATCCCTGGGAGTGCTAGCCATTCCCAATGGGGTTGCAGATCACACTTGCCTCATGAATATTGATGAGGCATGCATCGTCTGAGACACTGTTTTACATTCAGTTTAGCCAGTCGCAAGTTGCGAGTCGCAAATATGCGCAATTTGCGACCACTAAACTGAATGGCCCTTGATTCCCACCACAGTAAATTAGCCCAGCCATACCCTTAAGCAGAGCAAAATAAACCCTCCCAAAACCAACTTCAACAGCCAATCCACCCTTGAAAAACCTGATTCCCACCCTCACTAAACCCATCCATACCCCTAAGAAATCAAAGAGAACCTCTCCCAAAACCAAACCCACCACTCCCTAAACTGACCCCCCCCCCGTAAATACCCTCTTTGAGGGGCCTGCTATAGCCAATGGATGCCCCTTTGTGAGGAGGTTCCCTGGCAGTGTCAGTAAGGGCAAGTTTGGTGGCACAGCATTGTGCTGTGCCACATTGTTCAGAAATGGACTGGCCATTGGCCATTGTTTACAATATATTTTTAATCCAGTCATTAAAATGTTTCATAGTTTGGAAGACATTAGTACTGCCATTACTTGTCTAACTATTGATGTTCTTGTATAGTTAATGATTCAGCTTGCCCTGGCCCTTGTTAACATCATTTAGGTTGCATTTCTCCTTATGATGTAGGTTGGGTATGTGTTTGATGTGTTCAAGTTAGATATTTGATTATCCACACATGGAGGGTGTTAAATTGTCATACCTTTGTGAACATTTTCATGGACATGTCCATTTTTTGTGTGTGTACCTTACACCTACTTTATCTAAATGTGTGACAAATGCTTAGTGCTGTTTTTGCTTTCATTACTTGCACTTATACATTACCCACATATGCATGGCAATTGGCTATGCTATTGGTTGTCCCTGATATACTTCAGTCCACAGGTCCTATGCACATAAAGGTTTTAAGCCATGTGCAAAGTGGACTGTGGCCCAGGACCCCAACATTTCTGGCTTCCCACTGGTAGAGGCATAGCTATTATGCAGAGTGTTAACATTGTGCCCGTTTAATGCTTCTTACACTGGTAATTTGCAATCTCATTTACTGATACAGAGTTGCAGCAGAGAAAGTGTGCTTGAGTTTTATGTCACATCCTTGCAGATGTATCTTCGATCTCACAACAGGACCTAGGATGTGTTGAAATGTGAGTGTGTCACAGGTGTCTTAATTTTCGTGCGGTCACGCAAATCGTATCTACATTCGAAGCGTCACGTAGAGGCGAACCTGCAGAAGAACCAGGCATCTGTTGTTGCTGCCGCACATTTTTATTCCAAGTCTTTTTAGGAAAGACTTAAAGACCCTCCTTATCAGGAGGGGTTTTAACTTGTGCCTTTGTAAATGGTGGCATTCCTAAACTATTGCGACCCAAGGATGTATATCCTTCTGAATAATAATCTGCAACTGCCGCTCCCGATCCACCACCTCTAGGCATTGGCGTACTTGCAAGCAAACTGCTTCACCTTTAATGTTGGGCAGAAATCATATCAGAGACAATAGGGAACATGCCCATAACTTCATCCCCAAATCTAAGGCTGGACCAGCCCGTGTTCATCCTGTACCTTTTTAGAAAGCTCGGCAGAATGCTCAAGGGAGGGATGCCAAAGCACAGTGTATAGACTGAAGCAATAACAGTCTCCCAGGTGGTGCAGTCAGCTAAAGGAGGAATCAGACCACTCGGCATACTCATCGCAAGGATCCTGTGTCTATCGACAGAAGGTACATGTGGAAAAACAGCCTCAATTTGCTCACATTTTTGTGCGAGCCAAAATGGCAAGACATCACGATTTTGAGGACATTTGCCCATCACTGGTTTAATCTTGACAGGACTAATCACAATCCATCCATCCAGGGCTGCCTAAAGTGCATGAGACATTAACTGTATTATTCCTCTATGAAGATGAACCAACTGTGTGTATAATAGACGTAGCTCTATGATAGTAACAGTGAGATCATTTGGATGTGGTGTAAAACCTGCTAAAACAAGCCAAGTGGCCCCATCGATAGACAAGGGTCCCATACGAACTACAGAAACAGGGCGAGGAAGGGTGCCATTAAACCAAATGGTATGCTCCCAGGACGTCAACAACTTCAATTAACACATAAGAATGATACGCTGCTGTATGCATGAAACAAATTATCATGCGCATCTACCACAGGAAAGGTAACCCAAGAATAAAATACCTTAAAGCGGTATGCTGGATCAGCCTCAACCACGAAAATAATGTTAGCCCCTGCATTTGGGACTCCGTATTCAAGTTCAATAAGCTGCAACCGCACACGCTTATATGCAGCAATAGCGACTGGTTGTGCCATGTGTAATATGTAAAAAGTACAAGCAAAACGGTAGCACAAAACAAAGGGTCAAAATACTTTTTAAAATTCAAGCTTGAAAAACCAGTAGAAATAGGGATAACTGACCAACATAGGAGGCTAAGCCCCCCACTACGGACGTCTCTGGGAACTGGTGAGAGGGTATCGTGGACAAGCACAAGCACTACTCAGGGGTCTTGTGAATAAGTACCAGACCAAACATTGGTGGCGCCATGTTGCAGGGATTCTGCCCAAAAACAGACCTATGCGTAGGATTATGGGACCTTAGTGCATAGGGACTAAGTCATCCAACCACCTTGGTACCCATGAGCCTAGGACCGACTAGCTATAGTGTCTCACTTCCTCTCCCACTTCCTCACAGAGAAACAAATGATTATGATTAGACATCCCAAAACACAACCCACCCAAATATCTCAGGAATCGCGGTTGCAAGACACACCCTTCCGCTCGCACTCTTGTACTTGTCGACAATAAGATCTGACAGAGACATGATCAAGTTTAAAATGTTTATTTTAACTAACGTGCTCTAATATGCAGTATATGTGCCACAACAAACAGAAAAATGCATAATACAAATACGTTCAGCATGGCAGTTAGTCCATAAAGGAAAGGAGATGTCATTATGCAAAGACAGTATAGCCTAACCTCCCTCACCTTGCATAGAAGTAGTATTATTATATATTAGAAGATCTCTGGGCTTTGTCTGTAGACCTTATACCTTAGCCTAGAGATTGTACCTCTACATCATAGGTGCGATCTTGCTCTTCTCTCTGGAAAGGTCCCTCTCCAAGTGTGTGCTATCTTTTCGTTTATTCCAATAAGTCCAATGTAGGCTGTTCCAAACAGCGAGAAATCCTTTTAACACGACTTTATGAATGAAACATAATAGTCCGCTTTCTTGAATTGCACCATTCAATGGTTTATTTCACTTTTTTTGCCTTTATAAATTTTACAACGAAAATCACTTTGTGTGCATACAAATTATTTACAAGTCATATAAACCAATACTGTATACAATAATTACAAATACACACTCAATCTAAATATACACAACTAACACCTCCCATATCTTCACAACTTTGGCCAAGACAAACATTCTTCATTCATACATCATACCAGAATCATCCAAACAACACACTGGTGTGGGTCACAGGTCCCAATGTCAACACAAAAAGAGAATAAAGTTCTTATTTCAAGAGAATTCTTCTGTTTTGTATGATTAACACAAAATCAAAACTTTTTTAGACTGTACATCTTAATTTAGCACTACATCGTGTGTGACCTGGGACCAGGTCGACGCGTTTCAAACCCAATAAGTGCAGGGTTCTCCTCAGGACCAAACCAAGACTCTTAATCTTCAGGGTATATACCCTCTTGCGTCAATGTGCTGTGTCAGTTTCCCCAGCTTAATGGCTCATATCTGGGCAGGCAACAGCAAGTCCTAATTTAGTGCTGTCGCCTCAAGCGCCTGCGGTAACGCTGTATGTAATTTCAAGCCCTCGAATGCTTTGGGACGAACGTCTCCTTCAACAACGGAATCCCGGGTCTATTTCCGCATGTCATGAAGACAGCTCACTTGCTCCAGTCGCAGCCGATACGCATTTGTGTTTCCCTCATGTGATGGCTCTGGGGCTGAGGCGCGCCATAGCCCGCAGGCCGCTAGAGGGCGTGCGCCTCCAGCGCATCTCAGTGTGACGCTCTAGCTCTTGGTGGGACGCAGAGACGGAGCGCATCAGTTTCCTGTCAAACTGAGCACTTCCGTCCACGGCCGTGGGAGCTCCACAACGCCCCTGTCAGCCTGGAGCTCTGACCCCTCGGGGTACGATTAACCGGGAGCTCCGTCTCCCGGGTGGCAGACTCGATTGCCAAGTCTGGCAAGTATTGTTATATTGGCCCGTACAGTGAATAAGGGCATGTTTTTCTGCTTGCCCTCTTTCGGGGCCTTCTGTGTTTCCAGGCCTCACTGGATTTGGGGCATATTTCCATTGAAGGCCTTGCAGGCCGAGGCGCCTGTCCCTGGATTCCAAGCCAGTGTACGGCCTTATAGTCCTCTGGGCTCACTATCTTGCAGGCAAAATGTCAGGGTTCTCCTTCTGTCCACTTCCCTCTGGCCACGCTGTACCTCATACATACTTACCTCACGCAATGGAGGAGGTACGGCAAATACTATGAGGAGGAGGACGTCCAGTATTTTCCGGTACAAAAGGGGGTGGTGATGGACGGAGCATCTGAACCAATCAAACACTCACACCCAGTCAAAAGATCTGGGTTTGATCCATCACCGTTCTTTAGCCCACTCTGCTATTTTCCGGGCACAGGCAACTTCTGTGACGCTGTCGACGCCTGCATTGTTAAAGTGGTTTCAGGCGAAGTAGCCTACTGAGAGAAGAAACTTTTGGTGCTGGCGCAAAGGTGCCTTCAACCCCTCGCACTGAGGGAAGACCTACCTGGGCCCTCTGTCCCTCAACCTCTAGGGCAGGCCACTGTCCCCCCCCTGAGAACCTGCACAAGTGCCCCGCCTGTCTTTGGAGGGGAAAGTGGCCGTTACTCTGGAGACAGACTCCAAGATGGCCACCTTCCTGGCCAAATACGTCAAGGATCTCTAGAAGAGGATTGACCGCCCATGGCGTGCGTGCCAAGACAAACTCCTGGATATCACGGGCCCCTTGGTTAAAATTTTCGACATGGCGGAGGACACCAAGACGTCCGGGGCTTTGATCTCTCCCAAAATACTATCTAGCTGGGCCCAGCGGGTCGTGATTTTCTTGGGCAACGCAAACTGTGCCATCTCCATGGAGAGACGCAGATCCCTGTTGATCAAGATAGATCCCAAGTTGGGGGAGCTGGCCTCATCAGAGGCCGGTCATGTGGCACAAGAGGGTCTCTTTGGAGACCCGTTTGTCAAAGAGCTAGGAAAATGTGTTTCCACGTTCAATACACTGGATTATGGCCAGTCAATGGGTAAGCGCATCGTTAATATTGTATTTTCAGTGGGGCTGAAGTACTGGGTTTTTAAGAACCCAGCGGTGCCAGGGAACACACCCAAAGACTTCAAGTTCTCCTGTCCCAGACTACAGAAACACAGAGACTTCTTGGTGACTTCAAAGATCAGATTTATTGGCTGCAGCCAGTAACAGGTATCCTAGAAGTACAACACGGTGTATAGTCTCAGGAGACTGCTCAACTTACAAAGCCAGCCATCCCTTTTTATACAAAATATTATGCTTTAGGCAAACATTCCTTATTTTACAGTTGACCATTCACATATTTTCACAACAAAGAAAAAGCAGAATCATGATGACAAGCCCATTTTCAGTTTGTCCAGCCCATAATCAATTTCCCGGCAAGGCCCAACACTTTCCATCAGATATCGGACGGACCCCTAATAAAATCGGGCACCTCCTCATCGTAAAGTAGGCCATAAAGCAAGAAACAGAGACAGGTGTGTGTGAGATTAGGCATAGTTGTGTGCAATGAAAGGTTTATGGTATGCTGTGCCTTGATCCTAATCTCGTTCGGCCACTGGGAAAGGAACTGGCCGAACAGGTTTGGCTTCGGGCAGTGGAGTCAGCTTGCCCAGGTCACATAGAAGTCAGCTAAAGGTGTACATGTCCCAAAAGACTTATTCGGCCTTAGTCATCGGCCTATGTAAGGGCAACCACAAAAGGGCTGCCATACACAAAATGGAACCCAAGGGTTCAGTACGGAATCCCTGATTTCAGGGCGATTTTGCCACTCGAATACGGCGAAAATGCTTGTATATAGTATACTCGTCATTCTCGGTCTGCTGATACCAAAATCGTCATGATACAACGAGGTTTATGACACGGGTCCAGAATTTTCAGTACCACAGCCCCTCCTTTTGCCCTTACATAGGCAATCAACCTACACTCACGCTAATCTGAGTCCAGGTCTATATTCCTAAAATCATTGAGATGTTGCTGTAGCATCATCCTATTACTTAGCTCTTCCCTCTATACAGGTTTCCTTACACATAATGCAGCACAGAGGCCACATATTGCAGGAGCACACTGTATGCACAGACAGAACAGGAAAAGAATGGCTACGGTCATCCCAATGACCATCAGAATTTTCCATCCCCAGGCGGATAACAGTTCCCAGAACCACCCCAACAATGACCAATCTCCTTTATCCACATGAATAGATTCAGAGATCTTATGTAGTTTGGAAATGGCCTGGTACACTGTCGGAGCGTTATCTGGAATGAAAACACAGCAACTTGATTGGATCACTTTACATACCCCACCTCGGTCTGCAAGTATGACATCTAGCGCAACTCTGTTCTGAAGAGTCATAAGACGATCCAACTGAAGCTCAGCAGTCAAGTTACTAAGGGCACCGGCAGTTTCAACTACGGTGGATTCAACCACCCTCGTCAATTGCCGTATGTTCCTGCTGTTAACCATGGGTCCCCAAAACGGCAGAAAACCCTTCAAGAAGTCTCCCAATTCTTGTCCTGTAGTGTCTTCTTTACTGAAGACACCTCTAACTATCCTTGTCTTGTGGTAATCTGCCGCAGCGGTGTAGGTGGGTGGCAACAGGAACGAAACGAAACATGTGCCCGAGAAGTCAGGGGGCAACCATGTGTAGGCTCTATCATGACAGATGAAATAGGTACCCTTAGCTGCTAGGAACGAAGGGGAAGTCTGAGACGCAAAGACATATGTCTCCGTGCAGATACTCTTTCCTAACTGAGCTCTGGGATTCTTGCCATTACCTTGCAGACATAGGTGACCCTGATGGGGTACAATCCAAATCGGGGAGGAGCTCTTTGCTCGCTGGTTCTCATTCAGAGTAACTCCATATCCGGTCATGTTCCATCCAATATACGCTAGTGTCTCATCTCTCGGGATAGTCTCATAGGAAGTAGCTTCTCTAATCATATCTACTATACCCTTAACTAGAGCACTATTCTTCGGATTATCTTTTACAGAACGTAGAGGGTGGACTTCATGAGCATAGATAAACATCGTTCTGTATGCCCACACAGAACCATTATAGCTGAATGGCAGGACCAGATAAGGGATACCTTTATCAGTAGTATGAGGCATGAGACCACACACCCAACAGTTAGTCGTGTTCACTACTAATTGGTGTTGGTGCAAAAGCTGAACGAAGGAGTTATTGATAAACTCTAATCTCCTAACGGACTCATGTTCAGGTAAAGGGTGAAAAGAATGTGAGGAAACAGTAGAAGGAGGCATGGGCTGTGTAGTGGGTGCAAATGTCACTTGAAAATAAAATAAAACATAACCTATTAGAAACATCATTACACTAAGCAACATAAAAATGCATATTATCAAAAAGCATTTTCTGGTCATCATTTTACATATTTTGGCTTTAAAGTTCATCTCGTTGGCAGGTCTCTCCATCTCGAAAAACTCCATCCTCTAACCTTGCTGCTCGCGGAGGTAGGGTGTTCCGTGCTAAGGAATGCGCCTGTCAGTCCAAGGGAAACGCCCAGGAACCAACCAGAACCGTCGACCTTGTGTCTTCGGCTTGCACTCCAAAGACTTGTCGCCCGCGACCTTACAGCTGAACCCGGATGGTGGTTCGAAAAACAAAAATAAAAAAGTTTCTCAGATGGGAGAGCTGCACTTTCAAAAATAGCAAAGTATTTATTTGTCCATAGTTCTCGGCCTCAGATTATAACGACTTTTTCCAGGTAATGTCTGGTCTTGAAACAAGAGTTCAGGCTCGGTAGTGTCCAATCGATTTGACGGTGGCACAGCTTCTTGCAAAAGATTGTCACTTTCACGTTCAGAATTTGTTCCTTTTACACGTGCATCGCTGAAAGGCAGAAAACGAGGCACAGTCTCAGTCTCAGAGTCAGCAATACCCTCCTGGACCCACCGGTCGTACGGCAGAGGCAAAGGGACCCTCTTACAATGTACGCCGTGGATCCAGTTCGTCTTCCCTTCCACTCACACGGCTGATCTCGTTGACAAAAGGACTAGGTGGGGGCCGGTCCAATGGGGCTGATCATTCTTTGTCCGCTGGAAGTTTTTAACTAAGACCCACGAACCAGGATCGATGATGTGACCTGGATCTTCAGACACCTGAGGCAGAGTATCGTGAACCTGTTGGTGTAAAACACGCAATTTAGCCGTCAAATCATACAAATAATCAAGCAATACAGGGTGTTCAATCTCACTGAATTTTGTCGGCCTTGGCACTCCCCATATGTTGGCCGGGCGGCCGCACACAATTTCGTAAGGACTAAGTCCCACTCGCGAATGCACAGTCATTCTTGTCGATAGAAGTGCTAATGGTAAGGCATCGGGCCATTTGAGGCCAGAGCTCGCTTGTATCTTGGCCAGTTTAAGCTTTAGGGTGCCATTGTAGCACTCTACTAATCCAGCTGATTGGGGGTGATTTGCAGCGTGGAACTTCTGGCGTATGCCTAGCCCTTCACATACTCTCTTCATCACTCGACCCACAAATTCACTCCCATTATCACTCCAGACCATTCTCGGCAAACCAAACCTAGGGAAAAACAAGGGCTTTAGCTGTGGATAGGGCAGTATTGTCTTTCAGGGGATATGCTTCTACCCATCTCGAAAAGGCACAAACAACAACGAGTACATATTTCAGGTTGTTGCACCTCTCCATGTGGATGAAATCTAGCTGCAAAGCCTCGAACGGGTACGTTGGAGGAGCAAAATGACCAGCTGGAGTTGGAGTTCCCCTACCGGAATTGTATTTCAAGCACACCATGCAATTCTTGACCACATTCTCTGCACAATTAGGAATTCCAGCATTTTGCCATACTGTAGCCAACAACTTACAAATCCCTTTCACACTGATGTGAGCCATTCCATGGGCCATTGTAACCACTGCAAGCACATACGCATCAGGTAACAACCATCGCTGATGTTCCGACAATTCAACCCAACAACCATTTGCATCCAATTTACCCGTACTCTCTCTCCACACTCAACTCTTTCTCTGTAGCTTCAGCTTGAATAGACTTCACACTCTCTATCGTATCTTCACACATTCCAATGTCACCAACCCATCTCGCAGGGCCTGCAACATACATTCGACTCATCACATCCCTTGCTGTTTCTTTCGCGACTTCATCAGCAAATGCATTGCCACGACCAACATCATCAGTAACCTTATGTGCACTGTATTTCACAATCGCGACTTGCAACGGCAAGGTAAGTGAATCAACAAGCTCATTCACCAACTGACCATGCTGTATCTTGGCTCCATGCGAAGTCAAAAACCCACGTTCATTCCACAATCGTCCAAAACTATGGGCCACACCAAATGCATACTGGCTGTCAGTATATATGGTCACTTTCATTCCTTTTGATAACACACACGCTCTTGTAAGTGCAATCAACTCTGCTGCTTGAGCTGAATTATGTGGGATACGTGCAGCTTCAACAATCGTATGCAAAGTCGTAACAGCATATGCCGCAGTCGTATCACCATTCGGAATCTTGAAGCATGAACCATCCACCCATAAGGTACCATCACACTTCGCAAGAGGAGTATTCTTGAGATCTACTCTCCCTTTCGTTTCTTCCTCTGTCTTAAGAAAGCAATCATGCTGTTCAGAAGCATCTGTTTCTGCTACAATCGGCAACAACGTAGCTGGATTCAACGTGTTGCATCTTTTTATGTGCACATGACTCGCTAAAAGTCTCAACTCATAACCTGACAATCGAGCACTAGTTAAGTGCTGTGTCTTGGTCCTGTTTAACAAAGTGTCCACTGCATGTGGAACCATCACAATCAACATATTATTCATCACTAAACCAGCAGACTGCCGAATAGAAACTGCTGCTGCCGCTGTGGCTCTCAAGCAACTCGGCAACGCTCTAGCTACCGGATCCAAAGTCGATGAAAAATATGCGCATGGACGTTGCTTGTCCCCAAAAGACTGTGTCAACACTGACAATGCACATCCTTCTTTCTCATGGACATACAGTGTAAAGGGCTTACTGTAGTCGGGGGTACCCAACACAGGAGCCGAACACAATGCATCACGCAATTCGGAAAAACTTTTCTGACAATCTTCAGACCATGGAAGGGGATTCGGTGTGTCTTTACAGGTCAATGCTACCAAAGGTTTGGCCATCAGAGAAAAATTCGGTATCCATTGTCTGCAGTAGGATGTAATACCCAAGAAAGCACGTACTTCTCTCTGTGTCGTTGGCACACTCAATTTTGCAATTGCCTGAATTCTTTCTGGGGTCAGTTACCTTCCCTCCTTCCATAAGAGATGACCTAAGTAGGTAACTGCTTGTCGACAATATTGTAATTTCGAAAGGGACACTTTGTGATGCAAATCGGACAAATGACGCAACAATGACAATGTTGCTTCTATACAAATCTCCTCAGTATCTGCAGCAACTAGCAAATCGTCAACGTACTGAATAAGGGTAGTGCCATCAGGTAAAACAATCGTATCAAGCTGTGTTTTTAAAGCCTGACTATATATTGATGGACTTTCACAGTAGCCTTGGGGAGCGCGTTTGAACCGGAAGCTTCGGCCTCCTAAACTGAAGCCGAAAATATCCCTACTCTCCTGGGCAATCGGGATGCTGAAGAAAGCATTCTTCAAGTCAATCACCGAGAACCAAGTCGCGGAAGCTGGAATCATAGTCAATAGGGCAGTGATATCAGGAACGACTGGAAATTGTGGCACAACGATTTTGTTCACCTCTCTAAGATCAATCACAAACCTGTAAACAGGTGGCTGAGAAGGGTCAGTACGCTTCAAAACAGGCAAAACAGGACTATTGAAAACGTTACCTCTTGTCTCCTCAATTACATCTTTTTCAATCAAGTCATAAATGATCGCTAGCAACGCTTTTTCACCTTCACTAGAGACCTTATATTGGGGAATGCGTGGAATTTTAACATTGGCTTTCAATGTCACAACATATGGCGGTATTTCCAAAAGACCCACATCATTAGGACCAGTAGCCCAAAGAATATCAGGAAGAAACGACAATTCTGTTGGGAGTTTATCCTTCGACAAATACATTGGGGAAACCACTTTCTTGCCCAGTGCAAGTTGTACTCCTGAAGGAGAACAATACAATGTCGCATACAATCTTTTCAACAGATCCAATCCTAACAAGTTCTCACCACAACCTGTCGTCAGAATAAGGGGTGCTTCGAATTCACAAGGTCCAACAGAAAGGGACATAGGACTAGAAATCGGGTTCCTAACCGGGGCGCCAGAAAAACCTACTGAAACATTAATTTCGCCAGACAAAGGTGGGCCAGGGAGTTTAGAGTGCATAATAGAAATCTTTGTAGCACCAGTATCCAACAGAAAAGGCTCTGACACACCTGATGTAATCACCTCAACATATGGTCCACTCTGATCTACTGTAACTGAAACAACTCCCTCTCTTTGTCTATGGCTGTCCTAGCAATCATTACCTCCCATATTCTCATCTTCTGCATAGTAGTCATCAGCATAGTACTGAGTCGTCCTACCAGACGCGTTGTTCTGCTGATCAAAACTATTCATCGAATTCTGTGGCGGAAAAGAACGCGCGTTCTGGGGGAAATTTCCACGTCCTCTACCTCTGGGCGCTTGTGGTGCACCTCGACCTCGTGCGCTAGAAACACCATTCATATGCTGTAACAAAGCAGGGCAGCTACTTTTAAAATGGCCCTCCTCTTTACAATATGCACACTGATTAGGGCCTACAGGAAAACGTGGTTGAGAAAACTCGAACCTTGGCGAGCTTCTCTGAAACTGTTGAGGCTGCTGATAATCACGCTCGTTACTACGAGGCGGATACGCCTGCTGTAAAAGAACCTTCGTCTTTAACTCTTTAGTTTTCTTACCTGCTCTATCCTTCTCATCCTTATCTCTATTTTCATAATACTGTGCCGTAGCCAATATTTGTGCTGAAGAGGAAACGGCCCAAGAACTCTCTGAATCTTTCAATTTCTTACACAACTCGGGAAGCAAATTATGTACGAACTTGTCAACGAACAACCGTTGACCACCTTCTGTACTCATATCTTGACCGCTGTGGTCGATAAACGTCTCTTCAAACCTAGTGAAGAAATCGGACACGGTTTCCTCTTTCTTTTGCTTACATGCAGACAATTTATCCCAGTTCACTCGCATAGTAGGCATTAAAGTCTTCATGTACGTAACGATTTTGCCAGGAATTTCTGCAACTAAAGGCTCAGGTTTAGCACCACCAACTTGTCGGCCATCTGCAGCAGCAATATTAACCCAGGTATCACCTAACTCCTGCGCATGATCAGTATGACAAATCAATCCCCATAAAGGTTGCGGGACTACATTCCCAAACAACATGTCTATATCCGCCAAATACATAACACATGAGTCTGCAGTCTGTGATAATTCCTTGTAATATCCTGCTGGGTTTTTACGGGGGTCACGTAAAGTCTGCTTAAGAGCCAGAACTTCAGCTCGTTTCCACGGAACATGCACCCAAACACGCTGAAAATGAGGCTGAACAGGTGGGTTAGCTGCTAGGTCCCCTTCTTTCCAAACTGGGGCAACTTCTCTCATTGGATACTGTCTCGCTTTCCTCCTAACAGAGGAATCATGCTCAAACAATGACCGAGAAACACCCTCACTCCTAAACGACAACAATGTCGCAACTGCTTTTTCAACATCGGAGCACACAATTGCGCCTTTTGCAAACTTGAACCGTACACGACACAGCTCAGGTGGTTGCATTCTAAATCATTTTCCTCCAATTCCTCACAAAGAAAAGCACACATTTTCTCAAAAACATATCTCTGCTTCGGTGCTTCCCACTGATGGAAGACATCCATAACAGAAT
This sequence comes from Lissotriton helveticus, assembly GCF_964261635.1. NCBI lineage: Eukaryota > Metazoa > Chordata > Amphibia > Caudata > Salamandridae > Lissotriton > Lissotriton helveticus. The sequence continues at coordinate 1,340,855,603 of NC_136059.1, forward strand.
CTAGCTCATATCTTGTGGGGTCTGTAACCCATTTATGTGCCAAATAATTCAATGTTTCCCGCTCTCTAGAGTCGGGCAGTTGACTACGCAGCTGTTTGCGTGTTGAAACAGGGGTCATACTTGTTGCCCCAAAAAGAGGATACAGAAGACTAGCAACTGTGTCAGTCATTCTCTGTCGAACAGAAGGAGAAGTCGACGAAAGAACAGGAGGAAAAACAGAGTGAGGCAAGGCAGATGCAGATGCAGACGCAGACGCAGAGGCAGTAACAGGAGGAACATCAGAAGAGGTAGTCGATGCAGTAGGCAAAGTCGTAGGAAGTACAGGGGAAGCAGGTAGCAAAGTCGGCGGCCCTTGAGGGGGCTGCGCAGTAGCAGTAGGAGCCAACTGAAGAGGAGCTGGCGGTTGTGGAAGGACCTGAGGCAAAACAACCGGAGGTTGTACAACTAAAGGTTGCGGAGGTGCAGTAGCACTCTGCGCGTAGGGGGGTGGCGAACTCAATAGGTGAGACATTAAAGGATCTTTCTCAAGTTCTTTTGCTGCATCTTGCTGAAGAGGCGGCAAAACTGGGTAACATTTATCGATCGCCATTTTACGTTGCCTGTGCAACTGCTCACTCGCTTGCTCTTCTTCGTTATCTTTATACTGCATAGCAGCTTGCATTATCGAGATACCCTTTTCTCTTTTATTTTTCTTTGCTAATTTAATTTCTTTCTGTTTGGCTTCCTTTCGCCATAGGCGGAAAGAGTCAAACATCGCCGGCCGGGCTTTCTTAAAGAGTCTAACCTCTAGATTATCTAATATCTCTCTGTCAAAACTACCATATTGGGGCCATTTTAAAACACCATCCTTCCTGGTGTATCAAATCCATACTTAATTATACGCGATGGGGCCCACGCCGTGCTTCTCATAGAGTTCATAAGTTGGAGTTCCAATTGGAGGAACCGGACACGAGTCCTCCAATCGGGAATCCCTATTACAACCAAGACAAAACAAATTTCCAAGTCTGCTAAGACCAGGCATCTTCGCTCTCTAGTCTAGCTTCAAACTTCAAAGGATTATTGAATACGATAGTCTCGTGAATACACGAGTCCCTCGGCTTTGGCACTTGCAAGTTCCAAATCAAAGATCCCAAGGGGATACCCAAACTAAGGACTGGGAGACGCTCCACTCATACTTAACTGAGGTATCAATGATGTCACCAGAAGTCTTGTCTATCGTCTCGCCTCTACAAATCATCAAAGGGTCCAAGACAGGGTGATAGTCAGGGCAGCAGTCCTTCGTAGCCGTCGGGAAGCGGGGTACCTCGCAGCAAAGACTTTTGGACCACGACGACATACAGGGGTCGATGAAGTGGTTGGCCTTCCTCCAGAATTTCACACGAAGCTCCTCATGAACCTCTGGCTTGGACCGGTACCACTGAAATCGCCCACGTTGGGCGCCAACTGAAGTACTGGGTTTTTAAGAACCCAGCGGTGCAAGAGAACACACCCAAAGACTTCAAGTTCTCCTGTCCCAGACTACAGAAACGCAGAGAATTCTTGGTGACTTCAAAGATCAGATTTATTGGCTGCAGCCAGTAACAGGTATCCTAGAAGTACAACACGGTGTATATTCTCAGGAGACTGCTCAACTTACAAAGCCAGCCATCCCTTTTTATACAAAATATTATGCTTTAGGCAAACATTCCTTATTTTACAGTTGACCATTCACATATTTTCACAACAAAGAAAAAGCAGAATCATGATGACAAGCCCATTTTCAGTTTGTCCAGCCCATAATCAATTTCCCGGCAAGGCCCAACACTTTTCATCAGATATCGGACGGACCCCTAATAAAATCGGGCACCTCCTCATCGTAAAGTAGGCCATAAAGCAAGAAACAGAGACAGGTGTGTGTGAGATTAGGCATAGTTGTGTGCAATGAAAGGTTTATGGTATGCTGTGCCTTGATCCTAATCTCGTTCGGCCACTGGGAAAGGAACTAGCCGAACAGGTTTGGCTTCGGGCAGTGGAGTCAGCTTGCCCAGGTCACATAGAAGTCAGCTAAAGGTGTACGTGTCCCAAAAGACTTATTCGGCCTTAGTCATCGGCCTATGTAAGGGCAACCACAAAATGGCTGCCATACACAAAATGGAACCCGAGGGTTCAGAACGGAATCCCTGATTTCAGGGCGATCTCGCCACTCGAATACGGCGAAAATGCTTGTATATAGTATACTCGTCATTCTCGGTCTGCTGATACCAAAATCGTCATGATACGACGAGGTTTATGACACGGGGTCCAGAATTTTCAGTACCACAGGGCTGGGCGTGGATATGGACGCTTGGCCGGCCGTTCCTCCAGCACTGCCTCCGGCAGGAGCCAGCAGTCTCAGAGTGGCTGGTGGCAGGACTCTTCGCGCTTCAGTGGCTTCTATCTCACCAGAGGACGGGGGCGCCACAGAGCTCAGCGGAATGGACCCAGAGCGGAAGCCAGCAATTCAATTGCACACAGTGAGTTTTTCTTTTACCTCTTGCAAGCGTTTGGGGGGGTCGCCTTGTGCGGTTTATCAACAATTGGCGAAGTCTCACCTCAGATGACTGGGTTCTCCAAACAGTGCAAGGGTTCCATATATAGCTCCACGGATCCCCCTTCAAGGCTGTTCCTCACCGTCCCATATTTTTCTTAGGCGAATAGGCCACGCTCAAGCAACAGGAAGTCCAGGAGCTCTTAGACAAAGGGGCCATCTGTCTGCCTATCCTGCGCCCATCTGGGTTCATCAGCAATCTGTTTCTCGTCCAAAAACAGGATGGGGTCAGCGCCCGGTGATCAATCACTGGGAGTTCAATGATTGGCTGATCTATCGCCACTTCAAGATGGAGGGCATACACCTACTTCGAGACCTACTTCGCCCCGGGGATTGGAATGTCCATCTGGATCTCAAAGACACATACCTGGTGGTCCCCATCTTCCCTCCACACTGACGCTTTCTCCAGTTCCAGTGGCAGTCCCAAACTTTCAAGTTATCCTCTCTACCCTTGCTTCACCAAGGTCCTCCGACCAGTAGTGGAGGCCTTGAGGGCGTCCGGCAAACATGTACTTGGACAACATGCTGATGATGGACGAGTGTCCGGTGGTTTTGTCGCAACATCTCAGGATTGCAGTGGATCTTCTACTATACTTGGGGTCTGTTATCAACCAAGGGAAGTCTTCTCTGGTTCCTTCTCAGACTTTCACTTTCCTGGGGTTTGTGATCAACTCCAGAGACTCGACCCTGAGTCTCCCCTGCAGGAAGATGGCAAAGATTTACCTAGAAGTATGAAGGATGCTGTGGAGGACGCGAACCTCCATCCGCCAGATTGCCAGAGTAGTGGGTCTGCTGTCTTCCTCAATCCAGGCCATTTTTCCAGGTCCCCTGCACTTCCCAGGCCCTGCAACCCCTAAAAGCGGCTCATCTGTGCCCGGGTCCCATGTACTCCCTGTTTGTTCCCCTGTCAGACGAGGCCCGAGAGGAACTTCGTGGCGGCTTTCCCACACAAAGGCGTGGAGCGGCTGTGCCATTTTCAGATCACAGCCAGATCTGGTCATCGAGTCCGATGCCAGCGGTTTGGGCTGGGGGACTCGTTGTGGGGACTTTCCCATCGGAGGCATTTGGTCCGCTACAGAGCAGGCCTCCCACATCAACTTCCTAGAGCTGATGCCAGGTTCTTTTGCAGTCAAAGGTTGGACCAAGGATGGGGTGAATTCCTATGTGCTTTTTAAGATGGACAATGAGACAGCAGTTCGCTATATCACCCACATGGGGGGCACACGATCTAAAGCTCTCTCCGACCTGGCAAAGAACTTTTGGGAATACTGTCTGGAAAATCACGTCTCCCTAATGGCAGAGCACCTCCCGGAGTCGGCCAACCAGGTGACGGATTGGCAATCCCATGATCTGCGGGATTCCAGCTTGTGGAAGCTTGCCCTGGACATGTTGCAGGCCCTATCCTCCCATTGGGGTCCATTCTTGATAGACCTTTTTGTGTCCCGCCTCGACAATCAGCTTCCCCGGTACTTCAGTTGGAGGCCAGATCTGGGAGCAGTGGCAACCAATGCCTTTCTCCAGGTCTGGTCCACGGAGCACGGTTATGCGTTTCCCCCATTCTCGATGATCATGCGGTTCACGACGGTGCTGAGCCGGCAGCAAGCGGATCTGGTGGTAATCACCCCGACATGGAAGTTGCAAGTTTGGTTTCCAGTTCTGATGGAACTTTATTGGGCTTCTCCAATCCATCTACATCAGTATCCTCATCTCTTGACGAATCCCTCCGGGAATTCTCACCCGATGGTGACAGCCAGCACCCTCCAGCCTATGGTGTGAAGGATTACAGGTCACGATGGCAGGTCCCAGGCTTATCGTGTGGCGCTGCTTTCCACCTATCCAAAGCCTGGGCTAACGGCGCAGTCAAGTGATATCTTCAGCCTGGTCTTGGTGGGTGGGTTGGTGTCAACAACGGAGTCTGGATCCCATGGGGACAGACATTGCCTACATCCTAAATTGTTTGGCATCTTTAGTGGGGGAGGGTCTGGCCTATAGATCCATCAATACCTTTCAGTCTGCAATTTCGTCGGGTCACGCTGTGATTGCAGGTCTTCTGGTGGGAGAACATACCCTTGTTAAGAAACTACTTCATGGCATACGTTTATCCCGTCCCCTGGAACCGAGATACACAACTCTTTGGGATGTAAGGCAATAGATATCTTCCCAGGAAACAGGTGTAGGCCAAGTTGGCTATTCTTTTGTGCCTAACCTCATGCCTGAGAGTGTCTGGTGTATGGGCCCTGGACATTTCAGGGAGGTCTTTTACTCCAGATGGGGTCATGTTCCATGTGACCAGGTGAACCAAATGCAATTTAAAAGTGATCTCCTATCCAGAATTCCCAGATGTTGCCAAATTGTGCGTGGTCAGATGTATTAAGGCTTACGAGGCCGTGACTGTGGAGCTTTATCCACACGGAGAGAGACAGCTTTTGAATACCTTGAGGAAACCTTTCAGGGCGGTCTCCTCTCTGACCATCGCCAGATGGGTGCGATGGATAAGGCATGAGGCTGGCATTGACACCAAGTGTTTTGGTGCCCACTCAGTGCGAGGGGCAATGGCCTCCAAAGCTTTTGCTCTGGGAGCCCGCTAGGAGGATATTCTGAATGCAGCTGACTAGTCTTCTGACTTAACCTTTAAAAGGTTCTACTTTAAACCAGTCTCCTCCATTGCGGCCCTGGTGGTGGACAAGCTTTAAACTAGCATAATCCTCGCCTCTGAGTCCTGCCATAGAAGTTTCCTAGCTATCGTAACGAAAATGTTCAATACTATTAAGGACTCAGAAGCAAGGATTAGCCCTCTCTAGGATTAAGGACCCACCCAGACTCTTGGATCAGTTATGAGAGTAAGTAGGAAAGATTTTCTGACAATTTACCAATGTTCTTGCATGCAATGATTCATTGATGCTCATGTTTCTCCTGGTGACTTTGATACATTCCATGGTATGATTCTCACTGGGCCTAATATGATGCTCTCTCTGTTTTGCAGTGATGGAGTCCTAAAAACAGGATTGAAGCATCTTCTGTGGTTGGCTTGGTCTCAGAAAGAAAGAGGAAGAGAGAGGATGGGCAACTTCCTGTGAAGAGGGCGGTCGGCCCTGATTGGACCAGGACTTTTGTTGTTGTTTTAACTTCCTTCCCAGGGATGATGGGAAATTAAGTTAGGTTGTTGTTGACCTGTTGTGGCTGCTGTTAAATAAAATGAAGAAAGAAGGCATAATCCTCACCTCTGAGTCCTTAACCACTTCGACGCTAATGACAAAGCCAGCTCGTCATGGGCGTTACCTGCCCTGCGCTCATGACGAGCTGGCTTTGTCACAAACAAGCCATTTGCTCCTCTTTCAGCGCAGGGCAGGTAAACGCGGTAGCGCTGAAGGTGTTAATAGAATTGAAACTTTCTGTTACAATTGCTAGGAAATGTTTCATTATAGAGGCTAAGGATCGTCCTGACGTGACCTAGAAAGCACTCAACAGGCTGAAACTGTAGAAGATCCACAACCCCACTGGGCAGCGTACACACCATATGAATGCAGAGGAATTATTTAGGACTCCCATTATAGTCACATTTATTGTGAGATTAATGCAATTATCCTTGAAAATTGTGCGCCTTATTCCTGCAAAGAAGCGCAAATGCTGAGCAGTTACTTGTGAAATATTGCCTCAAGGACCATTCTGTAAATCAGACCACGCAGGGACACATCTATTGCCAACTCAATATCCATACTTTAATGGGGGCATGGCCCCAAGTAAATGAGAGAACACTTTGCATCTGGGTCTGCGCCATAACACAGATGTGAGTGCAAAGCCAAAGGAGCTGTCAGGTGGAGCACTTGGCGCAAAATGAATGCAACACAGGAGAGTAACTCTTGAAAGGCTGTGAAGTGTGTTCTAGGTGACCCCCACAAGACATCCCCTTAGTTTGTATAAGCTGTGTGGGGGGAAATCAGTTTGCTAGTTATGTGCTTTAAACAGGCATAATTCTCACACCTCTTTCTCACAAACATCTTGGGAAACAAGTTTTGCCTGTTAACAAATGGGTTTTACTTCTGTTGGCAGTTGATATTTTTTTTTGTGTAACGCAGTATAAAAGCTCATGTTTATCTTCTAGATAAAGAGGAAAATTCGATGATGAGGACATTCGAGAGAATGAGTGCTAGCTACGACTCCTACGACAATAGACTTGCAAAGGGGACAAACACAAGGCCTGTACAAGAAGTATAAAGAAGCAGCGAAGGTGTATATGGCTGCATACATTTAGTTACAAAAAGACAGTCTAAGACTAGAAGTTACCCATCTTTTTTATTATTAATCTAGGTTAATGCTCCAATTCTACAAAAGGTCTGTCATTTTCAGAACTCTCGAGTCATAGAAAATAAAGATTTGTAGAAATATTGTATTCAGTGATTTTTCAGAAAATAAAAATGGGTACCAAGGTAAAATAACTGCAAGGACCTCTAGGAAGAACTGCGCGTGTCTATAAACGGATGCATTATGTGTAATATTGCATGGGGAGCCTGTGAGATCCCTGTCCTCATCACTCTGCAGGCTGAAAAGCTATGCCTGAGTCTTGGAACTAAGTGAGATCTACCGGGAGTGCCAGCATCCTAAGCTCACATTAGCATCAGTAGGGTTGCGGGTCTTCTAACGCTCGGCCAAACTAATTTCCGCTGTGTGGGGGGTCATATGTCAGTTCAGGATCTATCTTAAAGTGGAGGTTTGGTAGTGATGCCAAAGTCAATCCTAGTTGTCTATGTTTGCTACTGCTGATCAGGGCAAAACTATTTTGTTAATCTACCTCATCCAATGTTCCCTATTCCCAGGTTTCTATCTTGATGCCAACGGCCCCAATTCCCAAATGTATGGAAGTTTCCTAAGCTAGACAGGCCAATGTAAAGTTAGTAATTTATTCCTCTTATGGGTGGTCAAAGTTTTTATTTTCTCCACTTTGGCCATAAAAGTAAGCTTGTTAGGCTAATGTTACTAGAGTGTGTTATCATTGGTAAAGTATATATACCTGTGTGCTCCACGTAGCACAGTTGTGTCACAGTTGGGTGTTAGCCTTATGAGGGGTGGATCAAGCAGCTTTTGAATGGTTGAGTTAAGGTTATCATTGTTGAGACGAAATGGATGTTTTGATGGTTGAGTTTAGTGTTTAGGTTTGCTCAGTTGGTGTTTGCAGCCGAAGTGTTACGTTTGATTGTGGTGTGTCACGGTAATTGTTGCATATGGTGAGTAGAGTGGTGGGCTTCACTGTGGGGAGACTGGTAAGCATGACTTCATGGTGTAAGGTTGTGTGCAGTCTAGTTGTTGGTGGGTGGAGTTAGGGGGAATACAGGAAGAGGAGGAGCGGACACAGGAAAGGGTTAGTTAGAGTAGGGACGGGGAACAGTACAGAAGCACATTAAAAAGCTTGTGAATAATAATTACTGTGTAGCGTCATTATTGGTAGCACGATGCTACAGCTGGCGACGAGGGTTGGGATGGTGTGATCTGCCACCCCTGGACCCCAACGACGAGTGACCCGTCCCCAGACAGCACGCCAAGAAAGTCGCCGTTGCGACACGTGTGCTGCGCAGGAGACCGTCGCGGATAGCGTCCGGCCAGCGGTAAGCGCTCGATGCTCCACAATCAGCCGATCGCGTGGAGCCCAAGCGAGAGAAGCCCAGTAAGCGAAGCGCTAGTCAGCGCTGAAATTGCCCCATCGAATTTGCGCAGTCGAGCGCCGGAAACTGGTGCCCCACCTGAATGCGCGAGGTCGCGTGGTGTGGATGAATACAGAAGATCGGGAGCCCACCCTGATCTTACCTGCTGCTCCGAGGGCAAAGGAGCGTGTGGAGGTGCTTTCTGCTGGAAGGATCAGCGGCCGGTGAGTCCCGGTGAAGCGTGAGCTTGAAGAAATGAATGAGCCCAAAATCTCGTGGGGAACGAGATTTCGATGGCGGCGGCCATTTTAAAGTCAGGCGGTGAGCCTCAATCCCTATTCAAAGCATAGGGTGGCCATTTTGAAGTCAGGCAACAGCAAGAGTGAACAAGCACGAGCAAAGGCAACAACAAAAGTAACTAAGCACAAGCAAAGGCAACAAAAAAGTAAACAAGCACGAGCAAAGGCAACAGTAAAAGTAAACAAGCACAAGTAAATGCAAGAGAAGAAAGAAAACAAGCACAAGCAAAGGCAACTGCAAAAGAAACCGAGCATAAGCCAAAGCAAAGGAACAGAAATCGAAGATGGCGACGTCACCACAACGGAACGTGGCGGATGCAGCAGCAACCACGCCAGTCACGACCAGTGTCTCGTATCTGTGTACTCCTGAACCACTGGCCCTTATAGCTGGATGGGGCATGGGACCTAGATGGGAGGAGTGGTTGGAGGACTTTGAGGACTATATGAAAGGATCAAAGGTCACGGATGAAGAAGAAAAGTTAATTGCATTACGCAATCTGGTCGGGAAAGAAGTCAGTAAGGTGATCAAGGAATTGCCGCCTGCCGAAACTGGATCATATGTCAAGGTGCGAGATGCTCTGAACAAAAGATTTTTACATAAGAAAAATGTGGACTATGAATGGTACATGTTTCATCAAGCCTGTCAAGAAAAAGAAGAATTAATGAGTACGTTTATAATGAGACTACGATGACTGTCTCGGTATTGTGAGTTTGATACATTCTCCACAGACGATGCCATAAGATTGCGAATAATTGAAGCATGCCAATCAGAAACCCTCAGAAGGTGGTTACTACGGAAAAGTTACAACCTTGATGAGATTGAAGAGATGATCCGGATATATGATCAAGCAGAGGAACATGCTAGAAGAATGGAGGCGGGCCATGGTGAGAGGCGGGAACAAGCACATCGAGTACAAGCGAAGGACTCTCGCAGACGCTCTCGTGATCGCCGCCGGACGTCCAGGCCACCGTCCCGCCAACACTACACAGGAAGCAGACGTCATGAATCTAGCCGAGGAGACAAAAAGCGAGATCGGCCCCGAAAGTGTTATCGGTGCGGATACGACTTTCCACACACTGATAGCTGTCCAGCACTAGGTCAGTAATGTCGAAAATGCGGAAGGAAAAATCACTTTGAGGCCATGTGTGGAGAATATCGCAAAGAAAGGATGAAAGAGACAACGAGATCGTCTCGTCCTGACACCCGGCGGCATCATGTGAAGGCCGCCCAGGATCGTCCGGAGTCATCCTCTGGTTCCTCACGCTCCAGCAGAGAGTCTCGCAGGTCTCAATGGGAGAGAAGGTCCCCATCTAGAGGATCCAGGTCAACATCTCGGGACTCAGTGTATACTGATGAGTATGTATGCATGGTAGCGGATCCAGATCAATTAAAAAAATACCCCAGACTAGACATAAGTGTGGGAACTCATCCAACCAAGTTTGTAATGGATAGTGGGGCCTCACTGAACTATATCCCTGTGACCGAATACAACAAAATGAAATCGCCACCCACACTGAGTCCAGCCTATGTCACAGTGTTCACGTGGATGTCGAAGAAACCTCTCCGTTGCCTGGGGAAATTTGCAACCACCATCAAGCACAAAAACACCTCTGTGCCGGCACATATCCACGTGATTGAAGGCCCCGAGGCTGATTGTCTCCTCAGTCTGCCCACTGCGGAGCGTCTTCGGCTGGTTGAAATCTTGTACAGAGTAAGTGATGATCCGGACTTCATACACAAGTTCCCCAAATTAATCACTGGACTTGGAAAAATGAACAGATGCCAGATCCGGTTGCACATCAACGAACGGGTGCGTCCGGTCGCACAACATCATACACAAATTCCCTTCCACCTTCAACAAGCGATGGAAGATGAAATTCAGGAGTTGTTACAGACAGACATCATTGAGAGGACCGAAGGGACAACACCGTGGGTGTCACCAGTAGTCATAGTGCCAAAGAAGGGCACACCTGAAAAGATGCGCTTGTGTGTGGATATGAGGCTTCCCAACACGGCCATCAAGAGGGAGCGCCCTCCAGGACCTCATTTGAGTGACATGATCTCATCACTCAATGGCGCAAGAGTCTTCTCCAAATTAGACTTAAATAAAGGGTACCACCAGTTGGAATTACATGAGAAGTCGCGATATATAACAACATTCGCCACTCATTTAGGGCTATTCCGCTACAAAAGGCTTAGTTTTGGCATTTCATCTGCCGCGGAGATCTTTCAAGAAGCCATCCGCCAGACCATCCAACACATACCAAATACACTTAATTATAGTGATGACATTCTGGTATATGGATCAAATGTTCAAGAACATGACAAGGCACTAGACTGGGTGTGCCATGCTCTCCTGGAGGCCAACCTTACCCTCAACAAAGATAAGTGTGAGTTTCATCAATCCACTCTTAAATTCTTTGGTCATGTGTTTTCCGGAGCCGGAATGAAGCCTGATCCTGAAATGGTAATAGCCTTAAACAATACCAAGAGTCCGCAAGATGTGAGTGACATTCGATCTTTTCTGGGCATGGTCAGCTACTGTGCCAGATATATAAAGGACTATGCCACTATCAGTCACCCGTTACGGGCCCTCACCAAACAAGGACAGCCATTTAGTTGGACTCCCCAATGTGAGCAGGCTTTCCGAGAAATCAAACATGCCGTCGAATCAGCCTACTTCAGCCCCAAACGAAAGACTGAGATCACTGTGGACGCCAGCCCAGTGGGACTGGGTGCAATACTGGCTCAGTTTGACAATGAGACGGACCAGAGACACATTGTGGCCTATGCCAGTAGAAGCTTATCGGACACGGAAAAAGCCTATTCCCAACCGGAAAAGGAGAGCCTTGCGGTTGTGTGGTCGTGCGAGCACTGTCACATTTTTATATATGGCAAACACTTTACGTTAGTGACCGACCATCAATCACTAGTTACCATCTTCGGAAACCCTAGAGCCAAGATGCCACCTCGAATTGAGCGCTGGGGTTTGCGTCTACAAGAGTACACGTATACTATAGTGCATAAACCAGGAAAATCAGCGAACCCAGCTGATTATATGTCAAGACACCCTCAAGCATCACAGGCATCATGTCCCTCTGTGGCGGAAGAATACATACACTTCGTAGTGGACCATGCCAGACCACTTTCTGAACACAAATATGTTCTGGATTATTTGATTTTTCCCTGGTTGGGCTGTTAGCAGGATTCCTTTTCGGGGCACTAACACTCAAGGATCACATTTGAATGGCTTCACTTTGGTTCTTCCTCCGACTTTGATCTGACCTCGCGAGAAACAAACTTGCACCATGAAGCTCTTTTGTATGCTCCTACCGGGTTTCTCACAAACCCATTACCCCCTCACTCAATTACCTTAAATGGTCCGCCGTCAATACACGCTCCACTATGAGCACTGTCTGCCTTACATTCCTCCAACCAACAAAATATTTCACCAAGAAACGTTCCTTTTCTTTCTTAGATCTCTCAGCACTCATTGTTTTTAGAAAAGGTATGTAGTTTATAGATCCTCCTCCAATGCAATCCAAAAATATGGAATGCCTTTCCTCTTCCCAATAAAAATTTCCTCACTTTTCAGAGATTTCCCTTCTTAAGAACTTCTTCCTTGCAAACGCCTGTGCCTGACAGTTTAATACCATGATTCATGTTACAACTTTCTCATTGCAACCTGCTGCATTTGCTTGAGAACTTTACATCTCCTGGTCCTCACTATCACAGGGCCAGTTTTACCCTTATAACACATATAATTGGATCTTCTGCTGTAATTCTGTTCAGTTTTGGTCAGTGTTTCACAAGACCAATTGGACTGAAGGGGAACAGAGGTCCTAAGTCATTCCTTTATTATTCTTTTTTTCATATGAATTTCGCTTGTGTTACTATTTTGTAAGACTACTTGGGCTGAGATCTAAGTTGCAATCTGTATTGTTGGTGAGATGTTATTTCTGATCAGTTATGTACACACCCTTGTACCCTGTGTATTATCTTGTTTCCTTCCGTAAACGTATTGCCTAGTGTGCTTTTGCAAAATAAGCGGCCTTTTATGTTAGCAAGGTCAATGTATGGATGCCTTACATTCTGCATCTTACTCGATCGCAAGCGCTTAAAGAGGCTTGGACCTCCACCAAGGGGTAGGACAGCTCTATAGAAAGGCAACAACACGAGGCAAGACAACTTTTTTAGGTCTCGCGCCTGCGATGCATATGGCGAAGCCATATGCATCGCGCCAGGCGCGATACTATAGTTGCGGAGTCTGCTTCCCAGGAGACAGAGACTGGCGCGCGCACGCTCAGGAAAGCGATCGGAGCCGGCCGCGCGCGCGCGTTCCCAATCTCCTGTCTCTCTGGGAAGCACACAAGCAAGCCCAGCAAGCCCCGCCAAGGCATCACGAGCACGTCCCAGCCCGGGGTGCCAGCCAGAGCCAGCCCGCGCGAGGACACCCCCTTTTCTTTTCCCAGCTGCCGTCATGGGAGTGGAGATCGAGACCATTTCACCCGGGGACGGTAAGCCGCCAGGCGGGAGGGGGTTACGCGTGCGCATGGGTGCCGAGCAGGGAGGATCCCCGGGGCTGGCTGGTTCCATACAGCGAGGACAAAAGTCATTCGTAACTAGGTTGGTGAGCTGGTTTTTACAGGTCGGAATCGACCTTACACTGAAATTCAAAGTGCATCTTGATGCGTTCATTAGCTCTCAATCGGCAAACATTATCATTATGTATACATTGGCCAACTCTTGAATTGCATTGTAACAGTAGGGCATGATTTGGCAATTGCAGGTTGCATCGTCCTCTGGGGCTGGGTTTCCATTGTTCCGATATTGCATATACATTTATAAATATTCATATAGAGGTTTTGTTATACTACAGGTTAACATTTAGATGGTCTTTAATTAAAAAAATTAAATTGAAAAATGGGCAGTGACACAAGCTGTAAAATTAGAGTTCTTTGTCATGGTTGGACCGGCAGAATTGGTGTCTCGTTAATAGAGATCCTTTCTACAATGCAAATCTGTGTTATTAGAAATTTAATGCAGAAATTTGCTTAGGTAATTCATAAATGGAGGAATTTTTTTTAAAGCAATCTAAAAAAGATAGTGTCGCGCACCTGCATGCTTTTGGGGTGAGGTGGATGATGAAGCCTTGGTTTATTTAAGGTTTAGGTCACTATGACATGGCTGGCAATGTGGGTTGGCTGTCTAAGTCTGCTATGACCTTGTGCCTCAAAAGGTTATCGATCAACCTTGATAGGCTGGGGTGACGTTCGCCCTTGCTGATGGTGCATGGGTTGCTCCCACACACGCCAGTATTTTAAAGATGCACTTTTTTTTTTTTTTTAAAGTACTTGTCCCTTAGTGAGTAGCCCTGAGAGTTGTGTGGACTTGTACCCCTTCCGCCTGAAGTGCTGTGATTCATCAAACTGAAATGTTTTGTTCAGAAAACAATAAAAGGTATTGGATGCTATTGATAGACGCACAGCCGGTGAATGCATGGTTTACAAAGGCCTAGAAAAAGATTGGAATGTGGTCTGGACATGACTAGACCTCTAGCCTTATCAATTTTTGCTGATTATTAAACAGTAACCTGTTGCTGGCGCCTCAGAAGTGTCATTATAGCAATGAAGTGCATGTAGGTCCTCAACTTTTTTTTTTAAAACTTTTTATTAATCCTCAAAATTGTTGTATATACAAAGAGCGTTTATATTGCATCATCCATCCCTTTTTTACAGTTCACTTATCTACCGCTATTAACAAATCTAGGGCCAGGTTAATAATGTTCACCTTGGTACCCTGCTTCCCTCTTACAGTCCTCGATATGTCTGCCATGCAGTCCAGATTTTCTCTCCTTTCGTAAATCGTCAATTCCGCTTGCCAGCATCAGTCCAGATCATTTTCGCATTCCTCCAGTGTAGGTGTGGACATCACCCCCCCCCATTTCCTTGCCACATTACTTTTAGCAACCACAGCCGCCAACACCAGCCACTGCTTCACATGTCGTGGCCAATCCTCGTTTTCTTCTGTTATTAGGAGGAACCATTTGGGCTCTAGTTGGACTTCCATGCCCAATACTACTGACATTGCCCTAGCACACCCCCTCACCCTCACACCCCCTCACCCTCACACCCCCTCACCCTCACACCCCCTCACCCTCACACCCCCTCACCCTCACACCCCCTCACCCTCCCACACCCCCTCACCCCCTCACCCCCACACCCCCTCACCCCCACACCCCCTCACACACCCTCACCCTCACACCCCCTCACCCTCACATCCCCTCACCCTCACATCCCCTCACCCTCACATCCCCTCACCCTCACATCCCCTCACCCTCACATCCCCTCACCCTCACATCCCCTCACCCTCACACAACCTCACACCCCCTCACCCTCTCACCCCCTCACACACCCTCACGCCCTCACACCCCCTCACGCCCCCTCACACCCCCTCACACCCTCACTCCCTCACACACCCTCACACCCCCTCACCCTCACACCCCCTCACCCTCACACCCCCTCACCCCCTCACCCCCTCACCCTCACATCCCCTCACGCCCTCACACACCCTCACGCCCTCACACACCCTCACACCCCCTCACCCTCACACACCCTCTCACCCCCTCTCACCCCCTCTCACCCTCACACACCCTCTCACCCACTCTCACCCTCTTGCCCCCTCTCACACACCCTCACCCTCCCACCCTCACACCCCCTCACCCACACTCACCCCCCTCACCCTCACACACTTTCCCACCCTTCTCACATTCACACCCCCTCACCCTCACACCCCCTCACCCACCCTCACCCTCACCCTCACATCCTCTCACCCTCACATCCTCTCACCCTCACAACCCTCTCACCCTCACATACCCTTGCCCTCACACCCACTCACCCTCACTCACCCTCACTCACCCTCACTCACCCTCACTCACCCTCACACACACTCACACACCTTCACCAGCATAGCATAGCATAACAAAACACAACAAAACATAGCATAGCATAATAAAAACATAGCATAACAAAGCATAGTATAACAAAACATAGCATAGTATAACAAAACGCAACAAAACATAGCAGAACAAAACATAGCATAACATAACAAAACATAGCATAACATAATCTAAAACAAAGCATAACAAAACAAAACATTGCATAACAAAACATAGCAAAATACAAAAAAACATAACAAAACACAACAAAACAGCATACATAACAAAACATAGCATTGCAAAGCATAGCAAAACATAGCATAGCATAGCATAACAAAACACAACAAAACGTGTAGCATAGCATAACAAAACACAACATAGCATAGCATAACAAAACACAACATAGCATGGCATAACAAAACAAAGCTTAGAATAGCATAACAAAGCATAGCATAACAAAGCATAGCATAACAAAACATAGCATAGCAAAACATTGCATAGCATAATAAAACACAACAAAACATAGCATAGCATAACAAAACAGCATAGTATAACATAGCATAGCATAGAAAAGCATAGCATAGAAAAACATAGCATAACAAAACATAGCATAGCATAAAAAAACAGCATAGCATAACAAATCAAATCATAAGATAGTAAAGCATAGCATAGCATAACAGAACAAAACATAGGATAGCAAAACAAAACATAGCATAGCATACAGCATCACTCCGCACCTCCACAGCATCACTCAGGGGCAACACAACATCACTATGCGCTACCACAGCATCACTGAACGCCACAACATCACTCGTTCGTCATCACAACATCGCTCAGCGCCACCACAGCTTCAATCTGTGCAACGATTCAACAACACCTGGTTCAAATATGTTCTCTCAATGTTTCAAGCTTTATTACAAATGTAACAAAATGATGTTAATATTTCGCTTCTGTTCTTGGATTTTCATCACAATAAAAAACACTGAACATTCTCTTCACAAAAGTTATTTACAAAACTTTAAGCTATTGCCATTATAAATTACAATAACTTTTATTTAAGTATTAATTACGGAAAAAATTAAAAGCCAATGTTATTTGTAATATCAATACATGTAAATACAACACATATTGCATTACAAATGCTATAGGTGTCACATTGGCGAAAGTTATAACTATTGGCATTGTAAATGACAAAGCTATTCATTTCGCTATTTTCAAAAACAAAACATAAATAAAAAAATTGTCATTTACAATACTAATAGCTCAAACTTTCCTAATGCGAGACCTATTGCATTGCAAATGCTTGTTCTGTACTTCCAGTTGCCTAGGGTGTGCGCTTCATAACACAAATCAGGCAATAAATGGACTTGCCTACTTCAGGAGGTTTTGCTATGCAGCCATCTAGAGGTCGTGCATAACTTGTGGGTTTTTCCAACATGCATCTCGAGGAGCGAGGAAGATAAGAGAGCAGCTGCAGTTCTCGGGAAACCATGCCATTCCCTGGACGCCGGCTGACTCACTTCCTCACGCAGTCACTTTATCTCTGAACAATCTCTGACTCACTCGCACTGCACTGATCTGTTGTTCAACTTTTCCCTGAAAAGGAATCCGGGGCTTACTGGCATTTGTTCAGAACTCTTGTTAATTAATAGCAGTGTTTGTTTAGCAACTCAAGATTTAAAGTGAGAAGGTAACACAGGGAGCAATTGGAGAGGATGTTGTGCAACAAACAGTGTCTCGAAGCAGCCAGGAGATGCCAAAAAGCAGCCTGCTAGAATTATATAACATCATTTGGCAAATTCCTGCCTAAAACGAATGGAAAAAGACAGCGCTGATTCATTTGTTTTAAAAGCACTTGGCTGAGTCATATTGTTTTTTTTAGGTCTAAGCTGCAGGCAGCACGCATGCGCTGTCGTTTGATGATCTATTGTGTCTAAAAAAGAAAAAAACTCTAAAATGGGGCTTTTAGTCCACCCAATATTTAACCATTCGTTGGCAGCATTAGCACTCTTCTTTGCTGCCTTCTACTTCGGCAACGCTTGCGAGGGGTCACTTGTTTTTTTCTGTGGAGCATGGACCAAGTATAGATTGATTTATCTCAATTAGAGTCCGTCCACTGTGATTGAAGTACAATTTCTTCTTTTACCATTTTTATATAGCGCAAACTCGACCCGAATGTATTTGAGCACCTTTCATAGGCATCCCTTACATTACTTAAGTTCACATTCATGTTTTTTTAGGCATGGTAGAACACGTGATTTGCCCAGAATCACCAGATGTTGAGCAGATGCTGTCTCTTCTTGCACAATAAAAATTGACAAGGCCAATAGATGTTGCGTAAGCGAAACCCACTGGCTTTCCTAATGCTTGTATTTATTTTTAGATGGGGGCTCCTGAGGCAACAGGTAGGAAGCGAAGGGTGCAGGTGGGAGGGAAGGATGCAGTTGGTAAGAGAGGATAGGTGGGAGTGACTGGGGGCAAGCAGGTGGACAACAGAGGTAGGGCACGCTGCTGCGGTCTGTGCAGGTGTCAGCGGTGGGGCGGTGAGGGCCGCGTGGGGGGGATTTCGAGGACGGTGCAGAGGGCTAATGAAAGAATACATTTTCCCTCAGCTTTGTCCCTCAAAACCTGCCTACACTGACCCACGCCCCCATCGCTGTTACCTGCAAGGACCGCGGCTGAAGGCGCAAAGAGCTTGCGGAGGGACAACCACAAGGGCAACGGAGAGTAGGCAGGAGGTGTGGTAACAACCACACGGACAATAGAAGGGGCAACCACACAAGCAACTGAGTGTAGGTGGGAGGAGCTGCGAAAGCAAGCGAACAAGCACACAGACAACAGAAGGTGGGCAGGATGGTCCGAGGGAAGCACACGGACAAGGAATTGTTGGGTAGAAGGCTGGGGCCAGCACACTGCCAATAGAGGGAGAGTGGGCAGGAGGAAGGGAGAGTGGGCAGAAGGAACGGAGGAAAGAACGCAGAGGGGTCGAAGTACAAGAGGGAGACAGCTGAAAAACGTGCACACACTGGTAGAGTAGTAAAACAAAAAGATAAAATTAGTACCTGAAAAATAAAGCAGTTGAAGGACGCAATAATTCAGCCATGCTTCAGTGGAGGGTCAAACGCACGAAAAGGAATGAAGCCTACCTGGGGGTGAATTAGAAGCTAGCAAATAAGAGTGACAATGAAGCCAACCAACAGTAAGCAATGAGTGGCCTCCAAATCCCTGGTAAGGTAATAAATGGTCTTGCGAGATAGTGCATGTGCTGTCTTAGGCGAGAAGTAAAACCAATGACACAAATGCATAAAAGTGAATAAATGAAAGTGCATGCTTCGCTGGAGGTTGCATAAATTAACAAACATTGGCAAAACCAATAAATCTGGCTGACATTTTGAGTCCTCACACAAGAGTTTTAAAAACAAGCCTTCTATAGTGAAAGTAGATAAACAAAAAAATTACTATTTTCAGTATACCATGCAAATTTGAGATAAAGATTTTAATGTGTGATAATTCAGTGTATTTTTAGGGGTCGCAAGGGGTCGCTCGTGTGACCCCTTGCTTGCCTCTTGCTATCCCCGGCGCTGCCTCTGCGACCCCTCGCTTCAGAGGTGGTGAAATCAGTGGCAAGAACACAGGGGCAGCTTGTCCTTCTGGACATAAGTTGGGGAACAGCTCTCCTTGTTTTCTTTCAGTCTTTTTATGATAATAGTGAATAATGTTGCCTTCTTTACTATTAGGGTTATAAAAATGGAGTAAAAATAACTGGAAAATTACTTTTCCTGACAGAAGAGGTAAGCTAAAAAATGCTTTTAAATGTATGTGTGTGCATGTTTGGGGGAGTTCATATATTAGTGAATGTGTGTGTATAATAAGTAAGCAGAGTATGTGAATATGAATGTGTGAGTGAAAGAGAATGTCAAAGGACATGTGATGTCCCTTCCACTACCCCAGGCATTTTGTTGGTCCATGCGTACAATGGTCCCTCGTAGACTGCGATGCTAGCCCTCCACATGGGGTGAAGGAGAGAGAGAGATCAGAAGATACTGTCAGTGTGAACCACTTTTGCAGTGCGACTTGAACAAAGTGCTCTTCCTCCCCCTTGAGATTGGTATTCTGCAATTGTACAAGCCTGCTACATGGCACTCAGTCACAATCCATGGTACTGCAAAAATGTCTTGCCGACCAAGATGCTTGCATGACACTCCTGAGGCATCCATACCATTAATGCAAGAGAGAGAGAGAGTCAGAGTGAGAGAGAAAGAGTCAGAGCGAGAGAGACAACCAATGTATGGGAGAGGGTGTGGTCCGTCGGCTAGACTGCCGACTTTGGTGCTGGAAACCAGGGTTCGAGCCTCGGGGTCACGTCCATATCCTGTGATTCTGGAAAAATCACTTAATCTCCCCGTGCCTGGATGTGTAATGTAAATACGGTGCTCATATAAAGAGCTCCAATACCTTTGGGTCGAGTTCGCGCTATATAAAATATGCAAACATTTTTTTACAAATTTAGCTGGGCTGTGGTTCCAGATGTGCTGGGTCAGACTAAGCACTCTCCCGCCAACCTTGATTGCTTTTCCATCACCAGCTGCTGATCAACACCAGTGACCACTTGAATTAGTGAACTTCCATTGCATCCACTGGAAGCAAGTGTGGTCAGCCTAAAGAACTCATGTGCAATCACAGGTCCACCAACAAATAGCAAGACTTGTAGTAACTGCCTGCACTGAACTCTCTAACTTTGCCCTAAATTGATGGGATTCAGCAAATCTGTGATTATTTTGTGGAGACATCTCAATTGGCAGAGGATTCTGGGATGGAAGCCTAATGTTTTTTTCTCTTTTATTTTTTAATGATAAACTTTTAGATCCGGCAGTCTCTCCAGGGGCACAGCTTATCTGCTTAGCTACATAGAATTGTGCAACTTCTGCTCCAACTTTAGGAGTTTTGAAGGTATTGGAGCAAGGAATATTGACGGCAGTCAATTGTGAAATGGTTCTATTGTAGTGATGGATCGTGAGGGCATAGTTTCAATCAGGAAAGAGCCAAACTCATCAAGGCAGAGATTCTTGCAAGGTCTTAATTCTTTTGTAATGTTCCGAATCAATGGAGATTCCATATAGAAGAGGGATTAAGGCATAGGGTGATTGCATGATCGTGATTCGGTTTCTTCAGTTAGAGAGGGGTTCTCTCGTCTGAGGTACTTCTGGTTTGCCTAACCAAGTGTTTAGGTATCCAACAATGTACAGGTTGTGGTGTTCCAATGTGATTGTTGTAACTGAAGTTGCAAAGTATTCTGTTAAGACAATTGTCCTGCCCGCTCGTGTTGCCTTATTTCCTGTTCCGGGTCGCGAATAACATGTTCACGTTGTGCATGTCATGTTCAGGAGCGCTTTCTACTTGTTCACGACGACAAGTGCATGTTAGCGAGAAATATCGTGTGAACTTACCCACGTGGTCGGGATGGGCGCAGACATCTTGTTTTTCACTCTATGCTATGGTTCTGGGCCTAGTTTTCTATCCTGCTTTATTCTTTGCAATCTTTACTTATTTTCACTGTTTTTCTCACTTTTTTTTATTTATCATCTCTGTTTCTCTGTCCCTAAGTTTATATTTTGTGATTTATTTCTACTTTCACTGTGTTTTTGTTACTTTTCTACTGTTTTATTGTACTTCTGTGTTCAAACTCCTACTTCTTCTCCCAAACTTAATTTTTTCCTTCTTTTCTTTTCTGCCTCCACCCCAGAACCATGGCCAAGGGCAGCAGTACTGGCTCCAAGGGCAAGGGCAAGGCACCTGCGCCCAAGAGCCAGCTGCCTTGCGGCAGAATGGGCCCTGCAGGGGTGCAGGCCCGACAACTTTTCGGAGAGGCGGAGGTGGCCGCCCTGGATTTCTTCATCCAGCGCCACCTCCCCTTGACCTTGGCAGCAGGCGGCAGGCCAGGTTCCGGGTAGCTTACCCAGGAGCGTCTCCGCCGGTGGGCGAAGGTGCACCGGGCAGTGTTTCGCTGCTCGGGGATCCGGCGCACCCACCAGCAGCTGACCCACCGGTGGTCAGACATCCTGGACTGGGAGCAGGACCTGTTGGACCTGCTAGGTGTCGAGGTTGTGGGGCTTGGTGAGTAGCTAGTAATATATAGTAGTATAAGTATTGTATATAATTCTTGGATGAATAACATAATTACTGGTGTGCTGCCGCTTAGTTACATTGCAGATCAATTCCGTTTCAAAATCTTCTGTGATTGTATGACACAGGTGCTGCTCGGCACTTCTCTTACTTGTTTGTAACTTTGCGCTAGCTTGGGCTGATTACTGATGTTAGAGTTTACTTTAGAGAACAGAAGTTAGTTAATGCTATTGCTAGAGTCTAGTCCTTCCATTGTCCTTCAGTGAAATAGTGGTGGATGGATAATAGGTTTACTTAGTATTAGTTCATATTTTTTTTCCGGTCTGCGTGATGCCTCCTCTGTCAGTGAATGCTTCTTACCCCAGTCCTCCATAGAACCTTCTTGTACTTTGTTTAGTGAGTGGTAAGCTTAGCAATAGCATTGTCAGTCAGTAGCAGAACAACATATGACGCAATCAACCAACAATTTGGTGAATGCACACATTTATGCATGTGTCCTCCATCTCATCTATGCATTATTGCAGGCAAAAACATAATGGTAATGCATACTTACTGAGCAATTGGCCCGTCTGGAATAGGTGGTGTAGGTCAGATGGTACTGGCTTCGTTAGTATTCTGCAATCAGAATGTTTATGGAACATTTGATTAGTGTTCATATAAGTAGACGGTCCGTGAATCCTGCAAGCCAGTAGTTGTTTAGAAAGGTCAATTTTATTGCAATTGTTGTTTCCTAAAAGGTTTGAGCGTTTTTTTAAATGATTTATTTGTTTCACAGCACTCAGTGTTTCTCTCTTTCTTTATTATTTCTTACATGATCAGCACCCAGGGGCAAGAAGACGGGGTCCAAGTCGGCGGGGCAACCACCAGAGGAGCGCTCCTCTACCGAGGATCCTGCTGCTGGCCCCAGTAAGTCCTACAGTGCTTACATTATTAGCAATTATATTTCCCTAACTTTAACGCACCTTATTTTTTCCAAACTCTTCCTCCTAATTCAATTTTTAACAAAAGCTTCTTTGATCTTTATTATCTGTTTTCCAGATTTTGGGTATCCCTGCCTTTCAGTACCTTCAAACTGCCTCTGCTATGACTCTCTGTACTACTACTATTAGTCTGTAGCTAAGCTTGCCCTGTCGGCCACTCTTTAGTTAAGGTTTTCTTTTGAATAAAGCTGTGATAGAACAATAGCTGTTGCCACTGGGTCCACTCCTGTCCTTTTCGTTGTCCTCTTTAATCTCTAGGCTTTGACAATTCCCACCAACAAAATGCACAACCAGATGTTTGTCTAGTATTTTTTGTTAGGGTAGTAGTACATACTACTACTACTGTTGTGGGTATTCTGCACAGCCACATACAGAACTATGCACAAGAAAATAGGATGTTGGTGATGGGAGGTTGGACCTTACTTACACCTCAGTCAGAGAACTCAGAACCCACAATTCACTGACGAATAGCTATAGTGTCTCAGTCATTAGTCATTATGTCCCGAACCATCACATGAAGATACCCAATGATTTTATTACACAACCCAGAACATAACACTCTTTCGCTCACTCACTCCTGTAAGTCCAGAACACCACAGACACACCAAATATACCACAGAGTCTATGTGCAAGTTCAAAAGCTTTATTTTTTCCAAATAATAACAAGCTTTGTAAGTTGTTCCATGAAATTATTACATCCAGCTCCAACATGCAAAATAAAGAAGATTAAAACTAAACATTTGTACAATTAGTGCATGATAGAGATCAGTGTGAATTCTGGGAGACCCCTCACCGTTGAACGTATACTGGTTACATGCATCTTTCGTAAGCTCTGCAAATCTCTGGTTCGTAGAAGGGAATCTTCTGCCTATTATGAGTAAAATGGGGCACGTTAGACAGTATAATACAATTATGCAAGATTTTTGCAGTCATGCCAAAAAGTGTAACATTATGGCTAAGCAACAGGGACTAACCGAACTCCATAAAAAAAAGTGGCTTGTTTTTTAACCTCTTCACTTGTATGCAACACTCATGTGGCCTCAAAGGCGTCTTACTGCACAACAAGCTGCGAGGTAACATGCACAAAAGAGTAGACATGAATCTAAAATGGTTACGTGGCTCAGGCTAACTTTCCAAAGACTAACGTAGGAGTAGAGATGAGATGACCCTAGGGACCATATAATAATACTACTAATGTCTGTCTACTGTAGTACGCAATTTGGACTAGTGATGATTTATGTTGTACTTTAACTGTTTTTTCAATCTTCCTTCCTGGTGAAAACAAGTAAAATAGGGGGAGGTGTACAGGCATCTAAAAAGGTGTACTTGGTTTTTTTATAGGTGCACTACCAGTACCAACCACCAGTGTCGGCGTGGCCAGCGGCGATGCCAATGC
Source organism: Lissotriton helveticus (assembly GCF_964261635.1). NCBI lineage: Eukaryota > Metazoa > Chordata > Amphibia > Caudata > Salamandridae > Lissotriton > Lissotriton helveticus. The sequence goes on from NC_136059.1 coordinate 1,340,879,541, forward strand.
TGCCATTCAGGAGGGGGCAGGAGATGCGGCACCTTCATGAGCACCAGTGGGGGAGGAAACAGTAGCCGTGGGCGGTGGTAAGTTATATTCATTACTTATTGGCATTACTAACTGGAAGGGGAACACTTCACTCACTGTACCGTGAGACTTATTAAGTAAGTATGAACTTGAAGTTGTACTGAACAATATATAACGGTTGAAGAAGACACCCTTTACTTAGCATTACCAATGCATTAGCAATAGCATTACCAGCGTGAGTTGAGTAAACAAAGGCCTCTTCTATCAGACTCCAACTCAGTTGTGAAAGTTATGGAGAAGACTAAAAGTCAGATCAGATGACCTTGATGGATGTGTTGAACAAAAAGGGAAAGGACTAGGGTGGAAGGAGGAAGGACGAAAGAGATGTAATAGTATACGACTAGCAGAGAAGGATACTTTGGAAGCAGCATGCAGGTGGCTGATAGGAATCAGATGCATGGGTTGTTGAAGGATAGGTGAAAGAAGATGCCTGTCTGGGTGGGCGACACAATATGGGTGGATAATGGATAGCAAGAATCATCAGCGGTGTTTGTGTCAAACCCAAAGCCAAGGCAAGGAAGGAAAGAGTGGACGCATGGGTGGTTGTTGGTGAAAGTGAAACCAGCTAAGGTTTGTTAAGCGATACCTAAACACAAAAGAATGATAGACATTTACTTTTAATGGATGGATGCCCCCTGGATGTATTCATCATAGGTGGAGACTGTCACTGGATGCAGATGAGTCTTACTTTGAAGATAATGTAAAAGAAACTGCGCCACAGTAGCAAAGCAGAGGGTCATCATATATTATATAAAAGTAGGATTTCATTTCAGAATACAGTTGATGACTCAGTAGTTTGCAAGCACATCATATATATTATCAAGCGCCTTCCTCTGAATTCAAGGACGACTTCCTACCTATGTTAATTTTTTTTCGATTTTTATTTATATGTTTACTTACCAGTAATTGTCCACAATCCATAGTTTGCTCCCCCCACCCTGCCCCTCTCCACGTCACCGCCCGCCAGCACTCCCACCTCTGACCGCTACTGGACTGATATGTTGTTCCATATAAGTAATGATCATTGGATCAGAAGTATATTATATTATTATTAATCTGCCTTTTTGTAGTCGCCAGGGCACAGTGAAAGTGAAATTGAGCAATTGCCCTTCATGTAACAGAGAGAGTATAGCCAGTGCCACCCGTAATCGAAAAATATACGAGCTTCCCCACCTGCAGCTTAGTAAATAAAAGTAACAGGCGTCTGCGCATTGACTCGTATGTTGGTCTTGGACGCAAGCTTAGCTGACTGAGCTGGCTTGCTGGCTACAGCCTACAACAAGGTCATGTAATTTATGTAAACTAGAGATAAGAAAAAGACTGGTGTTCTTCTGTTTACTGGAGTCCATCCATAGTACTAGGGCAAGTATAATGCTGGAAAAAAACTCCAACACATGTTAGAGGCCGGGGAAGCAGGAGGATAGATACTTAAAGTTACCACAAATGTTATGTACTGTGCTTGCTAGTGCTACTGTGCCACTATGTGTTGAATTAATTTTGTGTTACTGTTTTGCTAAGGGTTTTGGTTACAATTCTGTTTCTTTCTTTATAGATCCTCCTTCCCAAAAACCATCACAGAAGGAGTTGGCAGCAAGGGCCCGGCAACGGAAACTGCAGGCCATCATTGAGGAATACCGCCGGCTGGTAGCTCAGGCCGAGGAGGAGGAGGAGGAGGAGGCGGCGGCGGTGGTGGCGGCGGCGGTGGTAGCAGCTTCTGCCTCTTCCAATGCCCCGGGCACCAGCTAGGCCCCGCCTACAGGAGTACGGCGCCACGGTCAGGCAGCCGCCCACCACCGCCATTTATCAACATCTGCAGCCCACCTACATGGATGAAAATGTAGGTGCTGTGCATTTCGCCAGCAACTTCTCCTCCGGATGGCACAGCTGGAGGACCAATTAGAGGAGCGCGTCAAAATCCTGGTGGACAAACACCTTAAAGCCCGCCGATTATAGATGGACCCTGTTGATTTGCCCCTTTTTTAGAACTTTTGTTGGTGAGTGGGAATTGGGTGTTGGAGTTTCTCTTATTTTTTGGACATTCATTGGACTTGAACATTGGTTAAGGTTAGGGAGAGGGGTGGGTGAGGTGAGGTGAGGTGTGGGATAGGCTATTTTTATTATGAAAATAAATGTTATTTATTTATACTTTCACATACGATAATAATGTTTTGTGGTGGGGTTACTGTTTCACGAGTTAATGTACGTCGCAAGGTTTACTTGCAGATGCAGTGCAGTAGACAGTGTTTAATTTAAATAATCTGCCAATTTTGTAACATGCAAACAGATAGATGCGGTACCCCTCACTGAGTTATATTTGTCCTACTAGTACTACCAGTCGCTCTTCCCACTCCATTATACCTCCCAGCAAACTTATATTACCTGTGATTGATGAGGATTAAGTTTGGCACAGCAATGGCTGCATGGTTTTCCAAGAGAATGGAGAAGATGCCGTGGTTGTGGTGGTAGTAGTAGACACTGGCACTAGAACTGGCAAAAAAAAAAAAGAGACAGTCTGCCTGAGAGAGACTGTGGGAGTAGTAGAAAAGTACAGTACATAAGAAGACTGCCAAACAAACAATATTGCAACTGCTAAATTAAAAAAAAAAATTGCAGTGGGGACAGCCTAGTACAAGAAGCTAAGAAGTTAAACTGTAGTTGTGTTGAAGGAGTCACTTAAACACAATCCTAATACTTTAATGCTGTAAGTCCAATCAATGCCGGCAACTAATTATGATGTATTCGGTGGGTCCCTTTGGAAAATTAATTGGCTTGTACATACACTGAGCATGGGTGGGCAAGCAGAAGAAGATCCTCGCCCTGCCTCGTTGACATTTAATTAGTGCTGCTTTCACCACATCTGCCCCAGCAAGCGTGTGGTAAATTGTTGGGGTAGATTTAATGTAGTCACATCACACCTCAATATAAAACAACACAGCCCGGGGGAAGAGGGTTAGGGTTTGATGAATGGATGGGAAGGGGGGGTTTGGGGATAGGTTTGACAAAGAAAAACAGTACGCATGGAGACAACAAAAGCAAAACAATATTTGAAGACAACAATGATCCACTATCAAATACATCTATAAAGGTAGAAAAAGGAAATGCATGCATGATGTAGATAACTTGATGGTTAATGAGTAGTACTTAACTACTACTACACAATTCGACAGGGAAGTAGTATTATATGAAATTTGCCTTGGCTGTATGCCCTCAGAGAAACCCTAATTACCTGCTGTACTGGTCTGAAAGCTAGCAAAGAAAATTAAAAAATAGTTCTAGGGAGCAATTAGCAAACAAAGTCACACAGCCGTAAAATGAATGAAGAGAAAAAAGGAATCAAATTATTAAAAAGACAAAAATGATACTAAAATTACTGTATTATCCAGGTCCAAATGTGTAGTTGTATCTCGTCATTCATCTTGGTCCTCCCTTCCATGGACACTCTACACATCATTCTTGGGTGCCACTGGCTGGCTGATGAGGATTGGTAAGGTAAGTGTGAGTTGTTGCTCCAAGTATAATAGCACTGGGTAAAAGGCCGGCCTAAAAGTGTTGATGGAAAAACAAAAGGGGTATTGAAAAATAAATGAATGGAAAAAAAACATCAATTACGGTGTAGCGCAAAAAGACAAGACTCTCGAGCGAGAAGACTTTCAGACTGAGGGGGCTTGGATACATTGTGTCTACTCTACTAGTATTTACACAGCATTAATCTACAAGAAAAACAAGACAGGAGCCAGCACAGAACAGGCCCACGGCACCGGGCCGTGACCCAAACTCCATTTACCTTACTTTGTGACAGAGCCAGACAAAAGGCATATACAGCAACCTAGCATTTTCCAAATCAAGTGACTAAATCAATGCGCCACTGTCAGTCATCATACCACTATTCGACTCCACCAAAGCACAGACATGTGGCCTAGGTCTGCTGTGGTTCTTGTTGATTGGTTGTGTTTACCTTTCATGCCACTTCCTGAAACGTATTCCATCAATCATCTCAGATCCAACTGACTGACTGCGTGCAAAGGTCGTATGGTCATCATCATCATCAGGTGTGGTACGTGTACGTATTGTCCAACAGACGAACACCAACTCAGCCTGTAGTGAGTGACTCCGATTAAGTAAGTCCAGACTGCACCTGCAGTAGTAGGAGTACAATTGTTTATTATTAAACAACATGGAAACACTGACTATCACTTGAGTCACTTTTACTTTGTTATTATTTTCACTACTAGTAAAGTTCAACTTCATGCACATTTGCTCAGAGTCAGCGAGCATCTAATGCAATGCATGGCATCATTCATTAATCATATACCTGTCTTGCTCTTCTCTTTGGCTGTCAGATCAGAGATGCCGAGCCTTCTGAAAGTGATGATGAGTTTACTTTAGTTTTGGATGCCTGCTCAAGTTCTGACAGTGAAGAGTTGTGTATGCCTGCAGACAGAGGTGGTAGCCTTAAGACAGTGATGAGTTTCGGATTGGAAACAAAACAGAAGATTGCTATAGTCACGTACGTTTAACTTGTTATGGAGGGACTGTTAGAGGCTACATTATTGTACTATTCTCCATCTCCATCCAATGTCTGGCAAGATGGAAATGTATTTAGGGCTAGTCAGGAAGATGGAGCAGGACTCTGAGGAGTGGAGTGGACAGTTAAATGCACAGACGTGCAACTCCAATAGGTAAATAAAAATAAGAGACGGTGGTGATGGATTTGTTGTGGTTTGATTTGAACCAGAAAGACAGATATATATAAACACAAATAAAGGTAGGGAGAAAGTAACAATTTGAAAGCCTAGTTGTCAGGAAAGAGGAGCTCGTCCTCAAACCCTGGTAGTTCGGACAGAAGTAGGTCATGTAACCCACTACTTATGTCTTTGGAGTCACTCTCCTATTCCTGCTGTGATTCACGTATTTTGTAGTCCGGTGGAATGAAGTGCTGATACATTTTGATCATGGTTAACCTCCCCACGCTTTTGGGCGAGAGACTGGTCCTTTTTTACAGTTACAATGGCACCAGCAGCACTGAAAACACCCTCAGAAGAGACACTTGCGACAGGGCAAGCCAGATACTTTATCGCCAGCCTGCTGAGCACTGGCCATTGGCTTCTTTTCCCATACCAATACACCAATTGGCTTTGCTCCATGAAGACCTCTGTTGTGACCATCCGCTCATTGTTCAGTGGTGCTCCGATTTGCTTGGCCTCTTTTGACTTTGCACCAGCAACAGACTTACCCATCCCTTTCTGTAGAAACCAAGCAGCTATTTCTTTTGCTGTGTCTGATGAATCAGATCCTGTTGGTGCTGTTGTTGATGTTATTAGTAGTGTTGGTGATTGCTGGGAGGCAAACGCACTGCTCTCATGCTCTGAAGAGAACTTGACTCTGGATGCCCCGTAGTACTTGCACTGTCCTGGGCTAGCACTGGCAGGCCTCTAATTGAGAGACGTTCATTTTCTAAATCAGTGGCTTCCTCAGCTATTAAAGTTTTGTACTTGGCAACATCCCCTTCTGAAAAAAGAATTACTGCATTACTGTTCAGAAATAATTTGTACCGTGGATCCAAAATGGTGGCAGTAATGTAATGTCGATGTGACACAATCTTATTTTGAATCCTTGTATTGTCAGATAAGCGGACGGCTAAGGCGTTTGCCAAATAACATGCATCTACTTTGTCTTCTACACCTTCGTATGTTTCAGACACCTCCTTCAGATCTTGCTCTAGCATGTACAGCAATGGGATAGCTTGGCCCATAGTGCAGTCCTCACTGCTGACTGCACGTGTGAAGACCTCAAAAGGAAGTAGCATCTCTGTCAGGCATTTAATGAAGTCCCATTGCCACATCTCAACGGTCATGGCTTTCACAGCAGGATCCCCTAATCTTCTTGTCATGACATAAGCATTAAGTGGTATGTACTGCTCAAACATACGATTAAGCATGTAATAAGTGTTGGCACCTCCTGGATGAGTGCTTTGACTGGCATTTTATGCTCACGTTGAATGACCCTTAGATCCTTCCGGGTTTTAAAAGAATGGTTGAAATGTGTGCATATTCTTCTGCAGATGGTCAGTAAGTTGCTGACTTTGCTTTCATTTTTCAGAAAGTCTTGAACAACAATGTTAATGCAGTGTGCCAAACACGGGACCCTGAAATAGCGACCATCTTTCATGGCCTTAACTACATTACTGCCATTGTCCGTGGCAACAAAACCAATGTTAAGCCCTCTTGGTCGCAGCCATTCAAAGACCTTGCTGTTAAACTCAGCCAAAATGTTTGCAGCAGTATGAGATTTCTCCATAGCAAACATGGCTACAGTTGCATGTCTGCGAGTCTCGTTAAAAATCTCAAACAGTGTCAACGCCTGCAGATAGCTTTTCTCTAACACCTAAAAAAGATATCCAGTGTGCAGTGATGCACATGTAATCAGTGACTTGGCAACTGGTCCACATGTCTGTTGTCAGGTGGATACTATGAACAGCACTCTGATGTAAGGCTTTTCCAAGCAATTCCAGCACGTTGTGATGTAGTGCTGGAACAGCAACTCTGGCAAAATAGTAGCGGCTGGGAACGTTCCATTTTGGGCAGATGGTTGTCACAAATTCTAGAAAACCCACCTCTTCAACAAAAGAAAAAGGGAGAAGGCTCAGTGCTAACATTTTAGCCAGGTTAGCATTGTACAAACGTGCTATTGGGTGGTTGTGTTCGTACTTTCCCTTCTGCCTAGTAAACATGCTAAGAATGGTTCGCTGCGTGGTATTTCTTTCTGTTCGGCTCAACGCAGCACTTTGCATCGCATACTTCGCAGTACTCCTTGGTGTTTCCGGCTGACTCTTACTCTTGTGCCACTGAGATGTCACTGATTCGGAGGATGTGGGCTGTACCAGTGCAGTGCTGGGGACAGGGCTACTTTGTGTACCACTCCCAGATAGAATGTCTCCCTCTTCTTCTTCTTCCTGTTCGACCGTGAGTGGACCTTGTACTAGTTTATCCCCACCAACATCAATGGTTCCAGTCTTTATGCTATGAAGGCGGTCTTCCCACTTGATTGCGTGGTGTTTTTTCAAATGGGTCATTTGGCCTCCGGTACCATAGTTTGTACCAAGCTTACCACGACTAACAGAGGAATGATAAATGGAGCATATAGCAATGTTCTCCTCCTTTACACTAACCGTAAAGAAGTCCCACACTGGGGAGCTTAACCTTTGTCTCCTGCTAGAGGTGCCACTTCCAATGCTGAATGAACTGGAGGGTGTGTGTTGAATTTGACTATGTGGCTGCGCAGTAGTACCACTACCTACTTCTGATGAGGGGGTGCTTGTGCTGGATGTAGGATGCTGCCGGCCCTTTGCTAATGTAAATATGGAAGCTGGAGGTCGTGTTGGTGTTGTCTGTGTTGGAGGTATGCGTGCTACATCCCTACTAGTCGCAGCCATTCTGGATACGGTAAAAATGTTGGTCTCCATGTCCTCGGGCCAGGAGTGATGCTTGTGATGACTGGGTCAGACTCATCATCATCATTATCCTGCTGTTCTAAATCGACCTCCATAAGTGTAAGACTTTCTGGAACCTTCCTTTTCCCTAGCCTGGTCTTGGGATGTGTCTCCCTCTCATGCTCAGGTTGTTGTGGCTCCCAAGTGAGATCTAGATCATCAGAAGGGATGCTTGGCGAAGAACTCGTTGGACTAACCCTCATTTTCCTTGGTGGGGATTTGGAAGACAATAGATCTCCTGCATGAGTGGCTTCCTCTTCTTCTTGCTCTGCATGAGGCTCAATTTCCTGAACTGCCCCTACTTCGGGAGGAACAACAACTACTATTGCGGGCAGTGGTTGCGGTTGTTGTTGTTGTTCACCACTTATCTGCTGTGTTCCCTCATGCGTTGATTGTGTACTACTTTGAGATAGCGATAAGTTTAGGTCAGGCTCAGCATCACTGCTTTCCACCATTAGGTTAGCTACCTCTTCCACATTCATCTGCTTGGGCCTGGGTTGGTGGGTTGGGCCCACTGATGCGGAGGTGCTGCCCCCAGCTTGCACCCCGGACACCGCTGCTGCAGGCGTACTTTTTGGTTTCCCAAAAAAGGTTTTGGGGTCAACACCAGACTTAAGTGTCACTTCCTTCTTCTGTTCTTCCTTCTTTTTATCAGCAACTTTCTTGGTCTTGGAGGACCTGGTATCTGCTTTCTTTGGGCCCATCTTCTTCAGATGTCAGCAGCACTCAGTTGCACAAGTTGCAGAGATGTCTGGTCAGGTCACACCACACGTCACGTACAACAGAAGGACGTCCGTCTGGCAGTACAACGGGCGATGAATGATGGCAGACACCTCCTCCTCAGTCTTTTGTGCACCTACAAGCAAAGAAGGCAGAAGTACATCAGTCAAATGTGGAATTTGTTGAGCTTTAATTTTAATTACTAGTAGTGTTAGTACACTCAGTAAGAGTAAGAATAGCAAAGAACTAAAATACAAATGTAGTGGAAGTGGAACATGTTTATCCTTAATTTGTGCATCATGTCGGATGAATGCAGCATCAGTGACCTGCAGCAGATAGCAATGGGAATGGAAACAGTAAGCCAACAAAAACAACGGAAAGATACACAGGCCTATGTGGCAAAAACAAAACAGCACACTACTACTACCACCACCACGGCCCCCAGCCACATGGTCACTCATCACAGGCACATGGGTAAATCCCAGAAAACAATAAACTCAAGCAGGCCTATATCCCTATATGGCCAGACAAAGGAGGATGCCTGTTACACATCACAGCTTAATGCAAAAAAGAAAATCCCCATGGCTAAAAAGGTTGGAAAGTTATACAACAACAACACATACAACAAAGACATTAATTAACACACATCCAAAAAGTTAACTACACCCCAAACACCACATTTGTGAATTCAGTCCAATGCCATCCATGCCCTACATGATGTTAAATTCAACAGACAACATAGAAACAGCTACATCAAGCACCCCTGATGACTACCTCGTGGACTCTAGGCCTACTGGCAGAATAGGCGACAAATTTGGAGGCCTAAGGCAAAAGCACAGTGCAAGGTCACACAAAATAGCCGCCACCACATGGCCTGGCCACCCACAACTACATGAAAAGAAAGAGAAGACAGACAATACATGCCTATGGCAAAAGGACAATGCTTGGCTTCACAAAATGGCCGCCACCCACATGGTCAGCCCATCCTCAAACAACAAAGTACATACAAAGGACAGGAACAGGAAGTTGAGGTCTCTGGGGAACTTCCTTTTTAAAAAAAAAAATGAACAGAAAAATGACTCCATGCTCCAAAAACTACAACCAAATGACATCCTGAGGAGTTTTTTTAGCAAAATGAACAAAGTCATCATTTTCGAGAAGGTTTTATGCAACTCGAGACATATTGCTCGCAAGATTGCAAATTCGGCGTGTTCGTCAGCGCGAACTGTAGAAAAAGTTGTTATCGAGTGCCCGAGCACGCAGATTGAGCGCGCAAAGAAGACAAAAACTGTAAGGTCACATTGTCGCACTGTGCAAAGTTACCAAAACTACGCAAGCTGAATTCCTAGGGTTCCCTACTGGCAGAATAAGCCATATTATTTAACACACACCCAAAACCTGAAATTCCACCCCCAAAACCACATTTTGCAAATCAATCCAAAGCCATCCATGCCATACGTGGTGTTACAACTTAAACAAACACCACAAAAACAGTTGATTAACTTTCATGCACCCATGATGACTCAAGTAGTACATTTGGGCCTACTGGCAAAGTAGGCCACATGCTTGTAGGCCTATGGTAGAAGCACAGTGGCTGTTCCCACAAAATGGCCACAACCACATGGCCTGGCCACCCACAACAACATGAAAAGAAAGAGAAGACAGACAATACATGCCTATGGCAAAAGGACAATGCTTGGCTTCACAAAATGGCCGCCACCCACATGGTCAGCCCACCCTCAAACAACAAAGTGCATACAAAGGACAGGAACAGCAAGTTCAGGTCTCTGGGGAACTTCCTTCCTCTTTTAAAATAAAAATTGAACAGAAAAATGACTCCATGCTCCAAAAACTACAACCAAATGACAACCTGAGGAGTTTTTTTAGAAAAATCAACAAAGTCATCATTTTCGAGAAGGTTTTATGCAACTCGAGACATATTGCTTGCGAGATTGCAAATTCAGCGTGTTCGGCAGCGCGAACTGTACAAAAAGCCGTTATTGCGTGCCCGAGCACGCAGATTGCGCGCGCGAAGAAGACAAAAACTGTAAGGTCGCGTTGCCGCACTGTGCAAAGTTACCAAAACTACGCGAGCTGAATTCCTAGGGTTACCTTCTGGCAGAAAAAGCCATATTATTTAACACACACCCAAAACCTGAAATTACACCCCAAAAACCACATTTTGCAAATCAATCCAAAGCCATCTATGCCATACATGATGTTACAAATTAAACAAACACCACAAAAACTCTTGATTAACTTTCATGCACCCATGATGACTCGAGTAGTACTAAGGAAATCAAAAAGAGGGAGTGAAGAGGTGATGCCGATGGGCACCGAGGTGGGCACGTCCTCCTCTTATCAGGGATTCAGGTTAATCAAAAAGGGCCACCTCACATTAGGTGGGTGTATATCCGGATTTTATTGGAATACACCTTCTTTGTTAAAATACCCCTCACACACCAAAAGGGCCCTTGGTGTCATGCTTCATCATCGGGGTCTTCCCGTCCCGCTGCGGGGCGGGGCAGTGCTGCGACAAGCGGATACGCCGGAGCACCTTTAGGTGGAGGTGCTATGTGTTGGGAGTGAGTGTCAGTGGGGTCAGGAGTGATATAAGTGTGAGTCGTTAAAAAATACCTGGCCTAGTGGAAAAAGAAATTTTATTAAACACTGGCTGGTATTAATAAAAGAAAAGTGAAGCGGAGAGATGGAGCAGATTAATGAGCTCTCTCTCCTATGTGGGTCAACATGTTTCGAGGCGCGGGGCCTCTTCGTCAGGACCTAGGGGAAGATCCCCCTGTCACTCACTAGTGTTTCTCCACAGAGGTAGAAAAAGTGTATATACAAAAAAGTGAAAAAAGGTTGACTATGTGTGTAACTACAGTTAATAATTACAACACATATATGCTACCACACTAATAATGTAGTATGCTTATCAATGGAGGAGTCAATGCCTCATGAGCCAGCTTAAGACAGAAGGGTATGGTGGGGTCCCAATGAGCCCCTAGCACGCTCGTGCTTCCTCCTTCGTCTGCGGCTTCCGTGGATCCACGGAAGCCGCAGACGAAGGAGGAAGCACGAGCGTGCGAGGGGCTCATTGGGACCCCACCATACCCTTCTGTCTTAAGCTGGCTCATGAGGCATTGACTCCTCCATTGATAAGCATACTACATTATTAGTGTGGTAGCATATATGTGTTGTAATTATTAACTGTGGTTACACACATAGTCAACCTTTTTTCACTTTTTTGTATATACACTTTTTCTACCTCTGTGGAGAAACACTAGTGAGTGACAGGGGGATCTTCCCCTAGGTCCTGACGAAGAGGCCCCGCGCCTCGAAACATGTTGACCCACATAGGAGAGAGAGCTCATTAATCTGCTCCATCTCTCCGCTTCACTTTTCTTTTAATAATATCAGCCAGTGTTTAATAAAATTTCTTTTTCCACTAGGCCAGGTATTTTTTAACGACTCACACTTATATCACTCCTGACCCCACTGACACTCACTCCCAACACATAGCACCTCCACCTAAAGGTGCTCCGGCGTATCCGCTTGTCGCAGCACTGCCCCGCCCCGCAGCGGGACGGGAAGACCCCGATGATGAAGCATGACACCAAGGGCCCTTTTGGTGTGACTCGAGTAGTACCTCTGGGCCTACTGGCAGAGTAGGCCACAAGTTTGGAGGCCTATGGCAAAAGCACAGTGGCTGGTCCCACAAAATGGGACCACCACATTGCCAGGCCACCCACAGAAAGTACATACAATGAACTCAAGCAGGCCTACCTACACTAACTATATGAACTCCTAGGGTTACCTATTGGCTAAAAAGCCAATATTTAATTAACACACACACAAAAACTGAAATTCCACTTCAAAAAACACAGTTTGCAATTGAATCCAATGCCATCCATGATGTTTAAAAACTTGAAATTTAACAGACACCACAGAAACATGGTTGGACCCATAGGTACCTCTGGGCCTACTGTATGAAATTTCAAAGAAATACAACTTGGACCTCATGAAAGTACAGGCCTCCCTCAACAATAATTTTTAACAAGGATTGAAAAGCCCAGAAAACTGTAGGTAAAATAAAGCCCAAATCAAACAAACATGTACACCAATTCTCCAACTTACTTGTAAAATAAAATTTTAAATCCAAAAGTCCTCAATAAATCCAATCCAATTGTATGATGCGGCAGACAAACACAAAAAGTGATCCTTCCAGCTCCAAATCCAAATGAAAGGTAACAGCACATGGACAAAGCACTGGGAGGAGCCTGCTGGTCAGGAACAGGAAGTTGGAGACTCAGGGGCACTTCCTACTCTTGATAAAAAGAGTAGAAAAAAAGAGGACTCCTTGTACAAAAGACTACAGCCAAATCACAATCTGAGGGGTTTTTCTGAGCAAAATGATCATTTTCGAGAAGGTTTTATCATGCTCGAGAGATATTCTGTGCCAGATTGTAGTTTCTGCATGTTCGGAAATGCGATCCTACCAACACTGCGCCGGAAGGAAGATCGCGCGTCCGTCCTAATGACGTCATCGCGTGTCCAAATGACCTGATCACGTTCGCACAGTCTCACGGGATTGTGCATCTGGATTCCAAACCTCGTGGCGCACGCGACCGGGAGAGAAAATCGAGAAGGCGAACGCAGAACCACGGTAAGTCGTTACTGCGCACGGGAGAATGCTATTGAGCGCGCAAGAAAGAAAACAACTACGCTACACTGTAGATTGCGAAGTATTTGACAACTTTGCGTTCACTGCGAAGCGTTAAGTTGCCGCAACTTCGCAAACTCCACGAGCAGAGCGTAGTTCACTGCCCAGGGTTAGTTAAGACAGAGGTCATAAATTGCAGTCTGTCAATCAGCAGGAAAAAGGAATAGTGTGTGTGACATTGAGCATTCAACAACAGTGATTCATATGCTGCAACTGAGAAGTCAGATCTACCTAAGGAGGGTACTGCATCCTTGAAGATGACAGCAAGACTGAGAGGGAGCATGATTTCCAGCTCATGCCCGGCTGTGGATCACAGCAGTCAGAGGCTGTGTTTCTAGTTTTCACATGAAGGGGACTTACTACGAGAGTTCCACCAAGTAGGAACGGAGGTGGGGGGAGTCCTCGATGAGTGGGGCCACGAAATGCTGCAGCCTCGGGGTGACTGTTAGTGTAGTGCAAAGACTGCCCAACCTTTACACGTTTCAAATGTCACTGACACTTAAGAAACACACTGTATGAAAGTGCACTTAACACATGATTTATGTATGGTTTAATAAATTAATTAATGTAAGTATTGCACTGGGATGCCTGTATTGCAGCAAGAAGAGGCAGGAGAGACTCAAGTCCTCAAAGACGCTCGCGGCAACCGCCGCATTCACCGCACGTTGTCCTCTGTGCCAGGAGGTGCCTTTTGATTATTGCAATGACATGGAAAACCCGTCCTGGAACTGTTTTGGGTCAAATTGATAATAACTATAAATGAGTCATTATTGCCACTTAAAAAGAAATTGGTTAATTTGGAAGGGTAAATGGAAACTTATCTCCTAGTTACCTAATACACAGTCTGGAGGAAACAAGGAGGTACAACCCAAAAATGCTAAGATGCTTAATGAAAATACATCTGTGGGGGCTGGTGACCAACCTGGTACAAGCTCAGCTTCCAGTCAGATTCTGTCGAATCCTAGGGCCAATCAATCGACAGGGCCCACTAGTATGATTCCCATCCAGACATCTATCGTTACCCAAAATCATGCAGCCCAAATAGATAAATATACATCCAAGAACTATGATCACCCTCAAGAGCGAGTAACCATTAACCTTCCCCCCGCATGTTGCCAATATGCAGCTGTTTTGATAAGTAAATGCCCTCCCCCCCTTTGAAACCCGTTGTTAGAGAGACTCTAGCAGGCCTAAAGAATAAAGTGGGTCACTGGTTTAGCTCAAAACATTTGTTTTCACCAGCTTAATGATTATTCACACGGAGTGTGAGGTGGATAGGCCCGCAAACAAAATGTTTTGAGGGGGATTGTATAGTTGTTAATTTAAAAAATCCTAGCATAGCCGGTGATACCCAAGCAAAGGCAGTATTATTACTATTGGTTGGTCGAAATTAGGCAATTTTTCTATTGGGGTTTTTCTATCGATGCTTACAAAGCCATAATCACTTCTGCACTAACATCCAAAATGTACAGGCACCAATGCTACACTATCCCCATTTCCATGACCTGTTCTTGTCAAATAGCTACCAAGCACTGAGCACCATGGAAGACAATGATTGACTCAGTCGCAAAGAACATAGTGTAGATGATATAGTGACACTCTGTAAAGAGGATGTATCCAAGGTGCAGGAGTGTAATATGTCCCCCAATGGCAGTAAATGCCTCCTTGAATTGGTTATAGTGTACAGGAGGGAGACATTCAAGCCGGATTATATTAATACCAATCATCATATTAGTTCTATTCCCAGTACAGCACCCAGTGTGGCTACAATCACGAGCCCAACTGATGGCCACGTGGGAGGAAAATGTAGGTTTGCCACATGGAATGTGAACGGACTCAATAACAAACTAGGGAACACCGATTGGATCAATATCATATCTGAATTAGATATATTCAGCATGCAAGAAACCTGGTGTACGAAACTGGTTTATGTCGATGGGTACTCCTCATACTTTTTTAGAAGCAATAGCATCACATTCAGGGCAGGCAAAATGGTGGCTTTTGACCCTTATTTCTAATAAAATCCCAGTAACCATTAAAATATTTTTTAACCCAGATCCGCATTTCCAATTACTGTGGTTGAAGAAAAAGGGGGAGAAAGATCAAACACGTAGTAGGGTGGCAATGGCACTTGATTATTGTCTGGAATCATTCTTAAGCCTTATACATACAAATTTCATAGTAATATGGGCAGGTGATGTTAATATACAGGCCTGTGCATCATCTGATACGGGCATGTGGCCGTATTCAGGATGGGATGGGGAACAGCCATTTTTGCCATAACGAGTATGGTGAAGATTTAAACTTAATCATTGTCAACTATGATTTACAGTTTTTGAGGTGTGATTGTGATATTATTGGAGAGCGAGTTCCAATATTTATTGGGAGAAATTCGGCTACTACTCCTGATCATGTACTGATGAACAAATTACTTACCTTCGGTAATGATGTATCTGGTAGAGACACAGTCTAGCCACAGATTCCTTAACTTAGAATATCCACAGGCGTCAGACTGGATCCAGAAAACTTTCTGCAGCAACAACTCTGCGCGCAGTGGGCAGCGCCGCACGGCTCCGCCCTGACATCCTCCATGGACGTGACATCAGCGGAGCAATATGTGCGCCTCTCGGCACGCTGACGTCAGTTTTCGCCAGAGAAACTTTTCCGCACCACAATGTGGAGCCACCACCAAAAACGGCGAGAATATGGGAACAGTGTGCGAAATAGAAGAAAAATAGAACCGTACAGTACAGTGCCAGGCACTGCTTCTTGACAGCTAGCAAAAGGAAAGGGCAGAGCACCGCTCTGAGAAGCACCCCCACAAAACTGAAGGCCAAACCACCTGTGGAGGTAGATGAAGATGTGAAAAACTGCATGGCAGACGACAAAAAGTCTGCAACTAGAATGTTTAGCTGTGAAGGACAACAAGTCCGGAACATAGGAGCAAAAACAATTCACCACAAGACGCCACAAGAAAGAGATGTTGTAACCCCAATAAGAGACCGATGGAATGTGGCAGGGCCAAAAGACTTGAACCAATGGGTCGCAGGGATGGTAAGAGACCACAAGACGATGGAGAAAGGGATAGCGGGGGGTGGTAAAAAACATGAATAGATCCTACACAGTACAATCCAGGCACAGGGTTGGAAAGGATAGATGACATATGAGCATACTGCCAAAACACGAGAATGGGCGGAGTAGAGCAATGAAAACAGAATGAACATTCTGTGTCGGAGTGAAGTGAAAATTTCACCCTGTAGAAGTGTGAAGTCACCCGGTGAGAGGCGAGTAGGGAAAACCCAACCTGAAAAGGTCCTCGCAGAACGGGGGAGACGGGCGGGCGTTAAGGAATCTGCGGCTAGACTGTGTCTCCACCAGATATATCATTACTGAAGGTAAGTAACTCATTCATCTGATAACGACATCTAGCTGCAGATTCCTTAACTTAGAATAGATATCGAAGCCATACCCATAGAGGAGGCGGGCCTGCGACCGAATCCCATCAAGTTCTCGAGGTAACGTATCCGTCAACAAGGTGACAAAACAGGATGGGGACCACAAGCCAGCGCAGCCACACCAGACCATGAAGCTCATAAAAGGGTGGAAAACATTGGGAGGCAATGGCACCACAAGCCATCCAAGAACAGCATGAAAACCCCCGGATGTATACCGAGTGAGAGAAAGAAAACATATACTAGATATGTTGGTGTGAAAAGAACAGGCCACGACTTCGGAAAGAAGTGGAACTGAACCCTAGGGTCTGATGGATCCGCAGGATCTGGCGTGCCGACAGCAAGTAAAACCCAGAGAGATGACAACTGGTATGACAGAATCAGCGCATACCGGTCCAGTATGCACGACAGTGGAAAGAAGCACTGTTGAAACCTGCACCAGCAAAAATACGTGGACAGCATTGGCAGGATACCAATCCATGTCTAGTAGGCGCCAGTAGTACCAGAAATAAAAGACACGCCAGTACAAAGTCGGTCTGTGACAAGACATGTGAAAGGGCTGACGGCAACCAGGAGAAGCACCCAAAACAGGACTACAGTAAAAACGATAGTCAAGTGGATGAATGGAAGTTACATAAGCATACTGTGTGGACGCTAGAACCACACAAAGTGTAGGAAAGACCCTCCTGTAGGGTAGCGTGAGCAGCCTAGATGCAAGAGATGCAATAGCAAGAGGGTAACGGGCAAAAAGGGGCACCAGGTAAGCCGGACACCCACATAAGAGCTGGTAGTATGAGCATACCGGGTCAAGGACCACGGACACCGCATGAAGGAACGTTGCCTGCACGATACTGCTGTGTAAAAGCACAGAGCAGATATATAGTAAGAAGAAATACGCTAAAAAATGAAGCGTAACACCATAAAAGACTAGGGCACGCGAAAAGTACCAACAGTTATGTGGAAGCAGAACTGGACAGGGCAATGTCCAGGCCCGTAAGTGACATCAGCCTCTCGCCCCTCGCCCTGGACGAGTAACGGTCCCCCGCAAGACAGATAAGGAGATAAAGCCAGACACAATAGTGGAAACAGTCAGGACCAACCTAATGGTCCAGGGACCCAAGAAGCAAGTATCTTGAAGAGAACACTTGTCTTGAGAGTGTTACAGTATGAACCCAAAGCAGAATGCGGAAAACACCTGTGCGGAAGCAGCAGGGAATGTGGAAAAACTCCAGTTGGGAAAGTGCCCAGAAAACAAGGACATAAGGCAATGTACAGCAGAGACGTACATGGCAAAGTTGCTACCTCCAAAGACAAGCCCCGTAAGGGCTGACCATAAAAGCAACAACGCAAACACCTTATGATAGCGGACATACCAGGGTGCCCCCAAGTTTCACCAACACTGATAAGCGTGCCGCACAGCAGCTTTTTTCCTGGCGCAAAATGATGACAGGGCTTCAGCCGTGAAAGAAATGCACCTGAACTGAACAGAACAAGGGCCCCAAGAGACAGTGGCTGGCAAAAGAAGAGCAGTCATCATGGACAAGACAAGCACTGCTATACTGAAAAAAGACCCTGTCAATGCAGGGGAGGCAGAGACTGCATGGTAAGGAACCCATACCGAGGCTTAGAAGTACTAGAGACAACTGGAGCCAACTGTAACTGAAAGTGCAAGAGAGTGATGCTAACGTTAGGACCGCAGAACAGCAGAAAAAGAGGACAGCCTGACCCACAGAAGGATGTCTGTGAGGAAGACTCCATAGGAGCGTACCAAGGCTAAGGCAACTACCCAATAGCCAGCAAATACTCCACATAGGGTAAGTCTTAAACCCTGCGAGGGGAGTCCTCTTGGGCAAAGCCCACATTCAGAGGACTGAAATGAAGACAGAACCAGCCGTCCAGCTGTACTGAACAAATACCGAGATGGCGGAACAGCCACCTACACTATCCAGGTACTATGCAAAGAACACAGGACATATTTGAAAACCAAACCAACAAGGCAACATCGCCTATGCAAAGGAAAAAGACACTATAAGGTAGAAAGTCGAGAGTTACGGTAGTCCAGACATGAGGCGGGAGACCCCTGAATCTGCGTGGCTGTCAAAAAGGTCCATTCCTTTGAATGGCAGATCTCTAAGAGCATCCCGACCATTGTCTGCGAAACTACTGTTGTGCAGCCATGCATGGAGGCGCAAAGCCACAGACCGAGCAAGAGCCCTACCCACAGAGTTAGTTGCATCAAGGGAAGATCAAAGGGAAAATTGCGCCATTCCCCTGCCATCAAGAAGAAGGCGATGTAATTCTGCCCGTGGCTCTTCTGGAAGAGAAGGAAGAAGGATCTATACTAAGTCCCAAAGGGCAAAGGAAGCGTGTGCGAACACACAAGATGTATTTAATGCACTGATGCTCGCACTGGCAGAGGCAAAAAGCGGAGGAAGGCTGCAAGTCAAAAGCCACCTGAACAACCAGACCCTGAGCTCTAGGGTGAAGGAACAGGCAGAGTGGATCATCTGGGGCAGGATGGTGTAGGCGAGCAATGACCCGATCAACAGGGTCACCAGAGGAGGGCCTCGCCCATGTGCCAAGCAGGATGTCAAATAAAGATCCCCCCAAGGGGTAGCAAATGCTCTAGCTCAATAGGCTCCAAGTGGAGAATATCCAGTAAAGGATCAGAAGGCAGGGAAACCACAGGGGGCTGAAATCGAAGAATATCTGCCACCCTGTGAATAGCCCGTGCGTAGGCAGCACTAGCCTCAGTCGCCCTTCTGGGGGGTGACGTCAGCCTCTTGCAAAAGAGGAGGCGTAGGTGGAGTCGTATCGACATCCGAGGAGTCCAGAGGAACATTAACCTCATGCAAAAGAGGAGGTGTAGACGCCGGCACCAGTGTTTACCGACGCCGAGCCAGAGTCGTATCGACGTCGACGACCTCCAGAGGGGACTCGGCCTGGGCGCCGTCCGACGGCGATCCCACCGCAATAAGCGCAGAGGAAAGACGTAGACAGGGCGTCGAGCCCGGCACCGCCTGAGAGGTCAGCACAGGAAGCTGCTCAGGGCTATGCAGTGACTGGACGGGTGGGCTTGACGGGCGACTGGGATGGCCTTCTGGGCCATGTCCCGTTGGCGTCGGACGCACACAGCCAGCGCCGAGGACGAATCCGCTTTCGAGGACCCAACATGAGTGCTTTCCACCTCTGTGGGACTCGAAGGCACACCAGGGAGAGGGGTGGCTCAAAGAAAGGTGGAGTGCCTTTGAATAAACCTTCATTTGGGCCCACGTCACTCTAACTCCCAGAAAGCGAGGGTAATGAAGAGACAACTGCCGGACGCCCGTGCCTACACAAAAGGGGATGATGGATGGAGCGTTTGAACAAATCAAACACTCACCCCCAGTCAACTGATCTGGGTTTAATCCATCACCATTCTTTAGTTCACTCAGCCACCCCAGTTCAGACATGGCTATATGCAAATCAGTCTGACCCTGTGCCTCATG
This sequence comes from Lissotriton helveticus, assembly GCF_964261635.1. Classification (NCBI taxonomy): domain Eukaryota; kingdom Metazoa; phylum Chordata; class Amphibia; order Caudata; family Salamandridae; genus Lissotriton; species Lissotriton helveticus. The sequence continues at coordinate 1,340,899,491 of NC_136059.1, forward strand.
GGAACAGTACAGCCCGAACTGCCAAGCCATGTCTTCCCTGGACCGGAAACAAGCATCCTGGGACCGGTTTCGGATTCATAATCCTCATCAGCCAGGCTATCTTGAATCCAGTGGCCAAGTGAACAAGGGACTCACGTCTGAGCATACCCTGCCACACTTAGGGCGAACAAAGCGATACAAAAGGGGATGATGGATGGAGCGTTTGAACAAATCAAACACTCACCCCCAGTCAACTGATCTGGGTTTAATCCATCACCATTCTTTAGTTCACTCAGCCACCCCAGTTCAGACATGGCTATATGCAAATCAGTCTGACCCTGTGCCTCATGGGAACAGTACAGCCCGAACTGCCAAGCCATGTCTTCCCTGGACCGGAAACAAGCATCCTGGGACCGGTTTCGGATTCATAATCCTCATCAGCCAGGCTATCTTGAATCCAGTGGCCAAGTGAACAAGGGACTCACGTCTGAGCATACTCTGCCACACTTAGGGCGAACAAAGCGATACAAAAGGGAATGATGGATGGAGCGTTTGAACAAATCAAACACTCACCCCCAGTCAACTGATCTGGGTTTAATCCATCACCATTCTTTAGTTCACTCAGCCACCCCAGTTCAGACATGGCTATATGCAAATCAGTCTGACCCTGTGCCTCATGGGAACAGTACAGCCCGAACTGCCAAGCCATGTCTTCCCTGGACCGGAAACAAGCATCCTGGGACCGGTTTCGGATTCATAATCCTCATCAGCCAGGCTATCTTGAATCCAGTGGCCAAGTGAACAAGGGACTCACGTCTGAGCATACCCTGCCACACTTAGGGCGAACAAGTAAGAGGAACAGACCCCAGCATCACGCGTATGGGTGGTAGACCTCCGGGACTTACGCTTGTGCTTCCCCACCTCTGAACGACATCCGCAGGCACGACCTCGGGAATGGTCCCGATCCCGAGAGGGAGAATGGCGACGTGAAGGTGCCGGCCCGGACAGCCATGTGGCCAGCAATTTCATACGACACTCCCTAAAGGACTTAGGTTTCATTTGTTGACAGGCGTCGCACTATTTGGAGTCATGGTGCACTCCCAGGCATCACATACAGGTGGCGTGCGGGTCCGTGACAGACATCTGATGCGCACAGGTCTCAAATGCCTTAAAGCCCAAAGGCATCGCACACTGTTCCGTGACACCGAAGGCATTGAGAAGGCCTGAAAAACAGGCCAAAGAACTGCTGGTTTTCCAGGATCCTCTTTGGGAAGGAGAAAAACTGACGCCAGCACACCGGGAGGGGCATATATGGCTCCACTGACGTCACGTCTTTGGACAACGTCATGGCGGTGGTGCGGCGCCACCCCTGGTGCGCAGAGGTGCTGCTGCGGAAAGTTTTCTGGATCCAGTCCGACGCCTGGGGATATTCTAAGTTAAGGAATCTGTGGCTAGATGTCTCAATCAGATATCTGCATCAGCAAATGCTTTGTGCGGCACACCCATAACAGTAATGGCGGCTCTAAGTGGCCATAACCCAATTTGGTCACTCTATTTTTGGGGTAAGTGGCGTAATTCATTCACTATAGTAAATAACATCAACACAAGTAGGCCAAATGGTGTAGCAGGCATTCATGGAGGCCGGAAGGTGACTGGTGGGCTGCGAAGCTTGAATTTACACTTGAAGAAGTCATGCTGGCCCTACAAGCCAGCGCAGGGGGTGGGCTCCTGGACCAGATGAAGGGCCAGTTGATGTATTTAAATCTGCCCTCAACCTTTGGGGACCTATCCTGACTAGGGGTTTTAATGTATCGTCGACGGGCAGTATTCCATATTCCTAGGAGACATCTATTATCATACCAATATATAACAAGCATTGGCATAGCCAATATGTCTTGCTTTTGGGACCTTATAAGTATTTAGTTATGCAGCACAATATCCTTAGTGCAGCAACATCAACTGTTGCATGGCTAAATACTTATAAGGTCTCAAAGGCGAGACCTATTGTCTACGCCAGTGCTTGTTAATGCTTGTTTATGTACGTTCTGTAGATTCTGTATGGGGAGGTGGGTGGATGAGGGTAACTGTGTATGTGCACGCGTACTTGTGTGTGTATGTGTGCACGTGTTTGTGAGCATGTGTATATGTGTGAGCACATGTATTGGTGCAAGTGTGTTTGCTACTGTCTTTGCAGTCCCATTTGTTTTGTGAGAGGAACCCTTGAACTGCTGCTGACATATTGCTCCTGTCCTGCGAGTGCTTGTGACGCTTGAGAAACCCTTTAATCTGTACGAAAATGCTAACTATTGATATTGTTATTGTATTGGGACAAATCAGATTGCAAGCTGCCCCTTTCTGTGCCTAGGAGTTATACGTGCCTGTAAACATATTTATTATAGGACAGCAGAGAAGACCTTTGATGAGCTGGGACACGCCCTTCACCCTCCATAACATGACAGCTCCCCATTGCTGTCTGTTTACTGTTCAAGTGCAGACCTGCACAGATTTTCCTAGCTTTAGGTTCCCCGTTTGAGTGGTGTGAGTCTAAAATAGCCAACATTCTTGTGCATCCGTGTGCCAGTCCCATGCATGTATAAGCATTTCTGATTAATGCACCTGAAAAAATTTCCATTTGAGGTGGTGTTCTAAAATAAGACATGTCCTTTCCTGTCAGGAATATCCCAGACTCCGGGGGGTTGCGCAAGCGGGGGAAGCAGCAAAGTCCCTTAGTCAGACGATGAAATTCCAGTGTCGGAGTCGTAGGGCTTTGAAAAAAGAAGGAACTGCAACTCTGCTACTTACATCGCAGGACATGACCCCACTGAGCCCCTGACTCATATTCCGCAGCAGTCCACTCACTGCATGTTTAACCTTCTTAAAACACACTGGAATTGAGGATATTAGTAACACCAACAAAAGCTATAGTAGAACAGGTCATTTTTATAGCGCCCAACACGAACTGAAAGACCCCTTGGAGATTTTATAGGAGCTAAGATTACACGATTTAAGGAATAACGAATTACTGCTGAAGTTCGAAAGTACTTAGAAACAGCCTAAACTCTGGTTTGAAAATATAACTGAAACAAAAACTCCCTTCTGCCCCTACCCCAACACCCATGATGCGAAGATTTTTGCTTTCTTTTTTTAAGACTAAGCATGCTGGGCTAGTGGGCTGTAGTTTCATTTTCCACTGGTGTTATCCTCTGAAAATACAGAGCGGACTGTTAGAATGAAATATCTTTAAACTGTACTTATCCGAGTTCCACGGCAACAGTGACTGTTAGTACTAGCTTCTTGAATCCCTTAGCAAAACCAACAGCGACCTCTGAAACGCCTGACGCCTCTTAGTTAACACCGCCCACACATGGTCTGCTTCATACAAGTCATTATTGTGTGGACATAGAGAGAGCACATGTGTGCAGGCCACGCCTAGACTCACTTAACAGGGCTGCCATCTCGGAACTAATGTTTACTGAGGTGGAGTGGCCGAAGCGGAATGTTTCTTAATAATTATACAATGGTAATTCCTAATCAGAAGGAGACGTACTTTCAAGAAAACAGTATTGCCACTCTGACTCTTACTGCCGTGGGGGCGGAGTCAGTGAGTGCAGAAAGATTTGCGCAGCGCCCAGGGGTGGGAAAGTGATGAGGAGCAGTCAGCAGAGTGGAAATGCGGTCGCCATGACACCTAAAGCGTGGGGCCCCAGTTGTTGTAAATACTGAAAGTTTAGTGTGGCGTTCGGGGCAGTACGGCAATGAGGAGCAAGTGGCAGTGCTGCTAAAATAAAAAACAAGCATTGGCCGTGCGGCCGCAAAATTAACGGCTGCGTGGCAGCGAAAGTGATCGCGAGGACGCGCTCTGTGGTAAGCACGCATGTGGTGCACGTGCAGCAGTGATCGCGCTGGAAGGGAGGCAGATGGCGGCTGCATGCTTGAACGCGCGCATAACCACAAGCTTGAGGCCAGCGAGGTCTGGTAGCACTTTGAAAACACCAATACCAAATGTCTCGCAGAGTAGCGCATGCGCTGGCTCAGGCGAGACCTAAAAAGGGGGACAGAGCAAATCCCAAAAACTGTTGCCCAATTTCACTCTTAGACTCTTTGATGAAGGTAATGTGTAGTGTCTTACTGTTTATGCTAGAGGAATAGGCATCTGAACAATCGATTATGACTCCGGTTCAGTATGGTTTTAGGAAACAGTTGGGTACCGTAGAACAATGTATTAATCTTGAGCTCCTAATTGGAAAAGACACCAGGCATAAATTGGGTACTTTATATTTATGCTTTGCAGACTTGAATAGCTCTTTTGATTTAGTAGATCATAATTTATTATGGGCTACACTGATCTCTATAGGTGCACCGAGACAAATTGTGCGGTTTCTCTCACGTCTCTATGAGAAACTATCCAGTCAAATTTGCTTCGGTCCGCAAGGGGAATGCATACCAAATTTTAAAGAAGGACGTGGTATTCGCCAGGGCTGAGTATTGGCACCACTGTGGTTTTCACTTTTTATTAATAGGGTGAAAAGCCATCTATGGCTCTGCAGGCTGATGCTCCTAAGGCTGCAGAGCACTCAATACCAGCGCTGCTCTATACAGATGATGCAGTACTCCTAGCTAGAACACCAGTGGGCCAGCAGAGATTGATGAAGGCTTTTGGCAGATATATGGCTTCCAAAAAATGGTCATTAATAAAACCAAAACATTCACCATGGTCTGTGGCCACCATCCAGAACTTATTTTTTATTGATAATACCCCAATAGTTTATCAAAAAGAGAGGGGGGGACCAGGGAGCTTATAAAGGTCCAGTGTTCGTGCTCCTAATATTAGTATTTAACTAACAAAGAGGACAAAGTTCCTATGCCAGGGTGCAATAAGTCACCCGTGCATTGTGGTGCGAAAAGTCACCCATACTTAAAAAATATATAGAAAAGAGGAAAAGGAAAAAAAGAGATTCCAAGGTATAGAAGACCCAAAATTATGAGAGGGAAAAACACTTTGTTTCCTATGTTGCCCTCACACACCCCGAAGAGTGTCATGCTTCATCATCGGGCATTTGCTCCTCATAGGGCCGGCGCTGCAATTCCCTACAGGTCCCCCGAAGGGTCACTTTATCGGAGATCTTTTTAGAGGAATGCCGGATGGTGCATGCGGGTGTGCGGGGGGTGGGCGAAGAGGAGGGTAATAATTCGTGCCAGTGTGATAGATTGAAATTAATATAAGGGTAAACATGCAGCAATACGTTTAAAAGTATACCCTTGGCAGGCAATACTGCTAAAAATTATTATTGACCCAAAAGGCCTATTTTGCCTAGGTATCAATTGTCAAGGTCAACATGTTTCGCGCTTCCGTTGCCCATAGATCGTTAGCGCTTCGTCACCCCAATAGTCTCAGTGAATTGTTTTTACTATTTGGGGATTCTATTTGTTTCCAATGGCTTATGGTCACAGCATGTACTGAACACTAGAGACAAAATGAGCAGGGTCTACCAGGGAATTTTCACGTTTGCCTCTAAACTGGGTAGCCGACTCGTTAGGGAAATGGTAGCTATATATAAATCCAAGGGTGTGACTACTGCTATGTATGGTGCTGGCCTTTGGGGCCATGCTAACGGCAATACCCTACAAATTGAGGAAATCAAATTCCTTAAACGGCTTTTATGTCTGCCACTTTGTGCATCAAATACCATTATGAGGGTGGCTTGCAGTTTTTTAGAAGATCACCTGTTGGTAAGACCCTTGCTATTATGGATATCAATCAGGGCTAAGGAAGAGACCAGCTTTACTAGAACTATTATTCCTGACTGTGTAGCCTTGGAGAAGGCCTTAAATATACCCTGGCTATCCTACATTAACTCTTGCCTTGGTAAATTGTTCAATCTGTCAATTTTGTCCGACCCACCCGGTTTACATCACCATCCAAGAACAAGATTACAAATATATTTTTCCAAACTAGGTAGGACAAACGTGAGTCAGATGATGAGAACAAATCATCAGTAATATTCTATAAGTCCTTGGATAAGGAGGAGGGGTAGATCAATTACCTGTTATATGTAACTAATATGCAGATCTGATGACAAGGCTGAGATGTGGTATTGTTCATCACCTTGTTGCCTTCCCCCATATGAGGTCCTGCCCCTCTGATATATATTGTTGTCCTTGTGATGGACAGAACAAACAAAGCACTATGCACTGTTTATTGTTCTGCAAACGGTACCAGATTATTAGGTCTCTCTATTTGAAAGCCATGTTTCTTACCCAGAATATTAGATCTCATAAAACTGCAATGAAATATTTGGTGACACTAGGTGACCCCTTTATGTGTTTCAATGTTGCACTTTTTATATTGAATGATATTAAAATAAGAGAAGCATATTGCAACGGCTAGGGAACTGATAACTATCAAGTTTTTACCATTTTAATCAGATGTATTTGATTTCTTTTAGGTTTATCTAAATTACTGATTGTTGTTTAATACAATAGATTAATTGCATATATTTTGCATATATGAAATGTGTTTGAGGGAAAGATGTTATTTCCATGTCCAGTGTGGGCCAAACTGGAATTGTTGCAGTTTGCAATGTGATGATTCATGGATTTCAATGGACCCCTGATGGTGTGATTGAGGGGGTGTCGCCCTAATGGGCTTTAAACGTTATAATATACCTTTCCCCTTAGACTTTATTCAGATTCCTTGTAGATCCCGTTCCAACTTTCCCCGGATGCTGATCAGATTCCTGCCATTCCCTCCTTCCTTGAGACATTGCTAGATTAATGGACTTTGCAAGGTCTTATGCTCCAATGCTTTTCCTGATTTTTGCTTACATGTGGCTTAGGCTGACACTTATACTTGTCCCATAGAAGGCCCATGACCAAGCTTTTCCAATGTTAATGCTTTCTATTTGTTTTCTTTTGGCCTGACCTGACTTCCTCCTTGATTGCTAGAACCATTTTTCCCCAAACCATCCTCTGAATTCTAGATTACTAATGTAGAGGAAAGAGAACCGTAGATTATTCTCTGAGCATCAGATTTGGATGATGTTGTTCTTTATAGCCATAACAGAGTTGCTTGTTTCCTTGATATGAATTTGTCTTAACTTATTTTGCCGTCTGGGGATCCCTGTCATCATATTGTATCTATATAGCATGGTACTGAGAGTAGGTTTTTTGAATTTGATTATTAACTTGTAATACATCTTTTTAAACCGGACTACTGATTCCTGGTCTTCATTGTGTAGCCAAATGGGTTGCACTGTTAACTGAAATGTGATTGACTTTTAATATTAACTCCTGTTACCTCTCAGAAGGACAAAACAGTCCATTGGAGGACAAATGGTAAGCAAGTGGGCCCATAAAACGCTGAATCAAATCTGGTAGCACATCGGATGGTTTTCCACTGACGTGAGGGAGCTAGGGTATCCTATCTAGAAATTGTCCAAGTCCAGCCCAAACCCCAAAAGCCCATGGTTTGTTCGAAGAATTGGTGGAGTTCTATAAGTTTGGAAAGGACTTGAAGCAGCATAGGAGTGTATCAATAGGGTTGAGCATTGCTATTGCTTTTCCTTAGATTGCAGTATTTTAAAATGGCTGTTTGGTGTTATGCGGGCTGATTTAAGTTGATGTGTGAATAGTTTTCTTGATGCAGAGAAGTTGAAGTGGTTATTGGGTCAGTTGAGACCTAAGATCCCGGGATCTATACCTACGTGGGAAGTCTCCGTGTAAATGACACTCAGTGTTGTTGTCTGCTGTGTTGTGGTGCTCATCGTAAGACATCATCGACAGCATTATTGATAGGGAACTTATCTTTGTGTGGTTGTGAGTCGTGGTTGAGATAGTTGATTACAGTGCACACGGAGTAACTATCAATCCAAGTGAGATACCACTGGTCAAGGTTTCACTTGAAATGAATGTTGGAATAATTCTGAATTTTCTTTTGTGTGTATGAATAATCTTTTGTGTCTTTAGTGGAGCAGACAAAGTTAGTTGTTGAAATTGCTTGCATTGGGATGCGTGAATTGCTTAAAGGATGTGCTTGAGAGAAATTGTAAAGGAGGGTGTGCTGCTGCAGGGAGTGAGAATGACCTCACAGAGTGCCGCACTGGTATAGGTCGGTTGGTGTAGAGTTGTGCTGAAATTGGTTGAATAAGTCATAGAGAGCCGCTCTGGGATTGGTTGTCATCGCCAAACTGAAAATTGTGGGTGCAAAAATAAGTTCCTGGTTTCAACAGGAAGTCATTTGTGGAAATTGCATATTATTGATTGAATATGAAATTCTTTAAAGCATTACAAAGCATGATAAAGGGAGATGGGAGATGTGACTGTGCCTGTTAGAAAGCGAATGGAGGCACCACCTGAAAGTACACCAGGTAGTGTTATGGCAGTAGAAGAGGGTTTCCAGACATGTATTTGGCTTGAACAATGACATGGCACTACTGAGAAAAATGCTGAATTGCAATTTCCTCATTCTAATAATAATAATATCAATCAATCAATTAGGATTTATAAAGCGCTGCTAATCACCCGATACAGAATACAGGCGCTTGTAGGTTCTGGATGCTTATTCAAACAGCCAAGTCTTGAGTGGCATTCGGAATTCCAAAAGTGGGGTGATGGTCTGAAGGTGCATGGGGAGGCTGTTCGAGGGGAGGCTGTTCCAGGTCTTTGCTGTGATGTGGGAGAAGGAGAGTCCTCCACTTCTGCTTCAGTAGCTGTGGGTGCATGAGCAAGTGAAAGAGAGGCATAACATAGTCTTCTCGATGGTTGGTGTAATTTCAGGTGGTGGTTAATGTAGACAGGTCCTTGGTTGTGTAGCGCCTTGTGTGCGTGGATCAACAGTTTGAGTTGGCATCTCTTCTGTATGGGGAGCCATTGGAGTTGCCTGAGGTGGGGTGTGATGTGGGTTCATCAGGAAAGGCCGAGGATGAGCTTGGCTGCAGTGTTCTGCATGGTCTGAAGTTTTTGTAGGAGGTGTGTGGTGATTCCTACGTGGAGGGCGTTGCCTTAGTCCAGTCGGCTGGTGATGAGGGCCTGAGTTCACAGTGCGTCTCATGTGTACGGGTAGCCACTTGAAGATCTTATGTAGCATGAGCAGAGAGAGGAAGCAGACGGAGGAGACGGCGTTGATATGTGATTTCATAGTGAGCTCGTTGTCAATGATGATTCTGAGGTTTCTGGTGTGGTCGGAGGGAGTGGGTCCAGAATCCTAGGTCTGATGGGTTGCTGCTGTTGCCAAAGATCAGTACTTCCATTGTGTCTGTGTTCAGCTGCAGGCAGTTGTTCTTTATCGAGTGGGCGATGTTAGTCATGCATCAGTTAGTTCTGGTGATGGTGGAGTCGTTGGTGAGTGAGAGGATGAGTTGGGCGTCTTCTGCATAGGAGATTATGTTGAAACCGTGGGTTTTGATGATGTTGACCAGCGTGGTCATATATGCATTGAAGAGTGTTGGGGCTGAAGGAAGATCCCTGGGGGATCACAGCAGGTAATCTCCTTGGGCTCAGAGGTGAAAGATGGGGGGTGGATCCTTTGGGTTCTTCCGGTGAAAAGGGAGGTGATCCATCTGAGTGCTTCACCTTGGATGCCGACGTGGTGGACTCTTTTGATCAGCATGTGGTGGGATTCGGCATTGAAGGCTGCAGAGAGGTCAAGGAGAAGCAAAGCTACTGTTTCTCTTCAGTTGAGGAGGGTTCAGATGTTGTTGGTAGCTGTGGTAAGGGGTGTTTTGGTGCTATGATTGCTGCAGAAGCCAGATTGGGAGGCATCTAGTAGCTGGTTCTGCTCCAGGCATGTCATGAGTTGGTTGTTAATGATCTTTTCTGGTACCTTTGCTGGGAATGGGAGCAGGGAGATTGGCCAGTAGTTTTTGAGTTTGCTGGGGTTGGCGGAGGGTTTCTTGAGTAGTGGTCTGACTTCTGTGTGTTTCCAGCCATTGTGAAATGTTGCAGCAGTGATAGAGGTGTTGAGTAGGTGGTGAGTTCCTGGTCAATCCTTTGGTTTCCGAGGTTAAAGATGTGGTGCGGGTATGGGTCTGTGGAAGCTCCAGAGTGGATGGATTTCATAGAGGAGGGAGGAGGTGGTGTCCTGGGTGGAGAGGATGTTCCAGGGGGTCAGTGTGTAGTTTGTGCTGGATACTGTGGTGGCATATCTGTTGAGGAAGTCCATAGGTGTGGGTTGGGATTTGAATATTCTGTAACTGGTTGCGATCTTGTCATGGAAGAAGTGGGCAAGATTGTCGCACAGCTCCTGTGAGGGTGTGTTAGCTGGCAGTCGGGTTGGAGAATTCCTTTCGATGTGTGCAGCAAGGGCTGTCTTCTTTGTTGCCCTCAGCAGGCAGTGGAGGAGGTTGAGGAAGGTCTTGAAGGCTGCCCTAGCAGTGGTGTCCTTGCTAGAGCGCCAACCCCTCCCAAAATGTTTGCCATCTCATTTTCCTATTTTGAGTTCTTGGGTGTGCCAGCTTGCCTTTTTGTAGGATTTTCTCTGGATGTTGCTCTTGATGGGGACGATGGTGTCTGCGCAATTTGTGATTCAGGTGTTGAAGTTTTTTCACTCCTTTTTTGAGCTTGGTGGCAGTAGCAGGGTTGGATGTGTTGAGATCATTCACCCATCTGGTCTCTGAGATGTTGTTCCACCTCAGGTGGGGGTCATTGGTCATCTTGGGGATGGCAGTGCGGGGGCTGAAGATGCTGAAGTGAACGAAGGTGTGATCGGTCTATGTGAGTTCTGTGAGATGGCTTTATTTGATGCGGTTGCTGGAGGTGAAAATCGGTTCAGTGTGTGTCCTGTTGTGTGTGTATCGGGTTGTGGACAATCTGGGTCGATCCAAGGCTGCTCATACTGTAGAGGTGGTGTGTGATGTTTTTGTTGTTGGGGTTGATGTGGAAATTCAGGTCACTGAGCAAGATTTAGTCCTTGGAGTCTGATGTGCAATGAAGTCTGCATTGGTGTTGCAGAAGCTGGAGCGCAGGCCTAATGGTCGGTATGTGAGGATGCCTCTGATGATTTTCGTATCTTCCATGTGGAGCCTGAAGTTGAGATGTTCCATGGGGGTGGTATGGTCTCTTTGTGGATGATGGCGGTTCCTCCTCCCAGCCTTTATATCCATCAGGGATCACAGTGGCAATGTCTGAGACAGATGTGGGGTTGAGCTAGGTCTTATTGAGGAAGATGATGTTGGGTGCGAGGGTGGCAAAGAGGTCACATAATTCAGTAGAATACTTGCATAGTGAGCGTGTGTTGAGAAGGGCACGTGAGTTGGTATTTTTGTTCAGGTGGTGTTTGGGGTATAGCTGGTTGGTGGGCTGGTGTGTCCAGTGGCAGGTGAAGTGGTAGTAGGTGCAGGTAAGAGGTCCTATTGTGGAGCTGGCGCAACACAGTGGTAGTGTTTGTTGCGGCATCCGGGGTCAAGGATGTAGAGCTCGACAATGGTGTACCTTGTGGGGGTGAGAGGGCCAGGGGTCATGGCACTGGGTGCGGTCCAGGCATGGATGGGCGCAGACGGGCTTGCCTTTGGTGCACCGTTGCTCGGTCGCGCTGCACCCTGCATTAAGCCCATTCCTGGGATGGTCAAGGAATCGTTTGGGGGGTGAACAGTGAGTGGGAAAACCCAGTAGGTAAAACCCCAGCGGGAAAACCCGGGCAACTGTAGTGTCACTAGATCAGTCTGGAGCAAGCAGGACCTGGAGGCCATAGGCAAGTGGCAAGCTAGATGTCCAGGTGCCTTTTTATATATATATATATATTGTTAAAGCACATAGCTACTTCACACAAGGTGTCCCAGTGCTGGAAACGGGACTCTGCACACTTTCCAAACCATTTTTAGACTCTTGAACCTCCTGATTGAAAAGAACAAGTTTTGAGTCTTTTTCTAAACATCGTTTTCGATTGCACCTGACGTGACAGGGGCAAAGCATTCCACAGCCTTGGAACCAAGTAACTGAAAAAGCCACATCCGGAGGGTGCTCTCTTTATCTTAGGAACAATTGTCAGCACCTCCCCAGCTGATCTTAAGTTCCTTTAAGGTACATACAATTTCACTACGGATTGAAGGCATCCCAGCCCTTTATTGGCAAAAGCTCTGTGACAGTAACACAAAGCTTTAAAGGATGATCTTTGCTTTGTCAGCAGCCAGTGTAGTTTCCTGAGTGTTGCCTCAAATGATGTATGCCTCTGTAAATTGAGTAATAGACATGCTGAAGAGTTCTGCATTCTCCGGAGTCTCTTAATTCGTCCCTGAGTAACTCCAAGATACAAAACATTGCAATAATCTAGTCTTGATATAATGAAGGCTTGGATAACTGTTTTTTGGACGATTCTGGCAACAGGCACATGATTTTACTCAGCATTTTGAGCAATCCAAAATACTTAACCGCCGCAGCAGTGACTTGACTTTCAAATGACAGTCTATCATCAAAGCACACACCAGGGTTCCTGGGTTGGGTTTGCGAACAGTAGCTGGACCCAATTACTGAGGCCATCATTCGGTGGACCAGATATTTGCCCGATTGCCCAAGGTAACAACCTCGGACTTCCCAGCTTTGAGTTAGAGACGGTTTAGGTCCATCCACCTAGCAACCTCTGTAAGACAGTGGCACAAGGCAGAGACCATGAGGGCCGATTTACATGACAGCGTGGTGATGAGCTGCATGTCATCCATGTATGAAATGATGGTGAATCCAGAACGCATGATGATCTCGACGAGCCCTGCAGCACTCCTTATTTTAATGGGAAAACTTCTGACTGATGGGGTTTTTGTGACACTTGGAAAGTGCGGATTTGCAGAAACTAAGCACTTCAGCTCAATGCTTTATGGCCCACCCCACAATTCCACAGCCTCTCAATTAGAGTGTTATGGCACATAGTACTGAACGCAGTGCTAAGATCCAAAAGCAGTAGTGCTGCAGAATCGCCTGCGACCAAGATCTGATGAATCACCTATGTCACAAGATTCTGTACTGTATGAGGGCTGAAGGGAAACAGCCTTAAAAATGCATGCTTGACATTGCATTCCTTTACAACGCAGTTGTTACAATGACCACATTGTTACAAAGCGAACCATTACATTGCAAGTGGTTTCAACGACTTGCTGTAGGGGGCGCACTGGTGTACCTTCCCTACTGTCAAGTAACTGTGGTAATGGTTTTCTCAGAGTTGGAGGTGCCGTGATAGAAATCCGTATGGTCCATACCCAGAACACAGTGATCGGCCTTGAGGAGCTCTAGCGCACACGCTTCAGATCTCACACTGAAAAACGATCGCACCAGCATACAGATTTCTCTCACGGCACAACCAATGCTGGAAATAACATTACCACGGTTACTTGACGTTTTTGTCCAGGACTACGTCTTGGGCCAGCCGGGTGAATATCATCACCGGCAGAGCGGCGTTTTTCGAAACAGTAACTACTCCTGAAATTGTTTAGTCCAGCCGGGTTGGAATTATCACCGGCTGAGCGACTACAGAGACTCTTATTCCATTATACAGCCCTGAGGAAGTCGCACAATTAATTTCCACATGCGACAAAACATGTGTCGGCTGGTTTCTGTTTTGGCTTAATGAAAAGTGAATTAAAGACAAAGCAACACCCTACCTACAAGAATATGGATCATTGTTTCTATTATATTTAAGATCTTGTAGTCATATACACACTTTTTGATTACTCTTATGTGTGCCTAGGATTTGGTAGAAATTTGTAATTGTGAGGGATCTTCCCACACGAAATTGAGGGGTTATAGGGCTTATCCCCTCACCTAGGAGCTCCAGACAATTTTTTGTCTATGTAAACTTGCATAAACTAGCAGAGCGCCAATTTTTCCCTGGCCACTAAAAAACCTTCATCAGAGACCCACTAAAACACATAGGCAGTCAGCATTGATAATGAACAAACATAACCAAGTGATTAGATATCTGAAGTCAAAAATCTCTCCTAAAGATATGGATTGGGTCAAGATTAACAGAACAACCCAAGAATCTAAAGAGTCAATACATACTTACCAGGAGAGATTGTTGCAGACATTCACACGGTTCAGAAGGACAGAGACTACTGAGGCGAAGGATATGGTACATTTTTCCGTACAGCATTGTGCATGGATTGAAACTCAAAGTTAGTTCCATTATTCAACGTCATTTGATTTGTTGCATACATACAGTAAGCCGATTCATGGAATTCTGTGATACGCAAAGTATTGCAGTGATGAATTAGAGACGAAACACAAGAAGCTGAAGGAGAAATTGATGATAGCTCAGATGAAAGCTGCACAGGAGGTCAGAATACAGTTTGTTGGGAATAATGGTCCCATGCAGGGATTGTATCAGCAGGGATCTCCGGTGATGCAAGGTGGTAATGGTTCCAATAGCAAGAATTTCAGCAGCAAAGGTTTTAACAGCAAGATAGAGGACTTATTGTCCTAATTTTCTGAGCACAAGTGTTGATGTGCAGTCTTTGAAGAAAACCAACTCCTGCCATGTCTGTGGCTGGTTACAACATGGTTAATGAACATCAGGTTCAGAATGGTCAATGTGTGCAAACACAGGGATATAATATGGTTCAGACACAGCAGGTGCAGAGACAGAGAATTCAAAACCCCAATATGCCCCAAGCTCAAGTGATGGTGGTCCCACAAGCCCTGATGCCCCAGCAAAATGTCAATGTTCAGAGATACAATGCATATCAAATTCCCAATGGAAACACTAATCCCTTTTTGGATCAGGGTATGTGTCAACAGTACTCCTTGATTAAGACCAATGATGAACTTAGCTCAGCCCTGTAGCAATGACTGGGCCTGAGAGGGGAGAAGGATTGCGTACCTGGCGCAACCTTCGAGGTGGATCAGAGTGGTCCATATGTGGATGATGAGGTAAATGGAAATCCTGTTTCCTTTCTTGTTGACTGATACTACCCACTCTACCCCCTGTGTGAACAGCAGAGGTTCCCAACCACTCTCGGGAGAAAGAATCCAAGTTGTAGAAGTCACAAATAAACAAATAACTAGCCCAGTTTCAGAAGCGGTGCCTGTCAAGATAAGTCCCTTTGAGGACAATCACCGTTTTGTGGTGTGAGATTCAAGTCCTGTAAATCTGCTTGGACAATATCTCTAGTGATGTGCAAGCTAAATTGTTCCATTTACTCTACCCCAAAAGGCATCGAGATCCGAACACATGATGAGGACGTTGCCTTTAAAATTGTCAGACAAAAACCTGGAATTGGAAAGTTCCTTATGCTGACAAAAGACAATTTTCCCCCAGATTTGAGAGATACAGTGTTACCTGGAGTCTGGGATTTTTCAGGTAAACATATTAGACTTATCAAGGGTGTTGAACGAGTCTGCATTACAGTAAACCCAAATGGTGAGTACCTGAGAGCCCACAATTTAATTTGACTCCTAAAACTGTTGCTGGGATTATGACTGAGCAAGGCATTTTGAAGGAGATTATGGGGAGTCCATGAAACTCGCCCATCATGGATTTGCAGAAACCCAATGGCAAGTACCCCATTGTCCAACACCTGTGAAAGGTTCATTCAGTTGCTGTTCCTTGATGTCCTGTGGTACCAAATCTAGCTGTGGTTTTGGTTCAGATACCATGTGAGGCCGAGTGGTTCTCTGTCATTCATTTATGCCAAGCCTTCTTCTCCAAACCATTGCACAAGGATAGCCAGTTCATTTTCGCTTTCCATTTCGGCAGCCATGTTTTGGCAAGGTGCTGAGTCTCACAAGTGTATACGGAGAATCCATCCATCTTTAATCAGATACTCAAGAAGAATCTAGAATCCTTAGTGGTGCCCTATCACTCAGTCCTAGTCCAATATATTGACAACCTGTTGGTAGTGTCAAATACGCAGGAGGCTTGAAAACAAGACACAATTGCTCTCTTGAACCACTTAAGTGAGACTGGACATAAAGTATCCCTAACCAAGTTGCTCGTTTCAAAAACTTTTATTTCAGTCGCTAGGACCATAAAAAGTAGACATAGTAATAAAACAACATACATTATTAATCAATATATACATGGTTAAAAGACACTCCACACACAGGTAATACAGATACTAATTTTGAATCGGATTCATAGATTTTGCCTGACAGTTTGGGGAGGAGGAAAGGAGGCAAAGGTTTAGAACAGCGGTGATGGAATATATCAATTAATGTGATACAATCGGCAAGTAACTAGAGAAATAACCATATTTCTATAAATAATTTAAAAAGAAAAATTACACTATTTACAATAAAATTCAATTAATCAAAAGTAAATCTATATGAAGTACTAAAAATGATATACCATAGAGCTATACTTACCAATAGCCCATATACCTTATTTATCAAGAATAAGTCAGTCGGAAATGGGGAAGGTTCAATCAATATTTTGGAAAGCGCCCTATATAGGGGAGTCTCACTCTCGCCTTCACCCTCAAAGGTGCGCAGAGGAGACTGTTGGATTACATTCAAAACAGTGCATATATACTTTCAGCATATCTCATGAAAACCCGTACATGGATAAGTACCACTTCTTGTGAAGCCAACAGGAAAACCCATATAAGGCACAATTGATTGATTCGAAACTCAGCTCAAACTATTTCGGGGGTAGGTCAGTAAAGGTGCCTCCCTTTCGTTCTCAGGCACGGGAGGACAGGCACGGCATTTGCAAGAATGTGCTCATCCCACAAGAAAGGCAGATGCGACCTTGAGTTTCCCAAGTTAGAATCAATGGTCCATTCATAGCCCAGGCCGACCTCTCAGGCTCTCTACACAGTAGCAGGTCACGTGTTTTCCTAGCAAGAGCAAGGAGTACAGGGAAATGAAACCAACATGGCGTTTGTTCAGTCGAGGGCCGATTCTTAATGTATGCATGGTTCGAATATATTCACAAGGGGGGGTTCCTAAGGCGGTATGCTAATATATTGGATACATTAGGCCAACATTATACAATATCGATTTACATTTCTTCAGACTGCCCTTTTGGCGTGATGTAGCTAATATACATACAAAGAAATGAAAGGTTTTAATCCAAAAACACACCTTCATCTATTTGCATTAGATCTGTAACTTCCTTTTGCACTAACTGTTTCTCTATTTTCGCCTGGCGCGAAACTGTCAACGAGGAAGTAAGCTTGACAGCGCAATAAGAGCAACATGCTAGCCCACAATACAGGCACAGGCAACAAGTAAATACCACCCCAATTACTCCAGCTAGTATCATAAAGATCTTCCAACCCCAGGTGGAGAAGAGGTTCCAGAACCACCATGTTAAGGACCAAGTACCAGTGTCAGCATGACACTTCCGCAGCCAAGCGATGTCATTTCTGAATGGCTAAGTGTATAGTTGGAGCAGAATCAGGGATATACACACAGCAGGAGCTGTCGATCACGCGGCATGCTCCTCCTTGATCAGCTAGTGGTTTGGACTACATTTTCCACCACTCTGGAGAGACGTCTAACATCTCTGCTAGTAAAAATAGGACCCCATATTGGAAAGAGACCCTTTGCTATGTCCACAGACTGCTGTGAGGCGGTGTCAGTCTGATCAGTACTATCAGTATCGATACTTCTACTGACTCGGGAGAGATCTGAATTTCGATTAGTCAGCTGGTGATTCCTATGATAATTAGAAGGGGCTATATATACTGGAGGATAAAGGAAAGACAGGTAACACTGCCCTGCCCATCCTCTGGGAAGCCAAGTGTAAGCGTTTTTGCCGCATACGAAATACACATTAGGCGGAGTTATCAAGAGCGGGGTGCTGTTGGTATGCAAAGTGTAGGTGTAGTTACATCTACTATCTCCTACCTTCACATGACCCTTTCCTCTAATGCAAAATGAAGCAGTACTATTTAACATAGGGACTGGCATTGGCTTGTCATCAGTAACATTACGGTCTTGGAAATACTGGAAATATTGCGTGGAGTTAAAGTGTTCAAAATCGAACATTTCTTCCTTCAACCAGGTAGCATTTTCATAAGTGGTATACACATTCATACAGGCATCTGGATCTAAAGATCCCTCTCCTTGGTTTCCCAATGCATCAAATCCCTGATGTTGTTCTATATACCTTAAAACAGCTTCATAATCTTTTTCGCGAAAAGGTGAAGTCGTGAGCGGGCGCCCCCGGGGACTCTGGGAGATTGAGTCAGTCCCGGGCTACCCCTTGTGGTGTATTGCGGCAGGGAAACACCGGTGGAGCTCCCCGTGAGCTTGGAGAACAATGAAGGTTGCAGCGTTGGCAGGGACACGCGCTGCGGGAGTCCGGCAGCAGTTTAGTAGTGCCTCCTGGCGCGAAAAGGTGACGTCGTGAGCGGGCACCCCCTGGGCTCTGGGAGATGGAGTCAGACCCGGGCTACCCCTTGTGGTGTATTTAAAATGGATAAGCTGTAGACGGTAGTTGGGGGAGAGGCGTTTGGTTTGGTTACAGCAATACTGCCACTGTGCGGGTGCGAGGGTGCTGGTCAGATCTGCGTCCCATGCGTTGCAAGCTCAATCACTGTTAATTGATGATGCAGCTAGGGTGCATGCATATAATCTATTGACTAATTTGAATGGAGATGTGGAGGAGTGTATATATTCTAGCGCTGCGCTGGTGCGGGGAGCCAAAGGAAATGTCGGGTTGGCGTCTTTGCAGGTGGCTCTGATCTGATAATAAAGCAGTTTGTCTAGTGATTCGGTGCCTTCCGGCAATGTAAAAAAAGTGTAATTGGGATATATGTCAGCATTGGTGTGAATACCTAAATCTCCGGCACGGTGGACCATGCCACCTGTTTGCAACGGGGGAATGAAGAGTTGCGTGCAAGCAGCATGGAGGATGCGAAAAGTGTGCTCGAGCAAATGTACCTGCGTAGCCGTCCCAAGCCCAGAGCACACACTCCACAGTGTCCATTTCTCCTCTCCCCTGGTAATTTTGTGTGGTAGAAATAGTGCTGTTTGCAGGGGCCAGGGGGAAGCCAGGTCAGTTTTGACTGCGACGTGTGGCTGGGAAGGAGTAGGGTGAATCGAAAAATTAAGAAAGCTGGCTTGGGCACACAGTGCGTGAAGCCGGAGATTGGGGGCGGCTCCCATTCTGCCACTCGTTAGGGGTAATGTTAAAATATCATAGTCGATGCCTGGTTGCCGCCCTGCCCAGATCAAGGCAATAACATTAGATTTCAGTTTTTTTTTAATTTTGAGGTAAGTGGGATTGGGATGTTTGTGAATGAGTACAGAAACTTTGGAAGCATGAACATTTTTGTGATGGCTATAAGCCCCGCTAACGAGATTGGGAGTTTTTGCCACGCTTGTATTTTTCCCTCCAGCCAGTTCATCGCTCTACCAAAATCTGCTCTCCATAGCTCATCCAAATCTCTGGGTAACCAAATGGCCAGATACCTCATAGGGCTGGTTGCCCAAACAAAAAGGTAGTCAGTGGGGAATGTTTTTGTGGCATTTGTAAGCGGGAAAAGAACCGACTTGCCTCAGTTAACCTGAACACCGGATAAGCAGCCAAAACGAACAACTTCCCTGGTCATGGGGTCCAGATTCTCTTATGGGTTGTCTATGTAAAGCGTGACATCATCAGCATACATGGATGTGACCAGGGCACGGGAAGAAAAACCGATGCTGTGTTGAGTGTGTTGCTGGCACAGGTGCGTCGCCAGAGGCTCCATGGCAATGGCAAATAACATAGGTGACAGTGGCCAGCCCTGACGGGTGCCCCTCACAATGGTTATGGGATCTGTAACCTTCCCATTCACTGTGATGTTCACCATCGGGTGCATATAAAAAAGCTGGATTTTCCGCACAAAGCCCACACTAAAGCCCAGGCGAGGGAGGAGATAGAAGAGAAAGGGCCACTCAAGAGTGTCTAATGCCTTGGTGGCATCCAGGAGGGCTGCCACCAAGGGCAGAGAGGGGGTGTTCTGGTGTAGAACAGAGAATATGGTGCACAAATTGTGAGAGGTGGTGCGCCACGGGAAAAACCCTGATTGATCTGGGCGGGCAATCACTGGGATCAGTGGGAGAAGGCGATTTGCCAAAAGGTTAGCGTATATTTTGTTGTCGGTGGTAATTAAATGATGATGGGCGATCAGAGTAGCAGCTCTCAGGGAACTTGTCTGGCTTTAATAAAAGGGTAATCATGGCCTCTCAAAGGGAGGGGGGAAGCAGCCCTGTTCTAGAGATTCATTGTACATTTCTGACATGTGTGGGACAAGAAGGGGCGCATATTCCTTGTAGAATGCAGGCGTGAGCCCATCTGAGCCGGGGGCCTTATCGCGATGACCCTGGAGATCTCTTGCGTAAAAGGTTCGTCTAAGTGTTCCCGATGGCTGTTTCCAATACATAGCAGCTAGATGGAATCAACATAATGATTAAGAGATTACCTGGATGGGGCTTCTCCAGCGGAGTACAGAAGTAAATAAAGGTTGAGATGCGTGTGAGGATCTCCGAGGGGGAGGTTGTTCGCCCAGCGGTCTCATCACCGAGTGCTGTGTGTAAAAGGACGCGTGCGGCTGCCTGAGAAGATTCGCCAGGGTCTTGCCTGGCCAGTCGCCCTCTGCATAGCAACAGGCACGGGCCTCTGCCAAGGAATTACACCTCCCTGTCCACTTCTTCATGCTACTCGGTAAGCTTGGCTCTAATAGATGTAAGAGTGACTGCATTGGGGTCATGGGATTTTTGAAGGTCCAGGGGTTTGATGTCTTTTTACAGCCATTCAAGGGAGCCCCTAATGGATTTTAGCACCCCGGATTGCTTTGCGATGCAGCCCCCCCTGATGGCCTCCCATAGCGTGGAAGGTGACTCGACGGAGCCAGTATGGTGTTCGAAGTAAACTATGATGGCGGTCCAGATATCCTCCTGGAATGCAGCATTGCAAAGTGAGTTGGGGAGCAGGCGCCATGCAAACAAACGGTGCAAGGTGAGTGGGAAGCGCAGGCAGAGTCTCACCGTGGCGTGATCGGACAGTGTACTGGCCAAGAGGTCTACTGACGTGGTCCAAGAGGCAATGTCTCAAGTGGTAGGCCATAGGTCGATGCGAGACCATGCTCCGCGCGAGCCAGAAAAGCAGGACCCCTCGCGTGCGTCCGAGTGTGTGTGTGTCACCAAGAATCTAACAGGGAGTTTTCCTCTAGGAAGGACTAAGGGTGGTGGTTGCCTGTAGATGATGTGTGGGGTCGCCAGAGCGGTCTAGTGATGGTGAGGGCGCAATATTAAAATCGCCCCCACAATCAGGCCCCACGTGGCTATTATTTGCGAAACGTGAGTTAGAAAGGTGGGGTCATCAGTGTTAGAACCATATAGCGCTGCGAGTATCAGTGGCTGGTTGTACAGGGTGCCGGTGAGTATCACATAACGCCCTTCAGTATCAATGAAGGAGTGAGTGCTGTGCCAGGGTAGGCCCTTTTTGAAAAGTATGGTGACGCCTTTCGCGTAATTAGAGTAGAAAGTGCTGTACGACTCTTCCCCAGTGTCGAGAGTGGAGTCTAGCTGAGGAGATGGGAAGAAGATGTGTCTCCTGAAGAAAGCCGATATCCACCATGTGTCTGCTGAGGTGTGCATGCATGAGGCGTGATTTGCGAAAGTTGCTGAGGCCCCTTACATTCCATGTCATGAAGTTGGTTTCATAAGTATAAACAAGACAGATGGTATAAAGGAATAGATACACAAACCGTTACTGGGTAGAGTACATTTAATTTACCCTCACCGCACTTATTATTCACAATGAATATATCAAACAAAGTTATGTCCTACATGGACAATAGCACCTAATCAATGAAGAACAGACAGTGACATATATCACACCATTCTGTACATGAACAAGAACAACATGCAAATATAACAAAATAACTCTATAAATAAACCTTTACTAGTGCCTTCCATACAATTCTGGACAGACCAGTAAGAGGTAGTCCAGATGACGCACTTCAAAGTTAGTCAACTGATCCAATTTTTACTAGTGTGACACCCTATAGTTTTAAAGCATTTCTACAGTTCTCCTCCTTATTAGTGTTGTTCCATGTCATGAAGTTGGTGTCAGTCATGGAATAGTTTTGGGGGGAGTGGTGCAACAGTTCCGATAGTCTGAAATCGGGCTAAGAGAAGTAATTGTCGTGCACTGCGCGTCGACATGGAATGTGTACATTAGGTTACATGCCAAAAAACAGTGCAAAGAAAACATTGCAACAACCCATATAAGAAGGGTGCCTTTTATGAACCCTTAAACAAAAAACAACTACCCGCCCCCACCCACTCCAAACCCCCAATCAGGTTGAGTATCTGATCCCCCCATCCAGGAACCTCAAACTTGGAGATAAATCTACGGTAGTGGGACTCATCCCTTGAGGGTGCGTGGGTATAGCCCTGGCCCCATGTCGTGAGGGCAGGGGGCTGAGCATTGGGTAATACAGAGAGAAGTAACTTTGAGGTATGACATGCGGTCAAAAATAGGCCCCGGTGTGGAAGCATAGAGGGTTAGCCATGTGAAAAGAAACCCATGATCCCATAAACAATGCTGCTCCAATACAAATTACAAATAGCATACATAACCTGGCAGGCAATACATGAACAGAGGACTATCGTTAGCGGTAGAGTGCGATTAGCAATTATTCAAACATGACGTGGGTGGGGCCGACGCCCGGAGTCTGGTGCAGCCATGCAGAGAAGTAGAGTCGTTTAGGATCAGTCAATGTCACTCAAGCAGCTATCGTCAGAAACAGGGCGGTGGCCATGCCGAGGCCATTTTTGTAGCTGCTTGACAAAGGTAAGATCTGCCGTTGGGTCAGCGAAAATTTTCGGCTTTTACCCACAGTCCAAACGGAGTGTGGAAGGGTAGAGCATGGCATAGGTTATATGAAGCTGTTGCAAGATGCGTTTGACGGGGTTGGAAATCTCAGCGAGCAGCCTGGACTAACAGGGTAAAGTCGGGGTAAAAGGACAGAGTGTTGCCCTGATGGTTAATCTCCCCCATTTCCTGGGCCCTGCGCAATATGTAATCTGTCACAATAGTTCAGCAAACAGGCAACTATAGGCCTCGCTAAGGCGCCAGGGGGAGGGCGAGGACCGAGTGATCTGTGTGCCTACTCTATAATGAAATGGGTGGATAGACTGGGCCGAAAAGGTCACAGAGTAGAGTCTCCATGTAGTCCTCCAACCTGCCAGTAGCCATGGACTCTGGCAGGCCTAAGACCCGGATGTTGTTTCTTCAGGAGCGTGCTTCAAGGTCCTCATTTTTAGTACGTATGATCTCCAGTATTTTGTTCATTTTTAATAGCTTTCGGCCCCGGTGTTCTCGACATCCGAGACCCTGGTCTCGAGCTGATCAATGCGGGGACCATGGGAGTCCACCCTTTGTTTGACCTTTTCTAAACGGGAGGTCAGGTGGTTAATTTTGGTTTCAATAGACTTCAAGCTGGATTGAACGTCCAGGAGGATTGTCCGCAAGGCTGTCGTCCCTCTCCTCAGTGGGATCCGTTTGTGTGGACTGCTCGCCGGCGTTTGTGGAGGCTCCCCGCTCCTGCCTGCCCCGCACCCGTTGAAGGTGAGCTTAGGCTGCTTGGTATCAGGTTTCCCCATGGCGACCTGCAAAGCGTGGGGGAGCAGGGTGGGCATAGGTTTGGTCATTGATTAGGAAGGCCCTCTGTCCGGGGTGCAGGCCAGCAGGGTAGTGGAGGGCCTGCAGTAGCAGTGCCGCTAGGTGTTGAGCGATCACCCACGTGAGCTTCAGAAAATGTCCCCAGTGAGCTGCAGGCTCACTGGGGAAACTGGTGAGTGGCGAGTGGGGAATGGTGCTGGGGCCTGAGTAGGAAAGCCCAATCCTCATGCAGGAAAGCCCAGCGCAGGCCGGTCCTGGCCAGGCTGTAACAGTATGCAGATGCTCGATTTGCCGGGGGGCTAGCAAAGGGGGGCAGTCTCGTGAGGGGTGTAAGGCAGGGCGAAAAGAGATCAGTATCTCAGATACAGGCCCCCCCGGCGTCGGCCGAAACGAAGATGGGGGATGGCGAATGCCTGGTTGGTGTGGTTGCTTGTACAGTTCTAGGGACTGGGGGAATTGCTGAGGCCTCACCGCAGACAACCTCCCAACCCGGAGCACCAGCTGCAATTAACAGGTCGCCGCAGTATAGGGGCAACTAACGCCAGGCACTCACCGGTTGAGGGTGGGGGGATGAAGTCAGCCGGTTACTGGAGGGCTGTGGTGGTGACAACATGATATCGGGCGGTTACAGGCCTGTGAGGAGTCCCCCACTACCTGCAGCATAGGGAGCCGAGAGTCTCTTCTTCAGGCGATCCGCTCCGTTGCAGGCCCAGGGGTGGGAGTGAGTCAAGGTGCAAACAGGCGCAACAGCAGCTGGAGTCACAGCAGCACCTTCAAGATGAAGTCCCGAGGCATGCACCAAGATCAGGCCGCCAGGATGTTCTGCCGCATCCAAGAGCACAGAGATGAGCCTCAGGGCGATGTCGCAAGCCAGCCAGGGATATGCGGGCAGGCGCCTGCTGCGGCAGTGATGGTATGGGCCGCGTCCGGCAGGCCAGGCCCATGCAGCTTCCCCGGGGCATTCAGCGGCGGGCTGCGGCAGGTTTTAGGCCGCGGATCTGCGGGACCTCCTGGGTTGCGTTGCAGGTAGGGGAGGTCAAGCGCTGTTGTAGGGGGCCAGATGGTGCCCTCTCTGGTAGGATATTGACCAGATAGATAGCTCGGCCCGGTGGAGCTCGCTAAGTACGCGGCCATCTTTCTACTGGCGAGACCACACAGCCCCCAGATTATGTGCTGCTTGTTGATGGCTTTTGCCCAGGAGAGCATGAAGGAAACCGGAGAGCTGCCTAAGCCATTTGTACGATCTTGAGTGGGGTTGAAGCTTCCTGGCTTCAAGGAGCATTTTCAGCACAAGTGGCAGAACTGATTGCTCTTACAGAGGCATGCTGTGTTTCAGAACAACTGAGAATTACTATTTACACCGATAGCCAGTATGGATTTTGTATGGTGCATGACTTTCAGCAGTTGTGGTCCCAATGCGGAGTCATGACCTCCTCGAGGTCACCAATCAGTAATGGGCAAAGCGTGAAGAACTTTCTTCAGGCTTTGTAACTGCCTGCCCAAATTGCAGTGGTGAAATGTGCTGCTCACAGGCAAGGCAATGACCATGTGACTGTGGGTAACAGATATGCTGATGAGTGAGCAGGGTACTGTTCGCTGAATTTGCACCCCTTTAATGGGGAATAGGTCAATGAAAATTCTGATGTGACAAATTGCAATCTGTTGTCTACCGTTGATATTTGGAAGGAAGCCAAGAGATTACAGGAAAAAGTACCCGAAGCAGAACCGCAAGGTTGGGTCAGAGCAGGTTGTGTTAAAAGAGATGAAGATGATATTTGGGTTTCAGGAGGTGGAACTGTACTGCCAGATAGCTGGCTGCCTCCAATGGTGAGACACTGTCAAGGACCTTAACGAGTAGGGAGCGACGCCATGATGCACCTCTTTAGGCAAACGTGGTTTAATCTCACATTCATAATGATGGCTGAAAGTTTGTGTAACAGGTGTGTTGTGTGCCAACAACAGAACATAGGCAGAAGAACAGCAGTAACCGTGAGTCATATAGGGATATCAGGAGGTTGCTTTAACAGGATGCAACTGGACTTCATTGAGATGCCAGTGTGCAATGGGTTGCGATATGTCCTAGTGATTATTTGCATCATTTCACAGTGGGTTGAAGCTTACCCGACTAGGCAAAAGGACAGTCTCACAGTAGCAAAGTTGTTGTTGATGGGGTTGATACAGTGTTTTGGTTTCCCGACTTCTTTAGAGTCAGACCGAAGAACTAATTTTAACAATGAGTTCCTGAAGATGCAGCACTACAGCTTGAACAGAGACTCCACTGCAGTTATCGACCAGAGTCTTCTGGAATTGTGGAGCAAGTAAACAGCACTTTGAAATCCAGGTTGGCTAAAGTGTGTGCTTCGACATCCCTGAAATGACCTGAATGCTTTGCCCCTTCTACTGATGAATCTATGCAGCACTCCAGATAGAAGTAAAGGATTCTCGCCCCACTAGATCATCATGGGGAGGGCTATGAGACTCTCAGCTGTGTCTGCAAATGTGTTTGTGAACATTACAGATGACATGATTCTTGCAGGAGCAAGGGTACCTTGTCAAATATACTCTTCACCTGAATGGACTTACTTAACAGTCAATGTTTAGGAGAGAGCATTTTAAACCTTTTGCCATTACAATTTGTATCCAGTTGAGCCCACTTGAACTTAACTTTGTGGCTGAACTGGGTTTTGAAATAGTAGTGCCACTAAATAGACTGAGTCAATTTATTCTGGAAGTGATCAGTGAGTTTGACTGCACATTTATTAGAGACAATTTTAACACAATTTGAAGAGACACTTGAACTTTACTTTGCTCTTTGCGCAAGTGGAAACTAACTGACAAAACTGTGCTGAAAATCTTCTAGTTAACGGTTTGTCATTAAAGAACTCATGGAGCCTAATGTAAAATTTCTTAGAGATAAGTGCAGATGTGCAGGAGTGTTTGCTGTTGCAACAACAGTGCTAGTTGTGTTGCTTATAATTTTGAATTTACCCCATCATTTACATGTACAGGAGTCTAAGACTACACATGCCCACAAGTACCCTTTCCTACTGACAATAGCTTACCTACAAAAGATAATGCGTTACATGTAGATGCTTCTAGAGTGGTTTACTCACTGAATGTTTATTCTAAACTGCTTTATGAATAGTTCAACACTATGGATGCTAGGGATTGCTACATATGTATACAACTGCCTGCATAGACTGCTGAAGGGATTACTTATCACCATAGCCCTTTCACGTATGGAGTTACCTGTAGTTTATTGATGAGCTTCTTCTGTGGGAAAGGTAATTTTCAATACTTTTACTCAAACAATGACTTGGTTCTTTCAGATGCTATGGTGCTAAAGCACTTGAATGGAAGTCGAGATGCCAAAAATGGTAAGATAATGGGACATTTCTTTAGACCTACCATGACACTTAACACAGTTTATGCACATGGACACAACTTAAGCTGAATGTTAACAGGTTCAGAAAAGACATTTATAGATTCAGTAAAAGAAAGAAGAAGAGCTATCCTGGCTAAAGCAAATCAGTCAAATGTACCACTCTGGTCTAAGGAAGAAAATGAACAAAGAATAGTGGGAAACATGGCAGCATTAGCTTTAGATTGACAACATAGAGGGAAATAATGCATTCACATTTGAAAATCCACAACTGGTACACATTTTGCAGGGACTAGAGAATGTGATCATACATTTGAAATTAGTAGAAATTGGGGACTATATTTGGATGGCGGAGATCACATACTTCCTGGAGTTTATTACATTTCTGGGAAACAAGCATTTAACAGGTTACCTAAGAGATGTTAAAGGACATGTTACATGGGGATAGTTTTCTCCAACAGTTTATCATGTGGGACAAATTGATGATCGAGCAAGGGAACAATATTAGAGTAAAAAGAGATGCCAGTGCTAGTGAATTTGTAGGAGACATTGTTGGTGCTTTGATTCCATCTGTAGGAGTGATACTAAACTCACACAAGAGAAGGAACTATTTACTAGTACAGCTGTAAGATTCTTAGATATAGATGCAGAAGTGGTTGCCATCAGATCCGTTGTTTTCAAAATCAACTTGCTTTAGACGTCCTTCTTGCAAAAAAGGGCAGAGTCCGCTGGATGTTAAACGTTCAACAATGTTGTACTTGCATTCCAGATGTGAGTTAAGACCTGAAGAAATACATTAGAATCATCACTGACCTGAAGAAAGATTTGAAAGGGTTGACATAAACAGGTGCTTGGGAAGCTATAGGGAAGAGATTTTTCTGCTATAGGCAGATGATTTGGAATCCTATGGAGTGGAACTATTGAAGCATCTTTAAACCTTAAGTAATAATTGCTCTTTGAGAATTATTCCAGTTTGTGACTATTAAGGTGTACATGTACATACAAGCAAAGAAGGGAGTGAAGAAATATGGAGCAGATATGAAACTAGAGGATAAACAGTACCGATACTATGACGACATGACATTTCTGGAGGATTTCAGAAGAAAGATGATGAGAACAACCAGATTGGGATTAGTCCATCTGAAGAGATTGATGTGATGGCTTGATGTGCCATCAGAGGGGGCATTGGTGCAGTGCAAAGATTGCCCACGCTTTACACATCACAAATGCCACTGACAGTTAAGAAACACATGAAAAGTGCACGTAGCACATGATTCATGTATGGTTTAACAAATGAATGCAAGCATTTTCTTTTTTTCCTCTTTATAGGCATTACAGTCAGTTCTGATGAGTCGTTTCATAATGTTTTCTTTATTTTAAACTGTATCTTAAATGTGTTCTTGGCACTTCTTAAAAGTATATTTTTGCTAATTATAATTGTTATTTATGTCTATCTGTGATGTTTTTGCCCTGTTCTTACTTTTATGATCTAAGTGATCGAAATAAAGTTTTTGATGATGGTAATTTTTGCACTTGACTTTTATTAAAGAGTGCCTTCACAGTAGGATTAGAGAATTTACTTACACAAATGTTATACTTTAATTGTGATTAACAAATAATCACCCTCATTTAGTAGAAAATGTATTCACTGTAGAGATGAAGTGCAACTTTCTAAATGTGTGTGCTTCTTCCTGTGAATAATTTACCAAATTGGCACAGTGATCAAACACTGTCTTACATATGTAAAATGTAATCTTGCTAGATGAACAATCAATTTATGTCCCATGAGCATTAATATTCCATATATTTCATAGCCATCCTTGAGTATGAAGATGATTGATTGCATACCACATGTATGAAACTGAATGCATTGGGAATGTAAATTCATGGTGTTTAAATGTGACATGTATATTAAATGTGCACCATTGAATTTAATGCTAAACTTAACACGAGTAAGCCTGTATTTCACCATGCTGCACAAAGCTGATTTCATTTTTCTGATAACTCTACATTTCTTGCAAGCATTCACATACATTTGTAGTTCAGGATACATTACTGTACTAGAGATATTGGGAACAGGAGCCTGAGAAAAGGACCATGGCGAAAGGTACACGGAGAAACAGAGCATTAACTGAACAAACTATTGTCCAAATGTTGCAACCTACATGTGTTTGAGGGAAAGATGTTGTTCCCATGTCCAGTGTGGGACAAACTGGAATTGTTGCAGTCGGTAACGTGATGATTTGTGGTTCTAATGGATCCCTGATGGTATGATTAAGGGAGTGTCGCCCAAATGGACTTTAAGCTTTATTATACACCGTTCTCCTAGGACTTTGTTCAGGTTCCTTGCAGATCGCTTTTCGACTCTGTCCCAATTCTGATCAGATTCATGCAGACACCTTTCCTTGATTCCCTCCTTTCTGGAGACATTGCTAGCCCAATAGACTTTTAGAGGTCTTATGCCCCAATACTTTTCCAGATTTTTGCTAAAGTATGGCTTAGGCTAACACTTGCGCTTGACCCATAGAAGACTCTTGACTGAGCTACTAAGATGCTAACGCTTTCTATTTGTTTTCTTTGTCCTGACCTGACTTCCTTTAAGGAGCTTCCTTGATTGCTAGAATTATTTTTCCCCAAACCATCCTCTGGCCTCTGAATTTTAGATTATTAATGTATAGGAG
Organism: Lissotriton helveticus; assembly: GCF_964261635.1. NCBI lineage: Eukaryota > Metazoa > Chordata > Amphibia > Caudata > Salamandridae > Lissotriton > Lissotriton helveticus. Next base: position 1,340,929,075 of record NC_136059.1, read on the forward strand.
AGAGAACCTTAGATTATTCTCTGAGCATCAGATTTTGATGTTGTTGTTCTGTATAGTCATCACAGAACTGCTTGTTTGCTTGATACTAATTCACCTTAACTTCTTTTGGCTTCTGCTGATCTCTGTCATCATATTGTATCTTTAAAGCACGGTACTGAGAGTAGTTTATTGGAATTTGATAATCAACTTGTAATAAACCTTTTTGAACTTGACAACTGATTCCTTGTTCTCGTTGTGTAGCCAAATTGGTTGTCCTGTAAACTGAAATTTGATTGACTGTTAATACTAACTACTGTCACCTCTCAGATGGAAAAAAAAGTAAATCGAAGGTCCAATGGTAAGCAAGTGGGCACAGAAAAGGCTTTTTTTTGGACCTCATTCTGCCGATTAACTTGTTGGCGATACTCACTTTCCCTTTACTGGGGCCGGATGGGAATTAGAGTCTTTCCACACAAGAAATCCAGCTGTTTCCACTCCAACCCCTCTTACACATGACATACTAAAGAAGCCAAAGAAAAGAGACCAGGACCGACAGCTGTTTATTGGCATAATCATTTGACCCCATTCCTCTGGCACCAATCAACAAACATAGCCCATATCCTTTCCCGACTTCTAGAATCACATGCCATGTCTTGTTGTCTAATATATATGATACTGTTTTTACTCTCAGAAAAGAGGGGTGGAACAGTCGACTTCCAGGCTTTACAGATCTCGCGTCTTCCCAATAAAATAACATAGAAAATTAATCTTGCCACAATTTTGCTTGAAAAAAAAGTACTTTCCCGGTCTAATCCAAAAAATATAAGTACAGGGGTCACATCTATCTGAATTTCTGTTACCTCTGTCAAAAATTCACAAAGATCGATCCAAAATTTGCTGATTGTAGGGCAACATAAGAACATATGATAATCATTCGCTGAGTGATCTTGACACCTCGAACAGACATTCTGATTTCCAGAGAATTTTGTGAGTTTCGCCGGAGACCAATAAACCCGATAAAGAGTGAAAAGGTGATTTCGCTTAAAATATGCTGGCTTAACAGTCTCATGAAGCAGTGAAAAGGAGCTCAACCAAACATCACTCAGATCAATATTTTCTACATCGTTACTCCAAAGCATTTGAATATCCTGTTTTATATCATCGTCTGCTTCAATCAGGATTCAATACCACAAAGCCAACTCTTTGTTGATACTCCCAATTTTCATGGCTTGAATTAACCAGGCATAATCCGTCTGATCCTCCCACTGTTGTCCAGCCCACCAAGCTGACAATTGATAGTATTTGAATCTAGTTAATTGTCCACAGGTACAATATGACAAGGTTTCCCAAGTGATCAAGTCAAAGCCTGTTTTTAAATCCCCCCCAACGGGAGATACCCACATTCTTCAGTGGTAGGCTGAGTTGATCATCTAAACATGCTGGGGTGCCTGGGGAACCCCAGATTAATGCATGATCTGAATACGATATTCCCAATTTTTTCTGAATATACAACCAGTTCTTGATGGCCGGCAACAACATTTTTAATCTGACTTCTTTTTAAAACTTTGGATCACCATACTTAAAGAGGAACTGCTCCTGTCCATCAACCAAATCACTAAGAAGTGCCCCAAACATGATACATAATGCAGAATCATCTGGTTTGTAGCATCCAAACGTACTTAAAATGAAAAACATGTGGGTAGACCCATTGATCAGGAAGGACAAGTCCCCCCTTCTCTAATTTTCTCCTCAGCCTTTTCCAAGGTATACGTGTATTCTTTGAGGCCCAAATAAAACTTCCAATCTGGCCCTGGAGTTTTGCTACCTAATTTTTGTAAAAAAGGAAGGTGTATATTAATAAAAAGAAAAGTAATTTTGGGGAGTATAATCATTTTAATCAAATTGACCCTGCCGTATAAGTTGAGAGGGAGATTGGCCCATCTAATCAGTAACCTTCCAACTTCCTGCCTAATCTTCCTCCAATTGGCCACAGGAAGATCGACCAACCTCTGGGTAATTATGATGCTGAGATATCGCATTGTGGTTTTAACCCCCAAAGTCTGAGAGGGTTGATTCCACTCCATAACTTCAGTTTTGTCTCTATTGACTCTATAGCCGGAGACCTTTAGCCCACAACCTAGGCATAGCCTCCTTGGGGTTCTGCGTATAAAAACCAAGATGATCCGCATATAAAGCCAATTTTACCTCAAGGTTTTATGTCTGAATGGTAGAATGGAGAGATTTTGTCTAATTAGGGCTGCAAAAGATTCAATATAGGTATTAAATATCAAAGGGGACAGCGGGCATCCGTGCCTTGTTCCCCGCATAATGCTAAACCAATCCGTTAACTCCCCATTGACTATGAGTCTGGCTCTAGGTGCACTATAAAGAAACTGTACCACTTTTATTAAATTTATGGGGAATCCAAAAGTTCTGAGAGACTCCCAGAGGTACGGCCAGCGAACCTGGTCAAACGCTTTAGCAGTGTCTACTGCCACCAAAGTCACAGGAAGATGAAAAGATTCTGCCAAATCTACCACACCCAACATCGTGAATGTAAGTTCATTGAGCTGCCTTCCCGGAATAAAGCCCCTTTGATCCCCATGAACTACACTCTTTATAGTTTTAGCAACTCTAGCTGCCAATATCCCCGTGAACACTTTATAATCGGTGTTCAACAGGGATATAGGCCTATAAGATTCAGCTGCCAGTGGGTCCTTATTTGGCTTTAAAATTAAAACAATTGTTACCTCAGCCCAAAATATCGGGGGATCCTCTCCTTCTATCAACATCTTGTCAAAAAGCTCTTTAAGCACTGGTAATAAACAGTCTTCAAGAGATTGATATATTTCGGGAGGCCATCTGGCCAGGGCGCCTTCCCTCTTGTCACCCTCCTCAACTGTGCTCTAATCTCTTCGTCCCTTATTTCAGAGGCCAAGAACTCTCTTTGATGTTCATTCAGAGAGGGGAGCTCCACTTTGCCCAAAAATTCTTTGATCTTTTTCAGCCCAGGCTCAGTATCCTCTTTATACAACCTGGCCATATACCCATGTACTTCAGCCCCTATTTTAGTGTTAGTGTCCAATATCTGACCAGTGGAACTCTCTCTTAGGCTAATTATGTAATTACGTGCTTTATCAGTTTTAACTTTCCAGGCCAAAAGCGGGCCACTCTTCTCCCCATATGCAAAATTTTGGAGTTTGCTGACCTTCATCTTTCTATTTGAATCTTATCTAAGACGCCCTAATATTCTAATTGGAGGTTCTCCAACTCCTTAGTGAGACGGGCCTTTATTGAGAGACTCTAAAGAAGCCTTCTGCAATTCTAATTCTTTAATTTGGATCTTTTCCAAAAGATTGTTCTCTTGCTGCCTAGAGCTACGCTTCTTCCCAGCCATAATTGATGTACCCAGAGCTCTAAGAAATGCCTTAAAAGCATCCCAAATGACCTGAATTTTTACTGACCCATTGTTGTCTTTAAAAAAAGTCATGGCCTATTTGAGCATCTTAAATTGGACAGCCTCATCTAATAAGATTGTTCGATCAAGAGTCCATCTCATTAGGCCACTTTTATCCTGCAATCTCAGGGAAAGGCTAACCGCAGAGTGATCAGAAAGGGTAGCTGGGAGATGTTTGACCCTCTCCACTCCCTCAAGTAAACATTTATCTATTAAGAAATAATCAATGCGGGAGTGATGGCCATATTTCTTACTAAAAATGTGTATCCCTTCTTATCTCCCATTTTGATTCTCCATACATCGACTAAATTTAGCTCTTGGATCAGTGTTCTTAATGTGGCCATTGAATGTAAAGGGAGGATGTATTTTGCTTTAGATGTTCTATCTAAATCGGGTCTTATTAAAATCCCCTCCGATAATCACTGGGCTATTAGTTAATAGAAGGGCGGCCTCCAATTTAATTAAAGATTCCGGGTTATCCTGAGTTGGGCCATATTAACTTACACACACACAAACGCCCTGTTCTGAATTATGATATTTGCTAGTATCCATCTCCCTGAGGAATCTGTAAGATGACTTTACAGTTTGATTCCTCTATTTGCTATTGTTATTATCGCTACACCTCTTGTGCTACCCCTCTGATGAGAGCTGACTACATCTTGAACCCAGGACCATTTTTTAAACATGGTCACACATTCGTTACTTTCTAAATGAGTCTCCTGTAGAAGGATGACTTTCGCCTCAGATTTCTTAAGATACTCCATAATACAGGCCAAATTCCTCATAGATCTCACACCATTCACATTCTAAGAGGAGAGATATACCAGATTCTTACTACTTTATTACTAGCGAAGAACCCCTCCCTCCCAATCTATCACATGTAATAATGATTAACTCCACACCCGTAAAAAAGGCCAGGAAAAACGAGAAGTTTAATAAAAAAGAAACCTATCGTATATGGCAGATTAAGGACACTGATTATTTTTTTTTTTTTATCCCAAATGCTCACAACACCCAGTGACCCCCCCCCCCCACCCCACCCCGGGAACCCCCCCTAGTTATCTCTTAAGGCGCGAACGCCTGCGAGATATCCCTACGCTGACTAGGCATGTCCAGGTGCTAAAACAAAATTGAAAACTTTAACATCAGCACCTATATTCAATATTATTAGCAGTGCAGATGTACCATTTGATTATTCTGGAATAGCCTATACTAACCTCATGTCAGATATAACAAACATAAAAAATATATCCTCCACTGCATACTATTTACAGATTATTTACAAATTATATATCCTCAGCAAAAACTGTAATAGTGCTACAGTTTATTCTGATCCTCCCATCTGTTTTAATAATACATCGACTTCCTCCGGTTCTCGAATATTGTACATCTTATTTTGCCACATAATCTTCAACATGGCAGGGAATTTCATGTGAACCTGCGCCCCCCTGGACCGGAGAACATTCATTTTTTAGCCTAGAAGCCATTGGCGCTCTGCTGTCCTTTTACCCATATCCGATCTTATAAGGTAAGTGGAACTCAGGAACATCAGTGACCTTTCTTTTAATGGCCGGGCTAGAACAAGCTACTTGACAGAATAAGTGAGAAAATGCCCCAATATCTTCCTCGGGGCTTTCCTCCCAGACTGTAGCCTATATGGGTCTCTATGCACTCTCTGGAGCTATTTCCACCAATCTAAATCTGTTCTATCTTGAAAGAGCTCCCCCAACAGCTTGCAAATGAAACCTTTATTATCCGCCCCTTCTGCATTTGTGTTTATACCAAGAAGGCGGATATTGTTTCGCCTAGCCTGCAGTTCTAGCGTTTCCATATCCTCTTGTAATGCCTTGTTCCATTGTTTGAGCTTCTCAATCTCTCTGAGATTGGAAGCAGTGGTCTCAGTCAAGACCTTCGCCTCTTCTTCCAAGCTCTCTGTTTGTTTGGCTAAACCTTCAATCTTCTGCTCAAGGATCCCCCCTCTACCCTGGATTTCCTTTTGCTTGTTTTCAGAAGTCTCGAATTAGGCAAGAATCTCTTGCCTCGAGCTGTTTAAAAGATCCACCAACTAACCCCCTGAGGCCCCTAAAGTGACTTCATCTTGTAGAGGATGTGAAAGTTCAGGAGACAAAGCCCCATTTACAGTTTCACTATTTATGTCATTTTCAATCGTTGACCCGTTCTGAGATGAGTCTGGTAGGTTTTCCTGCACCTCTGCAAGCGGAGTAAAACAATTCTCAAGTCTCAATGGAATGCCCTGAAACACAGGGGATGCCATGCTCTCCGCCAAATTCGGTACACTCTTATTCTCTCCGACCACCGGTTTTGTGCCTGTGACCTGCTCCATTATTTTAAAATATGATCTGAGAGACGGAAGTGGTTTAGGTAGTGACCGCAGTTCTCTTGACCTACACTTTTTAACTGGAGCCTTTTTAGAGTTCTTCTTAAGGGGTGTTTTTGGAGTCACCACCGAATGCGATTCATCAGCGTTATCTTTATCCTTAATCTGGAGCTGATATCTGCTCCTTACTGGCGGTGACCTCCCTCCTTTATTATTAATGATCTCACTCCGAGAACTGGGCTTCTCCGTCAACCCGTGACCTAATGTAGGTAGCCTGGTCCCCCCTTCACCCGAACTTATAGGGTGCTGTATGTCCAGTATTGGGGCACGGGGTGAGACCCGCTCTCCATCCACCCCTTCCTGGCTTCAATATCACTGCGGACCCCGTCCTGCAGCTGTAATAAACCCCAAAACACTGAAATTATTAGCCCTCGAGAATCGCGTATATTTAAGTTAGATGATTCAAATGAAGTAAGTTCAATGGCTCTAGCTCTGATCTTAAGAACTTTATTTATCAAACAGTTTTTATGCGAAGTAATAAAAGAAATTCCGCACCTACCCACATACAGGGACCAAATTGCGCGGATTTTCCTCCAGCACTCTGCCGTCCGACCCCAGCTCCCAAGGGGGGTGGAGCAACGTCTTTCGGCGGCAGGAGCGCAGAGAGCAGGATTGAAGCCAATACAAGACCTTACTGTAATGGAGGTAACGGAGGTCGCAGCTGTAAGCTGTAAATGCCCCAACCACAATCACAGCATAGGGGGTAGGAGAGCCGCTGTTTAGCGCCGCATAAACACTTGTTCAGAGAGCCACTTCGATCCGGGAACCTTGTGAACCCCTCAGCACACCCGCCACATCACAGGTTTCAGCAGCAGCACTGCCATGAATCTCTTCCGACCATTAGCACCGGACTTCTCCGCCTCGCGTAGGAGCTCTCCTGACTGGCGTCAGCCAGCCGCCATGTTCCCCGACCACGTGACCCGATGGCACAGAAAAGGCTTGATCAAATCAATTCTCTGCTGTGTTGATGGGCGGCGGCTCAGTGGAGAGATTGCCATGGGCACACCACACTGGGAGGCATTACGGGAGCCCTAGGCAGAGACAGAACATGCGGGCAAGCTTTGTGGCCCCTGCTTCCTAGAGCTGTGTTTCAGATAGCACCTTCTCCGCAACCTCCCTGGTATCTTTTGCAGAGGGAAGCTGTAATGGGTCCAGCTCACAGGCACAGAGGCTTTCACATTGCAAGGGTACACAACATCCTGGTGAACCTGTATGCATGTATGGAAAATGTTGGCAAGCCTCCTATTCTACTGTTGGCAAAAACATCAACTCAAAAGGAAAATATTCTCTGTAAACCCGGGGGAAAACTAAACTACAAGACTCTATGTGAGATCTCCCCGAGATCGACAGACAACCACGCTTACACGGACAAACTAGTTTAGATTGCTTTTAAACAAGGTAGAAGATGTTACTCATATTCTGGATCATTGTTCCATTCATTCCACTGTCATCTTAATATTACAGCTTTCAGAGGTGATAAATGAGCATAGGTAGACAGGAGATAGGACACTTGTAAACAAATTCTGTGGTTGTTCAAACGGTGGAGGAGCTGAGCAGGCTATCCTTCGAGACAAATATAGGGACTGGTTCTTCAGCGTTACTGTGGCATCCCTTTAAAGTTTACATATGAGGGGTATTATATAAGTTGGGACAATGTTAGAAAGTAGCTCGTCGGAGGAAGTGCAGATTACAAAAAATAAGCTATCGGAAAAATGGGAGGCTTAAAAGGGATTAATAGAGGGCAAAGTGAAAGCAAGTTGGCAGGTGTCCCAGATGGCACATTATGAGCATGGGGGAAAGAGTGATTGCATATTGTCATGGAAAGCTAGAGTTGACAGGGCTAAGGAGCATATTGGCGAGATAAATATATATGAAGCTAGCAATATGTCTGATGATCCTACGGAAATCGAGGCATGAATTTTGAAAGTATAAAACTTGCTTTACACAGAGATGAGTAAACCTGACCTGGCACCCTTGAGGGAATGGCTAATAGGTAAACACTTCAAGCTTTAGACAAGAAAGATAGAGACTTTTTTAATGAAGGAAATAATGGCAGAAAAGATTCTTTAGCAAGTTAGTAAATCAATTGATGGGAAAGCAGCCGGCCCTGATCTGCTCCCCACAGAGTTTTAATAGGCCCTGATGGAGGTCATAATACTGGTGTGGGTAGACCTTTAACATAATATGTAAGAAGAAAATAGAGAGTTCTCCTAGTTGGAATGATTCGACTATCACATTGATTTTATAACCCAATTAGGACCCAAAAAGTGTGCTATCTTATCAGCCAACATCATTATGTAATTACAATTACAAGATCTATTCGGGGATACATGGCTAATGATTAGCAAAGATTGCAGTAAAGATTATTCATCTAGATCGGAAAGGGCTTCCTTATGGTAGATAAATACATGACATCACACACCTGTTAATATCCTCCATAGGCCTTGCTACTGCAAACGACGACCCATTACCATTAGTTATAATCAATGAGGGTAAAGCTTTTGATAGGGTTTGCTGGGCTTATCTGTGGGAGGTTTTGGAGCCATTTGGTCGCTCTCTACCCCTGATGGATGTAATCAAGAAGTTATATAAGGCACCATCAGATAAGACCTTGGTAAAAGGGAATCTGACGAGTAGAGTTAGTTTTCCAGAAGGACACGTCAAGGTTGTCCCTTCTCACCGGTCCTGTTAGGACTTTATACTGAACCTCTTGCACAAACTTTTTGAAGGGAAAAATAGAAGATACCTTTCAGGTCCTGAATTTGGAAATAAAATTCCCTGATACCCTGATAATATTGTACTCTATACTAAAGACATATGCGCAACAGTGGCTCAGATGGAGATCACTGAAGAATTCGGATATTTCAGGGTATGCGATAAACGAACCCAAAACCGAGGTCATGGGCATGAATCTGGTGATTTGTATGTGTTACAATGACATCTAGTATTAGATATCATGGCATCATAGTCACAGATAAACTTGAGGACCTGGCAAAATCTAACTTGAAAAGAGTAATGATGGAAATTAGAGATGGAGTAATCTCCCTCTGAAAATATATGGATGCACAATCTGATCAGATTGGTGATCCTCTAAAAGCTATCTGTTTGGCAAAATACCCCTGCCCTGTCCCTTCTAAAAGCAATCATTGTGATTCAAGATTTACAGGACTGTTTCAAATGGGCAGATAAAGGAAGCAGACTGAGTTGGAAAAAAGAAAGATCCAAGAAAGGTGGTTTCACCCTTCCTGACATGAGGATGTACTGTCTTGCATTCCAATTGAAAATCTGTAGAGTATTGTTGTCTAGGTCTGATAAATCATGCAGAGGACAGGTACTTTACTCACTGTTAAGTACCTTTAACTCAAATAACTTTCTACATACATTTGGTGGCCCCAGCTTTTTTAAAAGGGTACATCGGAAAGTGTTGCAAGTATCCATGGAAGTTTGGTATAACTTCAGGAAAATCTTAAGGATTGACTATCATGTGACATATGTACCCATCTAGGACTTTTAAAGGCATGCCAGCATCTTTAGAAGATGAGCAATCATGGTGGTCTACAAAAAAGGGTCACTCCACGATGAGTGCACATTCAAAGAGCAAATACAGGATTGATGACCATTAAAAAAGGAGGCATAAGTATGGTACAGGAGTTAAAAAATGCAGACAAGATATTGAATACCTTATTGCAATCCTGGGAAGGATACTTGTCAACACCTGAGCAACCAAACTTATGGCAAGTATCTTTAAATCTTCTTTATTTCACCATCAGATTGCTACCCTAAAGAGGACCTATTTTTACACTCAAATTTGTAAAAAGCCCAGTACTGATCAGTTAAAGATGCGGAGAGATCGGGCCATGTTCATGTCATGTCCAGCTGGCATCTTTCTCCCAGCCTAATGTAAAACTCCTCTTTGTTTTTATCCTTATGGCAAGGAGACAGATATGTATGAGATGGACACAGTCTTGTCCCCCAATGGATGCGGAATGGCTTAAATCATTGCATAAGATAACTAGGTTGGAGTTGGGCCCTTGACCAATGTCAACTCCCCAAGAAATGTGAACAGACGTTACGTCATGGAAATGCATGGAGAAGGGGCCAGGGTGTGGGTGTTTCTCTCTGTCTCTCTCCATGTCCAATGATTACACCAAGACAAGCTAATAGAGTTTGACCCTGACCTGAGGCAAACAATTCAGCAATGTGTATAAGATGAGTGACGGTGCAAAAATGAAAAAAAAATGGCCGAACATCTTTCTCAAAATGTCTTGGTTGTGCAAATCCTTGAAAGGATCTCACATCAACTAGTTTGGACTCTGGAACAAAGGGGCAGAGGCATCTCATAAGCAGGTGTCCATGTAGAAGATGAGGCCAGGAAGGATTTTGTGATCATGTCAAAGATTCCGTACAAAAGGGGGTGGTGATGGACAGAGCATCTGAACCAATCAAACACTCACACCCAGTCAACTGATCTGGGTTTAATCCATAACCGTTCTTTACCCCACTCTGCCACCCCAGTTCAGACATGGCCATATGCAAATCAGTCTGACCGTGTGCCTTTATTTCGGTTAAAATAAACCATAAAAGAATACAACACAATAATTATACAGTCGTCATGAATTAAGGCACCGAAAGAATAAACTAACTTAGTACAAATAAAGACTATCTACGCAGTAAAGGGGTTAACAGTCCGGGGCAGAGAATCTATCAGGGTTTTGGAAAGCATTACAGACACCGTAAAAATTAATCGATCGGGAAGTACGTTTTAAAAAAAAATATAAATAGATATAATAGTTGGTAATTTTAAAAGACTTAAAAAATACCAGGAGCTAATATAAGAACTGGTAAAGTGCATAAGAATCCAGATCATGGCAGTATGTAAACATTATACAAGGAAAAATAAGACTTAGAAATAAGAAGGTAGCTTTAGTACATAACCATCTTACTTAGCATACTATCGTTCGATAAATGAGCTTTTAAAACCAGTTAATGTCTTATTAGTACGCCTCCTGATGGTAACATTACATTTTTAGGCCATATCTTTTCCTAACTATTGCCACAGCAAGAAGAAAACGGCTCAGACTAAATACTATAGTATGTGACGTGTCCCCCTTAAACACTCTTTCCCCCTCTTTAATTGTCCGAAACCTAAGGAGGAGGCAAATGGGTTTAATCCACTTTTTCATGGCTAGCAGGTATGCAGGGCAAAGGAATAAAACATGGGCCTCGTCCTCCCTAACGCCCATATCACACAGTTCGCACATATCAGCTTTAGTATTTGCTATGGACCCCTTATTATACACCCATTTTGATGTTCTAGATTTAATTTGTAGGATGCCATAGCGATATTTTAAATAAAGTGATTTAGCCATTGCGGGGAAAATATCGTCCATGAAACATTCAAATTTGCTATCGATTTTTACATCAAAAAATTTAAGGGTCAGTTTACCAATTTTAGGATTTTGTGAAGTGCAACTATGGATATATTCCCAATACCTTTTCTTCAAAAGTTTCTTTGAAAGGTGGGTGAGGGAATCAGGATCTATCCAGAAGCTATATAGGCCCAGTTTTGAAAACCAACTTTCAATGTGGACTAACCAGGCCAACCGAGTGGCATTCTTTATTTGTATTATTTCCTTTAATGCTTCTCCATAGTCCACTAGCTCGTCAGTAGCCCATAGGCGAACCCAGTATAGCAAGGGACGTAGGGAGGCATAGTCATCAGAACGGCGTATATTAAAATCCCAAAACAAGGGGATTAGGGGGGTGCAACCTGGAACAGCTAGAAGTTGTCTAAAAAAAACTATTTTCTTGTAGAGAAAAGGCATCACTAACTACATGGCCCCACAGTTCTGCACCGTATAAAGTGGCCGATTGAGCTTTATACTTAAATAGCTCAATTGCTGGCGAAACTGCTCAACCATAGCTATTCTTGTATTTCCTAAGTATGGGAGCTTGGTTTTGTATTAGTAATAGCCTAGATTTATCTAACTGTGGTTTCCAGTTCATTTTAGTATCAAGGGTAATACCCAAATATTTAAAATTTTGAACTTTTTCAATCTTTTCTTTATTTACATTAAAGTCTTTATTAAAACCTTTGTGAGGGCTAATAACCATAACCTTTGTTTTTGAAGAGTTAATTTCAAGGCTTTTGTCCGAACAATAAGACCAAAACTTATTCAACAAGTTCTGCAAGCCTTTAGGGGTCTGTGAGATTAAAACCGTGTCATCCGCAAATAACAGTGCTGGAACGGCTTGACCACACAACTTGGGAGAGTCATGCTCGCAGCCCAAGAGGGTGTCTGGAATGTCATTTACGAAGAGAGAGAAGAGTGTTGGTGCCATAACGCAACCTTGCCTAACACCTCTCCTCATATCTATTCTCTCCGTTAACTCTCCATTGGGTCCCCACCTCACTCTTGCATAGTTTCCCTCATGCAGCTTGATTAATTGATGAAGGATGTCCGCAGGGACACCCATGTCCCTTAGGGCTCCCCATAGTTTCCCCCTCGGGACCAGATCAAAGGCCGTCCTGAGATCCACAAAAGCAACATATAGGTGAGAATTCCTTATATTAATGTATTTCCAAATTAAACATAAGAATCTAAAAACCTGATCCACCGTACTTATTCTAACTCTAAAACCTGCTTGGTATTTTGTAAAAATAGAATTTTCCTCGATCCACTCATTCAATTTGCTTAAAAGTTGACGGGCAAAAAAATTTTGGAGCACGTCTCTCAGACTAATAGGTCTGTAGTGTGATGGATTGCATCTGTCTCCTTTCTTAAAAATAGTTACAATTTCTGCGCCCCGCCATGTCTCCGGAATTGGAGCTCCTCTTAGGATCTCGTTACTGAGTAAGTTAATGTACGAGGCCCACAAGAGTTTCTCGTGTTTCCAGAGATCGCCAGGTATTCTGTCTGGACCCGGGGCTTTACCCTGTTTGACTGCGTTGATGGCTGATATAGTGTCAGCCAAACTAAATTTTAAGGATGTATCACGGGTGTCTGATTCTGTACTTCCTTGTATATACTCTTCGTCACTTCCACCACATGAATACAATGTTGAGAAGTGTTTTACCCAGACACTTTCCTCAAGGAACCTATCCCTCGATTTTGTTCCTTCTTTGGTGCCCCCTGCAATAAGCTTCCAGAACAATGATTGGTCTCGCGATACGCATGCTAAAAGCAAATTCGACCATACTTTCTCGTCCCAGCCCTTTTTTGCTAATTGAATAGTTTTTTTGTAAAGCTTTCTTTTATCCCTAGTAATGTTTATTTGTTTCCCTTTAACGGCATTTATTAACTCTGATTTAGCCTGACGACACGCTCTGTTGTACCAAAGACCTTGCTTCGGGCAATTATTTCGCCCGGGTTGTGCTTTTTTTATCCCTTTGGAGAGGATCTCACTAAGCTGCAGCATCAGATTCCCATGCACTTCTATTACAGGAGGGGCCTCAGTATTGGTAGCACCTAATGGTGACATTAGTGTTACATAGAGGTCGTAAATTTTCTTAATGGTACCCACATTGCCCATAACGGCAGGCCATTTTAAGGACCTGCGGTTATTGGACTCTAGGGGATCATCAAATGGGTTGTGATCACGCGAGCTCATCTCCGTAGGGGACAAAATAATGAACCATGCACAATCAGGACGAGGGGTAGGTGGTCACTTTCAATACGGTTATCCACCTTCAAATCCAGGAGCATTGGCCATAGGCGCATAGAGACCAATATATAGTCTAAGTGGCTGACATAACAACCTCTCTCAAAGGTAGGTTTACTTGGGCAATCTGTTGATAAGCGCCCGTTACCGGCGCGTAAACCGTGTTCAATTGTCAATTTTAGCAGTTGGAGGGCCCCTTTTGTGCAAGCTATAGTATTGCTTGCATCGATAGGGGGGATATTATTAGCATTATCTTCTTCCCCATAAATATCTTCCAAACCCATGACTGGTTCGAACTTCCTATTGAAGTCTCCAGCTATGATAAACACGGTTTTATGGTCTAAACTAGAAATAACACTATCCAACTGGGCTATTGTTTCTGATTCTTTATGTGACGTTTGTGGTCTGTTATAGATGTTAATAATACAGACTACTCGTCCTTTATAGTCTTGAGATTTTATGACCAGGATATCAGGGCTGCTGGGATCTATTTGTTTAAAAACTATGCCAAGTGTGATTTTTACCCAAATTATCAACCCACCAACCAGATGGTCTGCCTTTATTTGTTTTTAGAGCCGGTATGTAAAATGACCTGTATCCTACTTTAAAATGATTATCTACTCCCCATGTTTCCTGGAATAGAATAAGGTCCCCGGTATTGATATAATCATTCCATACAGGGTCAGACAAATTTTTCCTTATTCCAGCAATATTCCAGGAAATTATTTTAGCTTATTATATTATGTTATAAACGATTGTTTATAGTTCGTATCTATGTCCCCTTCCGTTATCGGTGTTAGCGGGTTAATAGAACCCGGCTTATCCATCGAAACTGGATGAGCACCCTGAGTGGCCACATTCCTTTTAATATGACAAATCTCATTTCCCAAAATAGGGTTATCTGTTGAGGCTCTTGTTTCCTTTCCATTGGTTACTCCCAGTCCGTCAACCTCTTCTAACCCATATAGTTCTGCAAAGCAATTTCCTGTAGCCATCAGAGAATAGGTAAAAAAAACCTCCCTGCATCTCTATATGAGCCATAGTTTGTTGGTGTCCAAATGGTCGCATGGCCTTTGAACTATAAAAATATGTGAGGTTTTTTATCTGGATAGGGCCCCTGTCCATAAAATGGTGACCATTGCAGATTAGTCTTGCTACATTGCTATCCCTAAAGTTAACAATAATTGTGTCGCCCACTATATCTTTAGGTCTTCTTCCTATCCAGTGAACTCTCCTTGTAAACAGTACTTCTCCATTCAGGTGTCTAGGAATCGGTCCGTTCTTATTTAACCAGAATATCACTTTGTTTTTTAATTCTTGATACGATTCTGGTTTCCCACTTTTTAATTCTGGCACGCCAGTGAGCACAACTACATAAGGTAGTGACTCTGGCGGTAGGTCAACCGTAATCAATGGAGCTTTTGGATTGCTGTCATAATTATCATTATGTTTTTGTATGCCTTCTAAGGGGGGAACTTTCTCCTGTGTGCTTTTGCCTGTGCTAATTGTTATGCGTTGTGTAGTTTTACCGGGGGGGGGGGGGTTTATTCTGTTTATTGGGAGTGGGGTCTTTCTCGGATTCTACTTCTACCTGTTTAGTGATAACTGTGCCTGCCTGTTTGGTGGTAACTACGCCGGTTATAATCCCTGTGGTGGTAACAGGATCCTTAGGAGGGGGACCCATATTCACCATTCTCCCTCTAGTTTCATGTTTTATCAAATTTTTTAGTGAGGTAAAATTATCTAGGGTTAGTTGTTCAAATCAATCCAATTTATCATTTACCAGTTTAATCCTTTCAATGAGGGGAAGGATCAGAGACTTTACAATATGCTCAATTTGTGCCACTGACTCTCCTGCATCCTCTACACTGGCAAGTGGAAAAGATCCTGGGCAGTCACCCCTAGTAATTGGGATAGGTCCCCCTACAACACCATTTGACCCTGCCAGAACACTACCTGTGTTTGACCCTGAATCAAAATTTACAGGATTCGCCATTTTCAGTACTTTCTGTTTCCACCCTTTCTGTACAACTTCTGTCTTTTTCCTTTTTGTAGTCCCTCCTGTATTTGGGGACGTCAGTTAGTCATTTCAAGTAATGGAGCGTCATCATTAAAAAGTGTCTCCTGTCCTAGAGCTAAGTCAATGTTGCTTAGGAGCCTAACTTCCTCATTAGTTAGCCTACAAGGTGGCCTAAATAGCGCATCAGGGGTTTTTCCTGCATTAAAGGCCCCAAGAGAGAATTATTTAACAGAGAGGAAGAGTCTGCAACTAGAGTTTCAGGCAGCAGAATTGGTGTTTGTGAAAGCCTACTAGCCCTGGAGAGCAACACAGGGGGTGGATCTCGTTGTGGCGAACTAGTATTATTGCTCTCTACCCTTGGTAAATCAACTTAAGAGTCCAAAAGTATGGAATCAATAGAGTTTGCCTGTGCTACAGTGGTATTGGTATGTAACAGAGGCAAACACATATTTGGGGGGAGCGAAAGGCGTCTCTCAGTACTTTCAATAGCAGTTACAACTACGCCAATAGTTTTCTGTAGCATCCTGTCAATAGCAGTCAGACTTGGTAATGGGGTAGTGGTACAGTTTTTCTGTCTGGTACTAGACCGAGTAGCCACAGGGGTATTTTTACCCATTGTTCAAAAGTCAGGAGAAATAAAGTGGAAAGTACCTTGAGTTTAAGATGAATATCCGACTTGAACAGTTCGACAATACCAACAGGGATAGCCCAGCCCAGCCTGGACAGCCCCGGAAGGCCACAGACGGCCCGCCCTTTGCCCGGGCTTCGCCCAGCGCCGCCCACGCGTGTCTCGCGACGCAGAGGGAGGCAGGACTTTTTAAGCACCTCTGGGCGCAGGCTCAAGGTAGGCGGCGTCAGCCGCAAAGGCTCTTAGGGGCTGTAGTCCCCCCCCTCCCGGCGGCCGCGACGCGGGATGGAGTAGTGTCACTGGCGGCGGGGGGGACCTGGGCTGATAGCAGGGGCCCGCAGCAAGCAAGCAGAGGAGCCACAAAGGACCTGGGCGTGTGGCAGGAGCCCGTGGCAGCCTTTAAGCAAAGGCGTCGCAATGAGCTGGACGTATGTCAGGAGCCCGAGGTACACCAAGAATGAGCAGTCGTGTGAAGCAGAGAGTTCCCCTATATCCTCATTCACCTCAGACCATTGTGACCAAACCAGCCGCCTGTACCTAACATGCCTTGAAAGCAGGTATGGGATTTCTCCCCCTGCGGGTACACCTGCGTACTGAGACGGTACCATCCCAAAAAACGGGTAAGGTCACTGTCGAATATAATCAGGTACACACCGGCGGCTGTTAATGATGGCAGAAAGGGAGGGAGAGAGGCCCATCGGCGTCCAGAGAGATCCAGAGAGGTATAATCAGAGGACAAATTTTTTTTTTTAAATAACTCGACAACTTTCCCTTGTCTCTGTGTTCAACCATCTCAATAATAAGTTCCAATGAGCTTTTTTCCTCTTAGTGTGGATCCCCCTCAGATCTAACTTAGACGTTGAAATAACCGAGGCCAGCCATTCAGAATACAGGGGAGACGAGCATTCCACAAAATGTTTGAATAGTTCCCTCCTGGCTAAAAGTATAGCGTAGAAGAGAAAGGTCCTTGCTGGGCCTGTGACATCATTGGAAATTCCAAATATTATCGTGGAGAGGCTCACCTTAACTTTGAAACCTGGGATGGCCGAGATGGTTTCGCCAACTTTTACCCAAAAGTCAGAAATGGCCGGACATTCCTGAAACATGTGTATATCAGATGCTCTTTTCAGACTACATTTCTTGCATCTGACAAGGGG
This sequence comes from Lissotriton helveticus, assembly GCF_964261635.1. NCBI lineage: Eukaryota > Metazoa > Chordata > Amphibia > Caudata > Salamandridae > Lissotriton > Lissotriton helveticus. The sequence goes on from NC_136059.1 coordinate 1,340,946,376, forward strand.
TTCTGTTGTCATCCTTGATAACCTTTGGGAGTTAGGTAAGCCCTATGAATTGTGAATAAATGATTCCTCCTTAATCATGCCAGTTTAACTGTGGGGAACAGAATGCCCAATATTTGCCAGAGTTGTTCCCAGGGCTCTCCCGGCAAATAGGCACCCAACAGTTCCTCTGCAAGTTTGAAGTCCCCATCTATTGCCTCTTCAATGCTCCAATACCACATGGAGACCTCTTTTCCCCCCCTCGGTTTTTCCATCAGTTGTTCCTCTAAAAAGTTTCCTATACCTATAGGTGACTTCAGGTTCTGGGCCCAACTTTAAAGTTGGATGTATTTAAATTTAGAGATGTCCTATTCCAAGATGGTGTGACGCGTTGGCCAGGGTAAAAGTGTGTCCTCTTGAGCTAAATCCCCCCCATGCTCTAAATCCAACCTCCCTAAGTGGCAATGCTAGGTTATCTTTAAAGCATTCTGGTGTACCAGGGGAATCCCAGAGGGGGGCAAGGTAGGAAAAATAACTAAGACTCATCAGCCGTCTAATACTTGCCCATGTTCTGGCCATAGCCTGTAGCACCTTTAACCTAATCTTTTTGAAGACCTTAGGCTCTCCATACTTAAACAGGAAACCCTCCTGGACCAAACTGCCACCCCTTAGCATTGTTGAGAACATTGCCCCTACCGCAGCGCAATCTGGTGTTGTTAAAAACATCTTAGAGTCGGACAATTGGAAAGCCCATACATAGTACTGGGGGTCTGGGAGGGATGTATGACGTTACAACGCATACTTTTACAACGCCTACCTTTACATCGCAAGTTTTACAACGCATACCATTACAACGCATAATGCTTTTGGGCGCTGGATAGTGAATAGTTTAATTTACTATTCCAACTCCAGTCCCCGTGGACACTAGGGAAGGTTATTGGATAGTAAATTAACCTATTCCCTATCCTAGAGCGCCCCCAAGCGCTATGCGTTGTAATAGTTTGCGTTGTAAAAGTTGCGTCGTAATGGTAGTGCGTTGTAAAAGTTTCGTTGTAAAGGATGTTTCCCGTCTGGGAGGGATAATCCCCCCTTATCCGTCCTTCGTCTTAACTTCTTTCAGGAAATTCTGGTTCCTTTATAAGCCCATATAAAGGAATTAATAGCTTGCTGAAGTTTGTCTATAGATGGCTTGCCAAAATGTAATGGAATGGTATGAAAGAAGAAGGTGATTTTGGGAAGCACTATCATTTTAACCAGGTTTACCTTTCCGAAGATTGACAAAGGAAGGTGGGCCCAGCTCTTCATTAGCTGCAGGCACTCTTTTGTTACATTAGCCAGGTTAACCTCTGATATTTGGTCTATGTCCTGTACTATTCTAAACCCAAGGTACTTCATCTCTCTTTTGGTCTGATATTGGCACTCCCTCAAGTTCCATGACATAGCTTCAGTTTTCTCAGCACTGACCTCATACCCATATATTCTGCCGAAATTGTCTGCATGTTTTATTACCGCAGGCAGGGCAGTAGAAAGGTCAGAGGAAAAAAATAGTACATAGTCGGCATAAAGAGCTACTTTTTTCTCCCATCCCTCATGCCTGTATGGTAGGATGCTCACCTCATCCCTCAGCCTCTGAGCAAATGACAATATACAAGTTGAAGAGGAGGGGCGATAGCGGACAACCCGGTTTGGTACCCCTGGTGATTGTAAAGGGGGCAGTTAAATTACAGTTAACCAACAGTTTAGCAGACAGGTCTTGATATAACAACTGGTTGGTTCTGCGGAAATTTTTGCCAAAGTTATATTTCTCCAAAACAGCTGACAGATACACCCAGTTGACCCTATCAAAGGCCTTGGTAGCATCTAAGGTCACAGCTGCAAGGGGGAGCGAGTATGTTGAGGCTAGATCTATTGCGTCTATAAAGTTGTATGTGAGTTTATATAGATTTCTGCCTTTGACTAAGCACTTTTGGTCAAGGTGCAACATATCTCCTGCTACCATTCCTAGCCTATCCTCTAAGACCTTGGCGAAGATTTAAAATCTGCATTTAGCAGTGGTATGGGTCTATATGACTCACAACTCGCTGGGTTTTTCCCTGGTTTTAATATTAGGGTAATTGTCAACTCACCCCCGGAGCCTGGCAACTTTCCTCCATCACTTAAAATCTCATTGAAGAGCTGGAATCAAGACCTCCCCCAAATTTGTGTAGGTCTCTATTGTCAGACCATCTGGGCCTGCCGCCTTACCCCCTTTACTGGCCCATAAGGCTCTCTTAACCTCTTCCTGTGTAATTTCCTGCTCTAGGAATTGCTGTTGTGTTGTGTCCAAAGGGTTGGGAGTACTCGCAGTCAACTATTCCTCAGCTTCAGATTTGTTGACTACCCTACCCTCAGAGTATCATTTCTGGAAAACCCCATTAAAAGGCGCCCTCTATCTCCTCATCTGTGGATAAATCAGTCTTGCAGTTACCCTCCTCAATTACCTTTATCATATTACGCTTCCTGTCTGATTTTGATTTCCGGGGCAATAACCTGCCTGCCCCTTCACCGTATTCAAAATGGGAAAGCTTGCTTGCTTCCCATCGCTTCATAACCCTCATCTGAATGATAGTATCCAGCTTTTCCTTTAATTCTTCTAGTTTGGCCATACTTTTCTGCTTCTTCTCTGGTTCTATTGCACTGTTCACGTCCTCCTCCGCAGTCTTCATCTCTGCTTCTCTACATGCAATCTCTTCTCTATAGTGATGGCCCCCCTTAGATATTTTTTTTTAGAGAGTCCCAAACAATGGGGTTCGAAGCTGACCCCACGTTGTAACCTAGGAAATCCTTTGTCACAAGACTCAGGTGCTTTATTTCCTCTGTATCTTGAAGCAGCGTACGATCAAGAGTCCAGACTCTGCCACTCTGCCTATCTTCCAAATCCAAATCTAGGTATACTCCTAAATGATTGGATAGATGTGGCGTCAGGTAACCAATGTCCTTGTCTTTCCCCTTCAAGCTGAGGTTGATCAGGACAAAGTCAATTCTAGATTTGTGGCCATACTTCCTGTTATAGTAAGAGACTCCTAACTGGTGGCAAAATCTATCTCTCCATACATCACTAAGTCCTGTCTGCCTCATCATCGAATGTAGGTATGCCCGAGATTTAGATGGTATTGCTGCTCTGCTATTTGGTGATTTGTCCAGTTTGGGAATCCAATACAATGTTAAAATCACCTGCCATGATTTCGGGGTCTGGAAAGTCTAGCAGGCTTGCAAAGATGTTTTTAAGGGGATAGGATTGTCATGATTTGGACAATAGTAGCCCCCAGAGTGCAAAGAGTACCCCAAAAAATTACCTTAAGAATGACCCACCTGCCGCCTGTATCTACAATAGAGTCTAATAAGCGTACTTTGGCTTATTTTTTATTAATATTGCCACTCCTCTAATACTAGCACTTTGATCAGTGCAAATCACATGTTCAACCCATTTTAATTTCTTAAATACCTCGGTTGATTCGTCTTTTGACAGGTGTGTCTCTTGTAAGATAATAACCTGCGCAGGGGAGTCCCTAATGTATTGTAAGATTTCTGACCTTTGTTTCACGCGCAAGCCATTCACATTCCATGATAGAAACTGGACCATTATCTCGATAATTTAACCTTGAAGCACATATGAGGAGTAAAGCAAAGACATCACCAAGACCAGATCAAAACATTTAAAACTAGAATGACTAAGGCAGCTGAGGTAAACAAACTAACTGAGGTAAATGAGGAAATGTTTTGATTTTTTTCCCTAAATGCTCCCCACCCAGTGCAACCCTGTCCACAACCCCCCATGAACCCAACCCACTATTACCCTGGACATGATTAAAGTCCAATCTGCTACACTCGGAGGCAACTCGCCTCCATGTCCCATTTTTCACACAATAGCCACAGCAAACTCAATGTATTTGCACATCTGCCTTCTTTGTTTGTCATTCCTTATTCATTTTATATTTCTATTTCTAAACGTGTGCATCTATACTATGTGACCTAGGGTATTTTTATCCCCACCACGAGAACCCCCCACTCAATTGAAAGACATTAAATGGGTTCCATTTGTATAATTTAGGGCCATAGAAAGAGAAGAATTGAGCCAAGACGTTTCTGATTGAGCGATTAAGCGTCCACTTTCTTAATACTCTCCAAAAGCTCATCTGCCTCTTGTTGTGATCTCAAATTATATATCTTATTCTTAGACATGACTTTTAGGGACGCTGGGAACTTAAGTTGGGCGACAGACCATAGCTTTTTTAATTCCTCCAGCTTTCTCCCCAGCGCCCATTGCCTGTCTAAGGTGGCTCTAGCAAGATCAGAACGCATTTCAAAGGAAAAATCTTTCCCCCTCAGAGATTTCACCTTCAGGGCCATGTTTAAGATTTTTTCCTTCAGAGAATATGTGTGGAAGTTCAAGAGAATTCTATTTGGGTTTCTTCTGTATGGATCCCTATGCACCCTTTGAATGTCTTTCCTTAGCTCTTCCTCTGACTTTTCGATCTGTATTGTCTCCTTTATTAACATGACAATGAAAGACTTTAGATCTCATATCAACTAGTATGGACTCTGGAACAATAGGACAGAGTAATCTCCTAAGCAGGTGTCCATGTAGAAGATGAGGCCAGGAAGGATTTTGTGATCATGTTAAAGATGCAGCAGTATCTTTGAGGAGGCCGGGAAGACAGTGGTTAACCAGCAGAGACCTTAACGTGTTTGGTGGGTTATGAGCCAGAGGTAGCAAAAAAACATAGAAGTTATTTAAAAGTATTGGGAGGCATCAAGGATTGGTATGATGTGGAGTACTTCTGTACATGTCAGAAAAAGATGAGGACAAGGTTGATGAGGGAGTTATGGAAAGGTGTAGGTGGGTGTGACTGTAAAGAGGTGGTAACAAGAGAATGCAAAAGTCACTGCATGCAATGAATTACATTTAAGGGCCAGGAGGCACAAGTTTGGGTACAAATTAGATGGTGAGGAGGAGTGGGATGCTGACTGGGATTAGGGGCATTATAGGTGAGGATAGGTAGAGGATTATGTGGGATAATAATACAGGTACATTAGGTGACTGGATGGGGACAATATTGGAAAAATTGTCTTGGGGTGGCCAACCGGGAGTGGGTTTAAAGGAAGAAAAAATTGATATGAGAGGGAAGGAGTAGGATTTGGAACATTTTAGTTATAAGGATGAAAAGGAATAATATGTGAAAAAATAGTGGTGTGCAAATAGAAATAGAGGAACAATAGGGATAGGCATTGGAGGAGCCAGGAGGTTCAAAATTAAGGACCTGAAAGAGAACTGGGAGAACGTGAAGGAGTCTGTGTGCTGGAGGAATGGTCCAGTTTTCTTGTAGCAGATGTGATATAACCGTCAACGTTAACTGCAGAGGAACAAAGGGAAATGGAACAGTAAAGAGGTGGGAGTGTTGGCTGTTACATCATGGTAACTTACTATGTGGTACTTTACATTACAGTTTTTAAATTGGATGCCTTTACATCATGTTGTAATATACCTCTATGTAAACTACCACTACATTGGGGGAAGCCCGTTCCTGGTGTTTGCTCTGTCTCGGGGGGACACAACCCCCAGAACCCTTTGCGGACGGCGTGCCACTGATGCCACTGCTTGACCGCGCCCGGAAACGCTCAAGGGGACCAGGGGTCTCCCGCAGCGCGGGAGCCTGTTCCTGGTGTTTGTTCTGTCACAGGGGACACAACCCCCAGAACCCTTTGCGGACGGCGTGCCACTGATGCCACTGCTTGACCGCGCCCGGAAACGCTCAAGGGGACCAGGGGTCTCCCGCAGCGCGGGAGCCTGTTCCTGGTGTTTGTTCTGTCACAGGGGACCACAACCCCCAGAACCCCTTGTGGCAGGCGTTCTGCCGATGCCACTGCTTGACAGCACGCGGAGGCGCTCAAAGGGACCTGGGGCCTCCCGCAGCGTGGGTTTCCTGGTGTCTGTTCTGTCGCTGGGGGACCACAACCCCCAGAACCCATTGCAGGCAACGTACCGCCACTGCTTGACCACGCCCGGGCGCGCTCAAAGGGTCCAGGGGCCTCCCAAAGGACGGGTTACTTGACAATGTGACCCGTCCCAATGTAAAGACCTGCCAAGTAAGTCTGTTTGGATATCCAGCATTGACTTAAGTCTTATCTAGTGTGACTGTGTTGCCCCTTAAAATGGCAAAACAGAAGCAAATGGGAGAGAGGAAGAGTACACCTCTAAAACCTTTCAGAACTCAACCCTTGGTTGTTTTTTATCACGGGCAGCCAAAGCTATAGACAAAGAAATCCTAGTAGCAAAACATCAGCTATCCATGGAGGGGGGATCTGTTACAGCTATTAATTTGGATACAACTCCAAATAGGCAGGCAAGGGTCACTGAACCAGGGAACTTTACTATTGACCAACTCACACTGGAATCATCTCAACCTGTGAAGTCTCCATCCCAACCTACAATATCCCTGACGTCTGACCATCCAGCTAAAAGGAAGAAGAAACAAAAAACATTCTGACCCTTTATTGGTAACAAACACTAGATCTAAGGAAAAAAAACAGGAGATACCCACTGAGGAATCTAACAGCATTAAGCAAGCATTATCAATTGTGCCACCCTAACTCTATGCCACCCATCCCCACAGGCCTATCCTCCTAAAACATTAAGTCTTTCATGAATGGATTAAAAAAATTAACGTCAAATTGTGGAAATCTACCTATTTAGGGGTACACTGGTGCAGGCTCACCCTCTTGTCCACGGGTCCAAAGACCAACAAAATAGAGATCGGAACTGGAGTTGGACTAAATAACAAGTTTATTAATCACTCATGAGTGGGACCACATCCACACAACACTCAAGTGCTGCAGGGGGTAGTACACTGAATTCACAAACCATGTCCCTTTTATACCGGTTTTCTGCAATGTAAGCATGTGAACAGAAATGTAAAGAACAGTTTTAGAAATAGCTATCAGCAAACAAGGGTAGATGAATAACCACTTGGTCAGCAAAGTGGGAGGGGGAGCAAAAATGCTTATGGTAGCAGTAAATGGTTGACAGCTAACATCTGAGACCAGGTGCTCTGGCAGCTACAAACCTCCAGCACGTACATTGCTTTAGCTGAGTCAGGAAGTAAACTAACATAGATAACACAAGCAGAGTGAAAATTACAAGCAGCAGAGGACGAAAGAATTACGAAGGAAACTAAATGGACACCACAGCTAAAATGGCTGTCGCTTATGCTAAGTAAAATATTACACATTTTTTGTCACCCATATTGGATAGGCTTGACAAACTTGAGGCCAATGTGAAAAACATAAAAGTCTATTACTAGCTTAATGACGAGGGCAGGGAATTAAGGGCCTATACAATCAGAATGCCCAGATCCAGGGGTGTAATAAATTCTGAAAAGCATAATATTATGGTGGGTAGCTACCGCTGCAACTCAACACAACCTTTACCTGAGTCCACATCCCCCCAAAAAAGTTTATGACATGTGGGAAGCCCAGCTTAAAGCCTTGTTTAAATCTAGAGCAATGACGCATATCAACCACTGGAGTGAGGAGGGGCATCCTGGTAACATACCTGGGTCTAATACACACAGCTCTTTACTTAATGGAAATGGAATAGAACCCACTAGGCAGCCCCCTCCCAAATAGATAATTCTGTTGCTAGGGATTATCCTCATAATGAGGTAACGTTACATTTCCCCCAGAGTGCTGTCCATATGTGGAGATCCTAACTAATGTCCCTTTGCTTCAGGACAATCCTAAGGAAACCACCAGTCAATTGAAGAACAAAGTCTGCTATTGGTTATCCCAAAATTCAGATTTCTCAAACTCTAGCTATCACAACATTTTGTTCGTTCGAAGAGTGAGCTGGGTTGGTCCTCTACGGAAGCATATAAAAGGAAACAAAAGAGTGATTAATTGCAGATCTCCAGATCTTGCTGGGCAATTGCTCCAAGGTAGAAGGAAACCATCCGGGTGGTTCTTTGGACATGGGATTGAGATTGTGCCACTTGGATTTTTCTATAAACATCTTAAACTAACTGGTCCAATTCCCCCACCAAAAGCCTGTGCCACCCAGAATTTATTGAAGAGAAAGGAGCAATTCCCCTTGGAAATCAGTAACCTATATCAAGCACTTACCGATTTAGACAGCCCAGACTGACTAAACCCAGGGAATCCAAAATCGATGCCGGATTATGCCGTAGCCATGGCCCCTCAAACTGTGGGGGTTACTAGCATTAGTAATAACATCTTAAATGAAACAGTAAACCGTACCCCATTCATCCTGCCCACCTATCATGCACCCACTCAAGGCTGAATGCCTGTAAAACCCATATCCCGTTACCCGCAACAGGGATGCAGAAACGCTGACCAGCAACTACAGAATATTCATGGAATATTGAGGGAATAATGCATAAACTAAAGGATCCGGAGTGGGGCAAGTTAGTGGATAGCAGTCATAGATGCCTGTTCCAGGAAACTTGGGCTACGGACTAAGTGTATAGGGTGGGGTTTACTACATTTAGCATACAGGACAGGCGCTCGCCAGCTGGACCCAGGAGATCCTTAGCCTAGATCCAATATGGCCTAAAGGGAATATCCATGCTAGACAAATTAACATATATAATAGATTTAGCAGCCATCACAAACCTCATAAACTACAACAATGCTCTCCAACTTCCTTGATACCTCTACAAAAGATTATTACCTCATTGTAGCTGGTGATTTTAATACAACTTATGAGCCAGTAGACTTCGTACAGGAATTGGTAAAGGAGGAAGAGCAAACTATGGGTGTAAATAAACTCCTTATACCAACTATTAAAAGATGTACCAAGGTTGAGCAGCAAGTATTGTCTTTTACTTTAGCCTATGGGGTGGGCGCATGTAATCAGCAGACACCTTCAGATGAGGAAGCAAAGTTCACGTTTAAGAGGGGGAATGCTAGAAGCAGGATCGATTATATTATGGTGGACCTTGATCTATGGCCTTATGTCAAAGATATGACTGTCCAAAACCGTGAGGACAGCTATCACAATGCTCTCCTCCTGGGGCTAATTGGCTTACCTATCTTGCACAGTAAAACCATCAAGTAATGGTCGCAATTACTACTAATAATAACAGAAGAGTCAAATGGCGCCAGGTCATGGCTGATTGGAAATTGCTCCCTAAGATCTACAAAGAAGTGGCCAAGATCCTGGGGGTACTAAGTGATCCTGACAAAAGCGATGGCTTTATTGTGTCTTGCTTTCAACAATTAACAAATAGTATAAAACCCTATTTTAGTAGACAGGGTAACTCTAACATGCCCAAACGGAGCATCGCCCTATGGTACAATGAAGAATGTAGACTAACCAGGAACGATCTAACAGCTGCAGTAAATCAAGGGATACAAAATTACATCAAAAGTAGAAGGAGGATGTATAAGAGGGCACAGGATGTGGGAAAAAGGCGTTGGCAGGTTGAGAACTGGGGTACACTAGCTGAGGCTTCAAAAAGTAAGGATTGGCAGTTTTTCTGGCACCTTCTGTCAAAGGGGTCAATCAAGAAGGTCAGTGAAGATGATTTTTATACACAATCACATGCCTGGGAAGAGTACTTAAATAAACGTTATACTGGCACAGATTTTGAACCAAAGGGGGAGGCAGAGGTAGCAGTTGGGGAATACAATTCAACACCTGTACAGGAATGTGCTGTTTGTTTCTCCTTGCGGGAAACTGTAACAGCAATTAGCTTACTCCAGACTGGGAAGGCTCCAGGTCTAGCCAGACTCCTTGGAGACCTGTTTAAAGCAGAGCCCAATATCTGGGAACTACTGCTTCACATAGTTTTTAATGCCATCTTGCGAGCGGGGATATCCCTTCAACCAGGAAGGGCGCCAAAATAATCCCCATATTTAAAAAAGGAGATAAAGGGGACCCCTCAAATTATAGGCCAATAAGCCCCATAGATGTCTCCCAGAAAGTGTTCTGCAAAATCATCTTGTCATGTCTCCAAAACTGGAAAGAGGAAAACAATACTCTCTCTCCTGCAGGCAGGTTTTAGGGCATCCACGAGCACCCTAGATCAGGTGTTCCAATTTCTTCTGCTCATCCGGAAAGAAGTGAAGATTAGGAAGGGTCATTTATATGTCGCATTTGTCGACCTTAAAGCGGTATTCGATTCAATTGATCGTAATAAACTTTGGGCCGCTCTCAGGGACTTAGGACTCCCCGGTGACCTACTTCATCTATTGGTTCGATTTCACCAAGATAATTACGCCAAAGTTAGGTGGAACTCTGATGGTAGTCTTAGTAATAACATATTAGTCTCTAAGGGGGTGCGCCAGGGATGTGTGCTTGCCCCCCAACCCTGTTCACCCTGTGTATGAATGGGCTCATAAGTGAACTACATGATTGTGGAGGTGACCCACCAAGATTAGCTGGTAACCTTATACCCGCTTTACTATTTGCAGACGATACACTGCTCATTTTCAAAACCCCAATGGGCATTCAGAATGTGCTATCTAAGTTCGCCGAAGCATGCAAAGATCCGGGCCTTGAAATTAATTATTAAAAAAAAAAGTTTCTAATTTTTAATCCCGACAAATTCACCAAGGGGAAAGTGAAGTTGGGTACCCAATTCTTAAAACAGGTCAAGGCCTTCGACTACTTGGGATTCAGAATTAGTGACAATTTGGCATGGACTCCCTAAATTCAGAGGAGTGCACTGACACTCCAGCATGTGGACTGTGTAATAGTAAAGAGGGTAAAACGCTCAGTCTTCCGCCTGTCCTTGAAATACACTGGGCTAAAGGCCTAGGTGCAGCACTCTATGGGGCAGAAATGTGGGGGCTGGAGCATTTGAAACAGCTAGAGGTTGCTGGAAACAAATTCTTAAGGGTATTCCTCAACCTCTCAATGAACACGCCCTTATTACCCCTACGCCTTGACCTTGGTTTAAAGCCTATTACACGCTTTGCAGTCCTCAAGGTGCTAATGTTTTGGGTAAGACTTTGGACCAGTAGCACCCAGATTCCTGTAAAGGACGTAGTGGAGGAATTATTAATTCTTCAAAGACACACAGAGTGATTGCTCTGATTTAACAAGCTTAAGGAGTGGCCTTTTCTGACTGGGCCCGGGAATGAGGGTGGATCCCCAGTCTATCACAAAAAAATGGTCCCCCTGTTAAAAAAGAGGAATTGGGATTTTGTTGATTCTTCTTGTATCGGTGTGAGGGTACCTGGCACTTTAACTTCCACTTTTTAAAATGTCAGAAGCTGCTTTAAGTTAGACTTGTATATGGATGATGTTGAGCCCCCCCAGGCATGCGCACTTTACATACAATCTAGGATAGGGGTTCACCCACTGAATGCAATGAAAAACAGCTGGGCAAATGTTACTATATCCCCTTTGTGCCCGTCTTGTCACTCTACCCCAGAGACTATAAAACATTTTATTTTCTTTAGTCCCGCCTATGTAAACTTAAGAAAAACGTGGATAATCCCAGCCTGCCTTCTGCTTTCTTTTTCACGCCCCTCTGATGCTTTACGCAAATTTAGGTCAAACACAACAAGGTGGCTTGTTTTCACAATATCAATATATCTGCTTTATGCCTGGTGGCAGAGGCCTAAAGTTGTAAAATAATACCGTGATGTAGGCCTATTGAATTAGCAGGGCAAGTCGTTTGCAAGGTCACTCAGCGGGACAGCAGGGAAATGATGGGGCTAGACTGTTTTAATACGGGTGTTTTTTAATTGACATTTGCATTTTAACGGCAAGAACATAAATTGTAACCCTGTCTTAATCGTTGTATAGAATCTCTAGTAAAATAGAGGGACCCAGTCACCCAAAGGAGTAGGGTACCAAAAGACAAATGTCAGAAAATAATTCCCGCTTGGGCAGTATTGAACCTAGGCCTTCATTCAGCTCACCGATATCAATATAAAAACTTAATACATCACATATAAAAACAACTGAGGAAATGCAGAAAATATGAATGTATAAAAAGAGATACACAATTTATTTAGACAAGTTAAAACCAACTCAGGCTTGTATCCAACGAACCTGATAAGAACATATTTATACACATACATATATACAAGACATCTTCATTAACAATTGATCAAAAAAGATAAAAACAAATCTCGGGACAGAAAATAAGGAAAAATTGATTCCTATTAATAAAGGGAGAAAATACACAGGTAAATCAGAGATCAAATACTGATCATTATTATTATTGTTTCATCAGATTTTTTGTCTCCCAAAACTCAGAGTAGTTCTCCCTTTCTTGTGCATCGACGTGTTTCGGTGGGCAATCAATAAGTAGCCATCACCTTCTTCAGGAGAATAGAATAAACCATCCCATTGAAAAACAAGCCTTCAATTAAAAAAAGTATACAGGTAAGGACCAACTAATATATCATGTTACATAACTATCACAACCACAATCATATGTTACATTCTGCATTACCTCTATGTTAAAAACACTACAAACATTACATAACAGCAAACACATAGAACCACAATTTGTTAATATGCACATGTGTCCGATAGCATCATATTCGGGAACGCGCACTTTGGTTTCCCACACCACTAAAATGTTTCTTCCAAACAGGATTGAGGTATATCACTGATTATAATCAAAGTCTCAATAGCCAATCCCTCAAATAAGGATACACATTGCCCTCAGTATACATGAGAAAAGATCATCATTTTGCTCACAGAACGCCCAAAGATAAAGTGCACAAATTAAACAAAATTCGTGGGCATATTAGTATACCGTTCATCTGTATGAGCTTTTGGGCATATTGCACAAATACCTTACATTTCAATTAATACAAACTTGGCAACATTAACAGTACATAGTTACATATACATATGGTCATACCACTAAGAAAACACACAACATACCTTAAGCTTTCTGTTTCACAGTCATACAACTAAAAACACACCCCTTATCTGGTGGGCAGCATCCTTACTCAGGGCATAAACAATGTCTCAGAGGTATACTCGTAGCGCTCTTTGCCGAATCTAGAGCGATCTGAAAAAATCCAGAGGTATACGCAAAATTAGACCCATTGCCTTCTACTAAAAGTAGTACCAATTAAGTCTAATAAAGAGAACAAGGGCGCTAACCTTAATAGTAATGTCGCCAGAAAATATCACCTAGCACAGCAAAATTGCCTTCACTTGTAGCGGGAAGGTGTGATAATAGAATCCAATCCCAAAAACGTTCCAACGGATAATGGTGTTCTGTGAGAAATAAGTATGAGAGGACATAGTGATAAAAAATCAGTCCATCTAAAATTCTAATAATAGTGGTATCACCAAATTGTCAACCTCTTAGGCATACCTTAAGAGAATATTGCCGATAGATGTCTTTGAAACAGTGTAGAAACAGGAGGATTGCGGCACAAATATTTCTCTGGAACACAGAAGAGTCAAAATATCCTCAAAAGCGAACCCCCAATTCAGGTGGCATTCTAAAATCGAAAATAGAGGGTGTAGAACTGAGTGTTAGGAGCTGTTTATAAAAAAACTATTGCACCCAAGCCCGCCTTAAGGTATGCCTACGAGGTTGACAATTTGGTGATACCACTATTATTAGAATTTTAGATGGACTGATTTTTTATCATTATGTCCTCTCATACTTATTTCTCACAGAACACCATTATCCGTTGGAACTTTTTCGGGATTGGATTCTATTATCACACCCTCCCGCTACAAGTGAAGGCTTTTTTGCCGTGCTAGGTGATATTTTCTGGCAATATTACAATTAAGGTTAGCGCCCTTGTTCTCTTTATTAGACTTAATTGGTACTACTTTTAGTAGAAGGCAATAGGTCTAATTTTGCGTATACCTCTGGAATTTTTCAGATCACTCTAGATTCGGCAAAGAGCGCTACGAGTATACCTCTGACACATTGTTTATGCCCTGAGTAAGGATGTTCCCCACCAGATAAGGGGCGTGTTTTTAGTTGTATGACTGTGAAACAGAAAGCTTAAGGTATGTTGTGTGTTTTCTTAGTGGTATGACCATATGTATATGTAACTATGTACCGTTAATGTTGCCAAGTTTGTTTTAATTGAAATTTAAGTTATTTGTGCAATATGCCCAAAAGCTCATACAGATGAACGGTTTACTAATATGCCCACGAATTTTGTATAATTTGTGCACTTTATCTTTGGGCGTTCTGTGAGCGAAATGATGATGATCTTTTCTCATGTATACTGAGGGCAATGTGTATCCTTATTTGAGGGATTGGCTTTTGAAACTTTGATTATAATCAGTGATATACCTCAATCTTGTTTGGAAGAAACATTTTAGTGGTTTGGGAAACCAAAGTGCGCGTTCCCAAACATGATGCTATCGGACACATGTGCATATTAACAAATTGTGGTTCTATGTGTTTGCTGTTATGTAATGTTTGTAGTGTTTTTAACATAGATGTAATGCAGAATGTAACATATGATTGTGGTTGTGATTGTTATGTAATATGATATATTAGTTGGTCCTTACCTGTATACTTTTTTTTAATTGCAGGCTGGTTTTTTAATGGGATGGTTTATTCTATTCTCCTGAAGAAGGTGATGGCTACTTATTGTTTGCCCACCGAAACGCGTCGATGCACAAGAAAGGGAGAACTACTCTGAGTTTTGGGAGACAAAAAATCTGATGAAACAATAATAATAATGATCAGTATTTGATCTCTGATTTACCTGTGTATTTTCTCCCTTTATTAATAGGAATCAATTTTTCCTTATTTTCTGTCCCGAGATTTGTTTTTATCTTTTTTGATCTATTGTTAATGAAGATGTCTTATATATATGTATGTGTATAAATATGTTCCTATCAGGTTCGTTGGATACAGGCCTGAGTTGGTTTTAACTTGTCTAAATAAATTGTGTATCTCTTTTTATACATTCATATTTTCTGCATTTCCTCAGTTATTTTTATATGTGATGTATAAAGTTTTTATGTTGATATCGGTGAGCTGAATGAATGCCTAGGTTCAATACTGCTCAAGGGGGAATTATTTTCTGACATTAATCATTGTATAGGTCAGTGAAGTCAATGTTATTTTAAACTATCACTTTTAACATTTTTATGTAATATTGTGTGCTACACGATTTTATGTTGTGTATGATCATGTTACCGAATAAATTCTCTCTCTATCACTGCAATGTTACATTGTGTTACTTGTGTAACATTGTTTATGTAATTAGTTTTTTTGTTAAACTCTTTTTTATTAAATAGTTGCTCAGCATATACAGACAGGTGATATATTCAATGCCACTACTGATGTAACAATGAGTGGAGCATAGCACATTTTCGACATCCATAAATGTTGAATTATCATTATTGGCATACATATGCACAACAATCACTACAGGATATAGTTCAAAGTATGTTCTGACCCCTTACACTTACCTACCACTAAGTTCCCTGTGATGCCTCGTTCTAGTTCTATGTACTCTATCCATTGATATTATACCTTCTCCCACTTGAAGCTTTCTCTGGCAGATCACGTTCTCTGCCCACTGGAACCAATCCAGATCTGCTTTCCAATCAGCAACCCTCAGAGGACACTCAGCTCCCCATGCCCATGCAATGTTCCACTTGGCAACTCCAGCCACCAACATCAGCCATATTTTTGGCTATTTGTGCCACACTGCCTCCGTAGTTATGCATAGGACAAGCCACCGTGCCTCCAGGGCACATCCAAGCCTGTGACTCTAGACATCACTTGCACAACACCCTCCACTATTGTTGGATTTTGAGGCATGCCCACAGTATCCCAAACTGTTGCATCCCCTTCCGCACAGGTATGTGGTACATCTCCCAGTACGATGCATAAGCAGTCTGGGGGAGAGGATCTATGCAGTATCTGCAATTGTATAGGTGGATTAAATAGTTTTTAAGCACAAAATTAAATTAAATACATGTGTACACATTTTAGTTTTTTTGCCTCAATAATAATATTAAGTAGGGTGAATGTAATATCCCCAAGCAAGAGGACATTCAACCACATTTAACATCGGTTACGTTTTTTTTTTCAAATCAATACATTAAAAGTATGTTTCGGTCATCAATTTAGACAGAAAATTAAGCATATAGCATTAAACATGTTTAAATAAAGTACGGTGAAACACAAAGAAAACTATAAACAATCTACATCATTATTTTGTTGTACCTTTCAGGTGACAAGACAACAGGGAATACGTTACTACTGCTTAACTAGGCAGTGCATTCTATCTTCCAAAAAGGTACATGCAAATACAAAGTAATAAGATGGTCAACTATTGCAACTTTAATACTCTGTACTATTTTCATCTATATTCATATTCTTTCAATTCAATCTAGGAAAAAAGAAAGCAAAAAGTGACGCTGGAACAAACCAAACAACCTTGAACCAAACAACACCTTGTGCAGGAAACTAGATGAACTATGGAGTCCAGTATAAGTTATTTTGAGCAGTCCCAATATTTTTCTTTGAAAATAAAATATAGCAGCTAACAGTTCTTTCCACAGACTACAGTCAAGAAGGTGCTGTTTAAAGTGCATTTTGTCTAAAGAAAGAATCCGAAATTACCAAAATTGTTCTTGAACAGGAACAAAACTAAGCATTGTGGAAAAAGTAATGTAAAATGATCTAACAACAAGTTCAAAATCTACATATTTTTTAAACAATCTATTAGTAGTAGTAACAAGCATTTGCAATGCAAATTGGTCTTGCATTTGTGAGAGTTTGAGGTATTGGCGTTGTAAATGACAATGCCTTTTTCCCATGTGTTTTGGATTGAAGTGGATGTATGTGGTACGGAGTGGAATTATGTGGGTTGGATTGGAATTGTTAGTTTTTGAATTGTGTGTGGTGTGGAGTGGATTTGTGTAGTAAAATTATGTGGCATGGTGTGCAGTAGAAATATGTGGATAGCAATTATGTGGTAATGAGAATACTAGAATTATGTGGAGTGGGATTGTGCGTTATAGAGTGTAATTATGGGAAATGGCATTTTGTGTTGAGAATGTATGTGTCTGCAAAACAAGAAAAGTACTAACATAAGTTCCAGTGTATTAACTGGGTAACAGAAGTGTGGCAAAGCAAACCTAATTTACTTATGAAATGCAGTATTTGCGGCTGAAACAGCGGACACTGAAGGTTCATAACTGCCTTTAAAAAAGAAATGCAGATGATATAAGTTGATTGGCAATGACTGAGCGCCCGTTGGATGTGTGAAAAAATAAATGAAAAACAGACTAAATGCGGGAAGAAAAAAAACTGAAAAAATAAAATCTATAAACCCTAGAGTGAACTTTGCAATAATATTAGGCCAGAGTTAAGGTATTGGAGCGCTTTAAATGATGTGCTTTTCATTTCACAGGGACAGATTAGCTTTTTCCCTCCACTAAAGCACTGAAGAATGAAGTCATTTGCCCAGAATCACAAGAAGTTTAGTACACTGACGGAATTCCAACCTCGTTTCCTAATTTCAAAGGTGGCAGTCCTGTCTGTAATGCCACACCCTCTCCTCCATCCTATAAAGTGAGGGATAACATTACTCTTAAATTTAGCAATATTTCTGGATCCATTTTAGATACTCCATTTTAGATACTCATGTTACAATAGGCCAATTTTCTTTTAATTTAACAATATGTCTTTACTAATGTGCTTCTAGTTTGTCATGAAGTAAGTCCCTTAAAATACACGGAAAAGCCACACATCAGCAAGCTAAGACTGTAGAAGTGGGGGGGAAAAGCACACTGAAGCCTTAACAGTCTTAATCAAGTGAATATTGCGGCTGGGGAATTTGGCCTGCTCTCCAGAAAAATATGGCCCATCTGCCACTCCAGGACTTGCACAGCAGACCCGGAAGTGGTGACCCAGATGCACGAACACTCTGTGGCAGCGACCACATACTGAAAGTGGTAGGGGGCCGCAGGTGGAGAGGGCGGCAGATTGGGGAAGGGGAGAGAGAAATAAAATATAACAATACAAATTTTGAAAAGACTTACCTGCTGCGCTCACGCCTGCATCGATGTGCCTCTCGGCAGCCGACAGCAGGAAGGGGATGGGCCCTCAGAGCACAGGCTCTGCACCCAATACCGAACTTGCTCTCACAGTGCCAGGATTGGTCTGAGCGGCCTCGTTTGCCACTCAGATGGTGCATTTGAGTCTCTGCTGTTTCTCCAGCCCGGCTTTGTAACATAGCCAGGTTGGAGAAACAGAAGTGCACATGTGTGTTTGGCTGGCCTCAGACGGCTGGCAAAACACACATGCGCACTTATGAGGGCCCTTGACTCCTCTCCGACATGCCCGGCCCAGCCCCACCCCGCCCGATACTTTTGCATTGCAGGGCTCAGGCAGCATAAATAAAACTATACCATTACGTTATCATTTTATTTATTGTCTGCTGGCACGGACTATGGGGCGACACTCCTCCGCCATTATGGAGCAGCCGCCCCTGCGTACACGATTACCCAACATTTTGTATGGTGGCACCTGAAGTTGCTGCCCCGCTAGACAGCCACTGTCCTGAGTTTAACATGCTGAGGACCAAGAGCTGTCCCCATCCTACTTGAACAAGATGGGGATAGCAACAGCATATGAGGGAGCACTTTTATAGTTAGTTTCTGAGCGTCTGACTGCCTCTTAATAAGACTAATCAGTGAAATGTACAAAATAATAAAACAAACCTATGTGTACACGTTCTTTATAATAAAAGGTGGCCCTCTTTTATTCCATGCATCCTAGTGTTACAAGATAACCTCTCCGATCTCTGTATGGCATTCAATCCTCCATTTCCCGTTGGCTTCATTCCTCTGTGCCGTTGCTAAACCCTCGGCTATCCTTGGCCGCTCAACTCTCGTTGGCTTTTGCAAGACTTAGAGCTCATAGCTGCTTCAGGATTCCCAGCTCTTTCAGTTCTCACATATTCATCCCGATGGTGAACCTTTGCCTCGCAATAATGCTCATCCACCGGCTACAGAACTTACACGCCTGCTGGGCAGCGCTTAGGAACATAAGCGTGAATTGCCACAAACAAAGGCTATTGTCAAACCTGAATATACAGCCAGGACCACCTTTAGCGCGGTAGGGGTGAAAATATTTTTGAGGCAACCCTGCGATGAACTTTTCCAGGTGTTACTAAAAAATGGAAAACAAGTAGTTAAAGTGCAGTGCTCGTAAAACGGGTGCCGCTAGAGCCTGGAAAGCACTGGAAGTGCTCGGTGTGATATAAAAAATTGTATTTAGCCCTGGCTGCGGTTTAGGATCGGTTGGGCATAAGTGGAGAAGAAAACGGTTCAGTCTCCTACCAACTCCGGAGCACAGAGGCAGCCTTTCCCAGCAGCTGCTCAAGCAGAGGGGAGAGTCCTGGGAAAAGGATGTCCAAGCTGAGTTCCAAGAGCCTGGAAAGCGGGGTGTGCTGGGCTGGCATTTTGAAGCATAAATGAAGCAGTTAAAGACCTGGGCACAAGTGAATCGGGTGCCGCAAGAGCCTTGAAACCGCTGCATGTTGGTCCGCCATAGTGCCAATATCGGCCCACTCACCAGCCCTCCCGCAGCAACATACATGTAGCATAAGTAAGCAGACAAAACAACTTTTTGTTGGAGAAAAATTGCTGCAGGTTTATTAGCATACACATATGCCAACATGGTGGGTTATCTTAAGGCGATCCAAAGGCAAGCCACCCCTCGCGGCCTACCACCCAGGTGGGCGGGGGAGGAATATATACCTCTCCCCACCCCCCACCCCGGCCGGAAGTGACGAGCGGGTCTCTAACAGGGGTCGTGGAACACTGGGCTGCCCGGAGTGCCATCTTGTGGCACTAAGGGGGCTGCCCTCTTATGAGTGTCCCCTGCGGGGACGTGTCGGTCGGCCCGCATTTTTTTCAGGAAAGCAAGGTGTTACTAAAAATTGGAAAACAAGTAGTTAAAGCACAGCGCTCGTAAAGTAGGCACAGCAAGAGCCTCAAAATCACTGCAAGTGTGCTGTGCGATTTGAAAAAACGTATTTATTTAGCCCTGCAGTAAATTAATATGCGTGTAGTATCGGGTGAACGATCCTCCACGAACAAAAGCCTACATGTAGTATTTTGCCATGCAGCACATTATTATGCATACAGGATCAGGTTAATGCACAAACAAAAGCCTGCATTCTAACAAAATGTAAATGCCGTCGTAAACGGTAAACATCATTTACCACGAACCCAGGACACTGCATGGCATTACAACACAGGAGGTTACTCCGCAAGTCAGAACAACGACTTGCTCTAGGGGGCAGAAGAGCTTCCCTACTGTTGCACAGACTGGAGTTGGAATAGTAAATCATATCATTCCAACATCCACGCCCCCCCCAGAGCAATCGTTGTTCCGACTTGCGGAGTAAATGTAAATGTATGTGTCTTGTAAAGCGCACTGCTGCCCTGAGGCGTCGTGGCGCTGTAGACCGCTGGGGAACCCGTCCTGGCTATCCCTGTGAGATGGTCCCTACTGGGTATCTCCAAGGTGAAACCAGGCATCCCCGGCGAATGTGGGGGGCCGTTGTAGAGATGAGGCAAGCTAATGCCCAGAGTTGCCGAGTGTGATCCCTGGTTAGAGTAGGCACCGAGGTGAGAATTATCAAGTCCGCTGACCTTGGTCCACGACCCTGCCGCATCGGGAATTGAACCCTGGTCCCGGGCCGTTCTCTGCTTCCGGGTCTGCCGCCTCTAACCAGTGAGCCACACCACTCCACGTCCAGTAATGGAATGCGTTGTTACAACGCGGCATTTCTAAAGACTGCGTTGTAATGGCATGCTGTAAAAAAGACATGCGAGGTAACGTGGCATATTCATGGTAAACAGGAGTGTGCCGTACTGATACATGAGCTGATGCAAACAAATAAAAGAGTGCGCCTAAAGGCTACAAACATTTAAAAAAAGAGTAAGCTCAAGTAACAGGGGCAGGCTCCTGGGAGGGTCGGAAAGACCAAAAGGCCAGACTAATTAGGAATACTGGCCAAACCAAACAGCAGGAACAGGAGCCAATGTAAAAGATGGAAGGTGCTAGAATTCCCTATGCCAGATACAGCATACTTCGCAAAGCAGCGCATGAGCTGCTTAGGCTCGACCTAAAATTGGTAAACCTCTAGTGCCTTTTGGCAATGCTGTACAGCATCTATAAAATGCTGAAAAGCATGGCCAGAAAACAAATAAATAAATAAATTAATAAATAAATAAAAGGTACAATGGTGCCTACGGAGTGACAAGGGCGCATTTTCTTTTTGTATTTATTGATCCGAGATGGAGCTGTAAATAAAAAAAATGAAAGTGGAGTACTGCAAAAAAGCTTTTTTCAGGTGGCTGGGCTGAAAGCAATATGATGCTTGCCCCGCCCAAAACATATTTGTAAAAGGGGACTGAGGCAACTGGCATTGGGGGAGGCAACACAGAGTGGGTAGGGCAGGGATAAAGATTCACATGAGGGATGTAGGAAAAGCACACACGTTCCAAAGCAACCCGGAGCACAGGAAAGTTTGACAAAGAGAAGAAGCACATGTGACACAGAGCTTGCAGTACATAAGAGAAAAAGAAGCACAGAATGGGTATTTAAAGGGGCAAAACAACAAGAGGGAGAGTTCTGAAAAACTCATGCAGTAATAAGCCAGAAAGAAAAAAAGTAGTTCTCTAAAAGTGGGGGAGGAAGTATAGAAACCAACTAATCAGAGAGATGGTAAGAGGCTATGTTACATGGGAGGAACATACACAAGATGGACAAGCTGGGACAATGAAAGTTATTGAATAAGAAACAAAGAAATGAGAGTGACAACTAAGGCAACAAATAGAATAATGGGCAATAGGTGAGCTGTATGCCCCAGTAAGTTCTTGGAATACCCACAATAGGTCTTTTGCAAACAGACAGCAGTGCTGTCTGGTAGGCTTGACCTAATAAGAACATCTGAAAAAATATAAAGGTAAGCAAACAGTTAACATAGCAAAAGTCTTTAAACATTAAATATTACAGCATATCAGCAAGTATGTCAACTTCTTTGTGTTTTTTCTGTCTCTTTATTTTACCAGTGGGGTTAAAAAATTGAGGTCATGGCCCCTCCCACTTATGAGACTTCAAAGCAGGAGAACCAACCATTAAAACATATGGGGTGCCTATATTGTAAGGAAAGACACACTGAACCAAGAGCTCATTGGAAGTGCATACATTATTTCTCTACTCATTGCAGAGCAAGAGGAATTTCTCTGGGGGACTTTGTGGAAAGAACTTCAGAGCAAAACAACTCTGCCTGTGCAGTTGAAATAGATGTTTGAGAAACCTCTGAAAAAAAGAAGGCACTAGCCAGCACTTGCCATGAGTACCCAGGTGCAGTGTTGAGGTCACACAGAAGGTCCATATGCATGCTGTCAGACAGATGCATGCCATCCCAAATTTAAAAAGAATTATTAATAGAAAAAAGACAGTTGAGTAAAAATCGTCCCCAACTCAAAACCTTTGCTGACAAACATATATGAAGAAAAAACGAGTTTTACCTATGAACCCCTTTCTACTCTGACTCGTATATGCCTCATAAATGCATACTAATATTTGGAACACTCCATAAAATTGTATTCTAGAAAACAGTAAAATTGGATGATGGATGGAGCCTTTAAAACTACCTCCATTCATTCACCCCAATTTACACTGTGTATACTAAAGTAACTAACACTAATTTAGCTCTGGCTTTTGGATTACTATTAGACAAGCATCCTACAACATATACAAATAATTTTGACAGTAATTAAAGAAAAGCGAACAACAAGCTAACTGGTGAAAAGACTCTGAATTGGCAATGATTACAGCAGTAAAAACAACATCTACGCCGACACCCAAATTCAAAAATGTGTTTTCCATTTATCCAGGCAATCTGGAGAACATTTTAGAAAACATCCTTTGCAGGTGTCTACATGACTGATAGTAATTTACATTTCCTATAGGTAGATAATCTCTACACTGCAATTGTACAACCACAACATTTTTCAAACAATGTTAGACTTGGCTTTTTACTTTTACCCCCAGACTTTATGCTTTTTTTGGGGGAACACATTTTATTGATTTTATAAAGGTTCCAAGTGTACAAGTGACATGAGACAGACAATGTCTGCAAACATAGGCTCAATATAATGACAATCTCCCATATTTTCTTGAACCCCTCAGAGTAAACACAAGAAACATTATACAGTAACCCTGGTATAAACCCATAACATGCAGTGCCTCGGTTTAAATTACAGTTACATTTGAATTCCACATCAAAGCGATCGTGTCCTATTAGATGATCTATTTTCCTGACTTCACACAGTTCTAGTAGTCTCACCTTCAGACAAGCCATCTGTGACTTTATGTGTTTTCATGGGGACAGACTTTATGCTTTTTGACTCCTGTATTTCTCGTTGGTTACCGCTATTCAGTGCCAAAGTGCACATGTAAGTTGTGTTATGATTGTTTTTCCATGATTGGGATATTTGATTTACTAGTAAGTCCCTAGTGCAGTGCACTGTCTGTGCCCAGGGTCTGTAAATCAAATGCTACTAGTAGGCTTGGAGCACTGGTTGTTCCACCCACACAAGTAGACTTTCAAAGGTGTTTCAGATCGGCCACAGCAGAGACCGCACATGGTTTTTACTGCCATGTCGACCTGGCAAGTGCACCCACTCTTGCTCAAGACGTTATAAGACGTTATATATATCACTCATGCTCGTACAGGGTATTTGAATGTGGCAGTAATGTGCAACTACTGTTAATTTTTTGTTCACGTGTTGGCCGTTACAAAACGAAGGTCTTACACATACTTTTTCCATTTGAAGATACAATAAGATCTTTTATTTTCAAGGTAACAAAACTTTAACTGAACACTTGTTATATAGTGTATTGTGTATAGTTAAGTCACGTCACTTAATTTAGAAGATACATTCTAAAGAACACACTTTTTATGTTTCCAAGTACACAGTTGTTCAACAAAGTTACCAGGTGTTCAGAGAAGTGATCCAGTTTTGTCTCGCGGTTTTCGCTGTTCAGATTGCTATGATGTAAGCTTTATTGACACACATTGGAATATGGAAAGGGCCATGATGGGTAATTTGGTTACACGTAGAATATAAACAATAATCACCAGGGTGAGAACACCAGTGGTTGTATTATCGCTCGGGGTTTTGCTCTTTGTGAAATTGTGTAAGCATGTTTGTGTTATACACACAATACATGCAGCGAACACTTTGGTGAGATAATCATTGGTTGAGCCCCCCCCCCTACCCCCAGCACCATTTTTAAATCACGCTTGCATGGATCGGTTGGTAACCGGTGAGAATTAATATCTTTGCATGGAAGTCACGGACATGGCACACCAATAATTAAAGGAATGATGTTGGTTCTTTTTCACAGTTGGTTCTTTTCCATAGTTAATGCTTTGCTTGCCTCAATAGTCTTGCTCATGTTTGTGTAATTGATTAAGAAATGGAGACAGTGAAGAGAATATAATCTGTTAGTGAATATATTTAATGATTATTTTTGCAGAGTCCCTTGATGAAGGATGCCAGACATCCTAAATGCATTGGGATTGAACTGAAAACAGACGACATTTGAGATTTTTTGTCTTTATTTCAATTGTTTCTTTCAACTGTGATTTGATTGTTTATTGAGAATATTAACAGTCACAAGTGTGTATATACATCAAAAGTTCAGTTTTGGAACATCCACGAGTAGTGTACGAAGCATTTTTTGTTCAGAAATTATAAACTTGTTTATTCTTTGCCTACGGGCCACAAGTGTTGAGCACTCTGTGTCCAGGAAGCTACAGCGTTCTGGTTTATTCAAAGCGATCCCACTTGTAAGGCCCTAACCTTCTGCTTAGGTACATGTAAGGCACCCCTCAGGGATACCCAAGGTACCCCCTGGGCAGGGTGTAGTGTAGGTGAAAGGTAGGACATGTACTGGTGTGTTTTACATGTCCTGATAGTGGAATACCGTGTATTTCGTTTTTCACTATTGAAAGGCTATCTGCACCATAGGTTAACATAGGACCTGCCTTGTAACATCTTACAAGCCCAACTTTCTATTGGGACAAGATAGAGAAATGGAGTTCAGGCTTCCTGAATTCAGAATTTAATAATAATTCTTTTATTGGAGATGATTTTTGTTTTGTGTGTTTGAGAATGCCACTTTTAGAAAATGGGCATTTTCTTGCTTAACCATCATCTGTGCCTCTGCCATCTGCAAATTCACCATCCAGGTTTGAAGTGACAGGAGCTGGGGATGTGCATTCACACTAGACAGACAAAAGGGGGGGCATATGTGTATCTTACCTTTCCTGGGTGACTCATAGACAGGCTGAATAGACCTGGCTGCCTTTAGAGTAGTAGGAGGAGTTGTCACTTGGACATAAATGGAATGTGGCGGCTTTCCACAAAGCTGTATCCACCTTAAGCCTGGCCTGCACCAGGCAGAACTGTTTTATGTGTGCCAGAGGAACTTTGTTTGTAGCCAACTTCAAAGGAAAATGTGGTATATATATTAGGAAATTAAAAAAAAATGATGAGAAAGAGGAGGAAACTAGAGAGCTCGTTCGTCTCCCCTGGAGATATATATAAACAAAAGAGAACGAGCAAAGAGCTATGCTCTAGAGAACCTCAATTCAAGGTTTTATTGAATTAATGCATTATCAAAATTTGATTTGCATTTATTAAATTTAAGACACCTTGGTGGGGGAACCATTTGGTTTGTTAGAAGAACCCTCAACCACCAACCTAGTTGGTGTCATGCTTCATCATTGGGTTCCCACCCGGAAGTCTGAGTGTCTCCCTGGTGTGCTTTGACGCTTGATTACAGTGGAGCTGTTTTTTTTCCATTTTTTTGGGCAAGGTGAGTTCCGGGATAGTGAAAAGTTAAAGCAACCTACAGGATACCTGATCCTTTAATATATGGTTCCTGGGGTAGGATTAAAAATGACAATTTTTGATGGACGTGAGTGAGCCACTGGTCTTGCACAGGTTTCCAATTAATGTACAAAAGCGAGTTATTTTGTGAGAGGTGGTCTAAATGTTTCAGCCATAAATGTAAATTAGAATGCTTTCTTCGGGGCACGTGGCTCAGAGTAAACCCTGAGCTCATGTAGAACTATGCACACACGCTAAGGTGCACATAGGGATGTAACTTACGGTTATTTACTGTGAATGGATCACGAGAGAAGAACAAATAGGTTTTAATACTGGCGGCCAACCTTGACGCACGTGTGACAATAGGCGCAGATTCCCCCCGGGATCTATGTCACGAAAAATTCTTGTAATTAAAGTATAGGAACTTTGATGGGAAATAACCGTTTGACTGCTCAAGCCAAGCTACCAAGGGGGTGAGCCACGGACTTTGTGCTCGACCTTTTGCTGCTGTTGGGTGTTGGACTACCAATCCCAGGAGACCCTGAAACACCCTCCCCTGGGGACCCGATTGCTCCGCCCTCCTGCTCTACTTAGTGGCTGGCGGCCCCCGCTTCGCGGGAGCCGCTCGTAGCCGCGGACTTTGTGCTCGACCTTTTGCTGCTGAGGGGTGTTGGACTACCGATCCCAGGAGAACCTGAAACACCCTCACCTGGGGACCTGATTGCTCCGCCCTCCTGCTCTACTTAGCGGCTCGCGGTCCCCTCTTCATGGAACGCGCGCGTTGGGCAAATCCAGGGCCAAGGGCGGGTCCGTTTGAGCCCGTTTGAGCCCGTTCGAGGCCGGTAGAGGCTGGGCTGGGCCACCCCTCTAAGCTTGTGGAAACCGCAAAAGGCAATACACACATCGGTTGTACCCTGTAGCTTCGCTATTTGTATTATTTTCGCATCATGTCACTGCGTAATGGGACAGGAAGGAAAGGAGCGGGAGCAGGGTATGTTGCAGGGACACTGGATCAATTTATTATGAGGGCTTCCTCAGTTCTGGCACACGAACTAGCTCTAACGGAACGCTCTCTATGGAGTGTCAAAAAGATCATCTTTGGGGGCCATTCAGAATGCGAGTACGCCAGACAAACAAGGCCAGGCTAACATGGCAATTGTCGCGCAGGAAGATATCATAGGCACACAGGCCTCCACACATGCCAACCCAGCCTCCTTAACACCAAGGAACCTTGGAGACAATCCACTCAACAACACAGACGCGGGGGGGGGGAAATAGCCACTGAGGAACACCGCTCACCAGCTGACCCCTTCGAGGGGGGCAACCGTGAAAAGAAAACGAGGAGCAGCCCGACCAGGTATTCAACAGAAAGGGAAGAAGGCCCAAAACTACCCGCAAAATACACAGAAGGAGACTGTTATTGATATCGCCATCGATGCTGACATTTCCCAAGGAGCACAGGCAGGGGGGGCTGCATCAATCAGCGGTGACCCAGCGCCTATAGAGGGCTCCTCGCAGACTGATGAACCATTCTGGAGAAAGATGGAGGCTCTATTAATAGCTCATCTAGAGCCCCTGGGGAAACGACTAAAAGCAATTGAACTGAGACTGGGGAAGGCGGAAGGGGTGATAGTGTACATTGGGCAGTATGGATGATAAGCTAGAGAGGGGCACCCATTCGAAGACTATAGGAAGGGAGGCCGAAAGGGAGGGCTCAATTGACCCAAACCTCACCACCATACCCAGGTCAGATATCGCTGTACAACCCCCGGTGAGAGACAAATCGGGGGGGGGAATAGATGCCAGGGGAACAAATGTTCCAGATAGGTTACAGGGGACGCCAGGAAACGAGGAGACGGAAAGAAATGTTGTAAAAAAAGTGCAGTCTCAGTTAGATCTACCCCTGATTGTGCACCATATGTCGCTGTCTTGACGCGGGTCCCTGAGCTCAAAATCGAAGTTGAGGAATCGTACGATCAACTGAAAAACAAAACAATACACTGGTTAAACTGCAACAGGCCTCTGCAGCGAGAAGCCCACTATAAGATCCTCTTCGTAAGGAGAGTAAGTTGGGTGGGAAATAACCAAAAAAAGTACCAGGGGATTGTACTGTGGTGAACTTTAAACATCCTAAGGTGGCGCAGTATGTCACACGGGATCCTCAGAGAGGAATGAGATCAAAGATAGAGGCACAAGATTTAAGATATTTCTATGAAACTGAAATTAAGGCATCCGAGGGAGGGCAGTGGGAAGACCATGAAGGGTGGACAGTGCAGCCAAACAGAGGGAGGGGAAGGATATTCAGAGAGGAATGAGCACTTGGGCAACGGTGCTCAGGGATCACACATACACGAGAGTGGGGCAGCGCAAACGAGGGAAGGGTATGTGCCTCTGCTGTTTAACAAATATGCACCACTGGGATGGGGCAGACATCTTAGTGAAGTTGACTGACTATCAAATGAAAAGAAAGACAAGGAAGGGGAGTTACAATTAAGAACACAAGTAGGGGAGCGTACAAATAGAGTGTACTCAAATACGAATTATGAGGCACCATGTAATTTACCCCAAATCATACCCACAGCTAATCATATACCCAGTGAAACCAACATTATCGTTGAACTCCCCTCCAGTGGCCACTGGAGCACCCTTGAATTAGTGTCCTGGAATGTGGCTGGTCTATCAGCCAAATTCCAGAACATTGAGTGGCTGGAATATATTAATAGATTTACCATAGTCTGTGTCCAGGAAACCTGGGAAGTGGAACCGACCAACTTTAATTTGGGGGGATTCAAAGCTTTTGGTGTCCCAGCGGTTAGATCTACGGCAGGTAGAGCACAGGGTGCTACAGCGTGGCTCCAGAAATCATTTCTGATCAATACACACCATTCCCCTGAAACCTTAAAACACACAAATCCTGCAACAGTGGGGCCCATAACACTGCGCATTTATCCTGTTCACTTACACTTGGCTTCAAGGCTCTGGTGAATCATAATGGAGAAATGCTGTAACATTTGGTGAAGCGTCTAAACCTATTTATTTATTCATTATTTACACCTGCAGATTTAACATTTAGCCATGGATTAAATTATTCAGACACACCACCATAGTGGCAATGGATCTGCTAGAATGAAAATTAGGCGTAGGAAGAATCAAAGACCAGCTTTTACTTCTTCATTTTCTAATCTTTATTCAAAGCAAAAAACGTTATCATGTCTGACATTTATGCATTAGTAAATCTTTATTCAGTAAAATCTTAAACTTTATTTCAAACTGATCATTTTATTTGAGCTCAAGAAAAATCGCTTCATTTTTTAGAAGACAGTTAAAAAATTAGCAAAGAACAGATAGTTCCAAAATCATTCAACCCGAACATCCCTAACTAACACCCTCATCTTATCCTTCTATCCTGCAAAGCAAACAAGTAAAAATCATAAGTGTCTTACATCCAGAAATCGGTCAGCAATCGGGCAGCATCTCCGATGGAAATGGCAAAAGCGACCCCAACTAGAACAAACCAGGGGTTTTTATACCCTAAATCCCTAACTTAATCTATCTAAAATGTAACTACCATCTCTTATTCAGAATTTCATTGGACAATTTCGGGGTGGGTGAGCATCATCTCACCATTACAGCATCATTTTTTTTAACATGTCAGCAAGAAAGAAAGGGTAATTGTTTAAGTTAGTCCGTGGCCTAGACATTTCCGTGTCCTTGTAACATCCACAAACTCTCCCAGGCTCTGAGCATTACATTTTCCAGGGTTGGCATCCATCCTAGAGGTTCCGGGCCACAGCAGCCTTGAACCTCCTCGAGCACAGGCAGTTCACTCTGACTTGCAGGTTTTGGCGCGCCTGCGCAGTTCAACTCTTGCTCACAGTTTACCCGACCGTCAATTTTCTAGATAGGCCTCAGAAGCCACTTTTGGAACTATCGTAAAAACAAACACAAATTTACATTAGCTAATGAATTTAAACCCATTCTGTTTACCTCCCACCTTACTAATATTTCCCAATTAATTGTTACCTTGCACATAAAAATAATGTTTGCACTTTACTCTATGGTTGGTTAATTTCGCAAAACATGCAATCAGTAAATATTAATGTTATGGGACATTAACTTTACGAGGGGTACACAAAATGTTGTGTTTGCTACCTCGCTCCATCAGGGGGGTCTCCTGATATGGGTTCACTTGAGTCTGGATGGGTTCTGGAAGGATCTAAAATGGAAATCGGACTGTACTTTAGCTGTACCGTTCAAAAGTAAGGAACTCAACCTAACTCTAGTCAATTTCTATAACGCGGGAGGCTGCAGAGCTGGAGGAAAGATTGGGGGAACACAGGGAACGGGAGACAGGCGTGACGGCCCCATTGATTTTAATAGCAGGGGATTTTAACTGCCATTTGTGTCCAAAACTGATACCGTTCACGGAAGATTGGACATCCTGTAATGTAGAAGAAGGAGCCCACTTTGATCACACGGCGGAAGGAAGGGAATTAAGCGGTGTGCTGAAAAGGTAATGCGTGGAACATTCAATGGATTTGCTATCCACTAAAGAGGGCATAGTTCTTATATTGATTTTATATTTGTATCCCACCTGTTAAAACAGCGAATTCTGGGGTTTGATATAGAGTGTAGTGGTTTTAGTGACCACAACCCACTAACAGTGACAGTGGCAGTGTCAAGGGTTAGTACGGCAATAAGGAGGGGGACAGCAGGCATTAGGGAAACGGTCACGGATCAAAGACGGCGCCTAAAATGGTCCAAACTTAATGGAGATAGCTTTTATAAATCACTAATGGAAGAGGGGAAACAGCATCTAGAGGTGTGTCTAAACCTAGAGGTCAAGGGGTCCCCACTCGTCGTGGCATTGGAAGAAATAGGGCGGCTAGTGGATAGCCTAATGCACACGACAGGGAGGGGAACAAAAAAGATTGAGCCCAAGTGGTTTGATAGAAGGTGCTCCCTAGCCCAAAAGAACCTCAGAGCTGCTTTGAAAGACAAGCTCAGAGATACTCAAAGGGTCATGCACTGCAGACTTACATATAAACAGGCAGTAAGGCGCCGGAAGAACGCGCTCCAAACCCAAACATGGGAAGATTTAAGAGGAGCGTCAGAAAGAAGAGACCTTTCCACTTCTTGGTCAATAGTCAATAGTCCTTGTTTCCAAGATGGAAACAGCTCACAGATTGCGTCTACTGTGCTACCTGAACAGTGGGTAGAACACTTTAGAGGGTTGTATAACAGGGGGACTATTGTGACCCAGGAATATGAGGCCAACTGGGAGAGTGGGATTGAGGTGCCAGTATTTACATTAGAGGAGATTGTGGGGGGCATCAATGGCCTTACACAAAACAAAGCCCCAGGCCCAGATGGAATCCCAACGGACCTTTTTAAAAGTAAAGTGGAACTGTGGGGCCCAGTTTTAACAAGAGTCATAAATGAGGCCATAGTCTCTGGCCTACCACACTCATGGTCAACGGCTACTATAGTGCCCATTTTTAAAAAGGGAAGTAGGGATAGCCCACAGTGTTATCGTCCCATCTCTTTGATAGATGTATCAGCCAAAGTGATGGGCCGGGCTGTCTTGAATCGCCTTATGAGCTGGGAAGAAGAACACCATGTGCTCACTGATTTCCAATATGGTTTTTGGGCATGCAGATCCACGACCGATCAATGTCTAAACGTATATTTACTGGTGACAAAATATACAGTAAAACATAAGGAAAAGATCTATCTAGCATTCATGGATCTGGCAGCAGCCTTTGACTGCGTGAATCGGGAGACGCTTTGGACTATAATGTCCAATTTAGGGGTAGAGGCCGGTCTCATTAAGATTCTGAGAGCCCTTCACTGGAACACATTTGCAAAAGTGAGGTACAATTTGGAGGGAGAGAACACTGAGTCCTTCGAGTGCACAAGTGGGGTCAGGCAGGGGTGCATCTTGGCCCCCTTTCTCTTCTCTTTATATATAAATGGCCTTGACAATCTTTAAACTAAAAGTGAACTCACCCAGAATAGGAAGCAGACCAATTCCTGTATTGCTCTACGCAGACAACGCAATCTTGTTGGCTCGCACCCCACTTGGACTGCAGCGTCTGATAGAAGGGTTTGTAGATTTTATGAATACTTCAGATCTATCTGCCAACCTAGGTAAATCATATATTATGGAGGTGGGGCCAAAAAACTTGGGCAAATAGTTTAATTACAAAATAGGCACAGTAAGTTTAGCGAAGGTGCAGACCTTTTCTTACATGGGCATTTTATTTGACAGGGGCCTAAATTTTAAATCACTGATCGAAGAACGCTGCAATAAGTTAGTATCAAGCGCAGGTGCATTCATGAATTTTGGCCTCAGATTGGGGCGATGGTCCCCTGAGCAGATGCTGACTTTCTATAACTCGATTTGTTGCGCAAAAGTGGCATATGGGGCTGAACTGTGGGGGATGGCGGAGGTACATAAACTGCAAATAGAGGAAAATAAATACCTGAGAAGCCTCCTCAAAGTCCCTCAGTGTGTATCGTCACATATTTTACATGAAGAACTGGGCTGTGAATACTTAGAGGACAGGGTGAGGAGTAGGCCTCTTGTTGCCTGGCTAAAGATTTGGGTCAACCCAGATGCCAGTTTGACTAAACAGATAATCACTGACTGCCTGGGGAGGGAGTAGGGACTGTCCATCCCCTGG
Organism: Lissotriton helveticus; assembly: GCF_964261635.1. Lineage (NCBI taxonomy): Eukaryota > Metazoa > Chordata > Amphibia > Caudata > Salamandridae > Lissotriton > Lissotriton helveticus. The sequence goes on from NC_136059.1 coordinate 1,340,978,935, forward strand.
CTTAAATATGTAAAGGACTGCCTGGATAGTATCGGGTGCGCAGATCTTTTTCTGACACCATCCTGTATTACAAAGCGGGATCAGGCTAGAATAAAGGAGATGCTATCTATACGCAAAGCCAAAGTATGTGAGAGGGAGGCCAGAAACAAACCTTCAGTTAAGGCACATGCAGTAGTGAGATCTTGCAGTGGTTTGGAGCCTTACCTCGCCCTTGTACATAACGCCCAGGATAGGTTTTTATTCACACGTTTAAGACTCAACTTTTTACACCATTTATTAGCCAAACCAGCGGGTTTTACAAATTTAGTTGAGTCAAAGGGTCCTTGCGGCTGCGATCATCGATCTCCGCAGGATACCCTTCATTTTGTACTACTATGCCCATTTTATTCAATGCCCAGGCGTCGCTTTTTAATATGTGTGTTCAAAAAGGCCAATCTTAGATCTGTGAAAGAAGCCCTGATATTTTTACAAATGGCCCAAGATCCCCTGACTTTATTTTGTGTGATACATTTTTTAAGATCATCAGTTAAATTAAGAGATACTAGGGGAATTTTTTGAGTAATCGCATCATAATTCTGTTAGAAAAGTGGAGAAGAGATTGTGGTTCTCAAACAAGGTTGGTGTAATTAATAGCATTGTATTCCCCCTGATGTGATGACTTTTATTTTAACTATTTATGCTTGTATGTTTTTATATACTGTACGTTTATGGTGTTAAAGAAAAAAAAATGCAGAATAAAGAATATGATATATATATATGATATATGAGCTGGGGTTATTTTAGACGTGTAATCCTCTTATCCTGACTAGATTGGTGGATTGTGCCTGGCTTAAGTGCATACCCTAGCCCAAGAGAAAACCCATTTCTAACAACCAACAAAAAATATTTGACACCTTTGCTAAATTATTTTGAGGAAACATGGTTTTGCCATCTACACATTTTGCTTTCAGAAGAATTCCAAGGTTTTATACTGATTGGTGGAACTGCTACTCAATCTTCTTAACAGGAGGAGCAAAAACTAATTATTAGGAGTGTGCAAAATTATCACAATTTACTTTTGCATATTTACGTAAAATTTCAGCAAAATTCAGCCTAATTGCACAAAATGCAAATTTGTCATTTCATGCTATATTTCGTGAACTGCACCCCCAAATTTTTGGTACAAGGATGCAGTTAAAACACCACATACAGGCGTTTGCTTTCTATTGTTCAAATGCGTTCGTGGCAATAGCAATTTTCACAATACATTTTTACTGCGAATGCCATTTAATTACGCAAAGTGGTGTAATCGTATCATTTTGGGATTTTTGCTTAACAAGAAAATTCCCCAAATTATGTGAATTACGCCAGTGTGATGTACATTTTGCCTAGGCCTACTAACAATGCCATTGAGAGAAGGCATTACTCGTTTTTAGCCTATGTAGGAAAAGCTCACCCCAGTTTCGATAAGTTCCTGGAAATTTTTGAAAACGGACAAACGTTTCCAAGAAATACAACCAGCACAAGATAGTCTGCAACCAGAGTTATTATAAAACACAAAAGAAATGAAAGAACATCTCCTTTTGAGGATTTAACAATATGGCATGTTTGGAAGTACAGACTAGCTGGAAAATATTTTGTATAACAACTCACTAACTTTCTCCATACAAGCCTGCCTTGACAATGAAACCAATCAATTAGCCAAAACAGCCCCCTTCCACTCTTACTTTCCAGCATAAAACAAAAAACAAAACACACAACTCTCAAAATTTGACACAGAATTTTGTATTCTAATTTAAAAAGAAAATTATACCTAGAGAAGTTTTTTTCTTTGAATAGAGATGGTTTTAGAACTATTCCTTCCACTTCCACTTGGATAAATGCACAATCTGTTGACTAAACCATCCAATACCCAAAAAGTGTCATAAAATAAACAGAAAAATAGAATGATTGTTTTACTTAATATTTTTAACAAGCGTGTATCATTTTTTTTAAAGGACTCCAGTTCATTGGCAAGTAATCCACATAGCATACCTTTCAAAAACCTGACAAGTGTAGCAATAAATTACTACAGTTATAAAATGTTTCCTTTCAAATGAAGAAAAGAATGTAGGGAAAATTAAGTCACATTTTTATACCGGATACTCCCCTTCAATGAAATGTAATGCACAAAGAAGCCAATCAAAATTATATATGACCATCAAACAAAAACCCCAATGCTTTAAAAGTTCAAAAGTAAAGAGATGATCGTAGTGCTGTAAAATAACTGCACTCTTCTACTTCTCTATATTTAAAAACTCCCACAAAATCACATAGCATCCTTCTGTCCTTGACTGTGATGCTTTAATTTTAAGTTTAAAATATATATACAAAAATGTTAAAATTATTATTTACGTTTTTAAAACATACCATTAAATAACTAAAATAAAATAAAAATGTTAATAAAAAATATAGTTTGATAAAACATTTAATGGACTAAAGTTATTTCATTTAAAATTAAATATATTTATTTTTTAGAGGAACAATATGTGCAATGTATTTTTGAATGTGCATTGAAAAACAATTTACCTTAGATAAAATATCAGTTTTAAATACCAACACATTAAATTCTATTAAAATAACAAATCACTACCCCTCAATAAAATACAAAAAAATAAACAAATCCACCCTGAACCCCAGTATTTTAAGAATAGCTCATCATGTGTAGCTACTTAGCTGCTCTAAAATAATAAACCCAGAGTGCCTGTAACCCTTTTATGTCCCCCTAAAACCTAACACACTAACAAACAATTTAAAAAAGAAATATCTACAACCCAAAAATAACCACAATAATTAAATATACTTTCCCCTTAAATATCAACATAATAGTACACTCCTCACACAAGGACGATATAACCCTTGCATCCCATCCCTAAAATGTAACACACAAATATTTCTTTTTATAAATAAATACCTGCACCCTGAACCTACAAACAAGGCAATTATTTAAAACACCCGGACTACCCATAAAAACCCAACCCATAGCCCTAAAAATCCTTTTCAACCCCTAAACCCCAACTCCATCAATGAGCCCCTAAAATCCCCTACTACACTTGAACCCACCCCACCCATGAGACCTATGCACTACTATTTACCTCGACTTACCATTACAATGTAATGACCCGCTTTGTAAACTAATGCAATGTAACAACCCCTGATGTAAACGTTACCTCAAAGTAAAAGCATTGCAATAAATGTATCACGATGTACTGATTGTGAAGTAAGCAAGTATATCAGTAGGAATGTTTGGAGATATTTTATTTTTTTTGTCCTCATCTCACCAATAAGCGTCTGCAGATCTTGATGAAAGCTGTTGTTACCAACTGGGCGCCCTATGGCTTGCTGCACTTGCTTAGGTCAGCCACACCAGCGCCATTTGATGACGGCTTGGTGTAATCATTGGACCGGGAGCAGCCAGCTGGAACTATATTAATCTCAAATCCCGGCCCCAAATCATTAGGGGCTGCCAGATGTTCACCGTACTTTCCCCAGTTCCCCTTTGATCTAAACGATCCATGGCAAACGTGGCTTTAAGACAATCCTCACATCTCGGGGGCTGTGGTTCTTTCCACCTCATGAGCCGGGCGAGTAACACCAAATATAGCAACAGCCTTCTGTGAGTCTGCGATAGATTCAAACTGAACACTCCATCCTCACCAAAAATGATTAGAGAAGCGTTAACCTAAATTTTGACTTTAAAAATGCCACATAGGATGTCCCCTACTCCCTTCCAGAAGGCTCTAAGTTCAGAACATTCGTAGAAGATATGAATATCATTCGCATTGAGAGTCTTGCACCTTGGACATTTTGGGGTGGATAGTGGGGCAAACTTGGCTATTTTAGGTGGTGTATAATAAAGTCTGTTGATGACAACAAAGTGTTTTTTCTTTAAGCTGGCCGGTTGAAAAAATTTATAGAGCAGCTTCAAAGAGGGCTCATACAGATCTACGACGTTGGACTCAAACGGGGACTGATTTCAGACTGTATATTGCGGGGGTGTTCCAAATCATCTGCATCCAAAAGCTTCCTATACCAGATAGAAATCTCTTTCCTTCTAAGTTGTATTGTTTGTAGGAACTGCTCTGTCCCCCTGTCTCCTCTTATAACCCCCTTTTCCGCTTCAAACCAGGATACAAGTTGTAAATATTTAAACCTGGAAAAGCCAGTTCCAACCTTAGCCCTTAATACCTCCCACGGGTGGATTCCTCCTGTTGCTAAAAGTTCTGACCAGACACTGATACCCGCCCTTTTGATTGGTATTTCGAGACTATCCTTCAGACAATGCGGGGTCCCGGGGAAGTCCCATATAGGTGCAAAATCTTAGTAATACCTGATCCCCCACCTACATCTTACTTTATACCAAATTTCCAAGGCCGCCCTAAGAACCTTCAAGTGGACTCGTTTAAAGAACCTCGGACCCTCAAACTTGTACAAGAAACCTTCTCCACCACCTCCACCCTCCATCCTGGCCATTTCGCCCAGCAGCCTCCCCCAGGAAGTCTCCTCCGGTTTTAGACGTAACATCTGGATGCTTTTAAGTATTAAATCATTTTTTATTGAAGGATTGCCACACAAATTATCATACATTGACCAGTATAGCCATTACATTCGTTGGTATATCGCAAATTTAAGAATCAAGGGGATAATGAGTCCAGCCATGCTAGTGGGAATGTAGACTGTCGAAGAGAGCTAATGCAATTCAGTCCCGTAATAAGAAAAAACAGAAAAAAGAATACATAACCAAACCCCCCCCTCCAATCCACTACCCTACCCTACCCACCCACCACCCATGTTTAATGTCCACCGCTTATTTCACCCAGGTCCACATATCACCTAACCAGGCCCTCTATACTCCGTCTCCGAGAGACGTAGTAATCTAAGGTATCGGGGACAGGTGACCTCACGGAGCTCCAAGGACAGCAAGGACATGAAGAGCTGCCACAGCTCTGCATATTTGGCTCCCTCCCCAGCTACTGTCAGTGAAAGCTTCTCCATGCCAAGCACTAGCCAGAGGCGGTGGAGCCACCCGTGAAGTGTAGGAACATGCGCAGTCTGCCAGTGTGCAAGAATGTTTTGCATTGCCGAGCCCAATGCGATCGCAATCAGATGACCTCTGCGGGAGCGCAGCGGGTACGTCAAGCAGTTTGGTAGCCCCAGGAGAACGTATGATGGGAGACGGGGGATCTCTGTATCAAAGTGCGCATCTACCTCGTCTAGAATCTGCTTCCAGTACCCCTGGAGTTGCACGCAGTCCCAAAGCAAATGCACTAGTGTGCCCACCTGCCCGCAGCGGCGCCAGCACAGTGCATCCCTATTGTGATCCATTTCATGGAGACGTTCGGGGGTGTAATACCAGTAAGTCGTAATTTTGGTGAGGGTGTCCGTGAGCCCCATGTGGTATGCAGAGTGTCGCGCTCTATAATAAATACCCTCCCACTCCTTACGACTAAGTGTCCTGCCTAATTCCCGCTACCAGCGCTATAAAAGTGTGTGTATTTAACTTGTAGCATCTTGTATAGATCGGATATTATCTTGTGTGCGAGTAACCAATACTCGTAGGGTGTAAGACGTCTATCTGCCACGGAGCGCACTTGCTCAATAAGCGCCCAATGCCGAGCCTGCAGGTATCGAAGCCTCTCTTCTTCTGGCAGCCTGTATTCCTGCCTAAAATGGGAGAAGGGAATTATCCTCTCTGTTGTGTACATATGATAGAGGTACCGGCATCCTGCTGGCCTCCATTTCGCGTAGGCCGCTGAATCCAAACCCGGAGTGAAATCGGGATTATCGTGATTATCCATGATAGGGGTAAGGGGGGACGGGAAGGTGGTAAATTCATGGCTAACGTTTGTCTGGTCCCAGACTTCCAGTGGAACCCTGGTAATATATGAGGCATAGAGACTGGGGGGTCTGTGCTGTTTACGATGGAAAGGAATTTCTTGCAGGGGCCTAAGAGCCACTGCCTGGTCCTGGTCCCGGAACAGCCAGTGCTTTTCAGACTCGCATCTACTCCACTCCACCAAAAAACGGAGCAGAGCTGCCTGAAAGTAGAGCGTCAAATCTGGAAGCCCAATTCCTCCTCCCTCTGGTGGGAGCATCGCCAGTCGTAGCTTCAGACGCGGTTTTCGCCCTTTCCATATGAACTGAGCCAACTCCGACTGTGTTTGCTTTATCCAATATAGAGGGGGCGGTAGAGGAATAGTGTGAAATAAATATAAGATCTGAGGGAGGACAGTCATCTTGATTGCCGCGACTTTGCCTAACCAAGACAATGGGTAGTGTTTCCACCGCCCCAACTCCCTTCGATTCTTAGTTCTCAGCAGAGCGTAGTTGATAATAACTGTATCCCTCAGGGAGGGGGCCAGCTGAATCCCCAGATAGGGAACTGCCTCTGTCTCCCACTGAATGGGGAAAGAGCCTTGCAACAGATCCTGGGTGGGTTTCTCTGAAGACAGGTCAAGGGCCACGGACTTACCCATGTTGACCTTGAACCCGGAAATCCGACCAAACAACTCCAGGTCTTCAAGACACGCGGGCAATGCGTCCTTCAGGTGGGACAATAAGATCAGGACATCATCCGCATATAAGTTAATCTTGTGGACATAGCCCTCAAATTTGATCCCCGTTACTCCTGGATTGAACCTAAATTTCTGCGCTAGCGGCTCTATGTAAAGGGCGAAAAGGAGGGGCGACAATATGCACCCCTCCCTCGTTCCCCTCCCGATGGCAAACCAAGGGGATGTATAGCCGTTGACTCGTACCGTGGCCGCCGGGAATTTGTAACAGTTCAGGACATAAGTATGGAAAACCTCGGTCCCAATCCCGCCTTCTCAACTAAAGTACCTTCGCAAAATAAGGCCAATGGACCCTATCGAACGCCTTCTCGGCGTCGATAGCCAACATCATGTATTCCCCTGCCGTTCGTGTTGCTTTCTCAATAAGATGTAGGGCCCGTTTAGTATTGTCAGAGGCTTGGCACTCTGGGAAGAAGCCCGCCTGGTCCGGGTCAATTAAGCCTCCCATGTGAGGTCCAAGACGGGCAGCCAAAATCCCTGTGTATAATTTGAGGTCGACATTGAGAAGAAAAATAGGGCGGTACACCCCGCACTGTGACCGATCCTTTCCCGGCTTTGGTATGACCGCAATGGAGGCCTCCAAGAGATCACTCGGAATCGCTCCTGGCGCCGAGAAGGAGTTAAAAAGGCATACGAGAAGAGGGGCAATCTGCGCGTAGAATGTTTTATAAAAACTAGCAGAAAAACCGTCAGGCCCGGGGTCTTTACCACTTTTAGGCGGGAGATGGCAGCAATGACCTCCTCCGGCCGGATGTCACGCTCTAGATGGTCCGCCTGATCTTTAGAAAGGGTTGGAAGGGGAATGGAGTCTAAAAACGCATCCTCCTTTAGGTCCCCAGTGGTATGATTGATTGATTGATAATTTATACCGCGCAACTTAGCCCAAGGGCACCATGACGCGCCGACCGTCTCCCCTAATGATTTCCTGTACTGTCTGCTGTTTGGCTTCACAAAATGTGTGTGCTAATAACCGCCCACATCTATCCCCTCCATTATAATATGCGTGGGGTAGTCGCAAGGCTGCAAACTCTGCCCTATCTTGATCGATAGCCGCTAACTGCTACCTAACCGCTTTCAGCTGCCTCCAGACCCTAGGCACCCCCGTTCTCTGGTGCATTTGTTCCAGCTCCCTGGTTTGCTGGGTGAGGTCATCTGGCTTGCGTTGCCTTTCAGCATTATCTGCGGCAGAAATCGCTATAAACTCTCCCCTCATAACGGCCTTCAAAGCTGACCACTGTGTCGCGAGCGTGGTATCCGTGTTATTATTGTGGAAAAGATAGTCTGTGATAGCGAGCTGTATTCGTGTGAGCATTTCCTTGCAGTGCAATAATGTCTCTCTAAGGCGCCATGTCCGCTGCGTGCGCTGAGCCGGGGGGAGGGAAAGGCCAGCAGTCACTGGGGCATGATCAGAAAGGAAGGCAACTCCTATCTCCACCTTAGTAGCTAGTGCATGTGTAGGCGAGGACGCGAGCAGATAATCTAGACGAGCATATGTTTTTATGCGCATTAGAATAATAAGAATATTCCCTCTTCTGGGGGTGGAAACTGCGCCATAGGTCCCTGAAGCCTAACTCGCTCAAACAAGACAATCCCTCTGCAGAGAGGGCTCCCGCCAAGGTGATGCGGTGACACGACTTATCCAAAATCTTGTCGAAAACCAATTTGAGGTCACCCCCTAGCACCATGTGGCGGTTCAGCGTAGGTGTGGCCTCTGTAAGCGCAGTATGAAAGAACCTCTCCTGACCCTCATTGGGTGCATAGATAGAGCCAATGGTAAACATAGTGGTGCCTAAAGAAAACCTATAGGTCAACAATCTACCCTTAATCTCCGCCGATTTGTGTAGAACTTTACCCTTGAATCTCTGGGACACAAGTATAGCGACCCCCGGCGTCTTGGTGGGGCTAGAAGAAAAAACCTGGAGGGGAAATTTCCGAGATCGGAGACGATGGCAGTCTCATTGTAAGAGATGCGTCTCCTGTAGAAGGCAGGTGTCAGCGTGGGCTTGTTCTAAGCATAACAGTACAGCCCTGCGCTTAACTGGGTTATTTAACCCTCTCACATTAAGTGTGAGTATTTTAAGCTCCGTGACTGGCATCTACCCAATGGTATGTGTGAACATCCCTCGAAGTATGCTTACAGGAAAGGATCTAAGAGCCCAACTAGTGCCCTTCCCCAAAGGGTGCCATCTTTGGGTGCCCGACGCAATCTTAAGCACTTGGTGGACAAAGAGCATTAAACTCCCTCTCATTCGAACCCCACCCCAAAAAGCCCCAAAAAGATAAGAAAAATATGTTCAAACATATTGTCCATCATCCGCAGATGCTTGGTAATACAACAAAACAGGTAATTTGTTGATTTCCGATGTACTCCCTCCCGCCAACGGCCCAAGGCTGAAAACAAGGAAACTATTGTTCCTAGAAAATTAGAAAAGTCAGCCAGGTTGGGTCGAAGCTAATTCCGATGCGACCGCCTCCACTGTGGCACGCTGGCCCTCCTCAATCTCCACCACAGGAGGCTTTATCACTCGATGTCGCCACCTCTCTTGGCGCAACTGAGGCCTAGAATCGTCACATTCCATGGCTTGGCTGGGCGAGTCACTCTCTTCAGCTGGTGTGTCAATGCCCAGTAAACTGCAGGCTTCTGACAGGGAGCGTAGCTGATAGAGTTTATTATCCCACTTGAACACAAGGAGGAACGGGTGGCCCCAGCTGTAGGAGATGTTGCGTTGTTGCAGGAATGTCGTAACTGGTTTTAAGGTTCTGCGTTTCTGCAGAGTGAGGGCAGACAAATCCTGGAACAGGACCGGTGACTGATCTCTAAAAGAGAGGGGGTGCATTTGGCGGGCCTTTTACAGGATCTCTTCTTTGGTGTGGTAGTCCTGCACACATACTAAGATGTCCGGGGGTGGGGCCGAGGCAGAGCGCGGGGGGCCCACCCGGTGTGCCCTGTCCAGGCGAAGCTCTGCATCCAGAGGGAGCCCCAGTATGCGGTTGAAGAGTTCTCGTGCAAAACGGAACAGATCCTTCATGTCATCAGACAACTTCACTCCCCGGATCCTAATGTTATGGCGCCGGAAGCGGTTCTCAAGGTCTTCCAGGTGGGTCTGTAGATCTACTTGTTGGTCATGGATCCGTATAATTTCCTGCTGCAGTGCCGCTATTTTGGTGTCCTTCCCATCGCTTTTGTCCTCTAGGTCCGCCACACGCTCTCCAATACCGTCTATGTCTCTGCAAACCTCTTTGATCTCCTCCGTGAATTCCCGTTTCAGGGTGTGGATATCTTCTCGCAGGGTGTTAAACAGTGACTCCAAGAAGGACTTGGTGATGGGTTCCGATCCATCCTCCCGACCAGAGGTGGGCTGGGTAACACTCGTAGCCATGGGGTCAAGTTGTTGACTCGCCTGCGCTTTAGCAAACAAATCCTTCAAGGTCTTGTCCCTATGCCCCCTGGAGGAGGAGACACCAAGGAATTGCAGATGGGGTGAGTTTCCTCCCAATAATTCCAATTGATTGAACAGTCCCAGGAGTATCTATTCGGGCTCCAGCAATCCGTTTAGTCCAAAGGGCCTCATCCTCGCACTCTGGAATGTCGGGGAGCCCTCGCCACCAGAACCCCACTACAGTCCGGCGTGAGCCACTCAGCTCCCAGGCTCTTCAAAGCTATGCCAACCACCGTGTCTCCAGTCTGCATATGCGCACTCCTTCGTCCAGCGCTCATCTGTAGGGGGTTGCCACTACCACTGCAGGCCTTCAGACCTGAAAACTGCCAGTTCCCTGTCCCAAAATGGCGGTTGGGCCCCTCCTCTCTTTAGTGGTCCTCCGGTCTCTGCAGGCGTGATGGTTCCTCGCGACGTGGTGCGTGCCCGATGCCTCCCCTGTGGTGCCAGCCAAGTCCACCAGGGTCCCCTATACCGGCCTGAAAGCTGGCCTACCTGACCGTCTATAGTCTCGTGGGCTCCTGGCTCCAGTCTCCTCAGGTGTCGCTCCGGAGAACCACTGGCAGTGCCTCAGCAGGTCGTCTCCATGGGGACCCTCGCACCTCAGGCTTTCCGGCTAATGCTAGGCACGGTCCACTCCGGGCCCTCGTGGTCCACTCTGCCCACACAAAATCTGATCAAGGGAGGAAGGGGGGCACTGCGCCCTGTCCTAGGCCACACCAGGCCCTATCCGCTACTGTCACCGGTCCTGCCGTACGCTCTCCACGGCTGCCGGTCGGCAGGAGAGCGTCAAATGCTGCTGGCGGGCCTGCAACTGACTCCGCGTGGGCTTATTCCTTTAGGGGCTAGGCGGCACACCCCGCTCCACTCCGAAGGCACTCCGCCGCGGCCCCACCACGCCTTGGTACCTTCCAGGTGGGCTCCCTCTCTCTCGCTCGGTTCCTTTAGGGTCCGCAGGGCCGCTGCACTCTTCCCTCAGCTGCCCAGCGGGGGAGCGATAACACCAGCTGGCGGGCCCACAGCAGCTTCCGCACGGGCCCGATGACGAGGGCTCCGCACAGGCAACACGAGGGTCAGGCCTGCACCACAGCGGCCTCTCCTCGTCGTCTCACTCTCGTTTGGGCTGGCACGCTGGGTCCGCCACGCGAGTCACAGCTCCCTCCGGGCAAACCGGCCCTCGGCTATGAGTCCGTCCACGTCCCCTGCAGCTCCCAGGAGGCACAGTCCGGCTCCTTTGGTCTTACTGCTAATCTCGCGTTCTTGCTCCCGCGAGCACAATCACCAACAGGATCGAGCCTAAATCGAGCCCAAATGTTGCCGGGACCTTTCCGACCCCCAAACAAGAGCCGACAGAGAGCTAAAACAGGCTCTAGGCCAGCGCTATACAAGGCCGTCGGCGAGAGCAACACGTCCGCTCACGCCACCATCTTGGCCACGCCTCCCGGATGCTTATAAAATGAAATGCAACCGAGTACCGACCAATATCCGGGAGAGCCAGCCCCCCCTTGATGAGCCTACGTCTCAGCTTCTTCCATGATAATCTAGCTCTTTTGTCATCCCAAATGAAGCTCTCAATCTTACTTTGGATCTTACAAATGCCCTTACTGGGAAAAACCAACAGCATTACATTAAACAAATAGGTCAGCTTGGGAAGGATAACCATCTTCACCAGATTAACCCTGCCAAAGATTGTCAGGGGAAGATTTCTCCATCTGGCAAAGAGGCGATCAATTTCTTTGATGATCTTATTCAAGTTGATCTGGGTGATTTTATCCAGGTCTTTAACAATGAAGATACCCAAGTATTTTAGCTCTTTACTTGTAATCCCTCCCATTGGTCTATGTTCCACCACATTACCTCTGTTTTAGAAGTATTGGCTAGATAGCCAGAGAAAGAGCCTAATTCTTCCAAAAGGGTTTCGACCCTTGGTATAACCGCCCCCGGGTTGCTGGTATATAACAACGGAAAAAAGTGCTAACTTACACCGATAAAGCTGAAATTTAAAAGGGCGGATTAAGTCGTCTTGAGCTAATGGCTCTATATACATATTGAACAGCAAGGGGGAAATGGGACATCCCTGTCTTGTTCCCCCAGAATGCTAAAACTAGAGGTCAACATACCATTCAACAGGATCCTTGCATAGGCTCCCAGATAACATTTTCTCAGGGTCTGAATAAAGATAGGGCCAAAGCCCATTGAACCAAGTACTTCCCAGAGGTAGACCCAAAAGACCCTGCCGACTGCCTTGGCGGCATTCAAGGCCACTATAGCCAAGGGGTCCGATCTTGCCATGTCCAGGTCTATGTTGCCAATCAGTAGCTGTGTCTGCTCCTGGATACATCTCCCTGATACAAAGCCCTTCTGATCAATGTTAATCAAATTAGGGACCAGTTTGGCCAATCTCCTTGCCAGAATACCCACAAAGATCTTATAATCGGCATTCAGCAGGGAGATTGGTCTGTAGGAATCAGCTTTTAGGGGATCCTTCCCTGGTTTCAGGATTAATACGATGGTTGCTTCCTTCCAGGACCTGGGGACCTGTCCTGTCGGACTATACACCGAGTTAAATAGAGTACCCAATATCGGGACCAGCTCATCCGATAAAAGTTTATAGACCGCACTTGGGAGCTCACCCATACCTGTGGCTTTATTGTTTGTACATTTATTTATTTGATCTTTAATTTCTTTTAAAGTAATTGGGGCATCAAGATCATCCCGACAGTCGTCCGTTAAGGTCGGTAGAGATTTCCCTCATAGACAATTTTGTATGCATTCAGAGGAAGGCACCATTTACTCTTTGTAAAGCTCTGAGAAGAGGGAAAGAAGGCAGGCTTGCATATCCTCTAATCTGCTTGACTTCTCTCTGTTATCATTTATGATCAATTCATTAATATTGTTTTTAGAACAATCCACTCTAGCTTTCCATGCCAATAGAGTGCCTGCCTTCTCCCCGTATTCGAAGTTTTGCATATTTTTAGTCAGCCATTGGGCCCTGCACTTTTGATCCAATCTACCCCTATACTCCTGCCAGGCACCTTCCAGGTCTCTCAGTACTTGTGCCAACCTTCCTTGACTCCCCTGGCTGAGCTGATCTCCCTCCGCCTCTAACTGAAGGATTTTCCCCTCAATGATTTGTAGCTCCTGGGCCTCTGCCCTAGTCTTTGAGCATATAAGATCCATGTAGCCGGCCCCGCAGGTTAGATTTTGTTCCAGGAATTCGGTATGCTGCTGGTTGATGGCTTTCTTGAGTACTTTGGCCAGGTAGGGGAGCAGGGAGATCGGACAATAGTTTTTGAGAATGCTGGGGTCAGCGGAGGTTTTCTTTAGGAAGGGTCTGATGTCTGCATGTTTCCATCTGTCTAGGAGGGTTGCTGTGAAGATGGAGGTGCTGAGAATGCTGGTGAGTTGTGTGCCGATTGGGGTTGTTGCGAGGTGGTGGGAGCAGGGGTCGGTGTGTGTCCCGGAGTGGTTGGAAGACATGATGGCTGAAGTGGTCAGGGCGACGAGCAGAGACCAGGTGGTAATGGTTTGGTTGATGTTCACTGGTTGGTAGAGGTCATTGGGGTTGAGGGTGGCAGGTTGGAGGTTGAAATTTCTGTAGATGTTGGTGATCTTGCTGTGGAAGTTGTCTGAGAGGGAGCCGCAGAGTTCTTGGGAGGAGAGGATGGTGTTGTCTGTGGCCATTGGGTTGGAGAATTCTTTGACTATTTTGAAGAGTTCCTTTGTGTGGTTGGCCATGGAGTTGATGCAGGTGGGGATGTCTGCTTTTTGGCTTCCTTAATGTGCCTGTGATATTTGTTTTGGGCTGTTTTGTGAGCTGCTCTGTTGGCGGGGTTGTTAGTAGTGTGTCATAGTTTCTGCAGCTGGTGGAAGTTGTGCTTGGTGGTGTTAAGCTCTGGGGTGTACCCACTGGCATGTTTGGAGGTTTTGTTGGATTTCTTAGGTTTCAATGGGGCGACTGTCTGCGCGGTCGGTGATCTAGGCTGTGAAGTTCTGGACGTCCTGATCGAGGTCTGTTAAGGCCTCGGTTTGGAAGCTGGTGAGGGCCTGTGGCCACTGAGTTTTGCTGACTTGCTCCAGCTGCAGTGGGGGGAGCAGACGCCTGATGTTGATGGTGTGTTGGATGTCGGTGATGCTGAAGTGTACAATGGTGTGGTCCATCCAGGTGAGTTCTGTAGTGTTGCTGAATTTTATACTGTCGCTGGAGGTGAAAATGGGCTAGAGTGTGTGTCTGGCTTTGTGTGTGGGTTTGGTGACCAGTTGGGTGAAGCCAATGTTGTTCAGGTTCTCTAGAAGGGCTATGGAGATGGGGTTGTCGAGTGGGAAGTAATGGTGAGAGTGGATTGCTAGGGAGGCGATGAGATTGGTGATAGCATCGTAGAATGTTGTTGGGGTCCTGGGGGTCCGTAGGTGGGGGTGCCACTTATCTTTGTCTTCACGTCAATTTGTAGTCGGGTCAAAGATGTTCCTGCATTCCTCCTGCATGGCAAGTTCTGCGTTCCCATTTAGGGTGGTGGGGGGTTGAGTCCAATACTCCTGATGTGGGTCCCAATGATAGAGTGATACTTTCACTGCATCCTCACTCAGTCCATGAGTTCTAGTGACATCAAATCAATGATTCTCCTTATGACCCTATGGGTCATCACAGCTTTACAGTTCTTGGGCTTCGGACAAATCCTCACAACACAATTATTTCCGGCAGCACCTCCTGACATACGTGGTAGCCACACTAATGCAACTATTCAGATGGCAGCCCTCACCGCATGAAAGTCTGTACCACAGCTGGCCTCCGTGCACATGAGGGTGATGCTAAGATCCTGCACAGGTTTTGGCCCTTGTTATCATGCAGTAACTTTCACAGAGGTCCTGGCATATGGGGTCACCGCAACAGTGTTGCAGTGACTTTGCTTTCATCGCACCACACACTTTACATGACTATCTTCAAGGCGGCCCTCTCCTGGCATTCAGGGGTCATCAACTTTAATCTGCACATGGAAAACAGCTCAATGGGTGCAGCAGTCGTCTCCTCACATGGGGAGTTCAGTTGTCAGAGCTCCCTACTGGACCTTGCTCATTCCAGTCCTCGCCTCTTCCTAACAGGGCACACTCGTCTAGGCAAGCAGGCAGGCGCTAGTGCTCCAGAGCAGGTGGTCTTGGTTTCCTGTCCCAGCTCCCAACAGGGAGACTAGCAGTCCTTGGCTCCCAGTCTTGGTAACAGGCAGAGGTTTTGCAGAGCTTCCCCTTTTCTCACACCCCATCTAGTTGCTTGGCAGATGACCATTTTGGGGGCCACAACCTCCGCTTCTTACAGTCCATTTCCAGACGCAAAAATGCAATTTAGGGTCTTGGTTTTTGAAGTTTTATGTTGGGGAACTGCTTCTTTTGAAGTACATACATCTATCCCTCTTGAAAGGCCACCTGTCACAGTAGGAGAGACTCTGAAGCGGATATCCCCACAGCACAGGTCATGGGAGTGACTAGAGTTCACACCTGAATGTCAGCAACAGTGATATGTGCATCAAAAGGTTAATCCCCGGCCTCTCAGCCCTACTCTTTATGATTCCCTCATCAGCCCCATCTTCTTCAAATGTGCCTAGGCCCTTTCATTGCGATCTCTCACTGAATCAAAGAGCACCCTTTAAAGTGTACAGGGGTAACCTTGATCTACCTCGTCCAGTATCTCTCACTCAGCTCACAAGAATGCATAAATCTGTCATGGGGGATTCCTCTACCCTCTCATATCTTCACCAGGCAGACCTGGGCCTCCCAAAATGGAACCCAGGGTCCTCCATGTAATGTACCATTACAGGCACACTTGCACTGAGTGCATGTTCACAGCACACACACAGTCTAGCACGGTTACCTTCAGATGCTGTGCCACCACAGTCACATACACCCAGTACATGGATTCCCTATGCACACACTGCTCTATCCCTGTACTTTTCCCTTCTAAGGCACACATGCAACCAGTGCAGAGTCACCACTTATGCACTATACAGCAATTCACATCTAACTGATATTGGCCAAGGGAGAATTCAGCACACAACAATGGAACTTTACAAAGATATGTGAGCCAGTGGGCCTCACTCTATTGACCTAGGTTAAAAAGGAAGTGGTCACTCATACTGGTCACTGGACGGTATGCTGCCACCACTGCACTTGTACTGCTAAGGGAGTAGCCTTCCACCATTATGAGGGTAGGACTTTGGGTGCCCCTCCCGGTTCAACATGACCCCAATCCATGAGCCAGGCTTATGTCATGACGCACACGCTAGATCAGTTTGCCTTTGACAATAAAAATCTGCATTAGGGATCCAGACAACAGTAAAGTTGGGCACTCAGGGCAGGGGTACACGTAAATTACCGTGCAGAGGACATTTATGCCCCACATGACCCATCTCACAGCCTCCCTCAGTGCAAGAGCAGATAGACAACTAAGGCTATCGTCACAGGACCATGAGTAGAAGCTGCACCCTGAGGTGACAAAGGCAATCTTCTATACACTGAGGTTTTTCTTTGTGGATCTGTTCGCCATAGCCAGAACAGCAGAAAACCCATAATTTAATGCGATACACTTGCCAGATAGGTCTCTAGGGATGCCTTCAGGTTCAGATGGTCTTGCTGTATGTGGTACTCATTCCTGGGGATCTCTTTTCTGGCCAAAGTACTGTGGAAAATTCAGGAGGATCTGGCATAGCTGATTCCGATTGGTCGACACATGGAAAACAGAATTTCTTATGCTGATTAGCTTTGGATCATTATGCAGCCTCTTCCCCTCCCATACAAAGTAGACCTCTGTCGCAACAAGATGAAAAAACACAAAAAAAAGTGGTAGTTGGATAGCTTGAATTGATCTTAGTCACTGGTAATTACTCTGGGCTGTAATCCAGATCATTTTGTTATGTCCAGCATGCCACGTCTGACAGACAACAGCCATTTGCAAATCAGACATTCTTCTTTAGGAACAGTCCAGGCTAGGGTACCTCTGATCAGGGACCCATACTTCCATGGCTTCAGCAGGTATTCTACACACTCACATGCCTGGTCGTGCTTGATTATTTAGTCAGGAGATGTCAAGGCGGTCCCAATGGACCTGTCCTTTGATGAGGGAGAGCATCTTAATTGAGAGCACTTCTCTCTGTCTGCCGCCAGTGTAGCTGAGCAACTGTACTGATAACTGTGTGGACAGGTTATACTGTGTTCATTTCAAGATTCAGTTGGAATTGCTAAGCTACATTTCACACTTTTAAAAAGCTCCTGAGCTACTCTCAAGAGTCACAAGTTTAAATAAAAGAAGATGCTGCTGTGCTTAACGTAATAAGGTATGGACTCATTGCAGCCATAAATTGGTTCACTAAACAGACATGCATCAGAGTGGACAGGAAAATTTGCAGAATGAGATCCTGAAATTCCATTAACAAGTGGTACATTTTGTAGTCCCCCAAATATATAAAAAGTATATATTAAGGTAGTAAAGAAATATTTTATGATTATTTAAACTTCTCATCAGGTGTTTACATAGATGTCTGCAACAAGTGTGTAAGAAATTAGGTTATTAGTTAAGGGGGGTATGTACCTAGGTCATGTAATAATCACAGTCCTTGTCATGGTAAACCACTAGTGTCACTAAATAAACCTGACCTCAAACCCATTGTAGCTATGGCACTGGGCAGCTAGGCTTAACCTAGAGGAAACGTGTAAAACATTTATTCAGTACTAAAAGAATAAAAAAGATGGAATGAAAAAACAATACAAAATTCCCCAAAAGAATTAGAAAAATAGAATACAGTGCTAATGGTAGTCACTGGTTGTAGTAGAATAGGACTTGGGTGTAATTTGACAATGGCCGAGACAGGCGACCGAATACACTAACCAGGTTTGTTCTGGTAAGCTTTTACCTTCCGACTTTAGACCTTTAAGTCCCACATCATCACAGGAGTACACTTGTAAAGCCCCCTATGACCTCAGGGGAGGCACTTAATTGACTCACAGAGTGGGGGACAGAGGCTAACAGGAGAGTCCAGTCCAGGTGTCACTGGTCAGCTGGGCAGTTGCAGAAAAATGCTTGAGGTAGCTTGTTATGTCTCTGTAGCTTTAACAGGAGGTCAATCTTATGACTGCTGGAGTCCAGTTATTCGTCCTTGGTACAAGAGCGAAACAGAGCAGGTTAAGTCATCCAGGTCTCTGCACAGGTTGCAAATAGCAGGTTCAGTCCTCTTTTGAACTTCCTCATGTACAGGAGTGCTCTGGAGTGCCTGGAGATGCCACATTTACGCCTGGAATGAGCTAATAGGCGGCAATGACCCCGGGAAAGCCCTAGCCAATGGGGCAAAGGCTTTGGCGCTAACTCTACCCACTTTGGGCATTTTCAAGATGTCAAAATACTTTGGTCACTCTAAACTTGGGGTCGGACAGCTGAGGATTCCCCTAGTGTGCTCCCACATCTAACACTAAACACCAATTTTAGGCAGTCCCTGATGGGGAAATACTGGCACCCTCCCAGGAACAAATTAATGAAAGTCACCAGACATAGCAGGTTTGTTCAGAAACAGAGTGAAATGTATTTATTGGTACCAAAAGCATGCATCATTGTTAATTAACAAGGAAGAAGTCAAGTCTCCTGCCTTAGGAGTTCTCAGACCGCTTCTTTCCAGAGTGACAGGTTTCTAGGTGCTATATACATTTAGAAATGCCATGTCAGCGGAACTAGAATAAGGCACCAAGCCAAATAAGGCTAGCAGGGATGTGTAACATGGCAATCATAAATGGCTAGATATGGGCAGCCCAGAAAGGCTGGCTCGGCACTGTGTAAGCAACTTGCACAACTAGATAAGGAAACGTATGATGACGTCAGGACAAGGAAAGTGACCTCTAAGGCTGATGCAGAACAGCTGCTAGAAGCTTGTCCAGGCAAGGTCAGATAGGAAGCCCTTTGGAGCTCTGGGCCTCATGTCAGTGTGAGTGCATTCATATGAATTTAAATGGATATACATATATATTTTGCAACAATCCTCCCTTTGGATAGACCTATCCAACATTAGAGTAAAACCAATATATGTATATATGAAGAAAACATTAGTTACATATCTTTGGATGGCATTACACAGTGTTTGCATAAAATGCATATATTGTCACATTGATACATCCTGATGAGAACATTATTATATCAGCAAGCTGGTGAGATATTGGCTGCATACTCATAATAAAGTGTCCAATAAATATTGTTTGCTCTATGCAATGCATAAGGCTACAGTGTCACTTAGTCACTCAGTTCCCGGGCACTTTCAACAAGTGTCTGTAATTTAAAGGCATGCAGTGAGCGGTCATCTGCTTCTCCTCCTGGTCCACAGTCGTCTTGTTCAGGGGCGGTTTCACAGACCTGCCCTGCATTGTCCTCTTCAGTCTATTTTTCTGCAGGTGCAGACCATCACCTTTCTTCGAGACCGCGTTGTGTACTTCACTCAACAGCATCAGTTGATGTCGCATCCCTTTGACACTTTATGATGGGCCCCCATGGATTGTAGAAATGATCTGGCCTATCCTCTTCTTGACTGCTGTGTTGCTCAGGTCCTCTGGTGACAGATGGTCATCCATTTCAGTTACCATGCTCTCAGGCATTGGGGTGCTGCCCTGCATCTTTTCTCCTCAATCCATTCATGGCGTTTGTTCACCGTCTGTGGTCCAGTCCACCTAGAACTATATATATCATTAACTTTATTCGGTTTTCCTAAATTTACAAAAACCATAAAAGTGCATAAATAAAAACATATTGGTTAAAAATAATAATAATAATATAATCCACATTTGTAAAGCGCACAATCACCCGTAAGGGTCTCTAGGCGCTGGGGGCCGTCGGGAAGATTAAGCGATCTATTGCCCAGAGTCACATGGTGCTGGGCTAACCTGCCGCCGGAGCCGGGGATCGAACCCTGATCCCCAGATTCCAGCGTCAAAAAGAGGAGAACATGTAAAATATCCTTATCATCGGATGTTAAAATAGAGGAATAAAAAGGCTATTAAAAAGAATTTACAAAGTCGGTCTAACCGGTACATATATACATATACATTTCAGTGCTATGGCTGGAGGGTAGAGGACAGAGCTGGTAGTCTTTCGAACAACCTAAGGAATAAGACTTAACCTAGATAATCATATCCTGTATGACACAGCAGTGCTACTCCAAATTTTTTCTATGCCTGATGCAGAGTTTCAGAAAATGTGCGATATTTTTAGACACACACTATGCATCCAAAAATTGTAGAGCAAGAAAAGCCAGTCGACAATATCTGAGGCCTAGAATCCTTAAAATAGGTGTTATCCAGTGTGTCCTAAATTCCTTGTAAAATTTACAAAACAGCACAACGTGTAGAGATGACTGCACAGAATTATCGTCACAGGGGCAAGTTGGCAATGTTTTCACCCAATTGTTCATTTTTGGGAAGGATATTAAATGATGAAAATTTTTTAGTTTAAACCGAGTCAGAACAAACCTATCATAACTACTTAAATCCTATGTCAGGTAAGGTTGAATGGTTAAGGTTGTCTGAATCGTTAAATTATGTTGGACTGAACATTTATTTATTTACTTCCCCCAAAAGCCTAAGCACTTCCAGGTGGCTCATGCACTGTTTTTTAAACAGTCTCCTGGGAATCTGTGCTATCAAAGTTGGATTGTGGTAGTACTTTTCAAGCCCCAGGTCGGAAAGATTTTTTTTTACGTACCTGAGCCACTGGATATTATGAGAGTTATAAAGGCCGATGCAGTCTTTCAAAAGGTCCTGATTTAACATTGTTTTGGGGTTGGCCAAATGCGGTGCCATAACAGGACCGGTTGTGATTTATTTAGATCAGTAATGTAAGTAATGCCCAGTTCTGCATGGCAATTATATGTAGCGGTACCGCGTGAAACTGCCAAAAGATATCTTAGTAAGGCATTTTCCACTTTCTGTAAAGCCTCTATCCCTCCATAACCTCAGATACCTGCCCCGTATATCGCTGTACTAATACATTTAGCTTCATATATCTGGAGCATCTCAGCTGGTGACCTTTTTCCTAACCTCTGTGAGAAGTTAACCAGTGACGTTGTGGCCCTCATGAAGAAGATTTTTCTGGCACGTATTGCTTGTTTCCATGTACCCTTATCATCAACTACTATCCCTAAGTACGGGTATGTATTAGTGGTGTCTAACTTTACTTTGTCTCTAAAAATATCTTTTTGTTTCTTTGATCCAGTCCCGCAATTCATAATAAATGTATTTTTAATATGATTTTTAGGTCTAGGTTGGCCATATAGTTATAATATCTATTGAGGGCGCGTTGTAGCTCAAGGGAAGTAAGAGCTAGAATCACGGCATCATCCACGTAGAGTAAAGCGGGTATGGGGCGCTTCTGGAGCAGTGGTAAGTCCTGACAATCCTACAACATGGCTTGTTCTAAGCCATTGGTGTAGAGTGTAAAAAGGTAGGGGCCAGGACACAGCCCTGCCTAACCCCCCCATCCACATTAAAAGGTTCCGTAAGTTCCCCCGCCTTCCCGAACCTGACCATTGCCGTGGCATTTGAATACAGATCTCCTAGAAAATTTACTATGGGTATCTCCACACCCATCTTTACTAGGGTACGCCAGAGCTTCTCATGACTTACACAGTTGAATGCCGCGCTTAGATCGACATACGCCATATACAGCTTCCCTCCTTTGGCTTTGATGTATTTCCCTATTAGAAGAGCTAGGTTAAGGCCTTGCTCCACGGTGCCCAGTCCCTCCCTGAACCCAAATTGTAGATCTGACAGTACTTTGGTATCTTCCGCCCAAAGCTGTGGCCGGTTTAGGATGATACGGCCTGCTACTTTTCCCAAAGAATCTACTAATGATATGGGACGGTAGCAGGCTGGGTTCTCTCGGTCACCTTTAAAAATCGGGACCAGGATTGATTGCGACCATGATTTAATTGGCCCTACTGTACAAGTAGCCATTAGGACTCTTGTCAATAGAGGGGTCAATAGATCCATGTTATGTTTAAAAAGGTCTACAGGGACACCATCGGGGCCCGGGGCCTTACCACCTTTGCTCGCCTTTAGTGCCTGCTCAACGTCAGTCAGGGTAATCTCAAGAGGGATAGGAGAACTTTGGATATTTGAATGAACATTTGTAATAGATTTGCCAGTGCTTACATGGTAAGTCTCATCTGTATTTAGGCCAAAAATACTGGAGAAGTGTTTTACCCAATGTTTCTCATCAATGGCAATTTCTATTGTTGGTCCATCGCTCGTTTCTAAGAGGAACAGAGCTTTGACAGCCCTCCAAAAAGCAGTGTTATCTTTATCGTTGCAGCTTTTATGTAACGCTTCCCAGATTTCTTTTCCGATTTCAACTTTTCTAGAATTTAATGGCCTGATTATATTCTTTTCTAAGCTGGCTTATTTCATTTCTATCCCTCACGTCCTTATTTAAGGCGGTTTTTAGATTCGAGTATGCTTTTGTACATGCCTTATTAAACCAGCCTTTAGTTTTACGCTTTTGTTGTTTAAGCTCAGCATAGAGAGATTTGCTTATTACTTCCGTTATTACTTTAAAATTACTTAGGACCTCATTTGGTGAGGTTAAAGGGTCCAGACATTTTAATATGGGATCTAGGGATTTTGGTATTACCGTTTGGGTGATTATTTGTGAGTCAACTTTATCCCATTTAATTGAATACCCATTTACTTTATCAGTTTTCAAGTTGTTTTGCCCATACTTTCTCTCCAGGTTATTAGAGCCTCGTCCAGGTGGACAAAGTATTAGTATGCTATTTGGGTAATGATCACTAATCGCAATGTCATGTGTACTAAAATTCTTCAACGGGGAGCAAACCTACTTGAAGCAAAAATAAAATCTATTGTTGTATTAGCTCCTCTTCCGTTAAAGGTATGGGTAAAAAGTGAAGGGGGAGACGTTAGTTGATTTGCAAAACTCAATTCCAATAAACATAAGGTCTCATTTAGACATTCCCCACATTGTGTGTGTGAAAAATGGGTTAGATTTAAATCCTTTTCATCTAACAAACCACAAGTTGAGTTTCCATTTAAGCCACAAAGCGTTAAGTTAAAGTCCCCTCCCCATATGATACAAATATTTTTGGAACTATTGTGCTGTAATTCCAAGAGGGCACAGCGGATATCTCTTAAGGTTTTAATCAGGTTGTCTTTGTGCAGGTTGTTATAAAAGTTTACCAAGACAAACCGTTCTTTATTATTCACATCTAGAATTATAAGTTGGAAATTTGTTTCTGATTTAAAGAAAGTTATATGGTTAATCCCCAAGAGGTTCGAGATATAAGTAATCAAACCCCCCTCGGCCCTTCCAGAGTTTGAAGGAGTGGCAGGGGTAAAGTAGGTCTTATATCCCTCACCGTGAATTTCCGCTGTAGCCCAGGTCTCTTGAAAGCAGAGCACGTCAAATAGACCATAGATCATTGCTGGTTTTAGATCTCAAGCCCGCTATATTCCAAAATAGAATGTTCAAGGTTTTCTCATTGCTACTACCTATCTGAGTCCCATCAAGAGCATTCAGGATTGTTTTATTATTACTATCCACCTGACTCTTATCGTGTACAGTCAACCTTGACTAGGCTTCAGTATTCTTCCCAGCCCCCCATGTTCCCTGTTCTTTCTCCAAGTTTATGTATGGTCCTCATCTCACCTATAAGCATATAACAGAATGTTACAGCTGTTATTGCATCTCTGGACTCCATACGGCCAACTGCAATTGCTTAGGTCGCCCGACCAACTCCTTTTACCGGAGTTAAGGTGCCTATGCTGTTGATCACCTGAGCAGCCTTAAGTCCTGACCCATGTTCACAAGGGGTTGCCAAAGATTAATCTGAGTGCTGCCAGTGCCAGCACAGTCAAGGCGAGCCATTGCCAATGCTGATTGAAGCCACTCTTCCGTTCTTGGGGGGCTAGGATCTTTCCATTTTACACAGATTTCCCTACGGGCCAGCAAAATAATACATAGCAATAGTCCTCTGCCAGGTCCTTTGTTGAAATGCGGTCGTCCGCAAAAAAGACCAGAGACATATTTACCGTTATATTCAAATCAAAGATCTTACGAAGAAAATTCCCGATCCCTTCCCAGAACGGGACCAATACCGGACACTCAAAAAAAACATGGATGTCATCTGCTTTAGGGGCCTTACATCTGTGACATTTCGGCACAGGGGTAGTCACACACTTTGCAATTTTTGCTGGGGTGTAGTATATTCTAGTGGTCACAAAGAAATGATTCTTCTTTAAACTAGCAGATTTTGTGTACTTATAAAGAAGTATTAAAGAAGGTTCTAAAAGATCCCCTATGGTAGACTCAAAGGGAGATTGATTTCATGCGGAGGCCTGTGTTGGGATATTCTGATCATCTGCTTCCACCAGTTTCCTATACCAGATTGAGACTTCTTTCTTCAGCGGTTGCAATGATAAACAAAGAAGCTCTGTATCCCAATCCCCCCTTATCCCCCGGATCTCCACCTCAAGCCAAGATTTTAGTTGCAAAAATTTAAATTTGGATAAACCAGGGCCTATTCTAGCTCTTAATGCCTCCCAAGGTTGTATCTCATTCGAATCCCCCAGGTCTGACCAAGTAGAGACTCCAGCTCTCTTAAAAGATACAGCCAACCCATCTTTAAGGCACGGGGGCGTCCCTGGTGAGTCCCAAACAAGGGCATGATCTGAGTAATAACTTATCCTGCACCTAGTCCTTACTTTAAGTCAGGTTTCAAGTGTGTTCCTTAGAACCATCAGACGGACTTTCTTAAAAAACTTTGGTGACCCAAATTTATAAAGAAACCCTTCTGTACTGTCACCCCCCTCGTTCTTAACCAACTCTCCGAGCAATAATCCCCATGCTGAACCTGCCGCATTGACCAAGAGCATACGGGTGGCTTTAAATGGAAATGCTACCAGATACCAGCTAATATCTGGAAGGGCAAGCCTGCCCTTAACCAACTGCCGCCTTAGTTTCTTCCATGACAGTCTCACTCCTTTGTCTCCCCATACGAAACTCCTGATATTTTCTTAATGCCCTGCTGCGAGAATGTCAACGGGATGGCATTAAAAATATAGGCCAGTTTAGGAAGGATAGTCATCTTAACCAGGTTTACCTTACCGAATATGGTTAAGGGGAGAATCTTCCATCTTGCAAACAGACGGTCTAATTCCTTGGTAACTTTCCCCAGATTCAAAGGAGCAATTCTGTCGAGATTTTTAACTATCGTGATGCCTAGGTATTTTAATTCCGTGCTAGCCTGACCCCCCCACTGCTCGATATTCCAGCACATTACCTCCGTCTTGGAGGAGTTGGCCAAATAACCAGAAATTAGGCCAAATTCCCCCAAGAGGGTCTCAACCCTCGGGATGGTTGCTGCTGGATCACTAGTATATAAACCGCATATAAAGCAATTTTTGACGAATACTGCTTAGATTTAAAGGGGAGGATTTGATCGTCTAACCTTATTGCCTGGGCCAATGGCTCTATGTATAAATCAAACATCAGGGGCAATAGGGGGTACCCCTGCCTAGTTACCCTCTGTATCTCAAAACTGGGGGTGAGTGAGCCATTGATCAGGATCTTAGCTGAGGCTCCCTTGTAGCATTTTGTCTTAGGGTGTGAATAAACACCGGCCCAGAGCCCATTGCTTCCAATACCGCCCAAAGATAGGACCAACAGACTCTGTTGAACGCCTTGGCGGCATCTAAAGCGATTACCGCCAAGGGTTCCATTCTAACTGTGGCAAGATCAATATTACCTATAAGGAGCTGCGTTTGCTCCTGTATGTATCGTCCATTTATAAATCCCTTTTGGTCAGAGTTGACCAAACCGGGAGCCAGTTTGGCTAATCTCCCTGCTATTATACCCATAAAGATTTTATAATCAGAATTTAGCAGGGAGATCGGACGGTAGGAGTCGGCTCTCAGGGGGTCCTTCCCGGCCTTGGGTATTAAAACAATGGTTGCCTCTCTCCAAGAGCTAGGGACTTTCCCTGTAAGATTGTAAATTGATTGGAACAAAGTTCCTAAAACTGGGGTAACCTCATCAGCTAGATGCTCATATACCTCATTTGGGAGGGCATCCAGGCCAAATGCTTTCTTATTTTTTGAAAGCCTAATTTGAGTGCTTATCTCTTCTAAGGAGATCGGGGAATCCAGGAGGTCTTTACCTGCTTGCGTGAGGGAAAATAGAGTTTTAGTACTCAGCCATGTCCGTATTTGGTGTTGTGAGGGAGATATATTCTCTTTGCATAGATCTGAAAAAAGGGAGAGCAAGCAGTTTATGTCTTCTATATCTTTGGATTTATCCCCCTCCTCTTTTATAATAAGCTCACTGATGTTATTTTTATTACGGTCAGATCTGGCTTTCCATGCAAGCAGGGCACTGGCCTTCTCGCCATACTCGTAGTTCTCCATGTTCTTATTAAGCCATTGGGCCTTGCATTTATCCTCTAACTTACCTCTAAGATCTTGCCTTACTAGGTTGAGATATTCCTGCACCTTAATCATCCTTTCAGGAGGCCCCCTTATTGTACTAACAAGAACAGCCTCTAAGCTCTTGATTTCGCCTTTCATCGTTTTTATCTCCTGAGTTTCAGCTTGATTTTTACAACATATAAGGCCATGAAGCCGACCCCTTAGGTTAGCCTTAAAGGCATCCCAAACTATCTCCATGCTTGTGGAGCCTATGTTGATCTAAAAAAACTCTAGAGATGATACTTTAATATTCTGAATAATATCAGAATCCGCCAACTTTCCCCTATTAAGTGTCCACAGAGACAGAGTTACATTGGTTGTTTCATTATATGAAAACAACACAGGGGCATGGTCTGAAAGAAGGAGCGGGAGGATGGATATGGAAGATGTTTTAGTCAGAAGTTCTATACTCACTAATATATAGTCAATTTTTGAGAAGTGATGTTTTTTTTTTACTATAAAAAGTATACCCAGCTACCTCACCCATCCTCCTTCTCCAGGCATCTACAAGATCAAGGTTGTGAATCAGATTTTTCATTGCTCGGCGAATACGGGGTGCCCCAACATAGTGACTTTGATTTGACCTATCTCTTAAGTGGTCCAAGAGGACATTAAAATCTCCCCCACAATCATTGGCGGGTTCTTCAGAATCAATTTGGAGTAAAGTTTGGAGATATAAGATGCATCGTCCACGTTTGGACCATAAAATGAGGCACAGGTCAAATCCTTACCCTCGATGCTTAAGCATGCTATAACCCATCTCCCTGTTTGATCTGTCTGGATCGATTTAATAGAACACATCAACCCTCTTTTTATTACAATCACAACTCCCCGGTTGTTTATGGTTTGACTAGAGGAACAGATGCTCTCAACCCAAGGGGTATTAGAGAACAGTTTTTTGGATACTTCGGCAGTCAAGTGTGTCTCTTGTAAAATACATATATGCGCCTCGGAGAGCTCTAAATATTTCATAATCCACCTCTGCCTCCTTGGGCATCTCAAACCATTAACATTCCAGGAGATAACGCCCCTCTTTCTAGATTGTACCGTCGCCCCTGCCATTCGTTAAAAGTCTCCTGTCAGACACAGCTCGTCCATACAATAAGTTCCTGAAGTGAGATGAGTATTTTTTAATTTTATCCCCTTGCTCCCCACCCAGTGCTCCCCTACCCCACCCCCCCACCCACCTGTGCCCCTAAACTCCCATGAGGAACCCTCCCTTCCTGAATAGGCGAACCTATTATGGCAGCGCCCACCTAGTAGCTCAAAGAAAAAAATAATTTCTACAACAACGGGGCCAAGGAAATGGCAATGGAAAACAGTATTATGTCTTATGTTACTATACTACTCATGATTTAATTTTATAGAGTTAATTCCCTGCTTTCTCTTCTCTAACCTTCTCCATAAATTCGTCCACCTCTTCAGTTGTGCGAAAAAGGCACATTTTGTTGTTATACATAGTTCTTAACTGGGCTGGGAATCTTAACTGGGCATTCACACCTAGGCTTTTCAACTCCTCCATCTTGCTCCCTAGCTCCCATTGCCTGGTAGCCGTTATGTGGGATGTGTCAGACCTTATCTGAAAAGAGAATGGCTCATGGCCTGTAAGTGAGAAGGAAATTGACCCTCCCTTAAGACCTGCTGACAAAATCTGTTCTTTAACCGTGTAGGAGAGGAAGTTGACCAGGATCTTCCTAGGCTTATGTGGGCCGGGATTTTTCCTGAATGGATCCCGATGAACCCTTTGGATCTCTGAAGTCATATTTACATCCGGGAAACCTTGGAAGATTGTCTTATGTTGCAGTGAAATTATAAATTCCTTAAGATCTGTCCCCTCAAGGTTTTCTGGTATGCTCAAGAGTCTCAAATTATTTTTCCGCGAATGGTTTTCCAACCTCTCCAAGTGTTCTTTTAGTGATTTATTCTGGATTGCCAACTTTGCCATATCCGTTGTGGCAGACTTAATTGCTTTCTTAATTACTGGTAGCTCTGCCTCAATTTGGTCTGTTCTCGCGGCCAACTCCTCTAGTTTCTGAGCCAGCACCTCACAGGAAGATTTAATTGCCGCCTGGTTGGCTTCGGAAACCGAAAATCTATTTGCCAGATCCGCCTGATTCATCTCTGAAATTTTAAAACCACTAATCCTCTCCCCTTTCATTGTGATTAAAATATCTGAGAGAGTAGGCACCCCTGACCCTTTGCTTCCAGCCTTCTATGACTCCACATCCCCAGGTTCACTCATCATAGTAGTGCTTCCCATAGTGACAACCATAGTGACAGCTTCAGCCTCAGTCGTCTTCTCACGCAGGTCTTCTTGAGGGGGGGGTAGGCTGGGCATGTGTATCCTGAACTTCTAAAGCATTAAATCTATTGGACAGAGTCACTACTAGATGGGATCCAGGTGACGTCTGAAGGGGACTCCCAGTAGGCTGCCTGGTTTCCCTCTGTTACATTGCTGAAACGGAGTTAACAGGGGAGAGGCTTCGCTGTCGCCTATCGGTGCCTTGGTTTTGGTTTTAGATTTAACCTTAGTTTTAAACAGCCCTTCTTCCCTTTCCTCTCGGACGTTTAATTCAGCCACGCTGCTCAAACTTGTTGTGGAAGACATAACTCTCTGGTAGGTTTTTAGAGAGGGGTTTATTTTATTTTTAAAGGGAATTTTCTTCTTCCCTCTGCTTCTCCGTCTACTTTTTGGGGCCTCTCTTGCCTTTGTACCTGCTTCCAAATCGATATCCACATCCGCTTCAGCCCCCCCTATAGCTACACCTTGTCTCCTCCTGTAGACCCCTGTCCCCCATCACCAAAATTGGAGGGGATTTCCTGGGAGTCACTATTGGAAAAATGATGTTGAATTTCGCAGTGAATGAGCTGCCCTGCCCCTCAAAGTATAACGATTTGCTTTTGGGGGCACAGGGGGGAGGGACCTGATTTTGCTTTCTCTGCCTTCTCGGTCGCGTCTGGCACCTCTATCCTCGTAGCCCCCACCTCCACCTCCATACAGCACGGGGAGTAAACACTACGAGCCTCCCAGCAAGGTGCAGGAGAAGAGCTAACACTCTGCAGCTCTAGGAGCCTGAACTGCCCCCAAATTAGTTCGCTTCCATTAAGCCTCCCCACTCACCCATACAGTAAAAACCTTGGCAGCCCACTTATCTCACAGGTACCGGTCTCGGTGACTCCAAGCCCAGGCTCAGTGCGCTCCGTGCCGCTCGAAAGACGAGACCAGAAGCAGGCAGCGTTGCGGCGCCTCCTCAGCAGTGCAGCCTCCGCCCACCTCTTGTCGTCAGAGCGCTCGCATCCGCTGGAGAACGCCGGTGACACCAAAACAACTCTTCACACCCTCTCGCATGGCCCCTCAAGCATTCAGGTACTGTGCACAGATAGAGAAAAACAAAATATCCATCGTCGAAGCCTCAGCTCCCGATTCCGTAAGGCATTGAGATGGGCGCTGCCGCGGCCGTCTAGCTAGCGGCCGCCATGTTCCTCAATGGTGCTGATTTCTACAATCTCAACACCAATTCACTTAGGGGTCTTATCTGTCGCTAAGAGAATGGATCTCATCAGAATAACCTATTGCAGGTAATACTTTTGCCAAATTAACAGGTGGGTCCCTTATTATGACATTACAATTAGACAACATGGGGCCATTATAACCTGTGTGCCTGCCAGCAGAAAAATGCTGTGTCGATCCCGACAACAACAACCATACCAAATTTGGCACCTAGACAATACAGGTATAGTCCAACCCAATGTGAGCCATCCTCTCCACCATCACAGCTGCTGACCCCTAATCGCTGCAGAAAGCAAAGTCACATAGTTGTGTCCCACATGCCTTTCTTTTCCAGCTGTGCCAGTACACCATTGGCAGCACCACTTCATTTGCAATGTTATTTTGCTCTGAAACAGAAATGGAAAGGCAGTTTGTAGTCACTTTTCCTCCAACCACTTTTTCCCTTACCCTGGAAGACGTTTTGCGTCTGCCATGGTCAAGAGTAAATTTCCAACCTTTCTCATTATGAGAAAAGATTAGAGAAGAATTGGTTAAAACCCTTAAACATGCAAGTTAGTAAGTTTGCACAGACTCAAAAGGTCCTTCCAACCCTGGAACTATTGCTTCCAACTAACTTCAGCCCCAGTATGTAGACCTGCAGAAACGTGGCAACATAAGGAATTGCTAGTATTCAAACCCTACTATGGTACGAGGCCTGGCATAATCAGAGATGCTATATCAGAACTCTTATATAATGAGATTGCTGCCGTAATTTGTCGCCGCATTGCATGGCACAAAAGATACAAGTGGATTTTGTTACAGGCCAAGTAAATATATGAAGCGACCTGCCCCATGGACAAGTAGATATTTTATTAAATTCCACACCACTGTCACTACATCAATTACAGAAACTAACACAAAATATCTTCTATGAAATATATGACAATGTATGCAAAGTCCATTCTCTTTTTATATGGAATGCTAGGCAATTCTGCCTCGAATTTAAAATCAAAGTTTTTTTTTATCATTGTCGCAATGTATTACATGAAGCGTCACACATCTATACTTTGTTACTGCTTCATTGTCCATAGTAGAGTGCAGCCACTTAACATATTTTATATAATTCATATCTTCATTTGAATTTTTCTCTCGACATTTTTTTAACCAGCTTTCTAGTGAGCTTACCATTATTTTCATCTGAGATCCGGTCTTGTGAAATTAGATTTTTACTCACAATGTGCGCTTACACCCTGAAAGATAAATTCAAAAGGTCTCCTACAAGGGGAAAGTTGTTAGGTAGTGGATAGAATGAGTTAAAAAGAGGGAAATCAACAGTTATGGAGCAGCCAGAGACATCACATATTAAACCAATTTCCTTCTCTCATGCACTAATGCGCTCCATTTTTTATATAAATCAAAGAAACATTTCAAGGAAACAGAGATCCAGTACTGAAGATCAATGCCCTATTCAAATGCAGTCATTCATCCATGACATAACTATGCATATTTCAAAATCATTTCCCTGTGTTTCGGTGCAATCCACCAATCAGAAGCTCCACTCACTATATTCTGGGAGGGTTTCTTTTTTCTGGGTAAAATCAATATCCCATCCTAGCATAGGGTCTCCTGCAATGGATTTTTATGAACCCCCCGAAGGGTCTAGCCATTTGTTAATATTTATTGACATAAAGTAACATAGTTACTTATCAGTCACCTGCTTCACTACTTCTTATATGGGTAGGTACACATAAATTATTCTCTGACCCAGGCTCTCCTGCAGTGTATGCCACATATCAATTGGTGTATTGATACAGAGAATATTTTAAAAACCTTCTCTACAGTCCCCTGTCTATTTTAAATTCCAGTCAATGCCTTTTTATTAATACCTACCAGTCAAAGGCCTTTTAATACTATGTGTTAAATACTTATTTGATAGACTGAAAGGTCACTTGTAGCAAGGCAAGTTAGTTATTTAGCTTACATCTCACTAACCAACTGGTGACATCACAGTCCTCCAATGTCCCACTTTCTGACACCATTCTGATGGGGAAATACTGGCACCCTCCCAGGTGCAAATTAATGAAACTCACCAGACATAGCAGGTTTGCTCAGAAACAGAGTGACATTTATTTATTGGTACCAAAAGCATCTATCATTGCTAATTAGCAAGGAAGAAGTCAGGTCTCCTGCCTTAGGGGCTCTCAGACCGCTTCTTTCCAGAGTGACAGGTTTCTAGGTGCTATATACATGTAGAAATGCCATGTCTGTGGAACTAGATTAAGGCACCAAGCCAAATAAGGTTAACAGGGATGTGTAACATGGCAATCATAAATGGCTAGATATGGGCAGACCAGACAGGCTGGCTCGGCACTGTGTAAACAACTTGCACAACTAGATAAGGAAACTTATGATGACGCCAGGACAAGGAAAGTGACCTCTAAGGCGGATTCAGAATAGCTTCTAGAAGCTGGTCCAGGTAAGGTCAGATGTGAAGCCCTTTGGAGCTCTGGGCCTCATGTTAGTGTGAGTGCATACATATGAATTTAAATGGATATACATATATATTTTGCAACAGTCCCTGTGTCGTCAAGAAACTCATAGATGTCTAGTAGGACAAATTTGTGCTTTCAGCAACCAGACAGTAGATACACACACTTGCTGTTGGCATTCTGATTCCCTCCTTTGAAGAGCACCCCAAATGTTATGAAAATCCCTAGCAGACCCGTAAAGCAGGTCTTGATACTTCAGCAGGATCTGACACTGTGAGGTCAACAAGAGGCCCACTGTGATGGAGGTCGGCCTAGCTGTGAGGGAGTTCGCTACATTGGCTTGTGACTGGGTAGGCCTCTTTGAAGTTAATCAAGTCCTTGGTCCCAGCTCACAGGCCAACCTGTCATGTGTACAACACCACTTCCCCACACCCAAGGCCTTTTGTCCCTGTTTTGGGAGCATTTTCACACCTTATTCATGCCCAATGAAATGTTAATTACTGGCTGGCAGAAAGGAGAGTGCAAAATGCCGACTTATCTTCCAGGGACGTAAGGCAGGGTAAAAATGACCTTCTAAAATTCATCTTTCCAAATTATTTATTACAAACCCAACTTTAATAGTGAATTGGGCTTGTAATAAATATTTCAAAAGGTCCAAAAATTAACATGCATTACACTCAATATTATATCCCTATGCTTTCTTATGGAACAGCCAGCACTGCTAACGCGAAAATATCTTTGAGGATATTTCCAATGTAAGGACATGTTTAACATTAAACTTTAACGTCCTACTTTTAAAAACCATGCACTATACCCTTTTGGACAATAAGACCTATTTAAGAGTGACATATAAATCTTTAAAATGAAGGTTTAAGCATGCCAAAAAGGGTTTAAGAATAAACGCAACATTTCACTATTCCTCGAGTTACCATTACATGATGTCTAAACAGGTCTCCAGTACTGAAAGGGCTCATGCAATACCGCAAATCACCGCATATGTCTACGTGATTGTTCTATCTACTCGGTCTACTCTTCAATAGTTCACGGCAGGCATACCCCTGGTGTGTCAGTATACAGTGCAAGGCCCTCCATCAGTTTGCAGTGCTCTGTAAGAACATTTATAGTGGCCGTTCAAAATAAACACAAAACGACAACTATAACATAACCCAATTATCTTTGGGGGAGTCGTCACTACACTGTCAGTGTACAGGCATTCTGCTCCACAGCAGTCGGGTGCCCTAAAATGAGAGGGACTGTTATAATCCATCTTTTCCCTGTAATTTACATTAAAATCTTCATAATTCAACCTGGATTTGATACTTTCAATAATTGGCAACGAGGGGAGGAACACTTCACCCAACAAGGAGCTGCAGCACAGAAGCGTTGTGTTCCTGAACCGAAAGATCAATAATTCAGGAATCACAAGGAGTTTCAACTTTGAAAGAAAAAAAGGAAGTGCTTTATTCAAGAAAAAATAAGATCGCATCAGTCTGTGCGAAACTGCATGGTTCTGGCGATTTTTAGAAGAATTGGCGATTTTTACACTATGTAAGCGTATTGCTAGCGAGCGCATATATAAAAAATAATTACCTTGTTTGGGTGCGCTGAGCTTTGCATTCGCGAGCAATTGGAATCCTTGGAAGTGAGCTGTTCTGGCATTGTCACCGGAGCCTTTGCTATTTCGACTACGTGTTCGTCCAACGTCACTAACAAAGAACTTTTGGCGAAGAGACGTAATTACACGCAACGTGGCAGCCATTTTAAGAGTCCTTGACTAAGAGCATTTTAACCAGTAAGTGCCGAGTCATTTAGAACTGAAGAGTCATTGAAAATTAGCATAGCTACCAGTACGCAAAAATGTAATTATTACAAAAAATATTATTAGCCTTGTCAACAACACAGACTTTCAAGTTAAGTTTGAAATACCAGCATCTCAGTTATGTTTCAAGTAAGTGTATTTTTTTAAAGAGGAATAAGACTATATATATTTTAAATAGCATATTTTGTTGAGGAACAAGGCATTATTCATTATAAAGAGAAGAGGAAATATATTTACAGTTATACAAGTACAATTATTTACTACTAAAATGCAATTTGAACCTCCAGCAAAATTTCTACAAAGTAAAGGTGATCCTCCAATAACATGGTCAAGATGGAAAGAGGAATTCATTAATTATATGAAGGCAATTGATGGTGAAAGAATGGGTGCAGAAAGAAAAATAAATATTTTTTGCATTGCTTAGGCTCAGAAGGACAAATGATTTTTAGAGCCTTACCCCAAATTGTTATTGCAGATGGTGTAGAAGCAACTAATGTTTACATTGAGGCTTTACTCAGGATGGAAAAAAGGTTTAAACCAACAAGCAATATAGCTTTCAATAGATTACATTTTATACAAGGATACAGGAAGAAAATGAATCATTTGATGACTTTTTAACGTCTTTGTGCACTTTAAGTGTACAATGCAACTTCGAAAACATGTGTGATGAAATGATAAGGGACCAAATTATTGTCCATGTTAAGTGTAAAAAATCGCAAGAACAGTTATAGGTAATGGGAGATCCTAAACTATCAGAAGCTATTTCCAATGCCAAAGTTTTTGAACAGTCAAAAAAAATGGATGCATACTGTACGGAATGTGAATAATAAGTCGGGCAAATCTGAAGAAGACTGCGCAGTCAAACATCAGGATGATGTTACAAATGACACCGCTTACTCGCAATCCTAACTATAAAAATTTTAGGAGGTTTGATAAAAATGACAAGAATTTTGTTTGTTATAGGTGTGGCAGTAAATCTTCATTCGGGGAGTGCCCAGCTATAAACAGAGAATGTAGAACGTGTGGAAGGTTAGGACACTTTTCCAATATGTGTAGAGATCAAAGAAGATTTACTCCTCAAAATAGAGGAAGGATCTCTTGTACATTGGAGGGCTCTGGAGATGTGACACAAACATTGGAAAGCTGTTGTCAATCACAAAATAAGGGTTTTGTGGTATCATTAATGGAGAGTTTATCAAATGTTAAAGATAGTGAAAAGATGCATGTTAGAGCCCATGTGTGCAGTTGAGATACCAAAAGTGGAATTAAGTCTCATGGCTGATTCTGGTTCTCCATGGACTTTCATTTCGAAGGCATATTTTCTGGAAAAACTTAACTCGGTTTTTGATTTAAATAAGATTTTTCCACCTGATATCATACCAGAAAGCTATGATGGGTCATGAATAGATATGGTAGGATATTTTAACACTGAGGTACAGTTCAAATGCAGAGTAGCAAATATAAAATTATATATATGTCAGGGAAAGGGATAAATGTACTTGGTTGGAGGGACCAATGGAAACTCGGCATAATGTTAAATCCCAGGTTAAAAGAACAGGTCATATTGGATGAAACTGTATGTTTTAATAATATTTCAATTACAGGTTGTCAAGACATGGAGAGTTTCATAAAAGACAGTTACAAAGAAGTTTTTTCTGATTCTTTAGAGAAACTCAAAGAGTACTCGCATCATATTAAACTCAAGAGTAATGTTACACCGGTCAGACAAAAATATTAGACCAGTACCTATTAACATTAGAGAGGAGTCAAAAATATTTTAGCTGCACTGGTTTCAGAGGGGATCATTGAACCGATTGATTCCTCTGAATGGGATTCACCCATTGTTTTAGTTCGCAAACCCGACAAAAAATTGAGATTATGTGTCGACTTGAGAACACTTAATGCAGGAATTGTGGTGGATTGCCACCCGCTGCCCAACATAAATGAGGTGGTTTCCATGTTAGAGGGTGCCAAAGTATTTTCAACCTTTGATTTGAGGTCAGGGTACCATCAGGTTCCCCTTACAGAAGAATCGAAAATGTTAACTACTTTATTCACTCCACAGGGTCTATACCAATATACCAGAATGCCTTTGGGGCTAGCTTCAGCAGCCTCTGTATTTCAAAGAATTATGTTCAACATTTTCAGGGACGCAGATAATTTTGTCGTGTTTCCAGAACGATATTTTAATTTTTTCAGCTGATGAGAAGTAACAACTTATTGTTGGTTTTTTTTTTCACAACAAAATTTTTATTGTTCAATAGAGGGGAAGCAGAGCAAAAGACGT
This sequence comes from Lissotriton helveticus, assembly GCF_964261635.1. Lineage (NCBI taxonomy): Eukaryota > Metazoa > Chordata > Amphibia > Caudata > Salamandridae > Lissotriton > Lissotriton helveticus. The sequence goes on from NC_136059.1 coordinate 1,341,015,541, forward strand.
GGTTCCCCACAATCAGGAGAGCGCCACCAAACATTGTAGTACATTGCACTTTTGTCATAACTATACCAAGTAAGAGGAGAATAAATCAAAGTAGGTAACCCCTTCCCCTACCCCTGTCCCCCCCAACAACCCCCAGAGCCCAACTACCCCACTACCCACCCCTTATCCCTCCCTAACCCTATGCACGTGCAGTAGAAATACAGTTGTTATCGGTCGTAAGGTATGACACAGTAATGAGGCTCTCTAGGTACCTCTGTCTATATCTCTTCTTCATGCGCTACAGGGGGATCCAGAGGCAACTCCCTATACTCCGCCCACCTCTTCCAGATCTTAAAGTGTTTACGGGGGCAGCCTCTCGCCTCAAACACAGGTCGCTCCAGTCCCATATAATAATCCAGGCCGGCCTTCCATGCACACAGGGGGGGGGCTAGGTCTCGCTTGGCCACTATTAGTCCTAGTAGCAATAGGTGGCGCTTGTATATGTTCCCACCGACTCCGTCAAGTATGTGGAGTAAGCCCAAACGGTGAGTGCGTGGGAGGTCCCAACCCAAAACCTCAGACAAGCAATTCCATACGCCCCTCCAGAATCCAATCAGTCTAGGACATGACCACACTGTATGTAGCAGCGTACCCACAGCCGCGCCGCACCGCAGACATTCCGACGAGCCAATCAGTCCAGCCTTCCAGAGTCGCTCTCGGGTATAATAAGACCTATGGAGGTACTTGAATTGAATCAGGCGAAGCCGCATCGCTATTGCAGTTCCGCGCGGGGACTCCAGGGCTTCCCTCCAATCATCCTCATCTAGGGGACCAATGTCAGCCTCCCAAGCTGCTTTCAGAGGGAGCAGGGTAGAAGAGCAGTGGGTCACTATCGTCTGGTAGATGCGAGAGATCTTCTTATCACCAAGGTCTCCCATGAATACCTTCGTTTCAATGGGGCTAAACTCAGGGAGCGAGTCTAGATCCGCAATGCTGGGTGTGAGTGCATGTCGGAATTGTAAGTAACGAAAGAACTGGGTTTGGGGCATACTGAACTCAGCGCTGAGTTCCTGAAAGGACTTAAGAGTAGTCCCGGACATGACATGTCCCAACATTGATATCCCAATGGCTTCCCAGCCATCGAACCCGGAGAGTGTCATCAGTTCGGGGAGTCGTCCATTATGCCATAATGGTGTCTCAGCAGTTAGCCTACCCCACCAACCCATACGACGTAATGCCTGCCGCCACACAGCAAAGACCACTTTCGTAACGCACGGTAACGCCCGCCGCAGCCGGGCCGAGTAGAGAATCGTGTGTAATGTATTATCGCCCATCAATGAGCGCTCCAGGGCATATGTCGGGTCTCCCCTGTCGCCATACCACCACTCATTGAGTATGAGCAGCTGTGAGGCCTGATAATAAGATAGTAGATCAGGGGTGGCCAAGCCACCACAATATGTGGAAAGGAAGCATGTCTTTAGCGCCACTCTGGCTGCGCCCCCAACCCACAGAAAGCGACTCAAGGCAGAGTTAGCCTGCCGAAACCACTGGGGAGGGATAGGATGAGGATAGTTCTGTAATTGGTACAAGAGACGCGGAAGAGCCACCATCTTGAATATCGCTGATCTACCAAAAATGGTTAGAGGCATCCGGGACCAAGTCTTAACGTCCTCTTGAACCTTATCCCACACGGGTACAATATTGCGCTCCCACGTAATACGGGTGGATTCGGAGAGGAACACCCCAAAATACTTCAAACCGTCGGTTGCCTGCTGTAAGTCTGTCGCCCAGGGGTCTATCTCCGCCATGCCTCCTAGCACCCAAAGGGTGGATTTGCCTAAATTCAAGCAAAGTCCCGAGACCTCTCCAAATATGCGCATGATTTCTAACACTCGGGGCCCCGAGCGACTCAAGTCAGTGAGAAAGAAGAGGACGTCGTCTGCATATAAGGCAATCCTGTCGAAAAGAGTCTCAGACCAGACAAAACCCCGGAGCTGGGCGTCTATGCGCACCCAAGAAGCCAGAGGCTCCATGGCCAGAGCAAACAGGTACGGGGACAATGGGCACCCCTGACGGGTCCCCCGTCCAATGGAGAACACCCCAGAAGTGGCCCCAGCGACCCCAACGGACGCAGTGATATCTGTATAAAGCAATGAGATGTATGACAGATACACCGGGCCCAGGTTGAGGCGAGACAGGAGTGCAAAAAGGTATGCCCAGCTAACTGCATCGAACGCCTTATGGATGTCTGCCAATAACAAAGCCGCTCTGTCTCCCAAGGTCCCCATCGCGTCTACCGCTGCCTGCGCGCGCCGGATGTTGTGTCGTGTCGCACGGTGAGGCATAAAACCCGCTTGGTCCGGATGGACTAGGTCCGCCATATATGGGAGTAAGCGGTTCGCTAGCGCCTTTGCTAGTATTTTGGCTTCTACATTAAGCAATGAGATGGGGTGATACAAGTCGTGTCTGTCAGAGGGTTTGCCAGGTTTCTGAAAGACCACGATCTCGGCGTGACGCCAGTCAGGAGGCAATCTGCCCTGCTCACGTGCAACCTCCAGAGTACACCGATAATGGGACCCCAGGAGAAGCTGGAATTTCTTAAAAAACTCACAGGGGTAGCCATTTGGACCAGGTGCTTTCCCCACATTAAGTTGGCCCAGTGCCTCCCCTAGTTCCTCGGCCGTAAGGGGAGCATCGAGTTCCTTCCTGGCCTCGTCAGACACCGCCCGAGGTGGCAAGTCGTCAATAAATTTAGCTACGTCGTCTGCGTGGAGACTGTCTTGCGGGGCATATTGTGACCTAAAATAATCAGCAAAACTCGCTGCAAGCTCAGCTGGGTCTGTAATCGCCACTCCGTCCTCAGCAGTAAGGCCCGGCAGCGTGATCGGTTGGAGACGTCGCTGACACAACCTATGGAGCATGGTACCGGACTTATCCCCCCATTGGTATATTCTGCTCCGCGTGGCCAGCCACGCCTGTTTAGCCTCATCCATCAAGAGAGAGGCGTATGACTGTTGCGCTTGGAGAAGCAACCGTATCGCCACGACGTCTCCTCCTCCCCGACTCCGCTGTTCCAGTTCCTCTACGAGTTTGGCAGCTGTAGTGGTCGCCTCCCGTCGTCTACGGCGGGCCTCAGCACACCACGCAATATCCACCCCCCTTATAGTAGGTTTCATGGCCTCCCACACTACCGCAACGTCCATACCGTCTACTAGATTTTCTCGCCAGTAGTGTGCGACGGCTTCCCGTAGGTGTTGGACATAAGTGGGCTGCTGGAGATGCCACGAGGACATCCTCCACCGGAAAGGTTGTCGCTTCGCAAGCAGTTCTATCGTGATTGATACTGAGGAATGGTCCGAGAGCCCCCTCGGAAGCATCGCAGCGTCGCGCACCCTGCTCAGACAAACGCCAGGCACAAACACATAATCTAGTCTCGAGAACGAGCCGTGCACCGCAGAAACATACGTGTATTCGCGCGTTGCTGGATGCATATGTCGCCACACATCCACCCATCCTAATCCCTCAGCCATGGCCTGTAACCGGGTAGTGGAACTTGGAGAAGGGCCAGCAAGCACTCCCTGCTGCCTCTGACGGTCCACACTAACATCCATCACCTCATTCCAGTCACCCCCAATCACAGCCAAGGACTCCGGGATATCTTCCCACACCGTAAACAGCTTCTCGGACAGGGCCCACTGCAAAGGGGGGGGAGCATACACACTTCCAAAGACTACCGGCTCTGTGCCCACCATACCCTTGATAAATATATAGCGGCCTTGAGGATCCGCCCACTGCTTCTCATGGACGTAGGCCACCCTGCGGTGTACCAGAATAGCAACACCTCTAGAGCCCCTGACGAAACCAGCATGAAAGACCTGATGATATCCAAACCTCTGCAAGCTAAGTACTTTAGAGCCCATCATGTGAGTTTCCTGGAGCAAGAGTACATCAGCAGCCTCCCTCTTCCCCCAACGTAAAACAGCCCCCCTCTTAACGGCATCCAGCATCCCCCTGACATTCCAAGTGATTATCCGTAGGGACTCCCCGGGGAGTCTATGAGTCAAGTCAGCCATAGTCAATCGAGGTCCAACAAGTATGCCTCCTGTGCCATCCCCACACACCGCGCACTTTCTTCAGGTCCGTAACAAGCAGCACGTGCATTTCCCCACCCCGCCCGTCCCAGACCCTCCCAACATCAACAAAAACTACCCCAGGATGTCCCACATTCCCAGTCATCTCCGTACCCACATGTCCTACCCCCAACCCCCGCCGCAAACACTCCCCACCCCCATACCTCATAGAACATTGAAGTACCTGTCGCGGCATGGGCCGCCCCGGGCCCAAAACAGAGGGCCCAAGACCAACCATACCAATGGATCCCAACACCCCTTAAGAACAGCAAATCCCACCCCTCCCTTAGCCAACACCCACTACGCGTGGTAGTCGGAGGCCCTAACAAGTCACCCCCAAACCCCTAACTGCCACCCCAGTTACAACTAAACATCTCCAAGAACTAGCACCATAGGCAGTGCCCACACTTCTAGGGACGAGGCCCGGCCGTGGGCCTCCCGGCAGCTCGAGTTCACCGCAGCAGTGCAGTTTCGCCCAGGGACTCAAGAATTATCCTCAGATTGGTCGGATGCGACAGTCCCACTATCCTGAGTCGCGCCGGCAGAGGCGGACCTCTTCCTCGACCGGGACCTCCGCTGTCGGCCATTTCGGGCCGGCTGACCCCTCCGCTCCTGCGACGAACCTCCAGGGGCACCAGGATTTAGACCCGGCTGGGCATGTGGCCTGATCGGCACCGATTCATCAGTCCACTTGAAGACATCCTCAGGAGAATCGAAGAAGTGAGTTTGGGACTGATAGACAACCCGCAGGCGGGCCGGGTACAACAGGGAATATTGGATCTTCAATCCTCGCAGTTTGGCTTTAGCATCGAGGAAGGAGCGACGCTGCTGCTGCACTAACCTGGTATAGTCAGGAAAGATCATGATCTTCCGATTTTCGTACATGATGGAGTCTCTGGCCCTCGCCTCTCGTAGAATCACGTCCCGATCATGATAGTTCAACAGTCTGGCGATTACCGCCCGGGGTCGTTCCCCTTCCGGCGGTCGCTGAGTTAAGGCGCGATGTGCACGTTCAATTACAAAGCAAGTGGAAAGGGCCCCAGAGGGGAGCCAGCTCTCCAGCCATTGGGTTAGAAACAGTTCCATATTGTCCTTCTCGCATCGCTCCGGAAAACCAACAAAGCGTAGGTTGTTCCTACGTGCGCGACCTTCAGCATCTTCCACTCTGGTCGCGAGGTTCTTTTGGACGTGTTCCATCGCAGCCATTTTGCGTTTCAGGGTCCCCACATCATCCTCCACCACTGAGATCCTCGACTCCGTCTCTGTAATCCGCTCCACGGCATTTCGCAGATCTTGTCGCAGCAGGGTCACGTCCGCGCCCACTGCACCAATCTTTGCGTCCAGCATATCCCTGGACTGGGTGATCGCCGCCATGAGCGCCGCATTATCCGGCCCAGTTCCTCCGCTACCACCGGGCGCTCCAGAACCCCCACTGGGCCCTGTAAACTTGTCTATGGGCCCTTGTTTGGGCGGGCCGCCACCTCCCCTGGTCATAATTGCGTGGAACTGTAGGGCACAGTATCAGAAGGGTCTACAGAGGGGGCGGGGGAGGCCCTCCACCAACGGGTGGATCTGTCCGTGGTCCCGCTGCCCCCGGAGATAAATCAGCCCCCCGCCAGGTCCGGGCAGCGCCAATGGGTCAATGTAAATCGGTCACCAGGCCGTTTCCTTTTCTCCCTCCCTTCTGGTCAATCCGTAGGTCATTCGGCGGACCGCCTCAGATTCCACAGGTCCCGCAGGTCTTCGGGCGCCCCAACTGCTCCACCGCCGCCCTCTCCAATGACGACCCAGGGGGGGATCAATGTAGCCTGCTGGCTGCCTCAATCAGGTTCTGCACCTCAAGTCGCGATATGGCCAAGGGGATCGCTCCAGAAAGCAGTGCAGCGGCGCACCCCACAGCCGGCCGCAATCTCCACCGTCACGGAGGCACCTAGACACCTCCTGTGGTCAGCATCAGCCCTGTCCGCAGCCGGCCCCGGGAGAGCGCGAAAATCCAGGCCCCGGCTTACCGGCAATGATGCAGGCCTCCGCTCCTCCCAGGTCCTCCAAACGTGTCCCAAAAGTGCAGCGAGTCCGGTCGGCACCCAGCCACAGCACCGCGGAGCCACCGCCGCCCAGGGTCAGCCCGCCAGCCGAGTAATCCACCGGCTCAGTCAGGCCTCCGCAGCCACTCCACTGCTGATTTCGTTGGAGGCCCCGAAAATCGAGGTCCCGGTCTTTCGGCCCCGATGTAGGCCGCGTCGCTCCCCAGCCTCCTCCAGACGCCAGAACAGGCACCCACCACGACCGGAGGGCTCTCTCAGCAACTCCTCGCTCCGCCAGGTAGGAGAGTCCCGCCAGCCCCGGGGAAGCGGACGTCAGTGGGTCGGCGCGAAGACCCCCCGGCCGGGGAGCGCCAAACTCGAGGCCCCGGCTTTCCCCTCGGGGACTAGGCCGCAGATTGATGCCACTGATTTCGGCTCTGCCAGTGATCCGGGAGCACCGAAGGGCACACCGGACGACACCTCCTGCCCTCCGCGCTGCACGCCGGCGGTGTGGGTGACTAATCGGGTCTGGAAGCCAGGATAATTAAACGGATAAGGAATGGGCCGGTGGGAGCTCTAACAAGCTGCGTCCACCATCTTCGCCCGCGTAGCCACGCCCCCCCAACTTATTGTTGGTTTTGACAGAGGTTTGTTCGAGATTAAAACAGAATGGTTTGGAGCATAAATGCAAAATGTTGAAGAATAATGTTGAATATTTGGGTCACACTCTTACAGGAGATGGGGTTGTACCAAAAAAATTAAATGTCAATGCCATTTTAAAGGCTCCTTCTCCCAGTAACAAAGAACAATTGTTGGTCTTTGCGGGCATTTGTGAGTATTATAGCAAATTTGTAACTAATTTTGCTACAAAAATGGAGAGGTGACTCTTTGTAGCATCGGTACCGACCTGTAACTATTGATTTATAACTTTGTAACATACAGCCAATCGACTAGGTGATGTCTCCATGGCACTGGCAGGAACGTGATGCTTGGTGCGGGGCATGCTTAGACCGGTCAGTTTAGGAATACATTTAGATGTGGATACATGTTTTGATTTGTTGTCTTTTTCTAGTGCGGTGCATCCATTAACCTGAGCTCGTGCCAGGTGAGGTGGAGTGGTTCCTTCTCATTAAGTGGGTGAGTGAACCCTAAACTACAAATTTGCTGAATTGGTGATTTGTGACTGAGTTTAATAGTCTAAATGCTGGGCAATATGAGTTTATGTCTAGCATATAATAATGATGGCACTAATTGTGCACGTTAAAATCCATATGTATACATGACTTTGTACCCTTATATTATAATTTTCTCCCCTATCTCTAGGATGAGAAGATGTTCACACATACACTTTCAGGTGATATGGTTTTTATTTTTTCTAGCAGTAGCATTAATGGTCCCGAAGAAGCAGCAGGAGATCGCTAGACTCCATGTGTCTGCAGAAACATGTCGACCTTTCATCTTTAGTGGCTATTTGTTAAACCACTATTGCACTGTTTTTATTGATTTAGGAGTGTGAGGGTGTTTATTAAATTGTTTTCCCGACCACTACCTAATTTTAGAGCCTTTTCTTTTCACAATACACATCTTTTTTCACGCACTGCTACTCAGTTCCCATCTAGACACGCCATTCTGTCTCACATCTGTATACATCATTGTGGTTTTTCCTGTGCCTGGTGTAGTCATCTGCCAGCACAGGTTTTTTTACCCTTCAATGTGACAGAATTCATGCATAAGAGATCCCAGATGATGAAGGGCGGTCTCGATGGTAGACTGATGGGAACTCGTATAGTTTAACAACTATTTTCTGTGTAACTTTATTTGGGTACATTGTTCGTCTGATTCTTGACTCTCTGTTAATTTTAGGTTGGTGTGACTTATATACAGGGGGCTTAACAGTAGGGTCTATAAACTTACCCCTGGGACCTTCTCTGTGTGTGGTGGCTACAAAAATGGAGCCATTAAGAAAGCTTTTAAGACAAAGCCTTGTTTGAATGGGGTAAGAAGCAACAAGAAGCATTTACCATCATCAAAGAAGAGATTCTGAATGCTCCCACATTAAGGCCGTTTTGTATTAACAAACACTGTGTTATAACTGTGGATGCCAGTTTATATGGCATAGGAGGTGTTTTGTCACAGAAATGCGGAAATGAGGAATGGAATGTGTGTTTCGCTTTAGGAACCTTAAATGAAACAGAAAGGAAGTATGCCATCATTGAAAAGGAGTTACTTGCATGTGTATGGGCAATTGAACACTACAGAAATTATGTGTGGGGAAACAAATTTACATTAAGGACGGATTACAAACCTTTAGTTAATATACTGTCGCCTGGGGGTGGATGGAATTCTACGGCGAGAATTGCTAGACTTACCTCAAGATTACAGGAATACGGAGTTTGAACAGAGTTTGTTCCAGGAAAAAAAAATGTCACAGCAGATTTTATGTCACGTCATCCCCATGTGAGGCACATCAGTTTGAAAAGAGTTGTGATTCAGAGATTGTTACTACCATTCAGAATGTGGTTGTAGGAGCGTTTGCAGAAATTTCAGAGGAGAAATGGAAGTCTAGTGAAGAGGATGATACTTTATGGCAAGATGTCAAAAGTTACATTTTGGGGGGTTGGCCCAAGAAAAAGGATATCAGTGAAGAACTTATACCCATGGTTAGTGTTGCAGAAGAGTTAGAGTTAGAAGGAGATATTGTTTTCAAAAATGGCAAATGTGTACCACCCTTTGGTGTACGTGATTTAATTCTCAAATTGGCTCACAATTCTCATCCAGGGATGTCTGCTATGAAGCGGTTAGTGAGATCTTACTTTTGGTGGCCAGGGATGGATCGCAAGGTTGATCGCACAGTAAGAGAATGTGATGTATGTATTTCCAGTGAAAAATGCTTAAACTCAATGTGCTTCCTCTTAACAACACAGAGTGGCCAGAAGATCCTTGGAAGAAAATGGCTTTTGATATTTCAGGTCCATTTATGAATCTTCCATCTGATTCACTGTATGCATTAGTGTTAATCAATTACCATTCAAAAGGGCCAGAAGTCAAGTTTGTTTCAGCCTCTACCACTGATAGGGTTTTGGAGTTTTTTAAAGAAATTTTTGCAAGGGATGGCGGTCCTTCAGTCATAGTGACAGACAATGGTGTACAACGGACTTCTACAGAGATGGAAGAATATCTCAAATATCATAACATAAAACACATTACCACAGCTCTTTATGTGCCACATGAAAATGTCCAAGTGGAACGTTTTAACCGAGTGTTGAAGGGTTACGTCTATGATGTTGTCAAAAAGAGAGGTGATTGGAATAATTTATTGAGAGAAAGATTATGGAAGTATAGAATTACTTCACATACCATTACAGAAGTTAGTCCTTTCCGTCTGTTGAAAGGCAGGGATCCTGCATCAAATATATGTCCATGGTGGTTTAATGAGAAATGTAAGAATAATATCAAGACTGAGCATAATCTACAAAAATACTTGTGAAAGGGTTAAAGGTAAACAAACCAAGAACAAAATGTGGTTTGATAAGAAGTGGAATACTAAGGAGCATGACTTAGAAGTTGGAGACTGGTCGAGGATTAAGAAACCAGGTTTTATTGGCAAGGGTATGTGCAAATTTAGTAAACCCATAAAGATTACTAACATTTTCAGAAATAGTGTTATCACTCAAGATGGTAAGTTGTGGAATGTCAGACATGTTTTGCCAAGTGTCCTGATATTATCAGGATCAATACTGAATCCAAGAGGCTTACAAATTGTAATCTTAATACCAACTTGGAGATGCCTTCCACATCAGATTATGTACCACAAAGTGTTAGCGCGGGTCCCTTTCCCTCTAGGCAGCACTACGGCGGACATCTTGGGTTGGGGGTGAAGCGCCGAGTAGCTTGCACGGTCTAGTTGTCAGAAGGACGCTAGACCGGTATCTATTTAACTGGGCAAATTAGGCGGCCTGTCATTAGGAAACCTAACACAACAAGGAGTAAGGCAGAGCGTACCTGCGCTCACAGGAGGAATTTACTCGTGATTTTAAAGATTCCCGTTTTGGCATTTTTGTTGGATATTATTTGCTAATCTACCTTGTTTTTAATCGCCCACTCACCTGCACAATAATAGTCATCTCACCGTGTTAGCGCGGGTCCCTTTCCCTCTAGGCAGCACTACGGCGGACATCTTGGGTTGGGGGTGAAGCGCCGAGTAGCTTGCACGGTCTAGTTGTCAGAAGGACGCTAGACCGGTATCTATTTAAACTGGCCATGCTGACGCGCAGCGGTCACGCGCTGCGGACTCGCCGGAGCAGCGCCGGAGTCACGCCAGAGTCCAGCCCGTCTGCGCCCGTCCGCGCACGAACGGGCGCAGGGGCTGGGACTACTGGTCAGCGTCGCATGTATTCCACGGAGGAGTTAAAATCCCTGAATAGAGGTGAGCATATGGTCGATCAGAAGGTCTCATTGATGCTTAAACACTACGGCATATTGCACCCCGATAAGGTTATATCCCCCCCGGGTAAACATCCTGTATTAAAAATAACTAGCCTTAATACTCGTTCGCTCCACCGCCACCATCTGGAGGTTTATAATATGCTTCAGGACAGCGATATCGACGTCCTGACTCTTTCGGAGACCTGGACGGGTGAGAACTCGATGCCTGATATCATTGCCGCCCTTCCAAGCGGATATGATGTAATGTGGCACAACCGCCCAGGGGGCTCACGGGGGGGTGGGGTAGCTATCTTCTATAGGAAGACCATGATAGTTGAAAAGGTACTATCAGAGACAATTGACCTGACCGATTTGCTTGGGGTAAAGGTCACCGTACACAATGTGTGCTGGATGATTTTGTCAGTCTACCCCCCGCCTAAGTCAACTCCACTCTTCCATGACCTATTCTGCCCTATTATATCTGACCTAAGCTCCAGATATACGAAAATCCTGGTAACAGGTGATTTTAACTTACACTGGGATACGCTCAATTGGGACTTACCCATGCGCCAGCTAAACACTCTAATGTCTGCGCTGGGCTTTAAACAGATTGTGGATGTCCCAACACATGAAAAAGGCCACACTCTCGATCTCATGTGGACCACAGATGCCAGTTTAACCCTTAAAGAGGTAGTGCCTTGCATTTGGTCTGATCACCATTTGATTTCCTGTGAGGCCCCCCTTAAAAGCGGTGCTGTTCGTAACTCGCTTGGCTTCAGAAAAACCCGGAAATGGGCTGAAGTCGATTTAGCGTCTCTGACCAAGGCGTTCCCGGTAACACCCCAGGTCATAGAGCTGGACCGCAGCCTGGACCGTGAATACTCTGATTTAATGAGGAGTATGACTCAGGCTATTGATCAAATAGCGCCGGTGAGAATACAGCGATTAAAGGGATCTGGGAAAGGGGCTCCCTGGTTTACGCCACTCTTAAGGGAAACCAAAACAAAGCTTAGGAAGTTAGAAAGATTGTGGAGGAAAACTAAGCAGGATACGGACAGGAAAATTTATAAGGCCTCCCTTCACCAATATAAAAATCTTATGACTCAAGCTAAAGCAGTATATCTTGAGTCCTGTCTAAGCAAGGCAGCGAATATTCAGAAAGAGACCTTCAAAATACTGGCTGAGCTGAGTAAAAAACCTGATAACTTCAAGGCTCCATTCGACTGCAACACCTTCCAGGCCTATTTCCTGGAGAAGGTGAAGATCATCATCCAGGAGATAGAGAACGGGGTGGTAATGGGGACTTCTACCGTTTCAGCATCTAAAAACGTGATTGATTGCTCCCTTGAAGTGTTTCCGGAGATGGATGCACTGATCTTGGAACAGCTGATGGGTAAAATTAAATCTGGCTCCCCAGCTGATCCATGTCCACCTGAGATCTTCCGCGTTGCGCGCCCTTTATTAGAGGAATATATCATCTCCCTCCTCAATAGATCGCTAGATACGGGATATCTACCGGCCGAATTTAAGGAGGCGCGGGTAAGACCCTTATTGAAAAAACCGGGGTTGGATCCTGCGGTTTTAAAGAATTACAGACCTATCTCCCAGCTGCCCTTTCTCTCAAAAATCCTTGAGCAGCATGTCTTAAAATCCCTGTCCCTCTATCTGGAATCTTACCATCTACTCCATGATCGACAGGCAGGTTTCCGAGCTCATCACAGCACCGAGCTGGTGATGCTCTCGGTGCTGGACGAATTAAGAGGCATGGCTGACTGCAAGAAATCGAGCGCCCTGATTTTGTTAGACCTATCAGCTGCGTTCGATACTGTCAGCCATGCCTTGCTCTTGGAAAGACTAAAGGATTTTGGGATTAAGGGCTTGGCCTTTCAATGGTTGCAATCCTTCCTCACAGGAAGGACCCAAAAGATACAACTGGGGGATGAAACATCTGAGACGGGGATTTTAGAATGTGGGGTACCGCAGGGGTCTGCCCTGTCCCCGCTTCTATTTAACCTCTATCTGCAACCGCTGATCGCTTCGTTGGCCACTATGGGCTGTAAAGTCTTTAACTATGCGGACGATACGCAATTGCTGTTAAGTGTCAACGACACTACGGCCGCACAACTCCAAGCCCAGAACATCTTGAGGTTCACAGTGCAATGGATGACGGATAACCTGTTAAAAGTCAACCCAGACAAGACTGAGGTCTTAGTTATCCCATTCACTACTTCATCTTGGTGTGACCTCTACTGGCCCATGGAGTTAGGCCCTGCTCCAAAACCAAGCCCGTCTGTAAAAAGCCTGGGGATCAAGCTGGATGGTGATTTGTCGATGGCCCCTCAGATCTCGTCGGTTGTGGGCAGTTGTACAAACATCATTCGGCAACTGCGGAAGCTATCTCCTATCCTCTCACAGCCTATGATGCGATCAATAGTGGCTGCCACTATCATCTCCAGAATTGATTATGGCAATGCCCTTTACCTCGGCCTACCTAAAACCCTTACCAGTAGGCTTCAGGTCTTAATGAATGACGCTGCCCGGTTGATCTTTAGACTCCCGAGGAGGTCTAAAGCTACCCCCCTACTACAAAGCCTGCACTGGCTTCCAATTAAAGAAAGAGTGGAATTCAAGAGCTTATGTACAGCCCACAAGGCAATTTATGGCAAGGCCCCAACCTATATTAAAGATCGCCTGCAGCTGTATTGCCCTATGAGAACACTCCGGTCCTCAAACTCCCAGCTACTGACCTGTCCTCGTTACAGGCTAGCGACGAAGGGAGGGAGAGCCTTTTCAGTGTTAGTTCCCCAGCTATGGAACAGCCTGCCTGGGATGCTGCGCGGGGAAGGAAATTTGTTACGCTTCAGGAAGAGCCTAAAAACGCTACTGTTCAGCAGAAGCTTGAGCATAGTTTAATCCAGCTTTGGTCTCTGTTTCCACCTTGTTATGTTATTGTCTGTTGCCATCTTTCCTAGCGCTTAGAGACCTGTAGGTGATTAGGCGCGATATAAAATTATTTTTAAAAAAAAAGTGCCACTCATTCTATATTTTCTTTTAATGGCTCTGTGGCTTCTAGAGTTAAGGATTCTACTTGTTCAAGATTGTTACCGGTGAAATTATTAGATTTTGCAAGATAGTTTTTTAAAATTGTTATTTTGTTTTCTTTTTCATTATATACCTTATGGTTTTTTTATATATAAGGGAGCTATGTTATACTCCAGCTTTTCCCTGTAATTTACATTAAAATCTTAATAATTCAACCTGGGGGCGCGAGGTGTATATAGATTATGGCATATTTTTGTGTAGCACCCATGTCCTTGGTTATGAGCTCCAAAATAAAAGGGGTGGGGTCCAACCTCCCAGGTACAGGTTTAGGCTCCAGAATATTTAATGCAGAATTTCCACTAATCTGTGTTTCCTGTATTCGCTGTGTGGTGCAAGAAGCCACCCCTCCCCCACTATCATCCCCTCAATCATCTGTGGTATTCTGTGTCCTCGCTGGTCTTTCTCAATTCCCAAGTAACTCTGACCATAACCCAGCAATGGGGCGCTTACGGACTCCCCTAGCACTTTACTGAGTAAGGGCTGTTTCCTCTGCCCTTGCCTAGGTCTTGACATAACTTACCCACGCCTATAACTCAGGGCCCTTTCTCTAATTTCCATATTAATGCTATGCATCTTTTGGTAAAGGCCAGTGCCAAGTCCAAAAACCTGGTGCCCACCCTCTTATCTTAGGGTTAGAGAATAGTCCTAGCAGGCATGTGTCTAATGTACAGGTGAATGGGCGGCCTTGAGTGCGGGTCAGCATATGCACTACTTCACCCCAAAACAGGTGCAGCTTGGGGCAGGTCCAAGTCATAAGTTCAAAGTCCACGTCAAGAACTGCACATCTAGGACATGGTCGTAATTCCCTACCATAGATGGACTGAAGTTTATGCGGTGTCAAATAAGTCATGTGCACATAATTGAACTGGGTACATTTCAGTCTCATATTCCTAGATATCCATTTGGAGTACACCCAGAACCCTACTCCACTCCCGGTTTGATAAAGCATGCCCCTGCAAAGCTCACTATTTAGCCCGTAGAGCTGTAAATGGCGGTCGTGTCATTTCCAACAATGCTCTATAGAACCATTTCACTAAGTACCCATAGTCAGCAAGAGCTGCAGTACTGCATGGGTTTTGGGTTCCTCTCTACCACTGGACCACATATCCCCAAACTATTGCGCCAGTGCTTCATATGTCAGGAATTGGTCTGGGCTAGTTCATAGTGCATCAATAAGTCTTCTAGTGGGATCAGTATTCCTAACTGGAAACAGTCACCCATTGTAAGTAGTCCCGCATCCGTCCACGCTGCCAGCTACTGCTCTGTATAGAAGGTAATAGGGCCTCCTTGGAGGAACCCCACCAATGGCAACGCCGGAGTGTACAGGGGATTCCGCACTGTTCTTCGCAAACATTGTTTCCAACACTCTAGTGCCACAGACAACAGCATGCCCGGCCGAGGGAGCTCAACCTTCTGGGATAAGAGTTTTGCCAGCAAAGCCCCCTGTTGAGTAGATCTTTCCATCTGGCCCAGCTCCAACTGGTTAGAGCCATCCAACCATTGTGTCACCCACTGTAACTGAGCCGCCAAATAAAGTTCAAAATCGGGGACCCCCGAGTCACCTTCGTTTGGGGGATGCCTAAGGATCTCCAATGACACCCTGTGTCAGCCACCATCCCACACCAACTCCCCAAGTAGAGCATCTAATTGTTTAAACCCAGGGATTTTAACCGGGAGATTAGTGAAGAAATATAACAGTCCTGGGAACTAGACCATTTTGGACACTGAAATTTGTGCCATGATGGGTAACCTCAGAGACCACCAGAAAGGTACACAGGATTTAAGGGATAGAAGAGCGCTCCCCAAGTTCCCATCACACAGATCCTGCAAGGAGAGGAACACTTGTATTCTCAGATACTTAAACCTTGTTGGGACCAAACCAGGCCATGCGGCATGTGGTCAGGCCTCTGGGTGTCAGCTACGACAGGGAACAAGAAGGTCTTAGTCTTATTTACTTGGAGACCCGAATACAATGCAAATTCCTCCAAGGGGTTCATCGCATGTTGTGCCCCCGTTGAGCCATCTTCCAAGTAGAGTGGTAGGTCATCTGCATATAATTATATAATATGTCCCCTACCCTCTACTTTCACGCCATAGCCTGCACCCTCACGCCGAAATAACTCAGCTAGTGGCTCTCTGGCGAGAGCAAACAAAAGGGGTGAAAGCGGGTATCCTTGTCTGGTGCCTCTATAAACATTATTCCATGCAGAGATGCTGTGGCCTGGTTTAACCTGCGCAGTGGTGAACGAGTACAATAATGGGATCCATTTCACCGACTTCTCCTCTAGCTTCATCCGAAGCATTACTTTGCATAGGTAATCTCTTCTAACCGAATCAAAGGCCTTCTCCGCATTAATCGACATAATAGAATGGGACGGATGAGCACACCTGAGCGGTCCAAGACGTGGTATAATCGATGGAGGTTAATGGAAGTGCTCCTCGCTGGGATAAATCTGTTTTGGTCACTATTTACCAATGTCAGCATATGAGGTAGCAACCTGAGTGGCAAGACCATACTGAGGACTTTGAAGTCCATATTTAAAATGGATAATGGGCAGAACGCAGAAACAGGCACATTCTGTTCCCTGAACTTAGGAGAATTACTATAGCTTCCCTTGTGGGTTCGGGCACCGAGCCCTTGCTTAATGACTCAGTGTACAGAGCTTCTAGCCGGGGAGCCAAAGGTCCATCAAAAGCTACATAAAATTCTGCTGAGAGGCCATGGGACCCCAGGGTCTTCCTGTTGGCCATGTACATAATGGTGGCTCTAATTTCCTGGACTGACATTGAACCTCCCAGATCCTCCCGGGAAATGGGGTCAAGCTCCCGCAGGGGCACCCTGTCTAGAAAGGTCGATAAGCTCTCCAGGGCCATCGTCTCCAGATGCCCATAAAGGTATTCATAATATTCCCTGAATGCCAATTGTGGTGTGGCGTTGCCCGAACGGATCTGGGTGACATGCGCCCCTCGGAACTCGGGTCTGATCTAAAAGGCCTGCCCTATCAGCTCTGAAATTTAATCTAAAGAAGGATCCCAGGAAATGGACCTAAGTGGTTTCGTCATTATTGACACGTCGGCAAAAGGTCATGAAGGCACAGCATTGGAACGTTTTAGTCAGAGAAACGAAGTTACCGACCCCGAGAGGAACAGGACATTCCTTGGGGAGTTGACCTGCCGGTTGTAGAGGTACACTGAAAAGTTTAATCAGAAATTAGAAATACTATGTTAATTTTAAAGCAAAGAATTGCCAATTTCTCCTTCCTGAGCACTGCCATTTAGTTAGTAGTGTAAGTATGGATCAGGAATGGGCTGCGGGTGCGCTCACAGCAGGTCCGGCGGTGAGGGCTAGTGTCTGCCTTTAGCGATCAATCTACACTCCTGATGACTCTCCCAGGTCTAGCAGACATGGTTGCAACTTTTGAGTATTGAAGGGAGGTCTTCTGAGGTGCACGTCGGGGATTCCTTGCGGGTGGCTACTGATCAGCCAGGACAGGTTAATTCAGCTTTCAGGGCCGTAGTGTAGTAATAGGCGCTCAGCCAACTGACCCTTGGAATTGACCTTTTTTATCTAGACCTAGAGCAACTTTTTTAAGCACAAGCACAGTCCTCCCTTCTCTTCACTGCAGCAGGTGCAGTCCAGCAGTTGGTGCAGCCTTTCTTGACAAGTCCAGGGGTCATTAGTGCAGTCCGTCTTGAAGTCCTTTTTCCAACCAAAAAACTGTGATCTGAGGTTCAAGGTGAGACACCATATTTATGCTCAGAAAGTGCCTTTGGGGATGATACTGTCCCTAGCCATTGGGCTACAAGATCCCTCCCACCTTATGACGACTACCAGCTATGTGTGGCATCTAGCAATTAAGATGTACATCGTCTTGAACCCTTCATTGGCTTGCTAGAAGCCTGGTAGCCCAACCTAGAGGTGTGCCTACCTGTGGGATACATGTCCACAGGAAACAGTGTTTGGCAACTGAACAGAGAGGGGAATCTTTGTTCCTACAACCAGACTGCCTACCTGAACAAAAGGTAGCCCTCCTCGAGTGTGATCACCATTTGCACACAAAAGGCAGTTTCTCCTTTGAAGCTTGCCTTTTGGGCCAGCACCCTGTGATGTGACTTCCTGCAAAGAGGGGGAGGGGGGTAATAACCTTCCTCTGTGGCCATTCTCTATTGTCCCTGAGCCTGGGAGTCATTCATACTACTCCCCAGGAGGGCAGAAGGCTGTCTGGTAGCCAGGAACTGTGAATGGCAAACGGATAAACTGGGCAAGAGTGGTAACTTTCTAAAAGTTGCTTTTCCTTAAAAGTGTCATTAAACTAGACTTGGGCATCAAATTGGGTTTCATGTCATGATTAATCTGATACATTGAAGCATTCATTTTAGTAGTACTGTTCAGAAGTTAACAGGGCTGAGATTCCAGCCTGTAATTCTGTACTAGCCAATAGGGCTACTAGCTTTTCCACAGTAAAATGACAATTTGGTAGTTTTACTGTTAGGACAAATTTAAAGTCCAGCTCCCTTGACAGGCCTTCTGTAGGGGAGACCAGTATATTGGCATGTGAAGGGGGGCTCACCAGTGGTTTAAACGGCAATGTCATCAAAATACCAGTTTAAAACTGCTCTTCCAGGCTGAAGTGGCAGTCTAGGAGAAAAGTTTGTAGGTTGTCAGACTCCGGATGGCACAACCAGGGATGCAGCCATAAGCGGACTCTTTGACCAAAATGCCCTTGGTACCCTGAAGATCATATACTAGGTACTTTTATGTAAGCTAACTTGTGCCTTTGTAAAGGGTAAGAATACTGGCACTGAGGTCTGACTAGCAGGCCCCAGTACACTTTCAGAATCAGAAAACTAGCAGCATCAGTCCAAAACGTTGGGGGTGATCATGTAAAAAGTGTCATTTCCTTACAGTGCCCATTAATTTAATCCAGGTTACAGGCCATAATACTTAATCAGAGAAACCACAGTAACAGGTGAGCTCACCAAGGGGTACAGCAACTATATGTGAGAAAGAGTGCAAGACAAATCTGACCACTAAAAGAGTGAGAACTTACACATTGTTTCTGATGGATGTGTCTTTTGGCTCTACCTGAAATAGAACTAATGGAAGGAAAACGAAGAGCTGGCATTGCTGCCCAGTGGGAAAAAAAAATCAATGCTTTTTGTACCAAGGGATTGGGGTACCAAAGAATACTTGTGCAGCTGTGGCACTGGGTACACAACTTTCTATTAAATAGCATACTAAATACCAAGTTGGCTATAAGATCAGTGACAAGAGTTTAAGATTGTAGAAGGCAAACGCTTCTCCACCTTATCTTATTGCAAAGAAATAATAAAATACTTATGCCTGATTTCTATTGAGGTTTTCATAACACCTGGGACCGGGAGGCTCCCATAGGTGCAAGTGGCAGGCAACTTCACTTATGATGTAATAAAATATACTTTTCGAAATAGACTTGTTTAGACATTCAGTATTGGACGGCAGATTCTGCTTCAGTGCAAACTATTTGGATTTTAGTTAATTCGACACATTTCGCTGATGCCAAAAGTCAATGAAGTAAGCATTATGTTTTGCTTGGCATGTTGGAGGCCTACTATAATCCAGAAAATAACTGGTTAAAAGTAAAAATTAAGAAGTTGAGTCAAATCCCAGCATCTCGCAGATAGATCCAGCTGGCAGAAATTCAATCAACTATGGTAAAAACAGCAAAAAAACTGCAGGTGAGTTTGCAAAATAGTTTTAAAAAAATTGTTCATTATTTCCCGATTAGCTCTCTATTGATTTTTGAGCAAACAGTGATTCAAAATTAGAGTGTAGTTTATCTCTGCGAAACTCCTGGTGAGAAAGCAGTTTTTGAATAATGGGTTACGCATGCTTTCAGCACATGACCTTCACACAATAAAACAAGTATAGGCAAAGCCAATAGCTTTCGCATATGCGGAAAAAGGAAAATTCTACTTACCCAGTATGCATCTGTTCTTGGCATTAGGGGCTGTAGAGTCAGATGCTGTGCATAGACCGCCATCTAGTGTTGGGTCCGGCTGTTTGCACTTTGTTTTTCGTCGAAAAAGTCTTTCCAGTCATGAGGTAGGGGACTCTTCCTTTCGGTGATAGTGTGCATGGGCATCGACTCCATTGTTAATTGTTTTCCCGCAGAGGGTGATAATCGAGTTAGTAAGAGTAGTAAAAAGAGATGTCCATGAATGCATGTATCTAAGTAAGATGGTACTTTAACAGGCATAGGTACCCAGGGAGGCAGGTGGGCGCATAAGACTCTACAGCTCTATATGCAAGAACAGATGCATATTCCGTAAGTAGCATTTTCCGTTCGAGGCATATGAGCTGTAGATCATATGCTGTGCATAGACTATATAGTAGTTATCTCCCAAAGCAGTGGCTAACCTGTATCTGTTGCAGTGGTCTGAAATAGTGTAAGTAAAACTGCCTGGCCCACTCTAGCTTATTGTCTTGCTAACACATCTACACAATAGTGTTTTGTGAATATGTGAGGTGTAGACCATGTTGCAGCTTTGCATATGTCATCTATGGGTATATTTCCTAAGAATGCCATAGAAGCCCACAGTCTGCGTGTAGAGTGTACTCTAGGGGGAACTATTAACGTTTGTTTTGCTTTTGCATAGCATATTTGAATGCACTTGACTATCCACCTTTCAATACCTGGTTTTGATATGGGATTGCCTTTGTGTGGTGGAGCAACAGCGACAAAATGTTCATTTGGGTTACGGAAAGGTTTTGTCCTTTCTATGTAATAAAGCAATGCTTCCTTCACATCTAATGTGTGTAGGGCAAGTTCTGCCACTGAATCTGGTTGAGGGAAGAACATGGGTAACTCAACAGATTGATTTATATGAAAAGCAGAAATGACTTTAGGAAGGAATTTAGGATTAGTCCAAAGAACCACTTTATTTTGGTGTATCTGTAAAAAGGGTTCTTCTATAGTTAATGCCTGAAGCTCACCCACTCTTCTGAGTGATGTGATAGCAACGAGGAAAGCAGCTTTCCATGTGAGAAACTGCAGTTCACATTTGCGCTATGGCTCAAAGGGTGGACCCATTAGTCTGGTGAGAACAATGTTAAGATTCCATACTGAAGCAGGTGGACATCTCCGGCGAATTACTCTTTTGAGTCCCTCCATAAAGGCTTTGATAACAGGCCCTCAAAAAAGAGATAGATGTTGTCTATTCTGGAAGTATGCAGCTATTGCAGCCATATGTAAGGGCATGGAAGTGTACGCTAAATTGGAACATTGTAGATGTACAAATAACATATACTGTTTTGTACAGAAGCATCAAGTGGGTTGATGTGGTTGTTATTACTGTATATCACAAAACGCTTCCACTTTGCTGCATAGCTGGCTCTTGAGGTAGGACGTCTAGCCTCTTTGATAATATTCATACAGTCTGGCGGTAGATTAAGATAGCCAAACTCTTAAGATTTCAGGAGCCAGATCGCCAGATTGAATTGACTGGGGTCTGGATGTCTTATGTCTCCATGGCTCTGTGTGAGAAGATTGTGTGTAAGACATCGTTTTTGGTGAGGAACTACTGAGAGTTCCAATAGCGTTGCGAACCAAGATTGACATGCCCATGTGGGAGCAACTAGGATTAGTGTCAGGGACGCTTAGTTGAGAGGGCAAGCAAATATCCCTGACCAATTCATCCATAGTGCATTGCCTTTGGACAATGGGTATAGATACCTGGAAACAAAGTTTGGGCATTTTGTATTTTGGTATGTGGCAAACAAGTCCATGTGAGGGCTTCCACAACTTTGAAAGTATGGAAGGAGGACCTGAGGGTGGAGTTCCAATTTGTGTATTTGCTGTCTCTGCCTGCTGAGGAGATCTGCAATCTGGTTGTTGACTCCTGGGAGGTGTTCCACTAGAATATAAAATTGTGGATGAATGGCTCATCTCCAGATGTCTTGGGCTCAGTGGGACAGTTAGAGAGTGTGTCCCCCCTGTTTTTGTATGTAATACATGGCTGTCATGTTGTCTGTATGAATTAGGACAGCTTTGCCCTCTGAGTTTAAAATGCCTCGAGTGCTAGGAATATTGCAAGCAGCTCTAGGTGATTGATGTGGAGCAACTTCTGTTGTTGGCTGCACAAGCCTTCCACTGCAGAGAGCGATGAGTACGGCCGCTTACCAACACTAGATCGGTCAATAGACCTTGTGACTGGTTCCACTGATTGGCTAAGCATTCTTGAAGTGGACGCATGGGCAGCCTGGCATGGGGAACGATCATGATGCAGGATGACATCATTCCCAGTAGCTGCACGTAAGTTCGAGCTGGAATCTAATGGTTGGATTGAAAGCGGAGAACTAAAGCCTGAATATTTCGAATTCTGGCTGAGCTGGGAAAAGAGAGAGTTTTTGGAGTATCTATTGTGGCTCCTAGGTAGTCCTTTGTATTGGTTGGTTGGAGATGTGACTTCGGCACATTGATTGTGAACCCTAGTTGATACAGTAAACAAATTGTCCTGAAAGTGTGCTGCAGACATGCGCTAGTCGCTTAAGTACGGAAAGACATGGATGCTTTGTCTCCTTAGGTGAGCAGCTGCTTCCGCCAGACACTTTGCGAAGACTCAGGTGGCGGTGGGGACACCGAATGGTTGTACCCTGAACTGATAGTGTTGACCTGATACCACAAACATTAGTAATTTGCAATGAGCAGGGTGAACTGGTATATGAAAGTAGGCTAGATTAGATAGAAAGTCGCCTTTCTGTAGTAGAGGAAGTACCTGTTGAAGAATCAGCATGTAAAAATGGTCTGACTGAATGTACCGGTTGAGTTCTCTGAGATCTAAAATTGGTCTGAGAGAACCGTCTTTTTGGGGAATTAGGAAATAAAAGGAGTATATGCCCGACTCGTGATGTTGGGGCGGCACAGGTTCTATTGCCCCTTTTAGAAGTAGAGACTGAACCTCTTATTTTAAGGAGTTATAGATGGTCTGGTGATAGTTTGTGGGGCTTTGGTGGAATATTTGGAGGAGTGTTGATAAATTCCAGGCAGTAACCAGAACAGATAATTTGGAGTACCTAATTGTCTGTTCTTATTGATTACCAGAATGGTAGAAAATCT
Source organism: Lissotriton helveticus (assembly GCF_964261635.1). NCBI lineage: Eukaryota > Metazoa > Chordata > Amphibia > Caudata > Salamandridae > Lissotriton > Lissotriton helveticus. The sequence continues at coordinate 1,341,038,299 of NC_136059.1, forward strand.
GACAGTCTTCCCCCGACAGGTGTTGAGTGGTCCGGGGAATTGAAGGCAAGTCACTGCTTTGTGTTGGCAGAGGAGGTGCGTCTGTTTGAACCGTTGTTACCTCTGTAACCTCCCCTGAAATAACCCCTAGATGAAGAGGGTTGGTTATTGCCCTTCTAGGTGGAGGTGGCTTCTGATGAGGTATTCTTGAAACCTCCTCTGTAAAAGGAGCGTCAAAATGAAGCACAAAACCCTGTGTGGACTGAAGGGCTCACATAGATTTGGCTACCTCAGTATCTTTCTTTATTTTCTCAAGTGAAGAATCTACCACTGGGCCAAATAGATGTTTCTTATCGAATGAGGTATTTAAAATGGAGGTTTGAACATCAGGTTTAAAACCAGATATACAGAGCCAGGCATGCCTCCTTAAAAAGACACTAGTGTTTATAGTTCTAGCAGCAGGGTCTGTAGCCTCTAGAGAGCATCTTATATGATTGTTAGCAATAAGTTGCCCTTCATGAACCAGATCTTGTGCTTTTGATTTGTGTACCGGGGATAAATATTGGATCAGTTGTTCCATTTCATCCTAGTGCGCACGGTCATATCGCACTAACACGGCCTGAGTGTTAGAGACGTGCCAGAATTTGGCTGCTTGAGAAGCTACCTTTTTCCCAGAAGCGTCAATAAGTTTTGATTCCTTATCAGGAGGTGGAGCCTCTCCTGTTGTCTGGGAGTTGGCTTTTTTTCTTGCATTGGCACAATCAGGGAGTCTAGTGGCAATTGTCCCCTTATATATACTGGGTTCGATGGTGCTGGCTTGTACTTCTTGTCCACTCTAGGGGTAAAAAAACAAGCTCTGACTGGGTCATTAAAAATGTCCTCTACATGCCTGACCATCCCTTTAATCATGGGTAGTGTACGTGATGACTTCTGTGTGGTACTTAGGGTTTCAAAGAGGAAATCCTCTTCTAATGACTCCTTATGTAGCTGTACCCAATGGGAGTTGTCAGCTCTTCCCAGTAACTCAATGTAGCCTACACTATTATCTGGTGGAGAGGGTTTGGTAGGGTGCAGGTCGGGATCATTGCCCGTGGGTGAATTGGTGTTATAACCGTCCCATGGATCTTGTAATGGCTGATCAGCATCCCTATCCTAATCATCATCCACCTCATCCCGGTTGTCAGGTGTATGTGGTGTTGAATGTTCAGCTAAAATTGGTTGAAGCTGAGGGGAAGGTGGTGATGAAGTAAGAATAGGTGGAGGAAGAGGAGGAGGGGAAGGGTTAGTTCCAACAGATCTCTTTGATATTCTTCTTCTACATCCTCTTCTTTTTATAGTCACTTTAGTGGTGATATGCCCAGTCTGTGGATGGATATACCAAAGTTTTTGCAGATATCTTCTTTAAAGGGATGTGCTATTCTTCTTCTACATCACCCCTTCTTTTTAGAGTCACTTTAGTGGTGATATGGCCAGTCTGTGGATGGATATACAAATGCTTTTGTTTCGGATCCGTTTTTTCAACGGGGGTATTGAAACTGGGCTTTGTAGTTGTTTTCTGCACTTCTGTTTCGGCGCCGAAATTTCGGTGCTGGAGTCGAAACAGTTGATGTCTTCGGATCCAACGATTTTTTTCAGGGCCGAATGGTGGGGGTCGGTGCCGGACTTGTGTTTCGACCCCGAAGGTCTGGGCTTCGAACTCGGTTTAGAGGGAGTCTTTTCAGAGCTGGAAGGCTTTTTGGTAGGATTTGGTGCCGAGCCAGAGGGCGGGCATCAGAAGCGTGATCTCGGTGCCGACCAGGGCCCGAGGGCGCGGTTTGGACCGGCGCCTTCTTTTTAATTGAAATTGTTTCTTGGGATAAGGGGGAGCCGTACTTGCGGTACGTTGACCATGTGAGATGTCCTCCTCTTGGTCGGATTTGAATTCTGAGATGGCGAACAGCTCATGCTCCTACTAGGTTCCCATGGCCTCGCCAGCCTCTTGGTCTGACTGTTGACCGAAGATATCCAGAATGGAGCTTGTGTGCTGGCTCTGCATGTCACAACGTCGAGCCTGATGGTCGCAAAGTGTTTTCTTGGAGCGGAAACCCTGGCTCGCGTCGCAGTCCTGGTCTCTGTGTTCGGGGGACAAACACAGATTATACACTTCGTGTGAGTCGGTGCGTGGGTATTTCGTGTGACACTGAGGGCAGAATTTAAAGGGTGTTTGTTCCATCGACTACAGGTTGACCCGACGGCCATCCACAAACTTTCCATTCAAAAGATTATTTTAAGTAATTACAATACGCGATAGAAAGGGAGACGTGATCGAAAACAATACCGTCGAGGAAGAGTATCTTGCGCACCAAGGGAAACCGAAGGAACGGTGTCGAACAGGAGCGCAACGATAGACGTCCGAACCCGATGGCGTAAAAAAATATAACAATGGAGTCGATGTCCATGCACACTACCACCGAAAGGAGGAGTCACCTACTCGTGACTGGAAAGACTTCTTCGAAGAAAAACAAAGTGCAAACATCCGGACCCAACACTAGATGGCGATCTATGCACAGCATATGATCTATAGCTCATATGCCTCGAACAAGATATTAGGAAAAAAAGAACTATGGCGCGTCCAGCGTTGCCCGCATCATAGCGCTTTCTTTTTTCCTTTAAGCCACGTTGCACAGCAGAATGGGCAGGGGGAGTAGGGTGGTGGGTGGGGAAACAGAATGGACAATGGGAGGAAGGTGGGGTGGAGAAACAGAACGGACAGTGGGAGGAGTGCCGGGTGGGGAAACAGAATGGACAGTGGGAGGAGGGTGGGGTGGGGAAACAGAATGGACAGCAGGATGAGGGCAGGGCAGTGGGGAAACAGACCTGACAGCTGGAAGAATGTAGGGTGGTGAAGAAAAATAGAAGACAGCTGGAGGAGGGCAGGGTGGTGGGGAAACAGAACTGACAGCAGGAAGAGGGGAAACATAATGGATAGCCGAAGGAGGGCAGGCAGACGGGGATGAAACAAAATGGACAACGGGAGGAAGGCAGGGGAAAACAAAATGGACAGTGGGAGGAGGGCAGGCAATGGGGAAACGGAATGGACAGTGGAAGCAGGGCAGGGCAGTGGGGACACACAATGGACATTGGAAGGAGGTCGTGGTGAGGGACTGCAGAAGCATGCACTCTATTAGAGTCCATGTACAAAGGTTTTTAAAAAAAAAAAAAAAAAAGAGTACCTGCTGGAACCAGCAGCCAGTGGAAGGACAATGGCCCCCAGCAAGGAAGCTGTACTTGTTCTATGCTCCATAGCACAGACACACACAAAGCCTTAGGAGGAACCCGGAGGCGCTGAACAATAAGAAGCAAGGAAATGAAAGTGACCTGGAAGCCAACCAATGCTGAGTAAAGGTTAGTAATGGGTGGGATTTAAGCCCAGTTTATGATTTTTTTGGGGACTTATTTTACAATAGATTTTGCAAGTGCCGTACAGGTGAAGCCTAAAAATGAATACACATAGTAAAACATGCAGAATACAATAATGTATTACCTGGGTAGCCTTAGCCAGCTCTGGGCATCCTGCAAATGCCTGTTTGATGGCAGCCTCTTGGTGTCTGGTGCCATTTGTCCCCTTTATAATCATTCGTGGTGGTATCCATGACCATTCCTTCACATCTATTAGCAGGATGAAAATACCTTGGGGGTGGGGGAGGTACTGCGAATGGTCGAAGCTGCCTGAGGCCACTAACCTGCAATATTCTGTTTGAACCTTTGCAGGATCTACACATGCTACCTTCGCCTTACTCAGGTTGATGTTTCTCACTAGTCCTGGATTCCTTGACTCAATTGCAGCCTCTTTTAGACACTTCCCCTTCCAAAAATCAAGTTCAGTGTTAGTTGTGCTCGTTAGGTGGGCTACTTCTCCAAATTCTTAGGAATTTCCCCTTCCATCCATTCCTCACAATATCAGAATCTTTCATAGGCTTAAGCGGTCTTCAGTTGCATAGCAAGGGGGATGCGGGAGGGCGCCCTGGGTGACACTAATTTTGGGTGTGGCAGCCTTCCCACTTGCCTGGGGCCATCTCAGAGGAATCGCCAGCACCCACCCACCCCCCCTCCTCCTCTTACATTCAGCCAGCATGGGCGGCAGACACAGGAGCTGCCACGGGCGGGAACAGGCCTATCTACGCCACTGCAGCCACGGTCTGTGCAGGTAACAGCAGTGGGGCAGGGTAAGAGGGATTTTAAGGGACGATGCAGAGGAAATACGAAATAATTAATTTTCCCTCGGCATCGTCCCTCAAAATTCCCCCTTACCCAGCCCCACAGATGTTACCTGCACGTACCGCTGCTGCGCCACTGGTAGTTTTCTTTTCCTGCTTTCATTGTAAAGAGGACATACAAGACTGATCTGTTACAGATATATTTGAAGCAAGTGCCTTTAGCCTTCATGGTAATGCCCACTTCTTTACTCTCAGTCATATGTAGTAAGTTGTTCCTTGCACATACAAATAGGAAGAGGTCCTCCTTGCATTTCATATACCATGTAGAGGCTGGGAAAGCTGTGATACTTAATAATTCCTCGGACATTCCTCTAAATTTTCCTAAACCCTCTTTTGTGTTTTCTGTAATAGCACTAAGTTAAAGCACTATGTGTCCACAATAGTACAGTATAGAGTCCATCACGCTTTCTTCATTTTTAGACATTCTTGATGTTTCTTCAAATCGGTTTCCCACTAATTACTCAAAACATCCCTCCTAGATTTTCGAAACTATAAAAATATTTTTTTTTAATGCTTTGATGATTTTCAATTAGGCAAATCTTTGTCAAAGGACTACTAACTGATGAAAATGTAACAAGTGATTCAACAGTATTGCAAAAGATGGCATGAATATGATTTTTTTATTATGTTGATAAATGACAAAAATGTGCGAACCAAATTCTGCAAAGGTGAACGTTCTTCATGGTATGAACCCAGGGTGCAAAAATAGGTACGTTTGTGACCTGTAAAGTAAATGGTCCACCACTATTTGATGCTACAATAAGTCCAATTTACCCTGACAAACGTTTTGTTAGCAGATTACACAATAAAAAAACGGAACCTCTAAATGGTGAAAATCCAAAGACGGGCATTATAGTCTACCATTCCTTGCATTTAAAAAAAGATTATACAAGGGCCCAGCTGCTTCTATCATTTTCCATAAATTGCACCATCATCATACATGTTCATGTCCGTTTTTCACTACTGGGCAATGGTCCCCTATGTCCGCTACATTCAGATGGTCAAGTGCAGTGCCTACATGGAATGTTGTTAGTGTTGTCATCCAAAAAAGGACATACAAAAAACATTTGGCCCAATCTGTAGGCTCGACGTGATGATTTTAGGGTTTTTATATTGTTGATAGAGGACGGCAATGCACAAAATTCTTATGCTGTTTACATTTTTTTGTTCTGTTGGAAAAAAATAGCATTGCTCTTTTGGATAGAAAATTATTGCAGTAACAAGAATTGAAAACTGCTCACAAATTTAAGTTCACACTACAGTGGATACAACCTTGTTCAACCAGGCTCGTGCATAGTTTTCCTAGCCAGTATCATCCCACATACCTCACCACTTGGTAACTGTTCCTCAAACATATTCAATATAACATGAGCTCTTCATGGATCCTTTAACAAACAAACAAACTATATATTAAAGGTATTCTGGTAATTGTATCACAATAATCACATGTAGAATTTAGAAGCCAACTATTTAGAATAAGCACCTTCAGCATATTCCATTTACTAAAATACCCAAAAGCAAGGGCAAATTGATTTCCATTACCTCAGCTAACACGAAATAAAACAAAAGGATTTTCTCGGTAACTCTAAAATGTCTATACTCACTTCAGAAGTCAGAGCCAAGTGTGTAACCTCTTCGGATTCTTTCTACTCCAGCAAATAATACCTTTGATGAACTAACGACATTCAATTTGAAAAGCCCAGGGAAATTGAATAATATACCAATGATACACAATTCTTAAAAGTCACTCACAGGTTCTGGTTTGATAAGCCAAAATTAACAAAACCTTTTCATAAAATACTTTTTCAATGACAACTTATATTGAATAAAAACTTCAGTAGATGCAAATCTGGGTGGTCCACTGCCCTATTATTCTACATGTTAAATACAGAGATTCTCTTTGGGTGTATTATCCAAGCATTCACCAGTGAAAGAACCAACACATTTTTATTCTAAACGTGTAATTTATTTTGTTGTTTTTACAGCTTGATCTCGGACATTTCTTGTTGAAAGGAAAGAATTTATAGAAGAACCATTCCAAACTGCATTTTAATAGTAAATATTTCTCATTACCATGAACACAAAGAACAGAAAGTGTGGCACACTTCTTTGGAAAGAGATCTTTCAAAATAAATTTTCTGAAGAAAACAACTAAAAGCTTTAAAGCAGATCCTTTGTATCTTTCGATAAGACATTATAAGGCAGGTATATATTATTCACAGAAGCTCCAGAACGCAATTTCATTCCCGAAAACAGTTAAAAATACAAACATTCCCCCACATGAATTTCCTTTGCACATCTTCCCATTGTACCTATCATGATCATTTTCCATATATTACAGTACAGAGTATCATATACAAAGAAAGCTGGTGTCACCAGGTCTTAGTTGTCAAGAAGCTAAGTTTGTTAGTAAAGTTGTGAAAATTTTATTTGGTTTAGGATAAACCATGAAACATTAGAAAGGGAGTGAGAGGGAGGTGAAAAATAGGCACACTATTTTCATTTATAGACCTGAAACCTCATCTAACACACCTTAAAATCAGAATCTAAAAAAAAGAGCCACCTGAGAGTAAATTGAGAAAAATGAAACTGTCAGAATTCAATGTTTTGACAATTGTCCACAACAATCATACACTTTATTCACTTTTTCTTGTATGTTAATGGTCTCCAAGTCACATAATGTTGCACAGTAAATCCTGTCAGCTTATCCTTAGGCTATTCATGATTTGCCTCTTGCCAAAATTATTGGCACAGTTAATACTGCAAGGGTTCTCCACCATTCAATATAATCGACAAAGAACAGAGTTGAGGGGGAGACGGGATGCTAAAAAAAAAAAAAAAACAATCTTAAGACCTATCCTTAAAATCTGGTGCAGGAAAATTACCTTGCCTATTCAAAGGAATTAGTAGAATATGTACTCAGCATTCAGAAAATCTTTAAATTGCTGTAAAGCGTAAGTGTGCTCATCATGGCAGAGGTCAAACATCAGAGATAAATGTGGGTGATGAAGACACCCCCTCTTGTCCTTTGTCAATGCACCCATATGAAGCCATATGTATGGCTTCCGCAAATTTAATTAAGGTTACAAATGTGTCACGCTGGACTAAGTACAGCTCAATCTCTGTCCACTGGTGCCTCAGAATAGGCAAAACTACACATGTAGTGCAAGGATCATCTTGAATGGACAGTTTAATTTGGATGGTCAAAATTACCTCCTTTAGGAGCTTTTATGCGCCACAAAACAAGAAGACTGTCCGTGTCCAGAAACAAGAATACATTTTGCTTGGGAATCCCCAGAATGGTTTGGGTCTCCTTGACTAAAGAAAGATCACTCCAGAGAAAGAATTGGAGTAGGTCTATGTCAAAGTGAAATAAAGTAACTGAAGGAGGCCAGAACGATTTGCTTTGATGAAATAGCTTTGTAACCTTTTACTCAAAAAGGCATGCTACAATTGTGCTCAGAGATTGCCCTGCCTGGTGTGGATAGATCATATACTTTTAATAAGTGTGATAGTAGAACTGAAAATAAAATTATGGCAAGTATCTGTAAACTAATATTTTCCACCATTATAGCAAATAAAATGGAGCTTACATCTAGATAAACAAAAAACACAGAAGTTCATATAAGATCAGGATTGCTGCAATCAGTTGTGTAGCCAGCAAATATCAACAAAACGAGTACAATGTATTATTGATAAAGGAAGCCAAATTAAAGGTCAGATTAAGAGAAGAGATCGAGGAGGTTTTACCATACACAAATCACATCGTTTTGTCGAGGAATATATGAGACAATCTGAGAATATAAATAATGCTCTTTATATTTGCTTTCTGAAAGTGCAATGAGCAGGAGACTTTTTTGCTAAATCTTAAATAGAATGGCAAATAGCAAACAGATGAGTTCAGGAGACGACCGCACGTGTGTAGAACTGGGATAGCAATATGCAAAATAAATTAGGAGAATACTACCAGCAGAGGCTAGGGAAGGGGGAGGCTGGGTCATAGAGAACAAGCATGCAACAAATACATATATTCAGTACTCTTTCACAATTATGCGTGGTCAAGAAAGAAACAATAAATACATCCATTACTATTTAAAAATCCTCTTACTACCTATCCAGGGATATCTTATCTTAGTAACAACCATGATTGAAAATATCAATCCAAAATAGATCTGGACCCACATTTTCTAAAAGAAAATGTCCTTACCGTACACAAACATTGCCAAAAGAACTGCAAGCAATGATTTAATTCTGCAGCCTAATTACACAAGGCATAGATATACAAATCAAATTCATACTTGTCTTGTGTGTCTGTTTGCGTACAAACACACACTTTCATTTTTGGGGCACATAGACGAAAATAAATGTATTTATTTGATGGAGATGTAGTAGATATGTCTGATACCATTTTTGGCCTTACATAAGATATATGTACATCTTTGTACCAGATTGTGTGTGTGGGGGGGGGGTGTATACACACACAATCATGTACACCTTAAGTGAACTATATTACAATGCATATAAGTTCGAGATTTAACTCAACATAACAAAATTCACTGTTCACTGAAAAAAAAAACTTCAGCCTAGAACTATTTTTACTTGATAAGAATTAAAATATTCCTTTCAAAATCCTGAGTGAGAATGAAACAAAAAGAGCATAAGAGATAGGTGGCTTTTAGAGAGCAAAGGGTGGGGGCAGCGCAGAGAGAAAAAGAAGGAGACCCCCTCTTTGATAATGTCATTTATGATGCTGGAGTCCTTGACCATCAAAATGGACAGCTATAACAGTGCTAAAGTTGCCACACTCAGAAGACCTTTTTCTACCCTGGATGACTTGTCTCTGACTTTTAGAATTAACGTAGACCTTCAGCATAGGTGAGCTAGTAATAAAAATGTACAGTTACCAGGTCTAGTATTTTGGTTATGACTCACTACCTTCTATGGTATATGTTAACTCAGACATATTTTACTACAATTCTATCGGAAATTAGGCTTGTTCATGCCACAATGAACAAATTCAGTAAAAAATATTTAAACTGATAGTCATGACTAACTAATATGTGCAGTGTGTATTACTTTTCGCTGTTTCCAGTTTACCATATAAAAATAGTGTAATAATCCTACATTTTGAATTGTAGGGTTCAAACGTTTGATAGCATACATAAATTCAGAGTACAAATTACCAACCAACATTAAGAAACAAGTACAGTCTTGGATAATCGTCAGCACTGCGTTACTCCTGCTGTAGATGGATACATTGCAAACTAAGAGATTCGGTCAACACTGTGGACAATAAACTACAAACAAATCCACATGCACCAACAAATTGACTCTACTTTAAGAAGGTTATATAGAGGCTAAAAAAGCTATATGTATGCCTTTATTGCATAAGGAATTTAGGAAAAATCCATTGTGTGCTCACATCTAAACAGATCATGACAAGTGGTTATTTCCTCAAAAATCATAAAAAACTGTTGTAAAAAGATGGTGCAAGAAGATGCAAGGAGGGGAGGGTGGTTTAGTGTTAGCAACCGCAGGTTCTCAGCCATCCACAAGTTGGTGCAGAATTCCTGTGAGTAGGTAACATATGGGATCTCTACCTAGCCAATTAACAAAACAAAAAATAAAACAAATGTATCACTCAAATCAAATCCATGCAGTTCGTGAAAGAACAAATTTGGGACAGAGATCTTTTCCCACTCTGAGTGAACGTGGTAAGACAAGCCTTTGCTTGGGTGTCTGGAACCCTAGCAGTAAGCAATGAGTTGGAAAGGATACAGAAAAGGACAAGATTACAAATGGCTATCACTTGCACACTGAAATTTCATTGTGCAATAATCAGAGCAAATGACAGAAAGTGCATCGAAAAAAACTTGTTTGCATTCAAACAAATGTGGAAAAAATGAAATATCTGTAATTGAAATGCAAAAGTAAAGTGGTGTCAAATGTGAAACGTCGTAACAGTGGAACCCTGTCCACATCAATCATGATAGTGACAACCAAAGCAATGGTGATAGTAAAGAATTTTGTTCAGTGCAAATGTGTCCACTAGCTACACACTTTTCAGAAAGTCTACCAAGCCCATCTGCTTATTATTGCCAACTACTTGTTTTTCCTGACTACATGAGGAAACCGATTACCGCTTTAGAAAGAGTAAACTTGGCATAACATGTGCAGTCCTCCCTCACACACCACCATTTGCTTCAATTTCAGACCAATGACCAAAACCTCTCTAACAGCTTAAAAAAAGCAGGTTTGTAGATTGCATGCAGGCATGAATACATTAACAGTGTTACCACAATGAGTACGTTTCTCATAGTCTATTGTTCAGCTCCTTAGTGTTCCGAACTAATTTGGAACCTATGGAATTTAAGGGAGTTTAGCCAAACCCTAGCCTCGAAGTTGGAAGTTTTCTAATGAAAGAGCTACTTGGCATGAACATTCACTAGGAATCTATCTACAACCCAGTCTTACAAAAAGCACAAGGACTAATAAACTCAGATGGTTCCTAATATGTGAGCATCTTGGAAAGCTAAAGACACGTCTCTTCTAGTGGTAACACAAGATTTAATGTCTTTGCATGCAGGGCTTGACTTCAACCTGTTAGAACTGCAAAAAGCAACATATTGATGTATGGACACATGAAGTAATGCTCTTTGCACATCCCAAATGGATTCTCAGTGTCCCTTGATGTTAACGTTTGTGGCAAACAAACTCATCAAAGGGTGTCTAAGAGGGTGAAGATACATTAAGCAACCACATCTTTTATCCTGCACTGAAGTATAGTTGGTAGAGCATATCAGCCTGCATATCCACTACTTCCACGAGATGCACTACAAGAATTAGCTGTGCAATATGCCCAACACCCCATGACCAGTGTGAAGGAAGAAGAGAACCATTGACTACTTGCTTGTGGGAAGCAGGTATAATAATGATGTTGTATGCATAATTAAGAAAACAAGAGACCCAGAATAGGTGCTTTCTGACCATGACAGTGCACAGCAAAGTGGTTCTCAGACCAAAGGTCAGTAGCTTGGTGGTATCAGTCACTAAACACACCACCATCATTGCTAAGAGTCCAGATAAAAAGGCATTAAATGAGCCGAATGGCATAGGACAAACCCCTCCACCCCCATTAACTGTGTAATCTATGTTTAACTAGGCCACCGCTGATAAAAAAAGGGGATAATTTAAGTGTCTTTTATGGGGAGACCTATAAGAATGATCAGTATCTTAACCTCTTCCATTTTAAGTCTTGAAGGATGAACCCTGTGAATGCAACAGATCATCAGTATTTTAATGCCTCCGCCACCTTGAAAAATAAAGGTGCTAAAAGATGAACCAGGAGGCACAGAACTGCTTTTTAACAGTAGAAAGTCTTTCTTAAGGACAACAGCGGTCAGGCATAAGTTTGCGCCGGGACTCCAATTTTGAGCTGTAACCTTTATCAGAGGAAAAAACTTGAGGTTGTAATGGCTTATAAACTAATAAAAAACTGCAGAAAATGTGGGTGGTTTTTGGTTATCCAAAAGAGCATCAAACTCCTTCTGACATTAGACGTGTGTAAAACAGCTTGTTTAAACCAGGTATCTACATAATAGGGTATATGGTAGGAACTGAATTGAATCGAAATGGGGACCGCATAAGATTTCAAGGTGGGGACACAACACAAGGGCAGATACCAGTGGCATGCACCGACTCAGACTCTATGAAAGTTACAAAAGGTTTATGAATGCGGTGGTCACAAGTCTAGGTCAGCAAAGTTCATTGCTACAAGCATGATAGAAAAACGAGTGGAGGGAGTAAAATAACAGAAAATACAGCAACAAAGTAAATAAGCGAAAGGTGCTCAATAAATAAAAATTGTGCAATGAAACAGAACATATGTTCTTTGTTACCAGCAGCACAAATAATTGATGTTCATGAGTTTGCAGAGACAACTAAATTGGAGCACACACAGCAAGGACTAATATGATGGGTGGCGATGAGGGAGCGAAATCAGTATTTCTAAGACACACACTGCAAAGCTTTTGAATTGATTTGATAATAAACAATATGCTTCCAAATTCATACCACAGAGTGTGTTAATATTATGTGTCTATAAGATTAAGCAAGCACAAGAAAAGGGAGAGAAAAATTTGAAGTGGGAATGCTCGGCATTAGTGTCATCAATATAAATAGGGGCATTTCCTCTGAAATTCCAAAAAGTGCCTTAAAAAGGAATACTTAAAATAAATATTGCCAGTACAAAATAAAGATAGGTGAAATACACCTGCTTTCAAATATTTTATCTTCAACCTGTAAATGGTTAAATAAATTCATTTTTTAATTAAAAACAAAATGTTTCTGATGAAAACTATTTTGACCTGAGAACAGTATCTGAGGAGTATTTTGAAGCCTGTGAATGACTGCCCTATATCTAGCTAATGTTGGTTTTCAAACCAAGAATACAGCTAACTTTATTTGGCTTGGTTCTTCTAACAACACACAATACGCAACAGGGGCCCATGCTAAAAATGTTAACCAAAACATCTTAAAAGCCTATCTGTGTCCGGGACCTTGCTTTATCCATAGGCAAAACAAATATGTCCTGACATAAGCTACGAACTACGCTCTACACAAAACAATAGCACAAACGTATGCTTGTGCCAAAAAAGATTAACAGAATAAGATGCTAGAGCCAAAAAGTAATAATAAATCAGTTGGCCTGAAATACCACCCCTCCAAAATAATATTTGAAGCTACTGAAAGGTAGACACATATCAACCAGGCAGCAATGATAAATGACATGCTACAAACAGTACCCAGGCACTTCACAGAGGGTGGCTGTCTCAAACTCATGGTATGATCAAATGTGCTTGCCACTCACAACTGAACCAGAAGTAACAAGATTATTCACATCGACGCGAACCGACCTAAACTGCACACTGCCATACTAAAATGGGATTTGGTTTTGGAGAAGAAAAGTAACATACACCCCACAAAATGTGGATAAAGCTCAATTTATTCTTGCGTATTAAAATAAAAAATACATGTCCAAGATCCTAGAAAAGTACCGGTCCCTACTTGTTCCTCAATACAGGCTGGGCAAGTAATTAAATGCATTTAAATTTAAACAGGAGAACATCCGATTTATCAGCTTCACAGTAGAATTAATCTGCCAAAGTGCGTCTGAGAAATGTTCGTTTTTGCTAACCCTCTCCCCACATGCCTCTTTCTAAACAATACTTGCAAGACAGCCTGGACCAGAACTGGAGTGCGGCAGAGGATAGTAGAAAAAAGATGTTGTTTTCTGCTCAGTCTGAAGACACCAACTCTCGTACCCTCGTGAACATTGTGTACAAGTTCAGATTTCCAAACCCAGGAGTAACTTCTGACAAGCTTAGAAAAGGTGCATAAGTGAAGGCTATATCAGAGAAACCCCCATTTAAATTTCCAGACAAGATCTTGCATGAAAATAATGTTTTTTACCCTGAAATCGATAAGGGCCAGAAGGCATCAACTGCTAGAAAATTAAGATTTTCGAATTTGAAGTGCACAGTTATTGTACTGAACATCATCAATAGTCTGATTTTTCACCCAAAAATATATCTGTTTATGTACAATACATTAACAACACTAAGTCATTGTGGTACATTGATTTATTTAACATGGGTAGAGCCTTTTCCCTTCCATAAAGCCACAGCTAATTCTTGCGGATTCAAATGATGCATGTGATAAATAACCAGTGTGTGCATCATGGACAACTTCTTCCAGAATGATACCACCCACACAACAGTCCTCTGTAATTTAGAATAAATAATTTTCGAAATGTTATTTGTTCACTATTTTTGCTCAATATAACCCATGGTAAATAAATAAAATACACTGCTACAAGGCATTTCATACATTATTAATTAACTGCATTTACACTCAATTTATTCTAACTATATCTTTCCGCATTGTCGAACAGGCTTGACATACACTCAAAACTAGGTGCTGGCACTGCCGGGTCTTCTTGGAAGCAAGCGAAGTGCCAACTACGGACCAAATGTAGCACTAAGGCACACACAGTTGTATCCAATGGATAAATGACGGGGTTTCTTGGTGGAGAATAACTGGTCATTTGAAAGATCTTTGCACAGATCTCTTTCCTGGCACTTCTGCTAAGGCCAGAGTAACATTACCATAAGTTTGAATCCACCATGAATATTAGTGTTACAGGACTTGAAAACATTTTGAAGATATGTCCATACCATAAGGGAGCTCTTTTCTCTAACAAATCGTGAAAAGATGTGTGAAAGGTACATCGATAGTCAGTACGGAAGTCACTAACAAAAAGAATTGGACTTGTATTAATCGCTTCTTGATCCTACCACCTGGCATGATTTTTACAGCCTTTTGGCAAAAATTGGCAATGTCAGAAATTAGTGGGAGGGAACTTACACAGAGAACGTGACATAATATGGGACATGCATTAAAAAAACGATACATGGCCAAACAGCCGGGAGGCAGTTTAAAGGCCTTCTTTCCTGTTTAAAACTTTTAGGGAAAAGGGACATTTATGGCAGGATATTAGCTGTATCAATTTGTAATGGTTGCCAATTGGTAATGGTTGGTCACTTAGACTGGAAACTGGTAACCTGGTGCTTCAGGGTTAACACATCAACGTTCAGCACAATGAGACAACTGGTTCCCAGCCATGCCTCCGTTTTAAACACATCCTGCACTCCTCCAGAGGCAGTCAGTCCACTGTGGCGGTGCTCAGGACGTTCAGCATACAGTACACATTGAATTGCAAGATAAAGAGGGCAGCGGAAAGATAAGTGACAACCAACATCATTTTCTTAAAAAGCTGAAGTAGTGCTGACAAATTTCTAATCCACCAGGCAGTATTATACATTCGTTCACATGATTGGCAATACTTGGATTCAGCAGCCAAGTGGCATTGCTTGCATGGTGTTGGAAAGTGGAAATCGTGCTGCCACCAGACATGAGATACTCCCTTACAATGATCGAAGAACCACAGGACAACAGCCACCTTTCCTTTTTTTTTTAAATAGCTCCATTGACATAAATGAACCACGAAACATAACATTGTTCTTTATCCTCAGACCATGACATGCAGCTGTTAAGGCTTTAAGGAAAACATAAAATTGCTTTATCTATTAGACTTGATTCATTTCCTCTGTATCCTTCCTGTTTGTTCCAGTCGTGTTCGTTTAGTTCATGAGAGAAATGTTGAAGACCTGCGCCAAAGCGAACCACACACAAACATTGCACTTTCGTCGTAAACAACGGCATCAACTTCTCGGCCTCCTTCATAGCTTCAGGTTATCCAGTGCCGACCATCAGATCAAAGGAGAGGAGGGGCAAAAAACAGTCAAAGCTATCGGAAAAGCTCAATCCCTTTTCCATATCAACGTATTCCCTTCCAAGAATTTGTGTACAAGAATCCAGCCCTCTAGGGCATCCAAAGTGCAAAGAGTTTAGGAGGGGGTTGGCTCTACGATTTCCTGCTACCCCTCCTCTCCACCACCTGATAACACCAGTTAAGGCAAGTTTGATTCCAGTCTCAGCCATTGTAAACCCTGTCTAGTGTAGTGTACCAGTTCAGTCATGCTGCTGTTCAGAGCCAGAGGGCGCATAACAGTGTTAAGCTCTGCAAAGAATTCTGTGAGGAATAAGAAAACAAAATGGTAATATGAGAAAACCACAAAGTACATGCCACAATAAAAACAAAAACGGAAGTGTCCTCAGATGTATTAAATAATTTGAATAGATAAAGTTTATCTAAGAAATCCAAACACACGCGAAGTAGAAACCATATTGGTAGATCAGCCACAGCCTTATGCTACTACAGTAACCAATCAATGACTAGCTGGAAACTTTCTTTAAAGTAGTTATATATTTACAAAAGTAAACACCTATCCAAAATGTAAATAATACACATTGGAATAATACATATGATGGCAGTGGTTGGCCTGTCTTCCTTTCTAACGTTAATTAAGTTTATACAAACCTCAAAACTTTTCCTTATTAAATCCATGAGATTGTAAATACCTCATCACACAACAATTGTTCACTATTTTGTACAAAATGCACTAAATTTATTTATTTCATTATGTTTTGTCTTCTAAAGCTCAAACTCTACCCAAAACAGGTCCAAGAATGCTGTACAGCCATGGCAGAGATTTACAAAGACAACCAGTGTACAGACATCTGATGGAGCAGACAGAGCTAAAGAGGGAAAGGCATGGCTGCAGCATGCGGGGATAGACAGTTTACAGGACAGAAGTGCAATTGTCTACAATAGTGTTGCAAAGTCATCCTGTGCCCTGAGCACCCCCCGACTTTTTGCTGACTGGAACTGGTAGTAACTGACTCTGACTGACCCTGGGCTCAGTTTACCCAGGCCCAGGGTCAGTGCCAAACTAAAAGGAACACATTAGAATGCAGTTAAGACACCCAACATACACTAGGGTACACTTTGGTATGGTGGGGTACCCCTGTAATTGGCATGACCTACCCCATAAGCCCCCAGTATGTAATAGGGCAGGGGATTGAACATACCTAAAAGTCTCCAGTATCCTGGGGCATGGCAGTTTAGAGCCAGCAGATTTTCTGCACTAGCATGTGTGGAGTGCTGAAGCCTGAGGTCAGTTTAAAAGCAGCACTGGTGGCCAGGACAGCTTTTAAACCTTAAATTGTGCCCAAACTCGACTTTGGGGGTAGGGGCCCTTAAAAATTAAAACCCTACCATGTTTTTGCATATTAGGGACCCCCAGGTATCCCAGGGGCACCAGGCGCTCTACAAGTCGTTAAAATAAATAAATAAATAAATAAAAGGAGCGCCCTTATAAAATGAGTTTTTATATGCCTGGGTAAAGTGACATTTTACATTTCACTCCCCACATTGTATTAAAGAGCTGCTCAAATTCGACTTTGATGCTAGACGAATTGGGTAAGGATGATCTGCAATATTTCTGCAGATTCAGAACGCCTGAAGTCTCCCCTAGTTGCACAGGGGGTGGGGGTCCTGTAGAAATTAGGGAAGTACTTATAAAATATGGTTTTATAAGCCTTGGCACTGGTAGAGTGGCCCAAGTCATTTTCCCCTTTGAAAACCCCATGGCCCATAGGTTAACATGGTAGGAAGTTATTGATTAATAAATATTGATAGGAGAGTACTAGCCGGACCATTCAAAGACTTCCCAGAATGGTAGTAGTAAATCTAACAATATTATATTGTTGAATTTCTCCTAAAGTGTACATACAAGAAGTTATGAGACTTTCTTGTTTGTAAGTCCATATTCAGCCTTTAATTGGTCTGCCCTGATTGGTCAGAGTTAAGTGGATTAGCCAGGCTGCTGGGAGGGCAGTGTGCTGGTCTATAGGAATGCCAGGCCAGGAGGTGGCGTCGTAAACTATGCTCTTCAGAGGCAGAGGGGAGGCCTGGGTTTCAGCTTCAATCTGACACTCTTGACCCAGAGTCAGGACTAGGCTTAAGGAAGGTATATGCAGATGGTAGGGGGAGAGTCCATGGAAATAAGCCATCCCAGGGGGTGTGTTTAGCCAGCTCTTACTGCCTTGTTGGAAAATCAGCATTATGGATTTGGAAGAATGATGCACTCTGGGACAAAATAATGCCACACTCTACAGGATGTGGTCATAACTATGAGGAGTTGCCCTACTCTCATTGGTCAGAAGTGACCTGGTGCTTGACCCAGAGAATTTTGAATAAGTATCTCAGAGGGGCAGGGACCTCCAGATCTGCTGCTTGAAACTGAATGTATCAAGAAGTGCCCTGCTGAAAAGATTTTGCTGTGCAAAGAACTCTAAGGCCTGACCTATGAAGACTGCACCAAGTGAAACTGCAGCCCTGCGGATTACCTTGCTGCAACAGGACTCAGTGGACTCCCTGCAAGCTACAGGTTAACAGAGCTCACCTAGACAGCCCACAAAGAATTCAAAGCCTGGAGTACCAGTCGATTCGCAGAGTCCTATCATGTGTTAGCGGCCTTATTGCCAGTGGCAGACCTACATTTGCCCCTACCAATAACCCACTTTCCAACAAATAGTCACTGGTTGAAAATAGCTGCTTGATAAAATTATTTTTAGTCACAGTGTTCTTAGAGTGGGTTGCAAGTCATAGAAACAATCAAGCAGACAGTTAACACATTTGTTGCCGTGGACCACGTAAGACACTAAACTACAAAAAAGGAATAAGTTGCCAATGGTGTAATAAAAACCTAACAGCTGAGTTAATACTGGATGAGCAGACTCTAGCAGGGTTGCAAGCTAGAGTGGACAGAGAAGGAAACGTAGTACAGGTTTTATAAATTAAGATGGACATTCAGTGGGAAAGCACAGCAGTGGGAAAAGTGTGTAAACTCAACACTGAGTTCATAGGATAAAGAACATTGCAACTTTACGGACAGCGTGACAAACAATAGAGAGTAGGTAATGGTTTGTATGCAGAGAGGTGAATATCTGAAGACTGGGTTCACCCAGGAGTGGTAGAAAAGACAGCAACGAGCTGCCCTGACAAGGTGTGCAGAGATTGTATAATGACACATCCAGATACAGATGTATCACATCGAGCAGATTCTTTAGGAGTGTATTAAAAATCTAAAAAGGAGCATTCTTGACATGAAAAGGAGAAAGTAATGCTGAAGAGGGATCTGCAAAGTGAGATCTTCAAGTGAGGAGCCTCTTCTTTTGCAACGTAGAGCCCGGGAGCCGATGACATCTGGGAGAGATATTTGTGGGTTTCGGGGTTCACAGCTTTGGACCAAAGATATGCAGTTCTCAAGCAGCAGTGAACCCCGATCAAAGGCCATTTGAGGTAGACAAAAGCATGGGCGTTATGAATCTATTAGAGACGAGGCAGCAGTATTAAGAAGGGCTATGAGGGACTGAATCTTTCCTGGGAAGCCAGTGAAGATGGCAGAGCCTCAGGGAAATTGAGAGTTTACCATGGTCTCAACTGCTATTCTTAGATTCTGTGATGAGAATGTGTGTTCAATTCTCCAGTCCTAAAGACTGAACCGAGCTGAGTTGGCCATAGCCTGTTTGTGCCCCTTGAGGATAAGACGTTCACAAAGAAGGAAGCTCAGGGACTTTGCCGTGCTTGTCACTTTTGGAACTCAACTAGCACCTTCTAGGTTTTCAAGCCACAAAGAGTTTGTTGTTGGGTCAGAATTTAGGGTTTGGAGAAGAAATGTAGTGTTTGGAGTACTGATCTTAAATAGTCTTGTTTCCTTCTATTTGTGTATGTTATGGTCTTTAGAGCTGATCATGGATACAGATTAAGGGAGTACAAAAAGAGACAGACCTTCGCGTCATTAAACATTAATTAAAAAATACCAAGATCTTTGAAAAGTTCCTGCAAAATATAGATTGAAAAATTGGGTGCTACCGTTGAACACTGGGGAACACCAAAATGAGGTCAGAGGGATCAGAAATAGAGTCACTATTTGTTTCTTGGTTTGGAGCACCCTGATACATAAGAATAAACCCAAACCATTTCAGAATGGTTTCCACAAAGCCCAAAATATGTTTGAGTTTTTTTAATGAGAATTCAATAGTCAATGGTGTTAAACATTGTTGTTAAATACAATAAGATGAGGATTCAGAGAAGGTCTTCATTAATCAAAAGTGAAAAGGATATCATTCACCATCATTAGTTCAGCAGAATCTGTACTGTGGCCACCCCTGACACTAGATTACCAAAAGGGGGGACACTCTTCCCAATAGGGATAAGTGAGGAGGTCTCTAGGTACTAGACAAACTGTAAGGGACAGTCAACAAGACTGTTTCTTGTTTCCCTCACACATCCCTAGGGATGTCATGCTTCATCCTTGAGCGGGAGATCCTCGTCGGGCCAGCACTGCAATGCCCTACAGGTCCCCCAAGGGGTCATTATAGCAGAGATCTTTGAGTTGTCTCGCCGATTGATGAGTGTGGGAGTGTGCTAGTGGGGTGGTGAGTGATCGGTGTGGATAAGTGAAGATAAAATTGGCTCGGGATATCAAACTAAATTTAATGTGTGGATGCCCCTGTCAGATTAAAAACCTGATAGGTTGGTGCTACTATGGGGGTGGCAATGTCCCCTTGTAGCTAAATGTGATTTAAAAACGAATCAACATGTTTTGCGCCCCATTGGCCAAACCGATCCTTGGTGCTTCTTTAGGTCCAAAGACAGAGGGAAGGTGATAAGCCGACCCCACGTGTAATCTTAGGGTGAGTGGTCCCCCTCGAATAGGGTGGTACCTACTCATGACTAATATCAATGTCTGACCTAGTAGGGATGGTAATCAAGCTTCATGGGTTAATGCAGAGGTATACGCAGAGTTGCAAATGTTTTGATGGCAGCGCTGCTCAAGACACCTACCCTCACCTCTGCATACCCTCCGCGACTGTGCGCATACCTCTGCATTAACCCGGATTACAGTGTGCTTAGTTGATGGCTGCCACTCAGCAGTACTGTTCCTCCTAATACATGGTCAAACATTTGTGCATTTTTGTTCATCATTTATCACTGCCTCACATTTAAAACATTTTAAACAATTGCATCTAAACAGCACAAAGGATACAAGACCTACAAGGTTCACATTTACATCATGTCTCATCTTAATCCACAATAAACTGCGGTTCAGGAACGATTGAGCAACTAGTGCATAGCAAATTTCATATTTGAAGTCTTAGGCTCTAATTTACGAGTGGTATGGATGGGGGTGAGGTATTTACTGCACCTGTAAAGGGTAACACTCTAGGATGCTTTATTTACCAGGTGTGGTAAATAACTCTTATTCAAAGTTGTCATTTTGGAAATCTGGAATAATGCATATTTTCATCCAGTACCTTTTTGGTAGTCAAGACCTGCCAAAATGTACCAGGGGCGATCTAAGGGAGGCATGGTAATTACAGTGGTATTGGGAATTCCAATGTGTGTGGTAAAAGGAGCAGGAGAAGCTTGAATGCTTTGGATTTAATGGTGTGTCCATCAACATTGCTAAGACAATGTTGAGATTGAAGCTAGGCACCCGGGGAATGTAAGTGTGTGTGTTGTTTAGCAATTGCATTAGCCAAGACCTTTTAAATTTTAATAAAACTATATGTACAATATACTTATAAAAATGGGCTTTTAGGCTTGCAGACCCTCTCTCTATGCACAAGTGCGTGTTTTTAATCAATGCTATCAATTGTTTTTTAACTATTCTAACATGTATCCTTTTTCAGCATATGTGGGTATTTTTTAAACGTTATCACTGCTGTCCTTCCTCATTGAAAGCAAGCTAAATAGATGCATAAAAGGCTGACTGTAATTCACATTACCTTTATTCTTTGCAGATAATTTGTCTGCCTTCTCCCAGATTTCGTACGCATGCACAAAGTAGGATGTTATGTTGACGTAGGAAGAAGCGATCTGGTGGATCATGTGGGGAATGCTCACTGAAGTGTTGTTTCCACCACTGCTGGCGCTGCTGGCATTAGATCCTGGCTGTGAACCTCCGGAACTGGCAGGAGAAGGCAGGGGGGATATGGGAGAAGGTGTTCCCGTGCTCCTAATGAAAGAAGAACAGAATTAAAGAAATGCATTACAATATTTGGACATTATTCCAATTCAAGATGACAGGTGTCTGACAAGATATCCTGTGGACATAGTAACATTTCCTTAGCACCAGAGTTCTTACCATTTAACCCCTCACACTGCCTTTAAAGGGACGATAATCCATTTGAAACTCTTCAAAAAGTAAGGGATTTGAGTGGTTTGTTGCTTCTCCCAGACTTTCCTCCTACCTTGCCTGGCTTCAAAGATTATCCTTAGGCAGGGGTGTCTAACATTGCTCCACACGGGCCAGAAACAAGTCCGATTTTCAGGATAAGCAGACACTATCTAAATAATTTCCATTTAGAGTCATTGCTTGTACTTTGATCTTCTGTTAACATCCTAAAAATCTGGCACAGATTCAGCCCAAATGAAAAACCCTGCCCTAGCTTTGGTGCACTTAAGTAGGCGGCCTTCAACGCAGACTAGAACATGAGTCTGCAGTCATTGTTCTAATACATGCGCCAGTCAAGCATTAAGTCATTGTTAACCTTAGTGCATTTGTCTGAGCGTAAGAAGAGGGAGATCTCTACAAACTAAAGACCTACATTTGATATACATTTAAATCATAGTTGAATTAATGCAAATAAATATGGTCCCAGATTTAACTCACATAACTGTAAAAAGCATATTCTTCGAAGCACTGTTCATAGTTTTAAAGTGGGCATACATGATGGAAATAATAATGCATACTCTTGTAATGCTGTGATTACTATCGATTTAATTACATAGAGTTCCTATAGGAGAATTACGAAATCAGTGAAAAGCATTTTTGACGCACCAGGTGTCAGGATAACAACGCTGATTTTCAACGTTGAAAACAATTTCTTAAACACCTCAAACAAGTGCAATATCACCTTTACTTTCCAGATGCAAAGAAAGAACACAACTGCTCGTTTCGGGACATTACCTTGGAACACAAGGAGAAGGTGCTTGTGCGGCTCGGGAAGAACTCTGTAACAAATAAAGACCTGGGAGTTAAACTGAGTTAAGCTAGCAACAAGACAGTGCATGTACTGGTATTTGTCATTCATGCTGGGGCTCTCTGGAGGACATTACATGGATGTTGGCTCGAGAGACTGTGTCATTATTAGTTATGTTACAGATACATTCACCAGTGGAATTTGCATTGGTTGTGGGTCAAAATCTACCTGGATTCTTTGGGTGTGTTAAGCACAAAAAATGATGGACTGAAAGAAATGGGAAAAGCATGTTAGAGTTTTATTTTGTAACTATGCATTATGACCACCGGGGCAATCCAGATGTGTTACTCTGGAACGGAGTTATCTGGAAAATGTTATGCTGCTCTGATGTATATCTAGTTAACTCACTGCACACTGAAATGGAAGGAGAATAAAAATCATAGACAATGTAATACTTGGGTGAAACCTCAAACCATTAACTGTCACTTAATGGTTCAGGATTTCACATCAGTATTTAAAAATGCATTGACTATACTTTGGCTGGAATGCACTATCAATAGGAGGGCATGCACTGTCCACTCTAAGGGTAGCGATCAGCCTGGCCAAATCGAAGTTTTGCAGGAGGAATCTCTAGCAAAAAGTTGGTCTACAGAGGACAATTAAAGGAAATACTGTACCTTGAAGTGTTCGCTGAGTGTCCGCGAATACTTTATTGCAGCATCTTTCTTATGACGAAACATTACCAGGTACAAAAGAGACTGACACCGCATGCTGCAAAAAGAGAAGGACACCCACACTCATCAGAACCGGAAGTGAAACGACTCAAATAATCATCCATCATTATCATCACTGTGGGCTCCACGGTACGACATGCACGCTGCTCCCCAAACATCACAAAACATGGTGCTTCTGGCAACATGGAGAGGGTATAATAGATGAACTGTCTCCTTGGTTTATTTTTAGGTCGAGCATGGGCAGCACATGCGTTGCTCTGCGTGGCATGCTGTATTCAAGTACAGATTTGAAGCCCTGCCCACTTTCTGTCCTTATTTTCCATTGGCTTGTGTCATTGTCCTTCGTAAATGCTGGCTCCTGATTCGTTAATAGGCTTGTTAGTCCCTCCTAATTACCTTGTCTTCATTTGTTACCTCCCATGAGGACTGGCCCTTTTACTTCTGTTGTTACATGGTATGTCTTATTTAGTCTATAAGCACTATTTCCTTTATTGAGTTTTTCCTACTGCAGGCACAACAAACTTTCCTGTAGCATTCAGCGCGCCATGCATGCTTTCACTTTCCAAGCAGCCCAGGACAATGGCGGCCGCTTCTTTGAAATTAAATAGGTCTCACATTTTCAAGAGTTTGAGCTATTGGCATTGTAAATGACAATGCCTTTTATTAATGTGTTAATTATCAAAACAGATAAATAAAAGGCATTGTCATTTACAAAGCTAATAGCTTAAACTCTCCCAGATGCGAGATCTATTGCATTGCAAATGCTTGTTATTCCTGCTTTCTTTTACACCTAAGTATTATAAGCTAGCACACCTCTACACATTAGTACCATTGATGGGAACAGGAACTTGGTGTTCTGGTGTGAATGATCCACATAACTCGAAGCAATATTAATCTGTGCACCTGGCAGTGCCTTTTACCCACACCGACCTTCATGCACGCACCCACACACCCACGACATTCACTATTGCCCAATAAAAGATTACAGTTATTTATTTACAGGACAGAGAAGGCTTGACACAGTCTCAAACAATGCAACCCAACAAGTTTCTTGCTGAGTTCTATTACGTAAACTGCTAAATGTATTCAAATCCTAGCACCGGCCCCCATGTGGAAACAACAGGCCATTAAAGATGCGTGTGGGACTGTGTTAAGGCTATAATTTGGATTGCAATTGTCGAAAGTGAATGTAATGAGTTCCTACATTTATTTGAGATTGGTCATATACATCAAACAAATGACGGGCAGTGCCAACTATTCTATGTAAATGGCTCCATAGCCTTATCGAGTGGATATTCAAGATACATACCAAATCTAAAAGTAATAAACCGTGCTGGCTGGGACTTTGACCAGGAACCAGATTATACATCAGTTTTACCAGCCTATGAGATGGAAAGCTAGTATTCCTTTTCATAATAATTCCAATGTATGCATTACATCAATAAAATGAAATGAAGGGGGAGGAGCTTCGGGCGCATCCGAGATGGGCGCGTGAGCACAGGGCTCTCGAGACCCTTGCCACCTCCCGCATCTATCCTGAAATATATCCTGACTACGACGACGGGTTATTGAAGATGCAACCCAGCTGATATAATAGCTGCTTTCAGATTTCGATTTGGACTCCGGGAACCGCACCTACGGCATCTTGAACTTTTGTGGCCTGCTCCATGGGATGACCCGGGGCTTGAGTTGTCCAGCTGCTCAGGCGGTAGTTCAACAACAACGGCGGCGCCCTGATCAAAGCCTCGAGTTGACTTTCGGTTTCGTTTTCGGGTCTCTGGAATTATCTTATTGAGACCGCTCTGGTGATCCGAGGTGCAACCAGACCCTGTGACTCCATCGTGTGCCGAAAGCAGCGTGTATATGATTGCGGCGATATAACTGCTGAATTCTGCTTTCGGAGATTCCGGAGGGTGAATCGTGAGGAGCCATTTTTACCAGGTCTCGTATGCCCCTTCGGGGCACACTGCCCAAAATGGCGAGCAAACCTGATAGCAAGAAACGTAAAACCAAAACCACTCACCGGGGGGTGCTATTCAATCGAATGTTATGGATCGTTATACCCAACCCAAGGGGTCCCCCGGTGGTGTGAATAAGGCTCGGGAAGAGGCGAGTGAAGACCCTACTGCGTTTGCTGAATTAACATTGCAAGATGTCATGGGCGCCATTGCTGGTATGAAGACTTCCATTGGCCAGCAATATGAGGCTCTTGCCCTTAAGCTTGACACAGTGGCCATCGATGTCAATTTAATTAGGATGGACGTGTCAAAGACCAACGAGAAGGTCGAATCCTTGGATTTGAAGACCTCCAGCCTCACGACTGATGTGTCCGACCTACAGACTGAGGTTCGCAACCTGCGAGCCTCCAACGATCTATTCGCTCGTCGGCTGGAGGATTTTGAGAGTCGGGCTAGACGCAACAATGTACGTATCATAGGGGTCCCTGAAAATTCCGACGAACCCGCTGCAGATCTGCTCGTGGAAGATCTCATCCTAAATCACCTTGCCCCCAAAGGTCTGAGTAAATTCTTTGCGGTGGAACGTGCACACAGAGTGCCGGGAGGGAAGCCGAAGCCGGGTGCCCCTCCACGGCCGATCATCGCTAGAATTTTCAACTTTAGAGATAGAGACGCTATCCTGCAGGCTTCGCGTGCGGGTGGCCCTATGAAGTTCGAGAACACCACGGTGAGCTTCTACCCGGACTTCACCCAGTTCGTCCAGAAGCAAAGGATGAGGTTTCAGGGAGTGAAGCGGCGACTGAGGGACATGGATTTGAAATATGCGATGCTTTTTCCGACCCGGCTGCGTGTTGAATATGAAGATCGGACGTTTTTCTTTGACCGCCCTGAGAGTGTGAGCGACTGGCTTGATGCACTGCCTGTGTGGCGTGATCGCACTGAACAATCTGGTGGAGCCGAGGGCGGCTTGTCGGAGCAGGAATGAGAAGTGGTCTCCGGATTCCGAACATTGCGCACAACATATGACTGTGGTTCGATGACTTACATTTGCGTAACTTATGGCAGACACCCGGGGGTGGTGGGGGGAGTGGGACTCTTTCCTCCTCTGGGGTTCTTTTTGTAGACTAGTTTAATGTTAGGGCAACAGGCACACTGCAGTTGGGGTGGCTTTCGAGTCTAACGCAGGGGTGCAGTGTGGGGGGGTTGCACTGGGGTTCTGTTGGGGGGTGGGGGGGAGTTTGGGTGTGTTTCGTTTTTTCACAAGGCAAAGTATTGCTTTACTGTTTGATTTGGGTGCTGTGTTCGCTATGGGGTGGGTTTTTGCATCCACTTCCGGGATGGGGGGTAGGGGGTTGTACCTGCTGTGTTGGAATGTTAACGGGTTGGGGGATAGGATAAAACGTGGAGTAGTGTTGCAACTGTTGAGACGCCTCTCTCCTGATGTAGTGTTATTACAAGAAACACATTTCATTGGCAACACCTGTTATGCTATGAATCGGCGAGGATATAGTCTTGACGTACATTCTGGGTTCACTTCCGGCTCCGGAGGGGTGGGTATTCTAGTTAAGAGCTCCCTCCCCCTGGAGATAGATGACTTAATCTTTGACGATAGGGGGCACTATGCTGCCCTCTCTGGTAGGTGGGAGGGGAAGACTATATCACCGCTTTCTGTATATGTCCCACCTGGTCTGCAGACCACGACCTTTGCTGATTTGGGGCGGGTGGTTCTGGGGCTTCCGGATGGTATCCTAGTGATGGGTGGGGATTTCAATTCTGTGGTCTCTGGTAGGGAAGATCGATATCCCTCCAGGGATCTTCCGAGATCACAGTCTTGGTTGAGTGCCTTTCTGGAGACGCTGGGACTGATAGACTGTTGGAGGTTGTTGCATCCGGGACAGGCACAATACACATTCTACTCGGGTGCTCACCGTAGTCTCTCCAGACTAGACTATGTCTTGATGCCGGCGGCACAGGCCTCGTCAATTAGGGAAGTTAGACATTTGGCTCGGGGTATCTCAGATCACTCCCCTCTGTGGCTTCAGATGGATGTGAATATTGGTGCTGAGGGACGGGTGGCCCCGATTAACTCCTGGTATCCCCGTAAGCCCAAAACCCGTGCCGAGCTGGTTAAGTCTCTAGACCAGTACTTTGCTGAAAATGAGGGGTCCGTGTCCTCTTCTGTTTCATTGTGGGAGGCATTTAAGATGGTTATCCGTGGACAGGCATTATCGTTAATTGTTGGTGCTAAGAAACACAACAATGAGGCAGTGGTCCGCCTCGAGACCGAGATTGCTGAGCTGGAAAGTGATTTAGATCTGGGTGTTACTCGTGACAAGATTCATGTCCTCAGCCTCAAACAACTTGATTATAGGGCATTGGTAACTGACGCTGCTAAAGTTATGAGTAGAGAGCAGCAGGGGAGGCTGTTTGATGTGGGAGATAAGGCTGGGAAGCTGATTGCGTGGTTGGATAGAAAGGAGAGAGCGAGTCGTGTGGTTCCGGTGATTGAGAGACCTAATGGAGTGCGAGTAAATGACCCTGTTGAGATTGTCGAGTGCTTTGCTGAACATTTTCGGGGTGTGTATTCCCCAGTGTCCGACAGACCTGAGGAAGACTCCCATCTGCTTTTGCGAGACATTGCGTTGCCTTGTCTGTCGGATTCAGATAGGGAACTAATGGATGCGGCACTTTCGGTTGACGAGGTGGTTCTCGCGGTTCGCTCTGTCCGTTCTGGAAAGGCGATGGGCCCCAATGGTCTCCCCATCGAGCTTTACAAGCTGCGTCTTGACAAAATCGCCCGTACCTTCGTGATGTGTTCTTAGAATCGCGAGACACTGGCTCCCTTCCTCGTGATCAGTGCCTTGCTACCATCGTGGTGATTCATAAGGAGGGGAAGCAGCGGCATCGCTGTGCGTCCTACAGGCCCATCTCGCTTTTGAACGCAGAACCTAAGATCCTCGCTAAGTTGCTGGCAAATCGATTGATAAAGGTAATCAGTGACTTGATTCATCCGGATCAATCCGGGTTCATTCCTCGTCGTAATACAGCATTGAACTTGAGGCGCTTGCATGGAGTTCTCGCGAGAGCTGCGACTCTGTGTGAGCCGGCCATCTTGGCTTCCTTGGATGCTATGATGGCCTTTGACACGGTGGAATGGCCGTACCTTTGGGCTGCTCTTGCCAAGTTTGGTTTTGGCCCTGGATTCATTGGCTGGGTGAAACTTTTGTATGAGGAACCATTGGCGCAGATTGTGGTGAATGGTCGGGTTTCTAAGCCCTTTGTTCTCGGGACAGGTACGCGGCAGGGATGCCCGTTGTCTCCGCTTCTTTTTGCCCTTGCCTTGGGACCTCTAGCTGCTTGGTTGCAATGGGAGCCATCGATGAGGGGTATCCAGTGGACCCCGGAATTTGAAGATCGCATATCCCTCTATGCAGACGACATTCTGTTGTACCTCACGTCGCCTCAAAAGTCACTGAATGTATTGTTTGACGTGCTAAACTCGTTCGGAAGGAACTCCAGTCTTGTGACTAATTGGTCCAAGTCCTGCATATATGTGCTCACAGGTGGCATCCCTCCTTTATCGCGCGGATGTCCCATCCAGGTCACGCAGGTGGTCTTTAAGTATCTGGGGGTCTTTATAACACTGGACCCCGCAGTTCGCTACGATCGTAATCTGCTTCCTCCGCTTCAACGGTTACGATCTGATGTAGTGGGTTGGCACAGGTTACCACTATCCCCCCTCGGGCGTGCAGCTCTTTTTAAAATGATGTCTTTGCCGCGGTTTTTATACGCGCTCCAGAAAACGTTTGACGTAATTCCGGCGAGTTACTTCCAGGAGGTGGAGAGTTTGCAGAGGCGGTTGATATGGGATGGACGTTCGCGTATTGCACTCTCCAAGCTAACGCTTCCCTGGTACGACGGCGGTATCGCACTTCTGGATATCAGGCAATATTATTGGGCCTCTCAGCTGGGAGTGATCAATCACGGAATGTATGGGCCGGCACTAAATCCCGCTTTCGAGATGGATAAGTGGCTGCTGCCGGGTGGGGATTATAACAGGGCGCTTTACTCTAAATCTGCTGCTAGGAAACTCTCGGGACCCACTAAGATAGTGGTACGAGTGTGGCACGGTGCGAATGCGGCGATGGGATGGAAGGATCAACTGACTCAGGCGACTCCGCTCTATGCGTCTGACAGATTGGGTAGCCTGTGGAAGACGAAGGATTTGAGAAGTGAGACATGATTGGTATTTGTAGGGTGGGCGATCTCTGGGTCAAGGGTAGGATAAAGTCTTTTGAAGAGCTCAAGGTAGAATATGAGCTGAGTGATAGGGAATTCTTCCTGTATGCGCAGATTCACCATGCGTTGCGTTCGGTTTCCCCAGATGGTATTGACATCCCGGAATCCTCCCCTCTTGAGGATCAGGTGCTCGATGGCTACGTACCCGACAGCACTATTTCTTTGATATATAAGAAATTAATTAACGATCGCTCTGACCTGCTGGCGCAACTCAAGGAGACCTGGACCAGGGACGGTCTAGAGTTGGATGACTAGGACTGGCAGTCGGCGATATCCTCACCTAAGGAGGTCGCGATCCCGGCCCGTCTCCGACTCGTCCAGCTTAAGATCCTACATCGTGTTTATGTCACTGGCCCTTGCCTGATTCGTATGGGCTATTTTGTGGACGGTTTATGTAAGCGTGGTTGTGGTCTACTTGCTACGTTCCTCCATATAATTTGGGAGTGTCCGGAGATGGTTGTGTTCTGGAATCGTGTGCATGCTGTGATGCAAGAAGTCACGGGTGTTGCACTGTCGCCTGAAGCCAGGCGTTGTCTGCTGAATGTATGGGAACCGAATGTTTATGATGTGGCGCAGGCGCAGTGGGCGACCCTCGGTAACATGATCGCCAAGAGAGACATTGCGCAGCTGTGGGGTTCCCAGAGACCGCCCACGGTCTCGGCATGGAAGGAGAGCATGGACTGGTGTATGTTTAGGGAGAAGACGGTGTACGTGGCCCGGGGCAGACCCAAGAAATGGGGAAACATTTGGGGTCAATGGAACTCCTACCGAGGAGATATATGCACTCCTCCCCTTACAGAGACTCCGGATGTTCCTCTTTCCCCCTGACCTGACATTCCTAGTATTGTTTTAACGTCTATGTTATTTGACTCTGGTTTCTCCCCTGCTCCCCCCTTCACACTAATGATTTGCTGTATTGTATCGTAATGCATTTCCTTCCTTCCTGAACGCACATCCGACTATCGTTTTTTATTGCCTTGTCTGTTTGTTTTTTCTTACCAATAAAAAGAGTTACAAAAAAATGAAATGAAAGCAGGCAGCTTGTCATTAAATAAGAAGATCTGGAAAATCTAACCGGTTCGCCTTTGAAATGTATTCGTCCTGCCATTGCCTTTTGTTCATTGTGTACAGCATTGGCAAAAATGTTGAGGCTGTACAACATGAGCATAAGGAACAAAAAAAGACGTGGCCGCTGGACGCCAGGTCCTATTGTAGGCTCACGCATGTTTAATGATGCATGTTCATGACGAAGGCCCACATTTGTTTGTATTTAGCAAGATGGATTGGTGAATACAAAACTTAAGTAGCACAAAAACACTTATTTACAAAGCAGATAAGCTGGCAGCAAGCCTGATCCTCCCAAAAAAAACAAAAGGCCAATAAAAACATTAATTAAAAAAAGACTACTTAGTGGGGGACAATGGATATGTAGTCGGGCAGCATGTGGGGGAATAAGGTAAAAGAGGCACCCAAAACGGGAGCAAGAAAATGGGTGGGGGAGACGACATGAGGGAAAAATGCAAGACCAACACAAGCTCGAAGGGAGAAGCACTTAGACAAGTGGAACATGGAGAGTGTGGGAGAGGGTAAAGAAGCACACGAGGGAGATAGCTGATTATCCATGGATTGCTTAAGCCAAAAAAAGAAAGTTCTCTAAAAGTAAGCATTGCAAGGACACAAGTAAAGAGGGCGTGGTCCAGTGAAAGGACAACACATAATGAACAAGGCAAGCCACTGAATAAGAGGTAAGCAAATTTGTGACATTAAACAGACCAATGGTAAGCAGTGGGTGGGGTTTTAAGGCCACTATAAAGTTCTTGGTAACCTGACAAGAAGTGTTTTACAATGAGCTTGTGCTATATGGCTGGACTGACATACAAATGTAGCCGTTGTAGTCTAACAAATGTTCACTATTCACAAATTAAGATTATTTTGGATACGCTCCTGCTAGAAAGATGCTTTCAACCAGTATTTTCAATGTTGGTGAAATTAAGTCACCCTTTTCTTGACCATGATTAAGTTTTGATTATCTTTATAGGCATCGCCAGACCCAAATTATATCAATGCGCAATACAGTGGGAGAGGGAAGCAAATGTAGCCTTTGAAGATAGAGTTAACTATGCAGTGAAATGCATAGAGCTACGCACCACATAATAGAAAATATTTCTTCAATGCTGGTTGACTTATTCTCCGAGAAGTTTTTTGTCTTCATTATAAACCTACATTGGAAGAAAAGGAAGATGTAAACTTGCAATAGTTGACTGGTGAATTATTGCGTCTTCCGAGTTATGCAACTATTAAAAACTACTATTTAAGTAAGTAAATAACTTTTTGGGCTGCAATGCTTTAAGCCCATTCTGTTTGGTGTGCAATGTAGGTCAGCTCAGTGATTCTTAACCTTTTGACTTCTGTGGACCCCCACTGAATCAGACTTGAAGCCTGGGACCTGGACAAAGAATTTTGTACGATTTGAACAACCACACAATGTCTAAAATGACCAACAAATATACATCAAGTAGATACACAAATGAATACATATTTTTTTTGATTCACAAAAACATAACAAAATTAAATGTTAATTATAATGGGAAGGCTGGAAATGTTCAACATTTTGTTTTATTTTTTAAAGACAAAGCAACATGCAACACTGTATCATATCTCATTTATTTATTTGTTCTGTGCTTTATATAGCGCAGACATGACCCCACAAGGTATCAGAGCACTTCACATTTACATATTCTTAATCTTGGTACAGTAAGTTTGACATGATCCTAATCAAATTACAGGCGTACAAAATTTTTATGGTTTAAATCTTTTTATTTGCATTTCATAATAAAGGCCAACAGTAAGCTACACATATGTTCTCCAACTCAAGTCAGGTTAATCAACAATGAGATGCGGATAGTGGAGGGAACTGGCCGGTTCACATATAACAATGGCCAAAAAAGAAAACTTATCGTACCCTCCCATCCCACCCCCCAACCTACCCTCATCCACCAGCTAAGAGGCCAATTCAAGACAGGTTTACTTCTCCTCTTTCCGCGCGGCATCCTGGGATTCCCCCTCAGGAGGCGCTGATAGGCGCAGCAAACGGAGGTATCTCGGACAGGTGAGCTCCCTAAACTCAGAGCCCAGTCGTGCGAGAAATGTAAAATGCAAATGTAAATGCCAGCATTTGTAAAGCGCACAGTTACCTCCAGAGAGGTGTCCCGGCGCTGGTGGCCATCGGGAAGATTAAGCAAGCTATTGCCCAGAGTCACATGGTGCTGGGATAACCTGAGTCACATGGTGCTGGGCTAACCTGCCGCCAGAGCCGGGGATCGAACCGTGAACCCTGTGGTCTGGAGTCAGGCACCCTGGCCGCTGCACCACACCTCTTCCCCTGCCAGAGACCCTTCCCAGCTAATGTAAGGGTGATCTTTTCAATCCCCAGGACCTGTCATAGACACTGCAGCCAGCCAGTAAATGTGGGGATGCGAGTAGTCCACCAGTGGAGCAGGATGTTTTGCTTGGCCGAGCCCAGCGCAACTGCCATCTGGCTGCCCCGCTGTGAGCAAAGCGTATATGTGAGAGGATTCGGAAGGCCCAATAGGATATAGCTTGGAAAACGTGGGAGCTGAGTATCAAAGTGTTTGTCTATTTCATCAATAACCTGCGCCCAATAAGTGTGCAGCTGTTTACAGTCCCACAGAAGATGCACCAGTGTGCCCATTTTCCTGCAGACCCGCCAGCAGTCAGCAGTTTGTCGGGGGCCATCAAGTGAAGGCGGTTGGGCGTGTAATACCAATAGGTGGTAACCTTGGTCAGGGTCTCGTCAGTCCCATGCTTCGTGCTGAATGCCAGGCTCTATAGTATATACCTTCCCATTCTTTGTGACTGAGGGCCCGACCTAGGTCTCATTCCCAGCGCATGCGCCCAGCGTTGTAGGTATGTGTATGTCCGGCTAGCAACATCTTATACAGGTTTGAAATTAGTTTTTTGTCCGATGAGCGCGTTAGTAGCCATTTTTCGTAAGGTGTGAGGAAACGCTGTGCGTGTGGTTTTACAAGGGGGTGGAGAGCCCAGTGTCGAAGCTGGAGAAAGTGGAATCGTTCCGACTCCGGAATCCCATAGAGTGATCGAACCTGAGGGAAAGGGAGGATCCCGTCGAGGTAAAATAAAAGCCCCAGGGACCGGCAACCCGTAGGGCGCCAGCTTGTGAAGGAGGTCTCACCCATCCCCGGTTTAAATTCAGGGTTATCAAAGAGCGGAGTGAGGGGAGATGGGAAGGAAGTCAGGTTGTATTTCTGACAGGTCTGATCCCAGGCTTCCAGAATCGTCCTAGTTATGTGGGAAGAATAGAGATTGGCAGGTCTGTGGGCCCTATGTAGAAAGGGAATTCTCTGCAAGGTCTTGGCTGCCACCTCTTGGTCTTGGAACAGCCCATGTTTCTCTGATTCAGACCTGCTCCATTCTACCAAATGTCAGAGTTGCGTCACTTGAAAGTAGAGCCGGAGATCCAGAACCCTCAGACCGCCCTCCTCAGTGGCAGCATCGCGATGGCTCCCTTCATGCGAGGTTGGCGGCCCCGCCAGATGAACTGTGACAGCTCAGATTGAACTTGCTTAATCCACCCTCTGGGTGGCCGTAGGGGTAGAGTCTGGAAGATGTAAAGTATTTTAGGAAGAATCGTCATTTATATAGCAGCCGCTCTCCCCAACCAGGAGATCGGGAAGTACTTGCCAAGATAGGGGACAGGTCCTTCCGCCCATTGAAGGGGTTGCGCGGAGCATAAGTGCGCCATGGTGGAGGGCAACATCTAGAGGTTAAGTGCAACTGATTTTTCAACATTAACTTTGAAGCTCGATGCCCGAGTGAAGTGATCCAGTTCTGCCACGAAAACACCCAAGGCTAGGGTGGCATCGGAAAGAGATACCAGGATGTCATCGGCATAAAGGCTATTGGTGTGGATATCGCCCCCGAATTTAATCGCTATGAACAGTTTTCGCTTATAGTACAATGTGCAGAATCATCCTGGGCCACATGGGACTATTTGGACACACTTTTTGTCCCTAGTGTTGTCCATTTTCTTTAACTAATATTTTGTCCTAGTTGGAGCAGAGACTGCTCCCACATTGATAGCGTTCATGCTATTGGAAGCGGCTGTGACACATACTTTTCCGCATTTCACAGAAGCTCCTGTACATATATGGACTCTCTAGGTTAAAATGAGAGTCGCAAATGATACATTATACCCAAATAAAACCCTGGGGGATAAATGAAGGGTCAACCACCACCCTCCCAAACTACGCTGGTAAATCTTTGACCCATGAGTGGCAGATTTTCAGGCAGTTTCTAATCTGTACCTTCTGACATATTTTAACTTTTTTTCTTTCTTCGGCAAATATACTCGGTTTCTGAAAAAGAACATATAAGAAATGATGAAATACAAGTGAGTTTATTACATTTTCTTACAAATGTTTCCACAGAGCGGTGCTCCCTCCCTGAGCTGTATGTCAGGTCAAGGTGAGGCGATGGAGACATGGAGATACACCCTAAATTTTCGTGTTTGCATGCGTCCACATGGCTAATTCACAGGGTTTAGCATGGAGCAGCACAATGTCTGTTCTATTTGCTTCTGTTTATTCATTAGATTTTTATTTAGATACGAGCAGTGAATCATTACAGAAGAAAAAGATCACTGGTTTTGTTTTCTGTATCGTTCTTTACTCATAATTTCTTTAAGAAGTTTTTCTCATAATTTCTACACTTTTCTAACACTTTTCTTCACAATTTATATTAGTGTGAGAAAAGACTAATATATCAAACAGCAGCACACTCCGGTCCTGACGAAAGCCGCAACACCTCTATGGAGGGTCAATAGGCTGAAACATGTAGACTTTTTTTCCTTCTCGTCACCAACCTGCAGGTATACATTACCCCTGCTAGTGCCCTTGTTTTAATCCTGGCCCCAGGACGAGCTAATAAAGTTGTATTACGTACCTGGTAGCTAGTTTTTTCTCACTTCTTCCCTACTTTAGTTTTTTTTGTGCTGCGTAACTCACCCCACCTAGTTTTTTAAGCATCATTGTTGGATTTAGTACATCCAAGGCTAGGACAAAACATCCCCGAGTTTCTCCCTCTGAGAGGGGGTTGTAGCCCGTGGTGGAACTAGGTTTTCCCGTCACGAGTAGAATACCATTGATGAAGCATGCCTCATTTGGTGGGTGAGGGATTTCGTCCTAATAAAGGGATACCCGAGGAGGAGCTTCGCGCGCAACCAAGATGGCCGCGTGAGCTTAGGGCTCCCGAAACCCTCGTAACCTCCCGCATCTATCCTATCGTTCATCCTGTCCCTTATCGACGTTATCGTGAAGACGAACCACGAGTGAGGCGAAACCTGCATTCCGATTTCAAATCGGACTCCGGGAACCGGTGTTATGGCGCTTTGAAGATTGAGGCCTGCATCTCCGTGACACCCGGCTGTGGAGTTGGCATGGTCCCCAAGCTGTAGTTGAACAACAACGGCCTGTTGGGGTTGAGTCGACCGGTCTGGTCACTTTCACTTTCGATTTTGCCAGAGAGACCCGTACTGTGTTTGCCCCTCCCCTGTGCCTATATACTGTCGCACTGTGTCACCCTCGATTGTACTTTCTCCTTGCTTGGTCATATCTGGACGACGTTTGGCCTGTTTTTGACCGGGGCTGCTTCTGCTGGTAGGGACCTGGCTCCGCCATCTTCCTGCCTCGACTCATCGGACCGAGTTGACCTGTCCCTCGCAATGGCGGGGAAACGGGAGAGTGAAAAGCAGAAAAGTAAACCCACCCGGCGGGGCAGCTACACCCAAACTAACATCATGGATAGATATGCCCAGGTCAGGGGGTCTCCCGGTGGATCGGGCAGGTCGCAAGATGACATGAAAGACCCGCCATCATCGGTAACTGAGCTGACCCTGCAAGATGTTCTGGCTGCAATCAACGGGATTAAATCCTCATTGGGGCAGCAAATGGATACTCTCGCCCATAAGCTGGATAGTGTGGCGATTGACGTCAACCTGATCCGTACGGACCTGGCCAAAACTAACGATAAGGTTAAATCGTTGGACATTAAGACTTCCAGTCTGACGGGAGATGTCACTGACCTACAGACGGAGGTCCGTCGCTTGAGGACTACTAGTGATCTCCTTACACGACGTCTGGAGGATTATGAAGGCCGGGCTAGGCGGAATAACGTCCGTATCATTGGGGTCCCGGAGAAGGCGGAGGACCCGGCTGCTGACCTCTTTGTCGAGAATCTTATTGTCAGCCACCTTGCAACTAAGGGACTCAGCAAGTTCTTTACGGTTGAACGCGCTCACAGAGTACCGGGGGGTCCGCTGAAACTGGGCGCCCCACCACGGCCTATAATCGCGAGAATTTTTAATTTTCGTGATAGAGACGCTAGCTATCCTGCAGGCCTCTCGGATGGGTGGACCCACAAAGTTTGAAAACACGACTATCAGTTTCTACCCTGACTTCACCCAATCGGTCCAGAAGCAAAGACTTGGTTTTCTAGGTGTGAAGAAACGTTTGCATGATATGGGACTCAAATATGTCATGCTTTTCCCTGTCAAGTTGAGGATCGAACATGCGGAGCAGACTTATTTTTTCGATCGACCAGATGTGGTGTCCGACTGGCTGGACAATTTGCCGAATCAGCGCTCATCGGAGGAGCAGTCTGGCGGAGCGGAAGGTGGACCGATGGAACGGGAATAGGCGCCTGCTACTTGGCTACTGGGGTCTCTTGTAGGCCTCGAACTGTGGTTCGACAATCTTGACATTTGATTTGATGTACATTCGGGGGGTGGCGGGGCTATTAGAGGGTCCTATTCCTCCATGAAGTTTCTTTCTGTAGCTTAGTTAGATGTGGGGGCGACAGGCACACTGCACTTTTGGGTGGTTTTCAAGTTTTATGCAGGGGTGCAGGGTGGGGGGTTTGTAACGGGTTGTTGGTGGGGGGGGTCGGGGGGGGTTTGTTGGGGTATGTGTTTATTTCTTCGCAAGGCAATGTGTTCTTAGTCTATTTGGTCGAGGTGCTGAGTTCTTCTTGGGGGTGGATCCTTTTTCTTTTTCGGGATGGGGGTAGAGGGCTGAAACTAATGAGTTAGAATGTAAATGGGCTGGGGGATAGGATAAAACGTGGGGTGGTGTTGCAGCTTTTGAAGCGACTTGCTCCTGATGTGATTCTACTTCAGGAGACACATTTGATTGGCAATGCTTGTCGTGCTATGAACAGGAGGGGGTACCGCTTGGCTGCACATGCTGGTTTTTCCTCTGGCTCCAGGGGGGTTGGTATCCTCATCAGGAATTCTCTTCCGGTAGAGATTGATGACGTTGTCCTAGATGATAGGGGGCACTATGTTGCTCTTACGGGTAGGTGGGAAGGCCGGAACCTTTCCCTGATCTCTATATATGTTCCCCCTGGCCTGCAGTCGACTACTTTCGCTGATTTGGGGCGGGTTATCCTAGCTCTTCCTGAGGGGTCATTGTTTCTAGGGGGGGATTTTAACGCTGTGGTCTCCGGTAAGATTGATCGACACCCACCTAGAGATTTAAGGGGAGCACAAAACTGGCTTCCCGATTTCCTTGACACTTTGGGACTGGTAGATTGCTGGAGACTGTTGCATCCTGCTCAGCAGCAATATACGTTTCACTCTGGCGCTCATGGTAGCCTCTCCAGGATTGATTATCTTTTGATGCCGGCTGCTCAGGCTCTTTCCATTGTTGAGGTTAGGCACTTGGCTCGGGGAATTTCTGATCACTCTCCATTGTGGCTTCGGGTGGAGTTGGAGTCCGGTACCGAGGGACGGATCGCTCCGATTAACCCTTGGTATCTTCGGGATCCTAAAACTCGTTCTGCCCTGATGAAGTCGCTTGACCTGTATTTCTTGGAAAACGAGGGATCCGTGTCGTCCGCTGTATCGCTTTGGGAGGCTTTTAAGACTGTTCTCAGGGGTCAGGCCCTGTCGTTGTTAGCGGGTGTTAAGAAACGGAGGGATGAGGAGGTGGTTAAGATCGAGACGGAGATCGCGGACTTGGAGCGGGAGGTCACCCGTGCTACGATACATGCTCTGCGATTAAAACAACTTGATTACAGGGCATTGGTTACCGACGCAGCTAAGGCTATGAGTAGGGAACAACAGGGTCGTTTGTATGATGTGGGAGATAAAGCTGGTAAATTGATCGCATGGCTTGACAAGAAAGATAGAGCCAGTCGGGTAGTGCCTGTAATTGAGACAGCGGATGGTGCTCGGGTTTCGGACTCTAAAGAGATTGTCCAGTGTTTCGCGGAGCACTTCTGAACAGTGTATTCCTCTGTGTCAGACAGACCGGAAGAGGACTCGCATCTACTGTTGCGAGATATTGCTTCGCCACGTCTCTCTGAGGTTGATAGAGAGCAAATGGATGCCGTAATAACTGTGGATGAGGTGGCTCTTGCAATTCGCTCCCTACGTTCGGGAAACGCCATGGGTCCCAACGGTTTGCCTATTGAACTTTACAAGTTGCGGCCTGATAAGATGGCCCCCTATCTACGCGATATGTTTTTGGAGTCTTTGGAGTGCCGTGTTCTCCCGCGTGATCAGCATCTAGCGACCATTGTGGTGATACACAAGGAAGGGAAGCAGAGAGATAGATGTGCGTCGTATCGACCTATTTCTCTTTTGAATGCCAAGCCTAAGATTCTTGCAAAAGTACTAGCCAACCGATTGATCACTGTTATCAGTGAGTTGATACATCCGGATCAATCCGGATTCATCCCCCATAGAAACACCGCTTTGAATCTTAGGCGTCTGCATGGTGTTCTCGCGAGAGCCGCGACGTTGCGTGAGCCGGCCATCTTGGCGTCATTGGATGCCACGATGGCTTTCGACACCGTTGAATGGCCGTACCTGTGGGCGGTTTTAGCTAAATTCGGATTTGGACCCGGTTTTATTGGCTGGGTGAGGCTGCTTTATGACGACCCCCTCGCGCAAATTGTTGTTAATGGCCGAGTCTCCGCTTCTTTTAGTCTTGAGAGGGGAACACGTCAGGGTTGTCCTTTGTCGCCACTTTTGTTCGCCCTAGCACTCGAACCCCTCGCTGCCTGGATCCGAGGGGAGCCTTCGATGAAGGGTATTCGGTGGTCATCTGAGTTTGAAGATCGCATCTCGCTTTACGCAGATGATATCTTACTGTATTTAACCTCGCCCCCGAAGTCATTGATAGTTTTGTGTGATGTTTTGACTTCATTTGGTAGGAACTCAGGTCTAATTATTAACTGGACGAAATCCTATCTATACGTCCTTTCTGGAGAGGTCCCTCTTCTTTCAAATAATTGTCCTATTCAAATCGCGCTAACGGGGTTTAGATATCTCGGTATCTACGTTTCATTGGGCCCCGCAATTAGGTACGAACGGAATCTTCTCCCACCCTTGGCTAGATTGAAGCAGGAAGTCGCGGGTTGGCGTAGACTTCCGCTTTCGCCGCTGGGTCGCGCAGCCCTCTTTGAGATGATGTCTTTGCCTCATTTTCTTTATGCTCTCCAGAACACTCTCGACATAGTCCCGGCTAGCTATTTCCGCGCGGTTGAGGATCTTCAAAGGAAGCTCATAAGGGACAACAGACCTCGTATTGCGCTCGCCAAACTAACGCTCCCGTGGTACGACGGGGGTATTGCTCTCCCTGATATAAAACGTAATTACTGGGCGTCTCAATTGGGAGCCATTAATCATGGTATGTATGGTCCAGACATGAATCCCGCCTTTGCCATGGATAAATGGCTGTTACCTGGGGGTAACTACTATAGGGCGCTGTACTCTAAATCTGTACTTCGGGTATTGTCGGGACCCACCAAGACAGCGGTGCGTTTGTGGCGGGATGCAACTAGTTCGATGGGATGGAAAGACCGCTTGACTCGAGCGACCCCTCTTTTTGCCTGCGATAAACTTGGTAAATTATGGAACACCAAGGGGTTCGACAAATGGGACCTCATTGGTATTAGTAAGGTGGGAGACCTCTGGGTCAAGGGCCAGGTGAAATCGTTTGATGTACTGAAGAAGGAGTTTGCTTTAAGCGATACAGAGTACTTCCGTTATGTTCAAGTACGCCACGCTTTGAGAGCGGTTTTCCCGATGGGGGTGGTCATTCCAGAGTCATCCCCGCTTGAGGATAGATTGTTAGACGGTTACGTACCCGACAGCACTATCTCCCTAATCTATAAAAAATTGATTAATGATAGGTCAGACCTCCTTTTACATCTTCGGGACTTGTGGACCCGTGACGGCCTTGAATTGGATGACGAGGACTGGCAGTCGGCGATCTCCTCTCCAAAGGAGGTTGCGATTCCAGCTCGACTCCGACTGGTTCAGCTTAAGATTCTTCATAGAGTGTACGTCACGGGCCACCGTTTGGTTCACATGGGCTTCTCTGAGGAGGGGTTGTGTAAGAGAGGATGTGGGCAGAATGGTACGTTTCTCCATATTGTTTGGGAGTGCCGTGAGGTTGCGGCCTTTTGGAGAGGAGTATATGAGGTAATAAGCACAGTAACGGGGATTGCCCTCTTGCCGGAAGCTAGACGGTGTTTATTAAATGTTTGGGAACCCACGGATTATAATATAGCTCAGATACAATGGGCGACCCTGGGAGCCATGATTGCCAAGCGAGATATTGCTCAACTGTGGGGTTCCCATGGGCCACCTTCGGTTGAAACGTGGAAGGAGAATATGGACTGGTGCATGTTTAGGGAAAAAAACAGTATACTTGGCCCGGGGTCGTCCAAGAAAGTGGTGCAGAGTGTTAGGGCCTTGGAATAGCTATCGCGGCGAGATATGTGCACCACCCATAATAGAAAACACTGATGTCCCACCTTCCCCCTGACCCTGCATTCTGATTATTCTCTTGTATGTATATTGATTTGGCCCTGTCCTTACCCCCCTCCCCTTCCATAAATTGATCGCTGATTTTGTTGTATTGTCTTTCCTTCCCCATTTGAATTGGTACTTCGTGTAACATATCTCTTTGCCTTGCTTGTTATATATTTATTTTTCAATAAAAAGATTTTTTAAAAAATTAAAGGGATACCCTAGGGGTTTATCTTCGATGTTGTCTCTCTTCTCTTTGTTATTGTTTTAGAGACGAAGGTTCTTTGTAGTGTTATGGTTAAAGATTGGGGAGGTAACACTTGCAGGTCCTAAAATGTACCTTTTTTCTCTTGGACCCTCTCCCCCCTTCGTGTGTATACACAACTATTCACAGGAGCCCCTGTGCTGGGCTTGAACCAGGTTCCCAGTAAGACATTGGTTAAAGCCTCGTTGAAGAGCAGTAAGGGTTCCGAGGAGGAGACACTTTTGCTGCAGGACCACTGTCAAAATATTTGTCTTTACTACCACAGAAGGGAGCTGAAGGTCAAGGACCTCAGCTGCCCTTCACACCACCATTGCTTATGAAGGTCCCTCCTCCGTAGCCAGCGCAGGGTGAGAAAGGAGGCCAGAATCACCCAGTTCCTCGTTCCAGTCCATTTCTTGGTAAGGCTGGTCTTGTCAGGTGACACATCCCAATCTTCCTCCATTCCTATCCCTTCAGAATAAGGCTGAGGAAATGACCTAGGGCCTCAGGGTTCTATTGGCATTGGTCTGCACCAGTCTGGCTAATGGGATCTTCGGGGATTAGAATGGGGATGGCAATGGCAGCGCCAGGAGTCTTGGTGTCAGTCGCAATGACGGGACTGGCGTCGGTCCAGATCTATTTGCCAGACCAATGGGAAGGGGTCCGAAGGCGCTCTGATAGGGTCATTCTGCCCAAATATGCAGCATATAGCATCATAAAATTATTTATCTTTATCTGGATCCCAGAAAGGTGGGGAAGCGTGGAGCTGACCCAGGTGCGAGGCCTAGAAGGCTAAGACTCCTCTATCACGTCGGCTGATGGACAGGGAAAAGTCGAAGCATGCTTTTACTTATGTTTTTTGTGCTGCTTACCTGACTTACTTGATGACTTCGAGTGGGAGGATGAAGACTTAGGACTCCTGGAGCGGTGCCCGGACCTTCCTCTGGACCTGGACCGTGAACAAAACCTCAGAGGAATGCGATGTGGTGCCGACCGCTGGGCCGCAAGCAACTTTAGGGACTGCTCCCTCAAAGCTTTCGGAGCCATGGTCTGGCAGTCAGAGCACAACTTCGAGTCGTGGTCGCACTCGAGGGACCAAAGGCAAACCTGTTGTGGGTCCATCACTGACATGGCACAGTGACAGGGAGTGTACGGATTGAAACCAAAAGTCTTCTTGGACATGATGGTAAAACCTACACACCAAAAATGGGGTTGACACAATGTTGAAAAAAGCCTGTCAAAAAGTGACAGAGAGTAGATCTCACGGATCTGCGCTGGCTGGTGCGAAAAGAACTGACACCAGTGCGCCAAGATAGTGCCTATATAGGTGACGTGGACATCACGACAGGACGGACAACAAAGTCGTCGTCATGCAGAGCTGATCAACGCCTCCTACTGACATGCAGAGGTATTGCTCAAAGAAAAAGCCTCTAGATCCAGTCTGACGCCTGGGGAATTCAAAGGTAAGGAATCTTCTGCAAGATGTAAATGTTGCCTTTTCCTATTTACGTTCTTTCAGTTTTTCTTTTAAGTGAAG
Source organism: Lissotriton helveticus (assembly GCF_964261635.1). NCBI lineage: Eukaryota > Metazoa > Chordata > Amphibia > Caudata > Salamandridae > Lissotriton > Lissotriton helveticus. The sequence continues at coordinate 1,341,081,679 of NC_136059.1, forward strand.
GAAACCTACTAGAGAGAGTTACATATTGCACAGTATGCCCCATTCCAACTTGACAATGTATTTTACCTACATTTAATGCACGTGCATAAGATATGAATACAGTTTCTTTCATGGTCCATTCATTTCTTAGAGGTGTACACACATTAATTTACCTGAATTATCATTTGGTGGGGCTCATTTATATGTGCATAGATTGATCTAAAGTCAATAGCCCACATGTAAATTTGTTGCCCTCAAATGTAAATCACATAAAAGATGGTGCATTTGTTTGTCTGAACGCACGTGTGCTTGGGCTCTGCTGAATGTGTTTTCAACATAGGTTACTAAGTTTGCTTTTGTTCTTTCTTTTTTAACTACATTATCTTACAACAGTTTCTCTAAAGCAATGGTATGATTTTTCTCTACTTCTGAAGCAGCTTTTTGATGCATTCTTATTTGAGTATGATGCTATGCCTACAGACTAATTAGCTGGGGGAGAGTAAAACTCGAATGGATTTTTGTAATAAGCATGTGTATGGTATCTTCTACCATTAGTTTTACTCTGATCATCTTATCATACAAATTATGCATCATATTTTCCAGGAATCCATCCCATCCTCCCAGCGTAATATGTGCCAAACCACCGCTTTTTGCATGAGTGTGTGTGTTTTAAGGTAGTGTATGAAAGTCAATAGAACCTACTCAAGGCATTTTACGATTGTACAAAACCAACATTATCATATCATTTTTTAGGTCTCGCGTGGGTGTGGCAGCAAAGCTGCCCCGCCCTCGGAGAGATCTTGTAAACAAAGAGGGAACCTTAGCCCCGCCCCTCCTTTCTATTGGGTAGCGTCAGCGTTCATGGTAAATGCTGGCTTCTCATTAGAAAGGAGGGTTTTCTGTTGCCGCCCTGTCGGCTTTTGGAACGGCCCCTCCGGACATGGTAGCCTGCATTACGTCCGTCGTGACGAAGTTTCTTATCTGAAGCTTCGTCACGCTGCCTTGTTAGGTCTCGCTAGTTTAAGTAGGAAGCAGCTGCAAAGTGCTGCATGGCCACTCGCTACCGTCACTGCATTTCATATGCATTTTAAAAAACTTTTTAATTCTCCATTAGGAACGTGTATTGTAACACTTGCATGGTCCGCGTTTATTTAGGTGCCGGGTCTATTTACTGTCCCAGTCCGACCCCGGGTGCTGCCGTCCTGGGGGGTTTGCCCGTGTGACTCAACGCCACATCCAGCAGGTCACATGACTGGCAGTCCGTGCCCGGTGCGCCACAGACCGTGTGAGACAGCAGTGTGCGTGAGGCAGGTGTGTCTGTCTGAAGGAACAGCCTCAGAACAGCTGAACACGTGTCTTGGGAGCTTCATGGAGGCAGCCGGCCCTCTGTGAGGGGAGCAGCAAGGAGGGGACGCCCCAACCAATCAAGCGCAACTACTCACACGTGACGGTCTCAAGGGGCGGGTAGGGGGCAGAACCTCTAAGTGCTGGGGTCACTGTAAGACCCAGGTCTTGAGGTCCTTGACACCCCGACCCCGGGAGCTGACAGGTAGCCTGTGGAAAGCATGCCCCCCCTCAATCGAAGCACCCCAACCCCGGAGCTGACAGGGAGCCCGTAGAAAGCATGATCCCCCCCAATCGAAGCACCCCAACCCCGAACTGACAGGGAGCCCTCCGCCTGTCGGCTTCGATGTCTAGAGCATGACAAATATGTTATAAAATGAACTGGTGTGAACTTAAAGAGAACCCAAATACATACAAAAATCCGCTGTAAACATTTAAGCCACGTCACGCTATATTTTGCTGTAAACCACACTTGAAAAGGTTAATCTAAATAAAAGGGCTGGACCTTAACATAGTGTGAGGCGTTTAAAACCAGCAGTAAAAGATGAGAAAGGTAAGATCACACCACGTGCTCCCTTACATGGAAACACAACAAGATGAAAAGAAGCATGTTGTTAGGGCTCAGCACTTTCATGAACACCTTACAGAGCATCAGAGGTAGCGCCTCACTTCATGAATCAGCCTGAATATTGTATGCTGTTCAAGGCCGCACCCACCCCAAGCTAAAGGAGCAGGCTAGTGAAGTAAAAGTTCTGCAATGACATCCTTTATCTGTTGACATTGCCACGGTTGTACGTCAGGGTAAACAAATGATAGGCCCATGCACACGTGCTCGCAGAAGCCTGGAACATATGTGAGAACTTGAGGTTGCCATAGCAAACCTTCATCCACTTTGCATCTTCTTACAAAGAGGGATTTCTGGCTTGTGGGTCCCGCCACTCCATGTTCCCGGATGCATTTTATTTATTGAATATACCCTGATGGTACAATGAGTAAAACTAAAAAAACAATGCAATAGGTCCCACAGTTATGTGAGTTTAAACTATTGACATTGTAAATAACAATGCCTTTTATTTTAGTTTTCTTTTTACAAACTTAAATAAAAGCCATTGTTATTTACAATGCCAATAGCTCAGACATGCGTAACTGCGAGACCTATTGCATTGCAAATGCTCGCTGTAATATGACATACAACATAATTTATTTTCATTGTATGTTGTAGTGGGATATTCTGGTATGCTAGTCTATTCATGTTTGTACAGGAAAGCAAAAAGCATTGGCAAAGCAAATACGGCTGGCTTGAGCAAGCTAATGCAGTGATTCTTTTTTAAAATTTTTACTGCAAGTGAATGCCACAAAAATACAAATAAGAAACTAAAAAACATAAAACATGCCATTGCCTACACCTGGCAGCCATGTGAATTCAATAATAAGTTTACATTTATTTTTAAAACCATCGCCCTTCATTTTAATAGAACAAAAGGGGGGCGCTTACTTTCAGGCGAGTGTACTTACAGGAGCTATAATAATCTTTCTATACAGCTGTCTTATTTATTTTAAGCAGAAATATAAATGCACAGAGATGACGAAAAAAAAAAAGATAAGAATGGAAATTAAAACCACATTGCTAAACTGTGGGCCCACTAGCTAAATTGCATCTTCTTTTTAGGCAGATGTGCAAGCATGATGAGGAAAAATACGGTCACTCAGTGCAAGGGAGCCAATGGCAGAAGGCGGCTGACCCATTGCTTAGAATTTAACAAAGCAGTGGATGAAGAGGGTTGGCCTAAAGTCCACATACATATACATTGCAGAGGGCGATAGTGTCTCTTTAGTTTTGGTTATGTGAAATTGTCTTCTGAAAAGGCATTTTTTGTTTTCTTAATTACTCAGGTACTATTCAATAAATCTGCATGAAACTTTTTTTAAGGTACGCATGTACTGTTGGTTCTTCATGGCTAGTTTCATGTAGATCCTTTAAGTGGGGGGCCTAAAAATAGGAGGATCCCAAAGGTGACATCTCTAATTTTAACTCCCTAGAATTCTTTGCTCCTCGAGACAGAAAAAAAATGGTTGAACAGAATTACTCCAAACTTGGCACATTCTCAAGGAAGTGACTTTTCCTTGGTTGGGTGCAAGTCTACTCAGTAGTTGTTGAACAATTAGCGTTAATTTAGTGTACCTGTCTGGGCATGAAGAGGTTACAAGTTCCAGCTACTGGAACTTTTGGTTTGTGGATCCTCCATAGATTTGTGAACCCACAGAGGATTTGCAAATCCAATTGAAAAACTAAAGACATACCACTGGACTAGTAAGCTTTTTACCTCCTGGCGAAGTTGTGAATTAGCGAATCCACCGACCTCTGATTGGGTGACTGTCACCTAAAAAAATTCTGTTGCAGCTGCCAATACACAACATGGTGCACTGAGCACCATGTTAGGTAAAATAAAAAGGAAAACAGCATAATTGCGCAGGGTAAACCTACCATAACCTTGTGGCCCTCATTGGCGGGCTTGACAGAGACCCCCCTGTAAACAAAATAGCAAAACTATTTTTAATTCAGGATTCACAATTTCAATGCTGTGTTTGTGAATCATGGGCCCTCCCTGGATACCGCAAACCCAGGGAGGGTCCAGGATTTGTGAGCCCAGCGTAGGATTCATAAATCCTGAAAAAATATGAGAAAAGTATTCACTGCACTACTGCTGCACTTGGCCACTTGGTGTTATGGGAGCCGAGTTTGGTCTTAGTCCATCCCTGTGGTCAACCCACACTGTGCACTGCCCAAAAAGTCAGTGGAGGCAATGAAGGGTTGGGTGCAGGGCATGAAGGCCAGGCCCTATGCCCAAAACAGCTGTGCATAGCCAAAGGGGGTTGGTTACCCACAGAGGGTTTGGCCTCTGGCCATGTCCTGGACCAACCATGTTGCACAAGGCTAAAACCTGTACCCAGCTTAGGGTGGCTGTCTTCAGTGAGCAGGGTGCAGGGAAATCTTGGCTGTGCTACAGGAGCAAAAAACACAAATTTCCCCCCCAAAAAATAAGGTTAAAATGAAGCTATGGTTTGATTTGGTTATAATACTTCAATGTATATTAAAAAGAAATCAACTAAACACCACAGTTATAGTGCAATTAAGGTTACAAATTAAAACCAAAAAAACACTGACAGGATCGGAATCCATAACTCACACAATAGCCATGCCAACTATAACTTGAGCACCAAATGCAAAGCTTATGACCTCACAATATTTATATCGATAAATAACACCACCTAAAAGTCAAATGTAATGCACGTTAACTGTGTGTTTTTAGGTCGTTGCTGAGATTTTAAAAAACAAATGCTGAGGTGTTGTTAACAAACAAATCAATAACTTTGCTTTACGCTTTTTTTTTTAAACATAAATACACACACAATTTAAAAACACACACAAATACATATATACACCTATATATATATATATATATACATACACATATATGCATATATACCCATATATCCAATCGTAAAGAGTTGCCCCCTTCAGAAGAACCACAACGCAGGTAGGTTTGCTTAGGTTTGTTTATTGGGAGCTCCAGCTCAGTAGTCAGCATTCCTTTGCATCAGTTCATAAAAGCCTCGAAATATTCTTGCCGACGTGTTTCGTGCAGTGTTGCACTTCTTCACAGGCATATTTCTCACAAAGCGCAGAGCAGTTCGCGCACTCTTTATTACAACTCGATACCTGCCCATGTGGGCGTGGCTCCAGGCAGAGCATCCTGGTATCTGTAGTGCACCGCTGATGTTCTTTGTTGATTTTCGCTAGTAAATACCCATATATACATGCATATATAACCCATACATACCCATATATACATACATTTATACATACATATATAAACATATACACATACATACACACATACATATGCACTGTTGTTCAACCCCAGTAAAACTAAGACCAAATCTAACTCACAGGGCTCTGTGAGAATGATCACGGGGTATAACACCTACACCAGAGAGTCAGAAATATCTTTCACTCACATTGGAATCTGATTCGTAGCGATCCGACTATTAGACCCTCTATGCCCAAACATCCACTCATATCATTTAGGCGGGCTAAATCCATGAGGGGAGAACTGTGTTCCAGTATTCCGGAAATGGCCAAATCAGAGTCTTGGCTGGCACCGTCCCCAGGCTTCCATAAATGTCAAATGTAAGGCATGTACCATCGACCAAAACATCAGTGAGGTATTTAGTCCTCTGAGTAACACCACTTGAAAATCAGTCATTCACTCAATTGCAGGAATGAGTATGTGGTGTACGTGCTCCAATGTTCTTGTCCCAAACGCTATGTGGGCAGTACTAAACATATGGTCTACACGAGGATCCTTCAACATTTTAGAGCAATTGGCAAGGATGATAAGACATATCCTGTTGCGCGACACATTAATGACGCACATGGAGGCAACAGTGCAAATCTAGTGTATTATGCCATTGATTCAGTCTCCATTCACATAAGCGGTGGAAACAGGGAACTTAAATTGCGTAGATTCTAGTCTTGTTACATTATTTTGCTTAATAGTAAGATCCCTAATGGTCTGAACTCGAATGAGGAATTGTATATTCATTTGTAACATTCCCGTTTTGCAGTTACATTGGGCTTGCTCCTCACGCCCCTTAAGCCCAGTTCCAGCGCTTTCAGCTGCAAGCTGAATATACTGCTGGCTTTTATATATTTCCTTTTAGTTTTTTCACTTGGGGGGTAGGGTCACTGCAGTTGTCGAACACTCATTTCACAATTTTGTGTATTTATTTCTTATTTTAATGTGATAACCTTTTGCAACTGTGTTTGTGGGAGGTTCAGCTGGAGGATTGTCTCTTGAAAGTTGAGGTTGAGAAGGGACATCAGGGGCACTTGTCCAACTACTCTTTGTTGCGTTTGACTCAGACATTATATGTACCTTTAATTGTCTGCTGTTTATATGTCCACTTGGGAGTCACATTTGCGTTATAATGTTAGCCATTCAGGTTGAGTTTGCCCTTCTGGCTTTATGATATTAGTTGGTAATTTACTGCATTGTTCTCGTCCCAACCTCATATTTTGATTTTAAAGCTGGAGCCACACCACATTCAAATGTGTACACATCAATTATTATATTCGATACAGGCAGATTACTATTGTCATAGCACCAAGGCTACATTGCAGTTTACAATTTCAATCATGCCAGGGGTCTTGTAGAGTGCCATATTGTGTCACTTTATTTTGTTCAGCATTAGCATTAGGAGCTAGAGTCACTGCTTAACTAATGGCAGATAAGTGGGTGGCGGATGCTGCTCAGACATCTCTAATTAAATACGAGCACCGGCGTTGCTTATCTGCCATCAGTGAAGCAGTGACTCTAGCTTCTAATGCCTTTGCGAACGTTGGACAGTCCTCGCACCTCCCAATCTTAGGCCCCTGCCTCAGTCATGTATGCCCTTTTCTGGACAAGTGGTACATAATAAGCAAGCAGTGGAAGCTTAGAAGGCAGCCAATCAAAAGATAAGGCTAAGCCCTATGTGAGGGGCAAACACAAGACTGACAATCTGGGGCACCAATAAAAAGCAGGCAAATGAGTGACAGGAAAACCAACTAATTGTAAGCAATGGAGGGATCCAAGCCACTGTATGTTCTTGGTAAGCCCACAATGTGCATGCGCTGCCTAGTAGTCTTGATCAAAAAAGATCACAGAACAGAAATTGGTGTGTTTTGTTCTCTGAGGGGATTTCCGTGTGGAAGAAGCACAGTAAATCACTTGAAATAAGTGACTCGAAGAGAAGTCAGGTTGAGAAATTGATCTTTAGATTTTTTCTTATGGTGATCTTCGCCCCAAAATGTGTCTCTTACTAAAAAGGAAACAAATATCCTAATCTACAGTTACATGACATTTAATTATATATATATATATATATATATATATATATATATATATATATATATATATATATATATATATATGAAAAATAATGAGAAATGTATTTTGTGCATATATGCTTACTGTCTATATGTTTATATGCTCCTTAAAACATGTCCGCCATACTGGCACCTATTCTTATTCACATGGGTGATAGTCCGATTTCTATGTCAAATGAAACTGTAAAAGGACAATTGTTTGGTCTCCACAGGCAAACGTGATCAAGCCGCAAGGCGAAACGCGTTGTTTCCTGCTGATTAAAATTACAGACAGCAACTCTTTGTGTATCGGATACGTCTGTTCGTGTGAATGGAGTATTTTGCTGGATATATCGGGTGACCGGGAGCCCCACTCCGACCCACTCGTGAGCGTGACTGGTTCTT